>NW_006912903.1:0-1470957 GCF_000585585.1 Capronia coronata CBS 617.96
TGATAAGGCCATCGGACTCGACAATGTTAGCCACGTTTCGGCGAGCTTCTTCGACAGCCTCGCGATCATGACTCTTGATTGTGGCTTGATCTCCCGAAGACAACCATGGTACTTCACCATTGTGTATTTTGTACGGCTCGATGTTAAACATCATCGGCGTCTTCTCCACAATCTCGCGGGCCGAAGGAACGTGGTCCCCTCCAATGGTGGCAAGCCGTGGTGGATGAGGCGGCGTTGCTTTGGCAGGGCGGCCAAACATCAAGTATTGGTCATGAGTGGAGAAATATAGCCGCTTGAAGAACGCCTTGCCTAGTCTCTGCTGAGTACCCTTTTGTGAGGTCAGTCTAATCAGAAACCCCTCAATAGGAGGAGGTTCGTCGTGTGGCTTGCCCTTTCTGCCCCGGGTCGACGTAGGGAAATGCTTCTTTGGTCGAAGTTCCAGATCGTGCGAGTTTTCCATGGCCATGGAGCCGTACATCTTCTGCTCATGGGCACCATATACCCATTCCAATCTGTCGTATCTCTTCCAGGCAAGACCCATCTTAGCAGTCTCATTCCATAGCTTCATGACGCTGGACCATTCATGGTCCCTCTTCAGTATGTCCATACACTGAGATATGATCTGGCCAGCAACAGCCTTCTCGGCCGCCGCAGCCCGAGCAATTGCTGTCTCTTCGTCTGTTGCATTGGATCCAGCGGCTTCCAAACCTTCGAATGGCCTGTCTAGTTTCAGCACAACATCCAAATCCGGTACGTTGATGTGTAACGTTCTTGGTCGTCGCCATCCCAAGGCATCTCGGAGAAAAGTATACCATTCGACAGAATGAGCTGTCGATATTGGTCGCATGACAAATATCCGTGTCCCTGACTTGTAAGGATGCCAGATGACCACCGTCTTGTCTAACGACGAGTACAGGTTGACTCTGGTGGATTTCGGATCGAGCTTTATCTCATGCGTTGGTTTTTTCTTGGTCGAAGTATCATCATCGATCTCCGGAATGACCCTCGTCTTGTATACCTGAAGTCTGAAGTCTGCGCCGTCTTGGTTCTTACTCTTTCTGGCCACAATCATGAATTCACGCCATTTCTCCAGCACTCTGCTCTCGATTTTCATGCTCTCGTTTTCATCGAAATCGTCCGGGACTTGGTTCATGGTGATTTCGCACCTGACCAGCATCCTTTCCATCTTGACAATGGTCCCTTCACGTAATGTGTTCCTTCGTAGTCGCTTTACCCGGTTTCGTGCTCGTCCGGCCCTGTTCTCAATCCGATCTCGTCCATGATGGACTCCTTCCGAAAGCTTGAATCTCACGCCAGTTTCGGATCTTCCCAACTGGTACGAGCTCCCATCTTGCATTGGGGCTGGATCCTCGCGTTGAAGACTCCTGCCCGCCGAGGTTTGACCCTCTTCGGCGAGTAAGGCTGTTCTCGAGCTTGTCTCCACATCATCGTGCGAACCGGATGGCGCAATAGAGTTACGAACCGAGGACGGGCCTTGACGGTCGCCTTCTTGTTCAGCCAGAGGTTCCAGTTGCTGGGTCATCGGTCTGGACGACATCTCCGACAGATGTGTTTGGGCGGTCTTGGAGGATGCGCGACGAGGTGACCTGGCAGACTGCATGCCTCCCGCGCGTCTTCTGTCTTTCGTTCCGTCTAGGCCAATGTCCGAAGAGACTGGTAAGATTTTGGGGATTCTGTTACCGTCCTCATCCTCGCCTTCGATACCTATGATCCGAGGTATTTCATTCGTTGGGACTGGTTCAATATTTCGAGTCTCGATATCTTGGAATGGGTCTTCATCCTCCGCAACATCTAATGTTTCGTCTGCACTCGAGGCGCTATCAAAAACGTCTTCCGGCTGTGGGAAACTGAACCCCATCCTTGCTGCGATCGAAGGACCGTCCAAACCGGTCAGAGTCCTATGGTGGAGACCAGCATCCGCCGCCGCGATGAAACTCGCTTTCTTTGAAGAGTATGTGCTCAACTCCAGCCTCCGCCTGTACCAAGACTTCCTGTTGCTGTTGAGCCATCCTTCGGGTATGGGACCGATGAAGAATCGGCGGGAGGTTTGGTGTAGATGGTCGGGAAAGGCGTGCTGTAGTCGGTGAGCCGTGTAGGACTCCGGGTCGAGAGCATCGAAGTCATGGGTGTTGGTTGAGCTGCATGCGGGCATGACTCTGGAGGTTGACATTTTGCGAAGGCGAGAAGGTCATAATAGTTCCACGATCGTACACACGTTGCAAGCCATCTCGAGGAGTTGGTCTACAGCCGTGGAGCAGGCAAGCAATACTACTTGTCCAGTGGCAGTTGAGTACGAGGTAGTCATTACGCGTTGCCTGCTGCTGCCATGGGAAACTTTGCGACGCGGCATGACGTCAACAGGCCCGGCCTCTTCGGGGACAGGTGTCACGCCGCTTTATACATACCCCACTCTCGTGCCACACGAGGCTGCCAAGGAGAGAGTGGTGGGGCACAGGAGGGGGTTAAGGGAGGAAGGTCTGCTGCTCACTTTCCAACGACAAGAAGGTGAGTAGCTCCCCTGGTGTCGAAGAACATGCTCTAGGGCGGGCTTATGAAAGTCCAATGATCGGTCCAAATCTACAGGTACTCACCGGCGGTATGCTGGCGGCATGGCCAATGCCAGCCACATATGATGGCAGCTGGAGCTCTTATCAGCATTCATTACTCAAGGACTGCATATCTCTTATCTTGCCAGACCTCCAGCAAAAAGCAATTAAACTTTAACCAGTTCAATCAAAGGTCACAGCAAATCACATGGGAATTTCGGATCTCCCTCATGCCGGGTCTGCTACAACACTAGGGCCCGGAGATGCGGCGGAAACTGTGCTCGAAGTTGTTGAGCTGCATCGAAGAGAGGAAATCCATGTCATCGACCATTCCGGAAAAGTGAGAGGTCGCTGGAGATCTCGGCGCAAGCATCTAGCCCCCTACCACCCCTAAGCCAGATTGGTAGGAGGGCCGAAGAGCGTCTCGTTGTTTCTTTAAAACCGCCCCTTCGAAACTGCCATGGCTACAAGAGGCTCCAATGAGACTCTGCCAGCCAGGAAATATCGATCCAGAAAACAGAAGCCATGCGACAACTGTCGACGTCGCCGGGTCTGCTGTGTACGTGATGCCGAAGGTGAATGTGCGCTTTGCAGTCGACGATCAATTCCATGCACATTCAGCTCGGAGCCATCCCCGCGCAAGCGTCGAACCAGGTCCAACGCTGCCGTCACTGGCACTGGAACTGTTCGGCCCGTGGAGGCCAGCACAGATCGACAGGGGCCGACAGCAGATGGTGTTGGCGACCGTGACGGCAACGCCAGCCAAGACGAGAGCCACAACACAACTGCAACGTCGTTCTCGGAACGGCAGAACGGCGCAGATGGAAAGTACATCGGCTTAAGTGGTACGGACGACGTGTATTTTGTGACGGACCGGCTCCAGGGTGTAGGGAACGATCCCGCCCGCGAAGCGTACTTTAAGGTAAGCATAGGGGAATGACTTTATTTGTGTCTAGGGGAAGAAGCCTCACTAATTACTTCACCCCTTACTGGATGTAGGAACGAACATCCCCTACGCCATCTGTGTCATCGGGGGCATCTAACCATCGTGCTCGCTCCGTCGATCCAAGTGCAAGTCTGGTCCGATCTATCTTTTTCGAACGGTCCCATCCGGTATACCCTTTGCTGGATGCAAACCTGGCCAGGAGCGACAAACAGTCGCGGCTGATGGCTGTAGCGATTGCCATCATCACGAAATACACGTCACCTGAGTTGGAGGGTCTGCATAACAACGTGCTCATCGAAGAGCTCACGGCGTCTTTACTTCTCGAAGCACGCTCTCCCAGTCTCGACACAGTCGAGGCTGCAGTCTTGTTCACACAGAGAGCACTCCGAGGGCGAATGTAAGCGGTTCCCGAATTTCATTCTTTGCAGACGGCTGCCATATTTGTGCTCCAACTGACTGACCCGGCGACACAGGAGTACCAGTGCGCCGGGCATGTGGGCGGTCATAGGCACCATGGTTGGCATGTGCCACGATCTGGGCCTCAACATCGATTGTTCGGCGTGGAGCATCCCGGCGGCAGCAAAAAGGAGAAGAAAAAGGATATGGTGGGCCGCATACATGCAGGATAAATGGTACGTACACTTCCGGGGTGGTAAGCCCGCAGTGTGCCGTGCTTTCTGACGGAACTAGGTTCGCCATGGCTCTGGGTCGACCATCATACCTGCATGATGCCAACACGACCACCCTCATGCTGACGGCCTCGGATTTTGAAGACTGTAATCCAGATTCCGGCAACGATGCGGCTGGGAGACCTGAGTTGGTTACAGGGATCCACTGCTTTGTCGCCATGGCCGAATTGACTGTCATTCTCAACGAGGTCCTGGCCATCTTTTTCACAATCAGCTCCGTGGTCAGCCTGCGCGACGCCACGGGCGAGCACATCATTGCATTGTCCGACAGCATCGAGGCGAAGCTCGAGAGTTGGCGTGCCGTATATCTCGACCAGATCCTGACACAACGGTTTTTCCCTGATGTGACTGGTGAGAAATTACTTGATATCCGTCGTTTGTTTCTGCGCTCTCGCTCGAACTGACCACCCATCTGAATAGGTAGCTTGGAGCTCGCCTACATCACCGTCCGGGTCATGTTGCTTCGCGGTATATTTCCGAAGCTGTACCGACGGAATTTACCTCTGGATAATCAAGACGCCCGGGCTGTCGAAGTCACGTCCCGCGCGATATCGTTGGTGGAGACTCTGCAGATCAACCGTCTCAGTGCGTTCTGGTGGTCTTGTGAGTGCCCTTGCAAACAAAAAGCCTTTTCTTATGCAGGACCCGCCCGTCCTACCATGTCATGTCTCTTCAGTTGTCTGACTCAATATCCCTCCGTTCTCTTCCCAGGCTCGGGCTTCAATTTTGCTCTCGTCGGTACCTTCATGGCCAGCCTGAAGCGACTATCGACCGATCCCATACGCGCGCGTTACTGGGAAGAGCGACTGCAGTATTATCGAAAGCTTCTCACGGCGCACGGGGTGAGTTTCTGGCCTGCCAAGTTCGCCGCAACCGCGTTGGAGCTCATGGCGAAGAATCTGAAGAAGGCCACCAGTGGTGTTGTGACCGAAAATGCCGATGGCGGTAGTACCAGCAATGGCGGTGCCGGGTTGGACGGGTTTCTCGACGCGTTTACATCTCCCGGGACGTCGTGGTCAGGAGTATCATATGATTTCTTTCCTCATAATCTCACCGTGTTGAACGAGGCGGATCTCTCAGCAGATTGGGCCGTCGGCGGCGGAGAAGGGTTTCAATGGCAGTCGATGAATCTCGGATAGAGACGAATGCAGTCCTATATGACCATTGCCGGAGATACTCTTGTACTTACCACCTCACCTGTCCTATTTCGGGCGGCCAACACATGCGAAGGAACATACCGCGTTGGCCAATACACCCATTGGCTTGTAGGAATATATATGGGTGGAGTATTTCACCCCAATGGGGAAGCACTTGGCCAACGGCCAACGACATGCGGCCAACTCTGGCCGCCGCCCCTCTGGCCCTTTGGCCACTTCTCTACCAAGTACTCGCTACGACTTACTGTTCAGCTTTGACAATCTCTTTCTCCCGCGGCCAAGTCAGCCTGCCTGTCCACACGCCGTACCATATGTCGCCTATACTTGCCGTCCCTGCAGTGGAAGATGTCTCTGTCTGTTGAGGACCGCGAGTTCCCTCTCCCATCTATGTTATGGTATGTTCGTGCAGAACCTAAATCTACAGCACCGAGACAATACATACTCAAGCGCCGCAAACATAGACAGAAGCGTAAGCGACTTTTCCTAACCAATCAAAAACCAATCAAAAACCAATCAAGCACATCAATAAGTATCCTTGCATTTTTCTTGCAGCAACTAAGCCCTATCTCTGATCCTGATTGTCAATATCAACACACACCTCTTCCATCTTCAAAGTTCAATCAGTCTCCATTGAGGAGGGGGGCTCCTCTGCTTTCTATGCCGCAAGACCTCCAACTTGATCTTCTCTGTGGCCTCTGGCTAAGGGAATCCGGCCTCAGATGCGGATCAGGACGGGTCGCCCAACAAACTGTCCCTGAGCTACAAGGCCAGGATACATACAACACGAGGATATTGAGTCGTACAAGACTACCACATAGTGAATACTAAATCAGTTGAAGAACACTGCCTGTAGTTTGGCCATGATTCCAAGTTTGAGACAAGCTCACCAATCCAAAGCAGAGCCCAAAGGACGATGGTCAGGCAAGTGCAGAAGAGAACAGTGGTAATTGACAACATTACTGTCGTCCAGATGGGCACCAGATTGCTGGAATCTATCGGAAAATGTCACCAATAGCGAGGTGTATAAATAGTACTGACTTTGGTCGAATTCTGTGCAGCCAACAGGAGACAGTAGGAAACGGAAAGATATAGTCATTCTGTGAGATTCAAGTACATTTTACAATTGCAACATTAAGCATAACTCTACGAAAATGTTCGGGTCAAATGATAATAGTGAGCGGAGGAACAAAAAGACATGCTTTAACTATTGCTCGCTCGTCTTATCAAGTCTATACAGGGCATTCTCATTGCATGGACGCCAGATAAGTCCAAAAATCATTTCAACATGTTTGATCATTCGCTCGTCTCATCACTTTCCCATGGTACCAAAGAAGTTCATTCTATATCAGCAGCTGTGTAAAAACATCTCCAAGACAAAGGGTATTGACAAGCAAGGAGCGGCGAAACATCAAAACGAAACATCCAAGATAACTTTTCTCATCGTGCACCCAACACGCCTGGCTTTCCATCGATCTAACTCTCTTTTTCTAGCTCAGATGTCCTTTGCTTGCGTACTCATCAGCCACAGCCATATTCGCGTCCACCAACATCTCTGGTCCAGCAGATTAGGTCTTTCAATAGAACCAACGATACTGAGGGCTATTCGGCCCTTCAGCAAGCAACTCGGAAGGAATGTCGATGGCTCTGATCTTCCTTCCATCGCGTCGATCGCGCCTCCTGTTGTCCACGATCATCCACGCACCCAACAACAAAGTCAGAAAGCAGCCACACGCGCCAAACACCGCAGTGGTGATCAAAGCCGGCAGGTATTTCGGCGCATCTTTGCTCTGAAAGATGTTGCTGGACACCACGCCCATCAGGTTCGCCACCGGGACGCCGATACTGGTGAGCATGATGCGTTTGTTTTCGTCGGCAATGTTGTTGTTATACCACACGTCGAGGATGACACTGGGAGCACTGGTTCCCCAGGTCATCATGAAGCAGGCGAAATAAGCCACGTTGAGCTGCGACACGATGTCGACGGTCGCGAAGATGATGAAGCCGATACAGGTCAAGGCGAACCCCAGCGCGACGAAGGGGAAGCGCAGGCGGGTCAAGTCCGAAGCGAAGGACAGGATAAGCAGCATCACTGCGCCTGAGACGTTGGGGGCGACAGTATACAGATTTGTCTTGACCGTCGAATAGCCCAGTCGTTTGATGATGACGGGTAGGAACAGTGATACCGACTGCAACGGTACGCCGAGACAGATCTCAATGCCCAAGATGATCCAGCTGGTTGGCTGCTTGAAGATGGCCATTGCCGAGCGCAGATTGAACTTTTCGCCAACGACCGACGACGAGTCCACTTGCATGCGGTAGAATGCTAGCTGTTTCTCTTCCGCCGTCAAGAACTTGGCGCTTTGGGCGTCATATGGCAGGTACCAGAATGCAAAGATGGCGAAAAGCATGGAACACGCTCCCTCGATGATGAAGAGATATCTCCAATCTGCCAGGCTGCCGGACTTGATTTGGAAGACGCCGTAAGACAGTAGGCCTCCGAACGCCGATGCGATGGATTGAGCGGCATAGAAAATGGCCAGTCGACGGGCAAGCTCTCCTCGTCGGTAGAAGGTCGTTTGGTAGTAGATGACCAGTGGGAAGAAGGCGGATTCTGCCATGCCGAGAAACCAGCGCAAAGTCATGAGACCGGCGAAGTTCTGCACCGCGACAACCATCAGTGTGAAGAAGCCGAAGGCCAACATCATGATAGGCAGGACTCTGCTCGGTCCATATTTTTTGCCGGCGATGCCCAGGAAAGGGGCCGTGAGGACGTATGGGATGAAAAAGATGGATAGAATCAGGTTGTAGTCGTCTCCGGTGAGATTCAATGTCTTCTCAAGCCCTGCCGTTTTGGCGTTTCCAAGGTTCGACTTGTCCAGAGAGTTGAACAGATACATGACTGCAAGCGTGGGAAGGATGCGGAAGTCGAATTTCCTCACAAGTCGGCGCTCAGCAGCAGGATCGATGGCGACACTGGCTGAGACCTGTCGCGTCTCTCCGCCTGGAGATACGGCCATGACTCCATCGTCGAGGACCTTGATGTCCTTTGAATCCATCGTGGCATCAATCTCGGCATCGTTGCTGATTCTGCTCGCCATTTTGACGCTGAGAGGTGAGGATATTCGCTGGGTCCTTGGAATGAATCAGGCTTGGGAGGGGATTGCAGGACTGTTGTTGAATTGCGATGCTCTGATGTGAGAGATATCCCGGTGCGAAACACGAGGGTTCTTATACATGACCCTCGTCGCATATATTCGCCTCGCCTCCCTCTTTGCTGCGCTGATCTATCGGCGAGCTGAGGCAGGGCAACGATAAGCCGATTGCATTTCGTACGCCAATGGTCATACTCAGGCTGTACGCCGCCAACGGCCAAGAGATATGGCCGCTGGCCACGGCAGCAGAAGCAACTTCCCTGTCATCCGCTCGGCTTTTGAAGGAAGCAATTTTGTTGGTCGCGGTGCTTGAGCGGCGATGTCAAACTCTTGTCTCCAATTCCTGAGGGTCCAGAGGGTCCAGAGGTTCCAGAAGCCTTGCTATCGAACTGCCTGCCCAACGCGCAATGGTGTTGTTTTTCTTTCGCGGCCAAGTGCTTGCCCGCAATCCTCGCCAATTTGCTTGCCGTGCAATAACGAACACGGCCAGATGTTGTAAGTTTCCTCGAGACGGCCGTTGTGTTGCAAAATGGAAGTTAGTTGTCTTACAAGGCAAGGTAAGTCGTCCCTTTTCTTCTGGTCGAAGAACATATTTAGTCCGACATCAGCTCCGTTTTGGCTGGACATGCAATCTTCAAGAAGACATAATCCAAAACCCACTCCGGTGCTGTTGAATATTCCCACTTTGCATTGGTTCCATCGATATCCGCTTTGGTCTTCCAGGTCTACGTGGGCCGATACTGGCGTTCACGGCGGAGCACATGGCGCCGTCATTGCTACCGAGCACCGGCGACAACGAACCGATAGAGGGAGGGACTCGACCACCAGGCGATGAGACGCTTCGCTTTCCATTTACCCTTTCCCTTCCAACACCCCACTTCCTAAGCCGCAGGTCTTCATCCTCCTCGGATCCCGATGATGTGGACATTCAGGAGTTAAGCCGCAGCCTTGCCCAGGTGGGATCATTTACGTCAGGCACACTTTTGGATCGAGGAACTTCATGCTATGCAGGCATCGAAACACGACCACAGACAATACAGAAAAAGCCTCTGTCTTCGACAATTGAGACTCCAGTATACGGCACCTTCGACGAAAATGTCGACAGGACTGGCGAGCTTGAATCCGCCGACGTGTTTGAGGACACCAAGTTCATAGGAATCAGTCCGAAGCGCTTCTGGCTGATCTTCGTGGTCATCACTCTGGGCTATTTCATTGCTTGCTTTGACTCGACCCTGATGGCTTCAAGCCATCCTGTGATCACGTCCTACTTCGGCGCCTCTCAGGCGGCCTCATGGCTAAGTACCGTCTTCTTGATCACAAGCACGGCCTGCCAGCCCCTGTTCGGTCGTCTATCTGACACAATTGGAAGGAAGCCAGTCTTTCTGCTGTCGTTCGCCATCTTTGGGTTGACTACAGGTTGGTGTGCTCTTGCGGGGAGTATTGAGAGCTTTATTGCGGCAAGAGCGGTCTGTGGTATAGGAGCCGGAGGAACAATGTCGATGAGCCTGATCATCATAAGTGATCTTGTTCGCATCGAGCATCGTGGCGTTTTCCAATCTCACATCAACCTCGCTTTTGGACTGGGATCAGCATCGGGAGCTGCTCTTGGTGGCTGGCTGTGCGACAGTTTGGGCTGGAGATGGGCCTTTGGGATCCAGGTGCCCTTCATCGGTGCTTGCCTCGTCTTGGCGAGCATGTTCACGCCTACCGACCTTGGGCCAATGCTCATCAATGCTGGCGAAGGAGGCGCCTGGATCGCCCTCAAGAGCTTTGATTACCTTGGATCGATGTCCCTGATCATCACAATCACCTCATTGATCCTTGCCCTTAACCTCGGGGGCAATGTGTTTCCATGGACGTCGCCAGTGATCACAGCATGCTTTGCCGCCTCCATTGCGGCGGGATTCGGGTTCGTCTATATTGAGACCCAAGCCAGACAGCCGTTGATGCCACTGCACTTGCTCAGCAAGCCGCCGATTGCGAACATGGTCTTTGCCAATTTATTGGGAGGCATTGCCTCCAATACCGTTCTATTCAACCTGCCCCTGTTTTTTCAGGCCGTCTTGCTGACATCCGCCTCCAGCTCTGGCTTCAGGCTCGCCCTGCCCAGTCTGGTAGGTTCCTTTGCGGGCATCTCGACTGGATACATTATCACGCGCACACGACGCCTCAAGCCGACTCTAGTTGTTGGAGCCTTCGTTTACCTCATTGGATCCATTGCAACTTGCGCAATCACCAAAAATACTTCCGAGATCGTGAGTCTCATTCTCATCACAGGCGTACCGTTGGGACAAGGGTTCGTTTTCCCCAACACCATGATGAGTGCTTTGGCAGTTTCGGAGCAAGCACAGCAAGCCGTGGTGACGACCACCATTGGCCTGTGGAGAAATTTGGGAGTAGTCTTGGGTGTCGCTCTTTCCAGCTTGGTCTTTCAGAACAGCTTGGTTGTCAATTTGAGGCGGCACGTCACCGGTGCAGGGAGTGATGAAGTCATTCGTACGGTCCGTTCAGCGGTTGAATCGATCAAGCTCCTCCCCTTACCCGTGCGAGATCAAGGTGAGTCAACGTTCCTGCCCTACCTTAACTCCCCTTGCCACTTGGACTGACATTTAGTAGTGATTGATGCTTACGCTCTATCGCTCCGGACAACGTTCTTGTGCGCCATAGCAGCTTCGGTTCTGATGGTGATTCTGATTGTGCCAATCAAACTCCCAAAATTGAGAAGAGGCACACAGCCAGTCGTGAGCACCGGGGAGTAATAGACAATAGTATTCGAGGAAAAGCAGCCACTTGTGAGTTACGGGAGTGACTTCATATAAACTCAGCGTGCAATGCCTCAGAGAGGCTTCTCAGACCAGCATCTTGCAGTCGTTTGTGACGAAAGTTCCAACCGAGGTCGATGTACAGTTTCTATAGAATAGTAGCCAGCAGATTGGTTGTAACAGGACAAAGGCAAGATATTGGAAAGGAGTTCATGTTACCAGGTACCTGAGGTAGTCAGTATACGAGGCAGTTGTCGGGCCATCTTTCGACCCAGGCTGGATGACGTCAACCAACTCAGGGGTAAATTTTGCACAGTTTGCCATGTTTGCACCATTTGCACCACTGTCAACGAAGCCCCTCGACACACTTGACACCAACACCACACCGCATGGCCCGAATACGACTAGAACGGGAGACGTACCTACCGTAACTCCTTGCGAAATTCCCAACTCAGCCACCGTTTCCATACCATACAAACAGACCTCCGTCCTACTAGGTTGTGTTCATCTGCATCAACATACTCAGCGACAAGCCAGCCCAGCCCGTGTAACCCACTTTCCTCACCGCCAACATGTCCAGCACCCAAATCCCTGCCGGCAAGACCTGGTTCGACACTCACAAAGTACACTTTAAAGATGTCCCCATTGGGCCGGACAACGGAATATCAACAACAGAGTTCCTCGACGCCTCCGAAGCGACGACGACGCTCTTCGATCTCCTGGGGTCTGTGGCCTTCACCCCCGTCAAGAACGACATGCTGGGCAACGTGACCAAAGTGCGCGAGAGACAGAAAGCCGCCCCCGAGGGGTCACAGACACTTCAGAGCCTGTGCAAGACCGAATTGGCGTCGAAATCCCACAAGGCGACGGAAGGGTTGCTGTGGTTGGTGCGTGGGCTGGACTTTACCGCGCAGGCGTTGCGGGCGGATCTCACGAGTAATGCGTCGGTCGCGGTGACGGAACAGAAGCCTACCAAGGAGCTGGCGGACGGGTTCCGAACGAGCTACAAGAACACGTTGGCGCCGCATCATGGGTTCTTGGTCAAGCCGATCTTCAGCGCGGCCATGAGTGCCACGCCCTACAGGAGGGACTTTTATGCCAGATTGAGTGGGCAGGGTACGGATCCGGAGACGACGAGGCAGGCGCTGGAGGCCTGGGTTGCCGCTTTGGAACAGAGAGTTACTGTCATCAAGACCTTCTTGGCGAGCAAGGAAGCCAAGTGGTAGATATCAACTTATGAAGGCCTCAGCGGGAGGATATATCTTGCGGCAAGCAATCAGAGGGCTGTGCGATGCTCCGGCCCCTGACGACCTATGGAAGCAGCAAGATAAAGCTCGCTGGTGTTCTTAATCTAAGCGATACATGAGATATACCTACCTTCAACAGTAAAAGCGCTTTTTGAGGCCGAGGGTTGATTTCTGGCTTCTCATTTCTTGAGTGCTTCCATTCATTTGTTCCGTCACTCCCAGCGATCAGTTTGGCCGTAGCCTGCCAGGCCATGATTGTCAAACGTTTGACTCCATGCTCAATCTAAATAACTTGAACGCCATCGCTATGCAGCTTCACGTCCATAACTCAACACTACTAGAGTCTAATGTTCTTGTGCAAATCAGGCCACGCCCCAAGTCAGCAATTCAGAACTGTCATTCCGAACATCGGCCGCGTCTTTCTTTTGTCGTTCCAGATAATCTTTGAGTTTCTTCTGTTTCGAAGACTGCTCCGTGTTTCCATCCTCATGTTCGTCGGCGACATGATTACTGCCTCTCAAAACTGGCGGAAGCGTCTTCCCTTCCTTAGACAACCCGACAGCCTCAAAGGCAGCTTCTAACTCATCCACTATACCTTGCGCAACCTCCTTAGAGTCGGGGTTGTCTTGATCCAGCTCCAACCTCGCATGCGCGTACATGGTCCGTAATTTGAGGAACTTCTGCGAGTCTCTCATCAACCTCGGCAATTCGTTCCGGTTTCTCCTGATCACTGCCAACTCTCTGGCAGCCAGCCCGTTGCTGAATGCCTCGATCATGCTGGTCTTATCGGGATCCAGCTTCGCGGCGTGCACCACATCGTTCTCCACCCGTCCGCTTACTTTGGCCGGGTAATCGTGCTCTCTCCAATCGATCACGCTGGGCGAATACCATGGGCTCAGAACCATTGTGACGAATCCTATCACGAGATTCTGGCTGATAGGTCCGTACCAGTTGGAATCAATACTCTTTTCTCGACTGTTGGCGTCACCCTCCACCCAGATATGGTTATATGGAATCACAACGGGATCGTCTCCGCCGGGGTATCCTGGAAGCGGCTTGACTCTGTCACCTGGGACACCAACCACGCGCTTGACCGCCAGCTTCTCGGGGTTGTGTGGTGCATAGAAAACGATGATTTGCCCTCTTTGCAATTCGAATTTGGGGAGTCGTAGGCCGAACATGGGTCGGTTCTCAAACATGACCTTCTGCACCAGGATGGCATCTGACGTCTGTGGAAGCTCAGGAGACAGATTCACATTCAGGAGCGGTGACATGGATGGGCCAGTAACCCACATGACTTCGAGAGGGAACTCCAGAAGGACAAAGGCAACTGGTGGTGCGATGTAGAAGAGGCGCCATATCCAACGCCGCACGGAGGGAGAGATGAACTCGAAAGGTGGCTTGCGTGGGTTTTCTGAAGACTCTCCGTCGTGACCATGACTTGAGTCTTGTTCCGGGGTTGGATCTCGTTCCCGCTCTTGTCCTGGTGCTTGTGCCTCTTTATTGACGTCCGATTTGTATTTCTCAAATTGTTCCTTCCTGGCCTCGAGCTGGCTCTTGTCCGGGAGACCAAAGCGTGGTTTATTGCTTGTAGTCGCCCAGCGCAGCTGCGTTACCGGTGTCCGGGAAGCATACTGGAAGAGGCGCAAAATCACGAGGCCTCTAGAAGTCGGAGGCATGGCTGGATGGGATCGGAGTCCCGGGCGGGATGAAGGGATGGTGGGTTTGGATTGCTGTTGCGCTCGTGGTTGCGCCCGTCGTCATAATCGCATGGTTAAGACTTGACACATCCTAAGTCGGCCCTTCAGAAAGCTGGTAAGGGCAACATCTACAGGACATGGCAGTAATGTGGTGGACTCGCATTGAAGAATTGTTGATACCGAGAAAACTTGAGGCAGGTTTGCCGAATTGACTTCATATCAATTCTTCACCCCGAAACCCCTTTAATCGGATCAAGTACTGCATATATCGCGAGTGTCCCACGGTGCATATTGCTGAACTTCAGCCATTCAGAGTATGTGCATTCGAATTAGGCGGGTCGAGCTTGTTTCGGGAATGTAAAGTCTCCAATCGACCTAGCAGCCCGGTGATGGGCGGTCACTCGCAAATGAACCTTTGAGTTAGGAGAATGAGATATCAATACCGAGAAGCCTCTGGAGAACATGCATTCTCTGGAGAACATGCATTTTGATCTCAGCCTCTTGTTGTTTGGGCACCAAGCAGTGCCACCATGAAATTCGGTAGTATGAGAGCTGTAAGTCGATATGGATATATACGGTGCCCTCCCCAGATCCATGCACTGGCAGTGAATGCACACAAAGATATTGTGCCGCACACGAATCACGCAGGTTTGCAAATCAAAACGACCAAAAAAGAAATCTGCGCACCTACCTGGAATCGAACCCACGCTCGCCTCTTTGTCCAGTATGGGGATATTTGTCAACGAGCAAAAACTCAAGTTTCGAAGATCATCGGCGGTCTTGATGATCCTCGCACCCGAGAAACCCCCAGTCGTTGGAAGGGGTTTTTTCCGGTTATCGTCAGGTTGCTCTCCTACCATATGCACTCACGGTTGAGCCAATAAGTGGTAGGGACCTTCTTCCCTCGTCCGCAGTCTCACCACCGCTATACCGGTAAAGTATAGGAGCAGCGCTTGAACTCGGAGTCAGTCCAGTCAGGGGTCCACCTCTAGGATTCGTGGCTTCGCCCAAGTGCAAACTGTCTCATGCCTGGCGTGTACACCCTCACGCCCCAACTAGCCTGGCTCAAGTCGTACCGCTACGACTATCAAGGCCAGGGTTGGGACCCGGGATAGACATAAGATTGTTGGAGGAAAATGCGAAACAATAATATATCACTGCACTATTTCATTGTGTCATGTGATTGACTTCCTAGGTGAGGGTGAAGTAAAGGTAAGGTCAGGTGCAGCGTCCTCCAGTGATATTCACAGAACGCGTACTTCCTGGAAATGACTACACGCAATAGCAGAGGGCATTTCGAGCGTTCGCCGACTCATCAATCATCTACAAAGGCCCTCGAGGAGCGGAAGGGGGTGTTACAGGACTTCCTTTCCTTTGCTATGGCTATCAAGATTTTCTGATACGCACTGGCACCAGGGGTGAGCGAGGATGGGTGCCACAGAGCTACAGGTGAGTGCATCAAACGTGCAATCACAGCTTCTATTCCAGCGCAGCTACAGAAGTCTAGTTGGCGAATTTACTAGCAGTCACCCCCTTGAGTCTGCCACGCGGGACGAACAAGATGCAATTGAAGAGAACGGAGACGCCTCAGACGGGGTTAAACACAAGTTTCGGCGCGGGTGGAATTCAGGACAAGATACTGACTCTACTCTCTGCACTATGCTCTGCAGCGCTTATCCATGTCTTCCAAGTCCAGTGGATTCCTTACCACAGTTCACCGGTGGACTCACAAGTCCCAGAAGACTTTTGGACCCGTGCCTGATCGGATCGATTGAAGAGCAACCATCTTTCTTCGGGTCGACTCTTGTATTATTGCTTGTCAGCTTGTACGCTTCATACAAATAGTGGGCCTGATTGCCAGTTCAGGGAACTTTGGGCGTCATCGCGCGCCCAGGTATGGATGAATACCTACTTACCCAAGAAAAATCTAAACCATGTGGAGTCAATGGAAGACGAATATAGAGAAACAGATCAGAACGTAACAACAGAGCATAAGATATTTCCAATGTTTTCGGTATTCTCAACAGCATCCGCTGTGAATGCTATACTATAGTTCGCAATGCTATTTTGAGCAAACCCAGAGTATACTCCCCCGGGATTATATAAAAGAAGCCCCCGGAATCCTGTCCATGATATCCCACCCAATCCTGTCCTGTAATCTTTACATGGTTTCTCAATGTCCATGTCGAAACCCCTTTCCATTCCCAGCACAATGCAATGCAATATATGCTGTACCCGAAGAGTTATGATCCTATGCAGACACACATAGTACTCCAAGTATTTTTTTAAGGTACTGATATTTCCCCGTCATCCAGTCTTCCATTGTAGGAAGTCTCCGACTGGTGCCTGATCTCACTTTCGTTGGAAGCAAGACGGGTTGTGGAGCTCATGCCGAAGAAGTGGTCACGAGTCTCGCGTCGAGGCTTTGTTTTCGTGTCACGGTCATTAGCGGTATGATATGCTGGAAATCGATGCAAAAGTGCCGGAACTTTCCGGGATCTGCACGTCTGTTCTGTGTCGTGCCGAAAGGTCGACACACAGTAGTGCGGAGATCTCGAGGTTCCATTTCCCGGAAGAAGTCGAATCGAAAACCAAGAGGTCGCGGCCTGTTGTTATCAAATGGACTCAGGAGCCCATTTACAACATGGCAGCGACCATCATGGCGGCGGCAAGAGCAGCACCGGCGATCTTGAACCCGGCCGGGGGCAGAGCTGCAGCGGCACCAGTGAAGACGCTGGCCACAGGGGCCACTGGTGCTGTCGATGACGGGACGACAGATGTGGTGATGACGGGCGCCACCGGGGTCGTCGACGGAGCTGCGGTCGTGATGGGAGCAACCGGGGTAGTGGTCACTGCAGCAGGAGTGGAGCTGGTCCAGTCGACCCAGACTGAAGAAGTCTCGATGGGAGCTGGAGCAACAGTGGTGCTGTTCGCAGCAATCGGGGCCGGGGCCACAGAGCTGGTCCAGTCGACCCAGACCGAAGATGAAGTCTCCACGGGCGCCACGGGAGCAGGGGCCACGGACGAAGTCCAGTCGGCCCAGCTGGTTGTCTCGGCCGGGGCAGGAGCCACGGCAGCAGAGGAAGTCCAATCGCCCCATACAGTGGAAGAAGTTTCCACGGGAGCTGGAGCAGCGGAGGAGGTCCAGTCAGCCCAAGATGTTGTTTCGGTTGGGATCGGGGCGGGGGAAACAATCTCAGAGGAGGAAGTGGTCCAATCGACCCATTGGGAATGGGTTTCTGCGGGTGCTGGTGCCTGAACTGGGGAAGGGGAAACGATCTCAGATGAGGAAGAAGTCCAGTCAGCCCACTGGGAGTGGGATTCTGTCGTTGTGCTCTCGGGGATAGGGCTAACAGCAGGAGAGGGAGTGGTTGTCGTGGATGAATTCCAGTCTTGCCAGACGTGGGTAGTTTCAGGGGCGGGAGCAGGGGAAGGAGTAGTGGTTGTTGTGCTCTCTGCGATAGGGGAGGCAGCGGGGGTTTCTGTTGTTGTTGTCTCTTCGCAAGACGACGTCGACTGACCATTTTCAGCTTGACCTGACCAGTCTCCCCAACCTCCACCAGATTGTCCTCCTGGACCTCCGTGACCACCCCATCCTCCTGGACCAAATGGTCCGGGGGCGGCGACAGCCATTGCCGCAAGAGACATGATAATAGCCGACTTCATGTTGACGATGGCTTGTTTTGAGATTAGTTTTTCAAAGACAGAAGAGAGAATACTTTCTCCTCACGGGACTTTTGTTGAGTAGTTGCAGTCTTTATAACACTGGGAACGAAGGAATCTCGCGTTCTGACAGCAAAGAGTATAGGAGTGAATGACTTTTTGCAATCTGAAGGATGACAGAAGAACAATGTCAACGAGGAGTGGGAAATGGGTTCAAATACCCGTCAGGAGCAGCCATGGCACGTCATGCAAGGCGAGAGGTTGACATGATGTGCTGTGTAACTGGGTCTTAAGCATTCGCTAGTCACTTGATTCAGGGGTGGCAGGTCAGTCAATGAAGTACTGACCTTCAATAGTACTATTCACATAACGACGAGGTCGTTGCTGTGCTGTGAACACTCACCGGCTTTCAGTAGGTATAGAATAGGAGAACGGGCCAGGCTGGGGGCTGGGATCCGCAGCAAGCACGGGGCTCCATAGGCTTGGTCCAGCTGGGAAGAGAAGGCTGGCGACAGGAACGCAGCCAGTCAGGCGCATAGGATGCCCGGTAGAAACTGAACTGACAAGCGTCAGGAAGTTGGTGGACGAGCACTGGCCCAGGGGGATGTGGTCAAGGCGGAGCGAATGAGGAGGCTGGCTTCATGGTGAAACGGCGCCAACCTCGCCGGGGGCCCGTGAAAGATGGTTGGGGATCGGTTGGCGGCGCGATAGGCGCGATATAGGAGAGCACGGGTTCTTCCCTAGCTGGAACATGGGCGGCTTCGATCTGCCACAGGCCCATCACCGGGGTGGCTTGGTGACTTGTCTATCCCCTCAGACCTTGGGGAAGCTGACCATATCACTAGCAGCTTTGTCCTTTTGCCCATTTCTTCGGTAGTGTGACCAATAGAACATCCCCAGCCCTTCAATTGGCCTCTTTGGGACTTTTGTTTCTGGTCGATGCTGGAGAAGCTCGTGTGAACTCGTGGCAGATGGAAGTTGCCCATGGCCGGTTTGCTTCCATGTCGTAAAGGATGCTTTGATTGAAGGATTCAGACTCGCTTGCTGTGCTGATGATCCCCTGCTTGACACTTGTTGAGGCAGTCTGTGACAGACGTTTCTTGTTGGCTGAGCCTTTTCGCGGTCTCCGCATCGCTCAAACGGCGAAGACCTGCAACTGGACGAATGATCTCTTCCTTTGGGCCCTGCTGACAGCGGGGGAATCCAACTTCAACCGAGGACTGCTAGCTGACAGGCTCAACAGAGAGTCAAGTCGCATTTCCAAGGTCACTGATGCAGGCCCAGTCCATCCATTCATCCATTCCTTCCATCAGTCAAAATCAATCGACCATTGACGTTCAAGGCAGGTAGTAACGTGGTCGAAGCCGTCGTCGACCTGTATCTTCGAGCGGACTCGACCTTGGAATATCGACCAAACAACTGTGGCACAAGCGACTCGGATACTCGCAGAATCTGGATTTTGGGCCACCTTTCCCAGGAGACAACATGACGTACAGTAGTGAAATATCCTTCACGCTGGACACAATCTGTCCGTGGTAAGACACTCACCCCTCCGCGCGCCCTGGATCCTGGTTTCGGGCGGCGGACTGTTGGGATTCGGGCTGATCCCGTTGCACAGGACGTATCTGGCGAAGAAGAGGTCTGTTTGCTTTCTTCTCGCACAGCATCTGCATGCTATCAGCAGATCCATTCTGCAATTCGAATCGTCGGTGGTACTGACACGCGTTGACTTGCATTTGCAGATTGGACGAAGGTTTGTGCGCCCGTATGACGGCAAAATGCAAGCTGCAATCATACAATCCTGCAATCAGTTCTTCTGTTCTCTGTCTCCTGCTCCTTTCACATATCCAATCGGCCCAGCTGTGGTCTGGTCCTGTCCGCCTGACACTCGACAGCCCTTCGTCGATTCCGACAGAGCGATGACGCCAAAAATACCACGTTTGTCGTCAAGTATCTTCCATACCAACTGGCCCCCGAGACTTCCAAGGAAGGGGAGGACAAATATGAGTGGTATAAGAAATCCAGATATGGAGACTCGGAAGAAAAAATGAAGATGTATATCACGTTGATGACGGCATATGGTAAGACCGCAGGCATCGAGTACAAGTTTGGCGGTACCGTCGCAAACACGCTGGATGCGCATCGAGTCGTCCAGTATTTTCAGGAAGCGAAGGGCCCTGAAGTAGCGGATAAGATGATCAATTGTGAGATGCTTCCTCTTCCCTAGCAGGCACGGGGCTCACTCCCGGCAAAGCGCTGTACTCGCAGTATTTCGAACAGGAACAGCATCCCTCCAAGGACGAGACGTTGCTCAAAGCGACAGCAGATGCCGGCATCCCTGAAGAGGAGGCGAGGCCCGTCATTGAAGATAAAACCGAAGGCTTGATGGATGTCAAGTCGCTAATCGGCGACCAGGCTGTGAACGGAGTGGACAGTGTGCCGACCATCGTCTTTGAAGGTAAGAAACGAGATTTCACCCTCATTGGGGCTAGAGATGTGGAAGAGTATGAGAAGACTCTGCACCAGGTAGCAAAAGAGAGCGTCTGAGACAGAGACATAGGTAGTTACTAGGTGTAAACAATGGAATTGACGATACAATGTCTGGAATGTGAACCATTGTTTGGCCTTCACTCCCTTGAGTCGACGACCATCTGATATAGTGTATACTACAAACACGTAGACTCATCTTGACTGTGCCTCCCATCTGTGGATCTCTATACTTCGAAAATCTCACCAAAGCCAACGCCAGCTCCAGCCCTTCTGGCATCGACCAGATCCAGTCTCCAACCCACCCATTGCTTCAAGCCTCGCTTGACCTCTCTGACGTGTTCGACCATCTGGCGTGCCTCTTCCTCTCTTTGGGCTTGGACGAATGCAGTTTCATCAAAAGCGTCATCATCATCACCAAACTCCTGGAGTAGAGAATCATTTCGAGGTCGAGTCTGATGCTGCGCCTGTGAAGTAGGGGATGCCGTGCTGGCCCGGAAAGCGGCAAGGCCAGAATTCAGAACCTGTGCAAACCCAGAGTGTCGAGTTTGTTGTTGTTGTTGTTGTTGCAGAGAATTGGCGAAACTTCTCCTCCTGCTTCCCTGACCTGTGCCCGACAAATCGACCTCATCAAAGTCTTCCGCAGGATCCAAAGATGTCCTCGACCCTTCATCGCCACGGGGTTGCATTTGGATCCTCTTGTCCCTCCAGATGCCCCGTTGCAAGTCGGATACCTGGCCCTCCAATTCACGGATTCTGTGTTCGAGCTTCTGTCGTTCTTCATCCTCCAATTCATCAAGACCGTCCCCTCCTCCATCGCCACTCATTGTTCTTTTGTGTTTCTCTCTCAGCCGGGTGATTTCACCCTCAACCTTCTCCAGTTTGGCCCGAAGGCCTGGGACTTCCCTGGCAGCAGCTTCAGCAGAGGCAAGTTTCGCAGCGTTCCTGGCTTCCGCTTCTCTATGCAGCTTATTCATGGCATCAATCTTCTTCTCCAGCTGCTCTGCCTTCTTCATCACTTCATTTCGCTGAGAGACAGCCTCCTGGAGCTCCCGCTCCAGCGTACGGATCTTTGTCTCTTTGCTCGTTTGCTCCGTGCCATCAATAACAGCCTTCTCACTCGCCTTAGATAATGCTTTCTTCACATCAAATAGTTCAGTCTCAAGGGCCTTAGCCTTGCTCTCTGCCGTAGACAGAGACGCTTGCAAAGCAGAGATCTGCTCCCCATGGGTTTCACAGCCTTGCGTCTGGCTAGATAACTGGCTCCGTAATCTCGATATTTCCAATTGCATGTCGGCGATCGTGGAGTCTTTGTTTTCCAGCTGCACCTTGAGGGACTCTAGGTCTTCTGCACCGCCATGTGCACTGTCTTTCCGCGCAGTGCTGTTCCTGCGCCGCAACGTTTCGATTTCGGCTCTCAGCCTATTCAGCTCATCCTGTGTACTTCCACCGGCGGACGCTGACTTCTCGGCATTCTGTTCTCGGAGCTCCTCCAGCTCCTCTTCCACGCGTCTCCATCGCTTTTCATGATCCTCTGCTTCCTTGGCCAACCGTCTGTTCTCCTTTTCGAGTTCTTCGATTCTCGACAACGATGCGGCTGCGGCTGCGGGGCTTAGGGGTCCACCGTCTCGGAAACTCGTGCTTCGAATCTTGCTCTGGAGGCTGACACTTGGCTGGCGCGCGGAATGTCGTGACGCTTTCATAGAAGAAGACGTGTCCTGGTCACCAGAGGCAGGTGAGGGTGTAGGTGGCGACTGGTCCGCCTCTTGGTCCGGCGATGCTTCACTGGCGGCGCGGATGGCGTCGTTGAGGGCATCTTCATCGGCATTCGACGGTTCCGCTGTGGCTTCATGGGCAGGCTCTGGCTCTTCAGGAGTAGGCTTCGCTGCTTCATCGACCTCCGCCTTTGCACTCTTGTCCTCTGTATCTGGCGCCGAGTCGCCGGCAGCGGGTTCGTCTTTGGCAGGATCTTCGGCGGATTTAGCTTTGGCTGTTTTGTCTCCGGTACCGACCGCCGCCTTCTTCTTCTTCTGGAGCTGGGCAACCTATGATGTCTGTTAGTAGTGTTGGACATGGTTCGGGCACAATGCTCATTACTCTTTTCTTAGCGGCGGCCAACTTCTCGGCCTTTTCCTTGTCCTCTTTCTCGCCCATGGTGTAGATGACCGGGATGGTCACTCAGTGGATGGAGAGGGTGAGAAGAACGAGCCAACGCTGGGTGGGAGATTTGCTCATCAGGATCTTGAAGTTCAATGTACATATGGCGCAGGCTGCGTGTGGCATGGTCAAACGTAGGGTACGCGACGTAGGCAGCCAATCGCAAACATCGAACAACATGGTCACAATTCGTGTGGAGAGACTTCAAGTTCTCCAGCATTTACCTCCACCAACCTTGATTGATCTCACCAGGGACTCAATCGAGCCCTTATTTGCCTGCCATAGACGCCTTACCATAAGGTATATGAGCACCTCTTACTATACGCCAGTGCGTAGTCCAGCCCCGCTTACGACATGCTAGAGGAAGCAAGCTGACTGTTGAATACGCTTATGAGCTAGCCTAATAACGCATCAAACAATGCCCTGGAACTTGGAGTCGAACAGCTCCCCTGCTTGGTTCGCTCGCCAGAGAACCTGATTTCCCCCATCCTGTCACGGCTAAGTCAATATACCATCCTAGACAATACTCCAGCCTGTCGACAGAAACCGAAACGCGTGCTCTCCCAAATGTCGTATCCGGGCAGGCAGATTCCTAAAGCCGCTCCCACCGGCCTCGTTGGAACGCCCTGAACATTCTGGGTATCATTAGTAGTACAAACACAGAATCCCTTCCTTCCTTCCATCCATGACGCCATCCAGAAAGCAGTAAAAGCAGAGAGCGAGACAAATATAGTTCAAACCTCCATAGCTCCCACAACTTCTTCACTCAGAGCACGCACCGTGCTCTTGCTGTTACTCCTAGCGCTTCGCACTTCTTCATCACTGAGGACGTAATTATCGTGTTCGTCGACCACAGGGCGGGTTGGGGGTGGGAAGTAGTCGTCTTCCATTCGATCGACGAAGGGTGGTCCCTCGCCCTCTTTCTCAATCGACGGCATTTCTGCGTCGTCAGGCTCGACATCGATACCGGTCCGATTGCCAAGCCAGTATTTAGCTCTTTTATGGGCGCCCAAATCCGGGGTCATCCAGCCATCGGACTCGTCCTCGGCAAATCTCTTCGCTTTGATCGGGGTACGAAGCCCGTCCATCGTCGACATGGCCAACACGCTGATGCCCCTGAGATATAGATAACACACGCGCTTCCTGGCCTTGTTAAAGAAAAAGTAGTTGATTGACCACAACGATCCTTCATCGTCCTCCTCAAAGGGGTCAAAGTCTTCCGGCGCGTATCGGTATATGCTGCATTCGCGCAGGCTCATTTGTTGATCAATAAGTCTCCACATACCTGGACCCCAGTGGGTCTGACTTGACGGGGGGCAGGCGGACTCCGGAGCCAGACCAGGAACGTTGAGGAAGGAATTCAGTGGTCGAGGACGCAGGTTGTACAAAGTGGTGTCTAGAGTGTTCATCACCTGACGGAGACTCTTTTCCCGCTTGAAGTCCGTCGGCCGAAGCATGTGGGAGAAGTCGTAATCTGGATGGCTCGCATTAAGCGTCGCAATCAAATATGCGTATGTCCTCCTTGAACTGGTAATTCCGAGGTTTCCAAACGGACTGCTTCGGCTCAGATTCAAGCTCGAGGCCATCATATGTGCTTGCGGCGGAGAGAGCGAATGGGAGAATTGGAGATTCGATTTATATTGTTCTTCCAGGCCATGTTCGATGTTCTTGTACAGCTTCTTGTCTCCTCCTGCTGCCTTGGTCGTGTACAAGTCGCATCCGCCGATGACGTGGAGATCAGGAGTGGTGAAATTGAGGGAGGAGGTGACAATGTCAAGATCGCGATTGGGTACAAACTAAAAAGAAACGTCAGTCTGATGGAATATGATGGGAAGGATGCCTGATCTCACCTTCATTCTGACTAGATTGTGCTGGAGCGCAATGAGTCCCACCGCGGCGCACTGCGTACCGTGAGTAATAGACGAAGAGTCGCGCGGTGTGCGCCTACTGATAAGATGAAATCGGTAACTCGCAAGCGCCCGCCCTGCTCACGGACAGAGTTCGCGCTGTTGTGCAGGCGGTTGGAGTGCTGTGGATGAGTCGGATCGCCTGAACGTGCTAGGTAATCGCAAACGCGGAGATATCCAAGCTGGCTGCAAGACCAGCTCTCGAGCCGTTGAGTAGCCAGACGTCAGACGTCTAGCAGGTCACTGATTGATGATAGAATCCCATGACAGATAAGATGTTGTTGATGCGATGGAATGAGGTGAGGTTGGCCTGCGGGCGGAGAAACCCAGATTCAGGTTCAAGTTGCGCGGCACAGGCCAATGGTACGAAGTGTCACGTGAGCGGTCCAAGCCAGCCAATGAGGTGGCACACCTCGCACATGCATCGAAGCGAGCGACGACAACGGGTTCATACTCACACCATCAGGGTTTCGCATCATGATAAGGGCGAGTCGTTGCCGATAGGACGATATGTAAAACGTGGAAGGACAAGACTGTATGACAAGGCTCGGAGGAACCGCTGTTCATGTTAGCTGGCAGCCAGGGTGGGTGATCTTAACATGCTTCAATTTATAGCAACGCCTCATAACATTGTACATGATGCTTCTGCTGCGTCCTGGCAGCAGAAGGAGTAGACCTTGTTTTCAAGGTCCATGTATGTCTCCCTGGGTATCCTTTCCCTCAACGCCTACCCCTTACCACCGGTGGTACCACTGATTTCCAGAGAGGACGGGCGGGATCATATCATACCGCTCTCCTTCAGCGCTTTCTCGGCGTCCTGCGAAATAATAATGTGTCAATTCTTCCATGTTCTCATCACATTGCATAATCATGACACGTTGCAAATGTTCGTGGCACGGAGGTCGATGGTGGTATCCATGTGTGCTCCTAGACAGGATATGTCACAGAAGCGGCAGGGTTTTCAGCATCATGTTCTACATGATCTTGGTGACGTCTTCTTCAACCTGAATGCGAGTAAATCTCGCGGTCAGTTTCACTTTCGCAAGTAGAAAATTGAGGAACGAAAGCATGTCGCAGTCAAGTTGACGCTGTAGGACAGGAACAGGAAACGAGAACGCCGGCACACGATACCGCAGACCGGCGAAGCAAGGTGATCCATGGCTAGGCGAAGCTGGAGTGAGTGTGGAAACACATACCTCCATGTCCTCGAGGCTGTCTTGTTGGCTTATGCATCTCAACACATTTTTCTTACTGCTCTCTTGCATTTCACCGGCAAGGAGGAGTTCATCCAGAATGAAGTATGCCTTCTGAAAGTTGAAGATAATGTCCAACTCGCACACATTGCCGTAGTACTTGTCCATTTGTTCAACGTATCGGTGAACGATCTCGAGGGTGATCAGTTCATTGTCTGTGGAGGCACAACCGGCGATGAAGAAGAGAGATGCATAACGACGGTAGACAACCTTGGTGTCTGATAGGAAAAGACTGTCAGCCTGAAATGGACGAAAACGTTGGAGCTGTGGTCGAACGCGCAGTTTGGATGGAAAGGAGCAAAACAGCGTGGACGAGCGCACCCTTGTATTCGAGAAAATTGCACATTCGAGTACGCCGGGAGAGAACAAGTTGAGAGACATCCTTAATGATTTTGGCCTTGTCTTTGGGCGACAGCGTGGTAAACCATTTCGCAAGCCTCTATTTTCAGATTGAGGTCAGCTAAAGAACACAGCGGTGGGCAACCGTGGATAGTATCATCGTACCACTTTGCCCTGCCGGGACAGCAAGATGAGATAGCTACTCGTTCATTAGTATGGTTCTGACTGTCAGAGCCCGTATTGCCTCACTTGATGGCCATCTTGCCGCCACAGGTTGCAGGTACTTTGAAAGTAGATGCGAGAAGACAGAAATTCGTAAAATGGAAGACGGAGGAAATTAGGTCGGTGCAGTGGACCACGACTTGTCAGCCAAGTGGTGGCTAGGATTACAGTGCTTTCATCTCGGAGCAAATGCCCGCGCGGAAGAAGCCTAACTACCCAATTTAGTCTAGTCTGCAACGGCTGGAGCCGCTTCTTCTTCGCAGGCCTCTCACGTAGTGGCATATTGCAAAGCACTGGATTACTAACTCCAACCACAGTGCTCTAACAGTACCCCGCTGCGGCAAAGGTCTAATGCTCCCCATGTCGTGAGACCTCAATTGCTGCCCATACCATCACGAACGCTGCGGCGATTACGCCTTTTTTGAACAGACAGAGCGACTTGAAGCCTCATATATCTCAGGACGATCGTATAGTCACGCACGGGAAAAAATCTTTTCCTGTCAGAGGGCTTTCAAGATGAAATTAGTACTCTCCACCTCGTGCGTACTTTCTTTCTCTCCATCTCTCGGCCTGGACTAACATGAGTCCATTCGCGCAGGAATATTATGTGCTCAAGTCAAGCAATTGTGCGGCGGCCGTTATTCTCGAAATCTAATATCGAGCTCATCAATGCGCTACGAGCAAACTTTGTTGCCTACAAGCACCATCACCACAGCGGTGCCAACCACGAAGATTTCGACTACCAGCAGTGGACCACGCAGGAAGATGATACGCTATATGTACCGTCATGGCGACCAACGCCACTAACCGAACCTCGCGACTCCTACGATGTCACGGCGAAGCTATTCTTTCTGCCCTCCATACCGTCCGAGCGGCGCTGCAAACATACCAGAGAAGCCATTGATCTGGTGTTGAAAGAGTTGGGCATCGACAGCATTGATCTTCTGATTGTGAGTTATCCCGGCGTCAGCTTTGATGCGGATGACGAAGAGGATGGTTCTGCGGACGAAGACGAGAGCGCTGTCAGCGATGAGTCTCAAGGGTTGGATGCGCAGGTAAGGACATGGAAAGTTTTGGAATCGCTCCATGAACAAGGAGTAATATCACAACTCGGAGTGTCAGAGTTCAGTTCGGAACGCCTCAGCAAATTCTTGCCAGAGGTGAAAGTGCGGCCAACGGTGGACCAGATCAATGTCAAGGACTGCTGCGTTGTGCCCAAGTCGCTCATCATGTATGCCAAAGAAAACAACATCGAGCTGTTGACTCATGCCGACTGCACGGATATCCTCCCGCCTGGAACAACGAGGGAACTGCTGGGACCGGGGAAGGACGGCGCCAAAATCATCGCGGCACGCCCAGATGCTGGTCCCGAGGAGCCTGGTCTGAAGGGGGATGTGGAGCCTCAGTGGGTGATCAAATATACGGCCGTGGTGAAGAACCGGGGCGTCATTGAGAACAAGGGATATTTTGCTGTTGCGCAGTTGGGGCATTGTATTGAGGCCAAACCGGTTGACTCAATATAAGCATGGTGGGTATGATAGACAGATTTTGGGATTAGCGCGGCGCAGGTTGGTCAAGTTTGGGCTCTCTTCACCCGATCATGCTTTTCTTCCTGCCTCTCATCCTGACGTCTTCAAGTCTTTTCAGCACGATATTGGAGCCCTTGAAACTGCCTCTGTAACCATCCTGACTTTGTAGCACTTCGGCGTCGAACCAGGCTTCTTGCCTGGGATGAGTCGATCCAAAGGCCCGCTCGAGGACATACAAATCCACGGCACGGTCTTCGTCTTGGACAGACTGAGTGGCCAGCCCGAAGTCGATCAAGACAATTTCTCCGTCCAAGTTTGGCGGCACCGCTAGTTTTCGTTCTGTCTTTGCATTCTCGTTATCCGTCATAGCTGCCGAGCCGTTCTGCACAGAGGTATTCGTGGGAGGACGGAGCATGATGTTACTGCTCGTCAGATCACCATGGACAACTGCACCTTTACTGTGCATGGCGCCCACTGCCCTCCCAATCCTTCGGAGCAACTTCTTCACTGCCTCCTCTTGAGCTTCAACCTCGTCTGCTGGCACAGTCGAGCCGGGTTCTTTGAGCCACAAATCCCACTCGCGTAATAAATCTTTGACACTTTTGCCGTCGATCCACTCCATGAGTAGCCATGCGCCTCCGCCGGGAGTCCCTCGCGCACCTCGCTGCTCGCCAGTCAAGCCTTTGACTTTCCTTGAGGCATCCCATTCCAGACTCAGGACAGCGGGAACCTTGACTTCGTTGGCTGGATCACTTGCGAGCGCAGAGAGTTTGACAAGTACCCTTGCTTCAGCGAGGACGCGCTGTTTTGTAAGTCGGGCATCGAGGGTGGGATGCCGGTAGGGTTTACTGGGGCGCGCTTTCAATGCGGCAGGGGTAGATGGTGTAAGGAAATGAGTGCGGTAGAGGAGCGCCTCAGCGCCCTGCGTGATTAGCTCCGGAGGAGGCTGCGTCTCGGTGAAGGGATAAGGAAGGAAGTGTTCCTTCTCACGAGGAGGAGTGTTCGTAGGAGATGTCATGGTGAAAGAAACGACATGAGGTGACGGTGGAAGCGGCGGCGCAGGAAAGATGGAATGCCTTGGTGGTCTTATAGTATCCGGAGAGCTTTCTCCCCTGCGAATTGACTTCGGTCGCAACTACCTATCACAGCAAGAGACTCTTTCTTCAGTTACTCCGTTTCCCGCCTGCAGCAACTGCCATGATGAATTGCGGAGCGTTCGGTGTAAGATATTCGAGGCTGCCGCGAGTCATGAACCCTTGCGCCTCCACTCAGAATGGGTCGTGCACCTGACTCGCTACACGTCAGTTCATTCCCCTCGAGCTTCCTGAACTTGAACTGCTGATACACTCCTTCTCTACAGGAATCCTCTGGTCTACCAAGTGCTACTTGCTGCAACTTGCATGATTACAATATTATGACACTCGATGGACAGAGCCATCAATACTGCTGATGTCCGGCTGGCTCAGGCTCCAAAGATTGGCTTGAAATAAGCACTGCTTTTCTCAGCCTGACCGTCTGTGTTCATGTCTGTCTTGCGCCGGCCCCCTAGCCCTGCGCGGACGACGGCCGTCCAGCACCGAAAGGTCGAAGCGAAGGAAAAGCATGCAGGTAAACGTCTAGCGCCAGTTTCTGATCCTGCTCATCTGCACAGGTAGAAGCTGCAAATCGCGATGGCTGACTGCATCTTGCATCTCGGCATTGAGATGGTATGCAGCGTTGCACAAGGCACCCAACGATACCTTGTTCACTCTTCTCAGCCGCACTTTAGTTTGGACTCGATTGTACGCTGCACTCCTCAGACCAATATGCCCCTTGCCTTGCAGTGAGTGATATGAAACGGGCAGCCTCCTTATTTTGACCCTGAGTTCGGGGTTAGAAAATACTACTTCGCGGGGCAGGTAGGCAATTCCCTTGCTACAGATGCCCTGGGGAGCGGTTGAGAGAACCGCGCAGTCAGAGCTCCTCAGCTTCTGAGTTTCAACGGAATTTCTCTTGAGCTGTTCACTCCGGATGATCTATCTCGCGAGCCCAGCCTTGTTCTGGAAACTAACCAACGACGGTGCTGGACCATCTATCGAGCCTCGTTGAGCAAATTCGCAAAGCACGACGTCTTCGAATGGCAAATGAAATGCCGCGCTATACAACTAATGAACCATCTCAGCCCTTTAGCTATTGGATTTGTCTCGTCCGTGTTCTCCTTGTGGTTGTTTATGGATATACCTTCCGACGACCTCTAAAGCGACAGACAATCGGCATTCTCGTGGCTTTGATGGTCGTCCTTATCCTGGGACATGTCGATTCCACTGCGCAGCGACAGTCAACGGGCTCTAGCACCCAACGAGATGCATCAATTGTCTCATTTGCTGTATCGGCTGACCTTGCCAACTGGTGCTTAAGTATCTTTATAGCGTCCAACCTTATCTACTACCTCCACCGGTTGCCTCTCCATTTCAGTATATATTCGGTCACATTCTGTGCAGTGATGGCACTGCTGAGTACTTCTAACCGCCGACGACTGCATGATGCAATGCCACAGATGTCTCCCTCTATTGCGCCCTACCTTTGGGGCTTGCTGGCTTGTTCTATGCTGCCTTTGTACCGTTCATGGAGTGGTTGGGAAGACCTCCAGTCACACTTGATCGATATCCTAGTCTTCGTTCAGGCAGGGAGGCAAGCCATCCGGGAGAGGCCCAATCTTCCGGATCAGACGAGGATTCAGTCATCCAATATGGAGCCACCAGTGCCCTCAATGCAAGGCTCAGAGGAGACCGACTGGAGCGACTCCGAGCGTTGGGAGGCTTTCTCAGAATGGTCAACGGGAATCGCCTACAACCACCTGACTGGTGATAAGATCCGGATCCTTCAGAGGGTTCATGATGAGCCCGGTGGGGCAGATGAACTACGCTTCACGTTGACTGATCGTCCGCTTTCCGACATAGAGGGCCAATATGTCGCGGTGAGCTATTTTTGGGGGAAGCATACAGAAGAGAAACGGTACATTTACATCAATGGGCACAGAGCCTTCGTCACACGAAGACTTTACGACACTTTGCTTGAGGTATGTCGAGTATGCGATATTCCTTTCTGGGTGGACGCTCTCTGCATCAATCAGAGTGACTTGGCGGAACGAAGCGCTCAGGTCCTCCGAATGAAAGCCATCTATGGGAAAGCAAAAGAGGTTGTTGCCTGTCTCGGCAGTGAGGACGACGATGACCATTGCTCCCAGATGATGCGTTTCCTGAATTCGACATCGATCGACGGGCCAGAGAAAGTGGAGTTTCCGGTTCGGGGCAAGGCTTCCTTTGATGACTTGAAGGCCTTGGTGCGACGCCCATACTGGCGCAGGGTATGGATCATACAGGAGATCGCTGCTGCTAAAAAGGTATCACTGCTGGCCTGTGAGGAGCAGGCTCCGTTGGACAAATTGTCACATCTTTTGGTGCACGTTGATAAACAGCCTCCCCATCAGACAGAGTGGCCAGAGTTCAACAGAGACTTGTACCTAGTCAGGCAAATCTTGGATATACGCGCCCGGCGGATTAACGATCAACCACTACGGTTGCTTCAGATCCTGGTCAAAACGCAGAGATCACTTTCGACAATGCCGCACGACAAGGTGTTCGGTTTGCTCGGCTTGACCACTGATGGACAAGATTTTGTGGCCGAGCCAGACTACAAAGTGTCCGAGGCCGAAGTGTGTAAAAGGATGACTCGCTCGTTCATCGAATCCCGACTCAACCTGGATATTATCCTAGCAGGAAGCCAAAACCCGGAAGACTCACTCTTACCATCGTGGTGTCCAGACTATCTGAGAATTGCGAACACACCTCTGGCGGTGGAGGACGACATCAGCTTCGTTAAGTATATCTCGGGCGAGGATAAATGCCATCGACTGGGAAAGGAGGGCACCATGTGGGAGACGACGGGCGGCCGCACTGGCGAACGGCGGGTGCACGTCGATTTCCGGGACGACGAGCTTGGTCTCCGCGGCCTCCGGATCGGGAAGATCGGCGTCCTCGGAGCAAGCGGCCTTCAAAGGACGGCCAGCGACACGGATATGGATGCAGAGGACCATCAGTTCGTGCTCATGAAGCAAGACACGGGGTTCGCGAAGCGCAAGTCCAGACCCAAGCCCAACAAGTCCAATAATAGTGAAGGGCGACGACCATCCAGCGAGCCGAAGCGAGGCTATTCGACCTACGACGGAATCTGTCGTATGTTACTCATCTACGACCGTCACTATACCGAGTTCACCAAGAACCCAATCGTGCTGGGGATGCTGTACAACATCGGATACCTGGCGTACGCTGCGTTTGGGGGCTCCAAGGCGGACATGGTGTGGCACTGGCTGCAGAGGAACCGCAACCTGTCCATTCACGGCAAGACGTTGCGCGATCGGGCCTTCTACTCGTGGGACCGCGTCGGGCATAACTACCTGGCGGGCTTCTTCAAGCTGAGCGCCAGAACCATGACCGTGTGGCAGTACCACCACATCACCGAGTCGGTGGCCCGCATCATCGGCCAGCATGTACGGCTCATGTCCACCGCCGCCGGAGAGGTGGGCTGGGTCCACCTAAACGCCAAACTCGACGACGAGATCTTCCTCTTCGAGGGATGCAGTTTACCTATCGTGCTGAGGCCGTTGAGTAGTCTTCACCCGCGCATGTCCTCGGCACAGAAACTCTCGGCTACTACACTAAACCTGGGGATGAGGCACCGACCCAGCGATCCGTCTGTCACAGTCGTGGCACCGCAGCCGCCACCGCCGCCAATGTACCGCGTGGTCGGACATGCCATTGTCGATGGATATATGGATGGTCAACGCTGGGCCAGTACTGATAGTGATCAGCTTGTTGATATCACCGTTGTGTGAGGGCGGCAGTTGGCCACTTTCTCACCCAGTCTGTTTGAACTCGACGGGAGTGTATTTGATCGTTGTCTGCAGTTCGAGTTCCTCGTCGGCACCACAAAAGTATGAGGTTATTGATATTTGGTTTGACCAGCACATATCAGTGAGGAATTTGCCATTCAGAGTTAAGGATAGTGGTGAGGTACATATATATACATACATACTCTCTGGTAGTCAATACCCACCACTCATCATGACCATGTTTCGAAGATTTGGTCAGTATAGCGAGTGGGTTAAGGCGTCCAGCTGGGCCAGGGTTTGATGCAGATACGGACATGCGAAGGAAACACATAGAAGTAGGAAATGTGTCATGTTGTTTCGACCTCTGACTTTCTTCAAGCATTGGATATAGCATGCCACAACGGGAGACTGATTTTATATCAGACCTAGAAGTGGAAGCTGGAGGTGTTTCATTACATAGACTCGACTTCCTCTCTAGTCCAGCTCGGATTGACAAGTCTGAACAGACAACTTTTGTAAAGTAAGGAGTACACGACGCCAACCATAGCCTCGCTTGAGGCACCCGGACGCCTGTGCTCTTCAAGTTGCATAAGATTGCACGGATCGATGCCTCAAGACAAACGCGGGCACCAAGCACCAAATAGAAGTAAGACGAAAGAGCTCAACCACCATTTCCCTCAATTACCTTTTCCGACGCCCAATAGCAAAACACCATGCACGCCATGCATACATGTCAATCACTTCCCGTCAGCCTTTCCCTCGACTGCCGGGCTCAAAGCCCTGATCATGTCGCGAAGCTCATTGACCTGGAGCTTTAGCTCTCTGATCTCCTGGACATCGGCATCGACTTCGACGATGGGTTTCGTGCTGCGGACTTTCTTATTCCAGCCTTCAGTCTCGAAATCGATCTCGTCTTGCAGCTCTTCCCACTCTTCGACCGTGTCGTCATCCTCCTCGCCTCGTTTGCGGTTGTTCCGCACGGTATTGGCCTCCCTGGCTTCGAGAGCAGCCGTGACGACCAGCAGAGGCGAGTATATGACGCCCATGACGTAGTCGTTGAGTCTTTCGTAGCGGTGCGGTTCCATCCACCACTCGAAAGGGATGATCAGGAAAAAGAGCTCGATGAGATTGAGGGGGGCGATGAACACATTCTCATCTGGCGCCCGGGTGAACTGGAGTGTCTTCTGCGCAAACATGGCCATGTACTCGTCGATGGCGTTGTCCGTAATATCCTCGTAGGCGCTGTTGTAGAGGGCAATCAAGATGTTCAATAGGATCACCATGACCACGAACGTGAATATGTAGTACAGAATCAAGCCGAACGGGTGAGCGTAGTCGTCGAACCCGTCAAATTCAGGCGATTGCATGACCGAGTTGGCCATGGCAGTGATGATGAACGACGTGATGGAACTGTTTCCTTCCACCTGATTCAGCCCGATAAACGCCTGCAAGAAGCCGACACAGACCACGACCAACAACGCAAAGAAGATCAGGGATTCGCGCATCATGACTTTCAGGACCACCAGCATGGCTCCGAAGAAGCGGAAGGTGTCGAGGTACAGCAACAGTCTCATCCAGAACATGGGGGCCGCGAGGCAGAAGAAGTGGTAACCCAGCTTGTTGAGCTCGCCTCGCCGTTCGTCGCTTTCCTCGGGAGAGTGTGCCAGGGCCATCATGCGGATGATGAAGGACGCCGTGAGCAATGCGTACAGACAGTTGTTGAACGCGTTCCAGAAGCCAAAATACCACAGGCCGACTTTCCAGAATTTGGCGATTTCGTCGCATATGAAGCCCAGGGTCATCACGTACAGGATCCCCTCGACCACATCGAGGTCGCCATCCTCGTTGACAGTGTTCACGGCCCCGGTATACAGGCCCAGATAGATGATGGAAACGGAGATTTGCACGAAATTCTGGTAGATAGGAGCACGCATGCGGTCCGGGTCCAGATGGGCCCAGTAGCTGGTGTTGTCGCGCTGCTCGTAGAAGACATAGTTCCCGGGGTCTTCGTCGTCTTGATGGATCCAGCCGCGCCACAGATACTTGATGCATTTTTGATACCCAGACGACCCGATCACCGTCAGGCAGTGCAGATCGACGGCTCGCTCGATGACGTTGGCAGGCTGTGTTTCTTCACCCTTGCGCAGCACCGAATATCGCTTCAACAGCATCTCTTGCAACAGGTATTCCTGGTCCTCTTCTCCCTCGATGATGCGCTTGGCGAGAATCTCGCAGGCCACTGCTCGGACGTGGTGCAGGTCGGAATCCCAGAGCTCCAGATTGGCCTGTCGCTTGAACCAGCGCTTGCAAACGAGCAGGCAATACACGACACATGAGGCATGATCCTTTCCGCCTGCCTGCTTGGCTGTTTCGACGACTTTGGGCGTGATGATTGCGCTATTGGCCGCCGTGATCTTCGCCTCCGTGATTTCAATTGGAATCACTTCCTCTATCTGGTATTTCAGCCGCAGCGCAACTTTGGTCACTTCTTTGGCAGGAAACGCAGACGGAGGAAGGTCATGCGTAGAAGTCGGAAGCACTGGGCCAGGTCAGTCTGCAAATATCCAGGAGGGAGAGGAGGCTTTCCGCTCACATCGTCGCATCTCATCTCGAACATGAGGTGAATCCCTCTCCGTCACGCGCGCGAACAACTGCTGCCATTTCACCATCGCTGATGACGTAGTTTATAGACTCTGGGGAAGCGTCAAGATGATTGCAATGAGGAGACCTGCAAAGACCGTCGGCAGACAAATAATTGGTACCGCCGGAGGAAGAACGCATGGGCGGAAAGGAACTCGGTGGTTTAAATAGAGAGGATGCCTCGCTACTGAGACCTGAATTCACGTACAACACACATACTAGTACGTAGGATATCCAGTTCAGCTTGTATGGAGCTCGAAATCAGGTTCTCGAAATTCGTCTCCCCGCATCGCCAGCCACCCCCCAGTTTGGCCTCCTGGCCCCCTCTAATCTCAGCCTTGTCCAGGCAAGCACCATATCTACCTCAGGTACCTGGTAATGAGTGACACCGCATCAAACAAAATGAGATGCGCTAAAACATGACATTTGGCTCTGAGCCTCACTACTAGGTAGGGTGTCACAGCTAGGGCATGGCTTCATCCCGAAAAGCGTGTCTGGCTTTTTTGATCTCTCACTACTCCCTGACATTAATGCATGCCATCGTGAAACCAGTCTCATGAACGGAGAAAATGTGCTTATGCAACCTCCGGGCCTTCGTCACTCTCGCTGATGTCTTCATCGCCGCTGACTTCCTCATTCTCCTTGGCCCTCTTGTCCATCAGGGCCTGCAGCTCAGCATCATCATGCTCAGTCACAGCTTTGGGCGCCATCTTGGTCACACAGCTGCCACCGGCCTTCTCAATCGTCTCCTCAATATCCTTGATCGCCTGCTCCAACAGCTCAATGCCCTGGTTCTTGTCTAAACATTGACTTGTCAAGACGTAATGGGGCGGAGACACAAGCTTGACCCGGACTTGCGTGGTGGGGTTGTTCCTGGCTTCGGCTTTCCTCAAAGCTTCTTTCACAGCGTCGATGCCGTCGTACTTGAAGCATGTCACCTCAACATCGGCACGTACCTTGGTCGGGTGCGGCGTCAGCTTCTTGCCAATGTATGAGTGGAATTCCTCCTTGACAACATCGTTCGGGAAGGTAACATCGTTCCAGACTTCTGGGTTGGTGATCGACAGCTTGAAGGCGTCGTAGGCGTGTCCGTATTTTCGGTTGAGCGGCCAGCCGATATCTTCATACAACTTTAGGATGGGAACTTTCGTCTTTTCGGCGACGTGGCGCATAATTGAATGAACCGACTTGCTTTTGTTGTATCTCTCTTCGCATCGGACGATATCTTCGGCGGACACTCTTCGTTTCGACAGATCGATATACCCCTTCTCCTTGTCCACTCTCAGCACAACCACCACCTCATTTCGGCCAATTCTGATGAGTTTCTGTATCGACCTAATACGTCTTCGCGAGAGTTCTGAGAGGAGGATCATGCCGTCGATGTTATCGTATTCCAGAAGCTTGACGTAGGCGCCCATTTCCGCTATCTGTACGCAGCCAATGTCAGAAGCCATTCGTTCTAGATTCCGGGAGGGTGCCATCTTACCTGCTTCACGTTCACCATCACGAAACTGTCCACTTCGGGATATTTTTCTTCATAGAAGCGGCAGTTGGTCAACGAATCCGGGTCAGACATGATGGGCAACGGTGAATAATTGCTTGCTTAGTAGACCGGTTCCGATCTGGCTTCCTTGGACTATTGAGAATCTGGGAGTCGTAGAAGAGTCAGGAAAGCGAAGAGGAGGGTGGTGACTCCGACTCTGCAGTGTGTCCACGAACTGGTGGTGACCATGTGCGGCGAATGCCTGCGGCGGAACTTTTTGTCTGCCAAGGCCCGGAGAAGATACGGTGGCGCAAAAGAGGCAACTATGCAGTCACATGCGCTAACTGCGCCTCTGTTCCGCCGCAGCCAGAACACTGCAAACCGCGACCGTGACCGGGATACATCCGTAGTGGTCATAGGCCAGCGCCGGTCGTCCTGTGGCCCTTGATATATTCTGACAGATTGGGGTCTCCTTTTCTATTCTGTAGGTGGGCTGCACTTCACATGACTATCCCCGGATCTCTGATTGGGTGTGGGGAGTTTATATGGCATAACAGATTCACGTCGACATCATTCGAATTCTCACGCTGCATATTGTCTTTAATTAGCCGATCGTCTGTTGGCCACGGGTGAAGGACTCTCTTCAGAGAACACACAATTCCACCAATGTACGGTGGTGAGTGTGCGCAAGTCATGGAAATACAATAATACCAGTGTTGCTACCGCCACGCTTTTTTCCAACCGCATCGAGATCATGACAGATCGTCCCCCGTCCTCCTCGTCGAGAGGCTCGAGTCCTCCTTTACAGCCACGCCCTGTTGCGCATTCCCGTGCCTCCAGCCAACATGTCCCCATATACCCAAGTCGTCTGCGAGAGACCACAAACATGTCTCCTGAGGAAAGAATGGCGAGGTCAAAGTCGAGTGAAGAGATGGGCAGCCCCGACGCTCTACCGCCGACAATATTGCCAGGGACGGACGCGCCCATTATATCAGAGCCAGAACCTATTCTGGATGAGGAGAGCGAGGAAGCTCAAGCTCTGATTGAGGAGCCATCTTCCCGTTACGTCGATGCGAGGACCAGTCTGCTGGGGAATTACCATCATCACCGAGTCTGCGGGTTGAGGGATTGCAATCACGGTACATTCTCTCCGAGGGCGCCCTCCGTCCGTAGCGAGAGAAGCAGTGCCGGCAGCACTCCTCGAGGAGGCTTCGGAGGTCCCTATCCGGAGTCCATTGGCGACGATGATGAGCCGACAGATCCAGCTCGTGGAATCCTGGGCGACTCGTTGGCCGACTCTTTCTTGGGCAGCAAACGCATGAGCACCACCAAGTGGCTAGCCCAAAAGCATGGGATCAAAAGCCCGGCTTTGATGTACTTCTCTTACTACTTCCCCTTCATCAGGTGGATCGGTCAGTACAAGTGGCAATGGTTCCGTGGTGACCTGATTGCTGCCATTACCATGGCGTCTTTTTACATCCCGATGTCTCTATCATACGCCTCCAACCTGGCCCATGTACCACCTATCAACGGGTTATATTCATTCGTTTTCAATCCTCTGATATATGCATTTCTCGGAACCTGTCCACAGATGGTCGTCGGTCCTGAAGCGGCCGGATCTTTGCTAGTGGGCCAAGTTGTGAAAAGCTATATTGACCAAGGAAAGTCAGGAGACGACGACGATGTTGTTAATGCTCAGATCGCAGGCATTGTCACCGCCATAGCTGGATCCGTGATATTCGTTGCCGGTCTATGTCGCCTTGGATTTCTGGACAGTGTTCTGAGCCGACCTTTCCTCCGAGGCTTCATCAGCGCCATTGGCTTTGTGATCTTGGTCGACCAGTTGATTCCGGAGTTGGGGCTATCTGAAGTGGCCAGGGAGGTAGGAGGTGTCTCACACGGAAGCAGTGCTCAGAAATTGGTGTTTCTGGTCAGAAACATAGCGCATTCCCATGGATTGACTGCGGCTGTATCCTTGACCAGCTTCGCCATCATCATGGTATTTCGGTTAGTAACCACCGTACTCAACATGATCTGGTTTCACCGATCGCATTTGACTGACACAGCATCTTAGAACTCTCAAGCGAACACTGCAACCGCGGTATCATTGGGTGGCATACTTCCCCGACCGCTTCCTCGTGGTCGCCCTCTCGGCCATCTTCACCTGGGCGTTCTCGTGGGACAAACAGGGCCTGAGGGTTCTAGGCGAGGCCAAACCACCCGGTGGCTCACCGCTTCCGTTCCAGTGGCCATTCCAGTTCCGACACTTGAAACACATCGACAGCGCATTGAGCACTTCATTCTTGATTGCATTGCTCGGCTTCTTCGAGTCTTCGGTGGCAGCCAAGAGCCTAGGCGAGGGCACTCACGGGTTACAGGGGATGACGCTCAGCGCGAACCGCGAAATGATTGCGCTCGGCACGGCCAACATCGTCGGCGGCTGTTTCATGGCCCTCCCAGCGTTCGGCGGGTACGGGCGCAGCAAAGTCAACGCCTCAACAGGCGGCACGACGCCGATGAGCAGCATTCTGCTCAGCTTCATCACGCTGATCTGCGTACTCTACCTCCTGCCCTACTTCTACTATATCCCGCGCGGGGTCCTGTCCGCGATGATCTCGGTGGTGGCGTATTCGCTGGTCGAGGAATGTCCGCACGACATCAAGTTCTTCCTGAAGATCCGCGGCTGGACCGAGCTGTTCCTGATGAGCATCATTTTCCTGGCGACCGTGTTTTATTCGCTGTCACTCGGCATGGCGTTGGGCATTGGTCTTTCGTTGCTGCAGCTGATCCGCCACGCGACGAAACCGAGAATCCAGATCCTCGGCAAGATCCCCGGCACGACGAACCAATTCGAGAACGCCGAACTGACGCCCGAACACATCGAGTACATCGAGGGCTGTCTGATCGTCAAGATCCCGGAACCACTGACGTTCGCGAACACGGGCGAACTCAAGACCCGCCTGCGCCGCCTCGAGCAGTACGGCACGAACAAGGCACACCCGTCCCTCCCGCGCGTCCGGTCCGAGGAACACAACCGCAACGTCATCTTCGACGTCCACGGCGTCACGTCGATCGACGGCTCCGGCACGCAGGTCCTGAAGGAGATTGTCGACGACTACGCCAAGCGCGGCATCCGCGTCATCTTCTGCAGGCTGCCCCATCGCCGCAGCAAGGTGTTTTTGAGTTTCGAGCGCAGCGGCATCGTCGACCTTTGCGGCGGCCGCTCGCATTTCGTCGGCAGCGTCGAGGAGGCTCTGCGCCTGTCCGAGGCCGAGGATCTTGAGCAGTTCTTCGATGAGCGCTTGAATAATGGTTCTGCCGCGTCACAGGACAGATAGTGAGATGACTATAGATATAGATATATCATATACCCCTAAATAGTGCTTTTCCATTTTCTATTGGACGTTTCTTGTTTTGTTTCCCGGAATATAATGGAATGAAATAAGTTCCGCCCATATTACCTACCTGGCATTTCAATAATAGAACGTAGTGCGAGCGCTTACAGTGTGATCCATAGCGACGCGGAGAGAGGCACGACGGGTGAGGTGTGAACTGAAGTTGTACTTGGTTATAGTATCGTGCTTGCCCAATAGACAGCCCCTGGCAGTAGTAAGACACCACGAAGTGTGCACGCTAGATACGTGGGTGCTTTCGGCAAAGTATGTGCGGAACAAGAACGGTCAATACGGACGCAAAGCACAGGACGAGCGCCCGAACGGATACGATTGAATGTTCGTGACACCCAGAATGCACTGATACGAGACCGGATATTCGAGGATACGACTGTTAAGTACCTAGTGATACTACCTAGTCACAACAAGGTCCTCGATATACTTACTTGCTAGTCATGTATGGCTTTCAGGTAGCATGTAGGCAGATACAGGAGCCGGAGCATGCGTCGCCGATATATTCACACAGCTGGTCAGAGGGCTCACATGCAATGATGCAAAGGAGAACAGACGTCACAAGTCAGAGCACAGATCTATATACGGGCTGCAATGGTGGTATGGGGCAGACATAGACATCGTACGAAAAGAGTAGACTCCTAAGGGCAGAAGAAGCCACGATGACATCCAAAACGGTTGTGACATTGATGTGGAGATCGAAATTGTGCATTTCGACCCGGGAGAAAGTCTTTTTGCGCCTGAACAGCTAAGATCCTTGTGTAGGTAACGTAGGTAACCCTCGGATTTGGGATAGCAGCAGCTTTGGGATGTCGGATACGTACCTGGAACATCCATACTGGAAAGCTATCGTAGGTGCTTTAGACTCAAAGAGCAACGCAATTCCAATCTGGGAGGATAAAGCATATAACAAGAACACTTGGACGTGGGACGAGACTTGTATTTTTCTCGAAACCCTTCAGAAACAACAAGTCCCTGTCCCAAGTGCCCGAGTGGTAGATGACCCTGACCTCCCAAACACTCCTGACTGACCCCATTGTTGTCTGTCCCGGTGTGCTGGAGAAAAGAAGCTGCTCGGACGTTTTGCGGCTACGTCTCTGCCTCCTTCGTACTGGTACCCCTGCCATTCGGCCTTCCATGTGGGTTTCACGATACATGCTAAATATCATATACGTGGACTTGATATGCCACTTCACAGGGCCAGATGCCGGTCATGGCTTTGGACTGTGCGACCATGAGTCTCGGTCATTGCCGCTGGTAGAGGCTTCTCATAACCATAGATTCACCAGTCCGACAACATTCGGGCCACGACGAGCGTGAAGCTCGACCATTGGTGGGTTGCTGATTAGTCCAACCGTGCCTTTTCAGTCCTCGTCCACAAGAGCTGTGTTCGGCACTACACTGGCAACCATGCACGAGTGATTGGATTTGTGGCAGTAGACCACGAAACGGGTTTGGCGCTTGACTGTCGTTGGAAATCGTGTGAGCCGTACGCATTGCGCGGTGACCAGTCTCTCCAGTCGAGCAGCTGGGACGACTTGCTTGCGTAATGATATAATGCAGGTCATTCCGAACCCCGTTGGACGTATTGCCCCCTCGCTCTCGGCATCCGACAAGGCCAAGTGGGAAAGAGATGTATCAAAGTCCGGACAAACACAGGCAACAGAACCCTGATGCTGTCTTTTCAGGTGCTGGCTGCTTAGAGGCTCAGCGAACAACCAGTGAAGTCAGCGACCATGTGGTAACGCCAGAGAGGACTCCTAAGAGGCTTGGTAGACTCTGAAGCTTCCGAACTCCCAATAGGCATTTTTGTACGCACTGCCAGGTTGGTTGCTCACGTAGTCGACACATGTGCCCGGACAGCCTGACTGAGTGTTGAAGTACGTCGACTGCCCAGCCCACTGACCACATAAATCAATGTCGACAATGATACTCTGGTTACGGAAATGGTCGCCGATGTTACAGTTGGTGCTTGGGAAATCAGCCAGAGCCTCGGGCCAGGTAGAAGGATTGGGAATGACGTCGGTTGTGTTGGAGGTCGAGGTGGTGATATCGGAAGGAATGCTGTCACGGTCAAAGTGCCAGACTCGAATGCCAGCGTCGCGCAGTTCCATAGCATAGACACCGCCACCGTTGCTGTTGAATTCTTCTCCATAGCTGGCGGTGTTGCCACGGACGCCACACCCACTGTCGCCGTCAGTGGCGTTGAGGCAATTTGACTTCAGAGCCTTGCCGGTCTCCTTGCGCTTGACTCCCATGCTGCAATGGTTGGTCGTGTGGAGGGTGACTTGATTTCCGACAGGAGCGAGGTTGGTTGCCTCCATGATGTCGATCTCGCCGTTGGTGGGCCAGTTTGAAGGATCTGATAACCACAAAGCCGGCCAGGTAGAGCAGCCGTAGGGAGAGTGTAGAACATCAAAGATAAACAGCCCACTGTCGTAGGTCTCCTTGGACGTGATTCTGGCGGATTTACGACCAGTAGTCGTATCTGTATCTGAAATATCGACGCGCAGCACTGCAGACGATGGACTTGCATATGTGAGATTAAGAGCGGCAGAACCTGGACCGTCGACATAACTTGAAGAAAAGAGTCAGTCAATTTGATCCATTGACGACACGATAGAATGGTAAATACTCACTGCACAAATCCCGCGGCAGGATCATAACCCGTAAAGTAATCGAACTTATCGAAAAAGGTCGTGCCAGAATATGTTGCGGCCAAGGAATAAGTCAGGGCAGAGTAATCCGGATAGCGACTATGGCGAGTGACAACGACCGGGACAACGATCACGATAATGAGAATAATGACGACGATGACGGCTAGAATGATCCAGCATTTTCGAGACCAGGTCTTCGGATTGCGCTTCGACCGTGGTCTATTTTGGAAATCGCGAGGTGTTGATGTGTTCACGGCGGCGTACTTTGGCGGATGCGAGGCTCTGTCGCCTCTTGCATAAGATGGAGAGGAATATGCAGGAGGTCGTTCAGCGAAGGAAGCCGGGCCTCCTCCGAAAGCGTTGCGATCGTTACGGTAAGACATGACTCCTCGAATCAGATAGACGTAGCGAATGGACGGGCGGTAAGAACCAAAAGTTTCAACGCCCAACAAAGCCTAGATTTCCAGGTCGATATTTAATCTGGGGACAAGAACACCAGAATCGACGTTATCATTGAGGTTTGATAACGGAACCCGAGTGTCAAGGAATAATATATAGCAGGAACACCCAAGGAGTCGGCAACAACCACTGGCATCCACGTAGACAAAAATGGGACCGGCGGTGGTCAAACCGGGCCTAAGCAGGCACTTACAACAAGATTCGTCGCAAGAGTGACGCAGCTTTCGTTCAATCGTGGCGGAGCATGTTTTTCGAAAAGGGGAACTTGAAGGGAAAGACAACAGGTGAAAGGGCCTCGAACCAAACAACAAGTCTCAGACGTTCAGGAACGACCGGGGTGTATATCCATGGGACACGCCACGCCACCACTGCCTGATCAGCAGGATTCTGTAGCGAGTGAGAAGTGATAGACGCAATGCGAGCATGATATCCATGGATCCCAGGATCCGAGAATCCATATCTGTAGGCGCACATGTCGCAGGTGGATAATGAGACGCGTAAGAGAGCTCAGACACGATGATAATTTGATAAGACTTTGATAAAACTGGATAAAACTGATGACTTGATACAACTTCCGTCTGTTGTTTCAGACCATCGCCGAATCAAAGGCGGAGGGAGAACATTTCTGGTCAATCCTAGTGCCCCGTCTCTTTAAGGTTAAGCTTATTGTGCTAAATGTGAAGCTACTCTAGTTACAGTTAGTTCCCGTCCACCAAACCACTTAAATTTCAGGCTAGGATATATTTAGTATCCTGAGCTACGCAGTACGTACTGCAGTGTGTCCCTATTAGTTTGTGATACCGCACACTGGATGAACGCTGAGGCATCAGACAGGTAGATGGCTGCTCTATTCTCAGGGCATCTGACCATATTCGTTACAACCGACATCTCCGGGAGATGTAGACCATCCGGCATCTCGACACTTTCGCGTCCTTGTTCGACAACCCGATCGCCCAGAGGTAAACTCAACTGCACTCTGATTGTAGATCAGACATGCCATGGTATATACGGTAGTAGTATACAGAACTCGTTGAACCGTACCAGAATGCCAGGCATTGCTGGGCCAGTCCCTTTGACGCGCAAGTCACTGAATTGTAGGCACTCGTTCGTCTATCATCTTCTTGGTTTTTACAATGCATCTGCCCCATCTATGCCACGTCGAGTCTTCAGGCCTCTTCTATTTTCTTCACCGAGTGGCACAATCATCCGCCTATCTCCGCCTCGCAGGAGGCGGAGCCGTATTGTTGGCGACACCTCGCGCTCTCTCAATTGCTTCGATCCTCTCTCGCTCTGCCTTCTCCGCCAACTCCCGCTTCCGTCTCTCGTCCCTCTCCATCTGATCGGGTCGCTTGAGCGCAATATCTTTGGGTTGGAAATCACTGAACAAGTGCTTGAAAATCTGCTCTACCACCCAGCATCCACAGAAGTCGACGATCATGAGGGTGGTCAGCGTCCATTTGAATTCGCTCGTGAAGGGCACAAGCCGCAACCTCTCATTGAGTTCGGGCAGGAACTCGGTACTGCCGGAGAAAGCCACAAAAGAGCAGGCTAACAGTCCCCAATACATGCCACGGTTCTCGCGGATGCTTTCGCGGAATGGGCGGCCTTGATAGTTGATCGCGAAGGTCGAGACTTGTTGGATCAGCTGTATCAGATAAACGGCACTATTGAGGAGAGAAGGTTCGAATTCACCCTCCAAATCAATCTCATCCGCGGGGGGCACGATGGAGTAGACAAATCTGGAAAGATAGATCAACGTCCCGCAGTGTATGGCGAACTGACCGAGCACAGATCCGAGGATATACGCGTTCAGGATATTCGGTTGAGGGCGTTCCCGCGACAGAGCCTCCACCGGCTTGGCTCGAGAAATAGAAAGGAAGCAGACCGACATCAACATGCCACTGATTGTTACCTGCCCATCACCGAACTTGATACCAGCGAGGTAGATGACAGAAAGACTGTAAGCACTGATCAAACAGTTCAAGGCCAAGATCTTGTACATCTGAATGGTGGCCACCAGAGTACATCTGCCCTGGCGGATGATGTTTGGAATGGCCATCACATTTGCCAGCTTGCTCGTGAAAGGCGCCGCCACCGAAGCGTCACCCAGCTTGATCGTAGGCGGCTCACTGTCGTCAAGCTCATTTTCCATCAACGACGAAGTGAACTTGTCCGCCCAGCTTGCTGCTTTCTGCTGTGCTTCGGTCTGTCGTCGTTGCTGGGGTGTAAGGCTGTCGGCGTTCGACTGCTGAAGAGCTTGGGCCCCCGGTGAGGTGATTGTCTCGATGGCTCCGTTTTCTGCATCGGCAGCCTCCAGGCTAATTCCCTTCCTCTCAGCCAGAGCCTTGATGGCCTTCTCATGATGAGGATTGCCGGGACCAGGTGGGTACAGATGTGCAATACCAGGCGGTACAGGTGGTGGCGGCTGATTGAACCGTTTCATCAGCTGGACCTGCTTTTCGTACATCTCCTTCATCTTAGAAGTGCGGAAATGTTCACCAATCTTGTTCAGGTCTTCTTGCGAACCGTTCAGAAGGGCAACTCCAACGTGGGCCTGCTTGAGCGCGCCGACATCATTGGTACCGTCACCACACATTAGGGTGGTGTAGCCAAGGTCTTTCAGTCCAATCAGAATCTCCTCTTTTTGTTTGGGCGACACTCTTGCATACACCCACGTATGCCTTAGCAACGATGGCAAAGCCTTTTGTCCAGTGAATTTGGCCAAAGCATAACCGGTAACGCAGAGATCCTTGGTTTCGAGAATCTTAGGATCGAGATCGGCGGAAGGATCAACTGGGATAATGGTTTTCTCGTCAACGCTTCGCCAGACCAGCTTGCTACCAGTATCATCATGTTCCGGGGCATCAAGGATCAGACAATCTCGATCGACAATTTCCACCGCTCTGGCCACATGCACCGCTGTTAGAGGATTGTCGCCAGTGATCATGACAACTCTGTGACTGCTTTCGTTCAGCATCTGGACAGCGCGGATGGCATCCTCTTTCAACGGCGTCTGCAGTACCAGAAAGCCGGCAAAGTGGAGACCAGCTTCGACTTCGTCACGCTTCAAATCATTGATGCGTTTCTGGCCCAGTTCGGCATCCGTGGAAAGGTACTTGTAACCCAACGCCAAAACTCGCGCTCCGTTCCTGGTGAAGTATTTGAAGGTTTCTTCGTATTTGGCTGGAGTCTGCACCAACATCTTTTGAATGGTTTCCGGAGCGCCCTTGACACCAACGAAGGTGCCCTTTGCTTTCCGACCAGTCTTTGGATCAGTCGTCACAACAACCGCCACCGAGCTTTGACGCTTGAGGGCAGAGGAGAACTGGAATCGTCTTTTGATCTGGACAACATGGGAGGCGCCTGCAGTTGAGACATGCTTCTTCTTGGACTTCGGCGGTGGAGTGCTGGTCAAGGTGTCATGATCTCCCAGACTCCAATTGAGAGCTGTAAGAGTGGCCTTTTCCATGGGGTCTCCGACAATGTCTCCTTCATCTAGCTTGACAAGGGCATGTGCTGTTGCTAGCACAAGGGTCGTGAAAATGCCACAGTCTGTCACTTTCGTCACGGTAGATTGAGCGCCGTCTGGTTCGGTTGGGACGCCGTGTTTCCCTAGCCCAAGACCCGCAATCCCTTCGACAACAAGGTCTTCACCTGTAAGAGTTCCTGTCTTGTCAAAACAGGCGACATCAACGCGTCCTGCATAGGGGATCCGAAATGGCTCGGTACAGAAGATGGCGAATTTACTGAGCGCTGCGAGACTGGTGTTGACAGCCAAAGACAACTCCATAGGCAGCTCAGGAGGGACAACGCTAGTGACGATCAAAATGCAATCGAGGAGCAGTTTGGATCGTTTGCGGTTGTTCTTGACACCTTCCTGCCACACGTACCACGAGGCCGCAATTGCAAAGACAAGCAGGAACAGAATGAACCACAGTGCTTCAGCGTTATTGGCCGACACCCGTTCCGTGGAGAAAATCATGGTTCGCACCAGGCTGCCTTGACTGGTTTCGAATCCGGTCTTCAGTACAACAGCCATAGCGCCGTTATCCGGAGGTGGAGGTACACCGGACTTGACAGTCGGGACAGTCTCCGAGGGGTCTTCGCTGGCAGACGGATGAGTGATCTGAAGTACTTTGGTACCTCCCCAGAGTAGTGCGTTCTTGTCCAGACCCTCTGGATCAACCGGTGCATCTCCTGGTCGGAGCATAACTGACTCTTTCAACAGGGGCGTGCTCTCGCCGGACAACATCGCCTCGTTCACGATTACTGTGCCCTCAATAAGAAGCATATCGCAGGCAACACCAGAGTCATCTTGGGTTCTCCCCACGGACACTAGATCACCGGGGAGTAATTTGTCGCTCTTGATCTGCACCCATTTCCCAACGCGGTACACCCAGATGTCGTACGGTTTGATGCTCATTCCCATGAACTCGTTGAGAGTCCGTTGTCTCTGCCAGACCACGGTGCTTTCGAAGGCAACCAGCATGAATAGCGTGAATAGGGAGTAGTACCAGTAATCGTCAAGCAGCCAAAGACCCACACAGAAGACTTGGAAGATGAAGAAAGGCGCCACAGCATGCTCCTTGAAGAGTTCAAGAAATGTCGGCACGGGGATATCGAAGGTGTTGTCACCGTAGTGTTTCTGAAGTGTCTCGATTTCGGCCTCGGAGGATAAACCTTTCGTCAATTGGAACTCTCGCAGCAGAGGTTTGTCATCTCTGTCCAGGGTATACGACAAGGGTGCAAATGTGCCTTTCTCCGGAGAGTACAAAAACCTTCTTTTCTGGAACACAAACGATATCCGTCCATCTTTCTCCTTATTCAATTTGCAGATTGCAGGCGCTCCTGAGTTGACGACAGGAACGACCTTGATGAGTTGTGCATCCTCAACACTTTTGGCCTTGGTGGTGGTGAAGAGGGTATTTAGATTGACGCTCCAGTGCGTGGAGAGCCATGTCAGGGATTGGAGAGTCACGATCGTGGTGATCCAAACAAAGGTCCATTCTTGACCGTCAATGTACTCGTCGTAAAGATCCTCGTTCAGATAGAGAGCGAGAAACACAGGCCAAAGTATTGTGTAAGGCCATACATAAGCCTTGAGGTAAAGAGGCAAAGGATTGTGGAGGCTTGCGTCGCATATCTGCTCGTTCTCCACGAGTTTGGATCTGTAGAAGGTTAGCATTGATGATACCACTCGCAGGCTGGCACCTACGATTTCTGCGCCATGACGAGCGTCAGTCAAGAGCTCGACTGCGAAATGAGCAGTGTAGTAATATGGTCTTCCCAATGGCGGCGACAAACGACCATGAACAGAGTGTCCTTAGAAAAAGCTGGCGCAATGGAGAGCGATGGAAACAATTGCGCAGTTCATAGGATCATGCCCTTCGGAAGAGCGAATCATCCTCCGACTGGCCAGTAATGAATGGGTAATGTCAGACAAGAAAGTATTTGGATGTCTGCGGCTACTTTCTTGGGGAACGAGAGATAATTGTTTGTCAGACAATATCACTTTCTTCACCGCTGCAGTGGTCTATCAGGCTTGGCGTGTTTGTCACCGAATTCAAGTTGCGATCAGGATTTGAGTCACTCAAAATAGTCTCTCAGCCTCGAGAGATATGAATGAGTGTTAGTTGATAAAATCACTGGGTTGCCTGAATATCAGCACTCAAGTCACAGGCGTTCAACCGAGAAAGATTTCCAATCACTTGTGGAGAACATTCCGGAACCCGCCACTGGCTAGCACATTCCTGTCTTCTGTGGTATCTAAGAAAAACAACGACACATCCTCTATCGGTGGAGCACAAACGCAGATCACTCACGAGTCAGAGCGCCCTGATGGCCGAAACAACAGAGGCAAGCAAGACCTTGCCTGAGCGTGTGAAGGAAAAGGTCGAGAATGTGGTGTCCGACAAGAAGCCAAAGAAAGACAAGGCCCCAAAGCAACCCAAAGCGCCCAAGGAGCCAAAAGCACCAACAGTCAAGCCTCCGAAACCAGCAAATGCTGCGCCGTCAGCTCCCATTGATCCCGATGCTATGTTTAAGGAGGGCTGGCTAGCAGCTGTGAGGAAGGAAAGACCGGCGGACGAGCCGGTAGTCACCCGATTTCCTCCAGAGCCAAATGGCTATCTTCACATCGGTCATAGCAAAGCCATTGCCATTAACTTTGGGTTTGCACGATTCTACGGCGGCAAATGCAACTTGCGATTTGACGACACCAACCCTGAGGCCGAAGATGAAGTCTACTTCACCGCGATAGAGGACATCGTGAGGTGGCTGGGCTTTAAGCCCGCGCGAATTACCTATTCAAGCGATTTCTTCGACCAGCTCTATGAGCTTGCCGAGAAGTTGATCACTCTGGATGGCGCTTACGTCTGTCACTGTACAGATGATGAGCTCAAGGACCAGCGCGGCGGGACCGACCCTAAGAACAAGCATGAGCGATATGCCTGCCCTCACAGAAGTCGACCAGTCGAAGAGTCTCTCGCCGAATTTCGTGCCATGAGGGATGGAAAATACAAGCCGAAAGAAGCTTTCTTGCGCATGAAGCAAGACCTTAGCGATGGCAACCCACAGATGTGGGATCTAGTCGCCTACCGTGTTCTGGAGAAGCCGCATCACCGCACGGGTGACAAGTGGAGGATTTACCCGACCTACGATTTCACCCACTGTCTGTGCGATAGCTTCGAAGGTATTACTCACTCACTGTGCACGACAGAATTCATTCTCTCTAGAGTGTCTTACGAGTGGCTGAATAACAAGCTCGATGTGCCACACAAACCCATGCAAAGAGAGTATGGTCGTCTTAACGTCACAGGGACAGTCTTGTCGAAGCGCAAGATCAAGAAGCTGGTAGACGACGGCATTGTGAGCGGCTGGGACGACCCGAGGTTGTACACACTCGTTGCTCTTAGAAGGAGAGGCATCCCGCCTGGAGCAATCCTTTCGTTTGTGAATGAGCTGGGGGTCACAACAGCAAAGACCAACATTCAAATTGCACGGTTCGAGCAATCGGTTCGGAAATACCTGGAGAGCACCGTCCCGCGCCTGATGCTAGTTCTCGATCCAGTGCCGGTCATCATCGATGATCTGCCGGACGATCATTACGAGGAATTCGAAAGTGCTTTCGGTCCCAAAGACGTCGACATGGGAACCCACAAACTTCCTTTCACCAAGAAGGTGTACATTGAGCGTGATGATTTTCGGGAAGTCGATAGCAAGGATTTCTTCAGAATGGCTCCAGGAAAGCCAGTCGGGCTGCTGAAGGTTCCTTATCCGGTCATTGCCACGAGTTTCAAGAAGGATGAGACTACTGGTCTGGTTACGGAGATCCATGCCAAATTCGACAAACCAGCCGAGGGGGAAAAGGTCAAAAAGCCCAAAGCCTACATCCACTGGGTTGCGGATGCTCCTGAACATGGATCTCCTATCAAATGTGAAGTTCGGGTCTTCAACCCCTTATTCAAGTCCGACAACCCCGATGCCGTGGAACCCAGCTTTTTGGCGGACTTGCGGGAAGACAGCCTCAAAGTCTATCCTAATGCAGTGGCCGAAATTGGATTGAAGGAAATTCGCGCCAGAGCGCCATGGCCGGAAGAGGCTGGAGAGAAGAAGGATGACTGTGGATTCGAGTCGGTCAGATTCCAGGCCATGAGGACCGGCTACTTCTGTATGGACAAGGACACTGATGAGGCCGGGAACAAGATTGTACTCAATCGGATTGTGAGCTTGAAAGAGGATGCCGGAAAGAGTGCTTGAGAACGAGAACGAGGATGAGAATGGGTTCAGATGGATTGGACTACTGGGGTGGATTGTGAGGTCTCTCCATAATGTGCTTCAGCTTTGTTAGAATAGGATCGAGACGAACGATACAACGAATTCAGACGATGCACGTCCGCAGGTGGACTTTGATCTTGGAATATTTCACTCCCTTGCCGAGTTCTCTGAAGCGGCAGCCTTGCTCCCTCGAATTGGCAGCACAGGCTGCGTTGTCCATGGATGACTAAGCGGTGTAATAGCAGCAGATCGTAGTGCCACTTCTTCGCTCACCACCAACCAATTCACGCCCCTCCGCCTTGCTCCGCTCAACGTCTTGACGGTTGCCTTCCTCTACTCTGTAGATGCTCATCTCAGAAAGACTGGCTGTCTTCACCTAATCCGGCTTCATGGAAGCCAAACTACTGCGCAATGTCCCGGCGCACCATCGGCGGCGGAAGGGTTTTGGGAAGCGGTAGAACCCTGGGACCGCCTGTTCCTCCGCCAAAGTCGACCTCTCCTGTTCCCGCCCATGTCCTTTCTCCGTCCGCCTCGAGCCTATCCTTGAACACGTCCCCAAGTGAGGCTTCCACTCCCCCTTCTTCCGACACACAAGATATCGCCGCTCGAATATCGCTAGATCATGGAGCTCCGGGTTTGTCCATGGCAGCCGCCGCTGCAGGAGACCGTTTGGTCTGCCCGATATGCAACGAAGAGATGGTCACTTTGCTACAGTTGAACCGACACCTGGATGACGCACATAAGGAGATAGAGGAGGAGCAACAGGATGAAGTCAAGGACTGGTTCAAACAACAGATGGTCAAGGCGAAGAAGTTTCAACCATTGGCCGTGCTGAACCAGAAACTCAAGGGATTGGACGTCTTCGAGTCGAATCATGATCTTGCCAGAAGTATTACTCCTACCCCGCGCAGTGACTCCGTTGCAAGAGAGGTCAGAGACCTAAGTACTCCACCACCGCTACCCCCACCAAAGCCCGTCGCGGCCGTCATTGATCCGGACGACGTTATCACCAAGCAACACTGGCAGAAGAGAACCGGGCATGATGTCTGCTCGGATCCAGCATGTGGGAAACGGCTGGGTGCCACGACGACAGGAATCGTCAATTGCAGGCACTGTGGCAAGCTCTTCTGCGAAGAGGACACGATGTATCAGATGAAACTGTCGCGGTCGGCCCAACATGAACCGGTCCGAGGTCTATGGTATCGGGTGTGCGAGACGTGCTACAAGAGTCGGGAGGGGTATATGGACAGACATGGTCTGGAGCGAGACCGAATGGGCGACTTCGAGGCCGTGAGGCGGAACAGACTCAGCCACAAGGAAATGGAGGTCTCCCGGTTGGAAAAGAGACTGTCAAGGCTCACGCATCTGTTGGCCAATCCGCCGGACGAGATTCCACAACCCACTACTAACAAGAGATGGTCACTGAACTGGGTCCAACCGGATCCCCGAAAGGCACTGGAACAAAGTGTCGTGGCATGGCAAAATGACGCCGAGATCCAACGATGTCCATACTGCCAGCAAGAGTTCACCCAGTACACATTCCGTCGACACCATTGCAGGACCTGTGGGAAAGTCGTCTGCGGCGATCCGGTTACCGCGTGTTCGGTCGTCGTGGGCCTCAATGTCGCAACAAGTATGTTTTCTTTTGGAGGCCACTATCCTTTCTAACCCGCCCATACTGATGTTTTGCTTAAAACAGCTAACACCCGCCTCTCTCCAACAGAAAAGTCCCCACTGGGCAACACCGTCGCTCTGGACATACGGCTCTGCAAAGACTGCCATCACACGCTGTTCTCCCATCGAGACTTCCAAGCGTCCTTGACTTCACCTTCGATAGAAGCGTTCGCACGCGCATACAGCAATCTTCTGCAGTTCGAACGCGGGATACGGTTATTACTTCCGAAATTCCAAAGACTCATCCAAGCTTTACAAGACCCCGACCAACCTCCTTCCTCATCCCAACTCACGGACGCCTCGCGCACGCGCCGACGGCTTATGGACGCATTTACGCAATACGACATTGCAGCGCGTCGGATCCGCGACATGCCCAGCCAGTCGGCGACGCAGCTCAAACTGCAAAAGGCCATCTACCAGAATGCCACTCAGTTTCTTCATCTGCACATGCTGCCTCTGAAATCGCTCCCCAAGGTGCTCAAACACGCGACCCCACACGGAAGCGGAATAGGTAGCGGTGTGAAACCAGACGCCAGCAATCCACGCGCCTCTCTCGCCGTGCTCAACCGCAACCACATGCGCAACGATAGCAGCTCGAATATCTCCGTCACCAGTTTCGCCTCGTCGCGAGTCAGCGAGCTCGAAGCCGAAGAGAAATCGCTGCGCGAGCGTCTGATCGTGCTGGAAGAGCAGAAGTTCATGGTCCAGGAGATGATCGCCGACGCCCACCGGCGGCGCAAGTTCGACGAGGTCGCGGCTCTCGCGGGCAACGTCGAAGATCTCAGCGCCGAGATTGACCGGGTGCAGAAACTGGTCGATAACCTGCGCAGCGAGTTTGAAGGCGTCTATACAGGTTTGTCTCCTGCCAATGGCCTGGGCAGTGGTGTCAACAGTCCTGTACGGAAGGCTTCGGATATAGGCACGAGTAAGCTGAGGGCTGGAGCCGAGAATGGATGAAGCATGAGGCGTGATGCAGTGACTTGGTAAAGAAGATATCTTATTACGATATTGTATGACACTCTAGTGACCTGGTCTTCTCACGCCATGGCGCTGGACAAAGGAGACAATTAACGAATTGGCGTTTGCTTTCGGCCGCATCTCTGTTCACTCATGAATTGATGTCCATACTTCAAGTTTCTCTGCTCTGCGCTTTGGGATGAAAGCTTGAAGTTTGAAAGATACGTATTTATCGTAACTGCCAATTGTTTCAAGTTCGGCTTCATCATCATCATCATCATCATCAACCTCCCTCTCCAGCCTGCCTGATCGCTTCTTCCAAGACAGCTTTCAACAGCTCATGATTCGCTCCACGGACCATGTTTTGGGTTCTGGCGTCGTCTTCGTCTTCGTCCTCGCCCCCGCCTTCATCTTCACCCTCTCGAGTTATCCCATCAACCATCTCCACCGGCTTCCACGCGAACTTCAACCGTCCTTCAGTCGAAATCGCATATGCGCCAGTAGAGATTCTGGAGATGCGCATTGGCGGGTGTTGGGGTTGAGATTGAGTAGTAGTGGTGGACTTCTTCGCTGGGGCCTGGTTTACTTGATAATCTTCCTCAGATTCCTCTCTTTCGTCTTCTTCGCCTGCTTGGGAAGGATCGTCGTGGGTTGAGGTTTCATTGTTCTCTTTATTATTATCATCGATAATTCGGTCTGTCGGCGGCGGCGGAGGATCAATATTCAGCCCAGTCCTATCCAAGATCCAAGATGTCAACGTGGCCATGAAGTCCAAGTCCGTGGGTCTATCTGACATATTTTGGTCCTGTTGGTCTCCTCTGCCACGTGCCTGGTGTTGGTGCTGGTATTGTTGTTGTTTGTCTCCTCTGCCACGCGCCTGGTCTTGGTCTCGGTCTTGGTTTTGGTCTGCTCCATCCAATCTCCTCCGATACAGCAGCCCAACCGTACGCGAAGGGACATTAACATCGAGACTTTTCAAACTCGGCGCCACAGGCGGTGCGAACGAAACAGTAAGTCTGACTGTCCCGATGACGGATTCGAAAACAGAGCACCTCGTGTCCGCTGTCGCTCTTCCTCTTCTCCCCAACAAGACGGCGATCGACGTGAGATATCTCTCCAGAGTCGTCTGGATGAGCAGTGAAGGCAGTTTGAGCGGAGTGATGGGTTCCGTCAGAGCGAAAGTGTCCGCAAGGTACCTCGTCAGCGCTTTGAGAGCGGATGGCGAAGACTTGGAAAGTAGGACAGCACCGTTTCCGAATGAATTTGATGTCATTGATGTCGTTGATGTTGTCGTTATTGTTGGTCTTCTCGACATGTCTTTTTTCGACGGTCGGCCTCCTGTCCGCGTACGAGGACGGGTCGGGGCTTGTTGGTCTTCACCGCCTACGAGATCTGCAGTGTATATGATGAATTTGTACGTAGCTTTGTCGTAGACGAGTGATATGATCAGTCCATGATAATCACTCGAAGTCGAAGTCGAAGTCGAAGTCGAAGTCGTTGGCGCATCATCTCGTTTCCGCTTTCTGCCCACGACACTTCTCCTCTTTCCGGGGGAATGGTCGTTGCTCCACATCCGCAGTCTTCGCCAAGTACATTGTTTCAGACCGCCTAGCTTTTCTCTTTCTTCCTCTTCTTCGTAGCGCGGACGGTCTTGGCCGAGGGATGCGCGGAGTGCCTCGGCGTGGGCGGAGAGCTGGGTCTGCTGGTCGTCTTCGTCTTGATCCTCGTCCTGATCAGAGAGCGATGGGGTCAAGAGATCGTGCAAAGAGGGTGTGAGACGACTGATATGGTGCAAGAGCCAGGAAGTGTCGTATAGCGAGTCGTCCATATTGTCATTACATAATATTGACGGCGTGGGTGGTGTTGGTGTTTGATTTGCGACGAGTTCAAAGACGCGCTGCGTGGGCTTTTGAACGCGTCGAGGCGCGATATCTCGTGACAGGAGACGCGCGATCACGTGAAGATTCGCTACTAGTACATTCCTACCTATCCTTATCTACATTCTCTAATGTGTTCGCTTAAGTCACCCATGAGCATATAAGCATGTGCCAAAGATTCCTAGTCGGCGAAGTAAGAGCCCCAAACACGCATTGTATCTGCTGCAGTGCTTGATGCCAATCACATCAATCCACAAGTTCTCTTCATCAATCATTATACACACATAATCCGACAACGTTGGCCCAAGTCTCTCATGCCATGACTTTGACATAGATGAACAGACAATTGCCGAATCTCCGCCGCCATGGGGTCCTGACCAGTTATATATCCAAGTCGATCCTCCTGGAGAAATCAAATACCAGATCCTCGCCAATCCGTCGGATTTCTCGGCATGACCACAGCAAACGCACACATTCCATCCGGCTGTTATGAATAATAGGGTGGCCCTGTACACCCAAGATATTGACTACAGGTCCAGGAGTCCCAGGCACGAGTACCTGGAAGTCAAGTCCTCTTGGAGGCGGCCCCCTAGCGAGCGTGGACCTGTTACATCAGTTCCATCGTCTCATCTCGTATCCGGTTCAATACTCCCCAACCGTGCCAGTGATTTGTGCTCATGGATGTGCCATGTATCCGCTTGTGAGTTGGCGCAAAGATATGACACCGGTGACTCCGGTTCCGAAATGGCTAAATCCATGTGTGCTGTCTGCTTCCAAGAGACTGGCCCATCATTAGGCGCACGGGCGTCATTTCTGCTTGCTGCTGCTGCCGCCGAGCTCGTCAGGATGCATACGGTCATTGCGGTCCTCAGTAGTTCTTTGATCCTTCACCTCTGCATCCCATTCCGGCGCTTCGATCTGCTCCCTTATGTTGATGTAAGGAGAACTCGATCCTGAAGCGGTCGTCTTCGGCCTGACTGCTAGAACTTTCCCATCCGGCAACGTGACTTGCCGAAGCGCCGGACGGCTGGTTTCGAGGTACGTGACCATTGAAGCTGTCGAAACACTTTTTGAACCATGCAAGGACATTGTCTCAAGTGCAGAAGTTGGATCCCGGTGTCCTCGATCTGAGCCCCGGAGTTGAGCAATGGAGTCCTTGTCGGCGTCAATGTCAAACAAGGAGTTCAGCCACACGAAATCCTCCACATTGGTGAGCGTCAAAGAAGCACAGTGTTCCAGTGCAAGAGTCTCCAACCTGGCAGATCTCGACACCCCTCCATTGGCCGTCCAGTCCCTGGCTGCACCACCGAGGAACTGCACAAACCCGACATCCACCCCGGCGACATTTCGTAACGTCAGATGCCGTAACCTGGGATTCTTCTCCACCCATTTCTGCAACTGCACACTCGTAAGACCCGCGCGCTCAACCGTCAAGTTCTCCAAGTTCCTCAACTTCAAGTTCGATTCGTGTTCTTCACCAATACCTGCCAGAGCGTCCCATATCGGACTGGCCTGAAGGTAGTGGGACGATGTCCAGTAGTGGGCCGGTAAACATGAATCGTGGAGATAACGATGACTGAAGTTGAGATGGAGGTGCCGGAGGCTAGGGAAGCCGGTGGCGAGGATTTCAGTCAGTGATGGCGAAACAATGTCGTAGATGTGCAGAGTCAAAGAACGGAGATGGCCAAGGCTGGGCGTGGACAGAACGGAGCAAGCAAGAGCATTCTGAAGCTCAAAGAGTCGCTCGCGGTGCTGAGCAGGGGTGACAGGAGGTGGGCCCGAACTTTTTCGTCTCTTGGTGCCGATCAGCGGCACCGGAAGCGGAGACGGGACCACTATCTGATTATGAGCGGGAGAGTCGTAGTCCAGGTCTCCATATATGGCGTCTGTCTCCTCAAAAGTAGACGAATTCAAGAAGGCCAGCACACCATGGATGCGTCGAGGAAGAATGGCGAGCTGAAGGTTCTGCACGGCCAGACCGGCGGCCAGGTAATGTCGTCGGGAAGTTTGCCCGAAACCCAGCAAAGTAGAGATGGGAAGATATGTTAGGATGTGATGAAGGATCTCTGGCGGGAGCGCCGAGATATGCGGCAACGACCAAGCCATTTGTGTTGAGGCGCGGATCTGGGGGGTTTTCAGAAGACCTGTTGATAGAATGGCAGACAAAATAGTAGGACTAAGACAGAATAATAAGACCTGACAATCAGACTCACAAGAATGCGGAGGTCAACAGTCACTGATGACGATGTACAAGTTCCACACTGCTGGACAGCGGGCATACTCTGTAGGCACAAAGCTAAGAGGAGAGTGTGAGCGATGAATCCGATAGTGGTGGCGCAGGACAAGGTATCGAGTACCACGAGCCAGCAGAGTCCTCGAGATGCCAAAGGTCAAACCGCCCGTGCCTCACATATTGACAACTGCAGCTGGCAGAAAGGGAGCCCACACAAAGTTCGTAACCAAACTGCCGGGACGTTGTGAGAAGTCAAGCTTGGGATGTGTCAGTCGTGAGCATCGCCATGGTTGGTTCCTTTGCAGCTCGAGACGACATAGCAAATGATAGCCTTTCACAAAAGGGGGGGAAGCTGTGCCAAACGAGCCCAATCGGCGGGCTTCAGCAGACGATGGCGGTGCAGGTACCTTTGCAAGGGTTGGCTTGGTTGGTTTGGGTTTTCCAAGGGGAAGGGCTGTATATGAACCAGCATGTGATTGAACAGACCGGAACGCAATTGCTGGCCTGGACGATTGTACATGCTGCCGTCCGAATCACAATGGTCAAGTCTTGTCAAGTCTTGTCATATGGCATATGCATATGCATCATTTTTGACAGCCCGAAGAGACCAGTCGCAGCAGAGGGGCAACTCTCTGCCAGTGACTTGAAGCGTACAGAACCGACCCGCGGGGGCGGAGAGGTGTCACCTGTCGCCGAGGATATCGTCAAGAGCTCCAGGGACCAAACACGTCGTCCGCGAGGCGCTGAGTTGACAAGAGTAATACAAGACGTGTTTTCCGCCTTCGTCGCAATAGTACTACATTTGATTCAACATTGCATATGGCCACCAGAGACGCAGTGGTTGGATGCCTCGGTGCGCCCCGGACGGTCGGGCGGTCAGGCGGGGGACACTTGGCGTGATCTGGCGGGTTCAAGTTTGAGACGAAGAGAGCGAAGGCCCGTTGTGGTGCCGGTAAGCGTGGACCGTCGAGCCGTGTAGGGAGCAACAAGTTGGGAGAGCACTCTGTAGTACTGACAAAAGGGGGGTTCTATTGGCGGACAGCCATCTCCGATTCAATGGGCGATTGGGTTAAGGCTGTCCTCCGTTGGGGGTTCTTCAGCCGCTGCTGGCTTAGACTGAAAGTTGGCAGCTGATTGACCAGACCAGGCTCTGTGGTCGATTGCACACGGTGAGAGAAATGAATGACCTTGAGATGTAAAGAGAGAAGAAGATCCAGGTCAGAAAGAAAGAGTCAAGTAGTTCAAAAGATCGCAGGCAGCAAGCAGCATTATGGGAGTCGATGCGGTCACGGGAATATGAACAAGTCACGGGACTGCTCTGCCCCTTTTTCCCCAGCCACTGAGGCAATACCTTACCACATACTCACTCCTCTGTAGGACTGCAGTACATACTCTCCGTGTACCCAGGACAGCCATGTAATCCTTTCAAGTGATCGTTCATCATTCAGTCATTCACTCATCATACTCGTAAAGTCGTTGACCATGCCTATCTAGAACTCCCGTTGCCAAAAGCCTTGTCAGACATTACCATATGCTTCACCTCAGCAGCTCTTGAACTCGCCTCCCTGCCCAAAACGCCAGACACAACATACACAAAGACATGTCCCAAAGGAGTGGGAAGTAGTGATACCATCCATCATCTCCTGAACCACAGGACCACTCAGTGTCTCCATGCCGTGCAACTCCGTCCTTCGACCTTTGTGTCAAGTCACAGAGACAACCAAATATCCTCCTCATCCGCATCTTGCACACTTCGATGTACAATGGCGTCAGATTCCTGCTGAATTTGGGCATTCTTTGCTTTCCCATGTCTCATCGTGTCTCTGTCTCTGTCTCTATCATCGCTGGACGGCACCAATGATTCACGGTCTTCGTCGTCAGGCCGAGCAGCTTGTTCATGGGATGCCCCTTCCTCACCAGGCTGAACGAGTTGCTCAGAGGCGATCCCTCTCTCACTCGGCTGCAAGAGCTGTCTAGGGATTTCTCCTTCACCTTCGTATTCACTCGGCTGAACAAACTCAAGTGGTCGACGCTGTCGTACAGCCTCAGCACAACCCACAGCCATCATTTTCAAACGACACTTCCGCGCCTCGACCACCCTATTCCAGTGCCGTTGCCAGGCTCTCTGAATGACCACGGCCGCTCTGGGCCCCCTACTCGGCTCCAGCAATCGTGAACAGAGAAAGGCAAGCGCCGCCAGCACGAAATCCCGGTCGAAAATCCGTCCACATCCACGACCGCCGCCAGTTTGCGAAGACGTGTCAGATGTAGTTGTTGAAAATAGACCAGCAAACTGCTCGCTGCAGCCAAGCTGTCGTAATCGTGCGCTGAGAGGAAGTCGTCCTCCACCTTGGGTTTTGCTAGACCTCGCGTCACCGTTCTTACTGCTGCTGCTGCTGCTGCTGCTATTGTTGACAATAATGTATCCCTCATACTCGTCCACAATAGCCTCAAACACCCGCGTGCCGGCAAAACTCGTGGTCAGATTCGTCACCACCAATCCATTCTTGGCTGCGATGGCTTGAGCCCACGACTTCAACAGCATCTGGTAGCGCGCAGGTTCATCTTCGTCCTCGTCATCATGCCACAATGTGTCGAAGAAGTCGTTTTCGTAGGTGTTGTTTGCATCTGCATCTAGACTTCGACAGAGTCTCTTGATCTCTCGCTCCACATCATGCCAGTCCACGAGCCCACCTAGGCCCCATTTGCTGGTCAATCCCCAGAGCAGTCTGACCGTCTTTTCTCGATAGCCATCCACGACATCCTCGGCTTTTATCTCTTGGATCACCGACGTCATTCCCCGGACCCCTTGCAGCGCGCTGAGGGCGATTTGGACATTGTACAGTTTCGTGGCTCGACCAATGCATGGGAGCTTGAGATGTTGAGACAGGGGCCAATCCTGTTGTCCTTCGTCAAGAGAGAGCAGTTCTCCGGTCGGCAGGAGCACCGTTATAGTGGAGTTGGGGTCTTGCGAGTACTCAAGAGACTGCGATGCCGATGGATACAATAGCAGTTCCACCAGCCTCGTCAGTCGCACCCCATCGCGTAAATCGACCGCCAGATTGTTGATCTTGTAGTCGTATTCCTCGAGAGGGTATTGTGAATGCGTGACACGGTATCCAATATGGCTCAAAGCTCGGATGGGGTCTCCAGCACTCGGGTTCAGTAGCTGAAACAGAGCTTTGACGACATCGATGGAGTCCTTGTATGGCGACACAGTCTGGAACAGACATCCGCTCACCAGCTGGTCTGAGGTGCTTTTGGTGATATCCAGAAGTCTGATGAGCATTAAACTCCGAAGCATTGTTCGTTGATAAGACCGTGCCGCTCGATCTGTGCCGTGCTCATCAGGTGTGCCATCCTCATTTCTGATCAAGAATGTCTCGATGAAGCGTTGCAATCTCTCTCGCGTCGCACTGTCTCCTGTGCTTCGCCTTACGTCGGCGACTCGCATTTGGCGACCAACCACTACCTCCAAGGCAGCTTGAAGATAGGACAAATTGTATGTCTCCAGCCACAGGTCCGTGAACGCCTTTCGTCTGCCGATATCGCTGCTCAACCGTCCTGCCCCTTTGAGAATATCTGACGGAACGCTCAGGGCGCCGAACATCAACGCGGCTTGTAGTCGCCTGTAGAGCATCGCATGTTCGGCATTGCCGTACCTCTCCAGGAGCCGGATTCTCAACATGCCATCTTGCAGTGCTGACGGTCCTGGAGAAGACGCTTCGAACAGGTTGTTCACAAGCTGAGTGATGGAGATTTCCTGGTGATTTAACCAACGGTCCTCATACATGGAGGGAGTGGCCAGGTCTTCTGTGAGGATTGGATAAGCGTCAGCGATCGGTTCTGTTTTGACACTTGGGACGATGAATCGGGTAGGCACAAAGGGCTTTTTGAAGCACACTTGGTCCTGGATTTGCACACGTGGGTTGACTGTCGGACTTGTTTTCTTCAGCCCGGCCGGCAGAGAGGGTTTGACGCGGGACCCCGAGTTCCAGGTAGGCTTGACGCCAGCGCGTTGGGAAGATTTCCTGTCGATAGTCCTTCCCATAGAGCTAGCGGTGGGCTCATGTAGCTTGGACACCTTCTTTTCTTCGTGGTCCCGGGGTTGAAAATGATCAAGTACCAAGCCAGAATCGAATCGTTGCGCGTGACCACCTCTTCCACCATGGTTGATCGGGATTGTGTGGTCATGTATCAAGTCATGTTCGAAGACCTGTCCCTGCGCCTTGCAAGTAGAGACGTTCCGACCAGACTTCTCATTATCCACACCGTCGTACCCAGGTGGGATGTTCTCCTTTCCACCACCCTGCCCGAAGCGATCCTCAATGACAGTACTGCCCTGGACATTCTTCCCCAAAGCATGTAAAGGCACCCGCTTTGGAGACACCTCCATCATCGATCTCCGGGGGTGTCTCTTCTTCGCCATCTGCGCCGCAATACCCGTCATCTCAATGTCCGACTCCGCTGACATGGAGGTCGTCATCCTGGCATCCAAGTCCTTGATCGGACTAAAGATGCCCATGTACATGCTGGGCATCGTGGTGTCGTCAATGGGGATGAAGATGGTGCCCCGCCGAGCAGGCTTCAAAACGGTAGTGGGAGCCAGTGCCAGTGTCAAACCATGCTCTTCGGGCAAGGATGGTAGTGGTCGCTCCGTCTTGATGGGTGGTCTTCGTGGTACGCCGCTCAGTCTGCGAGAAGTATCTGGTAATTGTGGCATCATATGACCATTGTGTAGCTGTTTCACGCTCACGGGCGTGGCTGTTTCCCGCGGCGCATGACGATTTCGGCCCTCATCTTTCAACACAAGGGAGGTTCCAGACTTCGAAGCATGAGGCTGCCGCGAAGCCATCGTAGAGGAAAGGTCAATATTCTGAGCAACAGATGGACGTGCCGCGGCTGCCCTCCTCGCAGGTTGCGCCAGAGCGATCTTCTTCCTACCGGCACCGGGTTCACCATGACCACCACGCCCGCCTAATTCGGCATCCTCGTGAATTGCAAAGTCCAATGCATTCTTCTGCCCTCTCTCCTTCCCAGGCGCGATATGTTGTCTCCGTGGCCGGGTGTTTCTCAAGGATCCTCCAAAATCCGCAGTGAATTCGATGTTCGCAGTCGTGTCATCACCGGCCGTGCTCAGGATGGAATCGCGAGGATGAGTGGGTGGTAGCGGACACGGCGTTGCCGTTGTTGGAGGATGTCGGTACATCTTGCTGTTCCGGAACTACATCAATGTAGAGTGGTTAACCATTGAGAAAATACGAAGTCGTACCTGCTGATATGTCGAGATCAATGCGCTGGGAACCCGACGCGTTGGTGAAGAGAAAGTCGGGGAATCTTTTGTTGACGGAAATGGTTGCGAGGGGCAACGCCAACAAGTACAGAATACGTATTGAACGGAGTAACACAAGAACATCTGCCATGTTCGACTCGAATTCACAGTGCTACAAAGATGCGCCAGAACTGGCGAAGGCGAGTCGAGTCCTTAGATAGTTATATCAATATTTCTGGATAAATTTAACCCTTTCTATCGCCGTTGACCTGAGCAACACATGTATCTTCTAGACATCTAGAAACCCAACGCCATCGCTATGCCATATACCATATGCTCGCTTGAAGAAGTAAAATAACTCACAAATAAGATCCTCCCCACTAGCTCAACGTCACATTCAGCGTTGTCGGTGGTATTGTCAATGTTGTTACAATTCATCTCTGCTCGGAAAATGGAAATCCCAGGATCGGTCAGGAACAGGGATTCCCAACCAGTAGTTCCACAGCCGGTTCATCTCCATGACAAAAATGGCGAACAGCTTGAACGGCATCTCGATCCAGCTTCGCAGAACCATCCGGTACGTCCGCCAGACCAGGTCCCATTCCATCCAGAATTCCTCCGAAAATGTTCGCTGCGGCAACGAGGTTGGCTGCTCGTCTAGATCGTCATCGTCCAGAAACTCAAAGTCTAGTGTATCCTCTGCAGACGTTGTTCCTTGCTCATGAGCCTCCGCCTGAGCCTGAGAGTCTCCGGTGACGGGGAGAGGTCCCTGTACATCCAGCACGCTGAGGTCGCCGGTGTTGACAGCGACACGGAACTTCTGAATCGCATCCACACTGTGGCTGACACGGGCAAGAGTATTGACAAGTGCCACGAGCTCTGTTCGTCGCAGGTGCGGATTCTCGCCATTCTTGTCCTCGTCGAACTCGAACAAGATCTTCAGCGCGGCACCGTAGCCCGCTGTCTGAACTTTGCCCCAGAGCCGACACTTGTCACAACCCACACAGTCCATCAGTCTCGACACGTTCCTGAACCGGTTCCGGAAATCCTCCTTGAGATCCATGACACCTGGGTCCTGGAACATCACACTCTCATCAAAGGTATGTGGTCCTGCCGCCGCTTTGTCGGCCAGCGCTAGGACTTTTTGCTTTGTTTCGAAGTCCTGCTCCGGATCCCCCGAGCAGAACGTATACGATTCAAGATGCTTTCGTGCCTTGGCAACCGCTCGCGTGAGGAGGGCGTAGTTGAAATAGATGTTGGATACGCGCTCCGGGTGGGTATGCAGCCGCTCTTTGTAGCAATCGACGTTGTGGAACCAGGTTCCGGTGGTCTGGTTGAAGTACTCCCAGCACAGATGGGTCGAGATCGAGGCATGCATTCCACTGACGATGCGGTAGAAGGCACGTTGCTCCAGACACTCATCGTCCAGCGGGTATAGATCCTCTCCATCGTCCACGTGCTGTCGTCCATACTCTTGAAACACATTCTTCAGATTCTGCGCCGCCTGCAATGTCTTGGACCGCAGTGATCCACGAGGCGACTTCGCTGAAAAGCAGTTTTCCTTGTATATGGCGTCCCAGACCTGCCGGGCACCCATGCCGGAGTAACCAGTGTACCTTTCGGTGTTGTTGACCAAGCTCACATAGTCCCCCTTACCGGCGGCACCCTCGTCATCAGGGATGCAGTAGTCCCTCTCGTCACATTCGTCGTCCTCTTCCACCACGCAGCTCTCGTCCACGTTCTCGCCTAGCTGATATTGCAGAGGCCTGTTGCTCGGCCTTTCTCGCCGCTGCGCTCGCCCAGGGTGTTTCGCCCGCGCCCCTTCCAGTTTACTCAGCTCTTCTGCTCGCCATATCGGCGGGATGGCACTTTCATCTTCTATGGTGTCCACGGCGCACGCACGGTTGCCGCACATGGAGTTCTCATCATTCCAGAAGGGACAGGCTTTATTGTACAAGTTTAATCGATAGTAGGCGAAAAAGTCCGTTTGTTGCGTTAAATCGTCCAGCGCCGGTTCTAGTTGGGCGTGGAGTCTTTCGAGATCTGAATAAGATGTGCAGGCATCGGAAACGATCGAGTTCGGATCTATGGCACACTGAGACTCTGCCGTTACGCAGGATGGGTGTAGGAAGAGGTAGAAGGCAAGGAAGAACTGAGAGGCGTGTCGGAGGCGCATGTTGGCGACGTCGGTTGATAGCAGTACGGATGACAGTCGACAGGTCTAACGAAAGGAAGGGAAGAATGTACAGAGAAGAAGCATCGAGGTGGAGGAAAGATGTAATTGTAATCAGGCTCCGAACGGGTGAAAGTGAGACAGTCAAGAACAAACTGGCCACATTCTTTCGAAGGAATCCCGCACCGCAGCCAATGATATCGGCAGAGAAATCTGTTCTGGGATCTGGTTGAACCACTTCGAAGAGCGAAAGGTTTGCTCTGAACAGGTGGCAGGAAGACGGAGACAATAGCAGATACACTGTGTTCTCTGTCAGGCCATCATATACTCTTTTTATTGTACATTGATTGCATCGTCACTAATCATAAAAACAGATCTCACGCCACTCATGTCAGTCAGTCAGGATCTCAACGGTGGCTGTGCTGCCTACAGCCTACAGCATTCACCCTCACAATCCCCTACTGTCCTATACTTTCTATACCCCTGAACACCCTGAAATACAATCACCAGTCAATCCTTCTCTGCGCTGCTACACCCACCGCCCGTGTTGCAGTCACGTTGCCTGTTCCTGGCATTGCACCAATCGTCTTCGTCGGTCGCAGCCCCTTGTTGAGTCCCAATTTCTTGTCCAGACTGGCAAACGGGTTCGGTTCCTCTGCCTGCTTCACAACGTATTTGCTGGTTCCAAGCACATTGTCCAGCTCTTGGACCGGCGGCAGCTTGAGATAGACCCAACCATCGTCGCGGTCCTCGGCCTCGAAGGTCGCGATGGACATGCTTGTGTCGTTGGAGCAAGATCCGGCCCCGACATCCTCCTTGTCGAAGTTGACCTCACCGTTGAGCTGGAAGTTTCGCTTATGGTATGGACAACTGACGTAGAGTTTGCTCTCCTTGCAGTCTGGTGCGGTGTTCTCGCCCACCAACCCGTCGGACAGCCCAAATGTCCTCCGATGGGGACACATCTGTTGGCTGGCATAGTATTTACCCTTCAGCTTGAAGATGGCCAGTTGCGTATCCCCACGGAGGACTGTTTGTGAAGACCCAGTCTCGACATCGGCGAACTTCTTTGCCTCGACCATGGGTTGCCACGTTAGACTGGTCCATCTGGTCCCTTTGAAATCCTCATGCACGGACTCCTTGGGCCAGTATGCCGGTCGGGATTGGCCTCGCTCTTCGACCTTCTCGACGGCCGGTTCCCGGTTCTCCGCAGAATTGGCAAATTGCTGGAAAGCCTTGCGTTTCTCCGGATCATTCAGAGTCTCGGTCCATTCGCAGAAGAACGTGCCCACCAGTTCCTGCATCTGTCTCTCCAATTCGGCGCAGATGCCGAGCTTGTCTTCCAGTATCACTTGTCGAAGATATTGAATGCCGCCTGGTAGTTGTTCAATCCACCTTGCCGTCCTCTGGAGCTTGTCTGCTGTCCTGATGTAGAACATGAGATAGCGGTCGAGGATGGGGATCACATCGTCGGGAGGAACATCCTTGGCCAGCAACTCGGAGTGCCTCGGTGTGGCTCCGCCATTGCCGCCCACGAAAACGTTGAAGCCCTTCTCGGTGGCGATCAGGCCAAAGTCCTTGTTTTGCGCTTCGGCGCACTCGCGAACGCACCCGGACACTCCTCCCTTGATCTTGTGGGGGCTCCGGATCGATTTGTATCTCTCCTCCAGCCTGACAGCCATACCGACCGAGTCACCGATCCCGAATCGACACCAGGTCGTACCCACGCACGATTTGACGGTTCGGAGGGATTTGGCATAGGCGTGACCCGACTCCATACCTCCCGCCACCAGTTCGGACCAGATGTCCAACAGATCTTGCTTCTTGGCCCCGAACATGTCAATCCGTTGGCCGCCGGTGATCTTGGTGTAGAGCCCATACTTTTTGGCGACTTGGCCGATCACAATCAGCTTGTCGGGGCTGATCTCTCCTCCAGCCACCCGCGGGATGACAGAGAAGGTGCCGTTCCGTTGGATGTTTCCAAGATAGCGATCGTTGGTATCCTGTAGTCCGTGCATTTTCTTGTCCATCACATGCCTGTTGAACATGCCGCTCAGGATGGATCCGACAGCTGGTTTGCAAACTTCGCATCCCAGGCTATCGGGGTTGTTGCCAACTTCCCGCATGACCTCCCCAAAATCTTTCAACTTCTTGACGTAGATGATGTTGTAGAGATCTCCCCGGGAGTAAGAGAAATGAGGACACAGATGGTTCAAGACTTCATTGCCCATCTCTTTCATCGTCTTGTTGAAGATGGATTGGACAAGAGGCATGCAACCGCCGCAACCCGTCCCGGCTTTGGTGCAAGACTTGACCTCTCCGATCGACTTGCAGGAGCCGTCCTTGACCACTCCAACTACGTCCCCTTTGGTGACATTGTGACAGGAGCAGATCTGGGTGTCATCGGTTAGATCGTCGGCATCTTCATCGCCCTCTTTCGACGCGCCGATGATGAACTGCGAGGGTGGGACGTCCAAGGCTTTCTTGTTCTTGACCATGGGAACCAATTTGACATAGTCTCTGGTGTCACCAATCATCATGCCACCGAGCAAATACTTGCCGTCCATAGTGAACAGGTATTTCTTGTAGACGGATTGGAAGGGGTCCCGATAAGTCAGCGCTTTGACTGCTGGGGGTGGCGGACCGTTCGTGAGGGTCTTGACCTTATCCTGGCCGACAGGATCTTTCTTTTCTTCACGTTTGACGTGTCGCTTTGGCAGGTCCTTCGGCCCATCTCGGTCAGCGAAGAAGTCACCAAAACTGGCCACTTCCACACCGAGCAGTTTCAGCTTGGTGCTCAGGTCCGGCCTTTTGAAGGTCCTAGGACTGTGCACCTTGGCTTGTGTGAGGTTGAAGGATAGGACATCGGCTTGCTCAACCCCAGGTGCGATGAGACCGAATGTCTGGTTTTCCCAGCTAGCGCATTCTCCGATGGCATAGATGTTTGGGTCGCTCGTTCGCAAGGAATCGTCAATGATGATGCCGCCGCCTCGATCAGCACATTTTAGTCCAGCGTTTCGCGCCAGATCGTCCCGGGCTCTGATGCCGATCGCGAACATGATGCAAGAGCACTCCATCTCCTCACCGTCCTCGAACACGATGCCCTTGACAGCGTTGTTGTCATCGGTCAGGATCTTGCCCACCCGTTTGCTCAGCATAACATCCAAGCCAAGCTTGCGAACCAGTTCAACAACCATGCCGCCAGCATCGGCATCCAGCTGTCGCGACAGAACCCATCGATTTCTTTCGATGAGCTTGACTTGGTTGAATTCTTCCAGGTCCATCATCGCCTTGGCTGCCTCGAGGCCCAGAAGGCCTCCACCAACCACACATCCCGTCGTTCCTTTCACCGTGGCAGAGAAGTCGATCAACTTCTGCAAATCTTCAATAGTCCGGTAGACGAAGACACCCTTGGCGTCATGTCCTGGTGTGTGCTTCGGGACAAGAGCATCAGAGCCAGTGGCAAGGACGAGCACATCGTAAGGGACGGTATCTCCTTGTGAGGTCGTGACCACTTTTTCCTGTGGTTTGATCTCGGTGACCCGAGTGTTGAGGTGGTAGCTGAACGAGCCAGGCGGATGCCCCTTGTACCATGATTCCGGATTGAGATAGAGAGACTCGACCTGTCTGTGCTGGAAGAAACTGGTCAAACCCACCCGGTTGTATGCCAGGTGTGGCTCCTCGCCAATGACCACGACATCGTACTCCCTCCTTTTGGCGTCTAGCTTCAACAGTTTTTCTCTGCAAAAATCCAATTAGCTATTTCTTCGGTATGAGATTGAAAGCTACCACCTGGGCACTCACACGAAGGCTATTCCAACCATCCCCAATCCGACGACAACGACTCTCTTTCTGGGGCTGTCTTTGGGCGAATCCTCCCCAATCACCTCCGCCCCTGGAGGTACCCGGCTGATAGCCATCCCCGGTGAAGATGTTGACCACGACATGTCGCTGTGAAGCGTTAGAGAGTGCGATTTCACACGATATGCAGGACAGCCTGTGGACAGGTTACTGGCAACACAATAATGTTTACGGGTATTTCATGATGCAGATTTACGACAACCGGGGAACGCAGAGGGCCAACGACGAAAGTGCGAAATGGGTAGGCAATAATAAGATTGGTAGATGAAAAGCCATATCAGTCCAGCCTTCGAGGGCCTCTGACGCCACCGCTGGACAACATGAGTCCGCGGGAATGAAGCAACATAACATTCTTCGACCAACAGCAAAAAAGTGTTTGCTTATCAGGGGAGGCTCAAGACCGCGGGGACAGGCTAAGCATCTTGAAGCATGCCCCGGCAGTGTAGGACCAATGGATATGGTCGCATTGTCATTTCATGTCGTCAATTCAGCTGCCAGAGAGTACCAAACAGCAGAGGACTCGATCTCAAGCCGGGATGGTTGAAGATCAGTATTTCCACGGGGGTCAAGGGACAAGAAGTGGAGCAAGCAATCGAGATGACCTTTCTCCGAGATAAGGAGCGTAGATGATTCAAAGAAATGTAGTCTTTCAGTCTGAGTGGTGGAAAGACGTTGAGATAAGATCTCGCCCGACCCACCACCAGCGTCACGTATCGTATGCGTGTATTTTTGGTTTTGGCACGTGACTTGGGTCCACCGCGCGGGTTGATTTTTTACTATCCAGATTTGTTTCGCCAACGACACGCCTACCAGGTGGTTGGCAGATATAGCTTGATCCCAGAGGATGAGCCAAGGGTTGTGCCCATACCACTCGGGCCTGCTTCCGCATCGCAAGGCCAACGTACATAGTCATCAAAAGAACATCAGTTGGTCATCGCTCCATCCTTGCTCTTTCAGAGCTTTATGCATGGCCTTTTCCATCGCTTCAGGACCGCAAATCAAGACCAACGCATCATCCGTGCGTGCACAATTGTCCTGAACCAGCTGACCTGTAACCCGTCCTCGAAGGCCGGTCCACTCATCGGTCGGTTGTGTAAGGGTGTGCAAAATGCGGCACCTTTCTTCATTCCCACTTGAAAGTGCGTCAAGCTCTTCCTTGCAAAGGATATCTTCAAACAATCGGTTCCCATCAAAAATCATACAATGTGTGTCGTCGTCAGGGTTTCGAAGAACCGCCCGGAAGACCTGGTAGATGGGCGTGATTCCGCTCCCACCGCAGATCATCAGAAACGATTTGACGTGTTTTTGCTTGCCTTGGATCAGGCAGTCACCGTTCCCAAGATACTCGAATTTTCCAATGGGCCCTTTCATCTCGATGAAGTGGCCAATGGGAAGCGCATCCATCGCTTGGGACATCTTGCCCCCCTTGCCTCGGTCGTCGGCGAAGTAGACCTTGACCAGCATCTCCATGTAGCCCTGATCGTTGATTTCCGAGATAGGCGTGTAGCTGCGGATGATGGTTTCCCGGGTGGCAGGGTCGCGAAGTCGGACCATCAGATGTTGTCCGACAGGTAGTCCAAGCCGCTGTTGTGGATGCTCCAGCCTGTATGTGAAAATGCGTGTGTCCCAGGAAACGATCTTCTTCGCATAGAGAATGGCTTTTTTCCATGCCTTGGGGTTGAGAAACGTCTCCGAGCAAGTCCCTGATTGATCAGGCTCTGTCTCGCCCTCGGTGAGAGCGGTTCTGGCGGCTTCGTCCAATGACCCAATATGATATTTCGGCATCATCGCTTTGGCCGTTTCGCTGTGTATTGCCATGAACTCTTCAGTGGCGTCGAGGCCTGCGGCCGAAATGATGCTCTGTGCTCCACCTGGGTGCTCGTCCAGGAATGCCGTGCCGTCGTACACTTCGCCATTGACGACGAACCAAGGTTGTTTTTCAGTGTCATGTTTCCTGAGCTCGTCAATGGTGATGGGATTCTTCAAGCCTTCCTTGACCATGGAGATCTCTTCGGGTTGTGCCTCTGGCGGTGCCTCTTTCTCCTCACCGTCAAGCTTCTCGCCCCAAAAGCCGTTGGCAAGATTCCCTCCCGCCTTCTTCACCCTTTCCATCCAGCCACCCGGGATCAGCGCCGGCTGCGTGGGGTGTTCAAAGCGGAGATGGTCGCCTTCCAGCGTCACAGTCACACGGAACCACGGGTTGTTCATCATTCCCAAGACGGACCAGTACATATCTCGCGGCTGCACGTTCATGCTTTCGTCCATCGCGCGGACAAAGATGTCCTTTGATGCAGAAAGCTCGCTGATCGAGAGGTTGATCGACCAGAAGCACCAGCAAAAGCACGTCTCTCGCCACGACATATCGAGTTGACCGCCGAACAGGGTCCTGTCCACCTGTCGATAACGGTCCTCGGGGTACTCAATGTCCGCCAGTCGCCAAGTCTTCCCCTTGTCCAGAGTGATTTCCACTCGCGTTATGCGCCTGCCTCCACCACTATATGCATAGCCCCTCGTTTTGTAAACCGGAGGTGTGTCAGTCAGGCATATCTTTTCCTCGTGCTCAGGATAGCAAATCGCTGAGTTCGGGTTGAGATCAAAGATGGCATATCTCTCGTCTGTCCACCACTTCGGATTATTCGCCGACTCCTCGGGTGACACCATTGTTGGCAACACCCGGTTGTCATATATATGATACCAGTTGTCGCTCGGGCCGTCCGTGACAATCAGCTTCTTCAGCCACTTGACCGAGCGCCCGCCAATTTGTCCAGGAATCACGGCGCGAAGAGGCTTTCCGTGGTCGGGTCTCAATGTCTCGCCGTTCATTTTATACGCCAGCATGAATCCTCGATTGGCGTCCAACGCCCAGTTCAGTTTCACCGATGTCCCATAGTATCCATTTGGTAACTTATCGGCGCCTTCCATACAGATGTACTTGGCCCCACGCTTCGGCTTGGCTCTCCTGATCACTTCGGACATAACCACACCGGTGAAGAGGGCTGTCGAAACGCCGGCAGCTCCCCAAGAAAACCCCTTGGTCTTGCGAACCACGTTCTGCTCTTTGCGCCGGTTGCCTGCACAGACCAGTGTGATCGGATATGTCACTTGATCATAATCCGTCATGAGCTGCTTCAATGATATGGTCATGGGCTTTTCCACCAGTCCTTCCACTGTGAACTCCCAATCCACGATATCTTCATCCTTGACTTGTGGCACAGGTCCATGGTTTCGGACGTAAAACAACTCTGGGCTGGTCAGAAAACCTTCGTTGAACAGTTCCGTAAGAGGAGCTTCGACATTGAATGGATGGACGCCCGTCAATCTGATCAGCCTGGGATCTCGCGGTACATGGTGGTCTGGTGTCTTCAGGTCGACATCTAGTATCTGTGTGGGGATAGTAGTCGGTGGTGGGAGTGGTATTTCAACATTGTCGTCCTCAGGATTGGAGATGCTGTCATCAGTTGGAGGAGGCGTTGGAGGGAGGATGTCTTTGGGCTTTTGATTGTCTAGTTTCTCGATTTGTTCTGGTATTCCCTGGCTATCGGTCTTTGGATCCTCCATGGTGTCGCAAGAAAGTCAGGGTTCGATACCAGATCTATGTTAATGGCGAGTTCTCTCCTCCATATTATGGGAATATGCGCCTGCAAACCAGCAGAACACGACAGCGTAGGGGAAAGAAAAAGGAACAAGAACAGCAAATACCTTTCAGTCAGTAACTCCAATGAAGTGGGCTATGGACCCCTTCAAGCGGACAGACATGATGACGCTACACTTTCCGTGTCGCCTCCAGCAGCAGGTCAAATCGAAGTGCAGACGTGTGAAGATCCGCGGGTCGTTGTGCAACCAGCTTTGTGTGTTGTTGCGAGGAGATGTTGCATCTTCCGCTTATCTATGCCCCCATTCCCATTGCGGCTAGTCTCGTCATGTTGTAATCTCCTTACACGCCAATACGACAATACGTCGCCTTCATCATCCAACATCAGTTCGGCGGATAGGAAGCGTAGCCTTGCCATCATGGGTGGTGATCACTACTGCCAATCTATCACCTTTTGTGATAAATCGCAGCTTTCCATCAAAGGCGGCTCTGCGGAGCTTCAATGAAGAGGGATCGCTGAGTACCCATGTGTCGGTTGAGAGACTGAGCTCTTTCATGCCTGTTAGGCTTCCCAAAATGTACATGACTAGGTCAAGCTCTGCAGGAGTCCAATTGAAAGTATTGTCACGACAGCGTTGTGATGCCACGTCAAGTAGTGATTATCACTGCTGCTGGTGTAGTTTGTACCTCCCGTTGGTCTCCTAGTAATCAGTAGATTTCTCCAGGGCTGACGGTCACGTGACGCCATTTTCTCAGAGAACTTTGCGCACGTGACCTCCCGAGAATTTGGAGACTCGGTGCAACTTTTTTTGACCCTCGAAATCACTTCAAGTTGTCACTTGTCACAGTCTGCCCGAAACTGACTGACTGCCTTTTGAAACTGGTGCATCTCTTGAGACACAAGGGCATCAGTCAACATGCCTCAGAACGAGTATATCGAGCGGTGGACCAAGCAGCACGGCAAGCGGCTGGACCATGACGAGCGAGTGCGGAAACGAGAAGCCCGAGAAGGCCACGCTCAGTCCGAAAAGGCACAGAACCTTCGTGGACTAAGAGCGAAGTTGCACCAGAAGAAACGACATGCCGAGAAGATACAGATGAAGAAGGCCATCAAGGCCCAGGAAGAAAAAGATGTCAAGTCCGCGGCACCGAACGAACCCTCTTCCACCCCTCTCCCCAACTATTTGCTCGACCGGTCACAAGCGAACCATGCAAAGGCGCTCTCGAGTGCAATTAAGAACAAGCGGGCAGAGAAGGCGGCCAAGTTCTCTGTGCCTCTCCCGAAAGTCAAAGGGATCAGCGAGGAGGAGATGTTCAAGGTGGTCAAGACGGGCAAAAAGACGGCGAAGAAGAGCTGGAAGAGAATGATCACCCAGCCGACGTTTGTCGGTCCAGACTTTACTCGACGACCGGTCAAATACGAACGCTTCATCAGGCCGATGGGTCTTCGATACAAGAAGGCGAACGTGACACATCCCGAACTGGGAGTGACCGTGCAGCTTCCCATTATCAGTGTCAAGAAGAACCCCCAAAACCCTCTGTATACGCAGCTGGGCGTATTGACGAAAGGAACTGTGATCGAAGTCAATGTTTCAGAACTCGGCCTCGTCACGACTGGTGGAAAGGTTGTCTGGGGCAAATATGCTCAGGTCACGAATGATCCTAGTCGAGATGGATGCTTGAATGCTGTTCTCTTGGTTTGAGAACACACATCGTTCGCTTTTATGAGAAACATACCCTGCTTGCTGCAATTGTTGCATATGGTATGTGGTATTCGCCACTACCAGACCCAAGTCATATCTCCCGAACCTGCAGCCTTCATATCGCTGTCGACGGTCCTGTTCAAATGAAACTTCCAGTGATGGCATACCCAACACTGACATCTATCTCACTGAGCTGCCGACTGGCAACTGACGGCGGAGTCATGCCAGCATTTTACAACTTCTCCGCGAAAATGCTATGGTCCGCATACCCCATGGCCTTGACAGCGATTTTTGCGCTTTGCAGCACCCTCTGCTTCAAGCTGAGCGTTTGGCCGGGTTTCTCAACTACATCACATTTCTTCCATCAGCACAATTTTCTCGGAACGTCGCCCAGTGTAGCTGATGAGGGCGACTTACAAACATTACTGATTTTCGCCATGACGCCATACGTCGCCTTGAACTCGAACGGTTTCAGAGCCTTCCAGATCTGCATGACCGTATCTGGCGGCAAGGGGATCATATTCGGAATACTCCAGAGGAACTGGTACGACATGGTATCCTTCCGTTTCCCCGGATCTGGGTTCTTGGACGAAGCCACTGCGAAGATCGTGTCTGCCACAAACAGCGTGGGCAGGGAAGTATTCGGCGGCGCGGAATGTAGGACCATGCTACCTGGGAAATGGCCTCCGCAGATGACGGCGGTGAGGCCAGGGAGGAGCTGGGTCGTGGGATCTTTCAGCAGCTTCAATGTCGCTGACGGGGCGTCTTTGCGGTTGGCCCACACGGAGTCGACTTCGGTCATGTACACGGGACAATTGAAGGTTGCCGACCAGTCTGCCCATGTTCTGAAATAGAAACAACGGTGCCCGTTAGCAGATATAATGGCTCTGGAAGAACTTTCATCCTCCTTCTTCTGATCGTGCTGGACTCACGTGTAGAAATGTGGATGAGAAATGATAATGAACTTCAACCCTCCCAACTCGGTGATCTAGTCGCGCATCAAATCCGGTCATTGTCAGCCTTCCAATACTTAGGTACTCATAGGTACTCGGCAAGCACTGAATAGCAGTCGTGTAACACAAAGGGATCAAAGATCACGAGGGCTAGGCTTCTGGTGAAGAAGCATGGTGTCTGGACACTGCAGTGTGATGCTTAGCGGTATCACTGCCGTCTCTTGTCTTGTCTTGTCTTGTCTTGTCTTGCTGGTTCAAGAACCAGTCCAACGCCGAGTACGGCGTACATGTAGTGATCTCACAGGGGCAAACTTTGTAATGCTGGTACAAAAGGAGTGATACTTAGGTAGGTAGGCAAATATCACCAGCTCTTTCAAATTCATACCTTGTCCACAGTATCCTGGTCCAAATAAGCCACCAGATCCCAAAGAACATTTCCATGCGGCGTCCGAATCAGACATGCCCGTTGGCCGATACCGAACTAGAACAACACCCATACCCAAACGTTAGCACGGTAGGGTAAGCTGGTCGAAGCGTTGTTTTTGTGATCAATATCGTGAAAAGCACACACAGCAAGGACACAGCAAGGTAGGCTTCCTGGCTCGTTTGTACGGATTGATGGATTCTGCCATTCAATCAACCTTGTATCCCGACTCCAATCCGATTCCCTTTCACAAGAGATTTCCCCCGGAGCGCTTGAGATCACTCACACACCATATCCGCTCCTGCCTAGTAAGCACGACGCTGGAGAATCTCCCTTGTCTAGGCAACCTGAAGAAGACCGAAGTATGGGAAGTGGGCTATAACCAACATATATCTATATCTTTGTTTCTGTCTGTCTTACCTTTGGTTCCGTCCACACCTCCAAAACATTTTCGTTCCGCCTACACGGCTCAAAAACATTCCTGTACTCGCCGCTGGCCTTGAGTTTGCCGAGGGTCGTGAACGACTGGCCTGGTTCAGGGATGAATTGTCTGGGATCCTATCATGTCGAAAAAGTAAGCGGTTGGGGGGACAAAAAGGTTAGTTCCGTTACAATATCCATCAGTAACTGCAACGGAAGAGAGACATAATGGTGTGTCTGCCATTGATAAATGCAATGTTTGTCCATTAGGTATCCCGACCCGACATTGAGTGACAGGAGCGCCGTCCTCACCCTGATCCAACCAGACCCTCACAATAACAATTGATATTCTTATTCTTCACGATAAATTGTAGACGAGTTCAATACACCAGCATACATGGTAACATACCTCACAAATCCGACATTCATCCTTCCCTGATTGCTCGTCGACGTCGTATTGTGCTCCGCAAGCCGTGCAGATGAGCAAGTCATCAGATGTCGAGAGCTGCGGAAGTGGTGTTGGAGTTGACATGATTATATCTCACTGATGATAGTGGGAATAAATGCCACGGTATAGATAGTGTAATTGGAAGGTGAATAAGGACACGCAAAGGAAATGGTAGGTCCGGTTCACAAAAGGTGAGGTCTGTCTTTGTAGATAAGATGCTAGTACCCACGGTTCGGTTTTGGTTCGGGCAATCCAGCTCGAACGGATCGTGGGTGTTCTACCCCTTGTAGAGTAGAAGAAATTTGAGAAGCAAAGTGGATTTCGTGCAAGTATGCAGAGGAAAGGGAAAGGCAGGGAGATGTTGTTTTGGATTCGAGAAAGGATCTTAGGTATACAAAGTATATATACCTTAGGGAGGTTGGGTCGAATCCTCGGAGAGCGGGGAATGATATCCGGGTCTCATATTTGGTGACCATGACCATTCGCCTGACTATTACACACACGGTCACAGAGCATGCAGGATGAGAGCAGCGATTGTTCAGAAATACACAAGAACGGAGGTGACTCGTTGTTTGAGTACCTGGTATAGATTGACAACTAGGGACGAAGTCACTCAGTCTTGTGGATTAAAAGCTCTGAAAACGGGTGTCCTGTATTGACAGAATGGCTCTTTGGGCTTCCACAAGAAAAGGAAAATTGCCAGGACTTGACTGCCATGGATGGACGTTTCATTTCTGCCTTTTATCTTCTCACAGATGATCCATTGTGGCATCAGACAAGACACACTGATGCATGCTGCACGATGAATGGCCGCGGTCTTGATCAGCCATGTTCTCTTTCAAGTTCATTCAGTCTTCGATCAACCTCCAGCTAACCTGCATAGTCGAGCTGGGTATCGTACAAGAACAAACGGCAACCTCTCACGCTCGTGTAGTCTCATTGTCAGGCACCGTATCACATGTACAAGCTGGCGGTAAAGACAACATCCCGTCGAATCATCTCCCGAGCCTTCTCCATCTTCTGGTACAGACCCGGATCACCGATTAGTCTGGCGGCGCTCATGACCTCCCTACACGTCTCATCCAGCCTCGTCACCACCCTCACAATCGTCCCTTCCATGACGTCTGTAAGATCGGTGATGCGGTTGAACGACATTCCCCTGGCCCACTCATACACGACTTCGACCAGACCAAATCTGGGTCGAGACACAAAGTCATTGGCGTCGTCGGAGGACAAGATGACCTGGTGCAGGATCTGGTAGTGGTTGACCCGCTCGGCAATCTCGATGATGGCTTCTTTCCCTCGCTTCAGATTCTCGTTGAGCTGTGGCTCGCTGTCGGTTTTCTCCTGGAAGACGAACGCCGACAGAAGAGCGACGATTTCCTCCGGTTCGAACCTAAGACGCGAATTAGTATCGTTAAACATGCTCTCCGCAAACCGACTTGGTGTACTAACGATGCCAGAACGTTCTCCAGGATAAGTTCGGTCAGAACTAACTCGTCAGCAGAATGGATTTCGCATGCCACTTTCCCCTTGAGCAGCACTCGGCTTTGCTCGTCGATGAACCCGAGATCTTTGAGCACTTCAGTTCTCTGCTGGTAATCCGGCAACAGGGCCAAGTTCTGGTCGGACATCAACATCTTCAACGACTCGATGTTCTCCTTGATCAGCCACTCGTCGTGTTGCATGCCATAATGTTTCACGAAGTTCGGGCAATCTAGACACTGTGCATTCTGCACAATCTGCGCCATCTTCATCCTCTCCAGAAGCAACTCGCGGACCTGCAGTTCGTGAACTCTACTCCACTCTTGCTCGTCCCAAGCCGTGGAAATCCAGGACGAGTAAACGTTGACGAACTCTTCTTCAGCAAATCTCTTCTGCACTGCGTGGGAGTTTAGTAACGATCGCAAACCGACCTATTTGCCAGACAATAGTAAGTATTACCTTTCGCGACTTTAATGTACCAGTGGGGGCCTCTGACCTTGACAATCGTTTGGGTAACACATTCCACATCGTCCAACGGTACCTGCACGGGACCACATTTTACTCGGGCAGCTTGGTTCGGCAGAGGCGTAAACATCATTCGGAGACGTGGGAGGTAGGGTAACAGGTCTCGCGTCGACCGTGTCGCGTCGACATCGGATACTTCCAGCACATTTAGATGCGGAAATGGGCCTCCTCGTATTCCGTCCTCCAGCAACACCCCGACCTTGCGGATGCCGTCCTACACAATTAGCATGGAGTCCTTACGTTCGGGGACATCGAACCTCTCTACCTTTTTGTACACAATCAATCTTCGAGCTGTCCATAACCGTCGGCCAACTGGTGAAGACAGTAGGTTGATGTGCAAGTCCTTGGTAAGCTGTTCGTATCGCATGGCCGCTTCATGGCATGCTTCCAAGTCAATGTCACAAATGTCGCAAGGCTCACGTTTGATCTTGTCCAGATTTGCTTGAGATAGAGCCACCTCCTTTTCGTGCTGTGGGAGCAAGGCTTGCGTAGCATTCTCTGAGAAGCTGCGCTTGATCATTTCCTCAATCTTCAATGCTTCCACTCGCATCAGATTGAGGATCATGTTGTAATGTAATCTAAACTGGCTGCGAAGCTTTGTGGCCGGTCCCGTAATCATCTGAATCAACTCGGCCGCAGGAGGGGCTTCCGACCTGCCAGGAGTGACAATGATGACCGTACCTACAGTGTCAAGACCACGACGGCCCGCACGACCGGCCATTTGCGTGTACTCGCCAGGCAGGAGGTTTCTGAAATCGCGACCATCGTGTTTGCGATATCCTGAAAACACCACTGTTCGCGTAGGCAGATTCAAACCCATAGCAAAGGTTTCCGTGGCAAACAGCACTTTCACCAGCGTCTTCGCGAAGAGGATCTCGACAATCTCCTTTACAATCGGTAGGAGACCCCCATGATGGACTGCAACACCTCTTCCCAGCATTTCCCGTAGTCGTCTGATCTGAGGTAGCACGCGGTCTTCGACTTTCAGTCGCGCAAGAGATCTTTCAATGGTCATATGGATTGCACTTTTCTCGGTGGCCGTACAAAAATCCTGATTGGAGAGTGAATCTGCATTTTCTTCGCATCGCTTCTTGGAGAAGACAAATATACAAGCAGGAAGGAGGTTGTCTTTGCGCAGGTGTTGGACAAGATGAACCCAGAGATTCCTGTCTTGAGCGGCGGTCGTTCTGCCACCTCCTCTACCGGTGCGCGCAATATTGCCTTGGCCTCGGTTAGCAACTTGACCGCGCCCACGCTGTTGTTGTCCGCCACGTTGATTTGGCGCCCCGCGCTGGTTTGGTCCGCCACGGGCTTGTTGGCCACGACCTCCTCTGTGTTGCGTTCCACCACGCGCCGTCGTTTGCGCTTCGATGGCTTTCTGCTCCTTGACTTTGTCGACACCGGACAGAACGTCGTTGGCCGCCTTCCAGCCCTGTTGAAGGAACCGCTTCTCCGAATCAACAATCTTGTACATGTCCTTTCCTGCCCAAAGGTAGTGTTCCAACGGCACGGGTCTCTTGGGTGTCGAGATGACGTAGATGTTCTTCTTCTTGGTCCGACCGACCCAAGAAGCAAATTCGTAGGTATTGGGTACCGTGGCAGAGAGGAGAATTAGGGTGACATGCTCTGGTAGCATGATGATGACCTCCTCCCAAACAACGCCGCGTTCAAGATCGTTGACATAATGCACCTCGTCGAAGATGACAAACTCCACATCCCGGATGAGATCGGCACCCCGATAGAGCATACTCCTCAGGATCTCCGTGGTCATGATCAGGCAACTAGCCTCGGGATTGATCTGTACATCCCCTGTCAAGACGCCAACGTCGTCAAAGACGGTCTTGAAATCTCGGAACTTCTGGTTGGACAAGGCTTTGATGGGAGAAGTGTATATCGCCTTTGTCATATGTTTTGCAGCTAATGCAATAGCATATTCGGCAACTACAGTCTTTCCAGCCGATGTATGTGCTGCAACAAACACTGAGTCACCACTTTCGAGATGATACACAGCCTCTTTCTGAAAGGTGTCCAATTCAAAGGGCCACGTCCGAGCCATATCTGGCACCAACTCGTGGAAGTTGGGAATGTCTTTGTTCACGTCGACCACATGAGCCCATTCCCTAGTGGGTTTCATGCTAGACGAGGACAACAGATCGCCACGAGGCTCGAGAGACGGAAACTCGACAGGTAGAAGATCATCCAGTTCGGCATCTTCATCCTCTTCGTCACTGTTGGAAGCGTCGCCGTCCAGCGGCGGGGCGTGCTCTCCGTTCGGCTGGGCATTCACAAGTTTGGCGGGTCGTTCGGCGTCTTCCTCTTGCAGGGTCTTTTCTACGTCTTCGGCTTCCTCTTGTTCCGAAGCTTTCTTTTCGGCGAATTTCATACCCCGCGTGAAGCCTGGTGGGACCTCCAGGAGGCCACCTGGCGCCCCAAAGTTGATGATTTTGTCAAGGCCGCTGGTCTTCTTCCTCGAAGATTGATTCTCCTCCTCAAGTCGTGTCTGATCCTCATAGGCCTGAATGGCGTCGACTCCATCCAGTCCACCAGGCGCAAAGGGCATGTAGCCAGCAGCTCCGCGCACAAAGTCCGCTCTGTTTGCTGGTCTGCGCAGAAGGGAAGTCGAGTTCTTTGCAGTAGCACTAGACGCAGGAACTGTAACTTGTCTGTAGCCGGTGACTCGACCTTCAAGACCTTCCCTTGTGAACCGGGTGATAGTCCGTGTCTGAGTAGGGGCTAATTGGCAGAGTTCGGTGTAGCCTGGCGATTGATAGTCCCATCGTTGTTGGAGTTTGTTCAGCCATTCTGGACTAAACGTGGTGGGTGGTGACAGGAATTCTCGCTCTAGATCCTCCTTGATTTGCTCTGGGGAGCGTTTGGAGGATACAGCCGTAGCCATTACTGATGTTGAAAGCCTCCCCAGGAGACACTCGGTACCAAATCGAATGGGGTATTGAGGAAAAACGATGCAGTATGAGGCGAGTGAGTGTCTTGTGGTCGTTGAAGGTGAAGAATGATGCCAAGAGCGACGTCATTTTGTGTATTGAATCTTACAGAACAAACATGTATTCCGTATTTCACGTCTCATTACAACAATAGCAACCAGGAAACTGCCTGCTTGCGGTCTTCTACTACCCCTGAACAGCTGAGCCTTGAAAGCAGGCACAAGTTGAAATCGCGTCCGAACTTGCCCTGGAACCAACACCAGTTGAAGGATAAATACATCAATCCTCGACTGAGAGCAAGGCTTTGTTTAAAAGGACTACACCGAGTCTACTCGTCTGTCGCGTCAAGAACCTTGTCGCGAACATGACAACTGACACCGAGGTCGTCCTCTTACTCTGTGAATAGTTTCTCTTGCTCTCTCGCAAGGTGATTTAGTGGTGAAATCGTGACTTCTCCCAAGATGGATATTCAAAGCGATTCAAAACAGTCCTTCGTCTTGCCGAAGTTGAAGTACAAATTCAAGACTTCTCCCGAAACCGACCGCTTTGCATTCTACGATGTCAAATTCTTTCCCTATGCAAGTCCCGACACGGAAGAGCCCGTTTTTGCGGTTGTGGCTCAGAGAAAGGTCTTGATCGGCCGGCTGTCAGCCGAAAACAACGCCGTGGTGACAATGCTCCACGAACTGGTGGATCAGCAAGAAACCGACAATCCAGACTCGCCCGGGTTGAACTCATGTTCATGGTGTTACATCGACCCGCAGTTGCCCTTGCTCGCTGTGGCCGGGGGATCTGGTCAATTGAAAGTGATCAATGCCGTTGACGGGGAGCTATTCAAGACATTGATTGGCCATGGACATGGGACCATCAACGACATTGCAACTCACCCTTTGTATCCCTGGATTGTTGCTACCGCTTCGATGGATAAGAGCCTTCGAATCTGGGATATAAGACGACATTCAAGCCCACATCAGTCGCCCACCATAATCATCTGCGGCCAAGCAACAGGACATTGTGAAGGGGTCTTGACTGTATCATGGCATCCCAGTGGTCGCTATCTAGTCACGGGAGGCCACGATCAACGGGTTTGTGTTTGGACGATCCCGGATCTGGCCGACGAATCATCCTTTTGGCACCAGATCTCTTCAGAAGGCAGAAAACGCAGTGCCCATGAAGTCTTCACCATCTACTATCCTCACTTCATCAGTTCCGGAGTCCACTCCAATTTTGTGGATTGTGCTCGCTTCTTCGGCGACCTTATTGTGTCGAAGGCAGCAGGTGAAGACAAGATAGTCCTGTGGAAAATCACAGGGTTCGACTCTTGGGAACCTCCTCCCGACTCGACCACGGCGCCTAAGACGGAAGAGTTTCTGGACACACGGAACGGGTTTATGCGCAAGATATACCGAGACGAGAGGGGCGTGACGAAGGTGAGAGTTGCCGAAGAGTATGAAGATCAACCGCTATATGAAAGACTACTTGAGTTTGAAACTCCTCGGGTCGAGCAGTTCTATCTTCGCTTCGGCCTGTTAACGCCATCGCCCGATCACCCTGACCTACATCCGGTTCTGGCTTTCGCCAATGCATCATCGGAATTACGGCTTTGGGACCTTGAGCGACTGTCACTGGGACATGCTGGCGGCCTTGACGATGGTAGAATCATGCAGACGATCAAGAAGAAATTGCAAAAAGGCGTTGCTCGGCCGGTCAAGCCCCAAGAACGTCTTCAGCGAATGCGCAGCAGCTCCCACAGCTTGCGCGACAATGATTCTCCTTTGTCTACGGAATCGAACCATAGTTCTGGAGGCTGGCCGCGACAAAGCTCGACGGAGGCAACCAGCGAGATCTCTGACCCAGTGTCACCCGCTACCCCTCAGATTCTGATGCCATCCCGTGACCGGGAAAGATATCCCATTCACGACGCACATGAGCCCCTGAAGCCTCATGCGAAAGTCTCATTAGGTGAAATGCAATTTAAGAACGTTGCATACTTCAACGCCAGAGCAGCTGATTGGAGTCCTTGTGGAAGATGGTGTATCGTGGCTGGCGAGTCTGCAAAAGCTTCTCCTACAGGAATGGAAGGCATTGGAGGGTTTGCGGTCCTGCACCGGTGATGGTCGTCACACAAAGGTCATGTGTTAAATGGCACGGGAGGAGTAGGAGGTCGTTGAAGTGAAGCAGCCACACTGTACAGCCTCGTGGTTCATCAACACTGAATCAAACAGAACAAGGCTGGGAAACGGGGTTGACTCGTACGGCGCAGAGTGCTTCTGGTACAGTACAGTACATGTGGTATCTTTCATCTGTATAAGGTTCTCGTTATTACTGTACCAGGCAGGTATTTGACTCGGTACCTTGCAGAACATCACTGTAACGGGCCGTTGCGGGGCATACCACCTACTAGTACTGTACATATCTAACAAACAACAACGACGAGCAATGCAGCGGAAGAATGAGGAATTCCACTTCTCAAGTACTATCTTATGTGCTATTTGCTCAGGAATACAAGTCCTATGTTTTTGACGCGTCCACGTCTTCTGAGCCGTTCCGATAACGCGACATCTGCTTCTGCCAACAACTTGAACTATCGATACCGCATGTAGAGAGGTTCCGGCGATGGTCATGGTATCTGACGCGACGCTTTGAACAGCGTGACTCCCCGCGAGATGATCCGTGTTTCTCAAGACGGAGCGGAGCAGACAGCGCAACCGCAGAAATTCCTACGGTATAGGTCACTTCGGAAATCCAGCGTCAAGAATTCCCCATCCGAGCCTGCTCCTCCGTTGCCGCAGCCGTCCCCGCCGTCACAAACCTCCATCACGCGCGTGCCTTCGAGATATCGTCGCAAACCCAAGCCGGAAACTACGCCTCCGTTACCTCAAACTCTTCGCAATCATGACACAACCGCGCAATCCGAACCTTTGCCCGGAGAGCATCACCCTGCGGCTGAAGGCGGACAGGTGGAGACTCAAAGCAGATCGACGAACAATGGTTCCCACGCCATGGTGTCTAAAGGCAATCACAGGCTTGGTGCTTCGGAATCGCGGACTAGGGGCACATCCCACAAACATACTACTAGCATAGACTCAACGGCAGCGGAAGGCCTTCGGAGATCATATGAAGTTGCGCGGGAAGAAGCGCGACTGATATTGGAGGGCGAAGTCGTCCGACTTGCGGAACTGAGGGCGCGAGAGGCCCAACGACGACTTGGACAACAAGGACAGCGGGGGGCAGATCGAGATCGAGCGCGGACAAATGAATCTGGTGGGCGCGACGCCGAGCATGTCGAGAGCCACGGTGAAGGGATAAGTGGAATTCAGGAACGGTCTAGATTGGACGGGCACCGTGGTCAAGTTTCCCGTGAGAAGGACCCAACTGAGAGAAGACCTGTGGAGGACTCGACTGACAAGAAAACACGGAAATTGATCATTGGAGGTCCGCCCCTCTTACGAAGATCAAACCGACATAGTCGCGCTTCATCGGGCGAGCAACGCCGTTCACCACAACGAGGGGATGCCGGAACCGACAGTGTTGGCACAGTGGACGAAAGTCGCCGAGCCATACCGCCTATGAATGCCCAAAATTTCTACGCTCCAGTTTCTGCCGTCAATGCTGGTGAAAGAAGGGTTAGCATTCAACATAGAACGACATCCATCACGCTTCCAGTCACCCCGTCGACCACCACCAAGGACATCTTGAAATCTGCATCGATGACCATGTCCGAGCAAGTCGACCCTCGCACAGCAGTACTTCTGGAGTCATACTCACAGCTCGGCCTGGAAAGGCCATTGCGCAGGTACGAACGAATACGTGATGTGATGAACTCGTGGGACAATGACAACCAGAATCGCCTCTTCCTTGTGGCGGAAGACGAATATGCTGCCCAAGGTCTTGGATTTGGAGATGCTCCAAGGCAGCAACCGGCCGCTACAACGGTGCAAATCTACCATTCGCACAAGCCGGGTCGGTGGGACAAGCGCTGGGTGAGACTCAGAGAAGATGGGCAAATGACGATCTCCAAGAAAGAAAATGGCCTTGATTCCACCAATATCTGTCATCTATCAGACTTTGATGTTTACACTCCCACCGCAAGTCAGATGAAAAAGCTCAAGCCCCCCAAGAAGCTGTGTTTCGCCTTTAAGAGCCAGGCGAAATCGTCAATGTTTCTTAGCGGGGCCAACTTCGTGCACTTCTTCTGCACCAAAGACAAAGCAACTGCGGACAAATGGTATCAAGCGGTGCACTCATGGCGGAGTTGGTATCTCGTCAACATGCTGGGGGAAGGTCAGCACACCCCATCAGAACCGGCAATTAGCAGGCAGCAACTAGGGACCCGATTGGGCACCGGTCAACCTCAAGAAGTGTCATCTTACGTACGTGGTTCGACCAAACATTTCCATCAATCTGGACCTCCCAGGAGCAGCGTGGAGGGAAGCAGGAGAACAACCTCTGGTATTTCACGCCGGCAGTCGCAAGATGTTCCAAGACCATTGATTGATTTCGTTCCGGAGAGACAACTCACCCCTAGCAGACCTGGTACTCCGACGTTTCATCCTCCCAAGCCCCCAATGTTCCCCCCTTCCGCCTTTCCGACCAAGCATATCGCGGAGCCTGTCCATTCAAGCAAGTCAGATGACGCAGAGGGACCCTTCACGGGCACAGGACTTCTCGCTCGAAGTGCGAGTCGTCGTTCACAGGGAGGAAGCCGCTCCGGCCGAGGAGTGCAAGGTGTCGATGGCAAGCCTTTGGTTGACATACATCCGACAAGCGAATTCACGGACGGGAGTCTGCTTCGGAAGATGGAAGCCATTGCTGCTCAGCAGGGCGCAATGAAACCCAGGATCGATCGAGAGAAGTGGAGGGAAATGGATGTACCAGTAGGCGAGGGGTTCGACTGAAATCTGTGGCAATGAAGCCACAGAGCTTGGGGGTGTCTCAAGCGTCCCCAGGCACCAACGCAGACGTCTTTGTGTGTTTTCGAGTGAGCAACGTTCAGACGATTTTTGTATCATGTACTCATCTACAGGAGATCTGGGCTTATGACCGGCACGACTTTACGGTTTTTTTGTTCTCCTCGATGACGGTCAATGGAGGAGGGTTTGCGTCTTCGGGGAGCGTCTTCGACGGCGGCAGCTGAGGGACCCGATTTGATGATATATGAGAGTAGGGATGTTTTCTGCTTCAACTCAGAAATAGTACCACTGTACGCACTATCGTTTCCATGGATGGAAGCCTTCAAGCGTCCAGCAAGATAGATATGTGATCTCAGCCTTGGTATCAAGATAAACATCCACATTACCACATTACATCTTATCCTGCGGCATAACACGGCAGATACAGTTGCCAAATGGACACAAGCAGCAGCGCTAATACACTGCAAAGGCTTGCTGCTGGCTGAGAATGTTCTCGAGGATAGTATTCAATACAGAATAGTACTCGCCTCTTCCTGCAGGTGGTGGCTTGTAGTAAGACGAGAGTGAAATGACGTTATCGTCAAATCAGAAAGAAACATCCATCAGAGATACCAGGTACAGGTAGATACCGTATTTCGCGCCATAGAAACGAATAATATCCTGTTTGTTACGGGTTGGCTTTACCACTGCAACTGAAATCCTCCACCACCGAGCCGTCACAAAATACAGAAGTCAGTGAGACAGTGCGAGAACCTGAAAAGTGCCCACAACTTGATCCGCATCTTGATCCGCAACTTGAAGGCGTTTGCGCTGTTTACAGAGAACAGCGGACCTTGCTTGCCAATAACTGGAGAGCACAGGTGGTACATCGATAGACTTGCCCTCATCACTTTGCTTCAGCTTCCAAGTTCCCACGCTTTCCGACTCTACACAGCGCAGTCACCGCAACCCACTGGCAGTTCAGACTTCGATCCTGTTGGACATTATCCTGTCCCCAGCTCATTCATTGATCTTGCTCGAGCAAGAGCAACAGACCCTGTGCGGGCACTTCATCGAAGAACCAACGTCCAACTCACCATCTCTCGACTGACCTGACTTTACTCATTCCGTCTGCTGCCTCACCTCCTCGTTGTCAGCCAGCCAAGATGGCGACTACATCCTACTCCACAGATCCGGCGTTGTATCTGTTTACATCGCTGACTGCGGGGTCGTCTCATATCATCACCGCGACGTCAAGATTAGAGACCATCCTCAAAGCCAACAAGATCCCTTTCCGGGCCGTCGATTGTGCCACAGACGAGAAGGCTCGGATGCTATGGGGTCGAAGATCGAAGGGAAGAAAGCTGCCTGGACTTGTGAGATACGGAGAAATCATTGGGGTACTTAAACCTTTCCGACATCTCTTGACCGCTAGGTTTCTGGCATTGCCGGGCTAATTCAGTTTGCAGGATCTCGAGCAGATCGAGGAATGGAACGAATACGGCGAACTCAAGGACCAGGTAGCCGCCTCTCTGAACCTGGGCAGCTTGACCACCAGCAGCGCCAGTATCGTCCCCGAACCGCCTACCACCACATCCACTCCTCAAAGATCCGGACCTCCGTCTCGCGCATCCTCAGAAACGCGCCACATCTCGATCTTCGATCCCAAAGATAAAGATAAGGATGGCAGTAGCAGTGGCACGGAAGCCACCTCACACAAACCAACAGACGCGCCCATCAATGTGGCCTTGCGACAACTCGGTGTCGAAGCTGCCGCCAAAGCAGGTCAGAAGAAAGCGGCCGCAGCGCAGGCCGCCAAAGCAGCAGTGGCCCCGACCAAAGAACCCAGCACTACAGATCAGATCCCCGTTCCAGCGGCTACGAAACTGAGTGCCGAAGCCGCAGTCGAATCACCCGAGACCGCGCCCAACGTCACCGCCGCAAAGACTCCTGCTCAACTGGCCACTGAAGGAGCGAAGCGGACGTCTGTCGACAAGATCGCCGACTCGGAAGCCGAAGCAACTTCTCCTGTCCACAACCAAGAATCATCCTCATCATTGTCATCATCACCATCGTCATCGACGGAAGCGAAGATCCTGGAACAGCGACGAGCAAGCAGTGTCACGAAGACGAAGTCGAGATTAAGTGAGTCGACGCCTGCGGAACAGAGCGAAACGGTGCTCTCGGAAGAAGCAAGCCCGACTGCGCCAATTGCCGTGCCGGAATTCGAAGTGAGTGCTACCATGTCGCCGCCGTCGGAAGGTCGGGCTCGCCAGCACCGAGGGAGTGATATAGGAGAAGCCAGCCCGGAAGAGATTCGAGCATTGGAAAAGAAACTGAGTATTCAAGAAGAAGATGAAGGAAGTGATGACGAAGATGCTGAAGGGTCTGCTGCTGTGGAAGACAAGAAAGGGGACAGCGTTGTGACAAAGGAGAAGAAGACAGAGCCAAACGAGAAGAGTCTTGTGTCGAGCACAGATGAAGCAGAGCAAACCGCCACCAAGGGCACTGAGCCGCAGAATGCGGACGCCAAAGACGCAGACCAGGCTGGCGTTAGTGTTGGGGATTGATTGTCCGATAATCGATATAGAACAGACAACCAACCAGCGCGAGCTTGGGGTTGGGGGGGCAGGGAGTGATAGAAACTGAGGCGTGTTCGCACGGGGTGAGTGAATGACCTCGGAGACAAATACCATTTTCTTTTTTCATGTCAGACGCTTCTGGCTACTTAGTTATTGTTGATGGGTGGCCAGCATGATTATATACCTACTAGTACGGAATTCCAGTCTCAGCCTTGGAGGTCTAAGTCCAGATTTCCGAATACAGGCCGTTCGAATGTCTGACCTCCAGATTCTTGGTTACCTCCAAAGAAAGAAAAGGAAGGCTCGGAAAGAGAGGGGGAGAAAGTGGAACGTGGAGGGAAAGGGTGAGCAATTCCGCTTCCGTTTCTAGATGTCTGTCGATTTTCATTTTGGTTGCCTTCGGCTTTGGCTTTGGCTCCAATCGCGCGGTGGCTCTCAACATCCATTTCCATTCGGGTGATATCTACAATCTCGCTCTAACTTTGGCATCACCGTCTCCCTTCCAGCCGGCCTCCTCAGCCACGATCTCCGCACATCTCTCCCCGATGCCCAAAACTGTAAGCATAGGATTGATGGTGGTCATGGCGGGAAAGACACCGGCGTCAGCGATCCTGAGGCCCTCCAGACCGCGAACTCTCAGCTTGTTGTCGACGACGGCAAACTCGTCCTTCTGGACGTCGCCCATCTTGGTCGTGCCGGCGGGGTGGTAGACGGTATGGGCGACGCGGCGGGCGTATTCGCTCAACTCCTCGTCGGTCTGGACTTTCGGGCCCGGGGCGACCTCGCGCTTGATCCAGTCCTTGAAGGGGGACTGCTGGGCGATCTTGCGGGCGGCGCGCAACCCAAACACAAAGGTGGCGGCATCGTAGCCCTCGGGGTCGGTGAAGTAGCGGAAATCCAAGGCGGGCTTGACGGACGGGTCGTTGGACGTCAGGTACAGCCGTCCCCTGGAGCGCGGGCGCGGGATGTTGGGCGTCATGCAGAAGGCGTCGATGGGGGTGTCGTAGCCCAGCCGCGTCGTGTTCAGGCAGAAGGGGATCTGGTAGCAGTGCATCATGACGTCGGCGATGTGGTCGTCCGGGATGGCGGCGGGGTTGGTCGGGGTCGGGCCCTTCTGGGCGGCGGCGTTGGGTGGTTCGCGGCGCAGGAAGATGCCGGCGTCCGAGTCCATGGTGGTCTGGTTCGGCGGGACCGGCCGGTTCAGTTCCCAGATGATGATGGTCTCCGGGTGGTCGAGCAGGTTCTCGCCGACGCCGGGAAGATTCTTGACCACGGGGATGGACAGCGACGAGAGCTGCTCGGCGGGACCGAGCCCGGAGAGGAGCATCAGGCGCGGCGTGTCGACGGCGCCCGCGCAGAGGATCGTTTCCGTCCGTGCGGTCAGAGTCAGTTTCTGACCCGATTGCAGCGTCAGGTTGATGCCCGTGACTCGGTCGGTCTTGGTCTTCGCGTTGTGCGCCACGTTGATTTTCGACACCCAGGCGTTGGTGAGGATCTTGAGGTTCGGCCGCTCTTCTTCGCCGCGTAGGATCGGGTGGATGTAGGCCACGCTCGCGCTCGACCGCCGCCCGTCATCCGGGTTGTAGCTGACGGAGAAGAAGCCGACGCATTCCTTCAGCGCCCCCGTCGTCGCGATCTCCCGGTTGAAGTCGTGCACCACGGGGATGTCCATCGCTTTGCTGCACGAGTCGACCCAGTCGAGACACAGCTGGTTCCGGTGTCGTGAGTGCACCGGCTGCACCGTGTTGCGCAGTTTGTCCAGCACCCGCATGAACGTAGCAAAGTTCCAGTCTTTGGCGCCCAAGGATTCCCAGATCTGGCAGTCATATTCGAACGGGCGGAACGAGATCAAGGTGTTGTGGCTGGAGCATCCGCCTAGTACTTTGGCGCGGGAGTGTCGGATATGAGAGTTTCCTGGAGACGAAGAGTGAGGTGTTAGTTTATGTTGGAGGTGAAGAGTGTTCGTGACTGATAAGAGAAGAGATGTTGGGGTTCATTCTTTCCCCAGAAGAGACATCCGTGAGAAAGAGATATGTACTAGGGCCGAGTAGATGGAAGATCCTTACCCATCGGTTGCTCTGTGGTTCCATAGTCATAGTCGAGCTCGCCGCCGAGGAGAGTCAACCATTGTTTGAGATCGAGGACCCGGTCGTCCATGAAATCGCTGGGGCCGGCCTCGATCAACAAGATCTTCTTGTGTGGCAGGTATTCCGCCAGGCGGGAGGCAATGACACAGCCCTGTTGAAGGGAGGGCCGTCAGTCAGTACTAGTACAATGGTTCGGCTTTCATTCAGTGGTATTTGGTGTTGAACGTCTTTCTTGTCTTCTCTTTCATCTTCTTCTGCACCTCTATTTCCGGTCCATTGTACACGAAATGGTTGATCATATAAAGAATCGGTCCCTCAGGGTCAAGGACTTACCGCTGTGCCACCGCCCACGATGAGATAGTCATAGCTATCGACTTCCGAGACGTCGAGATGAGTGGTCGTCATGATGGCTGTCGTAGCAGGATGAGTGAGAGAGACCAAAAATCAGCCGTATATGCCGCTCTGGCTTCTGCTCTTTGTCTTCTCCTCAGCAAGGCTGCGTGGGTATATACACAGAGGGGGTAAGGCAAGGTGTAAGTCAAAGTGGTGTCTATGTTAGGCACCTAGCCGTCGAGAACAAAGGTACAGGCAGGATAGAGGATATAGGATATGTATCAACACAACAGTAATTAGCAGATCAGGCTCTGGATCCACTGGAATTGTTCATATTAGTATCAGTTTCAGTATCAGTCCACACCAGGAGGCATTAATAAAAACAATATGAATCTTGTAAACAATCTAGACACAAAACTGACGGAGCCAGACATCTAGCTAAGGTTCTAGTATCTGCACGCAGTAGAGCAACGTAAGGTATCTGAACCTCTACGTAGCGGAAAACCTTTTACTCTGTATTTTCTTTAGCGTCCCATCCTCTCGCTACTCGGACCACGGATGTAGCCACTGCATCTCGCCATCATTGAGCCGCGGCCAGTGCCATCGACTCGCGCACAGTGCCGGATGGGGTCGTGATACGGATCGTGCAATCGCGTGCTGGCTGGTGCACCAGTGAGAAAGAAGCCATGACCAAGAGACCGGACGCGGACCGGGATCAAGGGGAGACAGGGAGATCCTTTCCCTGTAGCATCGTGCGTGGCAGGGATGTTGGGAGGGAAAAAGTTTGCACCCTGCAGTGTTCGGCTTGAGCGGTGAAAAAAGGGAATAAAATGTGGAGGCGAAAAGACTTTGCGTCAGTGTCAGCAAAACACAAAACAGCGCCGCGAGAGAGAGAGGAAGAGAGATGAGAGGAAAATCTCAAGGTGGCGGCGGCGGCGGCGGCGGTTGATCAAGGCATGTTCTTGCACTGTGTATGCGTTCTATCTCTGATGACCATCCCAGCTACCGTACCTTACCCACCATTCATCCCTGCGGTCAGGGAGATACTAGTAGTTGGTGGTAGTGATGATAGTAAAGGTTGCAATTACTGAATAAGGAGCGGTTTTGCATGCCGTCAGATAACAGCTTCAGGCATTTTACGTAGGGCTGTATACTTCCCTAATCACAATTCAACCCACCTGTCCTCATGTTGGGCTGTTTTGATAGAGCTGCTAAAGCATGTCAATCGATGCCTGGAAATGGCAAAAAGATCACTGGATATGATATCGGCAACTTCCCCGGCCAAAGGAGCAGGAAGACCGAACGAACTTTAGGCGTCGACTAGGTAAAGAATGTTCGCTAGACGCCTGAAACGACCCCCGGACTGGCCGATAGGAAGAACAAGCCGCCTGCCATCCAGCTGAAAGTGGTCTTTGCTTTACCTAGTAGCAATTGCCGGCGGATGGGGCACCTTAGGCTCATTAGGCTCCCAAGGCTGCACTAACACCTAGACATACCCTAGCCTATAGGTGCTCAGGATTTAGGGATGCAGGGGTCCAGCATAGATGAAGTCACACCCGCGCAAACCTCGTGTCGACGACCTTCACTGTATGTATGACTAGCAGGATACAGAAAGGCACCGAAACCAGGAATCAAACTTCCTCACAGCAACACAACGACTGCTCGTCCTATCCTTCAAACGAATCCAAGTTGGAATTGGCTTTGAACTGACCGACTCTGTCCCGCCAGCCTATCAATACCAGACACCCAAGGCGAAATATCGTTTCAGAAGAAATCTAAAGCCGCCAGGCTCAGCCCTCGATTGAATCGTCGGTGACTGGAGGGCGTATCACGAGGCTGGCAAGGACCGGTCGAGGTTCATATGAAAGGAACAGTCCAAAGAAAATCAATTCCGACTGCGTGATCTCAACATCGCTCCCTTACCATCCAACGTCGCAAGACACACCATCTACTAAACTTACCCCAGCATCCAACATGTCTCTCCCAGACCGACATACATTTTACAATGGAAAACCCAGATCCAACGGCTCATCCGGCCCAACATTCCAATCCATCGACCCGTCGACCAACAAACCAATCTGCACCATCCACACCTCATCCGCCTCCGAAGTAGAACAAGCCATCAGATCAGCCAACCTGGCGTTCCCATCATGGGCCAGCACACCCCCCGTCGAACGATCACGGATCCTGCTAAAAGCGGCATCACTCCTCCGGGCGCGTAACGATGAGCTGGCCAAGATCGAAACGCTGGACACGGGCAAACCCTTTTCCGAGACGTCGACGGTCGACATCGTCACGGGCGCCGACGTGCTCGAGTACTTCGCGCACCTGATCGCGTCGGGCGGGCTGAACGGCGAGGCGTTCCACCTCCGCGACTCGGCGTGGGTGTACACGGCCAAAGAGCCGCTGGGGACGTGCGCGGGCATCGGCGCCTGGAACTATCCCATCCAGATCGCGCTGTGGAAGTCGGCGCCGTGCCTGGCGGCGGGAAACACGATGGTCTACAAACCGTCCGAGGTCACGCCGCTGCACGCCCAGTTCCTGGCCGAGATCTACACGGAAGCCGGGCTGCCGGATGGCGCGTTCAACGTCGTCTACGGCGACGGCCAGGTCGGGTCGCTGCTCACGAAACACCCCGGCGTCGCCAAGGTCAGCTTCACCGGCCAGGTGGCGACGGGCCGCAAAGTGGCGGGCGCCGCCGCCGGAGAGATGAAATACGTCACCATGGAACTCGGCGGCAAGAGTCCCGTCATCGTCCTGCCGGACGTCGACGTCGACCAGGCCGTCGATGGCGCCATGATGGCCAATTTCTTCAGTACCGGCCAGGTCTGCACCAACGGCACCAGAGTCTTTGTGCCGGAACAGCTGAAGACAAAGTTCGAAGAGGTGCTCGTGCGCAAGATGCAGTATATCAGGCCCGGCGACCTGATGGACCCAAACACAAATTTCGGCCCTTTGGTCAGTAAGATCCACTACGAGAAGGTGCTGGGCTATATCAAGCATGGCATCGACGTCGACAGGGCCAGATTGCTGTGTGGAGGTCCTGGACGGCCCGAGTCCATCCCGCTTGGCTTGAAGGATGGATATTGGGTGCGTCCGACCGTCTTTGCCGATTGTACCGATGATATGAAGATCGTCAGGGAGGAGATCTTTGGGCCCGTCATGTCCATCCTCACGTATTCCTCTCTCGACGAGGCTGTGCAGCGTGCCAACAATACCGAGTTGGGCCTCGCCGCCGGCGTCTTTGGTAGGGATATCAACCAGTGTCACCGTGTCGTCAAGCAGTTGCAGGCCGGTATCACCTGGGTCAACACCTGGGGAGAGTCTCCTGCAGAAATGGCTGTCGGGGGGTGGAAGCAGAGCGGTGTCGGGGTCGAGAATGGACGAAAAGGTCTCGAGGCCTGGGTGAGGAATAAAAGCACTCTGGTGGAGATGGGCGGCAGTGTCCCAACTGTTTTCGCGAAGCTATGATCATGACTAGACATCGTGGGATCGAAGATGAAGGACATAAAAGTTCAGGATTGAGCTCTCACAATTTTTAAAATGAGATTGAAGCAAGTTCACTGTGGATATCTTTCATCGCAAAACGCCTCATGATACCGCATTCCGGTCAACAACCAATACGAAGCATTTCCCTTTTCCGTAAACCCCAAACTTGGACAAGTGAACAGAGCGGACGCCGGTAGATCAAACATCAGGCTGCAAACGTTGAGACTCTAGATCCCATCCGGTCGAACATGAGATCATCCGTCTTCTTGTCGTTCAATCCAATCGCTGAATCCACCAGCCTCGATGACATGCTGTCGGGTGTCAGTTCTCCATCTTCTTGCTCTGCTTGCTTCTTGTCGGTGTCAATCCTCAGATCCTTCAAGGCACCTCGCCAGTTGTCTACATTTGTGTGCGACCGATGTTCAGAAGTGGCTTGGACCATTTCTTGTTCCAACGAGACCTGCTCGATGCTCTTGAAATACTGTTTTCCCACGTTAGCGTGCTAAGGAACAGCGAAAGGCGCGTCCTGGCGTACCTTGACCGTTTTCACCAGCATCTCATCTGTAGCTGCATCATCGCAGACGATTGTGGCGTGCTCGTGCATCTGGAGGGCACTGGCGGTCCATAGCTGACTGACACTGCCCTCAACGGTTTTGGCCAAAGCAACAGCCTTGTTAGCCCCGAGAACAATCAGTACGACTTCCCGAGCGTCCATCACCGTCTGCACGCCCACAGTCAAAGCTTGCTTAGGCACCTGACTCAGGTCGCCTCCGAAGAACCGCGAATTGGCACGAATTGTGTCTTCAGCCAAGGTCTTAACCCTCGTTCTGGACCGTAAAGACGAGCCAGGCTCGTTGAAAGCAATATGTCCATCCGGCCCGATTCCGCCCAAGAACAAATCAATTCCACCCGCCTGCGCAATCTTCTGTTCGTACGCGGCACATTCGGCCGCCAAGTCGGGTGCGTTGCCGTCGAGGATGTGTACATTGGCCGGATGAATGTCGATATGGGCGAAGAGATGTTTGTACATGAAGCTGTGGTAGGATTCCGGATGGTCTTCCGGTAAACCAACGTATTCGTCCATATTGAAAGTCACGACATTTGCAAACGAGATCTCGCCGGCCTTGTGCGCCTGTACAAGGTTTTTGTATATCAGCTCGGGACTGCTGCCTGTCGGCAAACCTAGTACGAACGGCTTCTCGGGAGTGGGCTGGAAGGAGTTTATGCGGTTGATAATATATCGGGCTGCGTATTGAGATGCGCCATCTGCGTTGTCACGGATGATGACCTTCATGGTGGTCTCGGTACTTTGTCGGAATATGCGGAATATGAAGCAGCAGAGGGAGTGTTGGCAGTGGGCGTTCAATGCAGGTATAGAGTCAGTCCGCTGAAGGAGAAGTCAGCAGATAAAAGATATCGTCAAACCTTTGACCTAACCCTGGCTTTTAGCAGGCCATCATGAGCGATTACAATAATAGACTGAATGCGGAGAAAGGCACAGCAGCGGCCCTCTGGAGAGTAGCAGGCTATGTCAGGCAGATATGGTAGGATGCCTCTACGACGGTGTGACAGTCGCGTGTCATCCAGGCCGAAGAACCATCATCGCTTGAGAGAAAGACGCAAGTGGTCGCTCTGGGCAGGCTGGGGACCTTATCAGTGGCAGAAAAGAGACAGGACGATGTCGGACACAGGATGAGATGATTGGCTGGCGATTGGATGGACAATGAAGGGTCGGCGTCGGATGAGAAAGGATGGTAGAGATAGCAGGTAGCGTAGCAGTTGTATCGCTCGTGCTCCTGGTACATAACGCAGCTAGCTGGTTGTGTGATGGCGGGGCAGCAAGCGACAACTGGAACCGATGGGCGCAGGCAGAAGAACGGCGCAGTCACGTGCTACCGCAGGCAGAGCGCAGCTGGGTGCCAGTGTAACGTAACGCTGCTTGGATCCAAAACCCTCTCCAAACTCTCCCATCCATTTCTCTTAACAACTTGAACTTCATCCGAGTGGCAGGGTGCCATCCATTCCCATCCATTCCCATCCCTCTATCCACCAATCTTTTTCTATCCACTGACCCATCGTTGCTCCATTCCTGCTCTCCTCTTATCAAATCTCCTCTTTGAGATACTCCCGTCCAGCCCACTCTCCCCTTCGTAGCATTACATTTCCCTACTACCTGCCACCTCCCGAGACCGAGTCCCCCGGCGTAACAACAAATGCAACATCACCTCATCTTCCACTTACCACGTTTCCAATTCCTTCGGGTTCGCCAATTTGTTGCCTAATGCCTTGTGCAAACGCCAGTGCCAACCTTGACCACCCCCGGAACGCCCGAATGACTGCACCACTGGCCACCTCCATGCGTCTAACATCCGCGGCTACCTGTACCGGCTCCTGACCGAATCTATGCTCCATTCCTCCCTCGTATAGCCTACTTACCTGCTTTTTCATCCAATCACCGAGTACATGGGCGGAACTCGTGGTCGCCAGATACTCTCATGGCGGCCGCCAACGGGGATGTCCCATCCCTGTGGGACGAATCGAGGTATGAAGCATGCCGTCACTCCAAAGTCTGGCTATAGCTTCCCCGGACTGACTATACATAACATGACAGGCAGCTCGGCCAGCTGTTTATGATGGGCTTTGAGGGCACCACCATCACCGATCAAGTCAAGACCTTGATTGAGAAGTACCATGTAGGCTCAATACTACTCAAGGCTCAGAACCTCAAATGTGCAACCCCTTTTTCACCTTGTCTTTAGCGATCCCCTGCTTTTCGTGCATACCGTCAATTGACACTGACAAATGGAACAGCGGCCGAGCAAACCACTCAGCTTGTGCTTGACCTCCAGACTTTAGCCCAGCAAGCCGGCCATCCTGTTCCACTCCTCATCGCATTGGATCAAGAAAATGGCGGAGTCAACAGCCTATACGATGAAGTCAACATCCGTCAATTTCCCAGCGCAATGGCCGTCGCCGCCACTGGATCCAAGAGATTGGCCAGGGACATAGCCAGAGCGACGGCACAGGAGCTGAATTCTTGCGGCATCAACTGGATCTTGGGTCCTGTGCTTGATGTTCTCACTAATGCCAGAAACCAGCCTCTTGGGGTGCGGTCAATAGGTGACGATCCACATGAAGTATCAGCTTTTGGGGTTGAGTCGATAAAGGGCTACCAGGAAGGGGGAGTCGCTACCTGTGGCAAACACTTTCCTTCTTATGGCAACCTCGAATTCTTTGGTGTGCCAGATGATGTGCCTACCATTACGGATTCGCTCGAGCACTTGAGCCAAAGCGCACTGGTTCCGTTCCGTGCCGCAATTGCTCAGGGTATCGACTCGATGATGGTTGGAGGAGTTGCCATGGCGTCCTCTCAGGTCAATGTAATGCATGCTTGTCTCTCGGAGCAGCTCGTCCGAGATCTCTTGCGTCATGAGATGCAATTCGAAGGGGTTGTTGTCTCGGAGTGCCTGGAAATGGAAGCTCTTAGTCGCAATATCGGGATCAGTGGCGGCACCGTCATGGCTTTTAAAGCCGGCTGTGATCTGATATTGACGTGCAGGACATTGTCCGTCCAAGAAGACGCCATCAACGGTCTCAAAGCGGGCTTGGATAATGGAATGATTGAACGCTATCGAGTGCAAGAGTCTCTGCGCAGGATTCTCAAGATGAAAGCGAAGTACACATCTTGGGAAAAGGCATTTTCCCCCGCTGGGATCGAGAATCTTGCGCGATTGCAACCTCTCCATACAAGCATTTCTAATACTGCATACAACAAATCGATCACCGTCGTCCGAGACGAGAATCATTACTTACCATTATCTAGAGTTCTTCAGCCCGAAGACGAGCTTCTCCTGCTGACTCCTCTTGTCAAACCTTTGCCCGCCTCGGCTCTGTTCCACCAGATGCAAAGCGAGATGTCATCGGTGCCGACTTTTGGAAGGAGTCCGAGTGTCGACACGAACACCTCAGTCATGAGCGGCGAACAGGTCTTTCGAGAGCTTGGAAGGTCTTTAGCCAGATATCGGAACGGCAAGCTTTCTCATACTTCATACACCGCGAACGGCGTGAGACCGTTGCATGAGAACTTGCTGAACCGAGCACGTGGCGTGGTGGTGGTAACGGCCGATGCCGGCCGCAATAAGTATCAAAATGCCTTTGCGAAACATGTCTCTATGCTGTGCAAGCTGGCTGTTGGAAGAGATGGGTCGCGCAAAGAGAAGCCATGCGTTGTGGTTGCCGTCAGCTCTCCGTTTGATTTCGCGTCGGACACAACGATCGGCACGTACGTATGCACGTACGACTTCACCGAGACTGCCTTGAGAGCCCTGGTGCAGGTACTGTACGGCGAGCTCAGCCCTGCAGGAGTGCTTCCAGGATCGTACAGTCAAAAGCCTCCGACCAGTCATTCTCGGCAGCAGTGGCTGGTGGAGAGTTTCAATGAGGAACGTGACTCCGCGGCACTGGACACGTTGCTTGTTCTGGCTCAAAATGAGCCATCAGTCAATGCCAGTGCGCTGAAAAATGCCACCACCAGCACTTTTCTGCTCCACGACCCAGATGTGGAACAGGCTCATTTCGTGGTCAGAAACAGCAGCACGAAAGAGTTGTTTGGGTTTTGCACAACGTACTATCTCAAAAAGACCGCCGTCGGTCATATTGGAGCGATCATCGTCGACCCTGCACGCCGAAAAATGTCGATAGGTCATTCCTTGCATGATCGTGCTGTGCGTGCATTGCTCCAGAAGAAAGGCATCACCAAATTCCAACTTGGTGTAAGATTTCCCAACGTGTACTTGGGCATCCCCCGGTCAGATCCTGTCGAATACAAAAGACTCCGTCAATGGTTTGCCAAATTGGGCTGGAATACATCGCTGTCCAATCCTGTCGCGATCATGGCATTGCAAGATCTAGCAACGTGGTCAGCCCCTGAAGGACTTGGACAGGCATTGGCCAATCCCGAGGTCAAATATGACCTTGTGTTCGGCGCAGAGTACGCCGACGCCATGATGGAACACCTGACCAGGTGTGCACGTAGCGATGTGCAAAGCATCTATCAATTGGCGTTGAGCAACAAAGAAGGCGCCGGTATCATTCGGGCTAAACGAGCCTCAGATCATTCTATTTTGGGGAGTATTTTAATCTGCCGGTCGGAATCCAAGATCGCTCGATTCATCCCGTCTCTGTACAAACAAGCCGGCATGGCTTGCATATCTTCACCTGTGATTTCGACCATGTTTAGCGACCGGATTTCCATTTTCCAGGGGCTTATGTTATTGGGACTGCGTCAGCTCAAAAAGCAAGGGTTACGGACCGTCCTGCTGGATTATGTGAGTTGGGATCATTTTCGCCCTGAGCTTTCACTGACCGTCTTGCAGATACGTGAAGATGCCACCGCCAACAGTTTGGCAGCTCTAGGTTTCACCGCCGCCAACAGCTTTGAGGAAGTCTCGAGCGATCCCGTACATTGGACAATGATGTCGGGAACTTGAATGATGCATCACCGATGACGGTCGATCATTGATCCTCTTGGTGCCGTTAGAACCAGGACCCGGAGCTCAACTGAGCAGCTGCTCAAGGCGTCTTTTACGGACTTCACCATCCATGCTTACCAACTTCTTGCGATGTTATCGCAAGGATGGGTTGATCACCACCGAGGAAGGATGGTCTACCTGGATCTCCGATGTCATTGGATAGTAGAGTGCACCGGTTCTGACGTGGCTAGCCCCCTGGTTCGGAACTGAAACTTCCTGGACTCCTGACAGGCGCTCGCTTCGTAAAGCCTATATCACCACGAAGCAGTCAAGCGCATGATGCGCATCCAGCGCGGGACGATAGCATAAGGACCGCGCCATATCAGGAATATCTGGCGATCAGTACAAGCATCTCCAGTCTGGAGTTGTGAGCAGCAAGTGGCTATAGCAAGCGTGCCGATGTCGACAGACCATAAGACTTCACTCGGCTCATGGTTGGTCTCCTACCCTCTGTGTATGGCAGATGCACCATTGTCCAAGAACAAGTGATGCTGGCACGGAGGGCCGAACCGTAACTTGGCCATCTTCATCGCCGATGATGGCACGAGGTCAGGATACGGAACATAAGACCCGGTCATTGGACCGCATATTGGACCCGTCGGTCCCCGGATAGCTATGCAGTTTGGCCTGGCGAGCGATTCAATCAGAGGCTAGCTTCACCGAGACTTACGGAAGCACCAAGACCACCCCTATTAGGGAGATGGTGCGATTTCTTCTCTCGCCTGGAGAAGCGCCTGTGCCGCAAGGTGGTTCGTCAGATAGAACGCGTAGACAAATGGCAGTAGGTAGGTACCTTAGGTAGGTAAACGAGCTCAGCATGGGCCTTGTCCCTGCTCCAGTCGAAGCGAAAAGCAATCTTTCCCGATTGAGGCAAATGGAGCGATTCTGCCAAGCGCGAGGACGATTCGCTCTCCTCTTGTTGTCTCAGTCCACTCTTTGGTTCCGCGAGTCAGTGGGCGAGATGCGAGCAGTATGCTATCCTTGTTCGGGGATGTTCTCTCCTGGCGCAATCCCCGGAAGTGCCATCTCACCGCCACATATCTATTACTGAGGGGAGGCTTTTGCCTGATAGATAGCCTAGGTTGGCGTTAGTCTGTTTGAGCTCGCGAACCACAAGGAATCGCGGTTTGTATCGGATACACGAGGTTGTGTGATGACGGAAACCTGCGAAAAGATTGGCCAAAGAGTCGCACTGTCGCACAGGAAGGTTGACCTCTGCTTTTCTTTTCTTTTCTTTTCTTTCTGTCGCAGGGATAAGCGGTATCGGTATGAGGCAATCATGCAATTAGGCAATCAGGCATGACACTACTGGTATGCCAGGGCCAACAGATGACGGATGGCAGGATGAGGATGAGGAGAACGCAGGCGTGATCGCGGGATGGAGAGGATGGTTGGGCTTTGCCGTTGTCGGCAAGCGCATGCGTGACAGGAGCTATTCGTATGCATGTCAGGCCTTGGGCATAACGATGATCAGCAATTGAGACACGGGAGGATCAGACTAGAGTAGTGGACAGATACCTATAGTACCTAGTATACCTAACATTCCTCTGTACCAGTTGTGCCTAGCACAGATACGTGGTAGTAGTCGAATGCACCTCGGACAAAGAAACCCTTCGGGAGCGCCGACTGGTTCTGGGGGCCGGAGGAGACCAGGGACCCGCATTACCTGTCAGGGTTAAGTTCGGTTTCTAGCAGAGTTTTGAGGCTTCCAAGGATGCTTCGGTGCAGGATTCGATCCTCATACTAGTAGAGCAGGTGGATTCGCAACCCAGACATTTCAGCGATTGTGGGCACGGCGCTGACTTCTCAGGTCGAACCCAGGGACGTTACTTTCTATCTGGTCTGTTTCCAGTGTCTGACTGGTACGACAAAAGGACCAGGGACATAATGGTAGTGCCAATGGAAGTGAGGAGCAAAGTATCGAGGGTTGAGGATCGAGCAATTGGCGAGGTCAAGGATTGAGTGAGTGCGAGAGTTTTGGGGGAGGGAGTGCCTGCCGGGTATGGAACGGGTCCCCTAGCTCTTGAGGTGGTCTGTTCCACGCGCCAATCCCTGAAATCATCAATCAGCTCGCTCTCACGGCGTCGGCCGACGAGCAAGAAAACAGGAGATGAACTGAACTGTACTGAATTGAACTGCTGGAAACGATGATGATGAATGGTCGGGCACATCAGTATTGATCAGGGCTGCCACTGACTAGTAGCTGAGGCCGTCATGCCTGTTGGCTCCTGCATGCGCAAGTTCGTCCCCCTAGTGTCGCCTGGCAGCAGCAATGACGCCTCCTGAGCCCCCCGAGCCCCCGTTTCCTTCTAGAAGGCCGCTATTCAGTCTTCCACCGCCCAACGAGCGCCCCTAAAGCGGGTTTGCCCCGAGGCCCACGCACCCACAGTTGTTGCTGCCGCCGCCCCCATCGCACTAATAACTGGCAAGTGCGCCGCGACTATCGGTAGCCGTGGCCTACCAGACCAGCCACCGCGCAATCCAAGTCTCTCTTTCTCCTGTAGTTGCGGGCTGGCACAACGTCGATGGTAGCGACAGCACATGCAGCACCCAACCCAGGAGAGGCTCAAGTCTCACTCCAATTGCGAGTGCGAGTGCGGGTGCGGCACTGCCAGCGCCATTCTTCCAACCGGGTTTCATTGGCGCCGGCAGACTGAACCGGTAGGGGACGTGTTCAACGGTGTGGTGCATAGATGCATGGATACAAGGACATGGATTTCACACATAAGAGGAGGAGCATGAGCAGTGAGCATGACCCAGGCAATAAATGGCACGATCACCGCATCAATTGCAAAGCTACCTAGACTATTGTTATATCGTTGGACAAACTAGTATCCATTGCCGACCTTATATTTTCGCGTCCTTATTCACTGCTCTTCATGCGTCAATACAATCACCGTCATCGACATTCTTCTCGTCCTGACTTTTTGAGCCTCGTCGACGTCGTCGACGACTTCAATCAAATCGAGCGAATGCAATCCAGAAGGCGCCAGTGTCGAGCAATTTAGTTATCAGGCACTTCGTTCGGCCCCTAAAGCGCGATTCGACCAAGCCCTAAACTTGTCCCGCTCCCGCCTCCCAATACCCACTCCACTACTGGCGGTGGCCTCCGGCTGATCGTGCGGCCTAAGGAGCCCCGAAAAAAGCAGCCACAGGCATATTGACTGCCAACTAAACTGCATGCACCGCTGTTTAAACTCACCTGTCCGTGCTGATTAACGACCTCCCGTCCCGCCTCATCTCTATTTCCATTCTTTTTTCGCTCTGGAGCCGGTGGCGCACATTACCTCTGGTGAGCAGACTCTTCCGTTGCTCTTGAGAATGCAGACGACGACAACGAGGACAACGACAACAACAATCTTTCCTGTCCGGCAACATCTCACCTCGAAATACGTCCCCGTCCTTTGACGTAGCATTGCGTTGCACTTGATCTTCTCCTCCTGGACTCCAAAAGTCCACCGCCTCCACTCGCATATGGCCACCACCATGGACGGCTACGATCCTCTCGCGATGCCTTACCTGCATAGTCCCATGCCCTTTACGGGCGGAAGCATACAGAACTTGGACTACATGAGTGTGCCCTCGGTGATGGACCTGCAAGATCAGTATTCCAACTTCGACTCGGAACCATATATGAGGTAAGGCGCTTGGAAGCCCAGTGTTCTGTGTGTTGTGTCATGTCTGACTTGAGGTCCAAGTGGTGATGAGCTGGGGTTTGCGCCGTCCTCGAGCTTGCAACATCCTGCTATGCTGAAGCGCTACTCTTCAGGGTTCGAAGACCCATTCGCCGAAAGTACTATGGCACAGTTTGATCAAGTGCCCGCTGAAGGCGTGCCCGAAAGCCCGTCGATCGATCGCGACAGCAAATATCTCAGTTTTTCAATGCCCCAGTACAACTTTACGCTACTTGACGACTCTTTCCGTCGGTCCTCGGTCAACATCAATGCTCAACTGCATGGGATGTTCTTTCTAGCCGAGTCGCAATGGCCCGCGACAGCCGATACTCCACCGCCTCCTCCTGAATTGACTTGCTACAGACGCAACCTTTTCCAGATCACTGGATCAGTTACATTACCCCGCAATCTCAGATACGTTTTCACGGATGACGGCTCGCGGATCCCGATTTATGAACTCGAACTGGCAGTGTCCGCGACCGAGTCGGTGGAAGGCAACCCGGTAAAGATCATCTCTGTACCGTGGAAAACACCGGCCAGTGGAGAGACGGCGAAACCAGAAGACAAAGCGGAAAAGGAGCCTCCTACGATAGCTTTGGACAAGATGTCTGGGCAGGATCTGGACACCGACTACACGACATTTCCCATCCAATGGAAGCGACTACAGTTCCGGATAGCCACCGCCAACAACGGCCGAAGAAAAGAGCTCCAACAACATTTCACCCTCCACTTGAAGATCATGGCGTCGTTGTCCACCGGCGGAAAGATTTCGATCGCCGAGGCCCATTCGGGAGCCGTCATTGTTCGAGGAAGAAGTCCTCGGAACTTTGCCGCGCGGAAAGACATGCCACTGAGCAGCAGCTCGACGGCTCGCAAACATCTGCCTTCTACTTCACGGGCCGCTGCCAGTCAGACATCGGCACCTCAAGTCACCTCAGCTCCCAAGGTCAAGACTCCGCCTGAGGAGCCTGCGCAAGTGATGATGCCATATGACAATAACAATGGTGAATTCAAGTCAGCAGAGCCAGACACCAACAACTGGATATCGCAAGTGGTGCCTGATCCTCTCCCTACGCCGTCATACTCGGCCTCAATGAACCCACCTCCGATGCCTACGTATTCTCATGATGCCACCCCCGAGCTTGGTACACCGGGAACTTTCCCATTTACGTTTCCACAAGAAATGGTGCCGACGGTCAACCGTCCGTTGAGCTTACATTTTGGAAGTGATGATGAAGGTAGTCCGTACCCTCAGCAACAAGGATCAAGACATTCATCCCGACCTCCCACGTCGAATCCGTCCCCATCTCTACTCAACAAAGGTCCCGGTCCGCCTGGGGCATATACGAACCACACCTCCCCTGGACAATTGGCCAATACCAACCAGGGGAAAAGTGGTGGTGGAAGCCGGCCTCGACTACAATCTCACGGAGTGTCAGTGACGAGTGTGCCCATGAGCCACCACTCACAGACCCCGATCCCCGCCATCTCGTCGCAACGGCCAGACCTACTCCCCATGAAATCCAGCCATTCGTACCCCACCGAGGGCGAGAGTGCCGATGAACTGTACGAGTATTTCCCTCTGGGGCTAGACGATTGGATGCCACCGGTGGACGCGGTGTTCCGGCCACACGTCGTCCACCATAGCGGACCATTACCTCCTGATCCACGATCGCCAGGGAGGCATACCAGCAAGCGATATTTCAGCGAGGTGGTATAGTCTACTAGGCTGGGCCGTTTGGAAAAGGGCCAATGTTGGCCGGACACTGGCCATCATACATACATACATACGTACGTACGTAACTAATTTATGCGTACATATAAATGTACAGTATGAGTGCATGCTTGGGGCAAGTCGATGATCTATGATTCTAGGCATGTACCACCTCCGGGAGGAGTACGCTACAATTCTCGCCGGTATATGTTTAATCATCTCAGCTTGGAGAGAGCTTTCACACTCTGACGCACCCACCCATATCTGTATCAGTGTATATGACACCGGTATGCAAGTAAAGCAGAGCAAATCGGGTTTACATCAACACAACTTCTGTAACGTCGACAGTGCCGACACGTGTTGTATTCTCCTCCAGATGAGATGAGATGTGCGAGCGAGCCGGAACGAAATCTACGTAGTATGGTATCCATGAGTCGTCCCTGTTCACGTACAACGAGTACTCTGTAATGTACTCTGTAAACAAGCCTTGCCGGGCGAGGGTCGATATGTGGCCTGCAGTGAGACGAATCTCCGAATCGCCTCGTCGTTATCAGTCGGCCAGCTTCGGTTAGACGCGGGGGCGAAGCAGGCCGGGCAAAGACTAGCACTGCAAGACGAGCAAGACGAGATTGGAAGATGTGTTGTGTTGGCAGTGCCACAATAGTCTGGACTCTGTAAAGTACCTCTTCAATGCGCTGTAATCTGTAGGTAGGGAACTTTTCTTTCCCTCAGTTAGTATCTTACAGATATGGGCAAGTTCTGTGGATTCAAAGTTTGCGATTTGGCTTGCAATGCAGTGGTGGAGACCAGAGACCATCGAGCATTTTTGTCCTCGGGACTAGTAGTGCCGGTGGTGGGAATTGTGGGAAGCCGGAGATGAAGGTAAGTGATACACAATCTACAGAGTAAGTACACACACACCGCTGCACACCACACCACACCACACCACACCACACCACACCACACCACACTTACCTCCTTATTCTTATGTGTCTGCGACCTTTGGACAGAGAGCCAGACTCAAAGTCTTGTCTGTACCTACAACTCTGTTACTCAAGGTGTCAAGTGATAGTAGGTAGGTATCTAGGGAGGAACGTGATGGGGAGTAGGGATGGAGGGTGTCAGGTATGGAGTACGTACAGTACAAGTAAGTTGAACACTGGCAGGCTGATATTGTGGGTGTGGTGTGTGTGTGGGACTTCAAGTTGAAGAACTTTGTTCCCGAAGCTTCCTTTCCCTCACTGTAACCTTCTGGTGCGCTTCTAGTGTCATTCTAGCTTTTCCGGCCATGCCAGTGCCACTCAGGCCGAGTGATGGGGCATGTCTTTTTTTCACTCTACTGCAATGCAAGTCTGACCTGACTCAGGAGGGTCGCTAACTTAGGGTGCAGTAGTTAGTGCTGCTGGTGGATCGGGTAGATAAAGTAGATGATGGTGGTGTTGATGGTGTCCTACTACTACTACTAGTCGTGTCAACGCAGCCGTTTCGAGTCCACTGCGGTTAGATAGGTAGGTAGGTGGGTAGATACAGAGTAGTGCGGTGGGCGGCGAAGGCGGTGGCGGCGCTGACGTCGATGGCAACCCATACAGAGTACAAGAGCACAAGACGTAGATACTGGCGAGTAGTTCAGGTCCTAGGTAAGGTACCTAGATTAGATGGTGAGTACGTTAGTAGGGAAGCTGTACCACCTGCATTAGAATTGAACACTGCTGAACTTCGTAGGAGATACTCTGTAGATGGACGGAGGGAGGGCTATGTTAACTGATTTCAACCATGTCAATGAATTGTGGTGCAATGCAGTGGGTGTCGTGTGGTATAGTACGATGGGGGAGGGACGTGGGAGTGGGTGGGTGTCTAGGTAGGTGATCGAGTGATCGAGTTGATCTGATGGATGGATCGACGGGATCGGTGATCAATTGTACCTGAATCATGCCATGCATGCATGAGATAGTGGTTAGTATATACCTATGTAAGTATGTATCTAAGGTAGATAAAGATGCAGATAGCTACAAGCTTCGGGCAAGGTACCTTACCTTGCCTTATCGAGACAGTCGTTCCCGGTGCCTTTTAATAGTACGGACTACTTACTACGTAGTAGATCATGTACCTTGCAAGCTACAGATAAACAAAAAGCCAAGGACAGGCTAGGAAAGACAAGATAGCACGAGGAACTAGGCGGTAGTAGTATGCAGTGGTGGTATGGCCGGGTAGATAGGCAATTGAGGAGTGGTCGGAGGGGACCGAAGATTACTCTACTACACTAGGAGTCAGTAGTAAGTAGTAGGAGGAAGTGATGAAGATGAAGATGGTTCTTCAAGTTCCCACCGATCCAGTAAAGTCAATGATGTTCACATATAATAGACCACCAGATATCACAGTACAACTAAGTAGTATAGAATTTCAGGAGCTGATGTCGATGTATGGGGGATGGATTAAACCCAACAGCATTACGACAGCCTGGTCGGCATTCGGGGTCCTTTACAGAGTCGACGTACCCTGTACCTTATCAGGCATTCAAGTTGTGTCTGCTGTGCGGTGCATTATCGCAGGTATCTAGGGCGCCTAAAACACTGACTGTATCACTAGCACTAGTAGGTAGTAGGTGAGGTCGTCTACAACCTGACCTTCACTTCAGCATGGAGCTTGGATGGGATGATAATTCTAGACATTCAAGTTCTTTCCTCTACAACTTCTTCATGCAGACCACCAAGGTGCTTCAGGTAGGTTCATTACGAGACTCTCCTTGAAACGACCTTCAAGAATGAGAAGAAATGAAGCTCTACTGCAGCCTGCAGCTTCCGCCTCGCCTCCCCTCGATCTTCAAACTCGTGAAAAAGACCTGGTTCAACCTGGTCTCAAAATGCACGCAACAGTGTTCTACCCTTACTCCCCCCTTTTCTGTCTCCAGCCTCAACATGACATGTCCAGAACGCACTGTGACGGGTCATCTGCACATTCAGCACCAACAACACTGAACTCCGAGTCTGCAACATGGAATCGCCCTCTCTTTCGAGCGACTGAAGCTTGTAAGGAGGACTGTCAGTCTATCAGACGCTCTTGTTGACGAGACCAACATCCTCGAAGAGCTGACCTGACGACACAGCAAGCTTGACCTGTTACTTACACGTTGTTCTTCTAAATTGATGAAGATATACTTTGTATCTTTGCCCGGCATCTCAACGTGCCATATGTCTTTCGATTCAAGTTCACATCAACCACAACAACAGTCTTTTCCTGGGTCATCTGCCGTGGTCCTCTCCTTGTCGAACTGACGGCAGAGACATCAACTATACACAATCTGGGTCGGGCCACGTGTTAGTGACGTTGGTTGAGTTCGCTGCAACCCCATGCAGGTGGCGCCTCTGGATAACCAACCAAAATCTCATGTCTGAGGTGTGCTCCAGGCCCACCGGTGCCTTTTCTCAAGGTCAGGGAGAGGCCATACCACGGGAGTGTCGCGGGTGAAATAAGAGCGTTGACCCGGACCGTGCGGCATATCCTGGGGCAGTTTGAGGTAGGGCATCAGCCAGACAGATACAAGTTAGCGACAGAGCGGAGTCCAGTGAAATGTAAAAGGTGGGCGACGTGGGGGATATGTTTGCTCGTGTAGAACTTGGACCCCACGACACATTGGCAGCCTAGGGAGTGAAGGTGGACTTGAAGCGAGATCTCGGCAGCCAAGAAGAGTGGGAGAAAGACCCTGAGAAGAGAATGGTCACGGCCACGGCCACCAACTGGAGATGAGCGGCCGCAAGAAAAGCGGAAGATGGTGATCAAATGTGAGGCTGTCGTCGGCTACTATCGGAGAAGACAATCCCGTATTCCTAAAGAGCCGACCAAAAATGTATAATTCTCGTATAACTCTCGACATGATTAATAACTGTCGGGCTGGCTGAACTACTAGTACTCAATTCAATTCCTGGATAGTGACAGCGAGCAGGATGGTGTGGGTTTGGATACTCTGTAGTAGTTGTCGTCGACAAGGCAGAATTCAGGCGGGAACGGGGCACATCTTTACTCCCGGCCAAGGGGTTGAAGGGGTTGTCAGCCTTGTCATGACGATGATGGAGACGGGAGAAATAATGGGGAAAGTTAGGTAGGTAGACGGGAGGTTCATGTTGACCGGTGAGAAGTGCTCATGTTGAATTACACCACCCCCCTATACTCTCACCAACCATCCGGCTGTATCTCCCTCCCTCCCAATTATAAGGCAACCATTCAGAGGTTTGGTCGTTGTTTGACTTCCACATCCCTTGCAATAATGGTGTCACCGGGGAAGTAAATGACGGACGCTGTTTGTTCTCTGTCCCTGCATCTTGCATCTGGTTGTTTGTCTTCCGACCGGCTTTCAACTGCCATACTACACAGCCCTACTACTCTGTAGTGATTTGATCTCATCTCACAGTTCTCTCCATCGGGTTCGGGGCCCCGACACAACCGCCTCATCGACGGCGAGATCGACACTCTTCACGCGTGACCATGTGATTTGATGACTCCGTCTTCAGTCAGCCCTTCGGAGCCCTCCGTCAAGACTACCTACAGAGTCGTACCAGTCAACCTGCTCTGAACAGCCTCTAATGCCCCGCCAGTTCGGCGGGACGGTCACGTTGCCATACATCATTCTCCATCTCATTCATCCATTTCGGGCCCTATACAAACAAACGTCACCTCTTTCAACCTCGGCTGTGCCATGCCGCTGGGCGTGAACGACTTCCGAAGAATCCAATCCATCCCATCCATCCCATCCACCTGGTCTACCATTATTCATTAGAGTTCCTCCCTCGGATACTTGACCTGCCCTGCCAGAACCCAGTCATGGAATTATGCAGCCGCGCCCTTGTCCCCGCTCGCTGTCTCCTCCCGTGGAAAACCCCCCACGCTTTGCTTCGACTGGTTCTCATCATCTCATCTCGTCTCAGCTCATCTCTCTTTCCGCCCGCTCGCTCGCTCGCTCACTCCATCAGGTAGGTCCCAAGGCTGTGCTTCCTCTCTCTTCCCAATTCGAGAATGTTTCGTGTCCATCCCTTCGCATCACTTGTCCTGGTGACACATCTGCTGGATACAGCTGACCTGGGCGCCGTCTTCCTACATCGCCCTAAACACATGGGCCACCTCCAAACGGCGGTCCCACGTTTGCAAACAGGTAGGGAAGAACAAGATGTATATTAGTTTCATTCAGTCCACGCCCTTTGATTGTATTCCGCTTCACTTGAACGGCCTGCTACATCTGTTTCCCCTTCCAGCTGTCTCCTCTTATGTCCTGTGATATACTGTACTACTACTACCACTGCCAGTACTACCATCTATTGTATTGATACGAAGGCGGTTTCATCACATCATCCGGGCCCGGCTGTCTGAACATTCTTCTATACCTACAAACCCAAACAAAACCAGCATCCTGCTTTATCCTCTGCATTCTGCCCCCTCTCAGTGCCTTCTCCTTTTGTTCGGGCTCTCTCTACTATCGACATGGCCCCCTGCCGCTCTCGGGCCGTCCTCTTCGACGGTGTCACTGTCACCGAACATCACCACCGACGCGACGGCGCTTCTGTTCCCACCACTACCAGCACCAACACCACAGCTGGCGCTATCACTGGCAACACTACCATCACCACCAACACCAATGCTGCTGGAACCTATGGTCCAGGTAATCATTGCCAGGGCTGCACCTGTCCACGTCGCACCGTGCCTGTCGAAGATGAATCAAACAGAGAAACCTACGGTCGACAAGGTGGTGGCGGCTGCGGCTGCGGTTGTGGCTGCGGCAGTCGACCCATTCCCAGCCCGGAGATCGAGATGCATGACTATTTCAAACCACACCTGTCGTCCGTCAACACTGACGACACCTACGGTCCCAATGGAGCGAGCTTCAACAACAGCTGGGAGGTGCATGATGATCTCAATACTCGACTGACGAGCCGGAATTTACGGCATCATGACAACGACAGTGCACGAGCAGAGCATACTCGACTGGAATACACCATGTCGGCCATCTACGATGATGACAGCGATGACGATAACAACAACAATGAACATCCATGGTCGCATTTCATCAGTCGTGGCGACAGTCCGGAATACATGGCTCCGCCGACGACGGCGGAAGATTCGTCAGGCATGATCCTTACGGGCCACATGGATGATAGTTGTGGTTCCATGTTCGTCGGGCACGGGCAGAGCGGGCCAAATAGTGGTGATCTCTCCATGTTGTCGAGCTATGAAGCATCCTTCTCCAGAGGAAGTGTCACTGCTAGCCAGATCCTGAGAGGTGCTGGGGCGGCTTTTGGCAACTGAAAGATCAATATCGCTCGACTTCTGACTGGCACATGCCGTAGGTCCAAGTTGGTCGAGTGCGGTTGGTATATGAACAATTGCATTTATGAGAGACGAACGAGCAACACGAACATTTTCCAGGCTGTTGGTACAGGGGTATCATGCATGGTTTTTCTTTTCTTTTTTGCTTGTCATCTGTACTTGGTGTTTGTGATGGGGTCTGTCATGACCATACTTCACCGATGGATGTGTGTTTGCTATGTACTGAAGAGCCGGATCTGTCATGTACAATACCTCCCCGATTGCTTTTGGGTCATGGGGGCTGGCTTCTTGACGAGTTTCAGTCGCTGTGCGTACATCGTGGTGTTGGCTGCTAGTAGTTCAATATTTCATATCAGTTCTCATCTAGGAAACGCATCAAGTTCCAGTTGCCTACTGGTAATGAAGGACAAAGAGTTTTGATAACCTCCTCAAAGATCGTAGGCATCGTAGGCCATCGCAATGTGACCGTTTCCAGCAGCAGGGTCTGAAGGCAAGATTAGACATGGGAGTTGCTAAGAACGTGGTCCATGTACTAGGATGTAGAAGGAGTCGATCCGTACAGATCCGCCTTCCATCTTCCATCAATATCGATCAAGAATGATATAACGTGATATAGGGTGCCTAGAGTGGGTACCTAGGTATGGTGGTTTAGGTACCTTGTATGAGAAGGTAAGGTAGGCATTCTAATTCCGTCCACTACGAACGCCTAAAAGACGATGATTGATTGATTGATGATATCTCCCTAAGAAGACCTGCCCCTCGCCAGGATCCAGAAGTGACGCAGTTCCATCCCCAACTTTTTATTTGCAGACAACGAACTAGACACTGACTGGCATCCATCTGTCTAGCACCCCTCACTACATCTGGTATATGCGGTACAGCATAACATTTATTTGATTTCCGCAGCTCACCTCACGCCTCTCCTCCTTAAGGTATACAATTGAAAACGACACGTACTAGTAACTTGAACTCCCACGCACATACGCATACAACACATTGAGCCTACTCGATAACAAGAACCAACCACCAAGAGCTTGACCCGACCTAGGTCGTCTTCCAAAGTCCCTCCCTCCTATCAAGCTGGAACGAGTTCGGATTCACCTCGACGTTAACGTTAGACCTCGACTCCTCCTCACCTCCTTACCTCCACCCCTTGGACCTCCAGAACTCCGAACTCCGTCCGACAAGACTTTGTTTTCTCTTGTCTCTTGCCAAAGTCGAACGAAAAGAGATGTCTCCTCCCGCGATCATTGCTCCGTCGATCCTCAGCGCCGACTTCGCCGCTCTGGGTGAAGCATGTTCGACAACGATGAGCCAGGGTGCAGATTGGCTTCATGTTGATATTGTACGTTCCGTCGCGCCGGTTTTTCTCTTTTCCTTTGTATTCTTGGTTTCCGGGGTTGGGTTGAGTTCGGGAAAAGAGGAGGATTGACGATTGATGATTGATTGATGATGAGGATTGTCGGATATATGCGTGGTTGTGGTTGTGGTTGTCCTGAGGAAATAAATGGTCGTTGTGAGACAGACAGAGAGAGGCTCAGAGGAGGAAGAGAGGGAGGGAGTCAATGGCATTCTTGCATCTCTTCAGAGCAAAGTGTCGGGCGAAGGAGATTAACATCATCTTCGTTCTCTATCGGGCTATATCATGGAAGAGAGAGGTGGGTTCTCTGTTGACCAACGTCAGGGAGGAGGAGAGGACACAATGCCAGAGCACTTGCCTCCGGAGTCGAGGAAGAGGACGAACAGAAGAAGAAGAAGATGATGGACAACCATCCCCAGAACCACCTGAACCACCCGAACCTTTGGCTTGCCTGCAGAATACAAGTCTCTCAATGGTCTATGCTAATATTTGTCCTTCGCGAGGGAATAGATGGATGGCCATTTCGTGCCGAACCTCACTTTCGGTGCCCCGGTGGTTTCGAAGATCCGGACACATGTCGATCGACCTAAGACTGCTGCTGGACGAGGAACTTTTGATTGTCATATGATGATTGCGGAGGTAAGATGTCTTGTCTTCATGTCTTGATTCCTTCTCCTTTCTACCTGGCTTGTTGTCATCGAACCTGGAGAGGACGAAAAACAACAAAACACCACTGTCTCCATTTCTATTCACTCTGTCCACACTCCCTTTTTTTCCTTTCCAATTCCGGATCCGAGCTTCATAGACTAACCTCTCCACATAGCCACACCGCTGGGCCGCGACGTTTCGCGACGCCGGATGTGATTTATACTGTTTTCACTACGAAGCTGCCGTCACCAGCGTCGCAGCCACCGATCCAGCCGACAAAACGACCACCCGGCCAACCTCTCCGAAAGAACTGATTCGGTATATCCACGAGCTCGGCATGCAGGCCGGCATCGCCATAAAACCCGAGACCAGCGTCGACGTGCTATGGGAAATCCTAGAGACTGATGTTGCTGAAGAGCGGCCTGATGTACGTTTCCCCTTCACTCTCCAGTTTCTCTCCATCTCCTACAATGCCTTCGGTTGCAACCCTCTTATACCGTGCATGTCTCGCCATGACCAGTACGAAGAGAGGTACCTTTTGCGAACTCTGATGTGTTCATTGATTCCATTCGACGGTTCTACCTGCTGGGGCTACAACGCTGACCTCCATACTCAATAGATGGTCCTCGTGATGACCGTCCACCCTGGGTTCGGCGGTCAAAAGTTCATGGCTAGTGAACTCCCCAAAGTCACGGCCCTGCGTCAGAAATACCCCGAATTGAACATCGAAGTCGACGGCGGCCTGGGAGAGTCGACGATCGACCAGGCGGCCGACGCGGGCGCCAACGTGATAGTTGCAGGCAGCGCGGTCTTTGGCGCAAAGGATCCAGCACATGTCATCCAGGTGTTGAGGGAGGCAGTCGAGAAGAGGAGAGCAGGGAAATTATAGAATCGTGATCCCTTGTGAATTGAGGAGGAGAGAATAGAATGAAGAAATCAATTCTCTTGCCTTCCGTCCTTATTAAGGGCCCACTCTCCAGTATTTGATCAAGTGCTTCAATGGTGGTACCACTAGATTGATACCTAGATACATTCTTCTCGTCCGCGACCTTATGTCCAGGTCCAGGTCCAGGTCCAGCGAGAAAGAGTAGGCCCTTCTCTGCGCATTATGATCCACCCACTCATCCTTTGCATCGTACACTGGCAGTGAAAATGACTTGTTCAGGCAATACGTAGTAGAGTACTACTAGTAGTAGTAGGTATGTAGTACGTAGTATATACCCACACCCCTTTACACATCCTTCGCCCCGATTAGACTTCAATCTTCAGCTGGCTGTTGTCGACGAGGAAGTTCATTACAGGGGCAGAAAAGCCGTAGAAAGAGAGGTAAGATGATCAGATGGTCCGGCGTACTTTTCATCCTCCTCCTCCTCCTCCTCGGCCTTCGGTAGCGGTGTTGCTGTCTGTCCCCTTTCAACCCCGATTGTCTGTTATTTGGCCGGTCTCCAGGCTGTTCAGCCCGCTTCCTTCATTGCTTTCCCGGGGTGCTCTGTTCGCATTTCCAACAGCAGGGCGGCGCCGCTAGTCCTCCTGGGCTCCGGAAAGGTGGAGGGGTGTTTATTAAAAAAGGGGACTGAACCATGGGTGGTTATGCGTATGGGATACACAGCCTTCTGAGCTGGTATGGTATAGCTACCTATATCTTGGTGTTTTCCAATCAGGATATCACATTCGAATTAGTCTGGGGACGCCTGAGGTCTCCCTTTCTGTTACTTGGGAGTTGAAAGGTTCTTCGTAATGCATTCGGGATGACTGGACGTTGTCTGTCACAGGTTCAGGGATCTAGTTGGGTCTGGTCTTATGTGCCAGTATGTTTACAACGTTGGCCTTTCGTTCCTTCCTGGGCTCAGCCCTCCGAGGATTGTCCTGTATTGTTTCATTTTGTTTCCTTATTGGTCAAGGTCTTTGGACATGACCAAGCTGTTTTCTTTGCGCGAGTGACCCGCCCACTTCTTCCTGTCCGGTGTGTTCAAACCTACACATCCCACAAAAGACAAGACTGTACCCTTTCTGTCTCCACGTAGCTGTTCGTCTTGCTCCCTCCATTCAATACCCAGTCAGTCCCTTCACCACACCCGCAGCTCCACCAGTTTTACCAAACATATCCCTGACATCGCGAATCAAATGGTCCGGCCTCTCGTAGGCGAAGAAATGGCCACCAGAATCGTAAGATCTCTCAAACACCACGTCGCCCTGTGTCCGGGTCCACACCGACGGCAGAACCCTCAACTCCTTCGGCGAGTGCGTCAAACCCAACTTCACCCCTCCGCCGATATACTCTCTGGTGCGGTCCCTGGTGACGCGGGTGGCCGGATCGTCCCAGTCATGCGTGGCTTCGTAGTAGATGCGCAAACTGGCCGCCGGGCCCATGGTGCTGAACCAGTAGATCGAGATCCACGTACACACTTCGTCGTCCGTCCACGGGTAACTGTCCGTCCAGTCGTGCAGTTTCTCATAGATCCACGCCAGCAGGCCCACCGGACTATCGGCCAACGCGTACCCGAGGGTCTGGGGCTTGGTGCTCTGTTGGGCGCGGTAACCCGAGCCTTGTTCGAGGAACCACTTTGTGCGCGCCAGCCCGGTCTTTTCGTCCTCGCTGTACGGCCGCACTGCATGCTGCAGGGCCAGTCTGGGGTGCGTCGCAAACGACGGCGCCGCGCCTTGGTCCATGTTGATGTGCGTCGCCTTGCAGTGTGCAGGGTACAGCAGGCTGATGGCCCGCGTGATGTAGCACCCCCAGTCGCCGCCCTGGGTGACATATTCGTCGTAGCCCAGCCGCTGCATCAGCGAGTGGCATGTCTCGGCGTATTGGGCGAGCGCGAATCCGCGTTTGCGTGACCCCTGGCTGAATCCGAAGTTGGGTAGGGATGGCGCGACGAAGTGGAATGCGGGTGCTGCTGCCCCTGCTGGGTCTGCTGGATCGGTGTCTGGATTCGCCAGCTTCTCCCAGATCTTGCTGGCTTCGATGAAACTGCCGGGCCAGCCGTGCACGAACAAGAGCGGGATGGCGTGCGGGTTGGTCGAGCGCTGGTGGATGAAATGCACCTGGATGCTGTCGTGGGCGGTCACCGCGATCGAGGTCGTGAATTGCGGCATCTTGTTCAGTTCCTGCTCCGCGGCGCGCCAGTCGTGCTTGTCTTTCCAGTACTTGGTCAGACGCTGCACGTCGGCCAGCGGCGCCCCATAGTCCCAGCCGGCGGAGTCGATCTCGTCGGGGAACCGGGCGAGAGAGAGACGAGTCTTCAGGTCAGATAGAGCAGAGTCGGGAATGGAGATGGTGAAGGGTTTGATGGTGGTGTCTGCCATTGTGGCTGCGTGTGGCTGGAGAGAGACAGACAGAGAGAGAGAGAGAGATGTGTTTGAAGACTGACGTTGATATTGCTTCTTTACCGAAGAGGTATAATACTGCTGTCTGCAAGAGGATAGTGTAGAGGAAATAGAGGGGATATAGGGATAAAGAAAGTCTGCGTCGGTCAGCTTCATCAACTATGTACTCGACTTTGTGCTTCAGCAGTGTGATATAGGATAGATGGAGGTGTAATAAAGATGCATCATCACCACCGTCAGCATGTAGCATGTAGCATTGTCGATCCCTCGGCAGTCCGTCATCAATACGCGGAGGGCGTGGAGATGTCACCAGAGAAGGACAGCCGGGAGGGAGAATCGGTGAGATGATTGCCTGTTCGGTAGCGTGTCGGGTTCAGCTTTGAAGTTCGCCCTTTGGACAACAACATCGTCGAACGAACCCCGCAAACAAACAATCATTGATTTATTCGTTCATCTTTGTCAGCTACTAGAATGATTGGTGTGAGGGTGTGATGAGATTTGGACCGGGGATTGTAGACTCCAGCTGGATCCCAGGCGGTCAACTCGCCTGTACGCTACGACCAATGAGAGAGGAGGAGAGGGGAGATACAAATCATGCAATGATCCAAGTCATCAATCTGGAATATTTTGGTTCAACTATCGTGGTTGACTATTATGGCACCAAAAGAAAGACTGTTCTCCAAAACATACATCATCAACACAGGCAAAACCTCATCCAGAGATCGGATGCCACCTCAAAAGTTGAGACCAAGAGGGTTGGCTGCGGCAGTCGAATTACCTCCAACCTTTGACCGGGCGGCAGACTTGGGAGCGGTGGTGCCGTTGGGCTTCGCGGGCGTCGACTTCTTGACTGCTGTTGGCTTTTTGGTCGGGCCTGTCTTCTCGCTGATCGTCTCCTTAGGCTTCTTCCTCATCGCGCCTGGGTTTGGCGTTGAGGAGATCTTGGCTCCTGCCGATGCAGACTTGGCCGAGGCCGTGGACGCATGCTTCTGAACAGGAGCAGGAACAGCAGAGGTCGACTTCTTCATTGCACCATTTGCCTTGGGCCCGGGTGCTGGCAAGGCCTTCCTCGGCATGCCTGCTTCAATCTTCTTCTGAGGTGCGGCGCTTCTGCTCGTGGTCATCAATGTCTTGGAAGGACTGGACGTGGCTGGTGCTCGGTACAGCTGAGGGCTCGTCACTTGTCTCTTTCCGCCCGTCACCCCTGAGCTCAGTCCCAGGGGGTTGTTCGCTGTCGGGGCCCTGACAGCATCTGCCCTGGTCCAGTCCATGATGGCATTGCCATAGTCCTTCACTCCGTCTCCATACCTTCGAATCGAGCTGTTGATCCCCTCGCCCACTCCATTGATGCTGCTTCCTACTGCACTGACTGCCCCTCCAGCGAAAGAGCCCGCACCAGACACCGCACCAGACACGGTCGGAGCAAGGGCCTCGGAGACCTTGCCTAAAACCCACTGGGTCGCCATTGTTTAAGCCGACGGTGTAGTGGTCGACTTCTTGGGGCCGAGCTTGGGAGGCTTCCTCTTGGGTTTGTCACCCGATTGAGAACTGGCAGACGAGATCTCCTCGACCTTGTTTTCACCCTTCTCGGAGGCCGGGGCTGGCTCCAATTGCTTTTGGTGGGCTGGTGGTTGACGACTGTGTACCAACTTGTCTCTCGGTAGTGGTCGAGGGGTGCTAGGGTCTTCCGGCTGCGGTTTAGGTGCAAGTTTGGGGAGGGTGCGGACTTTCCACTCGGGTTTGGCCTTGGGGGCTTTGTATCCTCGAGTGGCGGTGACGTTGATAAAGTCCTTGTCGAAGAAGATGTCAAAGGATACGTTAGGCATTGGGAAGAACACTCAGTCTATAGCAGTGACTGAGCGTGGAAGGATAAAGACTGAAGTGTATAATTGAGTCAAGTAACAGGTACTAGTATCATCCAGAATATACAGAAGATAGAATGAGATATGTCGAGAAGATATTAGAGAACAGAATACTAGTAGACACTTCAACTGCCCATCTTCCCTTCAAGTTGGGATTCAACGTCATCAAGGGGAATTCGTCCAACTTGAACTGGAACTGGAACTGGAACTGAATTGTTCGCACCGCCACAATCGGCACTGCACGTCGATATCTTGCCATGTTCCCTGCTTTTGCCCGGCTTCTGCACCCTTCACCCCTGTCAAAACAATCAGTCTGGACACCTGTTGACCGGGATGCCCTTCTCCAAACGACCTCTCACTGTCCTTCGATCGCTGATGTCCCCCGAAAAGGACGATCTGTCTGGGATGCGCGGAACCGGACATTTCTGCCATTCGCTTACTCTGTACGCTCCTCACCTGTCCTACTACGCCAGTGGGTTGAACTGAATTGTGAATGAATGGCTTGAACGCCACAATGGATACAAGCTGTCATCCAGACATCGATCAAAGAACGAAACCTCTCCCCAGATCATCCCTGTCGTCCTCGACCCCTTCCTTCGTACGTCAGAGGTGGCGTTCACAGATTCCAGCCTCTCGTTGCAACAATTCCATTCTGAACAGTTGACTGTCATCACTACAGTACAACGAAGTGGGCAACATCTGCGGTGGTGAGAATGCTTCTATGATCCGGTCACCACAATGTAAAACACCAACAAGAAGGTTCGCATCACCAGCAACAATATGTCCGTGTCCAAACCAGGCCTCGAGCCTGCTGCGGGCTTGTCGCTTGAGTCCAAAGCAAACCGGCCTGATCGTGTGCCTCAACAGAAGGGGGAATATTCAATTGCCTCGCGTGCCCTGGCATTATCCACGTACTTTCTATCAGGGGCGCTAGCCATCAACCTCTCGCAGTTCTTGGGTACTCCTCTGTATCTGGTCAACCAGGATTGGTACAATGCATGGATTGCCTTCACCAAGCAGTCCTTTGGGCTGCTCACAATGTCCTTGACCCAGACCTTTGCACCAACCAAGGTCATTATCTCCGGCGACGCTACGGTTCGAGGTCAACTGTTGCAATCGACCGATGGCAACCTGGTCCTCGACTTCCCCGAACGGCTCATCATGATTGCAAATCATCAGATCTATACCGACTGGTTGTATCTGTGGTGGATCGCATACTGTAATGGCATGCACGGTCGGCTATACATCATCCTCAAGGAGTCCCTCAAGAAGATTCCTGTGCTAGGATGGGGGATGCAACTCAACCAATTCATTTTCCTCAAACGGAAGTGGGAGGAAGACAGGCCCAGCATGGCTAGTGCTCTACAACGACTCAACAACCCTACAGATCCAATGTGGCTGCTGTTGTTTCCTGAGGGCACGAATTTAGCCCCAAGTACCCGGGCGACAAGTGCGGCGTGGGCGAAGAAGAACAACATGCCCGATATGAAGCATGTACTCTTACCACGAAGTACAGGGTTGCACTTCTGCCTAGAAGAACTCAAAGGAACAGTCGATTATGTCTATGACTGCACCGTAGCCTACGAGGGCGTTCCACGCGGGCAGTACGCACAAGACATCTTCACACTCAAGGCTGGCTACCTCGAAGGTCGACCCCCAAAGTCTGTGAGCATGCACTGGCGTCGCTTCGCTGTCAAAGATATTCCCCTACACAACGATAAAGCCTTTGAGCTCTGGCTCATTGCCCGGTGGCGGGAGAAGGATCTTCTCATCGAACAGTACCTCCAGACAGGTCATTTCCCTGCCGACACGGGCGCGACAAGGTACAAATCTGGCAAGATTCTACGAGGCTGCGGACATATGGAAGTTCCTATACGAGCGAGCCATTGGTACGAGTTTCTGCAAATCTTCGCTCCAATGGGCATCCTAGCTATGGTTCTGTATATCTTCTACGGCGACCTCCCCCAGCGATTCTGGAAGAGTATCAACAAACAGGCTCTCCAGTCTGGAACGCAGGACATCAAGCAGGCCGGGTTGAAGGCCGGCAAAGAAGCAAAGTCTATGAGCACAGCCGTTCAAGGGCTGACACTTGATTCCTTCTTCGAGCCGACCCAGCAGCAAGAGGCATTTAAGTCCGGTGCCATGGCGGTTCAGAAACTCCTCAACTCGCCCTCTGCACAGACTCTGCTAAACCGGGCCGATTTCATCCAACAGTTTCTTTCTGATCCGCAGAAAATGGTTACCGATAGTATCACCACCCAACAAACAAATTTCATGCAACAGCTTGCATTGGAGGAAGCACGGAGGCAGCAGAGCAAGATATCAGCTCCGTCGAGCGGGACGTTGCAATCAGTCACCAATGGGATGGGGGCCAAAAGGAGCACTTTTTGGAATGCATTGGAAGCAGAAGAGAAGAGCAGACAAGGCTTGGTGGCGTCGACACCGGGTCCCAAGGGATCAGGAGGTACATTTTGGCAGGAACTTAAAGCTGCCGAAGAGAAGAAGAGCGCTCCCAAAGTGACGGAACGGGCGATGAATACGTTAGGAGGCCAGAGAGGTACCTTTTGGGACAACTTGAAAGCGGAGCAGAGTAGCCGATATGGCACGGTGAAGACTTTGTCAAGTAATGCCTCGACGGCCGTGGCGTCTGAAACCTCGACGTCGACGTCGAGCAAAAGAACCGCACCCAAGCTTGGGACGGCAAAGCCACCTTCAAGGACTGCCAGTGCACTGGGCACCGGAAAATCAACCAAGAGTTCTTCTGTGAAGTCTCCTTCAAAGGTCCCAAATCAACAACCTCAACCAGCGGTGAGTTCAATACCGGCAACTACCACAAAACCCGCGAGAGGTGGCAAGTCGACCGTTCCAAACCCGAAACCGGCGACATCAGCGTCGTCGACTGTATCGACGAACAAACCTGCACCGTCAAACCTGAAGCCGGCCAATGCATCTCACCCACCTTCGACCCTGAAATCATCACCTGCGAAAACAGCAGGTTCAAAAACGGCTCCGCCTCTAAAGTCCGGCCCCAATACCACCAAGAAGGATATTGCTCCTGTCAAGAAAATAGGGGCGCAACCCTCATCAACGTCCGCTGTTAAGAAACCAGCAACTACATCAACATCCAGCTCCAAGGCGACACCTCCTTTAGCGAACCCAAAGGCAACGCCTGGTAAGACGTCATCACAGACCCCTGCTCAGATTAAGTCGAAGTCGAATTCGACGCCAACGACGAAGACGACGACCAAATCTATCGCCTCTGGACCACCGAAACTCAAGTCCTGAGACTTAGCTTTGCTTTTCATTATTGAACCAGAAGTTGTCTGGGCAAGGCCTGACGCGGATTTCGGTGACTCTTGATATCATACCTCATTTGAACCCTATGATCAGCCACTTCGTTCAATGAGAACGAACTTTCCAGATCTCAAAATAAGGAGTGGATCTGTGTCATTGCTCGTGGAAATGCTACTCATCCATGCTTTTGGTCGCTGTCTACGGCGATATGTTTTGATATTGTTTCAGCGAGCGGTGTATTTTATGTAGGACCTCTTTACCTACTCAGGTAGCCTACTGTATTCTATTCTACTGTGCTTAAGGTATCTATACATATGTATAACTAGTGCATTCGATACGAATTGATCTGATCATCACCGTTTCGAGCCTTACCTCTGCGCCTTCAGTACTGCCGGCTATCTGTATGTACATCCCAGCCTTGTTGCTTCGTTTGTGGATCAATGATACACGTTAGCCCCTGAGATTCACTCAGCCTTGCATGCCTGATATATAACATACATAGGTACGGGTGTATATTCATGTGGATGCATATCGATCACTACAATCAGGTAGTATTGTGTCATCGGAAGATACTAGATAGATGGCTTGAAACATAGCCATTGATGTATATCTAGATGCCTCAGATCGACCCTTGGTAGATTGGTAGATTGGTAGTTCGAGAAGTTGTTCACATTCACAGACTCAGAATCACACACAGGAAATCCAAACACAGATCGACTCTATTGTAGACTCTATTGTAGAGGAGTGAAAGACAAACATCAACCATGGTAGTCGTCGTTCACAATCAACTTGTCTCATGTTTGTATTACTTGGCGACCAGAGCCACTTCACTACAAAGTGAGTTGCTCGTCAATTGTGTATTGATCATATTCACTTCACCTTCTCTGTCACTGCTTCTCCGTCACTGTCACTGGTCGTGACCCACTGCGAGGGAGTGACAGTCCCTCGTGCTGAACGAGCGAGGTCCTAGAGGTATAAATATCCCCTTCTTTTTCCATTCTCTTTCTCCTCCTTCCCTCTCCTATACACATTCGACAAAGATATCTCGTCTGAGCAGTCCTCTTCGTGAAAATCTTTCCAAGAACCGTCAAAGGAGCAAGACAGACAAGTTGCTCATCGTCCTTTGCTGTCGCGGTTCGTCTAGTTCCCACTGTGCCTTGGTTCTTCTGCAATGGTTTGGCCAGGGCTAATTCTTCGGGAACAGTCGATCTGAACAAACAATCAAGTCATCAAACCGTCGTGGACTTCAAGTCAACTCACTTACTTGTCACGCCGTTGCTTCTGTTGCTGTGCAAAGACATCAAACCAAACTTCAGACATCAAACTGCAACACTCCATCCTCGACAAGATGGTTCAGACTCCATCCCTTGCTTCTTTGTCAGCGACAAAGCTGAGAGCGTAAGTGCAACAAGCAGTCACCCCATATACCCTACCTTGTCCATATCTTTATGGCTTGCCATGCTTGCTTGCCCTATCCATGGGTCTCAAGTGCTGCCGATCTGAAATCATGGACGCTGACATAAAGACCAACTCTAGTCTTAAGACCCCAGAGACCATTACAGTCCTATACAAGCTGACCAGCGATGCCGAGCCTCTGATCTTGTGCGAAGCCTTTCCAAAGGGTGTTGCCATGACCTTCTCGACCAACTGGAAGATCGACTTCCCACCTGTGAACAAGATGAGCGTGGCTGAGCTTCAGAAACCAGCAAAGAAATCAGTGACCATTGTGGGTGGACGGTTCAACATTCACAAGGACATTATCGGTTGGATGTTATCATGCTGCGACGGAAGAGGCATGCAGCAGTTCCCACAGCCTAAGCGCAAGACCTTCACATACCTGTATCATGCTCGGACCTGTGCTGCCATCATCGGATGCGAGTACCTTGGGCAGGAAGTGACCAGATCTATGCAACGAATTGCAAATGCTCAAATCCACTCTGAAGATGTGCGAGCACTATACCTCCTCGACCCTCCTGACGCCGAGATGAAGAAGTTCCTCGCCGAGCATGTCGCGGTCCGGATCTGGGAGAAGAGACTCAAGGCAAAAGGGGCATACGCGACACTGAGGGAGGAACTACCAGAATTCAATAAGGCAATTGACGAGATTCTGGATGCGAAAAAGGCGGCAAGACAGGCAGAGAAGGACGCTTTGGTGCAGGCAGGCACCAAACCAACAACAACACCTCCTCGTCGTCGTCAGCAGAACTGGCGCTCCCCTAGAGCACCAGGCAGCCAAGCGAACATGGGACAGAAGAAGGCGCCAGAGCCAAAGGAACCAAAAGTCAAGACTGTGACGATGAAGGCAGAGGTTGTCCGGCGTGCATCACAAGGGCGGCCGACATTCGCACGTTTGGACCTGGGGGCAATGGGAGTGACCAAGGATGCGTTTTGTGGTCTGAAGTAGGGAGATTTCGTGGCACAAAGGGGCTCAATCGAGTGTCGCATTTCTGGTCGTCGCTATGGGTTATATATCTGTGTGTGTTTTAATTGCCAAAGGCGACCAGAGCGAAGCAGACCAGCGCAGGGATGTCCGTCGACAAGGTCCTCCACAAATGGATTCTCAGCCATTGCTTGACATACTCGATGGTCTGACCTTTCTTTTCCACCTCTTCGTCACACGCCCACTTGATTTTCTGGCTGATAGGGTAGACGAATGCGAAGTGTCCCATAGTGAACGCGGCGCCGGCTAGAGAAAGCGTTCGTTTCGAACTGTCTGCGGGGAAGTATCGAGAAGCATATACGCCGCCGATGATGGAGGGCAGGGTGGTGGCAAAGACCGTGGCGATCCTCAGGGGCAGAAAATTGCTCCACCACAGCCGAACTGCTTTGCTGGTGGTGGAGAGCTGGTCTTTGGACTCTTTCACGAACGGGTACAAGATGGTCGGTTCGACGAGCGCGTAGAAGACGGTCAATGAGGATGAAATGAGGGGAATCGCGACGGGTATGCCCACGCCTAGTGTGTTTGTCGTTGCCATTATAGAGTATCGCAGGGGGACAATTGGGAACTTCTAGTGAATGTAGATTCGACAGACCTGACTCAGGCCTTGAGCACCGGGTTGGGATGTATGCAGAAGTTATATCCAACAATCTTGGAATACTAGTAACCAAGGCTCACCTGATCGACCGGGCTCGGAGAATCCGAAAGAAATGGTGAAGGGTGAGGAGGATACGCGACTATTAGTAAGATATCTAAGGAACTACGTGGATAACCCGGGCGTACACAAGGCTAAGGAGGCTAGATACCTCTGCAGATAGATACCTAGCATATCTACTTTCCTATGTTTCCTGCGTCGATATCGTTAGAGAGGTTCAAGACTCGGAGTGCAAGGTGTGGGGGAGAGCAACACAGAAGTACTGGATCTGATGCTGCACACAGCCTGATGAACCTGTAACTCGAGTCCTGTTTGTGGCAGCGGGACTTGGTTGCGTGTTCGCTGCAGTGCATGACTTCCACACCACCTGATGCAGCGGCAGTGTGTCCGGAGAATTTGTGACAGACCTGGATAGATTGTCCAATGGAGCATGCATTCTACACTGTCTCCATGCAAGCCAATGTGATACAAGCTGCAAGTCGACGGTTGTGTAGATAGTATACGAGACAAACTCATGCCCTTACCGACCAGGAGTAAGTGAAGAGATTATAGGCTAGTCCTTGGTAAGCTCCAGGGGGGAACAGGCGTAGTCGGCCCTGGAAGGGGAGTCAATGGAACGAAACTAGCTAACGAACAAGCCTGAGAAGCCCCCAGTGGCTGTGGTCTTTAACTGGACCAGCGGCTAAGAGGCTCCTTAGGCTCCTTTATCCCCTAGCAATCTACTAGTCTTCTTGACGCACTTTCGATCCGCAGCACTAGACGAGATACACTCACTGACACCACTTTACAGAGTACACAGTGGTGTACAGGGCTCTCCCCTGAAACCCACCAGCTCCCCGTCCCAGTCCCCAGAGATCCATCCATCGTTCCACTGCATTGCAGTCTATCATCGCTCAAACGCCAAAGAAGAAAATTCCGCCACTATGCGACGCGTCCAGGTCCTAGTCCATATATGGGAAGTTCACGAAGGGTATACCGTTCGCTGAAGGATCGTGCGCCTCACTTATGCCAGGTATGGGTGGAACGTGAGATTTGTTGCCATGTTTGATCCCTTCGCTGCGTTTAACACACACCTAATCTTCATCGTTAACTCTCCCAGCGCTTCCCCTTTTCTACGCTCCGTACTGCGCCCGCGAACACGTCTGGGTTAACTATTTACAGTTCACAGATCCTAGAGACATCCCTGACAGATACCACCTTCGTCCATCGATCCTAGCAATCGCCATCGCCATCGCCATCAATTGTGGCGGAACTGTCACTAAACTTGCATCAAAAGACCCTCATTCTTCACTGCCTAACAAGGCTTCACATCCCTGCGGTAACCTCTTCTCCTCGTATCTCCAGATTTCAACACGACATCCCCGTCAGTGCAGCTGCCACTGGTTCACTTAACCTCATTCGCTTCTGTTCGCCTCAACAGATCGAAAACTTTGTCTTGAGCGTCGCTGTCAAGCAGATGACTGTTGAGGTCACGGGCATCTAACCCGCCTACCTGAAGTTTGTCTCATCGGTGGCATGGTGGAATTTCAGGTCCTATTTCTTTGCTGGTAAGGGAATCAAAGAACGTCCCGAAATCAAAGAGACTTCGAGCCTGCTATTCGAGAGGCTCCTGCAAGGAAGTTCCACAAGGGTTCGTTCGTCAGGGAGCATAGAAACCATGCGACGATAAAGACCATTTCAAGAAGTCGATTTCTGCGGACCTTTTCTGACGTCCAGCCATGCCGCCATCAGAATCCTCCGAGCCGTTGCGACCTCTGGCGGATTACTTCTGGATCGCTGGCTTGGATACTCAACAGCTACTCGATGCCTTCTCACCAACAAGATGGTCACACCAAACTCCGGACAACAACGCGGTCGTCGAATCTGCGATCAAAGAGGAAGTCGCTGCCGAAAATGACCAATCTTCAATCCTACAATCCCCTCGAGCCTCTGTCAATCATTCAAGGCATGACTCTTATCAGCGACTCTCCCAGCTTTCCGATGAAGCTAGAAGCACCATCGCAAGCCTCAACGATGCGACTCGTCCACACAGCAGTCGCAGCAGTGTCACAGTTCGGCCTGCTACTCCGGGCCAACCCACTCGGATGTCCACTGCGTTCAGCGACGTCGATTTCGAAAAAGCCATGAAGAAGTTTACCAGCGATCGAGACACGTTCTTTCTGGACCTCACATTCAACCCATCTGGAGCTGCAAAACAAACGCGTCCCCAGTCCCCAGTCCCCCAACCAGCGATCCCTCCACCGACGCGGTCCAAATCACATCCGAAGGCGCAAAAGATTGTTGTCGCAGATGAGCCGAGTCCGGATCTGAACCGAAACTTTGGAAGCATGCGTAGACATCTATCATTCAAAGATATGTCTAGTGCGAAGCGCCAGCCATCTGTGGCCCGACGGACGTCCACTAGGACCACTCGGAGGATGAGCAGTTACAACTCAGTCATACCCGCCCCAGAGACTCTTGTCAGCTCACCAAGACAGCACCCTTTGACGCGGAAGTTCGAACCTGTACTGCTAGACAGATATCCTCGATCAACCACTGCCGATAGAGCTTACAAGAGGAGTCCCTTTCCGGACTATGTGCCGATGTTTGCTTTCCCCAACGACATCAAGGTTATCTCTGCAGATACCAAACCAAGGTCTACTTGGCATGAGTTCTCGATGACCGCGGGTGATAACTCAAGGCTTACCGGAGTGTGCGTTACTGTCTGGGTTCCTGTAAATCGACAGGTTGCTTTGGACCTGGAAAAGAAATGTGACGAATGGAGAAAGGCCCATATGTCCGAAGCAGAAAGAGAAATGGCCGCCTCCCTCGCGGACAGATTGGCAGTGGAAAGCGCAAAGTTGTCCCGATTACTGGCAAAACTCCCCCAAGTGTCTCACGATTCAGCAGCGAGAGAAGAGTTGGAGGATGAAATCAGCGCGGTCGAGGAGAAGATCGGGGTCATGTCGGACATGCTGCGACCGTTACGGCACGGTTCCATTTCGGAAATCCAGGGGTTGGCCAGCAGTGAAACTCAGTTTTGGATCCCGAGAGCTTACGGTATCCTGGGCAGAGATGGCACAATGGCCAACTTCTGGAGACAATGGTTACGAGCTGTTGTAGTCCCCATGGCCGACGGTAGTATACTGCGAGTCCCAGCGAGTTCTCCGAAGGTCGGTATGTGGCAACCATTGGAGCGATATGTCGCTGCGTTGTGCCTCGAGGCGCCTTCACCAACAACATCCAAGGTTCAGATACAGACCTCTATCCGGGAATTGCATCTCTACGCCAAAAAGGAAGCTGCAAATGAACTCCCAGGAAGCCGAACCACAGATCTCTATCCACTCTTCAGAACACTCACTATTCCTAACATCGTTCTTCTCTTTGAATACGCCATGGCCGAATCCAGGATCATCTTGTTGTCATCTCATACCGCATTGCTGCAACTTGTCGCCAAAGCCATTCTGGAGTTGATTTGGCCTCTAGAGTGGACAGGTGTGTATATCCCTGTGCTTCCCTCAAGACTGGTTCAGGTGCTTGACGCGCCGTGTCCTTACATTTGCGGCATCAATCGGAATTACGAGAAATATGACCTTCCCGATGACGACTATGTCCTGGTGGATCTAGATAAAAATGAGTTGCACAGCACCTCGCCGCCTCCTTTCCTGCCGAAACAGCAACGAAGGAAGCTCATGTCTCTATTACACCAAGCTGCACCACTGCACCATAGTTTTGGTGTACCCCCTGGTGCCCCAGCATATACAGTTGAGACATTTCCGTTTGATGCATTCTCTGGGGAACTCGACTCTGTGTTTACTGCCATTGCCAGGTCGACAAATCTGGACAAGCTAGCCAGTCTCAGTTCATCTTCCTTCGGGCCGCATGCGGCTTCAGACACGATCCGGCGTGCTCCATTGCTGAATGTTTTCCTTTCCTCTGGGCCGACACAAGGGAAGAGCTTTGACCGTCCACGGACATCTTCAACCACCCGGCAATCGAGTCACACAAGTTCTGATGCTTACTCTCCTGTCGGAGGGAGCTTTGCTCTTCCAACTTCGCTACGGAATGACTCCGGCTATGCTCTGCAGACTTCCCTGCGAGAAAAACGATCCGGCCACTTCGATTCGCTATCCAAACGCAGCTTCTCCGGCTCTAGCCACATGGTTCGGAAAGCCAGTCTTCCTTTTGTACGGCACAATGCAAGTCCCTCGACAACCTCTGTGTCAGACATGAGGAATGGTTCGATATACGCACCTTCTACATATGCCCAGTCGACGCTGGCAGCATCCACAATCATGCCTGGCATGCATGTTCAACCGGCAGTCAATTCTCGAGGAACGTATTGGGCCGAGGGCCATTGTCTCCAATGGAAAGAAGCAGATGGTCCCTCAACATGTGTGCTTTGCGACGAGAAGGCACAGGATGGCTACTACAGATGCGCAGGGTGTGGCTTTGTGATTCACGATCGCTGTGCGAATCAGATCACCATCGTCTGCTCGGCTGCATTCTATCCAGATCAAGTTCGCGCAGCATTTGTCAGATGTTTGGCAAGCCTCTTCTACACCTATCGGAAGTTCATGAACCCAGCGCCTCCGGCTAAAAAGAAGCTCGGAGCGGTGTATGCTTTCGACAATAGAGCCTTCATCAACAGCCTTTCTCCAGACCATTCCGCGTATATTGAGATGCTCCAACAAACTCAAGCCTGGAACGAATTCATCATGGAGCGCGAAGAGACGACTTCCAGTCCAGATATTGCCTTGTTCGACGCAATCATCATGGCCAAGCGTGGCCGCGCTGGCTTGCTGCGGTCCAGTCTGCCAAACATTGGTCGCAACCGCAGAAGCCTTATACAGCGGCCGGCATCAGCCGGTGCCCGAGCAGATATTCTGTCAGACACTTCTCAGCATCAATGGCGCATCGTTTCAATACCGTGTAGTTCAGAACGGTCAGATTTGGGCACCGCAGCAAAAGGACGTGACTACCATACGATCATTACACGGACGCCATCGAAGCTGGAAGAAGGCCTTTTCAAGCAGGAAGAAGATGTTCCAGACTTGCCCACCATACGAAAGAAGTCACGAGCGAGTATTCTAAACAGCAGAATGAATGGACTTAGCATGAACGCACCGTGAATTGTGTCGCAAGCCGAGCGAACATGTACAAGAAAAGAGCATTCGTTTTTGATGATCTAAGGACAGTTACACCACTCTGCGTCGTGACAAGAGGCTGCCAGTGCTCAAAGAGCCGCGCTCCCCCATGGAAGTGCGCCACTTGATGGCAAGCTGGCCAAGGACCACCCTTCCATCTAGTTTCATGCTGTTCTTCAGATCCTCTACTCCTTCCTGCACGCCATCTGCCTGTTCAACGAGAAAAGCAACTTGAAGAATATCTCGAGGGTTGACAATCGGGTTGTCCGGCTTGTGATCACTGTCCTTTTCAGCATCCCAGTTCAGAGAGGTGGACTTGAACGGCGCTTTTGATAGAAGCTTGCTTTCTTCGAGAACAACCATCATATCGGAAACATTCTCCAACTGAGCCTCCAACACATACCGCATCAACGTTGTTCTGCCGTAAGGTCCACCAGTCTCGTCGGGCACCTCGATTGGTCTCAGCTCAGTGGCTTTGGTCCGAACACTCAGACAGGGCTGAGCAAGAAACTGATACAACTTTCGAAAAGATCTCACTCTTCCACCGGTTGCTTGGCCATCACCCGATATCGTTTCGGTATACGTTACGTTGACAGCCAGAACGTGGTTGCCTTCTTCTTTCAGATCGAAGCGGATGATCCTTTGCAATGCGGATCCAGGCCCGATCTGGTTGTCTTCTTGGGTGCCAGCCGAGTGGAGATCCAAAGGAATCGACTGAGATGGCGTCTGCATTTCGGCGAGGATCTTGGTCCCAGAGACTGTTTTGGATGCATTACCCGGCAGGATTTCGTTGTTGGCACACAAGACACAAGAGAAAGTCTCGCCGACATGGGCGGAACCAAATGAAGGTGGCAGAGCAAGATTGTTGGATAGGATGAATTCCTGGTCGACCGCTTCGGATGGGTACGCCAGGGATGCTACATGTGGAATTTTGGCATCACTTTCCCGCGGTAGAGGGTGTTGTAGCGCTAGGGATGGACGCGAGAGCCTACACAGGTTGGATGAGAACGATGACCAGGATCCTCAGGGTGCCAGACACTCTACCTTAGAACTTGCACACATTGTATTAGCAGGAATGATTATTGGATTGTAATAGACCACATGGACTTGGTCGATGTGCCTACCTTTCAAAGACACGGAGTGCGGCTCCTTTGGGAAATTCCCGGTATCGGCTCGAGGCCGGGCCATAACTGACGACGAGGCTCAGTTCCCTTGCTTGGACAAGTTTTGGTCTGTGTCAGATGAAGCGCAGAAGGATGAGCGTCTGCCGAACCGCCGCTCTATCTTATGTATGACAAGGAGCGGTTCCTCGTGAGATAGATCGCTCCCGCCGCAACTGGTAGCATCTCGAGTGGCCACAGAGCCGAGGCTACAACAACATCAGGCCCGCTCAGGAGTGATGAGATCTGATATGGTAATGGAGCCTCGCGTTTTGGGGTCTGGGATGGGAGAGGTCTATATATGGCTCTAGTTCTGTCAGTGACTGAACGAGGCTGAGGCGATAAGGTGCGGTGATTTCTTGGCATGTCACGTGAATAGAAGAGTATTCTAACCGTATCGGTAAGTTGTTAGGCGTTAATTGCTTAGGTTGAAACCGTTGCCGGGCAACATTATTTCACTAAATACAACGCGTCCCGAGCCACAATTCGGCCTTGAATTCCATCACTCAAAGAGGACCTTATGTTTAATAACGCCGGACGAGCAGTGTCAGTACCAACAACTGCAAGAGTCTAGTCACCATTACCCATTTTGCTGCCGCATATCCTCTACTCACAATACTATCTAGCTGCCAACATGCGTATGACTCGCGCTGCTTTGCGAGCTCAGGCTCACGACGATTCGGACCTGCATCCCACGAATATCCACGAAGACATCGACGCGAATGCGTCGCAGAACAACGACGACGACAGTGAAGAGTCTGGCGGCGACCTCGATCTGCACCCAGCGCGTCGAGCCCTGAAAGATATCACGTACGAAAATAACGCCAATTCCGAAGACCTTGAAGACCCCGAGAAACACACCAGTGCCGATCCTACCGCTCAGGATGGTAACTCAGACGTCAACGATGGTGTAGTGGACGAGCAGACAGTTCCTGCGCCCGCGAAGAAGACCAGAAACAAGAGGAAGGGGAAGCAAAGCAGAAAAGTAAAAGATAAGCTTGACGAAGATTCCAGCATCAACCACGAAGGAGACGAAGAAATTGAAGAAACCTCCCCGACAGCGATGGAAGAAACACAGCCAGGCGACACGAATGTTTCTGCTGAAGCTACGACTCACGGCAAAGAGGACTTGGCGGAAATCGGGACATCACAGGTTGTGACCGAGGAAATAAACTCGACCAAGTCAAGTGTCTCATCTGAAACGCTCGACATCCCTGAGAGTTTCGAGCAACCACCACAAGCAACACCTGGAGTAACAGAGTCCCACCACACGACATCTTCTGAAGTCGTCGACGGTCCTGTTACCATGGATACTGAGGTCAACAACCATCTCGCGTGTTGTGAAGAAGCCGTGGACGCAACAAAGGCGGAGGAATCGGAGGGACTGCAGACTTCGATTTCGACACCCGAGAATATTCGTTGTGATCCGCCCAAGACACCCAAATTCGACCCATCCGTCCATGCGTTAAATGAAGACGTCGCGACACCTGCTGCAGACACTGCTGAGGATTCTTTTGTTGACAAGATCAAATCTAGGTCTCCTACCAAAATGCAAAGCCACTCAGAACTCAACCACTCCGAGTCGTTTGTCGAGGGCATGATGACACGTACACCGCGGATCGAAGATTCTGTCGAAGCCATCGATGCTCTAGAAGACGCCATTGAAAAGGTCTCAGAAGACTTGCCAGTCTTGGATGGACTTCAAATCGAATCCCCTGTGAAATCGAAGAAGAACATGCCTGCTCGCGTATCTGCACAACCCACCGCCCCAGTACCAAGTACTCTTGAAAAGACACGTCGGAGCCCAGCGAAGAAACCCCTCCAACCGACGAAGACAGCTCCTGCAAACAAACCTGCGGGCCAGCCAAAGTCAACTCTTGCACGAGCACCAGCTCCAGCTCCAAAGCCAGCAACTAAGACAAGCGTCGTGACAAAACAGCCTAAGAAACCCATCATTGATGGCCACAAGCCGAGGGAGTCCACCGCTTCCACTCTTCCGTCACTGTCTTTCTCAAATTCCCCATCCAAAGCTCTTCCAAACACTTCGCAGAAACGAGTCCCTAGTGCGAGACTGTCCACGGCCAGACCTGCATTTGTCCCTACCAAATCGGCAAAGCCACCAACCAAATCCACTTTCTCTCTACCCGGAGAGGCCATCTCAGCGAAACTCAAGGCTCAGCGAGAAGAGCGCCTGAAACGCGAAGAGGAAGCCGAGAAGGAGCGAAAGCAGTTCAAAGCCAGACCTGTGCCGACCAAGACATCTCGACCCAGTGTCCTACCTCGAGAGAATAAAGCCAGTCAAGCAAGAATGAGCCTGTACGCCACGGGAGTCAACAAGGAAAACATTGCGCCGAAACGAGCCTCCGCTCCAGTTCCCACCGACACCAAAGTCCGTCCGTTGTCGATCGGTGCGAAACCCAGTTCCGATCAGACGAGAGCCAATTCGAGCGTTCGACGAGCGACAAATGTCATGGAGAAACCGAGACTGTCCACTACCACGAAACCCCGAGTCTCTTCGCTACAGTTGACCGCGGGGCAAAAGTCCACAGTCACGAAGGACGATGTGGTCCATCAGAAGGCCAAGGGCAGGGAAGTCTTCAGTCGGAACAAAGCCGAGATGGAGCGTTTGGAGAAAGAGAGGAGGGAAAAGGAAGAAGCGACACGCCGAGCCCGTGCCGAGGCCGCAGAGCGCGGCAGACAGGCGAGTCGGGAGTGGGCGGAGAAACAGAAGAAGAAGATGGCTTTGCAGGCTGGCGTCACCAGCGGCACGGCGAACGGCAGTGGTAAAGTCGATGCGCCGTCACGGCCAGAGTCTGCTGCGGTGGTTGCCTGATATTGATATTGGTATTGATATCGACATTCAACGCCGGGAGCGGGAGACAAGACTACTAAGATGTCTCTGGGTACTCGAGGTGTCGAATTGTTAAAGTGATATGGTTCACAGACTGTTGTCCTGCTGTCCTGGAGTCTTGATTCTTTCCGCTTGGTCTACAGCGCAGCGCAGGTGTTGGATGGGAAATCGTGCAGGCGCAGGCGACATGGGATGCCCGTGATGGACCGGCGAAGCTACACTGACTAGTACCTGGTACCTTAGGGACACACATTCAATGAGTTACTTACTAGTAAGTAGTGTATGAAAACCCGTATCCAAATACGAAGGAGAAACCAGATCCGACACTTTCGGAGCATCAAGCGTTCAGTGAGTTCGAAGAGGGGTTTTCCAGTTATCTAAGTTTAGGGGTAAATTTGAGGTTTTGGGGGACTGCTAATCAGCAGATATTCTTTGAAGGACATGCATGGATCGTTCGTCCATATGATTCAGCCAGCCAAATAGGTAGAAAGAAAAGATAGTGGCCCATCTCGCATTGATTCTTCTACTGATTCCAACAGTCATGTCTTGCTGTAGTCTGTTCATGTATGGACACCCTCAACGGAATTACTCTTGAGAGGAAGAGGAGGAGGCGGATATCTTGTGATCATGACATAGGTCAAGGCCCTTGAAAGGATCTTGCTCTGTTTCGCTTCGCTCAGACACCAAAGATTTGCCTGTCCAACGTACCTATCATTGGTAGGTACCTATATGGCTGGTCACATCCCTGCTTTTTCTGGGGTCGGAATATCAGATTCCCGGCCAAGGGCGAGCAGTAAAGAGGGACATTGTTTCTTTTTACTGATCCTAGTCAAGTCGATGCATTTCGACCTGGAATCTCGGAAAGAATCAACTCCCACTCGGCGACAACTGTATCGGCCATGCTACTACGTAGTAGCCTTTGACAAACCAGAGCGAAACCGAAACAGATATCGTGATCCGAACAGACGGGATCGACTGCGGTTGTTGGCCCAGCAGAGCAATCATGAGGCTGAATGCCGCATTGCGCTCAATGAGTCGGACTCTGTTCTTGTCCATCTCGAGCACTGTGCGAAGAGGTAGCCCTGGCGAGGTTAGCAGTGACGACGTTGGTTCGTGTATTCGTGGCCTAGGAGTATACCTACCAAGTAGGTGTCGCATGTCCTATTTTGGGTGTCTTTGAACGGCCTGTTGGAAAGGGAGGAAGGTCATGCAAAGGTGACTGGTGATCAATGGCATTGGATTCGAAAGCGGTGATCTTGATTTCGTTGCGATCGAACCGACTTCTTACTCTCCCCTTGAAACAGTGATGGAGACTGGATAACATGCTTCATTTTCGGGCGATGTTGGCGTGTGTACGGCTTTGTTAACCCGTCCCTTCAGTCTTTGGCTGTATCGGTATCCGGACAAGTGGGACAGGGAGCTCTTGCGTCGTATTACTCTTGGGTCTTGACTCGTCGTCCGCTCTGTCTGTTTCTGCTGCGTCATCATTCTCGTCGTCAGCCGGTCTGGGGACTTTCACTGTGAATATTTGCGTTAGCATCGTCATACAGATCCCAGAACGACTCTAGCATTGTCATACAGATCCCGGAACAGAGTAGACTTGGGAAGGTCTTTGGAATAGGACTTCGTCCATCGAGACAAGGCCACGAGGCAGGTGAGATCCGACGTAATCAGTCCTCAAAAGGAGTACGTCTGGTTGGGGGACCACATACTTGCAGCCATATTAATCGCGCGTAGCACGTTCTCCCAATTCGCCAATACCAGCGCAACGCTTTGCGCTCCGTCCTTCAGTGTACCGAGTTTCTCTTCAAGTGTGGATAACTGTGTCGCCAGATTGGCGCTTAGATCACGCAGCGCTCGGAGGTTCTCGAGTTCCGCACGTTTCGCTGCGATTCGGGTTTGAAGGATGGATTGCGACTGGGAGGTTTGACGCAGCATGGATGTGTTTCCTGCACTGCCGCTGGCGTTGGAGTGGGAAGTGGAGGACGTCGAGGGGTACATGTTGGTGAGCCGATGAGGGTAGGACATGGCTTCGTATAGTTCGTGCGATGACCTAGCGACTGTCGTTGTAGACAATCCGCCAGGAGGGGAATTGATCAGGTTGGGAAAATGTTGCTCTGTTGCCGTGCTTAATTCCACAGATTCGATTCCGGCGTCCTCAATCAGACAGAATCAGACACTTCCAGAAAGTTACGCCGATAGTAGTGAGTGGCACATGTAATCTTTTAAGTTGGGAGAATCGCGGAACGCGGTGCGCGCATTGACGCAGTGGGTTAGGCGGCCATTTAAGAGGGGAGCCAAGGTCACGCTATGCCCGAACAGGTGATTTGTTGATATGTCTTCAATCGCTCAGGCTGCGAATGAATTGAATGACTGACTGATTAACGTCGAATCAACACCGCTCGAGATCTCCTTCACGACTATCCCACCCATACTGCATCTCTACCTGTGTGTCTTGCTCACAATCCCCCACGCGACTGTCGCTGGGCTGGGTATGAGACCTGGTATGAAAATTCGGTGCAAGAGCATAGGTGTAAGGCGTGACATGATTTCTTGACCTTGATATGGCAAGACTCAACGATGTTCCTGCTCCTCCCACTGAAAGCATCGACGCCTGTATGTGCCTTACCTTTGACGATGTTCTCATTTCTTCGCTAACAACACTTAGTGAAAAGGCGCTTCATTCGCCAGAACCGCGAAATAGCACGTGTGAATTCGACCCAATCGCAGCGCATTCGCAATCTCGAGACTGAAATATCTCGCCTTGTCGCCGAGAATATATCCCTTCGCGAGCAAACCATTGCAGCACAGGCCGAGGCGGAACGATGGCGCAATGCGAACAACGTGAACCGGGAGATTATGGAGATGAAGGAGAGAATGGAGAAGAAGGTCACTGAACTGACGTCGCTCATCGTAGAGATGGGACATTTACCCGAAAAGGCGGCGGAGAAGAGCAGACGAAGGAGTGGTGTGCAGAAGCAGAGAGACTCGACGGAGCAGGGATGGTTGAACAGGCAATCAATGAGAGAAGCTGTCGCCGGTGACAGGGAGTTATATGATGGGAGACTGCCTGCTATTCAGGAGGACAAGCTCTATCCGCGACGGACGCTGGAGAGTGCAGAGATTATGGCCATAAGAGACGAAGAAGCTCTGCAACAGGCTTCCGAGTCGCCCGAGTTGGGACCGCCACCTGTTGCACACTTCGACGTGACGGAGCCGATCGCTTTCGACTCGTCGACTATCACTGCCACTGCCACTGAACACAACAACAGTGAAGATCTGATGCAATTGCATTCGACGTTGGAAAAGAGAAGGAAACGCCGGACCAGCTCGCTTCTACAAGATATGCAGACCGAGCCCGTTTCAGAACCTCCTGTCCCCGAAGAACCCGTTCCGCAACTGTTGAAGTCGGGAGCGAAACGGAAACTGGATGTCACAGAGCTTGAGGACGCATCGCCCCGTGACCCAGGCGAAAACGACGAGTTCATCTTTCAACGGAAGCCACAGATCTGGAACAATCCAGCTGCAGTCAAAAAGGCGTCCAGATTCACGAGGGCACCAGGCCGCGAGAACGAGAAGCCGATCGAGACAAGTGCCACCTCTCCCCAGAAGACGACGGCCGGATCAAGGAAGATTCTTGCCCCGAAAAGCACCAACTCCCCCACGAAAAGAAGAGTCCACGTCTCGGAAAAGCTTGGGGACCTTAAAGATGGCCGAGATGGAATGCCCAAGCACTCAGCGAATGATTCACCACGCAAAATACCAGAGCGCGAGATTCGTGATATTGTCTTAGACCCCAGTGGGGCAGTCGAGTCAGACCGTCTGCCACCAAAGACTCCGGCTGCACAAGGGGACCACATACTATCGCCAATCTCCACCGAGCCCTCAGCAAGGAATACTCACCTGCCGCGCGAGGCTGCGGTCTTGAACTCGGTGGAAGACGTCCTGAATGGTAGTATCGGCAGGGGGTCGCGCCGCGCACGTGCGGCAGTCAGCTACGCCGAACCGAACCTGAGAGATAAGATGAGAAGGCCTGGTAAAGAATTGGTTGGCGCCGTCGAGGGTCTTGCGAAGGGTAAGGAAAGCACTTCAACCTCCCGCTCGAGGGGCCCAAGTCTGGACCAAACAAAATCAGAAGGCATGGGCGGAACTGAAGCCAAAGACGGTGCGACCACGGGAAAGCGAGAACAAGGGGCTGCGGGAAATGACAGGTGGCAGGGACTAGCAATATCGGGTTCAGGCAAGAAAGAAGAGCCTCCGAGCCCCCTGAAAGACAAGGAAAGGAGGGACATCATACGCGATAAGGGAAACCCCAATACTGTGAACGACCTGCAGGGACAGACCAACAGAAGACAACGTTACAGCGATGAGCTGGAAAAGGCGGTGGATCGATTGAAGATATTTGACCCTCCAGTTTCTTCTCCCATCGGAGAACCCAAAAGCCCAAGCACAGTTGAAGACGACACACCCGCAGCGACATCAAGACGAAAAGGTCCTGGGACTGCAGTTCGGAGGAGGCATTCCACCCAACCAGCTTCAGCTTCAGTGCCTAACCCTGCAGCTGGCGACCCTCCAAGAACATTGCGGACCTCAGATTCGACGTCGAACCCCAAGGCACCAGTCCCACGGCCCAGCTCCGCCGCAAGCGTGCGGCACCACGCTGGCATCGATGTTGATGACAAGCATCTCAAGCGTTCGAGCAGCGTCAGCTCTAACTTGAGGGCTAGCCATGAGACGAATAGGCCCGACCTGACCATGACCAGTTCAAGCAAGAGTGCTGCTGCTGCCGATGGTAGAAACGAAAGGATGGCCAATCGGCGGAGGAGTATGATGGTGTGAGGTGTAGCGATGCAGCCGGCCTGAGGGGGCCGACCATGCCTCGTTCATGAATATTTCTGTTTCGTGTTCAGTCTCTCTTTGGAAGGTCTTCTGTGATATGTGTTTTGGATAGCCGTGGTAGATGTGGCATTGAAGTTGTCCGTGTTTGAGCAAGCGTGGTGTTCGAAGAGGTTGAAGATACCCCACAGACGAGAAGAATGAATCTGCCCTTTCTCTTGCTTCGTCAAGTTCTCCAGATCGGCCTGCTTGGGTGGACTTTGTAAATTCCGAAGTGCATACTTTTGTATAACTTTCCAAACGGCGATGCGTCAGGTCTCTTGCCCATTGGTATGAGAGTCATCGATGCTGCGCGACATCCCCATGATGACCTCGTCTAATCGCTTCACGTATTCTCTCATCTCCCGTCGCTTGGCCTTCCTCTTCTCCTCCATATCCCGTACCTTCTCCGCCAGCGCCCTGATTTCTTCCGCCTGTTGCTCCTCACCTCTGCCAATCCCCGGTAGCCGTGAAATTAACAGCTCGATTTGCTGACCCTTCTGCACCAAGTCCTCCGCGAGTTCGCGTTGTGCATTGGCAAAGACCTGCGGTGTGACGGGACGCAAAGGGTAGACGGAACGTTCTGTGTCTTCAGGTCCCGGCTGTATGCCTGAGCCTTGTGGTTGGGAGTGATTCGCACCAGGAGTTTGCGACGTCGCGGCTCTTGCGGAGGGTGGGTAGGTGAACGGGTCGCTCGGATCTGGCTCAGGTGCAACTAAGGGATGGCGCTGCGATAGGTAACTAATGGTCGAGAAGAATTGGGTGAGTAGTTGGTCGTAGCAGGTTTGTAGCTGGGTGAGGATGTCGCTCGACATGGTGAGGACGGTTCAGGACTCCCAGGGTTTGCAGGATATTCACTTGTTCATAAATAGTCCGAGTTCTGTGGAAGGTATTGTTCGCGGCACTCTTGCTACGCTGTGACAATGAATTGCGCCGGCGGGGACTGCTCAGGGCGGAACATCAGAACGTCGGTGAGAAGGATGGCTAGCAATGTTGGAGAACGTGAAGAGTGTCAGAGGTCAGAGGTCAATTGTGGACAGCGTCAAACAAGGCTGCAGTGGGTTGTACCAACTAGTAAGTGGTGGGGAGGCACGCCTAGGAAGCCCGGAGAATAGGCGGCTGATCTCCGCAGGCAGAACGGCACTGTATTGCACGGGCATGATAAATCACAAGCCGGTGGCCGCTTGAAGTGCATTAGGTCAGCCTGGTCAGCCTTGCGGAGAAGCGGCATTTCCTTCTATTTGCCTCTTGCATGTTCGCCGTGTTGCGGCTCGACATTTCAATTCTCTCTCAACTTCTGTAAACGCCTACACAGTATTCTCCTCAGAATTCCCTCTGGAGCCTGTGGGCATGTCTCCCATATCACCAATAACCCCAGTCTCAGCGTCAAGAAGTTGATACACGAAGCCGTCCTCCCGAACTCCAGTATCCATCCAAGCCGAACGGCACCCCTCGGACCAGGACACCCCTCTTTGACCATGCATCAATCCTTCACGGGAAGTGCCCGTAAAGCACGACAGGTCAACCTTTCCGGCCGACAGACATTGAATCCATGGGCTTCATTGTCAAAGACGCAATCTGGCGCCAACCCTGTTGCTCAGGCGCAGGCAGAGCGGTTGAAGAGACAGCATGAAAGAGAACGACTCCAAGCCGCCCGGCTTATACAGAAACTCTGGCGGGGTCATTCAAGTCGGAGGCAGCAGAAATCGATATGGAAGCAATTATGGGACGATAACGAGCAGCAGAGAACAGGGACGACTGAGCCTCTCAACTACGAATCCCTGATCGAGCGTGAACAAGAGATCCCCGCTTATCGAGATCCTACTCTACTCCTCTTTCAGATGCGCCTGCTGCTTAGTTTCCAAGAGTTCAGACGTGAACGGGTCCGGGACAAGAAAGACACACTCAGATTACTATACTTTGGACAGGCACTGCAGCGGACGATCGAAGGCCATCCCTCGCGGCCTGATTTCGACGATGTTTGGACATATAATCTCTCGGCATTGGCATTGATTGTGGCCCAGCATCTCAAGAGCACGATATACGACGACTCAGCTCACGCAACGACATCCCATGGACCCCGACTGTTGAAGATGCTGACATGGCTTGCCGAGATGGTGCCTGATGCCATGGCCAGGGAAGCATCGAAATATTTCCATGTGATAGAGAGTGTGCTGCGGACGCAAAGTGCTGAAGTTTGGCGGGAGTGCACATTGTCGGCAATCGTGACCCTACTTAAATCTCCTTGCCACGGACAGCAGTCGGCATACATTTCTTTTGCCACGATCATCCTGAGTCACGATTCTTTTGCTGGCGATAGGGATGTATTGAAGCACCTAGCGTCAGCCATCGACTTGGCGGCACTCTCGAAGGCCATCACAAAAGAGGTGGAAGACGCAGAGGAAGATGAGAAGCAGACGCCAAACTCCAGCCAACTGTTATGGCAGTTGGCCCATCTTATCTATATGCATGATTCTCTCGGGAAAGGATACGCCGGACAAGATTCATACATCGAAGCGTTGTCGGCACTGTTGGGCCAGTGCGCGAATGATATTGCGGAAAAACTGGATGCAGCAGACCAGCCGATGTTTGACAATGAGAGCAACACCTCTGAACCTTTTCCAGCATTTTTACGGGAGATGATCATGAGAATACCTCAACAAGACAATGTCCGAGCGGTTCTACATGAAGTGAGCACGCCCATATCTCCCAGAACGGGTGAGGAGTTGTCGGAATTCGAGTCCGCAAAGCGACTGGCCAACTTCGCTGTTTCCTTGCTGAGAGCTTTTCCTTCCAAAGCGCAGAACATCCGCATGTATCTATATCAAGGTTCAGTCTCGTCGGTTGGGGATGCAGATGTTTCCACAATCCAGTATTTCTGGAGGACTGCCCGAGCCACAGGTGTCTTCAAAAGAGCTGTTCAAGACCACCGAAATGTGCTGTCCCTGTTGAAAGAGGCGGCCCCAGAGACAAATCAGATCGGTCGGGCTCCTTTGTCCAGGGCGGAAGTTGCTCTTTGGCGGGATGAGTGGCGCATAATACTCCTCTTTCTCGAGCTTTATACATTCGTGCTCAAGTTCATGGACGACGACGATTTCTTCGCCCTCGACAAACGTCGTGCTTTTGGAGCGACATCTCCTACTTCGACGAGTTTTATGGCGAGACAGGGTGCTCTGCCGCTGGAAGATGTTGCACTGATGACCACATTTTTGAAGAACTTGGCCTTCACCCTATATTGGCATGCGGCCGACTTGGTGCAAAACCACGAAGTCGAGGAAGAAGCTGGTCTGTCTGCCTTGTTTGGGAGTCCAGGTCAGCGATCGAGCAGGCCAGGGGAGAAGAAGCCGCAGACATTAACTGGAAACGGTGTCTCCCAGGACTACCTGAAAGGTTTAATCACTGGCCTCTTGCGGATGCTGCATGAGAGAGACTCCCGACGGTCCTTTATGCCTGCGGACCACTGGTTAATGACAAGCCAAGTCAACATGACTGGCTTCATCCCGGCTGTGGTGGCGGAAGAGGAAAAGAGGCATGAACTTGCCGATGCAGATGGGACCGAGGAAGATGATGATCAACTGGACAAAGGCGCCGAAATGGACCTCTCCACGGGCTTGGGAGCATCAGACGCTATATTGAGCAACATGTTCGGCATTCGCCCCTCACATATGCCTCGGACAAGAGCCTCGCGAGCGGTCGAACGTATGGAGCGCCAACGACAACAGGCCAGAAAGCAGAGACAACTCGAGTCTCTGGCTCCTCGTCTAGAGATACTTCGAAATCTGCCATTCTTCATCCCATTCGAGACCAGAGTACAAATCTTCCGAGAATTTGTCTACCGCGATCAAGTCAGGCGGCGTGATGGTGCTGTTGATCCTGATAGCTGGCGCATGCAGGTGGCCACCAGCACCCAAGGCAGAGATATAAACGGCAGGCCTCGTGGACTGGACATCATAGGCCGACACCATGCCGAAATCCACCGAGATAGTGTCTTTGAGGATGCATACGAGGCGTTCTACCCACTGGGAGAGGCCCTCAAGGAGCCCATTCAGATTACCTTCATCGACAAGTTCGGCAGCCCCGAGGCCGGAATCGACGGCGGTGGCGTGACAAAGGAGTTTCTGCTCAGCGTCACAACTGAAGCGTTTGACCCGGAGGCTAGTCTTAGCATGTTCAAGCAGAACAAGCAGGGTTACTTGTACCCGAATCCGTTGATCTACCAGGAAACGGCGGAGTTGTTGAAACATGCAGGCAGAAAGCCCGGCACAGAAGGCTTCGATTACCCCATGTCGGAATTCCTTCGACGCTTTCAATTCCTCGGGCGAATTGTGGGAAAGTGCCTGTACGAGGGTATCCTGATCGACGTCAACTTTGCAGGATTCTTTCTCCTCAAGTGGGCTTTGACCGGCGGCACCACTGTCGGCTCCAACGAGTCTGCTTACCGAGCCACCATCAACGACGTTCGGGAGTATGATGAAGAGCTGTACAGTGGGCTTTTGAAACTGAAGAACTACCCTGGCGATGTGGAGACCGATTTTGCCCTCGATTTCACCATCACAGACACAATCACCATAATGGACGCGCATGGCAAAGAGATCACGCGTACCATCACCACGGAACTGATGCCGAACGGAGCCAATACCCCAGTTACGAACACGAACCGATTGCTGTACATTGACCGGATTGTCCGGTACAGACTCCAGCAACAACCGAAGGCCGTCACCGACGCCTTTCTCAAGGGGCTGGGTCAGATCATCCAGCCTATGTGGCTTGCCATGTTCAACCAAAAGGAGCTGCAGAAGCTGGTGGGCGGCGACAACTCTGAGCTCGATATCAACGATCTGCGCCGAAACACCCAGTATGGTGGCGTTTATGCGATCGGCGACGACGGCCAGGAGCACCCAAGCGTTCAACTCTTCTGGAAAGCCATGCAGGAGTTCTCGGACGAGGACCGGAGGAAAGTCCTCAAGTTCGTCACGAGTTCCTCCCGGGCGCCCTTGCTTGGGTTCAGCCATCTGAATCCCAAGTTCAGCATCCGGGATTCGAGCGAGGATCAGACCCGGTTGCCGAGTGCCAGCACCTGCGTCAATCTTCTCAAACTACCAAGATACGGAGACCTGAAGACGATGAAGGAGAAGCTCCTGTACGCGGTCAACGCGGGGGCAGGCTTTGATCTGTCATAAGGGAGCGGTCAAGAAGAGTTGTTTTAATCCATTGCTTCCTTATTGCGAAACCTAGCATTCAGCATTTTACCCTGACGACTTATGACATAGCCGGCTATTGCAGATGGGGTTGGTCGCAAGCTGAGCGAAGGCTTTGCCCTTGCTTGCCAGCGTACCTTTTGTGTTTACAAGTCAATAGATTTAGATCTTGAACGAATGACAAACTCCCACCGAGAATCTTACAAAACAATCCATGGTGCGCCGCTTTCTGACAGATCAACGATGCCATTCAGGCGCTTGCTTCTGGCAGGAATGAGTCCCAGAGCCGCGTGCAGGCAAGGCTGAAGTACGAAAAGGGGGCGAGAAGAACCCCCCTCCTCCGGCTCGCCCATCAATTGCTTTGAGCGAGAACCTGGCAACCAGCATCCAACATCCAACATCCAATAATTGAACGATTCATGCAGTTTATCATGAGAGATCCTTTACTGTAGATCAGACTTGGTCTTCTGTCTGCCAAGTGGCGGTTCGGCATTGGCGTAGCAGTTCGCTGGCCTGGCAAGGACCTGATTGCGCGGAGCAAGGGGAGGAAGTTGGAATTCCGGGCTTTAGGCTCCTAATGCTCGAAGACCCCTGGAATTCGAGCTCGTCAACGTTAGGTACATATGCAGATACGCAGCGAGAGCCTAGCCTTAGCTCTTGGGCCAAGTGCGCAACTGGGTCAAATGGTGCGTTCGCAGGTAAGGCCAGGGCAGGGGCACCACGGTCATTTAGAAGAGAGTTATACCGCCTAGAAGTGAGTACAATCAGGATGCCGCCTGGACGCGAGGACTAGGGGACATCGTAGGTGGCTGGCGAATGGCGTGGAGGATAGCATGCACGCCCCCCTCCCCCCCGACTACCCGAGGCCTTGCTCGCCGCATCCCGCGGGTCAACGGTTGATAGGCGCGGTGTTAGGGGCTTGGGGGTCCAGGATCCTCCCTAGTAGTCCTGAAGGCGCCTAATCGTTACTACGTACTACTACCTCTCCCCCTGTAGGTACGCATGCTCTGTAATACTCCCTGAGCTCGCACCACCCTACCTAAGGCTACCTAAAGTACTATTGTTGGCACCCTGCAGTGCTCCGCGAAGACTGCTGCTCGATCGATCAATCACGGGCGGATGAGCATCCCTAGCACTGAGCAGCACCTCCGCCTCCCATCGCTACCATCTACTGCTAACGTTGCTCGCTCCACCTAAACCGTGCACTTTGGCACTTTGGGCTGCTGCTGATCGCCTAATGAGCCATTATTATTTTTACTATTGCAACTCGTTCGGCCCGTGATGCCTGATGTCAAGTCCGCTCATACCTAAACCAGTACGCTTGCTCTGACTTTCTCTACGAGCAGGGACGCCATACAACCCCTCTACGTTCTTTGCCCAAGCTCAGGTTCGGGCCCCGCGTCTTGCTCAAAAGCGCTCGCTTCGTTCTCTAGATGTCGAATGCATGGGAGACAGCCTTGCTCCCATAGCCGGTCACCGCTCCTCTACTTCTCGTCCCTTTGCTTCTCCCAGAGCGCCACCATCTGCTCCCTCGATCGAGCTTGAGACCTTTGACCCCAGTCACCCGTTTCCTTTGTATAGCAGTGAGAAGGGCGCACAGAGATTGTGCAAGCGACTTCGAAAACTCGAAGAACTCGCCGAAAGAGAAGAGATGAAGTTCTCCCACAGCATCCAGTTCAACGCTGTTCCGGACTGGAGCAGCCACTATATCTCCTACAGCAACCTCAAGAAGCTCATCTATACTCTCGAGAAACAAATCAATAACCCTCCGGGCGAGGCTCAAGATGAGGAAAACACCTCCCTGCTCGGCGGGTCGCTCGACCCCGACCCCATCTTCAAGCGCATGCTTGATTCCGAACTCGACAAAGTATGCTCTTTTTACCGTTTAAAAGAGTTGGAGATCTTCGGCGAACTGGACCAGTTCCTGAAAGACGCCGAAGACTACAAGGCCGAGACACAAAATGTCAACATGGACGATGTTGTCGCGACGGAAGGGCAGCGCAGGACGTCCCGGTCGCAGAGCGTCTTCAACGTCCCGTTCCGGCGAAAGAGGAGGGCCTCTACCATGAGCGTGAGCTTCGAGGAGCCTGTCCAGGTGGACGACAGCGATAGTGACGCGGAGGACAATGCAGCCATGCTGAAGAAGAGGCCTTCAATGAAACAGAAGAGCAAGAGTGCATTTCAGACAGGGCCCGATTATTCTGGCATGGCCGAATCACGCGAAGACCTCCGAGCGCCCGATACCACACCCTCGTTCCTGAGAAGGAGACCCAGTCTGGCACTCGAGCTGGACGCCAGCGATCCGGGCCAAGTGTCGGCATTGTATGATACAGGGATTAACATAAAGAAACGAGCAGTCAGTCTGTACGTTTCGTTGTGCGAGCTGAAGTCGTTCATCCAGCTCAACCAGACCGGCTTCAAGAAGGCGACCAAAAAGTACGACAAAGTCTGCAACCGCAATATCAGGAAGGACTATATGGAAAAAGTGGTCAACCCCTCATACCCCTTCCAGGAAACCACGCTGGCCCACCTCGACGAGAATATCGCAAAGGTGGAGAAGGTGTACGCCGATGTTGTGACAAAAGGAGACCAGGATATGGCCAGACGGGAGCTTCGCCTTCATCTCCGTGAGCATGTGGTCTGGGAGCGGAACACGGTGTGGCGGGAAATGATTGGAATCGAACGCAAAACCCAAGCTGCCAACTTCGGCATCAGACAGACGCTCCTTGGTGCCCCGGATCCTTCACAAGTACGACTGCAGGGAGACCGGGACACCTCTGAGACGAAGGAAATCGTAACACCTGTGGGCCGATACAGGTGTCCCAGGTGGCTTTTCAGCTCGACCTTCTTCACCTTGATCGCGATTCTCGCAGTGTTCCTGGTCCTGCTGCTCGTCCCTATTCTGAAGAAGCCGGAGCAGCAGAATTGCCTCGCAATGCTGGTCTTCGTGTCGCTACTTTGGGCCACAGAAGTCATTCCTCTCTTTGTCACCTCATTGCTCATTCCATTCTTGGTCGTCGTCCTCCGAATCATGCGCTCTGACGACAAGCCTCACGAAAGACTCGACTCGAAGACGGCGACCAAGGCCGTCTTCGCTGCCATGTGGACCCCCGTCATCATGCTACTCCTTGGTGGCTTCACTATAGCCGCCGCCCTTTCCAAGTACCATATCGCCAAAATGATGGCTACATTCGTCCTCAGCAAAGCCGGCACCAAGGCGAGGACTGTGCTCATCACGAACATGTTTGTCGGCATGTTCTTGAGCATGTGGATCTCGAACGTTGCAGCACCTGTGCTGTGTTTTAGTATCATCCAGCCCATGCTCCGGAATCTCCCTGCCGACAGCAACATGTCCAAAGCTTTGATCTTGGGCATTGCATTGGCGTCCAACATCGGCGGGTCAGCCTCGCCGATCGCATCGCCGCAAAACATCATCGCGCTGCAGAACATGAAGCCCAGCCCGAGCTGGGGGGTCTGGTTCTTTGTGGCCCTGCCGGTCTGCATCATCAGCATCATTCTCATCTGGCTCTTGTTGCTCGTCTCATTCAAACCGGGCCGAGGCACGACCATCGTCCCCATCCGACCCATGAACGACAAACTCAACGGCGTCCAGTACTTCATCATCTCTGTTACGCTCATCACCATCGTGCTGTGGTGTACTTCGCATCAACTCGAAGGCATCTTTGGCGATATGGGCGTCATCGCCATCATCCCTATGGTCCTCTTCTTCGGCACGGGCATCTTGACCAAAGAAGACTTCAACAATTTCCTCTGGACGATCATCATCCTCGCCGCCGGTGGCTTGAGTCTCGGCCGCGCCGTCTCCTCGTCCGGGCTGCTGCATACCATCGCCAAAGGCATCACGGAGAACGTGCAAGGTCTGTCAGTCTACGGCGTCCTCGTGGTCTTTGCCGGTCTTGTACTGGTCGTGGCCACCTTCATCTCCCACACGGTCGCCGCTTTGATCATCCTCCCCCTCGTCCAGCAGGTCGGCGCGAGTATGGCGGAGCCGCATCCGAACTTGTTGGTCATGGGCAGCGCGTTGATGTGTAGCGCTGCCATGGGGTTGCCGACCTCTGGGTTTCCGAACATGAGTGAGTCAACTGTCCATTTTGATTTCTTCCAGTAATCCCAAAGTCAATCTTGCGACCCTCGAAGTCCTTGGAGTATCTCATACTCATGGCTGTATCCCGATGCTTCCACTTCTAAATGAGATGATAAATGCTAACATGTGTGTTTCCGAAATTAGCTGCCATCATGATGGAAGTCCCCGAAACAGGCGTCCGATATCTCCATGTCAAACACTTCCTTACACGTGGCATCCCGGCATCCATTCTAACCTTTGGCGTTGTCGTCACAGTGGGATATGGTTTGATGATCGCGGTAGGGTTATAATTAGACGGGTAGGCATTGTCGAGATCCAATGTCAATTTTTCCAAGTTCCGCGAAGATACATCTTATTTACAATTTAATAGGAGTTTGAACTGCATCCAAAAGAATGATATTCACTAATAGAGTACGTAAGTGGTGTACAATATACGCCGTGAGATGTCTTTCCGTGGATATCTCTGCCATGCGGGTCCTGACCTGATACGGTCTGTCATCGTAATAGTGGTACACTGGAGTTGAGCTCGATGGGGTCATGGTCAATGGCGGCCTGATGATTTCTGTACCCACCCTGTTCACGTAAAATAAGAGAGCATATAAGTTTGAAGAAGCCCATGTTAATCGAGGCTTCCGCTTTCGACATGCAACTAGTCAAAAAGACAGTGGGGTTTTCTGCTCGTCGCCGGCTTCATGCAAGCAGGACCGTCCTGAGCGGGAGCATCTCATGTCAGCGGCAATCCAAGGCCCCCAGAGCCAGTGCGTCCGGGAGGGAGATGTCGTATGGATGGATACAGGTGTGGAGGTATCTGCACCGCATGGAGTCGACTGCTTCATGCTTGTTCGCGGAGCCAAGAGTGACTTTGTGACAAGCAGCCATGGGATGAAGATTCCGGATATGGAAGCTTGCTCGATGCTCGTTCAGACGAACGCTTGCTGCCAAACGCCATCAGCTCGGCTAGCCCGATGTGCTACGACTTCCGGGTTCTGAGACCGGTCTTCGTCAACGGCAGCTGTGCGAAGCGATTCCATTGGACACCACCATGAAATTCTTCCGGTATGAGCGTTTCGTTCCTGGATGGCAAGTCGCACAGAGTTCCATCCTCAGACAGTACAGAATCTTTGTGGAATCCAGCATAGATCTCTGTCCCCGGCCCTTAGGAGAAAGAGTGCCATTGGAGGTGGTAGTGCAGCCGCCGTAGCATTGTTGGCTCAGCGTCGATCACCACGTTTCAGAAACCCAGTTCAGCTCAGAAGGAGGAAGCGTTTCTTTCTTTCTTGTTCAAAAGATTTCATCCTTCTCCCTGCGTCAAGCCCTCATCCTTCTTACTCCTCTTGACAAAGAAGAACTGTCCCCTCTTCCTACTGGCATCACCCTCGCCCATCTCGAACGGCGCGAGGACCCGATCATCCTGTCTGTCCGGCACACCCTTCTCCGGGTTCGGGTTCAGTCTACTAGAAAACTCCTTGCTCCAGTCGACAGGCATCTTGCGCCTGCGTATGGTTCCATTGACGCCCACTTTCTCTTCCATGCGCAAATACTCCTGTAGCGAATCGAGGGTGAATCCCCGCTCTTGCCGCGCCTCCTGGGTCTCGTCACGCAGCGCGACCAGCGGCGTCACGCCCGTGGTGTCGACTTTCTGGATCTCCTTGACGAAGTGCAGTTGTTGCTGGAGGGTTCGGAGCATCTCGGTCTGTTCTTGCGCGGATTTGGGAGGGGGCAGCGCGGAGAGACGGAGGAGGTGCTGGAGTTTCGAGGGCGTCACTTCCGACTCTGCGTCGGAGGAGTCTTCCGTCTTCTCTTTCGTTTTCGGTTTCACGTTGGAATCCTTCTTCGCACTGAGTCCGGGGTTCACGTTTTCGCTGGTACTGGTGCTGGGTTGTGTAGACGGAGATGTAGATGTAGAGGTTGGCGGCATCAGAGAAGCTACCGACCATGTAGGCTTTTTCAGGAGAGATGCGATCTTCGGGTTGATCTCGATCGATTTGACCAACCGTAACAGTTTGTCTCGTTCAGGACTTGCGCCTGGGCCGGACAGTTCTGTTCGGATGGTCAATGGACCCCGGGTGATTCGAGGCATGGTGACCTGACGCCTCTGGCAAGATAAGGCTGAATCTGACCTTCAAGTTACATGTGTAGTAGAGAGGTCATTCATTCATTGAACACATGGGACCAGTCGCTCGGAGCGTGAATGAACTCCTTGAACGAGGAGTGGTTTGTTTTATAGAACTGAGGAGTTGGGAGCGAGTTCAATTGAATGTCAATGAGTTGGAGAAGCCCAGCATCACTTTTGTTTAAAGCGGCATGGATCTTAGCCGGCGCGAGCCTCCGCTTGTGCCTTGCCTGATTGATTGCCTGCGCAAGGCTCGACTTTATTACTATTCGCAGGTGCATCTTACTGTCCACATCATCCCATCCAGAACAACATACAGCGAGAACAACCGCCAGTCTGACTTGTCCTTGTTGCTGTCTTCACACTCGACCCATTGACCATTGACCATTGACCATTGACCCACGACTCCGTCCGAATTGACCGCGTCCAAACTCCACAGTTTCCCACCCTCATCAGTGATATCCCGCCTCTCGTCCCATCGGCGGCCGTCATCCAGCCATGGCCCAAGATCCTCGAGCATTACTACAGAAAGCCGACAAGGCAGCACAAGGAGCCTCGGGCGGATTCAGCTTGTTCGGCGGCCGGGCAGAGAAATGGGAGAACGCAGCCGACCTGTACACACAAGCCGCGAATGCCTTCCGGGTACAGAAGCAGAGTAAGTCCGCAACCTGCCGTCCGCAACATGGCAAAGCATCCTATCTACATTCTGATCAGGAAATATCTGGTCGATACCTACTTTCTTTGCTGAGACCGCTGACATTCTTCGTTCTCCGATCTAGACTATGAAGCGGGCCAAGCATTCGAGAAAGCAGCATCGATACAACAAAGCAAACTCAACGAACCGGACGACATGGCCAACACCCTGACGGAAGCGTTCAAGGTGTACCGCAAAGACTCACCACAGGACGCCGTGCGAGTCCTAGCGACCGCAATCGCGCACTACACGACCAAAGGCAACTTCCGGCGCGCGGCGACGCACCAGCAGAACCTGGCGGAAGTGTACGAGATGGAGCTGGGCGACCAGAAGAAGGCTCTGGCCGCCTACGACACGGCCGCGCAGTGGTACGAGAGTGACAACGCCGAGGCGCTCGCCAACAAACTGTACCTGAAGGTCGCCGACCTGGCCGCCCTTGAGGGCGACTACCAGACGGCGATCACCAAGTTCGAGGCCGTGGCCAAGTCGTCGCTCAACAACAATCTCATGCGCTGGTCCGTCAAGGATTACTTTTTAAAAGCGGGCATCTGCCATCTCGCCGCGGGCGACCAGGTCGCCACGAAACGCGCCCTCGAACAGTACCGGGAACTGGATAACGGGTTCGCCGGCACCAGGGAGCATATGTTGTTGACAGACTTGGTCGCCGCGGTCGAGGAGGGCGACCAAGAGGCCTTTGCGGATAAGTTGTTCCAGTATGATCAGTTGAGCAAGCTGGATAAGTGGAAGACCACGCTGTTGCTCAGAGTCAAGAATGCCATTGAGAAGGAGGAAGAGGATTTCTCGTGAGGCGCTAGCACCAGCAGCAGAAGAAGAAGAAGACGGACGCTGGTCGGGTCTATAGGTGCATGTGGGCCGCATGGACAGGGACCCGGGGCTGCCTTCTGCAGAGGCTTGGGCAATGACTTTATGATCGAGAGGTTGTGTGTCATGGCGTTCGTTGGTTGGGGATGTGCTGGCTGGCTGGATGCATGTTACTGCCTACTATACTGCGACTTCGGGTCAACTTTGTCCCAGAAACTTTAGAGAGCGAGGATGGAAATCAAGACACAATTCGCACTGAGCGGCATTCTTGAACACGCTTCGTTTTGCTCGCAGGGCGAAGTACGCGCTGCTGACCATATAGAGTGCCATCTCATCCAATCCACTGCCCTGCCCAATGCAATCGAGTGCTTTGCTGTACATGTTCATGTCTCCCTGGTGTGTATGAGCATACGCGTTGAAGCGCCCGAACAATTTCTGTTCTCTCCTCAGGCCTTGGCCCCTGCTGCAAAGTGCTATGAAAGCAAATCCATACCTCCTATCCCATCCCATACAATTCTATTTTCATGCCATGACTCCCCATGCATTGCAGGAAATACTTTTTTAACACCACGTAAAGACGGGTTTCTTGCTCTTGACAGTCTCCAGCCTCTCAACAATGACCTTTCGTTTATGTGATTCCATATCGCTTGCGGCAGCATAGCCCAGATCGCCCTCCAGATCATCGCCTTCATAGAATATCACAGGGTGTTTGCCGCTGCGGGTCGACAGAGACCTCTGTCGTCGAACGGTCGATTTGGAATGACCCTCGCGCCGGGGGAATTCAAAGCTGAACCGGTTCTTGCCTTTGGCTGTGGGCCGGGTCGGTTGCGCGGGGCCACTGTTGCCCAGGCTGTTCCTAGCCTCTTTGGCATAGTCGGAGGCGTCGAAGAGAGGACCACTGATGCCGGGACTGCTAGGTCCTTCTTCGCCCGGCGGCGAGGCGACGTCGATCGTGCCGTCCTCCCGCGTCAGGTCGAAGCGATTGGGATTCGGCAGGTCGGGGGTTATCGAGCCTAGAAGGTCGTGTTGTGGCGATTGTCTTCCGGGAGGGGCGGACGAGTACGATGCTCCAATGTCCATCTCTTCCTGCTGGTCGTACCGATGCTGTGCCTTCCGACTCATCTCGGTTGAAGGCATCCGCATCGGGATAGCCACGGGCACATCGACGAGGTCATCCCAGACACAAACTCTTGTCCGTCTGGTCAACTCGAGTGGTCCATGATCATCCTGCTTGAGGGTCTCAACGACGTTCCATGCCTGACCTTTCATGACGGCTATTTGCCGCGCAAACATGCTTTCTTTGAAATCGGCATCCAGTGCAAACACTCGGCGTAATGCCAACTGAGTCTCACTCCACCATGCCGTCGACGTAAGTAGCGGAAGAAAATGTTCTCGCGTCCTTTTGGAGAAGGGTTGTCCGATTAAAGATACTGGGAGGAACAACCAGCCAAATGGGAAGCTGCGCCACTAGATGCGATATTAGTAAAGCTTTTCTGAATAGAGGCAGGGAACAAAAACTCACGGCATCCGGGTGCTTCCAGGGCCAGGACAAACTATTGTCAATGGCCCCGATCTGTATCGTAAGATGGCCATCATCCCTGGCATTGGATGGGGTCCCTGACCGACTCTCCATGGTTTCATACCTTCGATACGGTCTGGAGGTATTCGACTCCGGTCGCGCGGGGCTCACGGAGGTCGGTCGATGATTGGCATCTCCGTCGCGGGCGGTACCGTTGGATTTTGGCAGTTCTACAACGAGTGAGACTTCTTCTTTCTTCCAGTCGATTTTGATCATCCAGTTGTCTAGTCCGCGATCCGTGTTCCTCATGATATAATCCAATATAACAAGTTTTTCCAGCTCTTCTCGGAAAGCCTGTTTTATCCTCGGCGTCCAATGGAATTTGGGGATCTGCTCTTCAGGCTGAGGTGACAGTACTCGCGGGGTCTCGTCGTCATCGGATGGATGGCCTCGGAGGGGAAAACAATTCGACAGAGGTCTCCTCTTCCGCGTATGTTCCAGATCTTCTCGGAATCCAGTGGCCTGATCTGGCCAGGGGTTTTCGCGGAGAAATATGTTGGCGTCTTTGAACCCTTTCAAGAAAACTTGGAAGCTTCCCACTTTGGCGGGCAAGCTCTTCTTTCCACCCCAGGTGCTTCTCCGCTCCCAGAAGTCGTAATAGAAGGATTTTGAGGAAAGCCATACCACGTCCGTACAAGGCACCAAGTAGGTTCTCAACTGGCAGTCGAGAACATACGCAGCTGCCTCGGAAACGTAGGAAAGGTTGGGTATGAGACATGCTCGACCAAAAAAGAAAGGAAACAAATTTCTGTGTATCCATTTCGTCCATTTTGGATTTCTTGAAGCATATGGCTCTTCGTCTTTTGGCTTGAAGACGCCGACCACCTTCCCCTGACTGTTTCGTGCAAAATAGCTGCCAGAGCTGCCCTGAGATATCATTTTAGGATGGACTCCTTGTTCGATTGCAATCCTCACACTTTCCACAATGGAATCAAACTGTGCTTTGCTCATGCGTTGGGTGTCCGCAGCTTCGTAGGCAGCCAGATCTTCGGCGGTATATGGGCGAACCCCTGGAGGTGCCTGGAAGACGGAATGATGTATTTCCAGTTGTTCCTCCTCATGGGTCTTGCCCTTGACGGAATTGATCTTGAACTTGGAGGCGATTTCTTCGGCCCATCGTTCCAGTCTTGCATTTATAGCTTTTATATCCACGCCGGAGGAATTACTCCTCGTCCGTCGGTTCGGTCTTCGTCGGTCGTGGTAGGGTCCTGCGCGCATGTGCTCCCGGGGGCCAGGTTGAATCGAGGCATAACGAGTACTAAATGAGGGGTTGTCGTAGGTCTCATTCCCATAATCTTCGTCGGCGAGCGGTCCATCGTCGTCGTCTGCTTGTGCAAGGCGAGCATAGCCTGAGGTCGCTCTATGACGAGGCATGGTGGGCGCCGAGCTGTGATGGGGGGCGGCTCTGAGGATTTGGAGAGCTGCTACATGCCGTTCAAAACATTCTCGATGTCCGAGAGAAGCTTGCCCTCCGCCAATATGCAATCACAGGCAGAATGATGACATACAGCGCTTGGTGCCACGTACGAGAAATCACAACTTGAACGGTCTGGACTTGAAGATTCCGGTAAAGGAGGACAGGGGCATGCTAATTGGGTGATTAGCCTGGTACTGCGGAGCACAATGTGTGATCTCATTATCGATTATCATGTACGGAGGGGCATACTACATATTGGACCGCCCCTCGCCCCTATCCCACTTCAAGCATGAGAGCGATCGAGCAGACACTGAAGGCGACATCATTCGTGTAACCGTCTGCTGGAGAACGCATGCTCAGCAGTAGTTAGAATTGTGTTTCAGTCATTGAACATCCTCCAATTGCAACCAGCATTCCAAGCTTGGTGGCGCGCGATGAAAAGCAGCATGTAAGGCCCAGTAACAGGGAAGCCAACAGCCACGCCAGCCACAACTGAGGCGCGTGTCTGATATCCGAAATCTCGAAGGAGTTCGAGAAAAGACGTGACAGTGGCTGTCAATCTCGGAACTTCATGTCTTGATCTGCTACTTTTGACGCGTGACAGCAGTTGATACCACTGGCACTTTGTGTCAAGGGATGAGATTGTCGCTCCGGTTGTACCACGTCAGACAAGACTGCTGGCATCGAGCGGGAAGGTACCTGGTTATCGCGACAGCTGCCACAAGGACTTCACCGGAATCTGCGATCATCCTGTCGTATAACGCTTTGCGTACCTACATGGGCCAAATTCCGTTAGGTCAATCAATCACGACGAGATCAATACGAATGATAGAACTCCAACAGCAGATGATAATGTCGATGGCACACGGTGGCCTCCCTTCTCACCGCCGCTCTTCTGATACCAGTGTAACTTGGCCTCATCCATTGCGCTCTTGGCCTGTAGCACGGCCAGCAGCTGCTTGACGTAGACCGGGCCTAACTGAATGTTCCTTCGATCAGCTATCAGCGTTCATTGTTGATTCACTTGGGCAGGCGTGTGGCATCGAGTCTTCTGCCACCATTCTTGATTCTGATGGTCACCTTTCCATCCGAGTACCAGTTGGCTTCCATACCGATGGTTAGGAAGATTTACCTACGTCACCGTGGTCGAGGTGGAATGGTTGCTCTTGAAGACGTGAGTCGTGTTTCCTGTGCTCGCGAGGCTATTACCCCTGATTAAAGCGGCACCGCCTGTCTGTATGCCCACCGGCTAAAAAGTATAAGGCGGCGTCATCTTTGTTCCCAGCGCAGTAAGCCGCGGGTAAATCGGGAGTACGTATTTAGTACTGTGGTAGAATTCTTAGACCTTCAATTGGCTGTGCAACGACCACGGAGGAGGGCGAAAAGGAGGCGCATCAGAAGCCACGCCTCCACCGCGAGATTGGACAATCTCTTTTGCTTCCCCAGATTTTCGAAAGGCCGAATCAGCACCATACGACGATCGCGTGTCTTCCGTGCGAATCCTTCTTACAGAGACCAGATGCTGTGCTGTCCGATGAGCCTTCCAGACCTTTTCTCTACGGTCCCGGCATGGGAGTCAGGGAGACACCCTCCAGCAGCCAGATGTCCAACTGGCCTGGCAGACCCCGGCCCAAATTGCATTTCTGTTACGTCGTAGAAGGGTCCCATCTTTCTCGACAGACGCGTGGAAAATTAGACACAGCGCAATTAGACATTGTCTTTAGCTTGACGGGCGGGACCAATATTCTCGTGGGCTTAGCCTGCTCCATTGTATGCCCCCTGGCTCCAAGATACGTATTGGGTCCAGAGCAAAAGCCTCAAGGCTCCCGCCTATCGATACTGGATAAAAGTCGATTTGGATCTTCAGTCGTGCGACAACTGCGTGCTCAATTTCTATGAACAGTGTCTTGGTTTCTTCAACTGCTGTTAGGTGTTCGTGGCATTCATATCAGAAAGAACCTGAACATCTCTGTCACCTGCGTCCGGCCGTTGCCCTCCATCCTCGCATTCTGCCAGTGAGACCACGGTCAGGTCTCAAACAACATTGAACACGGCGTCCGCAGTCGCACCACCGCTCTTTCGGGCCTCAGGCCTTGACCCTACCTACCGACCCCTATCCACCCCAGTGAGGGATTCCAAATTCGCCGAGTATAGCACGTCAAGAAGGGACCATACGGCGCGACTCTCACCTCTACCGCCAGCGGCGGCGGTATTGGGTAGGGATATCCCGCGCCCGGCGACCGCTCTCCCTAGCACGAGGGACCTTTTCCTTCATCAACCCGAAGTTCACACGCGAGGGGCGAGTTCGGGTCTTGGGCGGGAATATTACTCGGAGCCTCGACCGGCTCTGCCAGGACTGTCGACCTTGACTTCTCTTGCGGCCACGGCTCCACCATTCAGGTACTCACTGCATTCACTGCACTTTCTGAGCAGCAATTTGCAACCAAGAAATGGAATAGCATGTTGACGTTGGGCTCAATCACAGGTCATTTTCAGGCAACCATGCTTCATCGCCCACCCCGATGGGCTATCATGGCATGATGGCAGCAATACCAACTCCTGGTATTGCAGGAAGCGCACCGGTAAGTCCATCTGGCAGTCCTCTTTTTCTGAGCATCCATCTCCGGAGTGCCACACTACAGTCCGATTACCTCACATTCAGCGGTGGCTGTCGCGTCATCCGTGGCATCGACATCAGAGCAGTCATTTGATTGATTGAATGATTGACTGATACAATTTCCCTGCCACTTTGATTTCCGATGCCACCGCTAGTGCCAAGCCACCCACCCACACACGATCACGAGACTGTCAAGCTTGCTACTGGCTGTTATCGCTGCGCTGCAGTGAGAGCTAGTGAAAGGCTCCACCACGCCGGCAGCCAGCCGTCGACTTGAATGCAACAATCTCTTATCTTATCCCTTATCCACTGTACCGATAACACTAACCTCTAGTACTCTGGTATCCACCAAAGTAGTACTACGGTTACTTTATCGTCCCCCGTCTATATCCGCACAATCTCTCTTCCTCCTTCCCACTTCTTTATCTTATCGCTCTTCCCTCTCGCAATCGCAATCGATAACTGAATCTTCCCATCTTTTTGTCGCTTCTTCACCCCCAGCGCAATCGCAACGCAGCGCGAGCGATCCTCAACCATGGCTGCTTCATTAACCGGCACTGACCATAATTTACCCTTTTCACAGCCTGTTTGTCAGAACTGTCAGACATCAACCACCCCATTATGGCGACGCGACGAGTCCGGGTCGGTCCTCTGCAACGCCTGCGGACTTTTCCTCAAACTACACGGCCGCCCACGCCCAATCAGCCTCAAAACAGATGTCATCAAGAGTCGCAATCGAGTCAAGACTTCCAACCAAGGTCCTAAGAAGAAGGTAAGCGTTGCAGACAGCAACGATGCTCGCATCCCTTTGCCGGACCAAGGCTTATCAGCGCAGTTGGAACAAAATGGCAATTCTACCGGGCAGGCCGAGATGGCCACTCCGCCGCACGGAGCGAATGCGCATCGACGCGTCTCGCAGATGGCTACGTCTGTAGCCTCTGACCGGTCACATTCTCCAGTTTCCCGAACAGGAACACCGGGTGTTACACACGATCCCAACATTGCACCGCAACACGTCTTTGACGGTGCATCATCACATCTGCCCGAGCATCACTTTGCGAACGGCTCTCCTTCTCTTCCTCCCCTCAACCAACCGTCCCCTAACACAAATTCGGTCGTCAACGACCGACACACCGAGTTGCCCATGTCCTATGAACAGTTGGTGACCGCCAATGCCAACCTACGAACTCGAGTGTCGGAGCTGGAAGTCATCAGCATGGTATACTCGGACAATGAAAACAACATCCGCAAGGAGCGTGACCGAGCCGTCCGCGAACGAGACGAGTTGAAACGGAAAGTCGAGCAGTTGGAAAGGAAACTGCAAGACATCCGCGAAGCGAAAGAGGAACCACCCTCCAAAAAGCAACGATTGTCCGATCAATCTTGAGAATGGAGGATCATTTTGTTCGATGGAGTTGATTTGTCCCGTCATCATCCATGATACCCAAATCCACGATTTTCTTTTTCGGTGTTCATGGGGAGAAGGTTTCGACGTGTTCGGGTTTAATTTAATTTGGCTGCTGCACGGCCACGCCGGGACGGCCAAGGCCGGGCAGGGCGTTGACAAGTTCTACAGGAGGCGAGATGGTCGGGATGGCTTTGTTTTCCGCGAGATCAAGCCAACAATGGCTGCGACCGCACATGTCGGTAAAACAAGGCATGGCGAAGAACGGGAAAGTCTAGGTATGCAAGAGCGCGCTTTGATGACCAGATATCGATTGAAGTGCTGGGATGGCAAAGAGGGATTCTGTCATCCGGACATGGCCAGATCAATGCACAAACGGTTTCCGCGAAGTCTTGTTTCTCCGTCCCTACCCGAAATTCTCCAAAGGTGCCTGACCGCGGTTCATTAACCAGGGGTGCCATCAGCTCTCTCTTCCTCTGCCTTTGCCTCTGCTCAATGTGATTCTAGTTGTCCCTTGTTCTCACGTCTGATCTCCCTACAACAATTGAGTCGACCTCATTCCAATAACACGCTCCATCGAACGTCCTTTGTGATGTGCTGAGTGTTCTTCCCCAACCCATCCTCGGATCTGCTTGAGATGTATTAGCATATCCCCTACAACGGCCCCAGCGGTGGGGATGGAATAGGTACCGTGGGTTGCTCGCTCCTGACTATCACCAACTGATCTCAAACGTACCTCTTGATCTGGACAAGATTGCGCATGCCCGAGGAGCCGCCGGTCCTGACTGAAGGGCGAGCGTCCCCGCATCGGCCCCCGGTCCGGCTGCGGTACGGTTCGGCTATCAATATGGAGAAACAAGTTGAACCCCAGCCTTGCCCGCGCGAGTATGGGTATGGTTCCCTGAGAGCTTGCATTCAAATATCCCCTTGGGTTTGCCTGTCTCTGAATCCCTGCTCCTGTCCAATATTCTGTCTCGAATGCAAGGGTTTATATCTGTTTATTCAGCGATATTGACACGAAAAGGGCCAGAGCGCAGGGACTGACTGACTGCCTGAGTCCCACACTTTACCCCGGATTTTTCCAACCAAGTGTCTCGACCTCGTCGACATGGCCCGCCTTCCCTCGCCTCCTCACGCCGCCTCGGTCCCCGTGTCTCCGCTCCAACTGCCATCGTCATTCAACTTCGCCCGCGATGTCGTCGACTACTGGGCGCAGAAAGATCCCACGCTTGTCGCGCTGCATTGGACGGACCAGCACCTCAGCACGTCCAGACAATTCACGTACAGCCATTTCTCACGCCAGTCTCACCGCGTGGCTTCTCTCCTGTCCTCACTTGGGATCAAGCAGGGCGACATCGTGGTCATCATCGCGCCGCGGGTGCCGGAATGGTGGGAGATCGCAACGGCATGTCTGCGCCAGGGGATCGTGTTGTGTCCGTGCACCACGCTTCTGGTCGACAAGGACATCGAGTATCGGCTGCAAGTGTCGGACGCGGCGGCGTTCATTGGCGACGAGGCGGCGGTTGCGAAATGCTTGAAAGTCCGGGAGAGCTGTCCGAAATTGAGGATCGTCGTGGAATTAGATGGCGGGTTCAACGGCACCGGCAGCAACAAATCCAAACTTACTTCTCTGTCCGGAGTATATTCATTCTCTGACGAACTCTCCAAAATCCCCCAAGACAGCGTGGTCTCTGTTTCTAGCACATTGACACCCACATCTCCGGCCTTGATCTTCTTCACGTCCGGCACAACCGGCCCGCCCAAGATGGTTCTGCACAGCCAGACATCCTACCCCCTCGCGCACGCCCTAACAGGGATCCACTGGCTACAGCTATCTCCGGGAAAACTGTACTGGAACCTGTCGGAGCAAGGCTGGGCCAAGGCGGCCTGGTCGTTCTTCTCGACCTGGAACTGCGGCGCCACGCTGTTCGTGCACGACGACCGTCTGGCCTTCCACCCGCTCCGGACGTTGCAAGTCCTGCACCGCTTCCCCATCACCACCCTGTGCGCGCCACCCACCGTGTATCGCCAACTGGTGCTCGACGAGAGCAGGGAGTTCTTCGCCAGCGACGCCGGCCGCCCCAACGCGCTGCTGCATTGCTGTGGTGCCGGCGAACCGCTGAACGAGAGCGTCATCCGCACCTGGAAGGAGATGACGCGCGGCATTGAGATCTACGATGCCTACGGCCAGACCGAGACCATCGTCGTGTGTGCAAACCAGAAACACATCCCGGTCAAGCCGGGGAGTATGGGCAAGCCGGTGCCCGGGGTGCCTTTGACGGTGGTCGACCCGGAGGGAAATGTCGCGAAAGATGACGAGGAGGGGGATATTGCTATTGCTATCGGCATTTCAACATCGGCTGACAGTGATGATGGTCATGGTCATGACGAATCGGCCTTTTTCGGCATCTTTCAAGGGTATATTGACAAAAAGACAGGCAGGCTCGATACCAAGATCCGAGTCTTTCGCAATGGGAGAAAATACTTCATCACCGGCGACCGCGCGAGGCGGGATGCCGATGACTATTTCTGGTTTGTGGGCAGGAGTGACGATGTGATCAATTCGAGCGGGTATAGAATTGGTGAGTTCAAGTTGTCAACGACCATTGACAGGATCGACTATTTATGACGATGATGTTTCTGTCCATCATCTATACATTTATCAAGTACCTCACTAACCTCTTATCTCTCCCTTTCTTCGCCAAATCCAGGCCCCTTCGAAGTCGAATCTACTCTCAAACTACACCCTTCCGTCGTCGAATCCGCCGTCGTCGCCTCCCCTGACGCGCAACGCGACGAGGTCGTCAAAGCGTTCGTCGTCCTGACCGAGTCGGCGGCGTCGAAGATCTCTCGGTCACAACAAGCATACGACGATCTAGTAAAGGAGTTACAAGAATTCTGTAAACAGAACGCCGCGCCATACAAATACCCCCGCAGAATTGAGTTCGTCGACGCCACCTTCTTGCCCAAGACTATCAGTGGGAAGATCAAGAGGGCGGAATTGAAAGCCTTGGAGAGGAAGAGGTATAATGATAACAACAACAACAACAATAACGGCGTGGCGAAGTTATAAGATATCGAGATACCTACATACCTAGATAGGTAACATCTATGTAACGTAGTGCCTTCTCTTCTCGGTTCGTGTCATAGACATGCATAACCTTGTCCACAACTTGTACGCGAGATGTCCGAGACAGCTATTCATTGATCTCATCCTTCCCGCCATTGCCGTAGAGCGTATGCGAACTCGGCGTCGTGGTCATTGCAGAATTCAATAGATCTCATGGGCAGAGAATGTCTTTGGGCGCAACTGTGTGGGAAATACCCGCGACTCTCAGTCACTTCGTCGGAAGTACGGCTGTAGTAATCCAGTGTTGTGGTCTGGAACCATTCTGACAAACCTTACAGCTCAGTCCTGCTTGGTGTACCAGCAATGGTGAGTATGACCATTCCCGGACAAGCTGTGGGCCATGGCGTAGGCGAGGTGCTAGCGGTTGCAACGGCGGTACTCTTTGCTTCCACAGTTGCGGGATTTCAGACCGTGCGCGAGCCGAGCCGTGTTGAGGACATGAAAACAGAGCTGTAGAGTGCGAGCCCTGGCACTGCTTTTATGTGGACTGTTCCTTGTGTATAGCAGTACCAGGCGCTAAGGCTTTTGAGGAAATGCCGTCAGTCAGCTCGAGCAGTCGGATGCCTTGTTCGTTTGGCTGGAAGAAAGAAAAGAAACCATCGATCCGTGATTACAAGAGACCCTCCCAGACGGCCACGTCGTCAACGGATGCATCGTCCTCCTCAAGCAGCGGATATGCTCTTTTTTAGTCTTCCAGGTCGTGAAGTGGCATCTTCAAAGCGATTCTTCTTGGCTCTCCTTGGCGACAGCCCCTGGAATGCAGGATGTATCATGCGCAACGCAGTGGAGTCAACAGAACGTGGTCCTTTTGGTCCTCCTGCTGCCCGTGATGCTGGTTGAATTGCACAGACCAGCCCGGGGACGGGATGCCTTTTAGACATTCCGCCATTTTTGGTTTCGAATGTTGTCAGAAGCGCTGGTCGTCTCATATCGGAATGGCTACGATTTCCTCTCCCTCCTTACCGTCCGGCACCAAATCACCATAGACGGTGAGTGGAATGACAACTTCAAAAGTCTCACAGTCAAGATTTTCCACCGCCACATTGATGGCACCCCTTTCATCTTTGACCACCTCTTCCAGCAGATCCGCCATGGCCTGTTCTTCTCCGTCCTCAAACTCCACAGGCTTGATGGTGCCAAACTCGAAACGAAGGCTCCATTCGAGGTTGACACCGGAGGTCATGAATGTCGGAGTTGCCCCAGCTGGTATACTAGGTGCGAATATGGCTCGCTTCGAGAACAAAATGGTATCCGACCGTCCCCAGTAGACCTTCCGAGTGACTCGATTGATGGTCGTGGCAGATCGAACTGCCAGTGCTTGACTTACTTTCTCGGTGGTTTCGAGCGTCGACCTGAGAGATGCACAAGGGACCTGTCCTTCCGAGAAGTCGACCACAGCGGTCACCGTTTCTCCAAGCCTGTGAAGAGGGCGGTCGATGACAATGACTGCCACCTTCTGGCCATTCCGGGTAATTTCGAATCGATTGGGACTGGACTCACCACCGGCGAGCTGGTTGCTGAAAAGGATGGCGTGGTTGATGGCTTGGATTGCAGTGCGATCATCTCCTGAATTCTGGTTGCTCAAGAAAGCCTCCATCGTACCGCTACTCGATTGACGTCTCCGGCTACGATCGAGCAGAGTATCCACAAACTGGAGGAACTCTACTGTAGACCTCTCATCGGATTTCAGGGTCGGTGTTTCCGCCTCTTCCTGGCTCTCTGGTGATGATATGCATTGAGTGAGAGCCAGGTCTTGAAGGACGACATGGGGTTGCATCAAGTCATGGCCAAAGATCTCGCCGTCATAGTTGACACCGGAGAAGACGCGGATAGGAACATTGACTTGTCGGACTGCATGTACATCACGGCCTCCTGGTAGACCCTGGACGCCGACAGTCAGATTGTATGATATCTTGATGGCTTTTCCTCGATGACTGGAAGGTAGCCCCCGGGGTAGTGGGTAGACGTAGGAATAGCTTCGCTCTTCACCCGGTTCGAGGTGCATGTCGACGAAGAGAAGCGATTGTGGAGTCGAAAGCAACGGGATCGCACGGGAGTTCTTTACAGCGTTCATCTCCTTGACACTGCTCATGTTGTCTCCGCTGATCAGACTGTTGAGTGAGTCCCCAATGTTATTCAGACTAAAATTCCCTAGGAACCCACTGGTCGGACGAGGCTTCTTGACGCCGACGACACCACCGCCAGCCTGTCCACCAAGAAAGCCTTTGCTCTTGACTTCTTCGAAATGAGCCTGATCGATCAAGGAGGCGTCTAGAGTGAAGGTCGCACTCAGTTGAGCATATCCCATGAGAAGATTGACCGCTTGAGGCCTTCGTTGAGGTCTCCCTGGCACCCTCCGAGGCAGGGGGTTGGAGTGGTCGAAAAGTGGTCTAAGATCTGACAAGACGGATGGTAGCTCAGACATGACGGTCTCCTGTGAATGGTTGCTGAGAGAATAGAAATCGCCACTACTGCGTTCGCTGGCAACTTGGTTTGCAGTCCCTGAGATAATGCGAGCCGTGGGCCCGGTTTGAGTAGAGCCAGCGTTGAGGGCATCGTCTGTGGTTGAAGCAGAAGGTCGATCTTCATCTTTGTCGGGAGGAAACTTGAAGTCTGGGGTAGGTTCAGGGTTCTGGTGGGTGGGATCCCGAAATATTGGACTCCTATGTCGTCCTTCTGGAGGATTCGGCGAGCCGGAGGGGGAGTTTCGACGATTCTGGCCATTCCAGAGCGGCGCAGCTAGACACATTAGTGATCAGAGATATCACGGCATAAAAACAGAATATGTGTCCAAACACACCTTGCTGTGTGGCGACTGTGGATGATCGTTGATGACTCAGTCTCTGTTGTCTGGCCCAGCTGCCTCCATTCTCCGACAGGTCACCGGCGGCTATGGGAGAGGTGACAGAGATTATGGAGACCGACCGCTGCTGTTGATGAGTTGGCCTCTGCGGACGTGTTTGATGCTCGTTTGGTGAGCCTGGGCTGTATGAGGCCGTAGCTCGGTGGCGGTCAGGGGGTTCAGGCAGATGGTCGTTATTGTTGCGAGCGCGTCCATTCTGACCCAATCTTGGGGAGGCATTCGTCCGGTTCACCTGAGCTGCGATCTGGTTGATGCTCTCTCGCCGACTTGTTCGTCGCGTCTGGGAGGCTGGAGTGACGGGTTCAGACAAGGTTGCGACATTCTTGAAGGTGATGGTGCATCGGAGCTCTTCGCCCGCAAACACTGACTGGTCATGGAAGCGGACGACTACATGGAGATCCGAATGCATCCCCCGTCTGCAAGGCCAGATAGTCAAGGAGACTGAGGGACCTGATATTGCTAGGGGAGGAGGGTTTATTGGTTCCAGGAGAAATTGCTGTGCAAAGAGGCTGATGGTTGATTGTCTCTACTCTGTAGATGGAGTGCCAGTCAGTGGTTGACGTTGAGCGCGGAAGAACCTCGGCAATATCGTCTACAGACTTCAAGTCTATGATGCGCAGCCAGAGATGAACACGACAGGGACACCAACACTATATCACTGCATCTGTACTTGAAAGAATGGAATATGGGCTGTAACATGTCACTGCTGATATACAGCATCGACATTTAGTATGGCTACTAAGGCTCAAACAATGTCGAGTCGTGATTGTAGCCTCTGGCCTCCGACCTCCACACCGACATCTGCGCTGCCTTCAAACTATTTGGTTTGGGTGCATCATCACGATCCCTTGAAGCTCACTTCATGCACGCTTCCATCAGAGGTGATGTCCTGGGAGTGGTTCCACGGGGATGCACATTGCTGCGACAGATATGTATGCCGTACTGCGATCAGAGATGGTCAGTAGAGTCCTCATTTCATAGAGAATTGACATACCCTGAGCGGTACGCTCTGCGTTGCCTGCCCAGAAGGGCGAGGGGATTCGTCCACTTAGCCATTGCAAACGGCATCGTGATAGTATCTTTGACCAGTGCTGGTCAATCGGATATCTCACAGAAGCGATCAAGCCTGGAGCGGCAGTTCCTGCTGAGCCTCTGACGGCTGTTGTTGCTCTTCTTCACATCAACCATTGTTGTATCGACGTGTTATTTCACCCAGCAACATTCACTTGTGTAGCCAGCTTTTCAGTTACCCTGCCCAGACCATTGTTGGCATAGAAATCCATCGGATACGTCTCACCCTCTTCTTCCCAGCTCCGTTTACCGCCCAGCGCCACCAACGCCTCATAAGGCGTCAACAATGGTCGAGGGAAGGCATAACCCCAATCAATGCTTAATCGAGGACATGCAATCTGCACCCAGCAATCCACATCCTCAAACATGGCCAGCTTTCCCGGAAAGATCTCGCTGAGCAGAAGATTGACGTACGGTATGCCCTGTCTGTCAAGGTAATTTTCAATCATGGTCATGGTATGAGGATTTCCCTGGCGTCCCAGAGCGCCCAGGATCAACCCCCATTTTTTGGCTCTCTTCGCTGTACTGATGGCAGCGGACCGCATATCGAGCATCTCCTCGTGTGAATATGTCTCCCGGGTCAATTTCCGCGAGTATGGATCATATCGGTACGCAGGAATATCGGGGTTGGCAATCATCGCAGCCTCAAGATGGAAGCGACCATCACCGAGATACAGAATCAAATCAACATTCGCATCTGCTGTGATTTTGGGAGCCGTGCACCCCAACACTTCGCCCTTGCTCAATGGCATGACCTGGGGCACCACCAGCTTCAACCCTTCCGCCTCCAGCGCAGGCCTAATGGTGTGCAAAGTCGAATTGAATTGGATTGTACCAACCATGGCAATGGTCTTCCCTGGCGGAATGTTTCGAGACAAGGTGGTCACCAGATGTTTTGTATCTATGGAAATGTCGACGAAGATATAGAGGGTGGCGATCTTGCTGACCGACACCGGTATCAGACAGCTGTGGGCGTAGTGCACCAGAAGATCACATCCCAATGCTCTTGCTGTGTAGTCGTCGATACAGCATGCACCATATGTGACATCGCCCATGATCAGCGTCTCCGTGCCGGGACAGAACTGCGTCAGGATGTCGGATATCGTGGTTGCGAACATGAGGAGACCCTCGGGGAATTGCAGAGCGACCCTTTTAGCCTGCAGCGTCCGTATGCGATGTATAGTCTTGGGTATCTCGAAACTGTAATTGTGAGGTAGCAAACCGATGGCCGCCTGGATATCGGGATCATCGAGGATCTCGGGAGGGACTTGGTTCAGCGCCCGTGGCGTCCTGCGCTGGACTATCTCCAGTCAATATAGCCCCCGGGGAAATGCATATGAATGGCAGCATACTCATCGGAACCACAGCGTTCGTCTCTTCCACTGATGACAACGCATCTTGTCTGTGCTGTGCCTGCGCTTCAGCAGTCCTCCTCCCGACGAACCGTCTCTTGGGGGTTCTGTTTATGGGGCTACTTTCGTCCAACGTAGGAAAAGCGCCAGGCATCAGTGTCTGCTCAGAGTCCATCTTCAGCCTTTATGATCAAGTCGCCTTCAGAAGACAAGAATCAGTAACAGCAATGGAACGAGCAATCTCGTCGGTGGCATCATTTGTATCCGCATCTACACGGTAAAATTCTCGCCTCGCCATCATCTCCGAGTTCAAGTTGCAGTCACTGCGCGAAATGCGGGGAGCAGAATTTCTGGCCCCCGGTCTGAGCCCGATGCGGTTAAGTGGTGACGCCGCCCTGAACGTGGTCGAGATTTGGGTAAGCTGCACTGCAGTGAGTGTGAAGGAGCTCACTACCTGCTACTTATCCCTCTCTGATGTGATCAAGTCTGTCTCTATTGAAGTGTACGCCATATCTCAGAAATACGGTGCATTTCGCCCGGCACGTCGGAATTCCGTTCCCTCCGAAGGTCTTCGAAGTCACAGCGTGTTGGTTAGTTCCGCTGATGGTGACGGAGCGTGTCCAACGAGCTGGATTATAGACCTATCTCGAAGCCAGTCATCGGGTCACGCGGCCTGGCCAGTCCTCGACCCCTTTGTGAACATTTCGGATCTGGAAAAGGCCTACTGCTATATGGCGAAGATACTGAGTGATCGATACAAGTGCCATTTCGCGCACATCGGCAGCCCTTCCGAGGATCAATACTGTGGTACAACAATTGGCAAGTAACGAATGCTCGTGAAGATGCTGCTCCCATGCACTCACCTAGTCAGTACTCTGTATTGAGCTGAGCTACAGATTCCTGCACCGTGACATGTGATATCCAACGACGACTTGAACGTCTTGACTGCTGTGCTTTTCTTGACCGTACATTGGAGTTAACGGAGATAAGGAATTGAGCCGACTTCGACACTGTAGGACGGTACGGAGCACATACGGAGCACGGACTGATTGACTGTATAATAAAGCTGGCGCGATGATGGAAAGGTCTGCTGGTGATGGACAAACACCAACTGACAACTCAATCCAGCAGCTGCTTGAACTCACTTGTTCCCCAGAGAGTCTAATCATCACCATGTCTTTCGCAGTCCCCGCAAAGCTGCCCGGCCTCACCGACCGCGAGGCTATCGCTGACGCAATCTATCGCGCGGCCCTCGCCTTTGACCACGCCGATAAGGACCTCCTCCGGTCGGCCCTCACTGAGGATGTCGTGGCCGAGATGCCCGGCTTCTCTACCAAGGGCATCCCGGAACTCAAAGCCGCTGTCTTTGACCGAGTCTCGAAGCTCGACACAACTCACTTTCTCTCCAACGTGCGAGTCAGCATCGAGAGCGCAACCACAGCCAAGGTAACGTGCTCAGCATTGGCTCAGCACGTGCGTCCCGGCAAGGGCTTCGAGCCGGGCCCCAACAAGATCACGACCGGGGGTTTCTATCTGGGCGATGCGGTCAAGGTTGGCGATCTCTGGAAGCTCAAGTCCTGGAAAGCCAAAATTCTTTGGGTCGATGGCGACCGAGCTGTCATGGCTGGGTCGTCATAGGCGAATGCTTGCTATTACTGTTTTGATAGTCTCAGGACAAGGCTGGGGGACCATGGCGCAAACAGTGCAGAGACATCGAAGTTCGGCCCAAGAGAATTAAAGAATCTATACAGCACATTCTCATAATCCGGCAACTCCATTGTAAAGTGTTAAGAGGGTAGAGCCTAGGACTCTGGATTATAGTTCTTACCAGGGATAGTACGTACTACGTAGGTAGGGTAGTTATCGACCAAAAGCGGCGGGGGGCAGTAACTTTTTAGGTGAGAAAATCATACGTACCAACTACGCTAGTACGTACCTCATACGTACTCACTAAGACACAGTACGTACCTGGACAGTTGCGGAGAAACATATTGCAGCGTCCAACTGCCGTGTCACAGATGAAGATCAATTTACCTCAGGCAAACATCAAGACTCTCTTTACGATATGCTTGCCTTGATATGAAGTGACCACATGCCTCCAACCCGTCCGCAACGATGGTCGCAACCTCAGGCTTCTCCAACACGCCGGTGTCACGATTCGTGATCCTCAGCTGCATCAGCACCAGCATCCTCACGTCGATCCTCGACATCAAACACCTCCTACCGATCAAACCGACGCCTCACCTCTGGCCGTACTTACAATTCTCACGCCTCCTGACATTCCAGACGGCATACACCTCCTCCACCGAAATCCTCTTCTCGGTCGCCCTACTGTACCAGTTCCGCGTGCTCGAGCGATTATGGGGCAGTCGCAAATACGCCAGCTTCCTCGTGGTCTGTTTCTGGCTTAACGTCGTGCTTTTGCCGGCGTTTTGTCTGCTGCTGAAAACATTCACTCTCGGCGTCTACAACTACATTCCTTCGGGGTTGACTGCCGTGGTGTTCGCCGGGCTGAGTGCCTGGGGAGACGAGATCCCACGGTTATACCGATACAAGATCGTCACAGGGGGCAGCAGCCCGACAACCACAAGAAACACAACAACTTCTCCCTCTTCTAGTAGTGAGAACGATTCGTCTGCTTCACAAGCACAACAAGAAACCCCGGGGATCGTGCTGAGCGACAAATCAACCACCTACGTCCTGGCCGCGCAGCTGGCCTTGAGCCAGTTCCCGTACCAGTTGATGCCGGCTGCAGTGGGCTGGATCGTGGGCAGTGCGTGGATGGGAGAGCTGTTGCCGGGCAGACTGAATAGATGGAGGGTCCCGGCTTGGATGGTGGGCGAGACCAGTAAGCGGAAACAACGCGGTCAGTATGAAGGGCTGAGAAGGAGGTTGGAGGAAGAAGGCAGCTCGGCCGACGGCATGAGAAATGTTAGTGACAATGTACATTCGGGACAAGACAACCCTAGTGAACGGCGGGGGTTTGGGAGACAGATCCTCGGATACTTCACGGGGTCTTGATGGAGAAAGAAATGAAATGAAATGGAAAGACGAAAATGCGCAGGGCTATCTACATAGGTACTCTGTACGGACGAATAACTTGGATCCGAGCATGGATCGATATAAAGATCCACATCAGCAAAGCATCACCACTAAACTGCTGCTCTAATACCAATCATCTTGCTAGGTATTCTTACACTCGCGATATTGCCTACCTAGGTAGGTCAGGTATCTACATACAATAGTCGTGCGCCCGCCAAAAGGAGCTTCCTCCCCGCGATCATTGCAGAGCAGGCTCCCCTGTTTGCCTTCTGTCTGGCTGCGTCTCTGTTCAGAGTGTGGACCAATTTCTCATCCATGGAGATTGAAGACTCGGGTGACTTCTCACAGCGGAGGTTGGAAATTTGGGAACGGCACGTTCATAGACAAGCCTCGAGACGGGCAGCCCGGCAGCTTGTCCATTTTATGCATTCTTGTGGCGGCTGCCCAACCTTCGAAGCTCGCAGTTGATTGCCTCGGTAACTCTACCATTCCCGAGCCGGTATCTTTCAACCAGTCAGGGAGACTGGGCTGAGGGTTGCCGTGCAAGCAAACCCTGGGCCTCGCAGACAATGGGAATCAAGGAATATGGCATTCTCTGGGGAACGGTTCCGGTAGAGTCCCAAGGAATAGTCCCTTGTAGCATCGTCCTCGGCACCATCCTCGGCACCATTCCCTCGTCAAGTAGGTCGAATGGTGCTAAACGATGGGCAGGTTGGAAGAGAGCATCCTCGTGCTTTTCTGATTCCCAGCCAACAGCGTAAGCTGATAGTCCATTTCAGCCAGCCGTCTTTCGTTCTGTGCCTCTGAAAGGTTCTTTCTAGTCATGGTATGTCTTTTTTATCCGTCGCCCATGCCGCGTGTCTGCTCCTCGTAAGCCTGCCTATACCTATCGACGGCATTGGCGAGACTTTTGACAATCGGACCGAGCAAGTCTCTCACGACTGCGCCGCCGCCGTGAATGGCGCTATGGTCAAGCCTATGCCTGCGTCCGGTCTTGCGGAACCTTTCTTCAAGACTGCGCTCTTGGGCTCGAATATGTTCCTGCCTCTCCTTCTCGGCATCTTCGGCAATGACGTTGATCCGATCAAGCGCACGGTTGAGACTTTCCACCAAAGAGGCCACCTGGCTCGCGCGCGACGCGTCGCCAGACAAGAAGGCATTCCAGAACTGCCGCAGGAACTCGATCGTCGTGGCGTGCGTCAGGGTGAGGCGGTCGTAGATGGCCGTGCTCAGACCCGAGGCCTCAGGGATCTCTTTGGTCTGATTTCGATGCGCTTCGATCAGAGAAACGATATGTTTCATTGCCACTGACGACCCGGACTCAGGATGGGCCGAATCTTCGTCCATCTCCATTTCCGCGTCTTCAGCTTCGTATGCTTCGATAGGGATCACGCCAGTCCCTGGCTGTGGAAACCGCCCTGCAACGTCCCTGTACACGTCTTGGATGGCTTTGGCAGGGTCGAGACGTCGAAAAGGGTTGCTGTCCACTCCATCGGCGCAGCCGTCTCGGGCGGATGAACGGCTGTCGGAGAAAAAGCGGCTCTGGTCTCGGATGTTCAAGATGATCCTGTGCTGTTCTGGGTCGCCTTCTAGATCGCGGAGGCGGAGTCTCTCATATTCGGCCTCCGTCATGCCGATAGGCGCCGAGGCCTCCGCGTCCGACGGTCGGACTGTAGCCATGAGCTTCTCGCTAAGTGCATTCAATTTGCGGATGATGGGTGCCTTGTCGAGTGCTGTCGCTCGCAGCTCGCTGTCCGGCCGGTTGCCCTTGCGTTGACTGTTGTCTTCTTCATTGCCTTCCAGATCAATGAACTTTGGGATGTGGAGGTCGGTCGAAGTTGGTCGTAGGCCTGTCAACTCCGGGTGGTTGAGGAATTCATCCGTGTCGAGATATTTGTCGCGCGATTCCTTCGTCGGGTCAAACTTCAGACCGCGCAGTTTCATGAACAATTGGCTCTGAAAGAACCGGGACCAGAACTCGACTTCCGATTTACATCGGTGCGGCACCACTCGGTCGTAGATGGTCCGCATGACTGGATACTGTTCGAAGATGGCGCGCACATGGTCCTGTGTGAGGCTGAGCTTGGTCCCGCCGTCTTCACGTCGGAGCTCGGAAAAGACATTGTACTTGCCTCGTCCCTGGCTTTGGGCAATGGCGTGGGCGCGCAGCAGATGGACACGAGACGACCAGAACTGTCGGGTGAACTGCGTGGTAGATATGGTCTCCGGCTTCAGGCTCAAGGCTTCCATGAAAGTTCGCTGTAGATTCGGATCTTCCTGCATAAGTGACTGTTGGAGTTTCACGTCCGTAATCAGCCGGTCATCGTCCTCCCAGAGATTGTTCGCTCGCCCACCACCTGAAATGGCGTTCGCGATTGTCATGGCAGCCGATTGGCCCTCGGAAGCAGCAGCCGCGGCATTTTGGGCGGCTTTCTGTGCTTGGATGACGCTCGCCAACGCGTCCTTGATTGCATTTGCTTCGCGTCTCGGGTCACTGGGCGAAGTGAACGTGAAGACATAGGCCACCGGTTCAGACTGGCCTGGAGTCTGTGCAAAGATCTTCAGCATCACCTTGGCGGCTGATTCTGGAGTCTGTTGTAGGTTGGTGATGTTGGCTGCAGATATCACCAGCGTTGGAGCGGCGTCCGGCGGCTGTGCTGGAGTCCATGATACCGATTTGCGGTCTTTCGATATAGCCAGGAGCCCAGGCTGTTTCTTGTACGACGCTTGTCCCTGTGGCGGCGCCATCGTACTTTTTTTTCTTTACCTCTCCACCACGGTCCTTGTGAAGAATCTCGACCCGCCAAGAAGACGGATCGACTGAGAGCAAGACCGCACAGGCGAACTTTGCATCGCGTTCACGGTGGCCGGTGAGTTTACCCCTAGACAGGCAGCAGCATGTCGGTAACGAACGGAACCTTGTCCCTCTGGCCCTCTAATGAGCGATTCTGAAAGTGCGTGATAAGTCCTTCAGAGTCTGCTTGTGTGATGAGGTGATTCTAACGTCTATATGGGATTTGGGTGCGTCGGAAGCAGTTCAAAACAAAGGACGAACAGTGAAGCTGGGATCTTCCATCAGCCTGTTCGCCATCCATGATTGATGCCAAGGGAAGTTAAAACGGCTCGCAGTTCATCCCTCTTTGGGACAAGGGTGATGCCGCCCTATACTCCACCCCCTGTTTGCGCAAGCTGGAGGAGCGATCTTAGCGCTGCTACTGATTAGTATTACTAAGCGCCTCTCTCTACTAGCCGATAGGATAGCGCACTCGATAAGTCCTGGGGTCGCCCCGGAATCGATCCGGAGTCGACTCCTAGTACGTATCCATACCTATGTAGGACATACCTAAGGTACCCGGTAATTAAGGAGTCGGAGTCGGAGTCGTTAATTGACACCGCTGGAGAAAAGTGTGCCAAACCCGAGCAGCGGCCTTCGACAGCAACTCCTTCGTCATAGTATCAGCCACCCAGGCGGCGTGCACTATTCGACTATCAGTTGGAACATCATAACTCACAGGTGATTCACTTACGCTCAGAGTCCAATCCCCAAAAATGGGCTACTCTTCGTGTCTTGACTTCACAAGTGTGATAGCCATCGAGAAGTTGTGCAACGTAAGTGAAATTGGCCTGCTATTCCGATGTTTGTGGCGAACAGGAGCACTGTTCCGTCTGATTCAAGGTTCAACTCCAGCCCATATGGGCCTTCCACTAAGGCCATCATCCCAGAACTGTCACTCTTAGAATCTTCACCCACAGGATCGTCCCCGGGCGGAGCCTGGAGGCATGAAGATGGCCTTTCGCCAATACAATCGTTGTGAAGTCTTGCAGCCTGGGTGAATGGCAGGGACAAACACCGGTACAAGTACAGCGCACAGGCACATATAAGTGGGCTCAAAAACAGGCTCGTTTGAGATAACTCTCAACTTGTTTCAAACATTGTGCGCGCATGTTTTTTGGGATGATACACCTTTTCCCGAAATAAATGTTCCGGACAAGTGCGCTGGTATATCATCCCACTCGCACCTACACAAGATCTTGCCGAAAGAAAACCCTCGGCGACCAAGCTCCTCAAAAATCTCCTTACACCATTCCATCTCCTGCCCTTTTTCGGTGCTCGTAAATACGTGCATGGCTGTGCGCAAGGCGAAGAAGACCTTCTGCGGTCCGAGAATGTGCATATCTTCCGAGAGTAGATACTCCATTGACTGAGCGATCATTCTGGCCAGCTCCAGCGCCTGCCTGTGGGGGAATTCATTATCCACCAACGCGACAAGGCCAGAAGTCGGATTCACGTCATTCAGAGAGGAGACGGGGATGGTGAGGATGCTGCTGTAGAGCAAGAGGAGAATGGTCCAGTAGGAGATATGTAGCCGTGCAATTTCGAAATTCTGGAAGTGTAGGGCCTTAGGGAAGACAGATGCAAGGTGCGAAATAAACGGTGCTGATGAAGGCCGCTCGTAGTAGAGCGGGTCAGCATGCTTTCGTAGGAGTCCCTGGTACCAGTTCTCAAGTTGGGCATGAAACTCCCACCCCTGCTGTGCAAGTTCTATTCTCTGTGCATGGAGAACGTCGAACGCGATGGTGGTGTTGAGTCGTGCCGCCTGCTCGATCAGGGTGGTGAGTTGAGCCATGATATCGAGCAGCTGGTCCAGGTCCGACTTCGGTTGTATCTTCCACGGCACTGTCACCCATTCCGGTTGTGCAAGGTAGGTCGATTTGCGGGTGGCCAAGGCGTGGGTGATCTGCTCGAGGTGAGCTGCTTGTTCAGGCAAATGTAGGGGAATTCCACACTCACAGCCGTGGATCTGAAGTCCGAGAAGAGACGATGGCTCAATCCAACAACATGTAACTCCGGCCCTCGAAGCTGGATCAACCTTGCGATCCCTTCGACATGGCTGACCCATCCGCCGGTATTCTCGCCTGAAACTTCGAGGAACTGTTTATCGGTCAACGACAGTCCTATCCGTATTTCGTGTTCCGAGGGACGCTTGCCTCAAAAGTGGATAATGCCATACAGCTGGCAAGAGTCTGCTCGTCTAAAAGCAGACTGTGGTGTGAGAGAATGTCTTGTAGTCGGTGCAAAGCTCGGCCGTAGTTTGCCGTGCCTTCACGTCGGAGCCACTCGTCGCCATGTTTGCGACCCAAACAGACCAGACTCAGCGCCAAGATGGCGGAATCTAGAGAGGCGTCATTGACTTGTGACGAGTCAATGGCTTGGAGCCAGGAAACTTGGACCTTGTGCCCAAACTGAAGGTCGCCTTCTTCTCTGGGAATGTAGTTGTCGAGGAAGTTGACGAACAACTCCGAGAGACTGAGCGCGTGTCTTGGGCTCTGAAGCTTCTGGCTTTTCGGAGTTGCGGTGTCGTCCGTTTCGGGGGTGCTGCAGGGCGTACGATCGTAAGCTGGGCGGGTGTTGATCGTGCGCAAGTCTGTGAGCGAAGCCAAAGGCTGGGTTCGGGTCAATAAGGTCTCCCGATCCAACGCACTCAGATTCTTGAAACGTCGTTCACGCTGATATCCTCCGCATATCCGATTCCCCTTCCTACATCGAGCGCAGGACGGCTTGTCTCCATCACACTACCACCGACTTAGCCCCTTTCCCACGAGTTTGAAATCAGACAGCAACACGAATCTCGATACGTACGTGGATCTTTCGCTTCCGGCAGGTGTTGCAACCCTTTGATTTTCCCGCCACGCCCACCATCACTGTAACACATGAAAAGTCCGATGTAGACTCTGATGTTTGCGCCCATGAGCGTTGGCCAGTTTCGACGGTGTAGTGATGCTGACGGAGCGTTGACGCGCTACGCGACCGGATCTTCGGGATGGCAATTTATGCCTGGGCACCGTCTTGCTGTGAGAGCCTTACCATATCTGCCATCTTTTATCGATCGACCTCACGAGCAAGAATACCTGGGATTCGGATTGCAATTTTTGAAAGTTGTATGAGTAGATCCCTGGTCCAGGTCTTCAGTTTCGGATTTTAGGACTTCAACCATCCTCGTATATGCCAAGGAATAATAGTGGTGCCGGTGGCATTGCTTATGTACAGACTTACTGCGGATTGGGCGGCAAAGTGGATCTGAAAGTGGATACTCAATAACAGCACGAAATAGATTACAGATTATGGCTGCAGCCTGCCAGTCGTGACGCGTCGTGTCGCCTCATCCATATGAGGACTTCTCTCTCTCCCTAGTAGTACGTGGTAGATGTGAAGCACCCCTGAGAGGGTTTCTTACTAAGGAACACGTTGCTGAATACTATAACAGACAGTCTGTATATCTCAAGTAAGCTTTAAAGACCAGGCCGTAGTCAAAACTCGGATTGCGTAGGTAGTCTTCCTACTGTAGATTCTAAAAATATCAACATCTCGCGTCCTTGAGCGAGCCTCCGGGTTGACGGGTTTGCGCTGTACTGACACACATCAAGAATCACCCATCGACGCTTGGGATACAGATGTACTTGATCGCCCCAGGTACTGCACAAATACCTACTAAAAGGGATCCAATCACGATTATCATTACCCCTTTCTCAAGCCTCATCCTTAGAACTCCTTCCAGATGCTCCTTGTTATGCCGCTGGAAATTCTGACTCACTCCAAGCCTTTCCTGGGTACTTTCGTCCCTCCTTCCCTCCTCTGTGCCCAGTCATTTACGGCAACTAGTGCCAAACACCACGCCATCAGAACAGCCGTTATGCCCATTGTGACAGTGGCCACTAGCATGGCGTTCAGATGATTCTCAATCATCGCATCGACCGTGTCTCTATTCTGCATTTCTCGTCAGTATCAGCCGTCTTGGGGATCTATCAATGGCTTCTTACACTAGCCATGAGCATCAGACCTCCCGACATCAGACCGAACGACGTGACAAGCTCAGACGGAGGCCGAGACGGCGATATAGATTTTGCTGGTGCAATGTAGAGCAGCAGGTATGTGAGACTCCTCATTATCGATGCTGCTGTGAGGAAATTACCAAACTGCGCGAAGCGTTAGTCACCATGGCTCCAAGAAGCACAACCGCAAGAAGAGCTTACCCATTTGTGCATCATTGTAGACTCCACTGTGTCTTGATGGTGGCCACCGAGGATTGTGCCCAGGAGAAATATAATCATGGCCGGTACGGGGTTTGTCGAGTATCCGGGTATCAAAATCTGCTTTTCGTTCAAGGTGAGAGAGTCTTCCGACGCTTGTCTTCTTGAAAATGAAGCCCGGGACTCAACCATCAAGCCGCACTATAACGCAGTCAATATCTCGCGCGGCAATCAGAGACAGTGAAACGAACCAAACCACCCCCAATGAACAAGAGCGATATGGCGACATGTTCAAGATCCTGTGGTGTCCACGCCCCTCCCCAACCTGAGAGATGTTCTAGGAAAACATTGGTGATTCCATAAATGAAGATGAGCAAACATTCAACCCCCTCCATGGTGACAGAGCCACTCCACTTCCGAGACGGAGAACTTGTCGAGACTTTGAGATTCCACGCCCAGCCACGCCCAGAAAAGCAGCCGCTGCAGCGGAGCATAGTTATGAGGCCGAGGAAGAAGAAAACGCCGCCCTTGATGAAATGGGCTAAGCCATTGAAAATTTGAACTCCATGCTAGACGTTGTTAACGGGTATCCAGGTGTAGTAGACGGGAACTGCTCACAAATATTCCAGCCATAGTAACTATTCCAGTGCAGAAAGCAACAAACGCTAGGACGATCATTACCATGAGGAAAAAGATAGATGTGGACGCCACAAGAGGGATGAAGCGATCGGCTGAAATCATTTTGGACCGGCTTTTGGTCCAGGAGAGGGGTCGTTTATACCGTCCATCGACTGCGGCGAGGGATGGAAAGAAAGAAAAGTCCCACCGAGCGCGGGAGTCGGTTCTCATGGGATTCGATCGATTCGATCGACTCTCTCTCCGAAATTGGAAATATGTCGGGTCTGTGGCGTGTGTTTGGTCATCGCCAAGGGACTCCTCGGATGATTGAAAAAGTCTGGAAGACGAAACTAGCGGCTGCTCTTCGTGACTGGCTTCAAAGGTGGGTTTGATGGAGTGGGATCGCGAGAAGCTTCTCAGGATGCTTATAATTGATTCCAAGATAGCAACTGCAGTCAACGTCCAGGCCAGTGAATGATGTGAGCTATTGGGATATAAGTCGGGTGTTCTGGCGTTATATGCTAGACCAAAGACAGTCCCAAGGGCATGCAGCCCGAGAAGTAGTATTCGGGCAGGATATGCAAGTTTGGAGCGGGCGATCTCCAGGGACGCCACTGGATATGTTAGTGTTTGATCCTTAGGTGGATGGAAGCTACTTGCGGATGGGAAGGGCTCCTATCCAAGCCAATATCATGAACCCAATATGCAGATATAAAATGCTTGACGAGATAGGTTCTCTGAAGTAGTTCTTCGCCGGTAAAGAATCGGACATGGTTGCGTTGCCTTGGTCAACACGGGCTTGAAGGTGCTGTGCCATGGAAGTAATGGCTCCGGAGTCACTCGCAGTGAGGTGCTCGCGTTCGTGTGAAGAGCCTTTCAGATGCGGTGCACGAGAAGACAATATCTGTGTTCAAAATCAGGAAGCCAGGATGTTGTTTCCCATGTAAAGGAATGTCTTGAAGCATGCTTGTATATATTTCGGAGATGACGCAGGAAAATATCGCATTTATACGGTGGCCTGAGTTCCGATGACCCTCAGACCCTCGAACCCATCAATAATGACAGACGATCCCAAAGCCTCGTGAGATCGCAATTTGTAACCCTAGAAGGGTACAAACATTAACGTGCTCTTGGATACTGGATACAGCGGAACGGCAACATGTGGGGCATGCTAAGGCTGAACCATGCTTAGCATAAGGCTGTGACCGTACTAGGCTGAAAAGGGTAGCATCTTGCGAAGTTGTCTACGCACTCATCTGGTCGGGCTTGAGGCTCGGTTTCCACATTGAGGTGTGCTGCTGGTGGTTGTACACACCCCGTCATGATCCGTCGAACTTGCATAAAGACGGCTTTGGAACGAGGCTGCATTTGTCATGATACTGCACACAGCCTCTCAATCTTCTTGTTACATCGTGAAATTATTTACTAGGAGGCCCAAGGTTTAACCGCTTTAGCGCCCTCCAGCGATGCACTAATCACTCGGCTGACCTTCTCTGTTGGTCTTCCGCCGTTTAATCGGCGCCGTTTAATCGAATGTCGGGTTCGGACACTGTCGTTCTCTCATGGCATCTTCGATCTTCGAGCCCCCCGGGAAATGAAAGTCCGACAAGCCTGTTCCCAATGTCGCTGCCGCAAGAAAAGATGCTATCGGGTAGATAATGGTAATGCGTGCGTTCGTTGCGTGGAGGGAAAACTTCAATGTTCATACTCGATCAAGCCAACGCGGCCTCCTCAGCAACAAAGACTGCAGCCTTCGGCATGGTCTTCAACGACAACATCTCCGTTGGAACTTCCGAAAGACGTAGTAGAAAGCGTGGTGGAGCTCTACCTCCGTTACATACATGACAGACCACACAGTCTGTTTCATGGTCCGACCTTGAGACGTCAAGTGCGTGATGATCGACTGGGCAAGGCTCTACTTTGCGCCGTGTGCAGCTATGGCAGTCGATTCCATGCAGACGCCTCGATCCAGTCATTAGCATCGCCGCTCACCGCAGAGGCAAAGCGGATCTTGAACATGGACATCGAGAATGCATGTCTGGAAAATGTCAAGACGGCCATCTTGGTCGCCAATCTGTCTGCTTCAGAGTTGAACTCGACTTCGGAGGCAATCTACTGTAGTCTGGCCAACCGAATGGCCTATATCTTAGGCATCAACAAGCCGGACCCACGGGACAGCATTGTCGTCAAAGAGACCAAGCTCAGGGTTTGGTCGAGTTTGTTCATGAGCGACCGCTGGTGTTCTACCAGGCTGGGCCTGCCGCGACAGATCAGCGACTTCGACTTCGAGGGTCGCCACGCTCCACATCTGCCCATGGATGAATCTGTCTTTCACCGACTCGGTCCCGACGAGCATGCCATGCCGGAACCCTGGAAACCAGGTCTATGGGCGCACATGATTACCCTCGTCCGGGTCTTCGGTCCCATACAAGACTTCAACCAGCGGCTCGCCCAGGATGGGGTCATGGACGATGAGCTCGACCGTAGCGTTGAACAACTTGCCCAGGAACTGGACTTGTGGGAGCAGCTGTTGCCAGTCGACATCAAGTTGACCAGAACGAATCTGGAAAGTCACAGGAGGAACGGCCAGGGCGGTCCCTTCGTAGCGCTGCATCTGGGGTTTCATCACTATTCTACACTTCTCTACTTTCATTCCCTGGATTACCCTCCTGCCACAGCTGCCGTCGCTGCCAGGACAAGCTTTGCGGATCGTTGCAGGGCGCACGCCTCGGCATGCAGCACGCTTCTTCAGACCGCTCGCGAGACCGAAGGCTGCGAGGCAGTCTATGCGACGGTTGGACAAATGACCATGGTCTCGTCCGCTGTGTTGCTTCATACTCTGTTGTTCGGCAATGATCATGAACTGGCAGACGCGCGAAGCAGCCTCACCTCCAACTTTGAGGCCTTGATCGAACTCAAAAAGTACTGGCCTGTCAGCATAGGAAAGACGGTACGTCTGTGATATATAACCTTGTATTTTTGCTGACTGGCTGACCTGCCGGAGATCGAACGCCTGTTTGTCTTCCAAGACATGTGCCTGATGTCAGCTGATGCCCAATCGACACACAAGATCGATCGGTGGATGGTAAGATTTCTGCTGGAGCATTCACTGCCGCTGCTCGATGAGATACCGCCAGAAATCAATGACGCTCCATCATCTGTCGAGTTTGCAACCCCGTCCAATCACGATCGATCGTTTACCGAACGTGGTCTCATCACGAAGCATGTTCTTAGTGGACTTCTAGATGGAGACATGTAAAAATGGATTGGTGAGTTTTACTCAACAGATCCAAGATCAAATTCGAGGCGGTATACATGTCGGCACCCAGATACAGTCCTCCGGAATGCAAGTCCTCTCAATCCGGCAATTTTAGGCACAACTCTGCGATACACTATGCTTGCTCGATATGGTCGCTCTCCTCACGCGCCTTCATGACCTCGCCCATTGTCCCATGTTTCCCGGCAACGTTCGAGTCCTCTCCGTCAAAGAGAACAGCCAGCTCCTCAAGAGAAGATCCTTGAGATCTTTGTCAGTAACTGAACAAGCGTCCTTGCAGGGACTTATGGTACTCACCTCGAGTTTCCACGTAAAAGAAATAGATGCACAAGCACTCAATCACCAGAATAACGATATACACAATATAGAATTTCCAGGCGAGGTGCTGCAATCCAATAGGGTTGACATATTGGTTCAGGATCGATGCAACAGCAACACCGGCGAATGTCAACGAGAGACCTTTGGCGCGGATATTGTACGGCAGGATCTCGGCACAATAACCGATCGTCAGGCCAGGCCAGGCAAAGCCTGCCATACCATAATAGCAGAAGATCATGGCAATGACCGTACTGCCAGCGTTGGTGTTGCCGGTCTCTGCATAGACGGCAGAGCATGCTGTCCAGATGCTAAACGTCACCAGCATGCCAATACCCGCCGACAGGAACAGCTTGCGTCTGCCCATCTTGTCAACCATGAGTGAGAAGCTGACGGCAACGATCAAAGACCAGATCTGCAGGCCACCGTTGATCAGTGATTGATCGGTGGAGCCTTCGATCCCGATGGAGGTGAGGATGGAATGGATATAGTATGACACCAGTCCGTTACCCGAGCATTGCGAGAAGAAGGCCGTCATGAGGATCAGCATCACACGCTTGCGGTTGCCTGGTGTCTGGAGCAACACCATCCAACCCTGATTCGAGTACAGCTTCTCTAGTCGGATGGCCTCGTGGACTTCGAGAAATTCGTCTTTGACGAACTGGCTTTGTTCGTCACCGTTGGCATGGTACTATTTTGCGGGTCAGCGGGCTTTGTCCACCACTGTTTTGCAACAAGGATGGGTGTGTACCTTCGCCAATATCTTGAAAGCCTCGCCATCCCGATCTTGTGCAATGAGCCATCGCGGGCTTTCAGGAAGGAGCCAGCACGCAAACAATTGAAAAGCCGGCAAAGCGGCTTGGATCCCAACGGGGATCTTCCACGAAGCAGAAGTCTTGTACTTGGTGGTCCCAAAGACGGTCCATGCGGCGATGATGCTTCCGAGAAACCACAGAGTATTGAACATAGTCGTCACCTTGCCACGGTGCTGAGGATGGGCAAGCTCACTGATGAGGATTGGGGCGCATGCTTCGCTGATGTTGGACCTGTGCTGCATCAGCCAGACCGCCTAGAGATGTGTCCTGGAACTCTTTTTACTCACCCCAAGCCGACCAAGAATCTACCTCCGAGGAACATGCCACGATTGACGCTGGGTACAACTGTTCAAGGACACATGAGACTGTGTGACGGTGGAGGAGACCGGCCGCAGGACTGACCTTGCAGTATAGCACCAATAATGATGACCACGCAACCGACAGCGACACCAAGTCTGCGGCCGAACTTGTCGGCAATATATGGAGCTATTGAATAAGGTCAGTGGAAAGATGCATAACATTTCTTCGGTTCTCAACGAACAGACGGGAAGTGCAGAGAAAGATCCAATCTGGAGGATGGCGGTGAATAAGCCAATTGTCGATCCCTGAGGATGGCCGAACTCTTCAGTCATTGTCAGCAGACTGTTTTGAGTCCGTTTCTTCATCAAAGGGTATCTCACGATCTCTCCATGGCTCCATGGTTTGCAAACCGTTCAACAAACTCCCGTCATATCCTTTGATTGTCGAAGCAATGAACAAAATGGGAAACATGAGATAGAGTTTGCGAAGGCCTGGATCCTTCCACCATGTTACTTGAGGGACCTCAAGTCTGAAAACAGTATCCTCGGCAGGCATAATATGTTGCACAGTCTCTTTCGGAGGCACCACGGCGACGCCGTTGTCCTGAATTTCGTTCCCCATGATAGAGATGGGAGTGTCGAGCAGGCAATCTGAACTTCCAGACATCTCCTCAACGGGCGAGACTTCTGTATCTTTTATGGATCTACCGCAAAAGGGGGCCCCGGCCTCCAGAAGGCTTTTCTCCATCAATCCAATTGTGGGGTATGGGGCAGAGAACCTTTTCCAACCAGCCTTCATTCCCGTGTCGGGATATCGTCCAATGAAACCTCCCGCCCGCCGCTCCCGTGGACTGAACTCACTCCAATCCGGGCAGTGGACGGGGTCCGCCTTACTATCTGGAGAAATCGATCTGAATGTGCGGGTTACGAACCGGTGATGTTGTCGGCTTATGGGCCAATCACCCGTACTGGATGCCGCTTCTGATCCAGACCTCATCATATGACGGCGCTGTCAAGCCTCTTCTATGGGCTGGAAGTGCCGCGCAACCGGAAAAGGGTGGTGCTTGAACTCCATAGATACAGGACCTATGTCGGAGCACAGCCCGAGATGACCGGTATCCACGTTCTCTCCCGTGTTTTGTTCAACAGATAAATCCCCTGTCTGTCACAGCTGGAAGAAACAGAGTCCTACACGCATACTAACCGACCTGAAAGTTCACCGACAAAAGACTTTCACCAGAATGCCGATTCCACACCTCCAACCCACGCCCACGGGCAAGCAGCTCATAGTAGATGACAAGCCCTTTCTCATGCTCGCTGGCGAGCTGCAAAACTCTTCCATGTCATCTGCCGAGTACATGCGTACTGTGTGGCAGAAGCTGACCGCGGCCAGCGTGAATACGGTCTTGGGCGCCGTACAATGGGAGCAGATTGAACCCGAGGAAGGTAAATTTGATTTTGCTGAGTTGGACCAAGTCATCTTCGATGCCAGACAACATGGTCTTCGGCTGGTCCTCTTGTGGTTTGGGTCTTTCAAGAATGGTGAGTCGTACAACTGTCTCAGCTTGCTCGCTACAACGTTGTTGACAGCAACATTGTTTCCTTACAGCCACGTCCATTTATACACCTGGATGGGTGAAAACAAATCAGAAAAGATTCCCTCGCGCGAGACTCCGACAAGCCGGTGGAAGGATAGAGATAGCCGACACGCTGTCCGTCTTCCAAGAGGAAGGGCCCGCAGCCGATGCCAGAGCCTTTACAAAGCTCATGGAGCACATCATGGAGATAGATGAGCAGCATTCGACAGTCATCATGGTGCAGGTCGAAAACGAATGTGGCATCCGTGGCGACTCTAGGGATGGCAGTCGATTGGCTGACGCCAGGTACTATGCTCCCGTGCCTCAAGATCTGCTTTCATTCTTGAGCAACGACTGGGAGAACCTGCACCCATCGCTGAAGGCCAATCTGCAGCATTCCAAATTCAAGACCACAATCTCCGACAGCTCAAAGAACAAGTCATGGGAGTCGGTCTTCGGCACAGGCGCGCAGACCGACGAGCTCTTCATGGCATACCATTACGCGCGATACGTCGAGAAGGTCACAAGCGCCGGCAAAGCGGCGTACCCGCTCCCGATGTACGCCAACGTGTGGCAAAACTACAAGGGCGAGGACAAGGACCTCAACTTCAAAGGCGTGGTCGTGGCCGGCGGCGGCGCGCCAGGCGAGTACCCGTCCGGAGGCGGCGTGGCCAACGTGCTCGACGTCTGGCAGCAGTTCGCGCCTTCGTTGGACTTCGTCGCGCCCGACGTCTACCTCAACGACTACGTCAGTTCGTGCCGCAAATACCGCCACCGCAACCAGCCGCTGTTTATCCCCGAGCAGCGGCGTGACGAGTACGGTGCCCGGCGCGTGTGGGCGGCCTATGGCACGTACGCCGCGCTCGGGACCGCCCCGTTCGGCATCGACACCCTCGACCCGGCCACCAACCCGTTCAAGCTGCATTACGGCCTCCTGGCCCAGATGGCCCCCTACGTCCTCGCCGCACAGGCTCGCCCGAATGCCAGCTTCGGCTTCTTCTTCGACGAGCTCGCTGCCGACGGCTCCGACCCGAGCCCGCCCATCACGACGTTCTTTGGCGACTGGGTCGTCCGGGTCGAACGGTCGTTTGTCTTCGGTCGTCCGGGACCGGGCTTCGGCATGATCATCCACCAGGGCGGTGCGCGCTTCCTGTTGATCGGCTCCGGCTTCCAGCTGGTCTTCTCGTCCCGCGACCCTGGCAAGACGTTCACGGGCATTCTGCGCTACCGGGAAAAGATCGTCGTCGGCCCCGGTGAGCTGGCGGACGGCCGCGTGCTCAACGGCGACGAGACCCGCACGGGGAAGTTGGTCATCATGCCGGGCGAGGACCCGGACTATGGCGGTTACCCTATCTGTGTGACCATCCCGGCGAGGACCCGCGTCGCCGAGGTCGAGATCTACGCTCTGGGAGAGGAGGAGAACGACGACGACGACGACGAAGCCGGACTGAATGGAGTTGATGGACCGGTTGATGACGATGACGGGTTCTCCTTGGTGGAAAGACTGAAGAAGCAAACCATCGCTGCGGTCAATTGAGGCAGGAGCGACCAGGCTGTAGATTTCTTGCCGCAAGTCAGAATCTGGTACCACTTTCATAAATCTATAGACAGGAAGAAGATGTCACGAATAGTCCCACGTTGCCTAAGAGGCCGCCCTGGTAAGAAGACTTGAATTCTAGGCACTTGTACCAATAAAACTGGGCCTGCAGTTAATATTGTAGTCGGGGCGCCCACCGGGTTCATGCCAGACAGATGAAATTTGTCTTATCAAAACCATCATATATGTCAAAGAGCCCGCGACTTCGACGTTTCGTCAAGTTCATGCTCTTCATTTAGACGGTAGCAAACATCAAGTGCCGTGTGGCAGAAGGTCTAAGCATCTCATGAGACCGTCCATGAGATGATCCATCTATCCAACAAGCTAACCTCCGAGAACGGCTAATCCCAAACACAACGCCAGACCGTCTATCGTCTATCGTAACAAGTCATTAGAGGTTTCTCTAATGCAAGAGATCTCTGATATGCGAGCCTTGAAGGCGGTCATACCGACATACGCTTCCTCTCTTCAAGAGACTGCCGTCGCAGTTCTGACGTGGCCTTCGGCAGTCTAGCAAATACGGCCCAGACCAGCAGAGCCAGAGCGGAGAGGCCGAGAATCATGGTGAGCAGGTGCTTGATGCCGAGGCTGTCGGCCATCTGGCCCACTGCAAAAGGCGCGATTCCCGCTCCCACCTGGCCCAGGGCGCCCACCGCTGCGACCGCGCCGACTTGTGCACGAGAGGGCAGTTTGAGAGACAGAAGCAAGATTGCAGAAGGGAAGATGGGCCCGCAGAACAGGCCGCTACCTGCCACAAGAAGCAACGAAGCAGTGACGTTGGTCAAGAGTCTGAACAGGACCTGCAGAACCATCAAGGCCAGCAAGTATCCTGCAACTGCCATCCTGACGCCTATGTACTGGCTGAGCGGACCGAGCGTGAAGCGGCCTGTGGACATGCCGATCCAGAACATGGAAGTGGCCAGTGAGGATGTGGTCGGGTCGGTGTGTCGCGCGCGGCGCATGTAGACGGCAATCCAGTCAGTGAAGCAGCCTGGGTTGGATGTTAGTTCAAACTTGAAACTTCACCGGGTGGCAGATCCAAGATTGTCCGGAGAGTGAGAGCCAAAGTCAAAAGTCAGAGTCCAAGTACATACCTTCAAGGCCGACGTAGAAGAAACAGAAGGCGCCACAGATCCAGGTCGCTCGATGCGTCAGAGCGTTATGGCTGTGCGGTTCAACTTCATCCGAATCATCATGGTTCGCAGAATAGTGATCTGCGTCATCGAGACGGAACGCGATACCCAGGACCACGAGTTCGATGACCAAGAGCAGTCCCTTTTAGGTTTGACCAGATCAGTGGTGGTCGCTTTCTGCCATCAATTGGCCCGAGACTGAGAACTCACCGTCATGCGATAGAACTCGAACCATTTGAATCCTTTCTTCAACATCAAATTCGCCACTTGCGGTCCTAGGATGGAGCCCACGGAAAAAGATCCATGCATGAATCCTTGGACGATGCTGGCGTAAGGCACGCTGGTGGCCCATGCACAGAACCCAGCGTCCGACAGTCCTATCCCGAAACTGCCGAGGAAGTAGCCGGCCAAGGTGACGTGGAAGGACGAGCCTGTTGCTAGGAGAGACATTGCGACCAGGCGGATCGCGGGCGAGAGGAATGCAATCCCTCGCCGACCGAGACGGCCATGGATGAGCTCGACCACCACGGTGGAACAGACATAGCCCGTCACTGCTGTGGGGAAGATAAGTGCCGTCGTGCCATCTTTGAGACCGTAGAAGGCGCCAATCTAGACAGCATCCGCGTCAGTAGCCGTTGGGTTTTAGGTCAGTGACTCGAAGAGAGCCACGTGGAAGGGAGTCGGACGCTGCCTTACCTCAGGCAATAAGACCTGCTCATGTTAGCAATTTCACACAAGGTGGCTCCAGGAGATGGGATACTTACACCAATACCCGTCACAATGACACCACAGATGAAAAAATTGAGCATGACAGCCAGCTGTTTGAGGACCGTGAAAGCGGGATGATGGAGTGCCTCGTGCTTCAATTCCGGAGATGATGCCAGGCAGAGACTCCTCTCTGATGTCTCCTGAAGACAACCATCTTGCGGGAGGAGTGGTTGCTGCTCTGTCTCGTCTGGATGCTCTGTGGTTCGTCGCAGCCATGAGAATACCATGTCGACTGCTTTTCGTGATTACGAAGGGTCGGCAACACAAGGGAAGGGGTCTGCAGTCATGTGGAAATGCCTCTCACTCCCAGCTTGAAGGCCAATGCAGGATATACCCAAACCGTTGACACAATGTTGTCTGTTTCTTTCATATACAATGATTGTAGTTCTGGGGTCCTGAGAAGACCTGGGGCTTGTACATCGTAGAGACAAAACAATTGACGAGGTACCTCTTTGGTAGTCGCCGTTCAATCTGTATCTGTCTGGATCTGTGCTTTGACGTCTTCTCTTATCAGCAAATGTATATCTGACATCACATCACGCTTGGGGAAAGGGGATGGTGTTGCCGATTGCCAGATCCACACCTACTGTACATGTTTCGAGATAAGGCCAGCGATAGGATCACGGTTTGTTCCATCCGTTAATCCGTCAGCCATCATTGCTGCTAGCGAGGAGCTGTGACATGTCTTCTTGATAAGATAAAAGGCCAACAATCTGAACAATCCCGCGTTCCCAAGCTCGGAGTTGAAGGTCACAATGTTCCAGATGAAGGTCATAGCTGTCAAGGTTTGAGGATTTGAACCGAAATATAACATCAGACCAGAGAGGTGGAAGATAAAGTAACAACCAAGAAACATGATCCAGCTCATGGTCCACGCAGCGTATTTGCAACCGGCATAGCACGGAAGGAGAGTGGGTGCAACTTCCACGCCTCCATGCTTCTTCTGAGAGACCTGAATGTAAGTTCCTGGTGCCATACTGTCGAAACAAGAACAGGATGTCCTACCATCTTCTGGAACACGGACCGGAGAGCGTATGATACTTCCAAGGCCGCAGATGTGTTCGCGAAGTCTGGTGGGCAATGGCAATTGATCTGGATGTCAAGCTGTACCGCCTGAGTCAGGAAACAGTCTGCGAGGAGACAGTAAGTGGGAAAGAAGTCGTGCTGTACAAGATGCTTTCTCGGGACATCTGTCTCTATCTCTGTCTGCTCTCTCTGTCTCGTCCCATCCCATCCTGAGCTGAGATTGCACTGGAGCAAAGCGGTGGACTGCACAAACCCTCCCAACGACACGGCTCTGAGCTCCTCATGCTGGACCTCATGGTCTCTTGATCACCCAGAAGGACCACTATCCTTGCCATCCCAGCAAGAGACATCTCCTTTCTCCTTTCTCCGTGGAACCCGGATACATATCACAGCCCAGATGCAATACGTCCCGACGAGGACGACACGAACAGAACATACTCCTCAATCAGCCTCATCCAAAGGGGTTGTTACCACAGCTCCAGCCCTCCATCAAGCACCAACCTCGCCCAGTTGAACTACCAAAGCATTTCGATACTGGGATCCTTCCACCCTGATATCTCCCACTGGAACCCTCCACCATGTCTGAGACCGGCGCCCTCCAGAACTTCAACTCAACACAGCCTCCCAACTCTTGGCGAACCCGACCACACACTATGGGGTTCATATATCAAATTCGCCGATTTTCCTCCAAGAATTCAGAAGCCCCGGTGGCCCAAGTGGTCAGACGCACACTCCAGCCTAGCTGTCCAGTGTAGCGGCACTAACCACTGCATCAAGTCGCCGGGGTTCGCATTGGTAGGGGGGTCTCTTAAGGATTTCTTCCACCCTATTCGTGCCTTGCGGCCAGGACTCACGCTTTCTCTGCCGGTAATGTCTGAACTTTCCTGACTTCGAATTTCTCCTGACTTCGGAGATTTTCGATGCATGGATGGCGATGAAACTACCGGCAACAGGGAAGGGCCATGACTCCTGGTCACCCAAGCAAGAATCGAAGGTGGAAGGAATCTCGAGACCCCCCGCCCCCCAAAAACCCCGATGGTAAAAGCCCGATGGTTCGCGTTTCACTTCTCCTATACCAGGCCTCGCAAGGGGTACTGGTGTCGGGAAGTGTTTTTGTCAATTCGACTTCTGTAAGTTAAGTACTAGAGACTAGATAGAGTAAGGCAAGATATTCCCGCCATAGGGATTACTAGACATATTTCTATATATCATTGTATTCTTTTTGCTAGTTGTCTCTGGTCAGATACGAGTCCGACTTAGTCAAGATCTTTCTGCTGTCTTTTCCCTGTTCAGCCTTTGTCTGTTTTGTTCTACTGACACCTTTTCAACACCAACCTGCAGACCTATATACGAACAGTTGTCTGCGCACGTCGTCTATACCCTCGCTCCAATCTTAACCTCGATCATCCATCTATCACGTAAGCAATCTCAGTCTTCATTCCTCACTCGTATATTTCGACAAAAGCCTCCACCGCACACCATACCTAAAGACCAAGACAGGAATGGGGGCCACAAAGAGACTAGCAGCAGCAAGGACCGTGAACCCCCAACCATACCCGAACCGATCGACCAGTGGCTGCGTAGCCAGCGGCAGAAACGTGCCCATCAGACACCGCGTGACAATGACGGCAGTCATGGCCGAGGCGGCGTGCAGCTTGAACGCATCCACCACGTACGTCAGCAGCGGGATGAAGCCCAGCATGGTGGTCATGCCGAGCAGGGCGATCGCCAGCACCATGACCCAGAGGGGGAGCTGGGCTTGGGCGGTCCAGCCGTAGAGGGCGACGACGAACGGCACGGTGAAGCCGCCGATGATGACAAGAGGCAGCCGGAACTCGGGTTCGCCGATACCTTTGTTGCGCGTGCGGAGGTGGATGTAGATGCCGTCGAGGGTGCGGTTGATGACTGCGACGCTGATGGCGGAGCCGACGCCTGAGAGAGAAAGACAAAGCATGTTAGTCAGGTTGCACAAGACCGCGTTTTCCTGGTCAATATTCAAGTTCGATTTTCTTGACACGCATGAAGAGGAGCAAGACAGGGGGCCGAAACAAAGTCAGAGCGTGCAGACGAAATCGGGTATTTGTTTAGGGGTTGGTTGGTTGCTCGTCAATCCACTTACTTATACTAATGAACGTCGAGCCCGTCTTGGCCGGCGACAAGCCGTAGATCTGCTCCAGAATATCCGGCAGCGTGGTCGAGAAGATGTAGAAGTAAGCGAACAGGAGAGACCCGAACAGTGACATGGCCTGCAAGACGGCGGAGCTGTAAAACACAACGGCAGGTCTCATGATCGAGTCCCAGAATTTATGCTGTGTTTCGGTCTTCATGTCCGCGTCGCCAAAGACCGTCTTGAGCTGCGGGTTGCCGGACTCGGCCCGCAGCCTGGCAGCACGGCGCTTGAGGATGGCGACTTTGTAGGTTTCGCGGAAATAGGTGAGGAAGACGATCTCGCCTGTGCCGGCGAGAACGACACTCATCCACAAGACATTACGCCAGCCCAGGCTCTGCGCGACTTGCCCGGCGATGGCGGGCCCGACGGCGCTGCCGACCAGCGGCGCCAGCATCACCATGCTCATGGCGGAGCCGCGCTGGTCAGACACAAACATGTCGCCGACGATGGCCGGGTTGAGGACATTCGACGCCACGGCCAGGCCGGTCAATGCTCGCGCGGCAATGAAGAGCGGCGTGCTCTGGCACAGTGCGGCGAGGATGGTCGCCGCGATGAACAGCACATTGGCCACATTAAAGACTGGGTACCGTCCGAATATCTCGGACAGGGGGGCGATCAAGAGCGGTCCTGCCGATTCCCCGAGTTCCCAGATCGTGACGAGGAGGACACTGGCCGATTTGCTGCCGTGGCCGTGGCTCAGCTCGTCCACGATGTGAGTGGACACGGGGACGACTGATAGGCATGTGAATGTTCTAAGACCGAAGAAGGGGTTGTTAGTATCGTACAGGACATATGTCACACAGTATATAGACAAGCTTCGTAACTCTGGAACTGAGGAGTTTGGAGCATCCTTACACTGTAAAAGAGATGAAGGAGAGCAGGGCGACGATGCCCCATTTGTAGGCTGGCCGCCAGTCCAGAGGATTCTCGTCGTCGCCGTCGGCATCGAAGTCAACCACCACATCGTCTTGGGTCACGGATTTGTTGTCCACGCTGTCGGCAGTTCTCTGGCGCAGCAACGGCTGCGTTTCATCTGCTATTGTAGTCATTGTTCTGGTACTATCGCATGGCTTGAAAGTCCAGTGGACGAAGTGGTAGTGTCGTGACTCAAATCTCCTCTATGATATATAAATATGAAGTCAGGGAGGTTTGAGCTCCCAAAACTCGTGAGCGTCTTGAGTAATCACGCAAGCACCACAGATCTCACACCCTGATTGGTCTCGATGGACGCTGGCTAGACTCGAAGCCTGATCCTGATCAACCTCTTCTTCCCTGTTGCCCCGTTGAGTGTCAGCACAAGGGCGCGAATGTAACAATGTAACCTTTGAAGCGACTGTCATCCAGTCGAAGCTCCCAGTTGGTCAATCAACAGATGCTATGGATACGCCGCGATACCGTGATACGACATCGTCGCAGCCACAAACAAGAGATGAGGCTGGCTAATGAATCAGTCTCCTAAAAGATGTGTTTTTATTGAATGATTGACGAAGGCACCACTAGACTTCGCAAGAATATAAGTGTATAAGACTCGAATACCACTGTGGGTCGGCGGGAGTCACGCCAATAGTAATACAATGAATACAATGGATTCAATGCCGAGCTGCAGAGAGTTTTTTAATCTTTCAAACCCGGTCGCCACGCATTCCTTTGAACCTGGAGCGTTTCTGGCCTTGTGGTAGTAGATGCATGGGTCATGCTCGAACACTCCTCCACCTCTTCGTAACTGACACAGTCCGCCGATGTTCACAGACCTGCCTCACACATCTGAATAGATATGATGACGCCTCATTAAGGCCGGCTGGCACCCACACTGGGATCTGAAGCCTTCAGTATGCTCGATCTCCCAGAACGGGTATATTGTGTGAGTTTGACAGAGGGAGAGCCATCGTTTCAGTTGGACAGTCTTGTCTCTGGAGCCTGAGGAGGCGCCGATGGTCGTCCCCGAACACAAATTCCACCAATCGACCGTTATGGGACAAATCGTCTGCGGAGGCCATGCTGTAATGGAGTGTCTCCAGTAATGTCTCCCTGGACAGCTCGAGGCAATGGCAAGTGACGCGAGCCCAGGATAGCCAGCGGCTGCATGCCTTCAGCACATATTGACGGCCAAGAAGCTGTTGTCCACGCCGGTTTGGTATTAGACACTCAACTTCAATGAGCCAGTTTCCGCGCTTCCCGGGCGAGAGAAGATTCGGCAGTTGTGTTCAGTGCCTCAATCTCTTCCCTGGCCAGTAGCTGCCGCTGCTCCTCGTCCGACCTTGATCGAAGCTCGACCTCCAAGCCCGCCTGTCGCACCATGGTAACAAACAACTGCGCCCTGATCATTCTCCTCAGGGCCTTCTTCATCGGTGGCAAGCCTTCGTCTTTCCGTCGCCGACCTTCCGCCGTCAAGGTACGCTCGGCCTCCTCGCGTGCGGAGTCTCGTATCCGTTTCAATTCGCTGCGCAGCCTCTGGTTAGCAGCCAGACGGTTCCTTCTCTCTTCTTCGGCCTGTGTCCGACGTTCCTCCTCTTCAGCCTGTAGCCTTAGCTGCTCTTGTTGGGCCTGGAGCTGCCTTTCTCTCTTAGCTTCAGCTTGCAACCGCCGATCTTCTTCCTCCTGGACTTTCCGCCGTTGTGCGTTCTCCATCACTATTTCCAACTGTCTCGCCTCATCCGCGGCGATCTCTTGACGCCTCTGCTCTTCTTGCTCGGCTTCTAAGCGCGCTCTCTGCTCTTGCGGGATCGTGGACCATTCTAGTTGAGCCTCTCTTTCGGCCGTTTGATGGTCGACAACCGTTTCGTACTCGGGAGGATTAAGCCGGGCCCATTGTCTCAGGAATTCCACGCCGTCCACTTTCTCCGGTGTGTATGTCGTTCCATCGGGACGATCTTGGACTCGAGTCGTACGTTCCATCTCCAGAGTCACAAAGGGTGTAAGCTGTTTCGACATGTTAGCAAGGGACACCGTCTTTCTCACTCAGCAACCACGGTGGATGTCTGGCCATGGGGACTGACCGAGAAGTCTTGGGCGCTGGGTGCATTGTAATGCGGTGTCTTCCGCCAGTCAACGACATAGCCGCCGAATTCGGTGTGCGAACCCATCGAGCCGGTTCGGTTTCCTCGATAGAATCCACGCCCGACATCTTTGGTGGTGAACCGGAGACGGGCGCACAGCTGGGGGGAGGGTTTAAACATTGTCATGGCTGGAACACGAGCAGGACTCCCAGCGTCCTTGCTGTGTGCAGAAATCTAAGTGGTTGTGAAGCGCTGGAGGGAAGTGAAGCAGAGACGCAGCACAGCCTGAGGTTACCGTGTATTGTGTACAGCCAACATCAACTTCAACTTCAATGTCTCAATGGAAAAGTTCGGCCAAGCTGATCCCGTTTGGGAATCATTGTGACGCCGCCCTGTGCAGCTCTTCAGCATGTCATTTGAACTGCGCAGCCTCGTCATAACGTAAGCAAAGCATGTTTCAGCCTTGCACGGACAAGGCTGTTGCCCCTCGGGATTGATTTGCTATTGCATGCTGGCTGGATGGACAGAGAGACCTTGTTATGCATCAAAAAGGCCAGCGAGTACATCTGCAGAAGGTCTGTGGACTGAACAGCCCCTTTCATCCTATTACTTTATCTTCCTTCAATGGCACCAGCTCTTGAATCGTGCTTTTCGTTCGACACTATGCGTAAACGGGTTGGAGTCTACCCTATATGGACAGTCTTTCAGGCAAGGAAACCCACTGCCCAGTCACCTGACCTGTTAGAGAGCGAGTCTAAGCATTCGCAATCCGACTATCAATCTTCTATCTAAAATAAATACTAAATAGAGCGACAAACGCTGCATAGTGTCGATTAAGAGTGGGCGAACTTGCTCTTCGCCCTCAACGTCGGCCCGAACTTGTAAAAGATGAACCTGAACGTGGTCAGCAACCTGATGTTTCGCGATAAGTTTCGGAGCTGGCACATACGGCCATGGCGCCATGACCAAAGTCAAGAAAGCAACCAGGGCCGAAGCCCATTGGTAGCCGAGGTTGTTATACACTACCTTCCAGTCAGCATAGCTCGAGGCTCTCTCGTCGACAGAAGCTTACTCTGATTCGTGAAAAGCGGAAAGGCCGCCGCGAGGAGACAGCGGGTAGTAGTGTTCACTGCCATAGCACTGGCGGCATACGTGGGGTACGCAGCAGCCAGGAAGGTGAAGATACCTTGAAAGAGGAAAAAGAAGCTGTTGGACCAAAGTCAGTGAGTCTCTCGTCTGCCCACAAGCGATTGAGGGACTTACGCAGTGCTGAAGAACAGCGTCGCGATGATGGGCACGATCCAGTGTACTGACGCGTAAGTCGTCCAGGCGAACCAGAATAGTGCTGCTGTCAGCATGGGGCCTCCTACAATGGCAGGAGGGAGTCTCAGTTCAGGCTGAGGCTTATAGTCTGCTCCATACTTGGCCTTCTCTTTCGCGATCGACCGTATCCACTGCTTGTGCCAGAGCGGGTTGCAAAAGCAAGCCACCACGTTTCCTACCGCCAGACCGAGGAAAGTCAGGCCGATCTGCCAGAGATTGAACCCGTGGTTGTTGCCGAAGACCAGAGCGAAGGCCGAGAAACACATGTACAGGACAGCCTGGAGCAGCGAAGTATATGTGCTGAGAACGGCAATCATCGGGTCCCGGAACAGGAGCTTGAATGGGATGTAGAGGGACGCTAAAAGGGCTCCGGAGAGGGACTTTTGTGCCCGGGCTTTCTCGGAGGCCGAGTAGTACCTGTTGTCGCCGGTATCTTTGCGGAGCTTGGCCGCTTTCCTGCTCAGGAGGACCGGATGAAAGGTTTCCGGGGTGAGCAGAACGCAGAGGAGGATGACGGCAGCCCAAATGATCTGGACATAGAAGCACCAGCGCCTAATCAATGTTAGCAGATTCCAATTGTGAGCATTGGAGGCTCCTACCAGTCCGTGAACGAGTTGATGAAGCCACCCATGATGGGACCCAGAGCTGGGCCGACGAAAGGAGCTCCAGTGAAAACTGTCATTGGAACCAGGAGCTGTTGAGGGATGAACATGTCGACCACAGTCCCGGCAGCGACACCAAGGAATGCGCTTCCGGAAAGACCACCCAGGAAGCGTGCTACCAGGAGAGTCTGAATGTTCTGGGCGACGGCGCACGGAATCAACCAAATGAGGAAGAAAAAGGTCGAGGTGAGGTAAATTGGGCGGCGTCCATAGAACTGACGCTGTAGTCAGCATAAGCTCGAAGCAGCTCGAAGTAGTACCCCTACCTCCGACATTGGGCTAAAGAGAAGAGGTCCCAGAGCCAGGCCAATCAGGTACAGCGACAGTCCGAGGTTGCAGATTTCGAGAGAGCAACCAAACTCGTCCATGAGCTGATCGTAGGTCATGGTGTACAGGGAAGAGGTGCAAGTCCTATCTTCTGTTGGTGCGCTGGGAGGCGAGTAGATGTGGAAGTACTTACACCATTAGAGAACCCATGGCCACTCCATTCACGTAGAACCATTTCCTGAACGGCGAAAAGGTACGCGGGTCGAGAGGGTCATTGTCACCGTCCCATTCCACGAGAAAGGAATGAGGAGCTTCCTGGGCTTTCTCTTCATCACCGTCACGCTTTGAAGGACTCGAGCTGCTTGGCGACGATATTGCCTCGTGCTCTTCGTTGTGCGTGACCATAGTTGTGAGTGGGATTCCTTAAGTCGAAAGACACGTCGAGCTCGTCGATGCGAATGTAGGTATATTGGGACGAGATCACGATCCAGGGTATTTGAGGACATTGAGCTCCTTGGTGAGGTCTTGCCGGCGCCTTATAAGGTTCGAAGAGAAGCACAAGCAACGGAGAGGGCGTACAGACGGACACCGCAAGGCTGTTTCCTCCGCTTGACCAATTAGACGGACGGACGGTACGGCCTCGATACATCCCGCAGCCTTGCGTCTCGGAGGCCGTGTGCTTACATGAGATCTCCGTGTTTTCGACCGTGAGAGTTCGATTCTTCGGTTTTTGCTCCGTCCGCCGTGTTGTCTCTCATTGGAAACAGGACCCGACCGCAAGTGCCTCTGGCAATGAATGTCCGGGATATGAAAAGCTCCTATTGACACACGTTAGACGTGCTAATAAGTCCGCCATGACGTGTGCTGTAGCTCCGTGACTCGATCCGAAGGCGTGCTTGAGTATATAAACCTGCTCCGCAGAGTGAATCTCAGAGCGCCGCAACCTATGATTTTCCCGCAAGATTCAGACCCTAGCAAGACAGACCGTCAGTCCTCTCGCATACGCCAAACATGGCAGAATCGGCAGTCCAGAGACATGATGTTCGAACGACACTCAACTTTTACAAGCCAAATGCAGATGGGTCGCCCCCCGAGCCAGCTTACCTGGCACGACCAGAAACATTCGAGCGTCCCTCAGAGAGCCAACAAGTGATCATTCATGATGTGTCTGGAGACGAAAACACGTACACTTTGGACAGCCACGGATTCCAATTTGTCACATCTCCCAGCAAAGAGAAGGACTTTGTGGATGCGGACCGAATCAAGGACGTATATTACAGGGAAGTTGAACAGCTGCTGAAAGAATTGTGCGCCTCGCCCGCGATCACGAAATCGATTGCAACAAGAAAAATGGCAGGAACAGAAACAGACACTGACCGGGCGTCGTAGAACTGGCGCCACGCGTGTGCACATCTTCGATCACACGATTCGAAGGCCGTCGAAGAAGGAGAAAAAGGAGACCCAGATTAAGCCAGCTGTAGCACATGATGCAGAGAAGCAAGGTCCGCCTCCTCCGGGTCCGACATACTCGGTCCACGTCGATCAGTCGTACGAATCTGCGCTCTCACGCGTACGATTTCATCTGCCAGAAGACGCCGAGAGGCTTCTCCAAGGCCGAGTGCAGCTCATCAACGTCTGGCGGCCCATCAGAACGGTCAGACGAGATCCCTTGGCCGTGTCGCCATCGGAGTGCTTTTCCGAGGACGACCTTGTCGTGGCTCCCGTCATCTACCCTCATGGTAACCGCACAGGAGCGACGCTGTTAGTCAAGTACACTGACCGCCAACTGTGGTACTACAAGGCACATCAGACTCCAGAGGAGGCGCTGGTATTCAAGTGTTTCGACAATCGTGCGGGTGCACATAGTGCGAAGTATGCGAAACGTGCAGAGCGGGTGCCTCATTCTGCCTTTGAGATTCCCGGAACTGAAAAGGAGGAAGAGCGCGAGAGTATCGAGGTGCGATGTTTGGTTTTTCACGAGGATGATATCGAACAAAATTGACCGTGTAGTACTAGTACCTGATAGTACTACTACTAGTAGTAGTACGTAGTAGAATACGGAATCCGGATTCTAGCCGGATGACCAATCATACTAGTAGATCACAAGGCTGCACGGCGGACGAAAGGCTTGGCACGGTCTCCGTAACCTTGACTTTCAACCTCCGTACCGCTCTTCTTCTGACGCTCATCCTAGGGCCTTCAAGTCCCAGGCAGACAAATGTCGCCCAGAGCGCCTCAAGCCAGCTGGCTGCGAACGAAAACGAGCCACGACTTGGACAAAAGATGACTTGGATGGTAGCATGGACACCGTCCCTTCTCCACGCGGCGCGCCGCAGAATCATGCCGCCTTCAAAGTCCGGCGGCGGCAGCTGCGGAGAGGCACGCACAGCTGCTGGGAATGCAAGCGGCGGAAGATGAAATGCGTCTTCGAGCCCGCCGTCAACGCCACGGCTTGCTGTGGCTGTTGGCGAAGAGGGTCTCGGTGTCTCAGCCAGGAGTTTCCCGAAGCCAGCGCGATTGACATGGAGATGGTCGCAAGACTGAATGACGCCGGTAAAACTGGCAGTGGCACTGGCAGACCAAAGACGGCGGCGGTGCCACTATCAACGACCTCAACCTCAACCTCAAGCCCTCGCACTCCATCATCAGACAAACCTCTTACGCCTACGTCGTCTACGACGTCGGAGCCGCCACGAAAGCAAGCATCTCACAAATCCGACCCTGAGAGCCTGTCTCGATTCCTGTACGAATCGCTGCCTTCTCAGGAAGATACCGAAACGATATACAAGGCAATTCCTCAACGGCCTGTGCATGCTCATGAAATGATGACCATGCCGTACACCTGTCTCTCTCAGCACGACCGGTCCCCACCGTCCCACTCGCTCGAAGTCCCATTACCAAACCCAAGGACACATCCCGTGCTGATTGCCAGACATATGCTTCTGCTGGCCAGCCTCCTGCAACACCTCCACCCCGAGGTCCATGCCGATATCAGAAATCTTTCAGAACCACCACGGGCTATGTCAGAGCGGCTAGCCGACCTCGCCGTCAGCCACGTCACGACTAGGGACGAGCTGCTCGGCAGTATCGAAGGCCTGGACTGCATCATGATTGAGAGCGTGTACCAGGCGAACCTCGGCAACCTCCGCCGAAGCTGGGTCGCGGCACGCAGAGCTCTCAGCGTAGCACAATTAATGGGTCTGGACCGCTCGAGCAACCGCACACCACAGTACGAAGTGCTTGACGCTCGGACGAAACACGACCCACGCACCATGTGGTCTCGGATCGTCTTTCTGGACCGCTTTCTCTGTCTTCTGCTCGGCCTCCCGCAGGGCTGTCACGAGAAAAGCATGAGTTGTGAAGCGATCCTGGCAGCGGGTCTCCCTATGGAACGGCTCGAACGCATCCACTGCGCCGTTGCGTCGCGGATTCTCGAGCGGAACGAGTCGGAGTCGGAGCTGGGCGCTCCTGACCTGACCAACATCACTACCACTCGAACGTTGGATCTGGAGCTGCAAAAGGCGGCCCGGAGCGTGCCCAGCAAGTGGTGGTTGACTCCCAAGTTGGACCGTACGGCAACAGACCCGCGCGCCACCTTCTGGAACACAGGCCGCCTGTTCGCCCAAGTCCTGCACTACAACCTCGTCAACCAGCTGCATCTTCCGTACATGTTACGTTCTTCTTCGCGGGGCGCTCGCCAGGACGATGAGTTCTCGCGGATCACCTGCGTGAATGCCTCGCGGGAAGTTCTCACGCGCTTCATCACCCTCCGCGGCTTCAACGGCATCGCCTCCAGCTGTCGAATCATCGACTTCCTCGCCCTCATGGCTGCCATCACTTTGTTGCTCGCCCACCTTGACAGCCACCACTTGGGCCCCGGGAATCTCCTGGCTCACCAGTATCACAGTGATCGCGCCATGATCGAGCAGGTGCAGGACAGTTTCCGAGAAGTCAACAGTCTAAACTCAGATGCGCTCAGTGCCCATAGCGCCGATCTGCTACGGAGATTACTCGCCATTGATGCGGATAGCACACAGGGTGCCGGAAGAGTGAGCGTGCACAAAGCCGAACCCGGGTCGGCGCAAGCCGGTCTGAACGATGAAGGCGCCGTGAGCGTCCACATTCCTTACTTTGGTATTATTCGGATCACCCGCGAAGGCTTGAGCACGACGCGCCCCGAGTCGCAATCCAATGCCCAGAGCATGGCCGTGGCTGTTACTACTGGGAACGCCGGAGTCGAAGCACCAGTCGCGTTGCCGGAGATCTATATCACGACTCAACTCGAACCCGGCGCCTTGTCCACATCGACCTCTACCGCAGATTACTCTGCTATGCACTTCGCACCACAGCACATTGATGACATGGATGACATGACAGATCCTCTGCAACATGCCAGTGGAGAATACCCTGGATTGGCGGCCGGGATGGAAGACTGGGCGTTTCAGGGCGTCGACCTCGCTTTCTTTGACAGCCTGATGCGGACTACAGGAAATGGGTCATGACGGAAGGAAAGGCAAGGTATCTAGGCAGTGTATATATTTTGTAGGGTGAGTCTGTGCGACTGGTCTAGATCGAATGGAATCAATTCGCGTCCATTCTTCGATCGGCCCATCACCATGTCTGTTCATTTCTTCTCTCGTAGAGCCGCGATTCATAAACAGTGTCCTGTGCCCTCAACTTCCTTCACTCTGCCGGTCAATGGACCAACAGCGGGCCCTTGCCACCGTGGTTGGACATGGGGAATAGTCTCGAAGGCCTCCTCGTCAAGATGGTTTCCTTGTCCATTGTAAGTATCGCCACCAACACCACCACCATTATAGTCAACATCATAGACGGCATCGACATCGTCATCGCCAGTATCGTCATCGTCACAATCACTCCCACTATCGTATTCCCCCCTCATATTCCACCACCACCGACTCGCGCGCCAAATGCCATCATGATCGTCTCTGTCCAACTCCTCCTGCTCGGTACCGATCAAATGGCTCCACTTCCTCAGAAACCACCTCTTGGCCTCCCAACTCCGCGTGCTCCAGGCCACACTCTCACGCATATCGCGCCTGGTTTTCCTCGCCGACGTCCTATTCGAATGCCGATGAGCCACGCCCGACATGCCACCCCAGCAGACCATGCCGCCGTGCATGATATCCATAAACAGGGCGGCATGATCGAGCGTTCCCTCGGCAGACGCGCGGACGGCGTTGTCGCGGAAGTACGGGAAGACAATACAGTCAAGGTAACTGGGGTGAGCGTGGAGGAGCTGGGTCGGCGTCGGGCGGAGAGCCGGCCGTAAGGCTTTGATGTGCTCGAACAGATCGGTGGTGACGGAGATCGCGGTCTTGAAAAAGCGGTAGCTGACTCTGACAGAGCTGGGAGGCCACGATGAACACGCACTAGTGTGGTTTTGCAGCGCGACGTAGCAGCCTGGAAAGTGTGACGGGTGGTCGTTCATATAGGCAGTGCGGCTGATCTTGAGGGCCAGCCCGACCTCTATGCATGCTTCGATATTGCCTTCGCCGACGAGACGCATGTGGTTGATGTAGGGGTCCGCCATCGTGCGTTTCGGTGGACGGTAGCAGTCCATCGCGAAGTTCTGTTGAGGAGAGCTGTGGTGACTCTGCTGGGGCGTCATTAATGTCATCGTCATGTCGGCTTTGGACAAGGGATTCGGTCGAATTCTTGTCGAAGTCACCGTAGTGAGGTCTCCTTCTGGACTAGCAGTGGAACGCTGATCAGGAATCGCCCAAATATGTCGGAGATCTATATCTCCATATTCCTCGTGGACGTGCTCGACCACTTCCGGCTGGGGCGACTGGAGCGACTGTGCACCAGCACCTAACTGCAAATGAAATCCTGTACCTGAGGTCTGGCCGATCGGAAGATCACCCGCAGCGACGAAGGCATCAGCTAGGTCGATGATGTGTGGGTTTGTGGTCGGGATTGTGGGCGGAGTCGTCGCCTGGGAAAGACCCAAGCCATCCCTATCAATATCGGTCGAGGCTGCATGCTGGGGAACGTCTGGTTGGACCACACCAGTCTGTTCATCCAGGGCGTCGAGCTTTTTCTTCAGCCTCTCGCGGTATGCTTTCTGAGCGCGTCTATTCTGCTCACGTCGTTTGTCCGTGAGAATCCGGACATAGGGTTTGCGAGAGTCTCCACTGGCTGTGGTAGACTGATTAGTTGAACCTCCGTGCTGTTCGACCATGTTTGGGCGTTTTGGGGGTTTCAAGGGGGCCGAAGAGAGGTAGATATTCGCATTGATGTGTCAGTGTGAGCCATTGCGGCAGGCTGAGGGGATAGTCTTATGATTATGGCTGATGAGCGGGAGGAGGCAAACCGTCTCGGCCGATAAAGAGAGTAAGCCAGATAGTAAGCCAATGACTAACCACAACGGTACTAGTGTCCACAGAGCCAGGCAGCAATGCTTCATTAGCACATGTTGGATTCTGATTGGCAGGATACTCCCGCTGCTTTAGTCTGATTCCGGCATGGTCTGAACCTACCAAGTGATCGGCGAGATACACGTCATTGCAATCATTTCGTCGATATTTCAAAGTATTGAAACTTCATAGACAATAACTAAAGAATCACCATGTGTATCTGGAACCAAAAGGCTGTAGTAAGATGCCTAAGTAAGATGCCTTGTTGGGTGCTTCCAGAACCCATCCTCACAATGCCTTCGTGAACCCTGGAGATCTCGTGCCTAAGAGCCCACCTCTGTGTCACGCCTGGCCCAATCCGAAGGCAATGTATTCATCGAGACAATTAATGCCTATGCTCGTCAAGTCCCAATCGTGTAGTCGTTCCATTTCCTTTTCATCTCATCTCGAGTATACCCCAAAGATGGTCTGCCATTGCACCAACTCCTTCGTCAGTGCTTCCATCATTTCGACACTGCCCATATTGCCAAAATCCTTGTCATCAATGACGCCAAGTGAACCCTGTTCCTCCTGCGAGTGAGCTTCCTTCAGCCCAGCTTCCACAGCGCGAACCAAACTGGACGTGGGGAGATGTATCGACCCTTTGACCCCAGTGGGCGTGCTGGTTCCCTTGGAACTTGCACTCCCGCTTGACTGATGGGAAGGTGCTGCTTTTTCGGTTTGCATATGTCCGACAAATTCCAGAATCGCCGCAACACGTCGCTTCATCTCATTCAAACTTGTTCGTGCGGGATGTGTCTTGGCCTTGGAGCTGCGTCCGCTTTCACCATGGATTCCATTCATTCCTGGCGGTGATACACCATGACCATTGATATCGTGCGAGCCGTCTCTCGCAGGAGTCCCTCCTTCGTCGCCATTGCCGTGGTCTCGAGTGTATTGGTTTCTTCCAAGTCTTCCCCTTCTCGCAGTCGGTCTGCCCGTTCTCCGAGTGGTATTGGATCGTCCCGAAGGAGGTGTATCAGCTTTCGCTTTGCCGTTGACCTGAGCCATCTTGGACGGGGAGAGGCTGGGGGTAGCAGGGGGGGAGTCTAAGCGGTTAGCCGGAAATTTATGTCTGAATATCATGGATGCCATACCTTCTCCTCTTCTGCGTTCGGACCGAGCATTTCGTTTGTTGGCAGCCTCGGCACGTTGCACTGCTTGCTGTTCTTTCTGTTTGTCTCGTAGTTCTTTCTCTCGATTGTTTCGTGCAGCGGCCCCTCGAAGTTTGAGTGAAGCAAGCCTGCCAGCAGCAGTCCCTTTGCTGGCCGTATCGTCTCCAGCCGGATCAGGCGATTCACTCCGCTTAGACATGGTCGAGGATGAGTTCGACCCTGTCCGTTGACGTTTGTTTTTCCCTCTTTGACTGTGTCATTGTGGTTAGATTTTGCTATGGTCAAGTCGCAAAGAGGAAGCTCACTCTTCTGAATCATCCCGGGTACGCTTTCCCAAGGGACCCATCTCTCTGCTCTCTTCAATGGCTCGCCGTAGCATTTCGTCTTCGTCATACGCGCCGCGACTGTTCATGGTGGCTCTTCTCTTGGTGCTTTCGCTTTGTTTATTCTTGCCATCCTTCTTCCGAGGTGGATCGGCCGTCGATGGCAAAGGAGAGGGTAGTATAGAGGAGTGGTCAAGGACTGGAAGGTAGCGAGAAGATTTCAGGCTGGTGTAATCTGGTTAGCATATTGGTTCCAGTCGAATAGCAAGTTTCTTTGCCAACACCATGCGCAAAATGCACAGCGACAGAAAACACAAAGCATCTGACACCAATCGCTGTCGTTCTCTTGTGGTTGCAGACAGACTTTCAGGACTGGGAAATGTCAGACTTACCCACTGGGAGACTTTGTGACCTTGTGATATTCTGGCTTGCACAGCTCACAGTAATACTCGTCGGGTAGCATGGACTCATCCAGCAAGCCCATACAGCCACCATGCTGCCAAACCCCACAATTGTCGCATTGAACAAAGAAGTTGCCGGTGTCGTCACTGAGGGCTTCCGGGTTGGGTTGTTGCTGTCGTGTGGCGGCCGAGGGGCCAGGATATTCGGCCTGCCCACAAATACAACGAGTCACCTCCTCTTCGACAGGGTCAGGATCAAGTGCACTTTCTTCTTCATCTTGCTGTCGCTTGCCGGCAGGTTCCTTCTCGACGCCGTTACGTCGACTGCGACGTGGTGGGAGTTGCTCCCCTTGAGGGGTAGAGTCGGCGCCATCGACTGAATCGGATCTTTGGGTCGACGGTCTTCTCGGGGAGTTGGTACGGTTAGTTGCGCGAGGGTCTCGCTCTGGTCTCGAAGGGTTGGACATGTTGGAGTTTGTGTGGTTGAGGCCAGCAGGAGGTAGTTGCGAGGAGCGGGCACGAGAGGAGCGTCGTGGGCTCATCTTGGTCTAGCAAGGCACGCTTGGAGTCTTGTGAGCTCGAAAACAATCGAAGCTCGTAGGAGACGCAGCAGCCAGCATACGGTTTTACAGCAAGCTGTCGTGATCGGGGTAAGAGGCTGCGTCGCCTGGAGTGGAGGAAATTCGCGGGCAGTCGATCGAGAAGAGGCGGGTGGAGTAAGGACAGGGCGTTGAAAACAAATCAACTGGACAGGACGAACGAGAAGCAGATCGCCAGTAGTGTGAAATGGCAGAGTTACATTGCTGATGGTGTTGATTGATCTGAGGAGGGGAGACAGCGAGATCGAGGAGAAGAAGAGGAAGGGGTGTGTGTGTGCTTTCTCCCTCTCTCTAGCAACGAGCAAGAACGAGACTGCGGTGACTGGTAGCACAGCGGTGAAATCAGTGAGTGAGTGACTTTGCCTGCGCTTCTCTCTCCCACCGAAAGGCCGACGGCTGGAGCATGCAGCGCGTGTTGTGACTGGCCACAGAGAGAGAAGCGGGTCTTTCAATTGAGGCGTAAGTGGCACTCCATACATGGCACTTGTTAACAGAGCATATCTAGCCAGAGTCCCCTAGTAGCAAAGCAAGCAGCTACCCGGCAGGCTGGCGGGATCACAGTCAGGTACCTCCTCACTAACCCAAAGTGTGTTTCCCTTTGGAGATCTCCAATTTTGATCAGACAGACATTCGATGGCTTGACTCTCCAACCTGGCAAGGCCCTGGACGACACAATCCAACATGACTACCTGAGGGCACAGAGGGCACCTGGAAATATTGGCGATCTAGACAGTCCATATTATCAGCAGCCATCAACAAGTTTGTCAGACATCACTGTCGAGTAGCAGTATGTAAGGTTGTCGTAAGTACTAGGTAGTACTGACGAGTCGGCTACAATCCCAGCCTCCCAGCCTGCGATTTCGATTTCGATGCTTACATAGCAATAACGAGGAAGGTACTCCGGGTACTACATAGCGCTTCCCCACACCTGGGAGCTCGATCACGTGCACTCCAAGTAGATGCCAAGTCTTCTCCCCCACTGGCACTGCACCCACTTGACGCGTCTTCCACCAAACCGCGCTCAATCTACGCGTCTAGCTGTGCGCCGTCCCACTACAAGTCATACGGTGCGAGGTGACAATCTATGGCTGCAACGCGAGGGGCGACAGCGTCCAAACTGAGACTCCCATGGGAACGAGTAGCTGTCCAGAGTTTGCAGGTATAGAGGAGCAATCGTTGGTGATCCGTAATCGAACGAGGAGGCATCAACAGGTCAGCTTCCACGCACAAAATATATAGCTTACACCCTGCCCCCTGGGTGTAGTAGTTCAACCTCGACCATTAATCTACCTTCTTGACGATTGATGTAGTAGTATAGAAGCCATAAAAGCTTGTTCAAACGCAGACTTTCTTGATGGTTGTACAAATTATTGGCCGCTGTCCTGTCGTAACTTCATGTCATAATACCGACGTAATCTTGAAATGCGACGGTTCGCTCGAGTGTGGTGCTCGTTCCGCCGTCCTTCAAAACAACGGCTCAGGGCTGGAAGATGAGATGTACCCGGGGTCATCACGTTCGCTCAATCGTTGCGGCTTAGGAACCTGCACTCCACCAGCCTTGGTCACTCCGCCTCTATGACCCATGGACAAAAGTTCATCCTCTTTGGATTGGGCGTTGTCTTTGCCTTTGCCTTTCTCGCTGGACTTCCCTCTGTCCTCCGAGCTTGGCGACCTGGTTTCGGGCCCGATGTCCTGACTTCCTGTCTCGCCCCGTTTCTTCCGGATCAACAGACTCAGCTGGCTCTTCGTCCGTGAGAGTCCAACATGTTCATTCTCGGAAGAGTCGTCTTCATCAGTAAGCGCGTCACTTGCAAGGCTGGACCGAAGTCGGGCCGGGCCTGTGCGGTCGTCATGCAGCATTTCCTTCTCTTTGCCTTTACCGATGTCCTGGGGGATCTCATCTGCAAACCGGACTACACTGCCGGTTTTCCTGATGCGTCCCAAAGGCGCCAGACTCGCCGAGCTGGATAGTTGCTTTTGTGTCTCGACGAACTTTCCTCGGAACCCCCGATCAACCAATGCGGATGAAGCAGAAGGCGAGGAACCGGTGGCCACTGGGCCAGGATACTCGGCCGTCGAATCCACGCTTTGCCAGGAAGAAGCAGAGGGAAGAGCGAACACGGGACCACTCGTGGCTGCTAGCACCGTCATCGTCAGTGGAGGAACAGCAATGGGACGTGTGTACTCACCTGGAACAGCAGGGAAGCCTGGCGGTGGCCCTCGAGGTCGCACCCCAGTACTGATATCTTCCGAAGTCTCTCCTGCTCTCATTGAGATGTCCTCAGGCGACCACTCTGGGTTGGGAACTGCTGGTGCTTTGGTCGTGCTCGATTTTCGTCGACCGATGTTTGGCCTGGTTCGTGACTTCCCGGCAGAAACCTGACCTGGGTGTCTTATTCGTCCGGCACTCGAGGTTTTCCCTAGAGAAGGTCGCGAAGACGAGCCAGGACCCGTGTGAGACGGAGTGGCCGGATTGTGAATGGCCGGCGGCAGTGCGCGTTCGCCTGCTGGCGCGATTGAGGCTGAGGATTGTCCATGTCGTGCCTCGTCGCCCGCGGCAGCAAATCTGTACTCTCGTAACGAAGATCCGACATCCTGGCTCGGCTGGTGGCTGCTATCCGAGATTGGGCGGAGTTCAGATCTGGGCGACAGTGAAGAGGATCTAGTTCGAATCTGTGTAGAAGCAAAGTCGTCCTATTTGAGTTCTATCAGCATACATCCACCTGATGCTGGCAATTCCAAACTTACATGTGATAAAGATCCTCGAGGCGTGGCCGGATGGGCTGCAATGGGAGTAAGGTTGAATTCTTCACTGCACTGGCGCCATAAACGCATCAAGCGATCGCTTGTCATGGACTGAGAGAGATTCGGACTGCCCCAAACCCTCCAAAAGAGGTTGCGTGCTCTTGGGCTCGCATGATCTGAAGTCACATTACTTTGGGTATCAAAGACTGCAATCTCAGATCAGCCACTTCTTCTTTGCCTGCTCAGCAGCAGGTAGCATACCTTTCCAGAACTTATGGAGGACTTCCGAGTTCGTGATTTGAGGACTTGTATCGTCGAAAGAGAGCTGCTCAGAGGTGATTGTCGCATCAATCAGGCCTTCGGGTAGGACGGCCGTCATGACATGCAGTTATCAGGGTTCCTGCCCTTCAGCATCCCCAAGCTGACAGTCGATGTTAGAAGATCGCAATGACCAGTACATGTCCTTTTGCGCCAACTGTTCGGCCGTACGCACAACTGTCAGTGGGCCAAGGGCCAAGGCAGGGACGACCGGCAAGAAAGTCCAGCAGCGATACCGACGCAGTTGCAATAGCAGGCAGCGCACAGGCGCGCCGCAGCAGGTGCAGGCGGTCGGAGGGAATCCGAGGATTGAGAACACCTGCGATATGGGCAGAGGGCAAGGCGGGAAGAACAGGTGGATGATTATTATTTTCCCGCTTAGTATCGCGAACGCGAGAATCGTAGTTGTGCGGTCCGGAATTCTAGCGCTGGTGGGTTTTCGTCTTAAGAGGCGTGCAGTGACGGGAGGATGCAGCGGGAGGCCAAGGCCGGAGGTGGTGCAGTGGTGAGTGCGGCAGTGGCTGCACACCGGTCGGATGACTTGTCGACACCCTTCATGGGATCGCACGGTGGAAGGGATCAAAGGGGGAGGAGAATTGGCAGAGAACAGATGAAGCGGTCACTCTTCCAGTGTCGGTGACAGTTGTCAGTGTCAGTATCAAGAGGGTCCTTGGGATCCGTTTCCGGAAGCCTAACTCAACGGCAGCCAGTCAAACAGACGCGCGGATCACATCCGTTGGGTGATGTCGGAGCCTGACAAGTCGAACTAAATACGCCACGGACTCGTCTGCCAGCTGGGGTCGTGGAGACTGGACACAAAAGGTTGAACGGAGGAGGCTCTGGGTTCGGATGGAGATGTTGCGGAAGGACACCAGGAGTAGAGGAGAGGTTCCGAAGACGAGTCAAGCGCAGTGTCCATAACCTGGCGGGGGACAGGACGTAGGAGGTTGATCGGTACTTGGGACTGTACTATCTGGCAAATAGAGGTACAAGAAGGAATAGAGGGAGAGAGAGTCGTCAGTCCCGGTGAACAATCAGAAAAGGTAACAGCCGCAAGTCACCCGACCACAGAGTGGCAGGGTGACAGGGTTTGGATGCGGACTTGATTGACCTTGGGCACCTCAGACGGCGGCCGGTAAGCAATGCAGGAACACGGTTGGACAACGGCATCACAGCTACGGGAGAGGAGTGACAGGGAATGGAGCTGCATGGAGCTTGTCGACAGCGGATGGAGACCGTAGGGTCGGGTCGGGTGAATAGAGTATCGAAGGGTCTGGAATCAGGTATGGGACATGGTCAATCTGGGACCGGGTACGTTGGTAGTTCGTAACTGACAGACATCAAGTGGGATGGTTCGTGACAGGCAGAGGAGGAGGAGGAGTAACGGTTGGAAGGGAATTGCACACACACATCGGCGGGCATTGGACGTCCAGGAAAGGTAGACTGGATTGGGCGGCAATGAGCACGGCCATGAACAGGGTTCATCAGTTGAACCTGACAGTCAATCCTCCATCCGTCAATAGTCCCGATTTATCCATCCATGGACGGATAAGGTGGAGTTTTGACAGGACCAGGGGGGAAAAGCAGAGGGAAAAGGAAACAGAAGGTGGAGTGGATAGGTACTAAGAAGTGTAACACAGTATAGACTGAAGGAAGAAGAGGAGAGGTGAAGAGCTAGAAACAGGGACAGCGACAAGCCCGAGAAGCTAACGAGACAGACGGCATACAAGTACGGCCACATGGCCATCCGATATCATTAGCCGCGCACGAAGTCGTGGAGGAGAGTGCGTATACAGAGTATAAGAGGAGGCGGGAAGAGGCGCAGAAGCGAAGGAAAAGAAGGAAAAGAAGGAAATCACAGGCGAAAAGGACCACCATCTCGATGTTGTGGTTAGTACGTAGTTGCAGTAGCAGGCACTCAGTGGAACGAGGCAGGGGGAGAATGACCAGGATCGCATCCGGCTCCGGATGTCAGAGCCTCACCGCCGAATTGACGAGTACTACTAGTAGTATGTAGGTAACTGTGTACTCTGTACCCTGTACCCAGGTATCGCAGCATCGACAAATTGGAAGTTGCTGACACTAGACAGCCATGACCAACAGCACTCACTGGCGGATGGAAAGAAAACTAGTAGATGAGTCCATCGACAAGCCACCGATGTCCTCGGAGCCTCCATTTCCACATGTGGCAGCAAGCGATTCAAGGTACTACTACCTGAGAAGGGCAGGAGGCACTGCAGTAGGCGACATAAGTACTGCATTGTGTGTGCAACACGTGGAAATATAAGTTTGCAGATTAATCGAGGATCATACCTTACTAGAGGAAAGTTAAGTACCTAAGTATGAGATCCAGGCCATACTAACATGCAACTCTCACTACTGCCAGGTAGATAGGGGGTACCTAGTGTACCTTATTACTAGCAACGCGTCTACCACAAAGCGTAGTAGGCTTGCCCACCACTCTCTCCACACACTGCAGTACGAGCAGTAACGAAATATGCCTTCAGAAGCGAAGCATATCAACCTACCTACTACCTACTAGCAGTACAGAGTATATCTAATAAGTCCGTACATGTACCTCCCGGATACCTTTCAGGTCACCACGCTAACCATTCGCATCTTCCTTCTATTGCCTGGCAGCAGTTTCTCCCTGACGCCGGCTCATCACCATTTCCACGCTTGGGGATACATATACCTTACACCAGCATCCATCTGCCATCCTTGACACTGCCATGCCCATTCCAACCACCAGCCATCCACGCCCCTGGCTCCGACTTCACTTCTTTCTCGATTCCAAGTCTTTGGGTCACCGACTCTAGTAGAATGTGACTCCAGATTACTCCCTGCAGCAGAATACGAACAAGCTACGGAATATGACCTGGTATCGCCGCATATTCTCTCCCTGGATTCAGAATGAAGTGACATCGTCAGAGGTGCTCTGTATGGTTGCAGTCAAAAAATGGTTACTTCTGTCCCTGTCCAGTCTGGCCTTTCAGTAAGTACAACGCCCTGAACAGTGGGAAAAAATACCAAACGATCGACTTGGGTGGGGGTAGTCCAGAGCATCCACAGTCCAAACATCCCATGTACTGTGCATGGTTATTGAGCAGTCCCATGCCATGCCATTCTCCCAGCGCATCCTATCCACTCAATCCAGGGGTGGACGCCCGATGCCCCTGTACTGAAGGCTCGCGCCGGCGAACCCCAATTCCGACCTGCCCAATTAGTGTCCCTTATCCCAAGATCAACTGCACTGCATGCATGTTCTAGCATGCCTTGCCCTGCCACATGGACTAGGGGGCCATTGCCGCCCGAGCAGGCGCTCCATCTTCCTGGTAAGTCACCACTAGGTAGGTACTACGGACGGGCACTCGAAACGAGAGTCCCGACCTCTTGTCAAATCCCGCGGAAAGGGCGGTCTGGACTTTTCTACCCTTGGTCCCAAACGAGCATGATCGTCGGTTACCTGATATCTGGGAGGAGGGAGATCCATTGGAACCTGAAACCGTCCACACCACAACCAGGATGCCACAACAGCATCGTGTGATCCAAGATAACTCTTCCATGTCGAAATGTGCAACTTGATTCTCACTCTCCCCCGATATCAATCCCACGCAGAGGCTTCTCCTCGGGAGAGTCTACGATCAACAGACGCACCTGATCACAATCATGGCTTATCAACTTGGGAGAGCCTCTTACGCATTGTCAAACCCGTGTTACGTGGGAAGTGTGATGCATTCACCAACGTTCAACATCCCACGCCATCGTCGATCACATTTCAAGGCTACTCTGTACGTACTTCCTGGAGCCGTGGTTGGTCACTGTGATTAAGAATGGGATTCGGCCCTGGTAGCAGATGCTGCCGCACCCAGGCGATCGTGCCGTCCCAGTGCTAGTTGGTGCCAATGTGTGTCTATCCGATTTGTATCTGCGCCTTGAGTACCCCGGCTGCATGTACTGCAGACTGATCTATTTCCTTAACCAGTTGCCCCGTCTATATTATCGAACATCCCAATGATCCAATAGGTGTCTCGCGGACGAGCTTGCCAACCTACCCCAGCCCATTCGATTGTACACAGACTGATGGAGTTCCCATGGACCCCCACCACTGTCAGTCTCTCTTATCCTGCTTGAGGTGGTGGCATTGTACCAGAACGAGGATTATGTGCATGTGTATCTGCGGTCATCCTGTTAGCAAATGGACCAAAATGCAAGACACTGGGACGCAAGGAGAGATGCAATCAACTTACCCTCCATCAACACGCAATTCGGCGCCCGTCACATAGCGACTCGCGTCGCTAAGTAGGTAAACCACAGCGCCCTGCAAGTCCTCGGGCGATCCCATCTTTCCAACAGGAATCAAGGATGTCCAGGTCTTGTTAAGCTCTGGCTTCTCGTCAAGGATTTTGCGGGTCCTATCAACGACTACACGTCAGTATAAAGTGTCGGGAAGCTAGGGTCGGGGCAGGATGGGGGGTGGAAACGTACAATGCTGTCAACATATATCCTGGACTGATACAGTTGACTCTGATATGGGCATGTGCCCATTCCACAGCCAAACTGGCAGCCAGATGCCGGACGGCCGCTTTAGCCGCATTGTAGGGCGCCTGGGGTTGGGGCACATTGACAATGGAACCGGACATGCTGCCAATGAAGGCCATGCTGCCGTGAGTGATGTTTCTCTCCATCAAGTGCCGTGCGACACCAGTCGCGAACAAATAGGTTCCATCGACGTCGACGCCCCACAGTTTCTTCATGCGATCGTAGGGATAAGTCTCTGCGGAGAAGTTCTCGGTGAAGCCGGCCGAGGTGACCAGGTGGTCGATCTTGCCATGCGCCTCCAGAACCTCCTTGATGCAAGCATTGACGCTGTCGGGATCGGATACGTCGCAGTAGTGCGCGGTGATCTTGGGGATGACTTCCGGGTCATGTGGGTTCTCGCGACGGAACATCTCGACGAGCTCTTTGGCTTGTTTCTCACCTTCCTCCTCTACAAGGCGAAGTTGTTAGTTAACAATGTGCATCTACTGCAGTTGACGAGCGCGGTCATAGCGGGTCAAGCTTACTGTTCAAGTCCACAATAGCCAGGTCGGAGCCGGAGCTGACCAGAGCCTGGCCCATGACCAGACCAAGGCCACGAGCACCACCAGTCACAACGGCAGTGCGGCCCTCAAGCGAGAAGGTCGGCAAGGTCCGCACAAAGTGCACCCCTCCTCTGCCTCTCAGGGGTTGTTCGTGAGCAGCCAGCTCGGCCTCATCGTCGGGGTACTCGACAACAATGTCTTTGTCGGTACGCGAGGCCGAGCCTTCGTGTGGGCCGGCGGATTCGCCGACCGCCTCCGTGCTGGATTTGTGATACGGGTCTGAGCTGTTCTTTTTCCGCTGAGTGTGGGCGATCTGCTGAGCGGAGATGGTGCTCAGGGGTCTCGCGCCGGCTTTGACCAGCGGAGTCGTGGCTGTCACCGCCGCAGGGCGAGAGGCCAGGCGGCTGGAGGTGTGCCGGAGCAGGCGGAGTGCTGAAGATGCGTTCATCTTGAAAAGAATAGGACAAGGATGGTCGGAGAAGATTCTATCCCTGCTCGTTCAATGTGTCGATGCTTTGTAGGATCTTTCTCAGATGCGTCGCTGGTGATGATGGGAATCCAACCAGTGACGTGTAGCAACCAATCGAGGAGCAACTAGTATTCGAAAGTGTGTTTGTTGATACTGTGTTCTTCCGATGATGCAGGTCTCCTTCCGAGTTCTTGTTTCTCCGTGTCTCCTTTTCTGTGTGTATAGCCTTGCGGTGTTTGAGCAAATTCCTCAACTGCGTGGTTGGTGGTCGAGAGTGGCTTGTTGAGGGGCTTCTCGTTTCTTTTGCCTTTCTCGGTTCACAGTAGAGGGAGGTTTGTTTGACCGTGCAAGTGGTGTGGTGACGTCTTGTTATGTTACACTGCTCTGATGCGTAGCACTAGCAGCAGCTTTCCCAATGCCAGAAGCTCAACGGACGATTCGATTTCGAGCTTGGAGGTCGCAGCTAAGCAAGCTGATGGAACGACCGAGGTGTCTGGTAGAGGAGGTGAGACAGCTATCTCTTGTGCAAAGAAAGTGTGGAAGATAGGTAGGAGTTGACTGCTGTGAGCTGTCAAGTCGACGCTAGGTGCTGTATATGGGGGTGACTGTCCGATGTGTCCGAATGGAAATTTTCAGGTCAACAAAGCTCTGGTAGCGAGGCAGACTAGGTAGCTAGATGGCTGAATAGCAGGGTATCTTGTCCAGGGTAGTGGAGGGACTTTGCAAATATTACTGTCACTGTTGCTAGGTGTAATGTGTTTCCTAAGGTACCTCTGAAGTTTTGTGAGGGAAAAAGGGGGACAGAATTCTGGCGGGGCGGTTGATGTCATCGTTTAATCGCGCACTGGCACAGCGATATCAACACGTACACACCGACTTTCGACCTCGACACCGTGTCCAGTAAGGTGGTAGTCTTGTGCAGTGGAAGCTATGGAAAGTTATGGAGCCTTGTAGTGATGGACAGCTCTATTTCATTCTTTCGTTATTTATTGGGGCACTCCTGGGCTTCAACCCCACCGAAGGCGAGACCCTGGCGGCCCAAGTGGCACCTCAGGCATCTGTACTGCATGTGGGCGAGAATTATAAGAACGATGCGCAGCTGCTTGGGAGTTTCTGGTACCAGCGGAGACTGAGAGGGAAAGTCCTTACTAACTGGGTAACTAGTTAGTCCTTTAGCTACTGATTGATCTGCACCCACATCCTTACTGTGTACATTTTATGGAACCGGCTAATAAACGGCTTTAGTAGTCGAGCCAGACTTCTACGATGCGAAACCGGAATCTGCATTCAGATTGGGCCTGGTATGTACTTACTAACCAGTTTGCAGCATGCTAGTATGGTAAGATCTGCCTGCGCACAAAGTGGCCGGAGATCATGGTACCTATGATAATACGTATCGTCGTCTATCGCTCTCGGTAAGTCCCGGTCTCGGACCAGCTCACTGTACCAGATACCTACCTAGTAACCTTGGAAAGGTACCTACCTATAGACATGTACTACTAAGAGACTGCGTATCTCCAGTTCTCGCACGCTCTCTCTTTTCTGCATATCCAGCTACTGCAACTAGTCATGCTCTCCCACGAGGCTCAGTTTGTCAGCCTGATTCGGATATAAACGAATTCAGGACTCCAGCCTCCTCATCGATGGTTGTTGTCGAGTGGGAGTATCGTCTTAAGATTGATGGGCTTGACTTCAATTCCTACCGAATCTGCCAACAGAGACGCCATAACCGCTTGCTAACAGAAGCCACTGGGGTATCCCTTTGACGATTAACACTAAACACAGCAAAGGAAAAAGAGACCGTGGTCCTAGAAGAAACTTATGCCTTCCCCGGTCTCGAGATCCGACCACCCCATCTCTCCCTAAAGAACCACAAAGACCCCATCACCGCCGTGACAAACCACAGCACCAACCCCGCCAGATCAAACCCGACCGCGACCTTCATGCGGTGGATTCCTGCCTCCATCTCAACCTTCTCATTCAAATACATGGTGCCGAAAATGCCCGACAGCGCGGCCCAAAGCACCATCAGCACCCAGTCCCAGGCGAACAAGAACGTCAGACTGCGATAGTGCATGAACACCGAGACGAATGCGTACACGACCGCCGTGGCTGCCGCGATGGACCCGACGGTCACGGCATAGACCTGCAAGATGAAGATTAGTCGGACGATCTCTGGAGCGGTCGAGTCATGTTAGGAGTGTACCCATTTGCCGTCGCTGTATTTGTCCTCCTTGCGCGCGCGGTTCAGGTCGATCCCGTACAGACCGATGACTACTAATCCGTCGACCAGTTGCAGGGAACGCAGGAGGAGATTGACGATGTTGGAGAGGCGGAAGTTGCTGAAGAAGGTTTTGGATGGGGCCATTGTTCGTCAATTTCAATTTTGGAGGGGTTTGGTTTGGTTTGATCTGGTTCGCGGCTTAGGTGCTGGATATACGTCGCTGTGAGGGTCTTTTGGCCTGGTCAGCTGGAAGTAGGGGGGTGTGCAAAAGAGATGTTTCTCATCCGGGAGCAGAGGTGTTTTGGAAGAGGGAAGATGTGACTGATGAGTGGTGAGTGGTATATCCAGAAGAAGGGGCATATCATACCTGAGGTAGGTAGGTAGGTACTTCTTCTTTGTAACCCGAGAAGATCAAAGGGGGCGACGGAAGTCTGAAGCAATGAGACAAACGGGTATCTTAAGAGCCTCAAACAATGATTTGCCCTCCTTTCGTTTGTCACTGTGGCATTGTCTCACTGGATGACAAGCGGTATAGGAGAAAGAAGCCCTTTATTCTCTTTGTATGAGTACAATATTGACAATGGTGTGCACTATTCATGCTATCCAGCACTATCTCAGGCAACAAACGACGGGTTGCATAGTTGCCCAAGTGAATCAGGTCTTTTGGTTGACAAGTTCAGACAATCAATCTTTTTGCGTGGCACTGGAAATAGTGACAACCAAGAACTAGAGAGCGACGACCAGAGGAAGACAAACCACTGGGGTCATATATCCATCCTTTGTCACGCTGCAAGTTTTAGGTACCTTATGGACTGGTTGTTTGCCAGTACAAGATTCACGTAGACTGGAATCGGATGCAGATGAGAGAATGTAGTCGTACGTCATGGGGATCAGGCTACGGAGTACTACTACCTCCCACACTCCTCCACGATTGATAGTCGATCATGACAGCCAACTAGTAAGTAGTATGCCATCCAGACGGGTGGTTGGAGATGCCAGTGCCTGTAGCATGCGGCGGCAGCGAGGATCAAGGTTACCGCTTAGATGCCTATTGGGCAAACAACCAGGGAGGTATCTCCATGATCGGCCCCTAGACTCTTGGAACTTGACTTGGTCGTCTGTCACATCAAGCCACAATCCTGGTTCCGTTGCGGCCTCACGAGTCACTGCGACTTGATCTCCCAGAAGGGTTACTACACATTCTTGACTTACTACCTGGATCCAAATGACCGTCCACAGGAAGAGTTTACTACTTGGAGAGGAGTATGTGCAGGCTATGCTAGGGACTAGGGCTAAACATATGAAAGACGACTAAATACACAGACAATGCGGAAGATAAGACCCCAACCCAAGGACCAAACAGATCCGTGGGGAATGCGAAAAGACCAAGGAGCAAACAGAAGAAAGACAGAAGGAAACCACGGACGGAGCACTCAACGCTCAACGTCAATGTGTCCCTCCGCCTTCTTCTCCCGCCCCTCCTCCAGCTTTGTCCGCCGCCTTCGCACTGGACGTTGTGGTTGCCGTTGCTGGTGGTTTGGCCGTCTCTTGAGGCGTCGGGGCCGGTATTGGAACTGGGTCATCGTCGTAACCATAATCCAGATCGTCATCACCAAGTTGATCTAACGGCTGATTGTCGTATGTTTGTTGATTCGTTGCCCCTGTCCCATGGTGGGCCCCTTTGGCGGCATTCTTGGTTTGCTTTCGACCCTTTCTTCCTTTCAGTTTGGCCTTTTCCAACAGACGTCTCTTTTCGGCTAATCGACGCCGTTCTTTCCGGTCTTTGATCTCGTACTGACGGATGAGGGCATGTGGCGGCTCGCCAAAGATGCTCTCATACTCACAAAACTCACAGATCCAGATGTCCTCAGGGGCTGGTGGATGCTGCAGATTGTTGTACTCTTGTTGAAGCTTCCTCTGTCGAGCGGCCAAAGCATAAACATCTCCTTTTCGTCTTCGGGGCTTCTTCCCTTGTGAATTGGCTTGGCCCGCCGCGGTGGGCGTGCCAGCACCTTGTTGAGGACCCGGAGGTGCATTGGTAGCTGAGGCTGGCCCCGAGGCGCCCTTTTGGTAGCCTGCCGGTTGGGACGACGGAGCCGGATTGGTGCGCTGACTATATCCAGGCGAATATAAACTCTGCTCTGGAAAAGTCACCCCCTTTGCCTCGGTTTCGCAGGTGAAGGTAAATTGTGAATTGGTGTGTGCGTCTTTGACTTGTTGGTCAAGAACGCCCATGTTTTCTTGTCCTTTGCTTAAAGGTTTGCGCAAAAGGGCGGTGGCGTTGGCAATGGCGGCGGAGATGATCCCTTGATCTTTTGAGTCCTCGGCTTTTTCGAGTGTCAGTCAATTTCATGCTTCCTCAAGTCTTCCACGTTGTGATTTACCTTTTGCGTTCGCGCTCATGTTCAGGTCGTACTTGGACGGACCACTGCGAACGTTGGAACCGTTTACCGAGACACCGAGCGGGTTGCGACCCTGGAGCTTCCTGTTGCCCCGGCCTCTGCCAGCACCTTGGACCCCAAGTCCGGAACTGCTTCCTGAATGCTTTGGAGTATGGTATGAATCGTCGGCTGAGCCATCCTTACCTCCACTAATACTCAGATGCGCAAGTTCATTGGTCATTGCTGAATGGTGTAAACTGAGGCTCCCAGATATAGGGATTTTTCTCTTCTTTTTATTGTTCGTGTTCTCAAAAGCTTCATATCCATCAGGTCCAGAAGTACCACTTTTCGTCGAATATCTCGCATGGTGCGGTGACTGGGGAGATCGTGGCGAATCAACAAAGTAATGGGTCACAGGGACCATACCTTCAAGATCATCTAAGTCGTCCTCATAATCATCATGGTGACAATGATGATGATGGTGGTGAGGACAATCATGGTGTTCATGGTCATCCTCGTGATGATCATGATCATGGTCATGTTCGTGGTCGTGGTCGTGGTCATGGTCATGGTCATGTTCATACCCATCGCTGTGATGGTGGACGAGGACTTTGCTGTCATTCGGATATTCTCCGTTCTCCCCGTAGTGGGTGTACGTAGGTAAACTTGACGAGGGTAAGGCGGGAGGGTAGGTGATGGACTCGGCAGCCTCTTGGGACAATCGACTTTTGAGCGATCGTCTGGGTAGCGGTCGAATCAATCGTTCGGGGAACACTGTTGACGGCGTATCGGGGGAGGAGAGGTAAGAGGTGTCTGAACGACCGAGTCAACTTTTCCGAACACACGACACTGTGATATATTCGAAGGCCTTTTCCCTTCATCGGAGCACATACTGTACGCCATCTTGACTTTCTTCCTTCTCTTCTACTAGACCGACAAGGATTTTCCAGACCCCATCCAAGCGTGACTCTTCGGGCTAGTGATCGATCCTGTGCATGACGATTATGTGTCAGTGATGGACTTGTCAGACGCATCTATCCGGGGCCACCGAGTGGGTGAAAACATCTCTCAGAGCCGACACGGATGAGATTCTGTATCTTGTATCTTGATTGTAGACTCGGGAGACCGAACATACCCGTCCGAAGGAATTATTCAGCGAGATCCGATCGACTTCTGGCACGAGCGTGCAGGACTGATATCTTCCGGGTCGGTTTCGCGACACTCTATCGATGTGGAGAACGACGGTTCGATATCCAAGGGATTCACACCAACTTTGAATGAAGGAATGGCAAAGTCCAGTGGTCACGAAAGGGTCTTCGAGATGCAATGACTTTCGATGGACAGCTAGTTCTAGCGGGCGCAGACAGTGTCCGTTTCACTTGCCAAGGCATGTAAAATCGGGCCCGAGGTCACCCCCTTTACGGGTCAAGGGTGATGCCGCTCTAAGCAGAGCCACGAGCTGCTGGCTGGGGGGGCTTAAAAAGAACTCGTCTTGTGCTACTACTACCTACTCAGTCGAAATCCCAATCCCGTAACTTGAAGACGGAGGGAAAACCACAGGCTTGGTAGACTCCATAGAGGCAGCACGAGCTTGGTGCTGCGCCATGGACCGTGGACGTCAGTTCTGCGAATGGAGAGAGAGAATATGCATTGTCTGTTTTGCAGCTTCGTTCGTTGTCTTATATCGCTGTTTCACCCATACTTGTTTTCCCTGGAGACAGGAGACTCAGATCTATTACTACTGCCAAATCGTACCTGTGCCTATGACAATGTTTTGAACCAGCCGACCTTGCCAGGACAATCTCTGAGCTTGCGCTAGTCACCGGTCACCGTCATGGCCTACCTACATCTGTCTCATCACAAGTGCGTAACTGAACAGGATGACATCAACCAGCATACATGAGGTATCTCTAAATAACCAAGTCTCATCGAGGCACTCCCGACATTCGAGCCTCTGGTAAAGCCACTATTCGGAGGTCACATATAGCCAGCAGCCAGATCAGCAGCACTAATGCCTCATGACTTATGTGCCTCTTGAGCAGGCACGTGGAAGACTGCCAGAGTCTTCAGATCCTTCGCACCCCTCAACCAGTGGATATTATCCTTGAACGATTGTGTCTCTCTGAAGTTGAGGTGAGCCTGGACGCTTTCCCAGCCAGCAAGGGCCACAAAGACTTTAGCCTTTCCAGAACCGTCAGGAAGATCGAGCTCCTCTACGACCCAGCCGCTCGCCGAATCTTTGAAGCCCTTTGCATTTTCTGCGACGGCAGCAAGAAGATTCTTCATATTGACTTCCCGGAAAGTCTTTTCGTCTTCTGCCGAATAGTCTGGTGGGAAGTAGACGGTAATGAACTCCGTCGCAATGGGACCGTCATCAACCAGAGCCACAGCTGGCGGATGAGGATCAAAGTGAACATGGTACAGACGAGGCGGGCCGGTCAGGTAGGTGCCGAGCTCCTCGGTGAATGGCTTGTATGTGCTGTGTGACCTTGTTAGATTCCAGATTCCCATCTGACAGCGTTCGATCGGCTTACGCTGAGGCTATGAACTTTTCATGATGTCCGACGCTCTCCCAGTCAATGAAGAGGGTACAGATGGATGGGTGCTCGACTTGTCGGCCCCAATACAGTCGTTGACAGCCGTCCTGGGCGAGAATTGTGTTGAAGAACTCCTTGAACTTCTGGCCGACAGCGCCGGTAGTATCCTCGGGATTAGTCCCCTCCTTGAGGGGTAGAAAGCAGATTTCCGTTGCCGGGGCCATGTTTGCAGTGATGCACTTTTGGATCGGTGCTTGCTGTGCTTTTTGAGGTCGATTGCACGGTTGGAAGATTTCGAATTGAGCAGGTAACAGTCTTATATATATACATGTAACTGGCGACACGGCGGGTTTTTTGATAGTCCCCGCTTTATGTAAGCGCGGCACCAGCTCAACCGGCGGGACGCTGTATGGAAATCAATAAACAAGGCCTGGTGGGATCTGGGACGCGCAATTCGATCGACAGCAACGCCGGATTCTATGGCAACATGAACATGCCTATCCAGTAGCGAGGACTTGGTTCAAAGAGTCTCAAACATCAGCTCTTACTGGATCACCATTGCTTATGCTGATCATCCGATCGTTAAAGGATTTGGAATCAATCGAGACCGTGATCATAGCATGACATGCAGTGTCAGTGAGTGATAACGTACGTGCGTACAAGGTATTTTGCTTATTTTGCCTAAGAGCTCGAATGCACCACCGTATTGCTTGTCCTTTTCCTTCTCCAGGTTTGCGCCTCGGTTATTGACGGCATGCGGAGCCCCCTCCGCGTTTCAATCTCTCCCCCAGCCGCATTGGCAGACATGGACGAAGGGGCTGAGGGGGGGCTCTCAGAGCCTTAGGAACTCCTACGCCCTTCAAAACCAGCATCATGTCCAGGCTATAGAAGGTACCATCTTTCGAAACCCGCAGAGGAGGTGCCATATACACGCAACCATGCCTCCAGGCTACACTCCCACTCCCCTGCTATTGAGGAATCTCCGCCATGTCCTCAAAGAACAACATTGTGGCCGCCCTTCCATCAACCCTCCGCGTCCACGACCGCACCACCAGGCTCGAGCGGCTGCAACTTTCACCCATCGACATTATGCACAGGCCATCTCGATCCTGCCTACCCTAGTGGACAGATCCAGCGCCGACTTCAAGGACAACGCAACCCAACTGACCGAGGTCATGGCCAAATACGCCGACCTCCACCAGAAAATCATGCGGGGCGGACCGGACAAGGCACGAGAGAAACACGTCAAGAGAGGGAAGATGCTTGCACGGGATCGGGTCACTGCACTCATAGACCCGGGGAGCCAGTTCCTAGAACTCTCGCCTCTCGCCGCACACGGGGTGTACGACGAAGATGTGCCCGCTGCAGGGGTGATCGCCGGAGTTGGAACCGTCGAGGGCGTCACTTGCATGATAGTCGCCAACGACGCGACGGTCAAAGGAGGCACATACTATCCTCTGACGGTCAAGAAACACCTGCGGGCCCAGGAGATCGCGCAGCAGAACGGACTGCCCTGCATCTACCTCGTCGACTCCGGGGGAGCCAACCTGCCGAACCAGGCGAACGTGTTTCCCGACCGAGACCATTTCGGCCGCATCTTCTTCAACCAGGCACGCATGAGCAGTCTGGGAATCCCACAGGTCGCCGTCGTCATGGGCCCGTGTACCGCTGGCGGAGCGTACGTGCCCGCCATGTGTGACGAGTCGATCATCGTGGAGAATCAGGGCACCATTTTCCTGGCAGGCCCGCCGCTGGTCAAGGCGGCCACTGGCGAAGTGGTGTCCGCTGAAGATCTCGGTGGCGGCCAGCTCCACAGCTCGATTTCCGGAGTCACGGACTACCTCGCAGTGGACGACGCTCACGCCCTCGTCCTCGCCCGAAGGTCAGTCGCAAACCTCAATTACCCCAAGGAGGCGCCGTCGGTACCGCAAGAGGTATGCGAGCCGCTGTATGACCCCGAAGAACTGGCTGGTATTGTGGGCACGAATCTGCGCAAGCAGATCCCCATGCATGAGATCATTGCTCGCATCGTGGACGGCAGCGAGTTCGCCGAGTTCAAGAAAGACTACGGCACCACCCTGCTGACAGGGTTCGCAAAGATCCACGGCTACCAGGTCGGTATCGTCGCCAACAACGGCATCTTGTTCTCCGAGTCGTCTCTCAAGGGCGCCCACTTCATCGAGCTGTGCTGCCAGCGCAACATCCCGCTGGTCTTCCTGCAGAACATCAGTGGTTTCATGGTGGGTGCCGACGCCGAGAAGGGTGGCATTGCCAAAAACGGCGCCAAGCTCGTCACCGCCGTCGCGTGTGCCAACGTCCCCAAGTTCACTGTCGTCGTGGGCTCCAGTGCTGGTGCGGGCAACTACGGAATGTGCGGCCGCGCCTATTCGCCGCGATTCTTGTGGATGTGGCCCAATGCGAAGATCGGGGTCATGGGCGCCGACCAGTTGACTGCCGTCATGGAGACGGTCGGCAAATCCGTCGATCCAGAGCTGCGGGATCGCATCGAGCGTGAAAGTGATGCCACCTTCTCGTCGGCTAGATTGTGGGACGACGGCGTCATCCCGCCCGCGCAGACCAGGAACATGCTCGGAATGGGCCTGAAGGCTGCGTTGGGCGGCCGAGTCGAAGAGACAAGCACCAAATTCGGGGTGTTCAGGATGTGATACACCTGTTGGCTTCTGTCCTACACAAGACACAAGTTTCATCAGGCCGCAGCAGAGCATAGCGCGCTCAGAACGTTAGGCAAAATAATGATACGGCACTGTGGGCACTGTTGGCCAATAACTCTTTATTTCCAGTTCGACGCGAGTCGGTAAGTCTATTCTGCTCCGTTCCACCTTTGGCCGTGGTCCCTTACGCCTCCCCGTATGTTGAGACCAGGCGAACGCCTGTTGATTCCCAAAGTCCCACTGAAGTGTTGATGTCAATGCTGACGGGTAGGAGTCACAAAATGACACAGCGATCGCGGTTCCGAATTCTCCTGCCTCGACGGTCTTGTCTATTCGGCCGGTCGTGGCGTCGACTAGCAAACTGTTGTTCGAAAGTTTGGGATCGACTACTGTCTTTCTGGATAATCTGGTGGCACAGATTGAGGAAGACCTCGTCGACGTTTGTGCGCCGTCGCGCCGAGGTCTCGTAGTATGGCTTCTGGCCCCATTGCTGGGCGAGCTGGAAGGCTCTGGCGCGGGGGACGACGCGGTCGTCTTCCATGTCGGCTTTGTTGCCTACCAGGACGAGTGGCACATCTTCGTCGTCTTTGATGCGGATGATTTGTTCACGCAGTTCGGCCAACTCGTAAAAGGAGTTCATGTTGCAGATGGAGAAGACGAGAAGGAAGCCCTGTCCCTGTTTCATGTACAGCTCCCGCATGGCGGTGAATTGTTCCGTGCCGGCCGTGTCCAGACTGTCAAGGTTAGCCTCAGACTGTCCCTAAAATCAGGCGTGCAGACGAGGCGAAGCGATTCCTGGCGGAGGTAGAAGGTGAGAGAGTGGCCGGAGTTGTGGTACATACATCTCAAGCATAACTTGTCGGCCGTCCACATTCACCTGTTTGCGGTAGGAGTCCTCGATGGTTGGGTCGTAGCTTTCGATCCATACATTTTGGACGAATTGGGCCGTGAGACAGCTCTTCCCTACACCTCCTGCTGGGGGGAGAAGTGATAAGACACGATCAGTCTATATCCCCTCACCAAAACAGAGCTAAAACTGAAGTGCAGGACAGAGCTTGTATACGTACCGGCACCGAGCACGACGATGTGGTACTCTCGCCTGTGGAATTCCCAAAAAGGATAAATTAGCACACATTCTGCTCCTACAGTCCAAAATCATGCCAGGTCGACACGGCCTCCATATAAGGCCACATCCTGGACATGGCAACACAGTCGAATCTCCCGCAGATCAAACTTACCTAGCTTGTAAGCTCATCTTTGCAGGACCTCTTGAATCTGAGAACTTCTTTTCCCCGTGACTGCCGGACCGGCTGGCGCGTCCACAAACGGCTTCAGATGTCGCACCGGTATGGGGTCGAGCGGCGACAACCCTAACTCTTCGTCGTTGTATAGCAAGAGAACTCTTGAGCCACTACATTTCAGTCGAGTTTCTGTCTTCTTGATGTGACTTTCGAACAAAACCGAGGCTCGAAATGCTCGCAATTGAATCTTCTAAGCCAATGCCTGACGGCTAAGGCACCGAGACGTGGGGTGGTCGTGTACCCTCGACTTGCAGTTCTTCTCCAGTCCAAGTTCCAAATCAACCTGGTTTCACCTGCTGGTTGTGGTGATGGTCACACCCAGGAGAAATGCAAACCAACAGGAAACAGCAATATTGATGGTATGGCGATGCTGGACGGTGCTCGCCAGCAGCTTTAGTTCGAGGGGAACTCTCAGTGGAGGTCTGGCCTTTGCTCCTTTATATAACTGCCAGTGCGCCGTCTTGTGTCGTGTCCTGTCGTTTCTTGCTGCGCTTTGCGGCACGACTGATGTGGATTTGACAGGGTTGCGGTGACAGGGTGTTGACACAGCTGGACGATTGATCGGCTGATGGATGGACGCGGCAACAAAAGTAAGGCGAAACAGCTCCAACCAAGCAGTCAAAATTCTTTGGGTGTTTGACGGGATGAGGCAGAGCAAAACCGGTACCAAGGGCCTTCGTGGTTCCAGTCAATGTCGAAGACGTGGAATGCTTCCTGATATAGTGTAAGGTGACGGTCAGGAGTTGTGCCGTCGAGGTTGCTGCATACCTATTGTCAGGGAGACAAAGTTCGCACAGAGCCCCGGGATCCAGATGCCCTCCAGGTATGAATGATCCTTCTCGTCAGGCCAAGCTTCAGACGACGTCTACAAATGAAACCGATGAGCTGTGGACGCAATGGTATTTACGAAACTAATGAGTCCCTGTGTCGCAGCCTTGGATTGGGCGTTGGTGAGGCAGGTAGATTTGCCGACATAATATTTTTTCTTCCCTTTCTTCCCCTTGTCCGCATCGCATTTCCCTACTGTAGTGTGGTTGACTAGGGCCTGGCTTGTCATAGGTGAGTCTAGTCTGCTCCGGGAGAGTATGGTTCTGCTTCGATTCCCGATCGTGCTGGACTTCTCGAGACTTCGAGGCTAGTGCCTAGGATGAATGAGAGATCTTACTGAGTATAGTAAGTGTAGGAGGAGTTGGGGTCAGGGACCGACAATTAGCGACAAGGGGGTTGAGGTTAGGGAGGTCTCCATTTGTTAGTAGGATCGTTAGTACCGATAGTAGCACAGGTAGTAGAAGTATACCACAGGCAGGGATAGGGATAGGAGCGACAATCACGGGCCGCGGGAGGAAGTGACAGACATGAAGGACGTAAAGAAATGCTCATTGGTTGGATATGGGCGAGAGACTTCATCCACTACTATTGGGAGGATGTATGTACTGTCCATACGCTTCACCTACAGGCAGTACCTGGTATCTGACAGCCGACAATCAACAGCAAGGCAGAATATGATGCATGGGTGGTGAACAAGACGGGGCGCAGGCACTGGCTGTAGGTGTTGGTTCCACGGTCGAGATGCTAAAAGTCACGATGCCGACGGGGCCGAATCCTAGGGATCCCGCGGCCGCGGACTTGGGTCGTAGGCTCCTCCACTAACCACTGCTAACAGGGTGCGTCTCCTTAGACCTCCAGGCACAGTCTCCGCCTCTCTAGGGACCTACCTAAGTTCTAGGTACTTTCATAGTGGGTACGAGGCACTTGTCCAGCAGGCAATCAGGCGAAATGGTACCTGCCCAGCCGTCGTAGTTCTGGCCTGGACGGTTGTTCTCCGCGGCCTGTAGGCGGGGGTGCCCTACGCTTAGGAGATATGATCTCCGTACCCAAATGTCAGTGGACTGTTCCTACCCAGAGTAGTAGTAGGTATCTTTGTGCCTGCTTAAGGAGACCCCTGTGCCTGTGCCTGCGCCTACGCATATACTTCTCGCTTGACGGACTTGCACTCTTCCCATTCTGCCATGCCATCCATCATCAACCCAGCATCGACCATCACTTAATTCGCCATTTGACATGGCCACTCAAAATGCACGCCACCTAAGGCAACCTCAGTTGTCGCTTCATTGTGCGTCAGGATCTTCGAGCCCAACATCATCCTCGTCCTCTCACGCACCAGCTTTCCGCCTCACGACGTTCCTGGTCCGAAGCTACCGGACGCCAACAGGTGATCCGGCGAGCCTCCTTCGGCCTATATCTCAAAGCCTGCGACACTACCGACCGCCTCCTGCCATGTGTTGGAACAAAGTCCCACTTCGTTGCCGTCGAGCCGTCTAGAAGATCGTCTTTACACCCTCCCAACGAACTCCTGCCATTGTGGCAATCATGCCCGACCCGATGGTCATGATCCTTTCATCCTCGAGCTCCCTCAACCCCGGACTCGGGCCAGCTATCAACAGAGCTTTCTCTGGAGAAATTCCGATATCGTCATGTTGTACGCTGTTATATGAGGAGTGACTATCTGTTATGGTCTTAGTCGACATTGATCCTATTCATTGCTCATTGATCGAAATATGCCCGCTGCCGTTCTCTGCTCTCAGCTCTCAGCTCTCCGCACTGGGCCCTTTCACAGTTCGACCATCCTCTAGAGCCATAGCAAAAAGGACGCGTCTCTGCGTGCCCTACTTGGCGGGATCGAGATCGGCAGGGGCGGTGTTTGACTTTCACCATTATGCCATTGATAGGTGCGCCTCGTGGTAAACATGCACTGATCTCTAGCGAACTTGCAATCGCCGATGGCGAAATTGCTTGAACAATGGAGGATTGCCCCAAGGAAGAACTGCTTTGGATCGGCGAGTACTACATGGGTTTCCCGGGTTGGACAATCCTTTCATGCCTTTTTGCACTCGGAAGGAAGTTAGCATAACCCTCCACACTTCCGCGAAGATCGTAACAACCTGCTTGGACATTTTATGACCACAATGCAGTGGCAGGGATCACCGTTCGCAAAGAGAGATCCCGGATGTTTATGTATCTGTTGCCCTCGGCAGTCAAGCAGACATCTCCCAGGCTAGAAGCAGACCCGTCCGTGGCACATTCAAAGGAGAATAAAAGGCGGACGGCGTCCTCGGTACTTGCTCAAGAAGAAATCGCTCTAACACAGCAGTAACACAAGACAGGGTGGCCGTTCCTACGTATGCGCTATACAATGGATGATAAGACACGGACGGTCGCTCTCAAGGTCGGTTGTGATCGAGACTGGATCAACAGACATGTGGGACTCAAAGGAAGGATGTTATACTATTTCATGATCGACGGGGAGGTCTATTCTATGCTCATCGCCGCTTCCATACTTCCACGGTCACAAGGCCATCGTATGTCTCTCGGTCAGTGGCCACCATCCTCTCCTGTCGCAGGGATCGACCATCACTCTGCCTCAGAACTTCCCACTGGGTCACCTCATCCGAAGACGGTCAGAATTCTCCATTGCCGACATCCTGACGATCGCCATCCCAATCGCCGAAGCCGGGGTTCATGCCCATAACACATGCTCCGGTGTCCCTGGTGCTTGGGACTCACCTCATGACGAAGCCTTTGCACTGCAGACAACAGCCTTGCCCAGCTGCCGAGTCACTTCCGATGCAGTGTTGCTTGGAAGTCGGATCCGTGCTCTGCAGTTCGACGAGCAATATATTCTAAGCCAGCGTGGCTTATATAGCAGCCCCCCAAAAGACATCACTAGAGCATGAATTGGCTACCAAGTTTGGTTTGTTTGATGACATGGGCTCGCGCTGGAATGCCTTTACACTTGGCCAACTCCACTATCTGCATCCGCTCTCAGTCTCGGCCTCTTCTGAGCTTGAGTCACGCTTCCATCAAAGCTGCTGCTAGCAGTTTGGTTCAGGAGGTCTCCTGGCACTCATAGACGACAAACAGTTTGGACACCATGGTGTGATGTACTCTGTAGAGACGCCTCCTGCGTCCGTACAGGCGCCCCTCATCTTGTTGCTGGCGTTTAGAAGTTGTGAAGCGAGCTCAGCACGTTCTCCACACAAAAAGTCTGCGGTTGAATGACCATAGTTTCAATGGGGTGGTCGTCGATATGATGCATTGTAGGGTTGGCAGGAACAGGTCGACGTTCAAGCGTTCGGCTCTTGTGCTCGTTCCTGTTCGAACTCCACCAACTCAACACCACTGCGCACGACTTCGCCTTCACCATGCACAACTCGCTTCACCACGGATCCCTCGGCGGGACTGCGGATGACAGTTTCCATCTTCATGCTTTCAATGACTAGGAGCGCTTGGTCCTTATGCACTGTATCGCCTGGCCTAACGAGCACCCGTAGTATCTTCGCCGGCATGGGCGAGAACAGTGAGTTGGGCTTCTCAACCACGCCGAGCGCTTTGGACAGCCAAGCCGGCGACGGAATAACAAGACGAAACAATCCTTGAGGCGTAAAGAGATGGATGATGCCAGCGTCCGACGAGCCGAGCACAATGCAAGACGTCTGACGGGTATGGAAAAAGTATGTGGTCATGGTATTGGTGGACCGATCGAAAGAGGCCGATACCTGTATGGCCTCCGCTTTGGAGGGTATGCTCACCGAGAAATGGCCCGGCGTGGTCTGCTGAAGCTCGATGCTGTAGGTTTCTGGTGTTTTGCCAGGTCCCGGTGCGGAGTCGGCTGCTTGAAACTGAAATATCCGAGGCTGGAAATCGGATGTTGTGCTGAGCCAAGAGGGCGACGAGGGCGGTTGCCATGCTGCGATGTCTGATGCCGGCGATTGTGGGGATGAGTGCAAGAACGAAGCTATCGCCGCCTGGGCGAGGACTTCAGGGGTCACGGCTGTCTGCGAGAACAGTTCCTCACGATGTTTGTCGATGTAGCCGGTCTCGACTTGGCCAGCCACGAAGTCGGGGGACTTGCATACTCGTTTGAGGAAATCGATGTTCGTCACTGGCCCAGCGACCTCGTAGTCCTGCAAAGCCGCGGCCATCTTCCGCAACGCGTCTTTCCTGTCCTCCCCTCGAACGATCAACTTGGCGATCATGGGGTCGTAGTGGCTTGACACTTCGTCGCCTTCGACAAAGCCACTGTCAATGCGGACATCGGTGGTCTCTTTAGGCAGCCTGACATGCAGGAGTTTCCCGGAATCTGGGATGAACCCCTTGTCCGGGTTCTCGGCATATATTCGAGCTTCGATGGCATGACCTCGCCGCGCGATCTGCTCTTCCACCTCCTGCTGGGTCAGCGGCAAGGCCCTGCCCTCTGCGACCAGGATCTGCCAGTGGACAAGGTCAAGTCCAGTCACCATTTCCGTCACGGGATGCTCGACTTGTAGCCGTGTGTTCATCTCCATGAAATAAAACTCGCCAGAATCGTTGTCGAAGATGAATTCTACCGTTCCAGCACCCTCGTACTTGACAGCAAGGGCGGCGGCTCGAGCCTTTTCCCAGATGTCCTTGCGTATCGCGTCGTCCAGGTTTGGTGCCGGCGATTCTTCCAGGATCTTCTGGTGCCTCCGCTGAATCGAGCAGTCTCGCTCACCAAGCGCGACGCAATTGCCATGCTGGTCAGCAAACACCTGGACCTCTATATGCCGTGGCGTCGTGATGTATTTCTCCACTAGCACGTCGTCGTTGCCGAACGAGTTCCGTGCCTCACTCCTCGCGCTTTCGAGCATGTCCGGGAAGTCCTTTGCGCTCTTTACAATCCGCATGCCTTTCCCACCTCCACCTCGAACAGCCTTGATGAGAACCGGGTAGCCAATTTGCTCTGCTTCTTCAGCAAGAGTTGTTGGATTCTGATCTGCCCCGTGATATCCCGGCACGCATGGAACCCCAGCCGCGTTCATGATCTCTTTGCTTCGTGCCTTGTCCCCCATGTCCTCGATGGCGCTGGGCGGAGGCCCAATGAAAGTAACACCTTCATCGGCACATCTCCTTGCGAACTCTGCATTTTCCGATAGGAACCCATAGCCTGGATGAATTGCCGGACAACCCTGCTGTTTCGCTATGGCGAGTATTTTCTCTTGGTCCAGATAAGCCGCAGTGGGACCGAGGTTAAATGAGAAGGGCGAGCAATGGGCATGCTGTGAGAGAGCGTCCGGATTTGTGTAGAGAGTAGTGGTCCGGATTCCATGCTGGGCAGCAGTTCGATTGACACGAATCGCGATTTCGCCTCGATTTGCGATCAGAATCGAATCAAGGGATTTGGTAGTCTGAGAGTGGTTGGCCCTCTGCTGGGCGTGGGAAAGAGAAGAAGAGCAGAGGACTTGGCTCGCTCGCCAGGCACCAGCCCGTGACAATCGATAGTTAGGCATCGTGGGTCAGTCTCTGCGAGAGAATCACATTGGGAGGGAGTCATTCTTTGGGCGAGCCCCTAGCTAAGTACTGTAGGTAGGTACTTATCGAGGGCAGTTGATTCCCCGGACTCTCGGTTGTCATCGCATGGTGTCGGCAAGGACAAGAATGCGGGGGAACGTGCTGCCATTGTGATTCGGGATGGGACGCGTTGAATGGAGCAGCGGAAAACACATCTTTCAGCCCGACGTTGTCACACTCGTACCACTCCCACCACCAACAAACCTGCGATGCTCGTGGGTTGAGGGCACAGAATAGACATTATTGAAGCTTCGGTTCGCAGCACGAGTGCAAACTAACACAACTGACGTTGGCGCTTGTGGATATTTTGACAAAGACGACTCACGACATTATCGCCAACGCATCTTCGGTCACTTACGTCCCTCTGTTCCCTCCACCACCTCCTGCCAGAGACTCTTCAGGCCCCGGAGAATGTGCTCATGATCCCAAGCCCGCAACATGTCCGACTTCGAGGACTATGCATACTCACCCTACGATGACTTCGAAGATCTCCTGTACGACGCCGATCCAGCGCCAGAGCTGGCCGACGACCTTGCCGAGCATGCCGTCCACAGTCCCGTCTGGGAAGGGGAGATTGCAGGATCAGAACTTCAGGACTACTTCAGCGATTGGGAATACTATTCGGACGATTACATGGACGACGATCCTGTATTGCTGAAGGCGAATCCTCAAGTCGGAAGTCCCCCCAAGAATCCATTCAAACGGACAAATGATGAGAACCAACGGGCGAAACGAGGGAAGAAGAGGAAACTGGCCGAAGCAACAGAGAAGCCATCCCCGGATGCTGAAGATGCAGACTTGATAACGCGGTGCATCAGAGGCACGGTTTGGGCAAAGCCAACTGCGCGGGGTCCGCCGCCTTACAAGGCAGGCCAGGAAAGTAGGGTGGCTTTGATGAAGAATTGGAAGGAAGCATTTGCCATTACTGACAACGGTTGGCATCGGAACAAATCCAACATGAATGACGATGAGTCCTGGGCCAAAGATATGAGCTTGGAGGATATGGGGTTGAAGAACGTCCAAGGACCGCCTATTGCACAGGAACGAGAGCCTCAAGAGGCGGTATCCGACGAGGGCTCGCAGGACGAAGAAGATGACCTGCAGAATGAGATGGAGGAGGTTTCTCTGGAGGAGTCTCGCAGCAACGTTCTCCCTGTTGGGTCGGAAGGAGTTAGTGGGGACGAGCTCCCTCGAAAACGCCGTCGGATCAAACCAGATGTTCCGTCGCCGCCACGCACGAGCTCAGCGGAGGTAATTGAGTCGGAAGACACCCAGACCGGGTCTACTCACACAGGGCAATCTACTGGAAAGGCCACCGACAAAACGCCCTCTGTGGAAGAAGCAGACGAGAACCGAACTGCACCGGTGAAAACACCGGCGTTGAATGGATTGAATTCAAGTCGAAGCAGGAAAAGGAAGGCCGAGAAGGACGATTACAATGGGGAGGCAGGACCTCTCAAATCCACTGCAAGCAGCCGCGCGAAGAGAGTCGCATCGACGAAATCGAAGACCATTCCAGCGCCGGCTCCCAATCCTCGACAGACTCGACAGACTCGAAACGGCAAGAAATAACCACTGTTGCGTTGAGTATGCTTTTCTTTTCGGGGAGCCTGTTTGGCCTCAATGCACAGCAGCACAGTACGAAAGGACGCAGCTCACGGTTGGCTGATGCTTCATACTTCTCTCATCACCCCTTTAGACATAACAACTAATGGTTGAATGTCATTCATTTATATGGTAACTCAGAGCTACTACTACGTACTTCTAGTACATTATCTATGACCCGCGTTTAGTTAGTCATCCGAGTGCCTGGTTGAACAGCAACTTAATCAGTACATGAGATGGAGAATTCAAGGAGACCAAATCTTTCCATATCTGCTACCACTCCACAACTCTAGCCGCCTACGGTCTTAGCTTTCCAACCCGACGTCCTCTCCCTGCACCTCTTCACTCCCACTCTCGTTGCCAGTCTGCCCTAAAGGCCTGATTCAGCCACGATGGCTTCTTCAAGCAGGCTTCACGGTTGCAGCATTGGTATCCTTCTCCCGCGTCACGACCGGCTCCCTGACCATGACGTCCATGCGAAGCTGCTTGCCTGGAGCTCTCTGCAGATAGATGTGTTTCCTTAGCTCAAAGCCCATCTTACCGTAGATGATGATGTTGATGTCATGGGAGCTTTCCAGATAACAGGGGACGCCATCCGCATCAGCCTATAACGACCATGGTTAGGCAGTACTCAAGAGAGGGTATTCGTGCAGGGACTCACCATCTTTGTGACGGATTCGATCAACTTGCGTCCATAGCCCTTCCCGCGGGCCTCAGGCTTGGTCCCGATGTAGTTGAGATACCAAGACTGGTCATCTCTATCACCCAGAATCTCCTGCTTGGTATAGTGCAACAATGGCAAGAACTCTTCGAAGAATCGGATCTTCCCCTCCTTGGACAATCTATAGCTGAGACGCCACATACCGCTCCGGAGCAAGGTGTACCAATCGTCAATGTTCTTGCCAGGTGGCAACCACAACGCAACGCAATCATAGTTGTCCCCAACGGTCAACACCAGACCCTGAAGACAGTGGGCGTAGGTGACATACTCCATGGCGGCTCGGTGCAAGTCAAAGCGTTCCTCTTCGGAGAGGTGCGTCTGGTCGGGGGTATCAATCGCATAACGCACCACGTTGTCGAGGCGGAATGCCTCTGCAAGACACGCAGCAGCCTCCTTGTACTCGTGGGGTGCAACGATACGCACGCCGTCCTTGTTGGGGGTGGTCGAGGCAAGTTTATCGATCGAACTTCGTTTCTCGTGGATCATGGTGGCGTCCAAGACTGGAACGGCAGCACTAGGAAGAACCATATTGGATGTCTGGTCGTGGAGCAGTTTCTAATTCTGCTTCTTTTTGCCCTTTTCTGTGCTTTAGTCGCCCGAGTCAAACAACGGCGGGCCACCTACTGTTTGAATTTGCCTGGATCAACCTCTATCAATGGGTCTGGTAAGATCTCCAGTATGAACTGAAGAAAGCTGAGCTCTCGAGACGGTGACGACTCGAGATGGAAAGCGCAAGCAAGTACGAGACGCACGTAGATCAACCGACATCAGAGTTCGATCGTTTGGGGGGTTATGGTTTGAGAAAAGGAAGAAAGTGTTTGCAACCGTGGTCGGTACAAGTTGTTTGCCCTGATGTTCTCGTTGTACAACGTTCTTGGACTTTGTGGCACTGCTGGTGATGGCAGGGCTCCTGGTGCCCAGCGGCTGTCAAGGCTTCGGTCGATACAAGACTAGAGTCGTCGAATTCACAGTGACTGCAATTTTTCGGGTGCAATACTTCGCGGCTTGGAATGGAAAGGAAGACAAGACGAGCGGCTGTCCGGCGTGAAGAGTAAGTAGCTTTATCGATCAGTCAGAGGAAACAAGATCTGGCAAAGATGATATGGTACTGATTGTCAAGGTCGGAAGACAGCAGGCAGGGCGTAAGTCAGTGTCAGCAGTCAATCAATCGGAAGGATGGGATGCAGAGATGATTCCCCACGCTATTGATAGCATTGCATTAGTTGGCATCACCTCAGCCCGGGTGTGACGAGTCGTTCTCTAGGTAGCCAAGTCTGGTTACTTAGGACGCCGGTCGTGGTTACAGATTGCGTTGCGTCTGCTCCACCAAGACCAACAAGAAAGCGACACGAGGAGGAGGAACAGGAGGAGAAAGAAGTTGATCTTGTTTGCAAAGGAGCCGCCGCGTCGAGATGCTTACCCGGGAATAGCCCCAATTGCGGATTCCTGATTAGCGAACTGGAAGTGCCGCGAGAGTTTGGCGCAATCGACGCTCATTGGTTTAATCGAGGCTTCGGCTTATCGCGCGTCGATCATCCCTTTATCGTCACGTGGAGACCCCCCTTGGTTATCACAGTCACGTGCAACGGTCTAAAAAGGGTTGAAGTGGTCCTTGTTCAGTCATCGTTGTCTTGTGACGAAAGAACAGAAGTTCGTGGATCATCTTGAGAGTTGGTGTGAGGCAGTATCGATGGGACGACAGTGGGAGAAACCTCGAATATTATACCGCCTAATGAGGGCGCTGTGACTTGAGGCAGAAACGTATCAGTGTCACATTATGCCATGCCGAAGCTGCATGTCAGTGAGGGGTCGTCCTTACGATAGGACCGACTACTAGTATCGCTGCAGCGATGTAAGTGGGTCGAGCAGATCACAGGCACAATCTGCGGAAACAGTTTCCTTTGCTATCATTTGACTTGAACAGGAACAGAGAGAGAGTTCACAGTCAAACATTCATACTAAACATATCGAGTACTCAACTTTCACCTGGCCGCCCATATTAAAACGCGAACAAGTGCTCTAGAAATGCAGTTATTCAAAGATAGAGGTTAACGGCGTGGGTGTTGAGTACTACTAGTAAGTTGGTAAGTACTAGTGGATTCATCCATAATCACTCTAATCATTCCGGCCAATGGCAGGTCACGTTATGGTTCTCCACTGCACGTCCTCATCCCGCGACTTCGGCCGACCTGCCTTCCACGAGACTGGCGGCATCACACATGAAATACTCCGTGCTGACTTGATTCGTCTTGTTGCGAAAGTACCCTTGGTCATCAAAGCTCGTCACTCATCAGCGATAGCGTACTCGTACTAGTACTAGTAGTAGCTTTGGCAAGCTCGAAGCGGCCAGGTGTGGGCCTTGGCTACGAATCACCTGGGACTCGGAGTCAAGATATACAATTCAGGCCCGCTACAACGGGCATATACGACCCCGATATAGAAGGCCTTGGATCGTCGTCTTGTTACAGGCAATGATGGAGAATGCCTCACGGACTTCGCGAGCAACCGCCCGGACAAAGCTAGCCTGCAAGCTATGCCACTCGCGACGGGTCAAATGCGAGATCGCATTGATGGCGCGCCATGTTCGGTTTGTCGGCGAGCTGCAGTGAACTGCGAACTCATTGTCTCACGACGTGGAAAGTCAGCTGCTACCTTACTGCCTGATGTGATTTTCGATCCGAGGACGCTGATGCCGTCAGTAGACACCCAAGACCATTGCTGGATGCACCTCTAGCTCAATCGACGGACTTGAACAGCGAATTGCCTGGGTCAATGAAAGTGCCCCCTTTGACGAACCCTTATCACAACCTTGAGCAATCATCGAATGACCTTTACGATAATGTGCGAAGTCCATCACTCGAGCCTGTGTCCAAAGGCCAAGGTTATGAAGCTGGAAGCGTCAGAGGTCGAGTGGCTACTTCTCCAGATTCGGTCAACTTGACTTCCAACAATGATGCGCTCGGCAGTAATGCCGATTATCAGTCATGGAATGAGAAGCTCCATCGCTTCGCGGCCAAAGGCTTGGACCTAGACACGCAGCAGTTTCTACAAAAAGGCCGTCAAAAAGACTTCGAGGAACTTCAAAAAATGGGAGCCTTTGTGAAACCCTCTGACGAATTCAGCGACGCGCTACTGCAATCCTTCTTCAGATATGTGCATCCAGTGCATCCGATTTTATGTCGCTCAACAGTCCTCGAGTCATACAAGTCTGATCAGCTTTCACCTCTGTTGCTGAATGCCATATTTCTTGTGGGCGTGTCGCATGTTCCCGAATGTTTATACAAGGCTGCTGGTTTCAAAAGCCGGTATATTGCGAACGTCACTTTCTACCTAAGGGCTAAAGCCCTCTACGATGCAAACTATGAACAGGATTCCATCACCACCCTACAGGCTCTCGTTCTGATGTCGCACTGGTGGGGAGGTTTGACAGAGCCGAAAAGCTCATTGTATTGGTTGGGCGTTGCCGCGGTCCTGGCAGAATCGTTGCGGATGCACAAAGCGTTCGTGCTCCTACTTATCGCTGATGAACTTCCCCTGGCTGATAGGTTATTATCTAGTGAGTCATACGTCAACCTCAGTCCCAATGTACGAAGGGTCCGGCGACGCCTATGGTGGGTCATATTTGTGAGTTATTCTCTGTGACCGGTGTCTCATGAACGTCGAATGTAGATACACGGACTGACCTTCCATTTGAGACCAACGACACTTATACGGCTGCTGTCCTAAAAAAGCCACGTCATCTTCACGAATCATTTTGCAACGTCCCACCATTGTCGGAGGACGACTTTGTAGACACGACTTTGATGGATTCGCCCTCGGAGGTCGTGAGCTCGACAAGTATTGCCTACTTGATTCACTTCACCAGTTTGAACCTTAAAGGTACCATTGCATCTCATTGTTCTTAGGTATGTTTGTTGACCTTCCATAGTGAGCAGATATCTCGATAGCCAAGATGCGAGCGGCTCCTGGCAACATGCCGATACGCTTTGGCAAGACGCCTCTCTCTGGGAGGCGTCTCTCCCACCCGAGTTACGTTACCGCAGTCTCCATCGTGTGACGCCCGAGGATCCGTGGTGGCTCTTGCTCCATTTGTGCTACAAGTATGATTGCTCTAGTCAAACGTGACGTTGCTGCTGATGGACATATTCCAGTACGTTTCAAATCGCCCTTCCTCGGCCACAAGCCGAAACCACGAGTCACTTTGGTGTCGGTACAGCTCAGTTTATTGCAGCCGCCACCATCACCAGATCTCTGGAAGATATCCACGCCTTCGACCTCCTTGATACGTTCCCTATATTTGTGTATGCAAAGTCCCAACACAATTCCATCCTCAAATACCGTAGATGCTGACTGTCTCAGGGTGCCAGCCACAATCTCGGCCCTGATGGTCCATGTCGTTAATCTTCGCGGAGGAAATTCACATGTCAAAGCGATTTCGAAGCAACGAGCTCATTCGTGTATGCTGATCATGGACGAATTGCAAAAGAGTTGGCCTGTTGTAACGTGGGTCCAGCGGCTTTTCATCAGTCTTTTCGACCGAGAGACTGGTATTACACCAGCAGAATCGCGCAGTTTACCATCCAGTCCTTCCCATACTACCGCAGAAACTGGATCGAACCCGCCAGTCAACAATCACGGACCACGCCAGTCGTCTCACACTGTCAACGATTCCCATGCAATGAGGTCTATGCTTCCATTTAGCAGCTTGCTCGAAGACGCTGGTTTGGATATTTCCAGCGACATCTTGGACTTGGATTGGCCATAGTCCTGTCAACATAACCTTCGGGAATCGGGACCAAGCCCCCCTGAGTTGAATTACTTCGACACGAGCCTAAATGCTGTCTCTCACCAATAAAACTTTCCCCGCTGTTGGATATGGAATCTTTCGCCCATGACTCGCCTTTATACAGTGCTTTGATTCCTTCTTGGCTTACTTTTCGTCGGAAGATCAAACAGAACGCAAACCCCGGGCCATACTCCCACATAGGACATGCCATCGTGGATACGCTCATGTGGTAAACGAACTATCTCTGCACCTGTCTTATTCAGCGACTAGGAAGGAGTATAACTCAGACGCTGCTCGGCCGATCTATTTCCGATACCACATTCTTGTCACCCTGGTCTGTGCTATCTTCTTCTGCAGAAGAAAGATACCTTGCAGCAAAGCTTCCGCGGTGGGCGGACAACCCGGTACATAGATATCCACGGGCACAACCCTATCCACCCCCCTCACGACACTATAGCTGTAATGGTAGTAGCCACCACCATTTGCGCAGCTTCCCATTGAAATCACCCATTTGGGATCCGGCATCTGATCATACAGCTGTCGCAACGCCGGAGCCATCTTGTTTGTCACGGTCCCTGCCACTATCATCACATCTGCCTGACGGGGAGATGCCCGAAAGATGATCCCCAACCGATCTTGGTCGTATCGTGGCATGGAAGTGTGCATCATTTCTATACCACAGCAGGCCAGTGCGAATGTGAGGGGCCAAAGAGAGCCCTTACGAGCCCAATTGACGAGCTGGTCGGTCTTGGTACTTGATTTTCCATCGAGGTTAGTTTCAAGTCTGTTGGATCTCGGGGGCAACAAGCGTCTGCTGTTTGGAGAATTGGGGTGGAAAGGCTTACAGAACGTATTGCAGCTTTGCTTCTTGCCCTGTCTCCGGAGGCGAGAACCTTGCAGTCGAGTGTGCCTTCCATTTCTCTCGCCCTGAAAGGGCAGATTGTGAAGAGGGTGCAGTGTTGGCTGAAGTCTGCAATGCTCGGACGGCGGAAACTGGGTATATGGTGGGTTTTCGGAATGGAGGTGGTCTCATCGCCAGTGAATGCGGTCGACGTGACCGTTGAGAATCAAGACAGGAGCTTTTCACACGTCGAAGCATTTTGCCTGCCAAAGAGTGTGTTGACCGCCGGAATGGGTCTTTCTTTCCCACCGATGCCTCGAAAACTGGACCTCAGATATCCTTTCTCAGGAGATGTCAGTGTTCATGTGTCAGCCACAAATGGTTCAAGAGAAAAAAAGAAAGAACAAGCACGGTTTTGAGAGCGAAACAATGAAGGAAGAACGAGAAGACATCCTGACAACCTGAACAGTAATAGGTGATGGGTGCACCTCATCGGTTCTCACGTCGGCGATATGGTGGGTCCATATCGGCGACCTTGGAAGTGGATGCCCTTTCTCAGTCATCCAACAACTTGCTCCTCACCGGATGGCGTGGCCCCATTGCCTATAGTTCTTGACGGCCTGCCTTGAGGCCAGTTTGATTCCATCTTCGCTGGAGGAGTCCAGGTCCACGGTCAACCGTCCAGGTGGACGACACGCTCGGTATCTAACATCGTCGGCACCTGAAGCTCCAAGAGTCCATAGCACTTTACCGTCTACGGCACACTTGGTAACACTTCAAGGACCAGGCCAATTCGAGTCCTCGCTGGTCGAAATATCCATGGTTCATAAGTTAGGAAGATACGCTGTCCAGAAGAAGGGAAACAAGAAGTACCAACATCAGTCAACAAACAGGCATAGGATCAGCAAGGAACTGGACCATTCACACCGCCAAACTGCCATTAGTACATTGTACTGAAGTCCCTCGCATTATTCGAGAGATCAGATGCAGGCCTGGCCTGAGGCTGGCTGAAGCAGCAGCGGAAATGTTGGCTGGACTTAACCGGTGGCTGGCTGGCTGGATGGATATGCCAGTCTATCACACAGGACAAAACCAATCATGGGGGTCTTTCGTTCGTATCCCATATCTCACCGCCAAAACGTGGCGCAACCGGGCGCTGAACAAGGTCCAGGCCTGGCCTCTTTTTCACATGCTTTCCATGCCACGCCATGGGGATGGTTGACTGAATTGGCATTAAAGGCTGGACGTTGGGACAAGCGTTTTGTCTTCTCCTGAGGCTGTACCTCTATTCTTTTCTTTCTCCTTGAACAACTTGTTTCGAGCTGTTGTTCTGATGGAAGCCAACCATCGGATTTTCGTGTGCCTGGGGAGGACGGGCACAGGGAAGAGTACCTTTATTCGTGCCATGGGCGGCGATGTTCCAAAATCCGAGCTTGTCCATATCAACACCGGCGATTCCATCACGTCCGCGGTCAAATTCTACAAAACTCAACTTGATTTCGGGCACAAGAAGCCTGTGTACCTCGTGGATACCCCTGGATTCGGCGATACCCGAACACTCGATACAAAGCCTTTTGGCAACTCCAGAGACTCTTCGGCGGTCCATAGTGAAGATCACACAAACGTATCCCACGCGAACAAGTTGATTCTTGCCTTCCAAAACAAACAGATCACTAAATTCAGCGGTGTATTCTGGTTCGTCGGTACCTGCAAGGCAGAGGAAGGGCTACGGGAAGAAGCGGCATTCATCAACAAGCTAGCCAAGCCCGAGGACAATGGACATGGCTTCTGTATCTGGGATCACGTCGTGGTCATTCTCAGAGGCGACTATGGGGTTGAAGGCGCTCAAACAGCTGTCTCCCATGTGATCGGTGGTAATAACCACAAAAAACTGCATGGTGTACAGGTCTTCATATCGAGGAAGGCTGCAGGCCTCACTGGATTCGGAGACGGAGTCGTTGTTATTGAGCAAGATGAACGTCTTGCAGTCCGCGGAAACCCAACTCATGCTGGGGCTCTACTATCCTCCGGCAGCTTCGAGGCCACGGCGTCAATCAAGGTGAGTCGAACGAATCTCAATTCCCGTAGACCGGGCACAAGCTTACCTTTGGCATAGTGGATCAATCAAACAATGAAATGTCAACGCTGCCTGCAATCCGGCGATCCGCGTGCTTTCTATGCTTGCCACCGCGAAGTCGAAGCAATTCATTGCCCTATCGATGAACATCCGGGATACCTTTTACAGATTCACGGAGAGCGAGAGTGGAAAGATTTGGCCAAATCCGTGGGTAAAAAGACGGCCGCAGTGGTTGGGGTCGCGGCAGGAGTGACTACAGTTGCTCTTACAGTTGTTGCGTCTCTTGCAATCCCAAATCCCGTCACACCCGCGCTTGGACTTTGCGTTGCCCATTTAACTATCGGAATCGGCGCCACTGGAGCAGTAGTACCGATAGCTCAAGCTCTGGGGAAGGGTGCTTTTCCAGGGAACAAGTCGCGTATGCCTCTCGTTCACCTCAATCCGGCCAAGATAATCGAGGAGATATCCAAGGAGATGCCAGAGGAGACGTCCGAGGTGTTATCCAAGGAGCAGCTTAGGAAACTGAGTTCGAAGCGCATCACGCTAAAGGGTAAGTGTGAGAATTGCCTTCAAAAGGCCGAAGAATCAGAGGGATGTCTTCTTCTCTGGACATGCTGTCAGGAACAGCATCCGGCCAACACTACAGCGACAATTGATAGGCAGCTGGGGCGATGTTGTTCTCGAGGTTGTGCAAGATGTGGCAACTATACAGGACCAGCGTGCACCATCTCTTGTAAGAAGTGCAAGTGGACGGACGAAGAAGACAACCCGATAAAGACCAATGGGGCTCCGCGCTGCGCGGATTACGGAGTTGAACATGACCTGGTAATTCAGGAGTGAATTAGTGGTACGTCAACTGCAGTGTGACTATGGCATTGGCATAGTATCCGACTGACGACGGAGAATATAGATAGTACCTAGGTATGGTTCCTGAAGTGTGGACTTTCGCAGAACGGAATGTGGCCATTGATCAGTATGAGACCAGGTTCGGTCATTGCCGTGTAGGACCATGTTCATGTGGACAACGCCAAAGCAAGAAAAGGTCGGCAAGATCTCGGCTACAAACTCTTGATTGTTCAAAAAGGAGTCTCCCAGATGAATTCCGTGTTTGAGGAGTCAAATTTGAGTACCGGTCGCGTCGGCAGTGGCCGAAGAGTTAGTTTTAAGCCCACCAAGAATGAACACTGGCCAGATAATCGATCCAGCTAATCGCCATGATTCGACATTCATTCATTTCATTCAGCATCTGCAACCTCTAGGCATGTTTGAGAGAGCCATGTCTCGTATCGTGGTAGTAATGTACAAGTCATAGCAGGCTGGCTCTGTCCTGTCCTAAACCGCGCCATTATGTCAAGGAGACCTGGAGACTGGATCAATACCACCCCAGCTCAAGCCTCTAGAACCGCCCAGGTGTTGTCGTCGACCGTTGTGAAGATGATGCCAAGAGACAAAAGTTCTTCGGCGCCCTTGTAGACCTCACTCACAGGCATTCCCATCTGAGAAGCAACCATCTGGACGTGCAGGCCTTCATTGCTTTGTGCAGAGTTTTTCAAAGTATTGAACACCCGACGGGCAAGAGGCGAGACATTGGAAAGCGCACCATCTGTAGCGCTGGTGAACTCTTGCCGTGAGACAGCCGCGCCATTTGTGTCACCGGTTTTCTGGCCGTTTGCTTGAGCAGTTGGCGGCCCTCTTGTGAAAAACAGATGTACCGCGGTGGCCTCGAGTAGATGATAGTTGATTTCGTTGTAGTCGGTGATGGGCCGGATGATATGTGCTCCAACATGCCGTTTGTTGTTGAACGCCTTTAACTTCCCCCAGACACGACAATAGCCATCTTCAACTAGTCTCGGCTTACTCGATTCCAGGTCCATCTTGTCTGGGTTCGCATCGCTGTCAATCCACTGCTTCACTTCAACGATCCCCGTGCCGTCGTCGACCTTGTATGTGATGTTCGTCGGTTGAGTGCTGATGCTTCTGATTTGGCCAATGAACGTTACCTGACATTAAGTTAGTATATTGAATTCATTCATCTCGTCCTGCAAGGCTGCGGGCTGCGGGCTGCGCACTTGACCAAATGGTTCTCCATCTGCTCGAAAATCTGCGTCGGGATGTGGTTGCTGCGCATCGAGGATCTGTTTAATCGTGACAGGACGAACTGTGTCTTTTCCATAGCCGCCCTACCATACAGAGTCAGCCAGAATGTCTTCCAGGCCATCCTTGTCCACCTACTTTTCCGCCCGCCGGACTGCTCTGTGGCTCTCCTGCCACAAAGCCGCCACCATCTGCAGCACCGTTCGCACCGTACGAGGTCGAGGTCGAGTACTGGTTGTTGTATCCGTAATCTACCATAGTTAGCAGTAATCCTCAGACGCAGATCTGTGGCATACGAACCCATTGTGTAGAGTTGAAGCCTGTAGTTCCTCAACACTGCAGTGCGAGATGAATATTTGTGTCATGCAGTGAGGCAGACGCGTCGTCCAAATCAGAGACGCGTTAAGTGTTTTCCACTCGCCTCGCCCCACTATCATTATACGGTGGACTATTTGGACCATGTGCAAAAGGCGGTGACACAAAATTTTGGAGACTTTTTGACAGTTCGGGTTTCCGCTTTCTGCCAGTAGGCAATTTCACTGCGACATAGAGAAATTCTCGGCTTTCTCTGAACAAGTCGCAGAATGGGTAGGGTCGTGGAGCAGGTCACCAAACTATTTTGAATCGCTGCATCGCAGCACTCGAACGGTACCATGGGCCGCAGAGCAGGCTCGCCTGCACGCTCCGAAAATGAATTCGACATCGGAAACGCCCTGATCGGAGACGATGCGGACTTTGACATATCTTATACAGATGGCCAAGATGGGGGTCTACGAAACGGCGATCTGGATGTCATGGCGGAAGACTCAGGCGTTGATGACGAGGCTATCATCGCCGCCCAACAAGCCACGGCGAATCGCAAGGGCGCCAACCTCAAAGGTCGAACGGTGAAGAAAGGCGGTGGCTTTCAGGCCATGGGTCTCAATGCCAATCTGTTGAAAGCTATAACAAGAAAGGGGTTCTCTGTCCCAACACCGATTCAACGCAAGACGATACCTCTCCTTCTCAATGACAAAGATGTGGTGGGAATGGCGCGAACGGGATCCGGCAAGACGGCGGCTTTTGTTATACCCATGATTGAAAAGCTGAAGGTCCACAGCGCCAGGGTGGGAGCTCGAGCCCTGATCCTGTCTCCCTCACGAGAGCTGGCATTACAGACGCTACAAGTGGTCAAAGAGCTTGGACGGGGATCAGACCTGAGATCTATCCTGCTTGTGGGCGGAGACAGCCTGGAGATGCAGTTCTCAGCCATGGCCAATAATCCCGACATCATCATCGCCACGCCCGGAAGATTTCTTCACTTGAAGGTTGAGATGAACCTGGATCTTTCGAGCATGAGATATGTCGTCTTCGACGAGGCCGATCGGCTGTTCGAAATGGGGTTTGCCGCCCAGTTGACGGAGATTCTCCATGCGTTGCCGGCTTCCAGACAGACCTTGCTTTTCTCCGCGACACTACCAAAATCCCTTGTTGAATTTGCCCGTGCTGGTCTACAGGAGCCAGTGCTGGTCCGTCTGGACGCTGACAGCAAGATCTCGCCTGATCTGCAAAGTGCGTTCTTCACTTTGAAATCGTCTGAAAAAGAGGGAGCCCTGCTGCATTTGTTGCAAGACATAATCAATGTCCCTACGAGATCCCAATTGATTTCATCTACTACCTCCACCGACAAAGGCCAATCAGGCAAGAAGAGGAAAAGACAAGATACGGAGGATGGCAGCGCTCCTGGCTCCGACCCCTATTCAACGATTGTCTTTGCCGCAACCAAGCATCATGTCGAATACCTCGCACAACTTCTCCGACTGGCTGGATATGCCGTATCATATGCCTATGGCTCTCTTGACCAGACAGCTCGCAAGACCCAAGTCCAGGCATTCCGCGCCGGCCAGACAAATATTCTTGTCGTGACCGATGTTGCCGCGCGAGGCATCGATATTCCAGTGTTGGCCAACGTCATCAACTACGATTTCCCCTCGCAGCCCAAAATATACCTCCATCGAGTAGGCCGGACGGCGAGAGCCGGTCAGAAAGGATGGAGTTACAGTCTGGTTCGTGACGCGGATGCCCCTTACCTGCTCGACCTGCAGCTCTTCCTCGGCCGCAAATTATCAGTTGGACGAGCCAACAAGGACAATGTCAACTTCGCCCAGGACGTGGTAGTGGGCACTTTTCGGCAAGAAGATTTGCAAACAGGCTGCGAATGGGTATCAAAGACCCTTGAGAACGACACGGATCTGTCGGCCCTGCGCTCCGTGGCAGACAAAGGCGAGAAGCTGTATCAACGGACCCGAAACTCGGCCTCTGCAGAAAGCGCGAAAAGAGCGAAACAGCTCGTCTCCGCTCAGTCGTGGTCGGAATTGCACCCTCTGTTCAACGATCAGGCCGATGACCTAGAGGCGGAAAGAGACAAGATGCTTGCGCGGGTAGGGGGTTTCCGACCTCAAGAATCGATTTTCGAAATCGGCGCTCGCCGCGGCGGCCGCAAGAACAATGAAGACGCCGTCGACGCCATCAGAAAGATCCGTTCTAACTTCCAGACACGAAAGCAGAAGTCTATGGACGCAGCGCAGGTGCAAAAGGAAGCTGATAACGACAACGACGACGAACCTCCGTCCAAGCAGAGACCAGAAGAGGCCGACGACAGGAATGACGACGAGATAGACTTCAACGACGCCATGTCTGAAGCGTCTTCGTCGGATCTCGAGATCACCTTTTCCGAACCACACTCGAAGAAGCGAAAATCCAACCGACTCAGTGGCGGCGGCAACGACGCCAACGACACCAGTAACACATTCCGCGACCCGGAGAACTTCATGTCCTATCTGCCCACATCGACGAATCTGACCGACGACCGCGCCTACGGCGTCCACTCCGGCAGCAACACGAACACAAACTTCGCGGAAGCGGCGCGCTCGGCGACGATGGATCTGGCGATGGACGAGTCCGGCAAGAAGTTCGGCGAGGCGCGCTCCATCATGCGCTGGGACAAACGACACAAGAAATACGTGCGGCGCGACAACGACGACGACGGCTCCAAGAACAACGGCAAGCGCCTGGTGCGGGGCGAGTCGGGGGTCAAGATCGCCGCGAGTTTCCGCAGCGGCCGCTTCGAGCGCTGGAAGAAGGATAATCGCGTCGGCAGGATCCCCCGCGTCGGCGAGACTGAAGGCAAGAACGGGCCAGTGGCTATGTCTGGAGCAGCGGGTGGTGAGTCTGTCGGTCATGGAGGAGCAGCAGGCCTGGGAGGCAAGCGGTTTCTTCACAAGTCCCAGAAGGCGCCCAAAGCTCCTGACAGGTTACGCGAGGATTACGAGAAGCAGAAGCAGAAGAGCACCAAGGCCAAAGAGCGTGAAGCCGCCATGGGCATGCAGGGCAGCAAGAAGGAATTGAGATCGGTCGATCATATGGTCAAAGAGAGGCGGGCTAAGGAGAAGAGACGGGAGAAGAATGCTCGGCCTGTGAGACGAAAGGGTCGAAGTTGAATGCATAAAGGGGGAGGAGATCGTGTAGGTCAGAAATAGGTATAAGTGGGATTGATCGCATCCTTGCTTGCGTGTTACTTGTGTACACTTGAAAGGATATCAGCAACTCAATGCAAACCATCAAAGATGGATAACTCAAGCGACAGTGTCCATGCACTGGAACCATCTGTCGTGCCTCCAAAGGACATCCACTGACCCACAATGGTACTTCGAAGCCCATTTGGGGGTATATGGAAAGCACACTTACTTAAACACTATCAGAGACAATCACTCGTTCAACAACGTGCACAACAGGTGCATAACAGGACGGCGGCCACAACCGGTCAGTAGATTGTCAGGTCCTGCAAGCTCCTCATTCATAATACCGAAAATAGTGTCCAGTCGTGTGGTCGTAGTAGATCGGACGTGAATCTCTCCGTTCTCTCCTGTCTCGGTCCTCGTAATAGTCCATTTCCGGCTGCCTTCTCAACGACCGTATTTCTTCTGCTCGAATGTCCAGGGCTGCTCGCTCACGTTGCTTGAGAAAGTCCTCCTGCACCCTTTCACGTTGATAGTTTTCGGCCCTCAGACTCTGCCTGTCAATATCGTCATGGAAGTACGAGTCGCGCTCCTCGTCTGGATAGAGCAGGATGGGCATGCCGGAGTCGGCGGAGACGAAACGACCAAGCGGAACATCACTCAAGCGATGGACAGCCACAACGTCCTGAGACCGGGCCGGTAAAGGCGGTTCATGATACAGGATTCGTCTCCCTTCCAAAATGGGGTCGGTTGCCTGTCTCACAGGTCGCGGAGGGCGTTCATATCTGGCTCTTTCACTGGGCCGCTCATATGCGACAAAAGAATTACGGTGAGACCGTGCTGGCGTGATGATGTGTTGTTCGCCATGATATGGTCTTTCTGCATATGACATGGAGCGAGTCGGCCCTGGATGATGCTTCTTGTAAACTGTGTCAGGGCGTGGTTGTGGGTGAACCAGACTTCCTCGACGTGGTACGCCTCCTGGACTGCTAAGCGAGGTATTTGAACTCTCTGCATATTCATTTCCGTAATGACTAGGCTCACTCACTTCAGATGATGAGCTGCCCGGATCCAAGTACTGTTGGGCATTCTGAGTTGGGAAATGCACTGAGCCTCTACGGGACCGAGACTTGGAGCGTGACAAACCACGAGCCTCAGCCTGTGCTCGCCGTCGAGAGTACGATCTGGAAAATTCTCCGCCAACCACTTCGGGATGCTCATGAGCGGACTTTCCTGTCCGGCCCCGCTTATCGGATGGAACCTCGCCAAACATGACTTCAACGGGGGCATCCAAGCCATCATCGAAGTCAACACCATCACCAACAGCGAATATGCCATCGTCGGGTGCGTGGCCCTTGTCTCGTGATTTGCTGCGCTTTTGACTCTTGTCACGTTTCCCCCCTTTGTCTTCCTTTCTGCGTTCAGGCTTCGCCCCCAGAGGCTTTTCTCGGGGAATTTGGGGAGGTAGACCGGCATTATCAAAGTGAATCGCACCAAGCTCGTCCCTTGGCCTGCCGTCATTGTCAAATAGTGGCAGATTGCCGATTGGGTCTGCTAACAAGACCAATCCCGAATCTTTTCGTGGTTGAGTATAGGTGTCCTCGGCACATTTCTTGTCGTTTCGACTTGTCGACTTTCTCCGATCAACGACATCCACAAGTACGCCGCTGAGAGGCTTGACACGTGCTTTGGACTTCTTCGTCCTCGCGAGAATAATGTCCATTTCCGGGACAAGGATGCGGTTCCTTCCGAGAACTTTCTTGGCATTAATGTAGACGACCGTCCAATGGGCATCACCAGCCTCATGAGTGTTGGCGTCCTGCACCGCTCTTTCGATTTGGTCCCGCCGTAGCTGGGACATGCGAGTCATCTGATCCAAGACTGTGCCGTCGCCATTACGCTTCCTGGCTTTCTTCTCAATCTGCTCGATGGGTGCGGATATGCTGGTCTTGTATGCTGAGCTCCAGTCGTCGCCATCCTTGATGAACCGGTAATATAAATAGTCTTGTGTTATGGCTGGAACAGCAAACGATCTCCGGTGCTCGGCTCGCGGACGATGCTCTGGGATATCGTCGTGAAGAGACATTTCAGAAATGCGTTGGTGGATGGCAGGCCTGCGCTCCTCGTACTCTGCTGAAGCCTCGAACACTTCGTCCATCACCCTGGGGCTAGGATGTATGCGAGGGTCGATGGGAGCGAAATGGTGATCTGGAGGAGGTGGAGGCTCCATCAAGCCGGAGAATCGCTCTATCAGACTGGACAAGCCAAATGCTGTTTGTTTCTCGTGCGATTGCGTTGCGACAGGTGAGAGGCAGGGAGAGGCGTAACAAAACTGCTTGGTGCTGGTGGGGCAGAGAAAGATGGGAAAGGTCAGTGAGATCAGGTGGGTAGGGCTGCATATGCAAAATGTCAATGTCGTGCCCGGGACCTTCCAGCTATATGCCAGTGAGCCCGCAAAAAGCCTTTTGCCAACGTGGATCTAGTCAGTTCAGAAGAAACCCATGCGGGCAAATGGTGTGCTGAAAGTGAAACGGAGTCATAGTTGCCCTACAGTATTATAAAGCACTGGGACCGGCTTGATCAATCGCCTACCAAAGCAGATCCACGACGGTTGCCTCCCAGGCAGCCAGCCAATTCTGAAAAGTGGTCTGCGAGGCCAATCCTTGGGGAGGGAGGATCAGGGCGCGCCTCGCCCAGTTGCGGGGCATGGGACCGAGAATGTAGAGAACGGAGGAAAAGGACAGGTAAAGACAGGGTCGAGCATGAAACGGCGGTGTACAGGACAATCAACGTTCGTTGGAAGGTGAGGCAAAGGTATGGCCTCGCCTGGCCCCTGCATGCAGTAGCGGAAGAGGACTGAACAGTCGAGCAAATGGGCAACTCCCTTGGCGTCTTTATCACAGACAGTACATTTCGATTTGTGGCCTGCCATACCTTCGGCACAGGAGGTTGTCATGCAGCCGGGCGCAGGGCAACAAGAAGACAGTAGGCGCGCCAGCCGCAAACAAGCGAAGAAGACATTGTTGTGATTGTATGATTGAGATGGATTGAGATGGATGGGAGCTGGAGGGTGTGGATTTTAGTGGAAGACGCAACGCAGGCGACCACGTGACCAGAGGCCGGCCGGTACTCTTCACGTGACTACACGGTTTCCTCCCATCTCTCCCGGCCATCCCCCATCAAGACCGCAGGTCGCACCGACTGGCAAATCTAGATTTCCATCTCTGTTGCACCACATCTGTCTCAAATCGACACCTCTATCCCGCGCGCGTAGCTGTGCTTGCTTCGATCTCATGACCGAGCCTTCAGTGGCAACGATGAGAGCATAAGAGCGGTGAAGGTCACAGCAAACTACTCTTGCCGTCCCAACATCCAATTAAGCCCATGCAGTGTGCACGAGCCACTCAATATAGCCTCCATCGATCGATGTTCCTGGTCGCTCCTGACAGCTAACCGTATGCGGCAATGAGGAGCAATGAGCTTGGGAATGGCTTACCAACGAGTTGAAGATGTTCAGAAGCGCAGATTTATTTCGGTCAACAGGAGGTGATTGGAAAATCTGTAATGGAGCACTCGTTGCCCTGAGATACGACTGGATGAATCGTCTAGGCCGTGCTCAATCGCCGAGAAACGAAGAGGCGAGCCGAAGAATAAAGAGGGATGCCCTGTGTAAGGTCGATGAGTCCCTGAGCCTGTACGGCTTAGATCTAGATCTCTTTTCTGATCAAGCAAGCAGCATGAAGCGATCCATGTGTGCTACGGGACACTGCACCGATTATGGCTAGCTTTTGAGTGGAAGCCTTGCTGGGTTCACTTGCAAAAGCTTTGCACGCAAGCGACGGGGCAAACTTTAAGGTGCTGTCGACAACGTGCCCCGCCTCGTCTCGCCATGCTTCGGGACGGGCCCGCCTAGGTATGGGATCGTCGCCTCACTTCCAGATCACGCATTGCAGTGGCGAACGCACCCCCCATCAGCCGGAGTGGAAAAGAGAAACATGGGTAAAAATGTGCGCATGTTGTGCATTACAAGATATTGATGGTTGAAATCTCCTGAGCAAGCCGGCCGTTTCGATGCAGGTAACCCTTAGAACTCCTCGTATCTGTATACCGAGGTGCCATGCCCTTTGAACGCGTGCTTGCTTTGCCCTCTGAAAATCCATATCCCATGAATACCCAAACTCCATTTACGCTGAGTCCTGCGCCTCAACCCTCGTACGGGGTATTCCGTCTGTTGACATTTGACATGGACAGCTGCCGCAACATCCCAATCCCGCCATGTTGGGTAGATAGATGCAGGTCGCGTCGCACAAGGAAACCAGGCAGAGATCACTATCGTAAAGGAACCTTGACGTCCTGGACACCGCGCTTAAGAACTTCCTCCAAGTTCCATCGAGGGATGTGGACAAGGGACTTGGCAACCTTGTCATGCTTTTCCAATCGTTTCCGGCTCTGTTCCATTTCCCAACTGATTCCTTCAGCTAGAGGAGGAGCACCCCCGGCGATACCACTGGAGAACTTCAGCTGGAGGACATTTCCAATCTCGTCGCAGGCGGCCAGGAGGCGGTCGAGATCGTCCTTGTTGTGGGCTGCCGAAACACAGAACCGAGCACGAGACGAAATCAACGGCGTAGCCGGATAACCCACTACGACGACTGAGATCTTGCGCTTGAGCATCTCATGAGAGAAAGCAGGCATTTTCGCCGGGTTGTAAAGCATCACTGGAATGATAGGTGAATCGTCATGACCATAAACGATGAACCCAAGTCGTTTCAACCCGAGGCGCAGGTAGCGCGAGTTGAACGCAATTCTCTGCAGACGTTCCTCGCCTTGCCCCGGGATCAGTTCTCCGTTCATGAGCTTGAGGGCGGCAATGATCTGTGCCAGTACGGCCGGGGCGGGGGTCTCGCCATATACCGTACCCGCATTGGAAAGACGTAACTTGTCGATGGCAGCCTTGTCGCCGGCAACGTAGCCGCCGTTGGCGCCAAAGGACTTTGTGAGTGTTCCCATGAGGATGTCCACTTCCGACGGATCAATGCCAAAGTAATCGCAGACACCTCTTCCACGGGGCCCCAGGGCACCAATCGAATGAGCTTCGTCGACGAAAAGGTTAAACTTGTATCGTTTCTTCAGTCTCACCAGGCCTGGCAAGTTGCACATCGTGCCCTCCATGGAGTAAAGACCTTCAACCACGACCAGGATTTTCTTCCAGGGACGATGGGTCCGAGGTTGGCCCTGGGAGATCGCCTCACGAAGTTTGGTCTCCAGCTCGGCCATGTCGTTGTGCTTGAAAGAGGCAATCATAGCACCGGAGAGTCTTGACCCGAACCGAATTGAAGCATGGTTAAGTTCATCAGAAATGATCAGATCGCCCTTCCCTACAAGAGCCGGAAAGATTGCAGCGTTGGTACCGAATCCCATGGAGAAGACCATGGAGGATTGCTTTCCCACAAATTCGGCAACGAGTTCCTCGCATTCCACAGCAAGCTCGGAGGTACCAACTTCACTCCTGGCACTGCTTGTGGACAGGCCGTACTTCTTAATTACCTCCTCCACGGAATCGGCACAGGGACCTTCGGACTGCGCAAAGCCAAGATAGTTGTAAGAACTCATGTTCAGGGTTTCGGTGGTCGTTCCCGTCAGGGTGAAGTGGACATTGCCATCGTCAGATGTGCGATCCAATAAAGTGATGTAGCGTCCCGGAACGCCGGTGGTCGGTCTGTTGAAACAATCATTGATGCGCATTTTCAGACGACGGACATAAAAGTTGTCAAAGTCACTGTTGAGTGCAGCATAGCCATTCCGCGCTTTGAGGTGTCTGTAGTTGTCCTCCTTGAGCCTCATACCAAAGAAGTCTCGGACGTGCCCAAATATGATAAGGATCAGATAAGAAATGTAGGTGGTCAAGAGATAGTAGTAGGGTGGTTCGTCCATGATAGGATCGGGAAACTCGCCGCCAGGGTGTCTGCTCATGTACCGATGCGACTGAGAAATCAGTGGCCCAAACTGGGCATGTTGTTTTGCCATTTTTCTGGTCTCGGCCGGGGATGGTGGTTGAAAAAGAGTGGTGGGTGGTTCGTCCATGTTGGCTGAATCGGCACGAGCGGTCGACAGGGAGATACTCGGTAATGAAAGCGATGGTACACTAGGCATAGGAGTCCCAGAAGCTAGAAAGGCCTGCTCTTGAGCTTTGCTTGCTGCGAGCAGCGCAGCTGCGGCTGATTGTGCTTCTTTTGTCTTTGGCGACGTGGAAAAGAATTGAGCGATCTTGCTAGCTTTCTGCGAAGTTTTGCTAACGAGGCTGCCGCCCTTTTCCGTCGGCGAAAAGGACGGCCAAGGGGTCGGAGGTGAACTGCTTAGGGGGGCGTTGGACACACGACGAGGCATGGCCAAACGAATAATTCAACGTGATTAAGAGTATGAAGACAAAGTCCTCGACACAATCGCCGCCGGCAACGTCTTGTGAGTCGCGGGTTATGGAACCTGTCACCTCTTTCGTCTCTTCTAGCTGTCTCTGTCGTGGAAGTGCGCGTAACGTCGGTGGCGGTGCAGACAAAGGGCACTCGACGGTCTGACACCGGTGTTGTTGAGGGCGAGGAACTTGCTAGGGAGCTGGAAAGACGTCGATTTTTGTAGGGTGGAGGATCGAGGATCGAGGATCGAGGATCGAGCTGCTCGCACCAGTCTCGACAAACTCGGGTCGGCAGGATTGGACCGCGAAGAGGAGGAATATGAACTCTGTGTATGACGAAGGGAAAAAGAAAGATGGCGGTTTGAGCGGATAGAGGAGGATTCCGCTTTGATCCGGGGCAAGCTCTGGTTGGATCGAAGGAGCGTGTCCCTTGCAGCAGCCGCCCGCGCTCAGCCGCACCCTCTTCCACAAATCGTTGCGAGGTTTTGCGGAGAGGTCAAAGGTCAAAGGTCAAAGGAAGAGTGATGGCGATGAAAGGAGAGGAAGATAGAGAGACAAGTCGCTCTGAAGAAGTACACACACTGCAGCGGACACACGAAGAGGACGCGACCCGGCACACGAAGCAATTTAGAAGTATGCTGACAGGATGATTCGGCGGACCACCAGTTTTGCGGATTTTCACTACTAAGTACTGTAGTATTTAGCAGTAGTGGACTTCCAGGGGTGAAAACTGAGTGGCAGCGGCTTACTAGTACACAATAGAAAAAGACCGAGGTTTGTTCAGCGTGAAATTGGCTCTGGGTCTTGCGGTGGCTCCAATAGGCGGCCGTAACCGAAGAACCTCATTTCGGGGGGCATTGTTAGAGGCTGTGGTCACCCATGCGATTGGCGGCAAGTGCTTAAAGAGGGGTTGTCAGGGGGATACTAGGAAAGCCTAGGGCTCCTTAGGCCGCTTAACGAGACGGAGCCATGCCCCTGTACTACGGTACTTTACCACTGCATGGCACGCTGTGCTGTGCATGCTTGGCGTAAGGTATCTTCAGCATTATTGAAAACTTGAAGTGCCCGACATACCAATTGTCCGTGGCTGGCACGACGATCGCAGAGGCTCGTTCATCAAGCTTTCTTATAGCTCTAACCCTGTACACTCTTATCGATAGATGTGCCAATGTATTGCCTGTCAATATTGGGGGTGCAGCGGCATCACCACCTACTATGTCCAGACATGGTGCCATCATCTCTGCAATCAGGACTCTTGCAGTAGTAGTATACTGTGCGCATTGGCTACACGCCTAGGTACCTACAGAATTCACACCAGGGCAGTTAGGAAAGGTTAGGTACCTGTAATTAGGTAAGATAATTAGGTGACCATGCCCGGAAGCAAGACTGGCGTCGCCGACTCGGAGGTTGCCCTACAGTTGCACGGTAATAATCCGGGGCTCCATGGAAAAGTAAGGTACTGGCTTCCGAGTCATTAGCAGACACCATCCGGCCGCAGTCAACTGTTCATTCTAATAGACCTCAACACCACTCCCATGATGTGTTTAAACCAAGGTCCCTCGATCTCAACACACTGCACGGATTGAACATGTCTCCAAATGGCGTCAACGGCGAGACCACCGAATCTATCGAGCTCTGGAGACATCCTCATCCCGAGTCCACCGAGTTCTACGCCTTCCAACAGCATGTCGCAAAGAAACATGGTATCTCTACATCCTCATACCACGATATCTGGCAGTGGAGCGTGGATCATCCCAGCGCGTTCTGGGAGGAAATATGGCACTATACTGGGATAAAGGCTAGCAAGCGGTATGATTCTGTACGGAACACTTTATCCTTGGTAAATATGATACGACTCAACCTGACATACTGTCCGGCCGTACTAGGTCCTTGACGAGTCCGCTCCAATGTTCCCTAAGCCCACTTTCTTCGCCGGCTGCGAGTTGAACTTCGCCGAGAATCTGTTGTTTCCCTCTTCCAATCCTGACCCAGACTCTGTAGCCATCGTCGCAGCTACAGAAACGACGCGCGAACACGTAACGTGGTCGGAATTGCGGGACCGTGTCCGGATATGCGCCGCTGCAATGGAGGCACATGGCCTGAAGAAGGGAGAGAGGGTTGCCGGCTACTTGGCTAACCATGCCAATGCCGTTGTGGCAATGCTCGCGGCGACTTCTTTGGGTGCATTATGGTCCGCCGTGAGCCCTGATACAGGTGTTCACGCGGTTCTGGACCGACTCCTTCAAATCGAACCTGTTCTCCTCTTCGCCGACAACACCGTGATATACAACGGCAAGACACATGAGACGCACAGCAAAGTGTCTGAAGTTGTTTCTGCGCTACCGTCTGTGCGCAATCTGGTCATCTTCGAATCAATACCCGGTCACGCCTTTGATCTTTCATCAATAGCGAAGCAACCTGGCACGACGGTCGAGACATATTCCTCATTCTTGTCCAAGGGCGACTCCGCCAGACCTCTCCAATTCGTATATCTGCCGCCCGAGCATCCTGTGTACATTCTATATTCGTCCGGCACCACGGGTGTACCAAAACCAATTGTCCATGCTGCTCTCGGTACCTTGATCCAACATAAAAAAGAGCATCTAATACAGTCCGACATCAAGCCCGGTGAGAGACTGTTCTATTTTACAACAGTGACATGGATGATGTGGCACTGGCTAGTGTCAGGGCTGGCAAGCGGCGCAACCATTGTGTTATACGACGGCTCGCCCTTCCAGCCACATAAGCAGATGAGCATGCCGCTTCTGATTGACGAGCTCCAGATCAACCATTTCGGCACATCGGCCAAATACCTGTCTATCCTAGAACAAGCACAAACCTTCCCGCGGGAAGAATCACCTCGGAGCGCGACACTGAATTCCCTCAAGTCCATCTTTTCCACGGGCTCGCCTTTAGCCCCGAGCACCTTCCAATACGTATACAAGAACCTCTCACCACCATCTCCACACCCGGGCATCCTGCTAGGCTCCATCACTGGCGGCACGGATATCATATCCCTCTTCGGGGCGCCATGCCCAATCTTACCTGTTCACACAGGCGAGATCCAATGTCGCGGTCTGGGAATGGCCGTGCGAGCCTTCTCCGCCGACGGTATCGACATCACGCAGACCGGGCAGCCCGGCGAGCTTGTCTGCACAGTCGCATTCCCCTGCCAACCATGCATGTTCTGGCCGCCAGGCCCGACAGGCGAAGCGCGCTACCGGTCATCATACTTTGAAGTCTTCAAGGACCCGAAGACGGGCCACCCGCTCTGGCACCACGGCGACTTCATCCGCTTCAATCCCACAACAGGCGGGATCTGGATGCTCGGTCGCTCGGATGGTGTTCTCAACCCGATGGGCGTACGCTTTGGATCCAGCGAGATCTACAACATTTTGCTTGAGCATTTCGGGACAGAAGTCGAAGATGCCCTGTGTATAGGCCGCAGACGTGAACAAGATACCGACGAAGTGGTCGTCTTGTTTCTCAAAATGGCGGAGGGCCACCAGTTTTCTGCCGATCTGGCCTTGCGTGTGCAGGATGTCATCAGGAGGGAACTTAGTGCCCGTCACGTGCCCAAAATTGTCGACGAGTGTCCTGAAATCCCTGTCACCACAAACGGCAAGAAGGTCGAGGGTGTCGTCAAGCAGATCCTCAGTGGCACGCGTATCAAGACCAGTGCCAGCGTGGCGAACAGTGCCTGTTTGGACTGGTATAAAGAGTGGGCGAGGACTCACTGAGATCTGTAGGTCGGTAGGGGTCCGGGACGAAGATATACAAAACAATCAACAATCAACAAATATCTCAAAAGTACAGCAGAAACTCCTCTACTCGAAGCCACTCCTCATCTCAGCCTGACGAAATCGATAGTTTGGTCGTCTGTCGCAAAGAACAAGCCACACAAAGGAGATTCCATGACATGGCCCATGTATAATCGAATTTCGAGCGCTGCATGAACCAAACCCTCCAGATACTAGTAGCAGGATGTTGTTGGGCTGAATGCCACCGGACGGCGGCCAATATAATGCTGATCATGAATCTGATAAATCTTCGTAAAGGACCCTGCGTCCGCGTCAGTGCGTGACTGGAGATGAGATCTAAGCGAGACTGTCAGAGCACTGTCATGCAGTGATGGGGGTTTACAAGTCTCTGACTCTGCTCAAGTGCCGAAATGCATGGAGCACTGACTGGCTGACTGAATGAATCAAGTTGACTTGGGTCCTGAGTTTCTGACAGCTGGTTAGACACGAAGGCATGTGCTAGATCATCAAAACACTAGACGCCCCAGATCGTCGACATGTACAACAACAGGGCATGGCCTCCGCGGGAATGCTGGATCGGTATTGTCTGATTGGCTGTTTCTTCTTGTTTGCGAATCTGAAGTACGTACATACTGTGTGCACTGTACAGCCCAGATAGATTGATGGCGAAGCAGATTTGACACCCGACGATCACCATTCCGGGAAACCACAGACCAGAAGAAGAGCGGAGCTACAAGACTCTATGCTCCATACCTGCTGGTCTTGCGTCCCGGGACTCCTTATTATCTGTTGCAAACTGTCTTGAAAGTCAAATATAATGTCGTGGGATGAGTGAAACATCGAACCAGTAGTCCCTCGTTCCAGCTTTTGTTGGTCCAAGGTCGTGAGATCCAAATTCTTTTGAGCTTGAAGCCAGCATTTCCCTCTCAATGATATTCAGTGCAGTTCGGGAAATGTCCGAATGGTTGGAAATCTGAAGTGTCTATAAACGCTCCCCATGTGAGAAATTTGGATCTGCAGCTGCGACATATGATCCAAGATTCAATCGGGCAGGGTGGCGCACACAAACAGCATGACAATCTTCGTCAGCTGGAACCAGACAACAGCTCTTAACGTAGCAAGGAGAATTGCTAATCGCTTCAGTATTAACCCCTTCCACTGAAGCCTCAGATTCAGGTTCAGAAGCAGTCTAGCAACTAGACGTATATAGTCAGCAACCGGTGAACTGCATCAGTCTGCATTCAAGTCGTTACTGACGTTGTCCGATTCGCATCAACGAGCTTCTCAATCCTCGTCGACGTCGTCGCCTGTACTCCTGTCGTACACATTGTTTTGGCGGTGTGTTCCATAAACGTCGACGTGGCCGTTCAGAGGTGGTGCCGGAGAATCTGGCACTGAACTGCACAAGCAGAATCGGTCACAGAAGCTTTCGAGATTGGCGTGGTCGCAGAAGCTGCTTCGCAAGCAGGAGACGAGGCCAGAACTGCTGCAGCCGCAAGCGTTGCGACAGACTTCGACTGAGAGGCGGAAGCCTGAACCGCAGGACATGGTTTCGCTTGTCGTGACGCACAATAGCCGAGCAGATGCTGTTTTGTGCCCATGGTTCAGGCTCTGTTCGTGCTGCTTGATAGAACCGCTGAAGGGAGACGGAAAGGCGTGGCCATGCTGAACAATGACCCAGTCAAGGACGAGTGCAACGAGCAAACAGGCGTGTTTCATTGCAAGGTGCAGAAGAAAGATAAAAGGGCAGTTCTCTTGGGAGCGTAAAGACTACCCTTGCAAGATATAGGTGGGAAGGAGGAAATCTTGACTGTCAAGAACCTTCCGCCTCTCCATAGATTCCCGGAGTCACACTGTCAAAGCATCAGATGGAACACTGGAGTGTGAGAAAGTGTGCCGTGGTCGGCCGGAGAACGATGCGATGGCGATCGGAAAGGGTGCTCAACCACCCATGTTGGCAGGGAACAGACCACATCGGATCTGCAAGAAGAAGGAGAGCTTTGAGGACCAAGTAGGAAAGGTGTATGGCGCTCTAGGATGTGTATGATCTCTTGGGAGTGGCCTTGCTCCAGCCTCCAGGGATTCTTGCAGATTGACAGGTTTTAGCCTGACGCACTGTTTGCCGGCATGCAACTTGCAACTTGAACGACGAGGTCCTGACAGTGCAACATTGGCAGCTTGCGGCGATGAATGGGTTGCTGCTTTGCTATAGATATCAGTAGTCTATCATAATGAACTTCTGTGTAGTAGTGATAACAAGATCGCTGAAAATATCGTGATTGTCGTCCAGTCTGACTTTCCTTTTGACGATAAGCGAGTGACATGCTCGGGAGTGGCTCGATCACCCCTTGACAGGCCAGCCTCGGGATCGACCCAACCAATATTGAGGGGTTACTCGAGGTACTTTTTCAGACGATAGCCATCCAGTGAGGCATTGCTAGATTGGGGACAATCTCGGCAGCCGTGTCGGTCAAGTCGACCAACGCTGTACAGACACCCGATATCTCTGGTGTTGAGTTCTGCTCCTCACTTTCTGAGCGGCTACGACAGTTGCACATTGACAAAGCCCGAGGGTGACCCAAGAACAACCTGTTGGTCAGACCTCATACGGTCCCCCGGCCCTGTAATAGCAATCTGACGGGTGCGCAAGAAGTGGAAGGTAGGCACATGCAAGTCCATGAATGACATGACACATGACACCCTTGAAGCCTTGCCATCCCCGTGTGACACCTCAAACGGAGCTGCCTGTGAGCGTTCACGAGTCAGCTTTGCGTCTCTGTGGTGTCAATGATCCAGCTCTGACATGCTTCAAATGTCATCGGCTTCGAGCTGGTCCTGCGCCAATAGCTTGATTACAGGCGTTGTTCGAAGCCACCAAGAGGTATGGCTTTCATGAGAAGAGACACTGTACAAGTCCAGGAAGGCAGGATTGTGCTTCACGTTTGAATCTTTCCCTAGTAGCCGCTGCGTGAATACAGAAGATCTCTCCAGCTCTCCCTCCCAGGCATTCCTCGACTTGGGAATGAAATGACGAAGGCCTTGGGGCGTCTGGAGGTTGAATAATACAAGCTTTCGCGAGTGCTGCAGCGGAACAGACCAACCACTTGACACTGCGTGAGTTGATAAGAGGTTCGAAGCATGCCCGGCAGTCGGTCAGTTCAACGTTGCAGGACTGGGACACCCTCCTTGAGTAACAGGCGCCCGCCGACTCCAACGCAAGGTCCGCGCAATTGTTTGCACCTCCGACCTCCAGCAAGCCAAAAGCAGTGCCGCGTTCGCCGTGATCTCGCGCACATGACCCAAAGGGTTCGAATCGCGCCGTGGACAGAACCCAGAAATACTTTTTGGCCGATTCGCGCACAGCGGCAAAAACTCTTATCAGGAACTCAACCACCGGTTTGGTTGAGGTCCTGATCAGAGAAACCATCTCGTCGTGTTGAGAGGTTTTTTGATCGAATCGTCAGGTTGTTCTCCTACCATAAGCACTCCGATGAGCCAATAAGTGGTAGGAACCTTCGTCCATCGGCCCAGTTGATCTTCCGAAGTCGTGAGACCACGGTCGCAAACTACCGCTACACCGGTAAGGTTGTAGGAGCAGCTCTCAAGCTAAGATTCAGTCCAGTCAGGGGTCCGCCTCAAGGATTCACGGTTTCGCCCAAGATCAAGCTGTCTCACACCTGGCGTGCACACCCTTACGCCCTGACTAGCCTGGCTCGAGCCGCCCAGAGGGCCGTCATTGCCAGGGTCAGAACCCGGGATAGATATGAGAATTGTTGGAGGAAATTCGGGACTTTAAACATATATCCTTTGTTTTTTCGCAACACACGTGAAGACCCGGTCGGCCAATCAAAGCGCGTCGTCACGGGCAACCAGCTTCACTGCACTTGGAGCGGCGGCCACTTGGATCTTTTCTGATGTGCCAGTGTCTGGCATTCCCGTTCTGATTGTTGTCTGATCACCTTTGCGGATTGCAGCGTTTTCATTCCGCCGATTGAGAGGTGCGCCGCGCCATACATGATAAAAGCTCACCATCGAGTCGCAAGCCGAGGAGTATAGGAGACTTCATGGCAAAATTCAACGCTCTCAATCTTCATGCTTGGTGTCTCGAGCTTCGTCCCAATTGACTTACAGCGTCAGTGATGCCCGCTTTCTATAACCATGGCTAGGTGAGCGCAAGGCTGATGCCCAGACAAGCCCCCTCAACCGAGAGCTCCGTACACGGGTATGGGCTGGTTCTCAGGGCTCATTCCAGACTTGTATGGGCACAGCCGGACTGAGCTTCTGCAAATGCTTGCACAATCACTCTGCTTTCCCACCGAGTCTACGAGCTTATCAAAAGGCAGTTGAACATGGAAGTCGGAAAAGGATTTTCTAATGACTCAGGGGACCGAGCTTCTTCGGCTGAGAACGAGTCATATTGTGATACCACAGATACCACAGCAATCTTAAGACGGCTGCGACCCGCGCATACCCACGACACGGGAGACTCCGACTGAAACAGCTGACGGGGAGTGTATGGTGCAGTAGCAGAGAATGACTAGCATCAACGAAAGCTGCAAATGACGGCTTCTACACTTTCATTCCTGCTTCTGCGTCTGCACCCGCTGCTTTCTGATCCAGGAAACGCGACCATCAATTTCTTGCCTTGATTACAGAGACATTCTCCTCGTTCCCTAGAAAGAATATCGGACGGCGACTACGGTCGAAACAGATGCGGAAGTTAAACAATATCACGATCATGGCTACGCAGTACATTGCAGGGACCGTTCTAAATAGCACCTGTGACTGAGAGGCATGTCTGTTGGGACAGGTCGGAAGGAAAGCGAGAACATCCCAGCGAATGTTATAACACGTTGAAGGCGGCTGACTGTGGCATGACCAAGAGAGGCCATGATCAGATTGCGAGGCTGTTATTGTTCTGATGGCATGGCGGGAGCTCATCGACCTCAAGTTCGAGGTGTTGAACACACAAGCCTTCTGACAGCCACTACCAGTGCAGTCGATGTGGCCTCTCTCGACGTGGCTGTCTGGGCAAGGACTTTCGTGCACTGTACCGCAATAATGCATCCACAGACCACGCCATCGATCGTATGACTGCGCAAAGTATAGCTTTCACATCATTGGCTGAGCCCAAGGGCACGCCTTATGCTTATTGCGCAACTGGCCATCTTGCCGCAGACTCGGACATCTGCCCAGCCGACGAGCATGAGGAAGGAAGTCGAAGTCTTTCGAGCTCAAACCTGCACACCGCATACTAGTAGGTACCTGTAGCCACTATGCTCGGTGCTCCGCACAGCGAGCGAGCACTTCAGTCCAATGAGAGTGGAAGGGGCTCGGTGGTCTGAGGGGAGCTTTCTCGCTATGTCTAGCCTTATACAGAATAACTTCGTTAAGAATAGCCATATTGGGTATCTCACAGCGAGGCCGGCGCGGAGGCTCCAGGCAACAAAGCGGCATATGCTCTCCATATTCCCAATCGGGTAAAACGGGCAACGAACCCACGGTTCTTGCCGGTCACTATTGCTGTTTCCAGTATCGCGTCCTCCACTAGACACGTCGTAGCGTGAAATGTCAATCGCGCAACCGGGTCAATTGGCGGGGAAGCGAATCCTCTCCTTTCAACCTCGTTCCAGATGATCCAGATCGGTTACTAGTGCACAGAAGATACTGGGAAAATAGTCCTCTGTCCAAGTGTAGCACAGCAACTACCGCTTTTGCAAAGAGCCTTTACTAATTCCTGCTCGGTCATTAGCTGCCTGAGGGGCGATTCCACCGAGACAACTTTATAAGGCGCGGGGTATTCTTCCTGTCTGATCTTTTCCTTCAAGTCCTCAATTACCACCACCTACCTCACCTTCGCTCTTCACACATCAGAGTGACACCAGAGGATTTTCATTGCACATCCTTCGTCTGTTCTACCTCCCCTCCATACCACCTCCCTCATATCCCACACACAGCCAGATCGACCGAAACCATGGGCGAGTGTCCAGTTCACAATACCCTGCGGACGGCCAACATCGGCGGCGGTGGCACCAAGAACACTGACTGGTGGCCAAATAGACTGCAGTTGGGCATTCTGCGTCAACACACCGGCGTGTCTAACCCGCTGAACCAAGACTTTGACTACGCGGCTGCCTTCAAGAGCTTGGACTACAATGCTCTCAAGAAAGATTTACATGCTCTGATGACAGATTCACAGGACTGGTGGCCAGCTGATTTTGGTCACTATGGTGGTCTGTTTATCCGAATGGCCTGGCACAGCGCTGGAACGTATCGTGTCTTTGATGGCCGTGGCGGCGGTGGTCAGGGCCAGCAGCGCTTCGCCCCTTTGAACAGCTGGCCTGACAATGTCAGTCTTGACAAGGCACGGCGCCTGCTCTGGCCCATCAAACAAAAGTACGGCAACAAGATCTCTTGGGCTGACCTGATGCTGCTCACCGGCAACGTCGCCCTCGAATCAATGGGTGTCAAGACCTTTGGCTTCGCTGGTGGTCGTGCGGATACCTGGGAGGCTGACGAGTCGGTGTACTGGGGCGGTGAGACCACCTGGCTCGGCAACGATGTTCGCTATTCAGAGGGCCACGAAGGTCTTCCCAAGGGAACGGGCGTGGTGGATTCCGACCAGCACAAGAAAGAGCACTCCGACATCCATACCCGTGACCTGGAGGAGCCGCTGGCATCTGCCCACATGGGTTTGATCTACGTCAACCCTGAAGGGCCTGACGGAATTCCCGACCCTGTCGCCGCCGCAAGAGATATCCGCACCACATTTGGTCGCATGGCCATGAACGACGAGGAAACCGTTGCTCTGATTGCCGGTGGTCACACCTTTGGCAAGACACACGGTGCTGCCCCGTCTGACAATGTCGGCCCCGAACCAGAAGCCGCTCCTTTCGAGCAACAGGGTCTCGGCTGGCAGAACAAGCACGGCTCTGGCAAGGGCCCAGATACCATCACCAGTGGTATTGAAGTGATCTGGAGCAAGACCCCGACGAAGTGGAGTCTTAATTATCTCGAATACCTCTTCAAGTACGAATGGGAGTTGGTCAAGAGTCCTGCTGGGGCGAACCAATGGGTGGCGAAGGATGCTGGAGATATCATTCCCGATGCCTACGACCCCAACAAGAAGCACCCACCCACCATGATGACGACGGATCTTTCGCTCCGCCTTGATCCTTCCTACTCAAAGATTGCGAAACACTACCTCGCGCATCCCGACGAGTTCCACGATGCATTCTCGCGAGCGTGGTTCAAGCTGTTGCACCGCGACATGGGCCCACGATCTCGCTGGCTCGGCCCGGAACTGCCAGCCGAAGAATTGATCTGGGAGGATCCAATCCCATCTGTGAACCATCCACTCGTTGACGACAAGGACGTTGCTGCGCTGAAGAAAGAGATTCTGGCAACTGGGCTGGATCCTGCCAAGTTCGTCAGGACCGCATGGGCTGCTGCTTCCACCTTCCGCGGCAGTGACAAGCGCGGCGGCGCCAACGGTGCGCGCATCCGTCTTGCCCCTCAGAAGGACTGGGAGGTGAACAATCCACAGCAATTGAGTCAAGTGCTGAGCACGTTGGAAGGTGTGCAGAAGAAATTCAACGAAGCCCAGACTGGTGGCAAGAAGGTCTCCCTGGCTGATCTCATCGTGTTGGCCGGAACTGCTGCCGTGGAGAAGGCTGCTGGTGTTCCCGTTCCCTTCACACCGGGCCGCATGGATGCCACGCCAGAACAAACCGATGCCCAGTCGTTCGAACACCTGAAGCCCCATGCTGATGGTTTCCGTAACTACGGCAAATCGACGCACCGGGTTCGCACCGAACAGTTCCTCGTCGACAAAGCACATCTGTTGACACTCTCGCCCCCTGAGATGACGGCCCTCGTCGGTGGCCTGCGTGCTCTCAATGCCAACTACGATGGATCCTCCCTGGGTGTCTTTACTAAGCGTCCAGGTCAGCTCACCAACGACTTCTTTGTCAACCTTCTGGACATCAACACCTCCTGGAAGGCAACGGATGCGGAGAAGGAACTCTACGAGGGCACCGATCGCAAGACCGGCGAGAAGAAGTGGACTGGTACCCGTGCCGATCTAGTGTTTGGCGCGCATGCCGAGTTGCGGGCTATTGCTGAGGTCTATGGCAGTGTCGACGGCCAGGAGAAGTTTGTGAATGACTTCATTGCAGCCTGGGACAAGGTCATGAACCTGGACCGTTTTGAAATCAGCCCCGCAGCCGACCCGGCCAAAGCGCGACTTTGAACTTGTTGACGCTGGCGTTGAGACCAAGAATTGATACTCTCCCGTAGCTAGATTTGATAGCATCAATAATAACGACAATCCAAAAGACTCGATAATAAAAAAGATTGCGGTGCCGAATATGGAAATACAAAACCTAGACAGTGCAGGGTATAGAGATTGTAGTTGTTGAGATGCCATTTCACGCACAAAAGACTGCCGCCGTGTGATTCGTTGATTTAACTCTACTTTTGTACGTACTGTGAATGGCAACGATTTCATTATTCATCACTTTTATTATATATACTAATACTACGTATTAGTTGAATGCGTCCAACTTGACTGCTTCCTCCAACCGCCACACCACCGTAGGCTGTGGCATCATGTACGAGTATCTGTTCTTTACAGTATCCTAGTCCGCTATGAGCTCTTCTACCGCTTCTCTGGCCGACTCCATCTCCTTTTCCTCCGGGTCGGAGCCCGAAGAAAGTCCTCCTCCACCCCCCACCGCTACCGCTACCGCAGCGCAGACGTCGCCACCAAACCAGCAGCGACAAAGACCCGCTCAACCACCACGCCTTCCCTCTCCCAGACTCTTTCGCGATTTCTTTAATGCCATGTCAGATACGGCCTCGCGCAGGCAGGCAACTCTCCCACGCACAAACTACCAAGACCCGGTCCACGACGTCAACCGAGCGCTTCAGAGCGCGAATCGAGCCCTGCAAACCGCACAAGAAGCATTTCACCAGGCTAGAAGACTGCGAGCAGCTTCTGGGCCGCAGCCAGAGGCCAACAGCCAGCCGGTCGATTTGACGAGTAGTCCGCCTGACCGGTCCGCCGAAGCTCGCTTCTTCTCGCAAACCACACATCCTCACGACTCGGCGTCCAACAGCCAGCGATCGAGACGATTCAACGCACTTGACGAACCCGTCTACGGCCCTCCTCCGAATATCCCCCTCCTCAACCCGTCCGATCCCTTGACCCTCGTCAGGCTCTGGCCTGTCTCTGCCCCGAATCCGCCGCGGTTGCCGCATCCCGACCAGACCGTCAGACTCCAGTCTATGGTGGACGAAGAAGCGATCAACCGGCAGCGAGAAAATCATACAAACTGGGAGCGCACACAGGCCAGGAATCAGCAGCGTCTACAGAACCCTGCCTCCACCGCCATGTCTCCTCCGTCGTCGTCGGCCTCTTCCTCGAAAACGACCAGACCCCGCCCGCTTGGCCCCAGTGCAGCCTTGAATCCTGCAATTGAATCTGTCGATCTTACGGGTGTCGACGACAATGCAACACTCTCGGCGGCGCTGGCCAAACAGCGCCAGGATGCCATTCTATCACAAAACACAGGCAACGAATCCGGCCGAACGCCATTAACGGCCTACAAGTGTCCTGTCTGCATGGACACGCCGACCGACGCCACGTCCACGGCCTGTGGCCATGTCTTCTGCCATCGCTGTATCATGGACACGCTCAATTGGTCGGTCGAACAACGCCGTGAGGGTGCACCTCCCAATCGAAAGGTGAAGGGCGTCTGCCCCGTCTGTCGAAAGCAACTGGATGTCAAAGACACTCCTGGGACCGGCAGGAGTCTGATACCACTAGAACTCAAATTGATGGTGCGGAAGCGGAAAAGGGATGACAAGGGCAAGGCGAAGATGTTCAAGGCCGAAACCCTGAGTGATGACGATGACGACGAGGGCCGCGATGATCGACTAGGCAGTGGGAAGGAGAATGTTCGAGCAGGCAAGGCTAGGAAGAGGGAGTCGACAGAAGAAGCGCTCTGGGGACAGTTCATGGCTGATTGATGGAATCATCGAAGCAGCGGGCTCACAAATTGCGGCACGTCGAATTCGCCTTCAGCCATCCGGTTCTTGCTTTTCTTTTTCTTTTGCCCTTTTCAGCGGCCATTGCGAGGGCGACTCGTTACGGGATTGATGATACCCAGGGAAATGATACCACGACAGCATTGCCACGGGCGGTGAATGGCTTGCTTCTCCTCTGCGAGCTGCGGTCTAATTTGCATGGGAAGTCAGCGCGGCGTTCGGTATGGTTAGAAAATGGGACTGGCACCGCTTCACTTGAAGGTTTAATAGAGTATGAAATTAGAGCATACATGGGACGGAAAGAAGTGTTTTCTTCCTGTCATGCGTCAGGGCTTAGCCTCGTATGTGCTCAAGCAATACAGTTTAAGAAGCGGCGCGCTCTTCCCTAATCCAAAGGAGAAGAGCACCAGCACCAGCGTCAAATTGGGCATGGATCAGAACGCTCCCCCAGTGACTACGGTTTCCTCTTTCCCCTTCTATTCAACTATGTCTGTGTGGCTACGAGATGTATTGTGAAACCAGTTTGTCCGCATCAAAAATACCCCCGAGCTCTCTCTGAGTTCTCATGAGTAATGAAAAGTAACATCGAGTCCACTTCTCAATATGTGCAATATATCAGCATCACTATGCTATGTGCAGAGACAAAACGACTTTCGCTTGTATTAGCGTGCACCGAGAAAAAAAAGAGCCGTCCAACGCCCTCGCTGTATCAGAGATGCATGTTTCATGAAAGAGCCACCAGTTCCCGCGGAGATTTTGTCATCCTAGCCCCGTCCAGCCAAAATCATGCAAAGGTGGTGGTTCAGAAACCACACGTAGAACCTTAACAAAACCACACTGCCATAAAGTGTAGTGTATATACAAACCCAGAAAATAGGCTGGAGCGACCATCGTCATTGTCATCATCTATCTTTCCAGCCTCCTCTTCCTCCCCCGCGCGATGAGAGTCTTATTAGCCCAGCGCACGACGGCGCGGATCATGACGTCGCGCATGAGGAGCAAGAAGACGACGACGCTGACGGGGGCGGCCAGGACCCAGAAGAAGGCATCACTGTGCTCGCTGACGCCGGGGAAGGTGGCGAAGTTCATGCCGAAATAGCCGGTCAGGAAACTCAGCGGCAAGAAGAAGCAGGTCACGATGGTCAGCTGCTTCATGCTCTCGTTCTGGTACGCCGACACGGTGTTGAAGATCAGGTCGACGAGATTGTCTGCGCTGCGGCGCATTTGGTCGTACGAGTCCTGGATCAGGAGGGCATGATCCTCCACGTCGCCGAGATACGTGATGGTCATGGGCGAGATACTCACGCCGGAGGTGATGAAGTTGCCGGGGGAGGACTGTTGGCGCATTTTGAAGGCGTAGTGCGGCCGCTTGTAGGTCTGGGTTTGGACGGGTTGGCTGTGATTGTTGGTGTTGGTGTTGGTGTTAGTGTTGCCGTGGCCGTCCCGCTCGGGAGACGAGCTGGGCATCCGGGAGAATGCTGGCGTGGCGGCCTGGGCGTCGGCCTTGTGGTCTTTCAGGGCGCCGATCAGCTGGACGATCGGGGCGATGCCGTTGCGCAGAATGGCGATCTCCGAGGTCAGAATGTACAGAGTGGTCGATTGGTGGATGGCCGGGTCTGTCAGCACGTCGAGTTCCAGGTCGCCGATGGCGTCTTGGTAGGCCGTCGTGACGGGGAGCGCCATGTCGATGATGGCGTCGAGAATCGCTTGTGCCAGCATCGACGCGTCGGCCGACTGGCGCAAGATGGTGCCGGGCGATTGCAGTCGGTGGATGATGGGCGTCTGCACGTCGTTCGCAGAGTACTCGAAGAAGGAGATGACGGTGTTGTCGGCACACAGGAAAATGGACACTTGCTCGATCGATACGCCGATGCCTTTGGCGCGCAGCACAGCGTGTCGTTCCATGTATTCAATCCGGTCCTGGTTGGGTCCGGAGTGGTAGCGCTGCATGGTGCGGACGTGTTTCGGCCCCCACCGGGCACTGGGGTCGACCTTGCTGGAGAACCGGAGATTGTTGGGGGCAGGGTTGCGGTGGACAATGTCCGGTGCTCCCGCTTGGAGTTTTCTCTTTTTGGGCTTGTAGATGTCGTCCCAGAGAGACCGGAGCGCGCCTTTCCTTCTTTTCTGCTCGTGCCGCCGCCTTTGACGCTCGGTGATGATCTTGGCGCCAAATTCCGATTCATGTTCCTCGCCCGCAGCGAAGTCCGAGTCGTCGTCGGACGAGGAGGAGGAAGACTCTTCTTCATCCTCGAGGCCGATGAGCTTCTGTAGCGGCAGAACCATGTATGTGTGGTCGCTGTACCAGTCCACTTTCGTCCGGTTCTTGGTGTTGAGCAGATCTTCAATGGCCAGTCGGTGCAGCCCCTTGTAATTCCCCAACAACCTGATCACGTCCCACGACAGTCCGTTGACATTGATCCATCGGACATCCGCCCAGGGGGCAGGCGCGGCTTGCAGGAATTCTTCAATGTTATCGTTGTCCAGGTCATACGTCGACACTTGGTCGCTGCTGAAGTCCACCACGGTTATTTCACATCGCTGCTTGAGGCTCTCGTGCGGCAGAGGTTCCTGCGGCCCCTCGCTGTACGGTGGCGCTGGCTTGCTGGTGTCGATTCCGGGTTCAAGTCCGGGCGCCCAGCCAGTAGTCCTGCCCAGCTCTTCCGTGCCGTAGATGACATTGTTGGCTGTGTCGGAGCGGCCCCTCCTGCGTACCGACTTCGCCGTCGTCTTGGAGGTGTTCGTGTCTGTGCGATGGAGATCTTGGTCACCATCATCTTTCTCCTGGCGGTGACTTTGATATTCTTTCACCTTGGGGTCCTCCTGGATGTGGACGTGTGGTTGGGTTGGGTTTTGCGCATTGGCGGACGCGGGAGAGCGGTCTTGCGCTTCGACGTCGGACTCGTGGGTCCGTCGGCGGCGGCGTCGCGAATGACGGTTCAAGGACTCGCGTGAAGGATCTACTGAGGAGTGGTCCTCATGGGACACAACATGCGTCCCATGGATATGCGGCATTGTTGACATCTTGACTCGAGGAAGTGGCGCTTATGCCCAGGCGTGTCGTGGAGGGCGACGCCTCGCACATACAGAGGGAGACGGCGTAGACTGCCTAGCAACGCAAGACATAGAGTGAAGAAGCAGGATGCAGATTGAGACAAGGCCGACTACATTGTGTGCGCAAATGCTGCAAAATCAAAGGTCAAGGGTCAAGGGTCAGGGATCAAGGATCAACGCAGCTGAGCCGCGCGGCGGCCGAAGTTCATCTGATGCGAAGTTGCTGTCAGTCATTGGAGCCGGAGACTTTGACCGAAAGCGACGAGGTTGAGGCCAAGCTTTCCGCCCTCATACAAGCTTCTCTATTACTGAATGCGCTTCTCTACTAGCTGTGCTAGCTCCTTGCTAATCGCATCGAAAGGCGGAATCTCGCCTATTGCATCATGTTTTCCTTCCGCCTGTCGCTCCGGTATTGTTGGCTGAATCCGTGGAAAATACTCTGTCTGACGAAAACGTTTCTTTCTCTTTTGGTGGCGGATTGTTCCATACCGCCGATATCGATATCTGAAATACATCGTCAGACAGCTGACACATTGGGTCGGGGACGAAATTCAGCATGGACACATGTCAACATCCTGATCGGAAAGGACATGTGGCTTACAAGGAACAATACAAGACAGACCGTAAGTCGCTTCAGGTATGTAGATAGGTCCTGAAGACAATTCTCATTCATAGGGCAATATACTTGAGGCTGCTTTGCCTCGAACAGCCCTTCAAAAACCCCCCACGTCGCGATAACAAAAGCTGAAGCGGGCGACATCCCAAGGCTGTGGACCCAGCGTCGAGGACATCATAGCACGGTGTTGACTCAGACTAAATGCACAACACAAAGGGCGTCGTGGTCTTCTCCGGCGGGAGCGCTGCCAATAGTCTTGTCGACGTCTTCGAAGCCGTGCGAGAGAACAAAGACTGCCCTCTGAGCTACATCATACCGATCAGTGACAACGGCGGATCGTCTTCAGAACTCATCCGCGTGTTTGGCGGGCCTGGAATTGGCGATGTGCGCAGTCGCCTTGTCCGGCTGATACCGACGGATCCTCCCTCACCAGAAAGATCAGCCATCTCGTCCCTCTTCAATCATCGTCTGTCGTCGACCTCTTCCGTGGACGCGGCCGCCGAATGGCAATGGATTGTGTCGGGGACGTCTGATCTCTGGAAAGGGATTTTGTCGGCGAAGAAGGAACTGATCCGGTCATTCCTCAACCTCCTCAACCTCGAAATCTTGAAGCGATCCCGGCCGTCGTCTACATTCGACTTCACCTCGGCCAGTGTGGGGAATCTGTTCTTGACCGGCGCGAGGTTGTTCAGCGGCAGCTTCGAGTCCGCAATCTATCTGCTGAGCAGCATCTGTGCCATTCCGGACGGCGAAGTACAAGTCATTCCGAGCATAAATTCCAACTTCTCCCACCATATTGCGGCAGGCCTCGCTAATGGCGATGTTATTGTCGGACAGAACAACATCTCACATCCTACAGCGGCCACAGCCTTCGACATGCCACCTTTCTTTCCTGACCTCACGCATGAACAAAAGAAAGTCCGCGCGAGCATGGAGACTACAGAAGATGTCGAAGACGCCAATGGTCCGGGAACACACCCCAGCCTCCGCCAGAATAATATTAAATTTACAAAGGAGGAAGACGAGGATCTCCCGGCGCGCATTGAGCGGATATGGTACATCAACCCGTACGGGCAGGAAATGCTCCCACCAGCCAATCCTCGAGTCATCTCGGCCGTCAAGGAAGCCCAAGCGATCATCTACTCCATAGGTTCCCTTTACACGTCCATCATCCCTTCCATCGTCCTCAAAGGTGTCGGTGAAGCGCTGCGCTCCACTCCAGCTCGCCATAAAATCCTCATCCTGAATGGCTCGCTGGATCGTGAAACAGGACCCAGCTCGACCCCATTCACGGCATTCGATTTCGTTGAAGCCATTGCTCGTGCCGGCGAGCAGTCCAGAGGCAACATTTGGAGGCCGATCCTTCGTACGTCACGCTCGGATGAATCCATGAATGCATCAGCCGCAACGTCTCCGGCGGCTCGCAACGGTGACTTCCTGGTTCCAGGAACGATAGCCCATCCCAGCGCTCACGGTCCGGACAGGGATTCGATCTATCGGAAGTATGTGACGCATGTCATTCACCTTAGTGGAGAAGGGGCGCCACAGGTTAATCGCGAGCAGCTTGCATCTCTCGGCATCGACTGTTTGAAGTTGTACGGCCGGAAAAGTGCGAAAGGCGTCATGCTGTACGACCCTCAAGCCCTCATCGGAGCAATCGAGGCGATCCTTGGAAAGAAAGGGGATGCCATGGCGTTGACCAGGAGTCGCAGAAATACCTATGACGGATGAATCAGACGGTCCTTGCTGCAGACAGCTCTCCGGGTTAGACAGCCCGACGACCGGGACCGGGCTGAAACATCGGCCACGAAGAAGATTGCACGAGCCTCACAATTGTCTCCTCTTGTTGCGCCACCACGCAACAAAGGGCAACTTCCACTCCACTGTGCGAAGACTGGCGTGGAAGATGTCGAAATCGACCTTTTGCAGCCTGTTGAGCCAGAGTTGAGTGCTGACCGCGGGCCCCATCACAATGCCGAAGCCCTTGTCGAGCTCGTCTTCCACCTTTGCGGCAGAGGCTTTTTCTCCACTGTCAAGCTTGCCATATTCATGGCCTTCATCGTCCATGTGCTCGAATTCATGGTCGGGATCTCGGTGTTCCTGAACACTTCGCAACATGGTTCTCGCGGTGATGAGGTGGTCGGAGGCTCGAGTGGCAACAGCAAAGACCGCGTCCCGCAGGCCTGCAGCATTCGGCCCGTTGCGGAAGAGGTCCTCTTCTCGCACGCCGCATTGCGACATGATATCAAGGGGCAGGGTAACGACTCCTTGCTTTTCCCTTGTGGAAGGGAGTCCCATGCCCGCAGGATTGTTGGAGTGTTGGTTTGGCGGTCCTGGAAACGCGAGTAGTGGAACTCCACGGAGCACCGCTGCAATACCGGCAGCCTTCCCAATATGAGAAGCCAGGTGATCCATTGTAAGTGAGTTCAGTGGAAGTGCCGAAAGAGTCAAGTAGAGAAGGGAGGAATATGTCGATTCGGCATAAGATTCGAGCTCGGCTACATTCGTGAAGCCAGGGTGTGTCAGCTTGCGATCTCTGGCGGTGATGACCCGCTGGAACCAGGTCTTGTTCAGCTTCATGCCTTGGTGAAGGTACGAGGCGAGGAGGATTGCCACAGGTTCCGACGGAGGAGTGAGTTTGAAGGCTTTGTCAATCGTCTCCCTCCAAAATTGCATTCTCATGGCGCCTATCTGCGGCATCGACACCACGTCTGGGATCCGAGCCAGTTCAATGTTGAACGCCCGGATGGCCAAGTAGGCGGGGAGCATATGAGGCCGGATGAAATGGGCCAGTGTGTAGGATGGCGAGTCATAGTTCCTACAAGACTGTTAGACTCAAGATCCCGGGAGCTCTATATTTGTTTTTGAAACAAGGGGACCCTACCGAACTAGATTCGAACAATAGGCGTATGCCTTCTTGACGTCCGGTGAGTCTCGATCGAGAGACAATGCAGCCCTCGGCGTTGAGGAGAAGTTCCGCTGCTTTGTTCGGGAATCGAGTCGAATTCCTGCCTCTGTCTTGGATAGTAGTCCGCGACGGCACTGGCGGAACATTGGTCCTCTGGCGTGTAACATCTCGAGCTTCGATGTCTCTCCGCTCGTGGTGCCCTCCGTGCCCTTCCTCAATAGTAGTTATTTGCCGTAGGTCGAGACTAGGCCATTACAATGCGAAAAAAAGCAGTCTGAGACCTATAGCTGATACTCAATGACGGGCACCGCCATCGTATGTAAAACCCACAAGACTATGAGGATCGAGGATCTCTGGTACGTCTTCTAGGATATGGAACTCTTGTGACGTTGGGCATACATCATGCACCCTTCGTCTCCATGGAATCTTGGATCCTTGGAGGAGTCGGAGTTTCCCAAGAAGTCAATTTAAGTCGCAGTCACGTGGCGGCGCGACATTTGCCTAGCGTGTCGTCCAAACCGCGTCGCTCGTGGCAAGATTCTAACCGTTCATCACTTCACGCGCATGCATCTCCAGGTCAACGAAACACTCTATGGACGTCGACGTGCGCCCCAGGAAGAAGAGGCGCTTCTTCGTCGATGATCCTGAAGATGTCGCCGACCCCCGAGTGTCGACCTCTTCCGCCCCTGCCTCCAGTAGACCAATCTCCGCAACCTCGTCGACAGGAGAAGAACGCCAGAAGTCCAGCCAAACGGATCTCGATGGTACAGGGGCCATACTCGATGGAGATAGTACCCTAAGGTTCGATGCGGACACATTCCGAACATTCGTTGGTGAAGATGTCAATCAAGATGTAGTGAACACAGTCCAGAGTGTCGCGCATGGAGATATGGAACGAGCTATCAACATGTACCTTGACGGATCCTGGAAGAACCCCGTGGTTGCGAGATCGTCGATACAACAATCACTGCCTTCAAAGGGTGTGGATGTGTGGCTCACCAACTCCGAGAAGAACCGCAGCCCGCCTAGCGCCCTTGAGCCCTCGACCGAGACAGATGGCAGTCCAAAAACACCCCTGCTGCACTCGATGCCAGCCGAACGATATGTCGGTTCGTTTGGCGTTGCAGCATGGATGACAAAAAGCGGAACCAACCTGTTGGCTCATGGCGAAGCCGTCCGGATAGAAAGATCCAGGATCACGCCGCGGACCAAACTTGGAAGAGGTGGAAAGCTGGTGCCGATAGTCGGGAGAAATCAAAAGGCGGATGTGATCACACGGTTCACAAATTCTAAAGGCGAGGAGCTGGGTCGTCTTCCCGAAGAAACCGCCGCCTGGGTGTCGCCGTTGATAGACCAGAAAGTCTGCCGGTTCGAGGGCACATGCGTGTATGCGCCTGACCGCGTTCGAGTGAATGATACGGTCTACCTGCAACTGCATGCTTTTTTCCTCAAGACTGCATTTGAAGCCAGTGCGTTCGTCAAACCAAAGGACGACAACCGAGCTACCGGGTTCTTCGAAGAGAAAGAGAGCAGTGAAGAAAAGGATCTGCGTCTTCGACAGGTTGCCCTCATCAAACTCTTCGAAGAAGTCAACCTCAATCCGACGTCGACAAATGAAACCACTGCAAAACACAAAAAGCAAGGACTGTTGAGAGCGGCAGAGATGGCCGAGCAGTACGACAAAGAGAAGGATCCTCCGAAAGGAAAGGCGGCTCCATCGACTCCAAATTCCGAGGACGAGGAAGGAGAAGAGTTGGAAGAAGATCAATTGGACACGCTGTATCAGAAAGCACAGTCCTTCGACTTCAATACGCCTGAAGCTGAGCCCGCGTCGACATTTGCTCTTGACCTCCGAAAGTACCAGAAGCAGGCGTTGCACTGGATGCTCTCGAAGGAGAGAGACGAGTCATCCAACAAGCAGCAGTCCATGCACCCGCTCTGGGAAGAATACGTTTGGCCTACCAAGGATGCAAATGACTTACCTCTTCCCAATGTCGAAGGTCAAGACAAGTTCTACGTCAACCTCTATTCAGGAGAAATCAGCCTTGAATTTCCAGTGCAGGAACAGCACTGTCTTGGAGGAATTTTGGCTGATGAGATGGGGTTGGGCAAGACGATCGAGATCTACAGTCTCATCCACTCGAACCGCTCAGATATTGATCTTCAGACGGCAGACAAGTCTGTCACATCCGTCAACAACCTACCTCGTCTGCCACAGTCATCAACGTCCGTTGAGCCGGCGCCATGTACGACTCTGGTTGTCGCCCCCATGTCGTTGTTAGCACAGTGGGAGAGCGAGGCGGTGAAGTGCTCCACGCCGGGGTCTCTTCGAACGATGGTGTATTATGGCAGCGAGAAGTCTGCAAACCTGCAAGTCCTATGCTCAGCCGCAAATGCAGCTTCAGCTCCCAATGTCATTATCACGAGTTATGGCACGATTCTGTCGGAGTTTGGACAGATCACTGCCGCAGGTGGTGATCGTGGCTCTCTCGGCGGGCTCTTCTCTGTGGAATTCCACCGGGTGATCCTTGACGAAGCTCATACGATCAAAAACAGACAAGCAAAGACATCAAAAGCATGCTACGAACTCAAAGCCAAGCATCGCTGGGTCTTGACTGGTACACCTATCGTGAATAGGTTGGAAGACCTGTTCAGCTTGGTCCGCTTCCTCAAAGTCGAGCCCTGGAGCAATTTCTCGTTCTGGAAGACGTTCATCACCGTGCCCTTTGAATCCAAGGAAATTGCCCGGGCACTCAACGTTGTGCAAACAGTGTTGGAACCGTTGGTTCTCCGACGGACAAAAGACATGAAAACTCCGGATGGCGAGGCTCTCGTACCATTACCTCCCAAGACCATCACGGTGGAGGAAGTTGAGCTTTCCAAAACCGAACGAGAGGTATACGACCTCATTTTCACCAGAGCCAAACGAGCCTTCAATGATTCGGTCCAAGCGGGGACGTTGCTGAAGTCCTATACCACCATTTTTGCCCAGATTCTGCGGCTACGGCAGTCGTGCTGTCACCCGGTCTTGACCCGGAACAAAGACATCGTGGCAGATGAGGAAGATGCCGCGGTCGCTGCTGCGGCCGATGGCAATGGCTTCGCTGATGATATGGACCTTCAAGACCTCATCGAGCGTTTCACCAATGACACCCACCTGGCCGAGAGTGACAGTGCGGCAAACCGAGATCCGATCACGACATTCACCACGAACGCGCTTCGTCAAATACAGGACGAGTCCAGCGGCGAGTGTCCTCTGTGTTACGAGGAGCCGATGTTAAATCCCGCCGTGACGACCTGCTGGCACAGTGCATGCAAAGAATGTTTGGAGAAATTCATCTCACATCAAAAGGACAAAGGCGAAGTGCCGCGCTGCTTTTCGTGCCGCGAGTCGATCAACCCTCGAGACGTGTTCGAAGTGGTCAAGCACCACAGCCCATCGGCCTCCTCCGACCCCGAGGGAGATCTGTACTCTGCAGACGAAGTGGTCTCAAGACCGACCAAGATCTCTCTTCGCCGGATCCATCCCTACTCGCCCACAGCCTCGACATCCGCAAAGATAGCGGCGTTGCTGAAGCACCTCACCACACTTCCGAGGGGGACAAAGTCGGTGGTGTTCTCCCAATTCACCGCTTTCCTGGACCTGATCGCACCGCAACTCTCCAAACACGGCCTTCACCACCTTCGATTCGACGGGACCATGTCGCAGAAGGTTCGTGCTCAGGTGATCCGAGCATTCAACGCAGACAATGCGTCAGACCCCCAGGCACCGCATGTCTTACTCCTCTCACTACGTGCCGGCGGTGTGGGCTTGAACTTGACCGCCGCAAGCCGGTGTTTCATGATGGATCCCTGGTGGAGTTTTGCTGTCGAGGCGCAAGCCATCGACAGGGTGCATCGGATGGGCCAGACGGAAAAGGTCGAAGTCGTTCGCTTCGTGACCAAGGACAGCATTGAAGGAAGGATGCTGCGTGTCCAGGAGAGGAAGATGGCTGTTGCCGGCTCACTGGGGGTCGGACAATCCGGGGCCGGTGGCGACACGGAAGAGGAGAGAAAGAAACGACGGATCGAAGAACTGGAGATGCTGCTCGGTTAAGAAAGAGGTCTCCGGCAATCAACGTACAAATGTGCACAGGATACGGTATGGATGTCAGAGTATCGAATCGACATATCAGTCGTCAGTGGGCCTGGCCCCATCCTATAGAATGTTTGCCCGCTGGTACGAAATCGACGGGCCCCTTGTAGTCTAAGGGTAAATACAAGTACTGACGGCGTGACTGAAACATATGTTCCGTCTCACTATCAGGGGCTTGTTGCTCGAGTGTCTCGTGCTCCAACTTCCGTATGCATAAAGACACATAATTTGCTGGTCTGCCGTGAGATCAAAACCTGACTTACCAGAGGTGTGAAGAGACCAGTGAAGCGTCGGCGAAGGACGACCTCATGTCGTTGAGAGGTCAGACATATCAGGCACAGGGAGCGTGAGGCGAGGCCTACAGCTAGAAGGTCGACATAGCGAGTTCACGTCGCCACATGATGAGCTCTCGAGCCCGTCCGGAGCTGGCTAACAGCTTGATCTCGAGTGTGCTCCAAGACCAAAGCGGTAAAGAGACTTCGTCATCATAAACGGTTCGGCTAGCTTTTCTCCCGCTTATACAGGAGCTCTGTGGCGAACATACCACTACCTATTGAGAGTGTACCCAGGTTCACGTCGACGTCCTGCAACCGGTTGGGGTCGAACCACGGTAAGGTATAGAACCGGGAGCGATATTAACATGGACGTGAGAACAATCTGCCAGCGCTGTCCCCACAAGTGTCCTCATTCGGGATGCATCGTGACAAAGGATCGAGCATGAAACGACTCCTCATGACCCCGGTCTAGGCTCTTCGCTTGCTCACACGTCAATAGAATCCGTCCTGATCAGCAATATGCATAACCTTTCGATCACTACCAGGAACCCATACGAGGCGGCAAGCGCTGTAAGGAGAGAGGAGTCGAGGAGGAGTGCCTATCAGCTACAGACGGCGCTTCGTATCGGCGTGGTCTTTGAATACGCTAGCATTCGTATGTTATGTAGGGTTATTCAGGACGGGGTTCGAGGTACTAAGCACATTGCGAGTGGTGTGGCTTGGAAACTTGCGGACTCAAGGGCGAATTGCCGGTGTACAGGATTGGACATCAAGTCGGCTCGTCAGGCACTGATTCAGCATCAGGATGATTAGGATGATTACACAGTAGAGACGGTGGAAGATGAGACACCAAGATTGATGTTGAAGGTCAAGATTGAACTTGAACTGCGGCTGAAATATACGGCGACGCTAGACCCGATGCGGTGCAAGTGCCGACAAATCGGGAACGGGAAGAACAATGATCCGTGGCACCTTCCTCAATCAGCCGAATTCGCCATTGGCCACGTATCCAACATTATTACAGACGAGTTTCATTCGACGACATCACATCATCACATTTTGTTCAACAGGGGATTCGGTAGCTGGATCCCTCTCTTTTTCTCTTATCATCATTACATCACCTCCCCTGCGCCAATCCCCCAGAGAGCGATGATGCACGGCTTTTGAGATTTGTCCATGATCTTCACTGATGCTGGCCATCATTGCCCACTGCATATCCACGTTGTCAAAGCTTCTGAGAGTTCACTAGGCGGATATCCCGGCCATTGCTTCTGTTTATTGTTTCGGGGTCAATGCTTGTGTCGTTATTTCAATGCTTCATCGTTCCCAATCTGTCTCTGGTCTCTGGTTGCCAGAGTCATGTTTGGATTGGAAGCCGGCTTCACACATGGTTGGTTCGTGGAACCGCCACCACCGACCGTTCACCTTTACACCCCGGCAAATGGTTCAGCAAGTGCTCTGTGGTAGTGTCACACAGGGACTGTCTCACTACCAACAGTAATCATGCAGTCCGCCTGGGCCATGAGCTCCGACCGATGACAGGTACTTACATCATGCCTGTACCCACCATGATTGGATTACTCTCGTTGTCCAGTTGGCCTCTCACAACAGGTCGGAACTTCCAGCGGAGCTAAGGTATGTTCCATGGTGATACAATTGTTCCTAGGTCGTATCAGCCTCGGCAGATAGATGCATATCTCTAGCAAGCTATGACATGGCATTGAACTCGATCCAGTTTCCGAGTTCGAGCTGAACGTGCATTGTGTGGGGAGCTCCTGCACAACACGGTGATATACCCAGGACCGCGTCTCCATTAGTCCTCAACCTTCTGCCGCCTAAGTCAATCATTGTTTTTCCTCCTCAGGTTGCCATCGTTGTTAAACCGACGCAATCCCACGCTACTCCAGGGTCTCCAGGCGGCAACCGGCCAAGCTAGAAATTAACAGATATCGCCAGAATGCATACTGATGTGCGCATGAGAGAGATTGCTCATCATCTCCAGGTTGATAGCCCGACCACCCACGAAACAGAAATCCAATTGCTAACATGAACGACATCCAGCCTGATGAATGGAAACTCGAACAAGGGCTAGCGGCTGCTGAGCTGCCCATTGACGACCAGACTCGCACTGAAGGAGACGAAGTTTCTTCTTTCCAGGAGGCTGGCAAGTCAGGGCCCGACGACGATGCCAAATCAGAGGACCTCGCGCCAGAAGACGACCCTGATGTTGTGTTTGCCGAGGAGCGAGAAGGCTGGCGCGGGTAAGCTTCTCGCAACACCACTTTAAGACTCACTTTGTGCCCCCATCATGCTAACCAAGGCAAAAGGTACGTTGAATGGGAGGACTACCCCGAAAAGAAGGCCAAGGCACACAAGATCTTGATCAGCAATAAATTTCCACCACCACCAGAGTTCCAGTTGGGCCCGATCCCGGATACCAACCCTGTGCTCGAAGGCGTCCGCTGGAAACAATGGCACAAAGCCATCGGCGGGCCGCTGACTTCGGTGCCCGAGGAATCATGGCTCCGCGTCATCCAGGAGAAGCATCCGGACATGCTGCATCTGCTAGAATTCCCTTACAACGGCGAACCCCCCAAACGACTGGTGACGGCCAAACCTGTGACGCCCAACTCATTGCATTTCATCCGAAACCACGGCGGGATTCCGGACATCGACGCCGACAAGTGGGAACTGAAACTCGACGGCTTGGTCAAACACCCTCGCACATTCACACTGGCAGACCTCCAGAATGAGGAATTGTTCCCACGCATGGAGAAGCTCGTGACCATCCAGTGCAGTGGTACCCGGCGAGTCGAGCAGATCCAGTTGTATGCAGGCGAGGGCGACGAGATGATCAACGCCCCGTGGGCCGAAGGGGCCATCGGCACGGCGCGGTACGTAGGGGTATCACTGAAAAAGGTGATCAAGCAGTGCGGCGGCATGGCGGAGGGCGGCAAGCACCTCGAATTCCACGGAGCAGACACCTATTTCAAGCAGAACGAGGTGCAGAACTATCTGGTCAGCGTGCCGTGGTCGAAAGTCAAGGCCAACGAGGTGATGCTGGCGTGGGAGATGAACGGCGAGCCACTGCCCAAGATCCACGGCTACCCCGTGCGGCTGGTGGTGATGGGATACATTGGCGCGCGATCGGTCAAGTGGGTGTACCGGATCCGCGGGCTGGCGCACCCGACGCGCGCGCCCGTGCAGAGCAAGGAATATCTGTACTTCAACCAGCAGGTGGGCAAGCACAACCAGCTGCCGACGATGGGGATCCAGATCCAGGAGATGCCCGTGTCCAGCGCCATCATGTCGCCGTGGAACAAGCAGGTCGTGGTGCACAACGGCGCCATCCACGTCAAGGGCTGGGCCTACAGCGGCGGCGGGCGCTGGCCGGAGCGCGTCGAGGTCTCGGCCGACGGCGGCTTCAGCTGGTACGCCGTGCCGCCACACAACATGTCGCCCAAGCACAAGTTCGCCTGGCGCACCTGGGAGATGGACGTGCCGTGCGACGTCGAGGGCTGGATCGAGATCGTTGCCCGCTGCTGGGATAATAGTCTCAACACCCAGCCGCTCGAGGTTCGGTCCGCTTGGAACTGGAGTCTCCATGTCACTTCCTCCTGCCACCACGTCAAGGTCTACAGCGTCAACAAGGCCCATGAATTGACCCGCAAGCGCCTCGCCCTGTTCGCCGAGCGTGGCGAGTCTTTCATCCCCATCACCCGCCCAACCGACTTTCCCATCATGTCGATGGACGAGTATGACGAGTTCTGGGAGAAGAACGAGCCTAGAGATGTGGACGAATAGATTGGACGTGTTCGCGCAGGAAGGGGGCGCAGGGGGGACCAAGTCAACCAGAGATATGGATGGTCCGTAGAGGGATTGAGTTTAGCGATGTCGTCTTTGCGGCAGATGTTTGTGTTTCTTTGCTTCCGGTTCCGCACTAATCAAGACGCAAAGGAACAGTATGAGTACGGATATACATATAAATATATTCTTTCAACACGGTGACTGCTCCAGGTCTTTTAGAAAGCGTCCAGCCCGCGGCTGGTAGTCAGTATCGAAGTCAAATCAATTGATGACGACAAGAGACGATGATAGTATACCTATGTCTAGACATAGAAAGGGAGGAGCATGTATTCTTGGACAAGTGCCAATAAGAACTATGTCATACATCAATGTGAGTTTTACGACAGTAATGTGGGAAGAGTGAAGTTCTGGTGGTATAATTTCTCAATCAATCAATTCTATGCCTGTCAGCCATCATGAAGAGGGAAGGCCGCTTTCTGGAAAGGCTCTTCCTGATAATTCCTCGCACCGGAAAAGGAATTAGTATGAATATCAATATGCACTGTTTCTTTGCCGTGATCATTCCGTGGCTCCATGCCCTCCAAGGGCGGCCGTGAAAAAGCCCCGTGACCATCAAACTCATATTCCAGCAGAAGAGGACCCTAATGCATACCCGTTACTGCAGTACCATTCGAACCGCATGCTGAGAAGCATGCCGACGTAAAAAAAAAGCATCTCGCTGTTACAATGGAGGGTATCAATTCGAAAAACGTCGAAGAATCCCGCCCATGTCAAACTCCGGAAGCCAAGGTTGTTCGTGATTGTTCATAAACATGCTCCAGTGTGGAAGGAAAATCGGTCGTTTCATCGTGGCAGTCGCCTTACCAGCCTCACGGCGACGGTGAGGGGTCATCAGTGTAATGCAAGGGCGGCGACGCCTTCGCCAACGTCCTCCCCGGGAGCAGTCTGGCTGCTAGTCGTCGAGTCCTCTCTTCCGCGCAGGGCATACTGAGGCGGTTCAGCACCTAGTTCATCGTTGGTGAGACCAGCAAGCTGCCTGATTGCTGCATTGGGTCGTGAAGGTCCCGCGATGGGGCTCTCGGCCCGGCTATCAGGTTGACCACGCATTAGGAAACCCCCTGTCCGGTTGCCCATCTCATCAAGGGCTTCGTATTCAAGCTCTGGTCCATTGTAATCTTCCATAACGGCACCGCCCCAGGCACCGTCATTTTTGTCGGCACTACCGTAGCCAGGTGGGCTTGCTGGCACATCTTCGTACATAGGAGGCATTTCTTCGTCCCAACTGATTCCCATGCCTGCTCGTTCCGTCACGACGAGTGCGAACTGCATGCGCAATACGCGGGCAGCGCCAGTAGGGGTGACCAGTTGGGTATTTTTGTTGGGGCAAAACTCTTCCGCGACAATCAATTCAAGCACGAGATTGTGCTTGACTTCAATCCCGGAAGGTGACTCAACGTCGCATGTTGCTTTGTGATTGGATTTGGTTGCCAAAGACGCTTCGAATTCCATATAGACCTCGCCACCAGTAGTGTCGAAATCGGTCTTCCAGCCGCCTTTGAGCTCATCGTTACCGAGAATTCTAGTCTCGGAATGTAATATCGACTTCCCTTCGCTCACTTTGTGGGCGTGCTTGGGACAAGGAGTTGAAACCACCTTGCTGTGCTCCTCGATACGCCAGGACAGCTTTCTCAATCGCCATCGAGTCTGACTGTCGCCTTTCTTCTCCACCACGCCGCTCAAAGACATGGTCACTGGGAAGGTGCCAATTGGATGAACGACAGGTGGCAGTTGAACCCGGCCGGTCAGGTTGGTTGGAGGGAAGATCCGGATGCTTGACTTTTCCGGTCCAGGTTGAATGGCTCTCTGAAGAGTCAAGGGATGGTTCAGGATGAGCTTCTCGCCTTGAGATGTCACTCCGACCGCATGAAGGGAGTACTGTATTGAGGCGAGCTGTGACTGTGTGGTGGCAGGAAGATGACCGGGAAAGAGATAGGAGTAAGGAAACTGGTTATCCTCGCCTGTGCGGAAGGTCTTTGGCTCGGAGAGGAAGGTCCACGTCTTAAGCACATCCGTCTTCTCGATGCAGTCTCTGCACTCCTTGCTGACTGGTTTCTTGGTCTGCACGGTGGCCTTCAGTACCATGGTGAATTCCTCAAGCCGAACTTCGCCGGTTGGGTCGTCCACGTTCAAAGTGAGACGCCCCGAGAGCAAGGCTCCGGTGGAATTGCTCGCGGCTCCATACATCACCAGAGGAGGAGACTCGATGATCATTTCGAATCGACCAGGCTTAGCCGGCGTCACTCTGGGAGAGTGTGCCGAACTGCGGTCTTTGGATTTGCTCGAGTGACGCATGGTGAGCGACTTGCGCTTTTGGCCATGGTCACGATCTTTGGAGTCATCCCGCTTCTTGTCTTTCTTTGGGTGCAGTAAACTGTCCATGGAGAAAGACGGGCGCCGGGTAGAGATGGGTGGATGATAATCCGCGTGGTTTGCTGACAACTTCTTCTGCAAAGCGCTGACTACGTCGTTGACTGTAACTGAAGACTGTCTGGAGGAATAAGAGGCACCGTTGACAGTGAGACGAGAATGCATGATGTCGCCCGCCAAGTTAAGAATTGATGAAAAAAGTGACGCGGGGGGCGTGAGGCGCAGGCGCAGGCACAACCCACAGTGGCAGGCACCTTTAGGCGAACGCGCAGGGTGCCACTGCAATGGTGTAATAATGGGTACAGAGCACTGTAGCACCAGAGCACACTATCTTCAGTGCGTGGTGGGGGATCTCGGCCCCGTCCAACCAGAACCTCAGGTACCTAATTTCACGTAGTACCAGGCCTCTTAGCCCAAATATCGTTCAATCGACCGCCTATTGCCTCGCCGATGGCCGGATAGCCTGTGGTCCTCGCGTAGCCGGAAAAATGTTTGCTGAGTACGGGGGTGGCGGCCACAACTGGTGAGTGACGTTGGTTATGTGTTCAGTCGGATCTTATGGCGACACCCGTTGACCTGTGACAGATTCGCAGTGCGATTCGAATACTGATTCCCTGTCGACCGGTGAAAACATCCGCTGGCTCTCGTGATGTCGAAGGCTTTGCAACTGGAAGAGAAGGCAATGGGTTCTAATGTATGGAGCACATCGAGGGGGAAAATTCTTCTTATGGGCCGGTATGAGCAGTGTTTTGTATGTTTCTGGCGATGCTGGCGTGATGCTTGAGACAACGCACGGTGTGAATAATGGAAACTCGATCGAAACAGGGTTACTGCGACTAGGCGCCCGGACAAAACCATTCCATTTGTTCGCACAGACTTGCAATGGAAGGGCGTCCGTGAGCATGACAGACACATCACCTAAGAGCCCGAGGCTAGCGTTCAGGTCGGGGAATTCTTGTACGAACACTGGCACTCCGCTTCAAAACAAACAGCATGCACCATGCGGATGGCGGCATATTGGGCTGACATTACGAGATACAGCTGACGAGGAAGAGATGTCTCCGTCTACACAGTCAGCCCGACCTTACAGAGAGGTGAGCATGCCAACAACCCTCGAGCGAGTTGCGTCGTCAGCGAGAACACTCAGCATTACTTTTCTACCATAGCGAAGCCAAATCTCCGGCTGACTGCGTACAACCCAGCAACTGGTGTTTCGCTGGCGCAGGGCTGCGGACTCGAACAGCAATCCATGTTGCGCCGGGCCGCAAGCCAAACCCATCGAGATGAAAAGAACTAGTGGGCCAGCTGACACACTATCACAGGTCCTCAGAAGTCGAAATCGGGCATCGAACAAGGATGGCATGGACCAAGTGTGCGCCTTTGTCCAGCCAGACTTTTCCCAACTGGCACTCGCCTCGATCGATCAACGCTGGCCCAGAGCCCCAAATGCCCAATGAAGGCTTTACGGAACAGCCACTCGTCTGCACCCCGCATTCTAGAGATTTCACTCTTTACATCATAAGTTTGACCTTCCGGTCCCGGATGTCGATCCATGCGATACTGTATCCGCGGACACCACGAGTTTTCCTGGGGCAGCAGGGATGTCGGCTTTTCGCTGCCTTGGTTGTGGCTTTCTGGCCAAGCAGACTCCAGGAGTCCCTCGCTGGAATACTACAGAGTACAGCTGTCAGCGGTTCAAGACAAGGGCACACTAATGGTGCAGACTGAGGCCGGGAATACGGCAAGGTGTTATTGTGAGTCAGAACATCGCTATGAATTTCCACCGGCGCTGCGCGTCCCGTCGCAAAATTTTCACACGTGTTACGGTATAAATCATCCGCTGGATACTTGCGCATTTCCCCCTCGCTACGGTACCGACCATTACTCGATCATTACTCGAGAATATCCACCGCCGGCTTTTCTCGAAGTCTCCATATTAATTCTAGGACACACTGCATACCACTCCAGGCAGACTACCTCGCCGAAATACCAGGCCATCGTACCACCTACTAGTACGCCCATTGACAAGATCGGCCTTCTCCGATACACTCCACCGTTTTGGTATTTCTACCGCTGTGCGTACCACCACAGAGCATGTCTATGCTCCGGTAGCCCTTTTGGGAAGTCGATCAGGGCCTCGTGGCCAGAAGGCTGCGTTACCGTGCTGCGACAGGATTTATAGCGCTTTGTCCACTATGGCACCATAGTACGACCCCTTTTGCGGACCGGAAACGGCTGCCGCTGTAGTGGAAGCGGGAGTCTGGATTTTCTTGTACGAGTATCCACAAGCTTTCCAGGGGTCTACCAACATCATGGGTCGAGAATGTCTGGCTCAAAGTCAACACAAAATGGGCTGACGTCTCTCTTCGTCTCGGTCCATCTCCGGCTATGAACCTTGCTTGCTCCGACCTTCTCCGGTTCCTGAGATTTAACTGAGTGCGGCTCCGGAGCTTCGTCTGATGTTTAATTTTGCGCATATGATTTCCGAGCCAGAATACTGACTTATAAGTAGCCTGATGGTGGACACAAGCCACTTTTAGAAGATACCATAGCCATTTTTCCAGGCATAAAGGCCAGGCCCAATCACCCCAGCCAATGCGCCCAGCAGTCCTAGCTCGAGAACTGTCCAGACCCAAATCGTTCCTATACTCGGAGCGTTCTTCATGACCGCGTAGTAGCCCTTGTCGTTTGTCAACTGGATCAGATAACAGCCCGCGACATTGGCCACCACCAGGTACGCCAGCTGACGGAGCGCAAGGATCCAGAGCCGCACTGGTCCTGGCACCTTTTGCGCCGAAATAGGCAGTAGCAGGCCGTGGAACAGGGCGATCATCAACGTGAGCGTAGGGAAGGCCACGAACAGCGTGCGACGGATGATGGGTGGGAAATGTAGCTCCTGGGCGTACTGATGTACCGTCAACGTCTCAAGCGTGAAGTGGATGGCAGAAAGGGACATGGCTAGCAGGATCGCGTCGAGCCACGGCGTCTCCATGGCGGCATCTACGGTCTGTGATTCTGACGAGGATGCATCGCTGTCACGAGTCAACTGCCCGTCCTCTCCGATTTTGAATTGTACCACATTCTCCGGATCGAGGGCGTCCGTGTCAACTCGCTGGCCGGGGTTCAATTGAGCTTGTCGCTGCGCTGCGATCTCCAGCAACGTCTTCCCTTTTGGAGCTTTTGAGCGGCCCACGTCGGGTCTGACCAGCGGAATATCATCTGCGGTGTGGATAGACGTTTGACTGGGGTGGGATGAGGAATCTTTGGCTCGTCTCTGTCTTCGACTCATCATCAATTTGGTTCCAGGTCGTGATAGACGGGAAGGGCATCGCAGGGAAGGCCAGAGTGTCTACCGGGAGGAGTTGTTCTAATGATGTAAGGCGTTTCGATGCCATCGAGGTTTATAGTTTGATCAAACGACAGGCTTATGATCTCCGAAAAAGGGGCCTCTACTTGATTGGCTGTTTAACGTCCCGGTCAGGTGATTTCAGCCGCCAAGTCACGTGACTACCAGAAATCTGGAAACTAACAAACCAGCTTCAAGCTGAGATGCATTTGCTCCTTGATCTTAACGACAACCGTCATACGGTGTTGCCTGAGCGCCGCCCACGATCACTATTTGAGGACTTGTGAGCTTCGGCGATCTGCTTTAGGCTCAGACATCCTATGATGTTCGTCCAACAAGTAAGTGCGTGTCTGTTCGTCGCCGTCAATGAAAGGGGCTCCTACGCAGCGTGACATAAGGACGACCCTCGCTGTAACTGGCAGAAGGGACCTGGTTATGACATCCAATCCCTTCGGACTACCGCCGCCAGGCGCTGCGCTGTGTGCATCCCGCCTTGGGACTCGAGCGTTCTCGGAATGCTGCAAGAACAATATTAGGAATTCCCCTTCGGCCCACAAGAACAATATTAAGCTGAGGCTTTGTCTCCGACACCTCTCTTTCCTTTGCTGGCCATTTCGGAGCGTCTCCAGTTATTGTTTTCCCGCCAGCAAGGTCTAAGGAAATGCTGCACTCTGGAAGAATGGCGGCTTGCACTGGCTAGCGATGTGCTTGTCTGAACTGGAAATGGTCCTTCGAAGTCGCAGACAAAGATTTCCTTTCTCTTACCTCGTGCAGGGTCTCTCGTCTTGTACATATACTCCTCTAGAGGTGATCGGCGGCCATGTTCCCATCTAGATCGACATAAACACATCCTTCAACATTACAATATTTCGCTGACTGACAATAAAGGTAGCTATCAAGAATTCGGTCATTCTCCTGGCCTCATTGGCCACACTCAGCACCGCCCTTCCCGGGTTTGGACAATGGCACAAGCCCAGTGGAGCACCAACTGACATTGCCCAAGGTGGCCATGACGGGTCGGGCGGCCCTCCCAGTTACGGAGCCGACGCGGGTGCAGGCCACCCTTCTGGCTTTGGCAAGTATCCAGGCGCTGGAGCGGATGAAGACCATGATCACCCATCTGGTGACGACCACGCCGGCGACGGCGACCACGAACACGGATTCGATGATAACAGGCCTGCTGCGCATTCCCGTCGCGGCGAGGCGGCCATGTACAAGGCTGGCAACCAGGCAGAGTCCAAGTACGAAGGCACCAACGGAAACCACCAAGCACAGCACAAGAACAACGGTGGCGCATCGGACGGCCATACCGGCCACGTCGCCGCCCCCAAGGGCCATCCGGCAGAGCACAGATGGTATGACGGGTCTAAGCAGAGCCATCCCCGAGATGTTCACCACGAAGGGCCCATCGCAGCCCCGGCACATGAGGAGCCTGAGAAGAACGAAATCGCAAAAGACATTAGGTTCCTTCATCTCAAGGACGGCCAGGGGAGCGGAGCGGTGCACACCCATCAGGCTCGTGCAGCCACGCGCGGTATGTACGAATGCATGAACAAGAACTTTGTGATGCCGTGCACCTACACGCCTGTCAACGACGGGCAGTGCTATAACAGAAACTACGGCGACCAGGATCCATGGGCCCGGACAAGGGCCTGACTTGCACCTTGTATGAGCGATTCGGTTGCAACGCCACCGGCTGGAACAAAGCTAAACCTTTCGTCTGGCCAGGCATCGTTGATTACCAGACCAGCTACCTGCTGACCAGAGCTGGTTTCCCTGATGATGGACCAAGGAGCTACAGATGTACCTATGTTGCCGCCGAGAAGGGTGCATGAAGGTCTGATAAATTGTGACAAGCTCGCCGTGAACGCGAAGAAGAAAAACCAGAGGTTGAGTTGTCATGGATGCATGACAACTTGTAAGCAAGATAAGGTATGTATGTATCTATATACCAAGACAGAAAGAGAGATTCAACGCTGGAGATGACTGCTACTAGCCGACCTGGCAGTCAATAACGGTGCTCTATTTCTATATTACCTACCTACCTACCTAGTACCTTGATCATATATATCCTACGCCTTCTGAATCATGGCCATAGACTGCGTGGGCCTTTTTTACACATATATATTCTGTCATAAAGTTGTTCTCCTTTACATTCAGCCTTGTGATCTCCTCAGGCCTCCCTCCACTCCATCTTTACTGCCAGGCTGAATGAAGGGAGACCCCAGCCTCCCTCCAACCCCAGACACTGCAGCTATGACGTACAGTGCACAGCAAGTCTATCTATCTCATGCCTTCCACGCTTCCACACCATAACCCAACTCCCTCAGTGTCTTTCTTTCTTCCACTTACTACTGTGTAGACCATCTCCCTGTGTGCTGGCAGGCTTAGTACTGTACTTCATCTAGCGTGTACCTAGCCAGTGAGCGGTTCCTACCTACCTAGTATCATTCCACCATCCGTCATCGGTCATCTGCCTCTGGCCCAAGTGCCTCGTGAAACCGGTTTCGTTATCTTCCCTTCCTTTCGAGCGTTGATAGGACCTCCTTCGATTTCCAAGACGGGATTCCATTCGGTGTATCCTCCGCATTCTTTTGAGGTTTGTGCCCGATGTCCACACCTAGTAAGGTCGGTAGGCTGTGCTTTATCTTAGTTAGTATTCTGGCAAAGGGATGCAGCCAGCATGAGACTTGGTGCGTTTCTTTCGCCATAACCAAGGCAAATGATGACTTCCTGGTTTGGCTGGAGCAGGCCTGCTGTCAAAGGAGCCCATGAAAGGGATATACCTTACATATACTCTGTACTCCTCTGACCAGGAAAAAAGAATTGAAAGATCCTCCCTCCTTAGGTACTACTCTTCAATCCAATACTTGGTTCCCCTTCATTCTCGTCTAGGTACTATATCCCATCAACCCTCGACCCAGACAAGCAATATCAACGTACACGTACCACTCTGTACGAGCTATCGCAACAATGAACTCCCTCCGGTCCGCGGGAAATTATATTTTCAACAAAACCAAAGGCGCCGGCCACTCGGCGAGCAAGGAGACCAATAAATCGTATGTTACCTGCACCTTGTTTCATTCTCGTTTTTTTAGTTCTCAAGTGTAGTCAGCATCTACTATCTACTCCTCTTCCGTCCTATTTCATGTTGTGTTGCAAGCATGATTTCCTTTCTCGAACACAAGTGCGCTGACTCCTGGTGGATTGCAACCGTGACGCACGCAGAATTGCCAAAGACCCCAATGTTCGCACCTCTACGCGTCTCAAGGCCGCTGGCGATGCTGTCAAGAATAAAGTCCACGAGACGAGTCATAATCGACAGGCGGATGTGAACAAGCAGGCTGCGAAACATAATTACTAGATTATTTTACCTGGAGAAGGAGTCAGATAGTCAGGGTTAGGCCACGGAGCCATGGGAGATGATTAGGTACGATGGCGATGACAACGATGATGGATGCCCTTGGTTAATGTGCTGTGCTGTCTGGATGCGATGAGACGGCGGATGATATCCTTGTACGATTAGTGTTCGTGTTTCATGGGCTGCAATCACTTCATAATGTTTTGCTGCGGAATGTCACATGGTTAGTTGGATGATGTTCATGAACCCTGCATCCGACACATTGTTTGCGTACGATTCGATGTTGTTCATGATCGAGTATGAGGCTTGTGAGTCCGTACTGTTTTGGCTGATAAGTTGAATCACATCCATGTCCATTGCTGGCAAACGAATCCTATCCCGGATATGATATCCCTGTAGGAGGCGATAAGTGTTGATCGGCAGTATCAGACGGCTGCAGGGAGCTGCACAAGTATTCTCTCAAGTTGTCCTTTAATTGTGGGTTTGGGTCTGTCAGTTATGCTGGTCGGTATATACACGCCCGCCTGCTGCAGCGTTGGTAGCATGAAAACAATGCCGAACGTCCTCCAATACCGCTTCTTGCTTCCCATGGGTTCGTCTTCCGTCATCGCCGTGCACCATTTCGAACGCATATTCCTTTCGTCTTGCAAGCCCAGGCCTTCTGAATCAGCTCCGCCTGGCTCCTTACTACACTCTGCGTCTTCCATTTATTTCGTCTTAATGTGTTTCAAGTGTGGGCCCGGCTCATGGAGGAAGTTGTTGGCGTAGGCCTTGGGCACAAACCGCCGTTCGTTCGGTTCCTGGACGTACCACTCGTAGCCCTGCTTTTCGGCGAAAGCGATAGCGTCGTCCTTTGACTTGAATTTAATATGGGTGCCCTGCATGAAATCGTCTGACGACTGCCAGCCCATCAGGGGATTCTCAAACCGGTGGCCTTTGGACAGGATATCCCAGTCCATCCGCCAGGCGTGGGAACCCCATGTACCGGATTGCGTTGCGGGTTTGGCTTGCTTGTAGATTCTAAAGAAGACAGCGTTTAGTCAATGAACATCATCCTTCACTTGAATACATGTACAAGGTCCATCTTCTTACCTGACTGTCCGAGCTTGCAAATCTATAGGGGCGCCGGACAGGATTGCTGCGGGTAGGGACTCCCCGGGTTCGCTGCCGTCCATCAATCGTCTTGGGACGGGTGAGACTAGCGAGGTGCCGTGGTCGACAGGCGCATTGTATTTAGGTTGATGGTGAGGATGGTATGTGTCGATGCTGGCATCCAGCGGGTGGTCGACTTCCACGAGGGAAGCTTGGTCTTCCGTTGCATGCATGGCCTGGGCATCTGGGATCGCTTTCGGGTCCGGATCTTGATATCGGCGCTGTGGCGTTTGAGATAGCCATCTTGTAGACCTAGGCGCTTGTATACAAGCTCTTGAGAGCCGCATGGAGCTCTGAGTCCGCAAGAACGACATGGCTGTGTTGTTTCTGGCTGGATGTAGACGATTGCATCGAGCTCGAGGTTCAATGACCGCAGTCGCTTGACGCCGTCGACGTCGCCAAGATCGAACTTCCATATCGGGTTTGGCGCGGAGTGACGGATTAGGGGGGCTATGATTGGTGGAGCATCAGCTGGACTGCGGTGCGTTGTCCCTCACTGACAACCTCCTCTCTCTTCACTCACCTCTTCTTACTGTGCCTGACTTGCCATCGAAACTGATAGCCTGCGGAGTCCGCCTGCGAATCAATGTATCTCCGATGGCGTCGGCGGTGCAGAGACGGTCAGGCACTGGCAACAGGTCACTTGCAGCGACTGAACACATTACCTCCCAACCGTTTTCACCGGGCTAACCACCTTCATTGACGCCTCGCTATTCTGCTTGAGGCCCTTGCAGGTGCCGAGTTCCTTTACACAACCCTGTCCGTTATTAGGTCTCGCGGGCTGACATACGGCCAACGGCGCCTCCTCGATTCCCTTCGTTCTAACATCGATTAGGCTCACTACTTGGAAGTCTTCAAGTTACAGCGTTGAACCTTACAAGCAGCAACAATAGCATCGAGGCTTCATCCTACGCATGACACGGACTCTTCAGAAGTGCCCCGGCTTCGCGATGTCAAAATATACGATGCGAGGCTTGTCTGCGCGTTGCATGGTCTTGAAGCACTTGTATCCTTCCATCTCTGTGAACTAGCACATGCTCAACGCCCGTCTGTGTTAGTACTGTGCCGCAGGGACAGTTTCGCTTACGAACTTATCACGGAGAATTAGTCGCGACAGATATGCCCCCCCAGGATTTGCATAAGACTACGGAAGCAGCCATCTGCCGATGTAAGCGGAGACTGAATTTTCTCCAATGGCTCAAACCCATACAAACCGGTGAGGAATTGAAGTGCACTAAACATGCTGCGCACCCAACGAATGTGAACAGTATTGGCCAATAATGTCGTTGCTAACCTATCTTTCCGTGCGATGTGAACGGCCTACGATGGGCTGTAGCCGAAGCAGCTCTCGTGTGCTGTCTGCAGAGCCGACTTCTCTGAGGTCCCTCCGGTAAACCCCGGCTCAACACGCGAGCCTTTATCAATGCGGCTGTACGCATCAACATGCCTTGGATTACTCAAAGGTTTTTTTCTTCTCAGGCTTATGGCCTACAGACCACGACATGGCCACAGGCCTGGAGGTTGGGCCTGCGGCTATTGCGATATTGCAGACATCATGTCAACTATTGAAAATATGCAAGCAATCCTATCGATCTTTCAAAAATGCTTCAAAAGAGGTCAAGCGTCTTCAAAGAACCGTGTCTAGCTTTTCAAGAATCCTATATTTCTTTTCTACGACTATGAAGGACTTGCACCATCGCAAGCTACCGATTGGCAATGACCTTAAAGCAAGAGAACTGCTATCCGACATCAAAAAGCAGATTGATGAAGAAGTGCAAAATATAAGGGAGGCTTTCCGAAGGCTGGAGCCTCTTGAAGACGCAACCTCCTCGCCTCTTTCTCGATTTGGCGCCAAACTAATGTGGGTCATTTTGGATGAACAGGATCTGAAGGAGCTTTTGGCACGGCTGGAGCCGATGAAACTTAGCATCTCATTCCTTCAGGACACATTTAGCTTGAATATTCAGATGGCAATTTGGGCTGAGCTACAAGCCTCGGGTCATCGCATCGACCACGACAGAAGGCACGAAATGTGAGTATCTGAAAATATGTCTTCATACATTTGTCCACTAAACGTTGTGAACCAGTAAACAATTGAAGAAACGCATCAAACTGCTGGAGCGGGAATGCAGAGAGGCCCAGCGCGATTACGAGGCTCTACGAGCAGTCAAAGCAGCCAGTAATAATACTACTTTCCATGACCGAGCCACGCAGGGTCAACTCATCCGGGCTTTGATCGAGAGAATGGAGGATTTCGCAGATGAGCAAGTAGTTGCCTCTAAGGCCATCATCACAGACAGCGAAGAAGGCACCAGTGCTTCTACCGCCACGACTGTGACCAGCAACAACTCCAGCAGGCATCCTCCAACACCAGGCGCAAATGAGATAGCGACTCCTTCAGTTCCGGAGGCTATCTCAACATCAGAGACCTTGGAGTCCTTTCGCCTGCCCCGGTCTCGTAGGCCGACCCCGACTCCTGGCTCGCCAGCGGAGGTGAGCACAAGAAGCGTTCACAACGCAGAGTCTCTTAGGTCCTGGAGCTCTGTCGTTGCAGAGGTCGAAGCTCATGAAGAGGTCGAAGCCGGTCCATCGACCCAGCTACAAACAATAAGAACCTCTCCCGCGGAGTATATCGGCCCCCGGAAGACTGGCCTGCCCTATCCTGTCGCACTTCATCCGCAAGTCGTACCGGGTGATACCGAGGAAGCTGGGCACGAAGCCACTCCTCAATCGGAGTACATGTTCGTTATTCATGACGACGGGAACCTTATAACAGAGGAATGGCGACGCCCACGGAGAACAGCCTCAACGGTCGGCGGTTCGGAGTCGATAATCTCAAGACATAGCTCGGCCTCTGAACGCAGCCATCAAACTGGGGGACGATCTTGAGTTTCCATCTCGACTCCAGCCTCTTCCTTGGCCGGGCCATTATGCTCCAGAACGAAGCTGCGAACGCCTGAACAAGCATTGAGGCTCGTTCCAGAATGCCAATGCTACCACTGCGGTCGTGTGCCCTGGATAAACTGAACTGTCATTGTCCTGCCCACATCGAGACACTGGTAGCGGGGCTGCTCAGGATATTGAGATGCGTGCCCATCCGACTGTTCCGGACATCAATTCATTGCCTGTCGTTTCTATAGGTGCAAGCTGCAACCGACGGCGAGCTTTAAACGAGTGGCTGTTTGGATGTGCCGCTGCGTGGGCGTCGGTCTCAGTGGAAGCTGTAGCCCCAGCACGCGGACCATCGGTCGGTTTCTGTGACTCCGGAATGTCCAAGGTCAGCGCAATGACAGACCTAACAGTGGCCACTAGCTCGTTGGCCAAAGACTGCGATGTTGTTGCGTCAATGTTGGTTACGTTGACCGCAAATGCGTCAATGTCCTGAAGTACACCTGCCCTGTCCGCGCCTCCGGTTTCAATGGTGAATGGAGCGCTGCGAAGCTGTGTTGAACCTCGATCTGGAACGAAGGTCAGCCAGATTGGATTGAACTTGTCCAGCCAGATCTCCGCTCTTTTCCTCAGGCGTATCACGACATATGTCCCCGTTAGAGTGCCGTCATCATCCAACTGTACATTATACGAGTCAATTCCCTTGGGCGCAGCTATAAGGCCGAGCTGCCTGCCTGCGTTGAGGAGGCTACTCGGTGCCCAGCGAAGACCTGGAATTGGGAGTCTAGGGGTGTTCAAGAAAATAATATTCATCGGGATGGGCACCTTGTCCTTGAGAAACATCCAAAACAGGGCCATTCGTTCATCCATGGAAGTCTTTTCCAAGATGGGTCGGGTGTCCATGTCAAACAGGGCAGCGAGAGCTAGGACTTCATCTTCCCGCTTACTGGTTGTGCGATAACACAAAGACTGATGTATATATCGAAGTCCATTCACCTCTTGGGAAAACAACCCCCACAAATGTGGGTCCAGGGCGCCAGTGACGGGGTTATGGAGATCACTCGAGTCGTCCGCGAGACACTGCTGCAGAGGGACTGCACCGTCCTCGAAAGCAATGTATGGAAGGCGAGACAACCCCCCTTCGGGAAGCGTCCACATTCTCTGCATCCAGGCCGTTGTTGTGATCCACACCAGCATTCGACGCGTACTGGGTGAAGGGGTGCGCATCAGCTCCGGGTCAAGCACCAGCGTCGTGTTCGCCTGACTGTAGACTCTGTTGATGGTATGGATGGACAGCTTTCGCAGTCTCCTGTCGCGTGGTATGCAGAGAGAGTCAATCCAGACAAGCTTGGATCCTTTAGTGGCTTCCATATAGCCGCTGAGCATGTCGACAGCGCACTGTGGAAGGCCTTCCTCTGAGGTACTTCCCAGGCCACCAGACCACACGTGTGAGATGGCACAATAGTTGGTCTTACCAGGCTCGAACGGTACAACTTCCACAAGTTTCCCGCGATCAGCATCGGAGATCTTGTTCAAGTCCATTAGGGGGATTTGGCCATTGTCAAGAATGTCGCGTATCCGCTGGAGGCTAGGCCTGACCCAGGCGCACTGACAGTCTGGCCGCGTGTGGAGAGGCCGGTAGGAACTTTCGTCGATATTGTGTCTGACGCAGCTGGCGGCGGAACACGCATCATGGCGAAAGCGAGTCCACGGCGGACCTATGATGGCGGCATACTCCTGTACAGTCACGTTGAATGGACTCAGCATGGTCTGGATATACGGACACCAGCCTCGTTCAACCATGCGTTCCTTGAGCCGCTGTTCCCATGCGTCGGTGAACCTCCATGGATTCTGGAGTTGGGAGCGGAAAGGGACTCTCACCCACATTGCCAGATGCTCAGCCGTGTACTGTAGCGTCACGCCTAGCAAGGTGAATATCCGCATCACAGCGTGGAAGGTGTCGTCGCAAAAATCAGGGTTCGGCTTGATGAAGAGTTGAGTCTCGCTGAGCATTCTGTTCCACAGGCTTGCCGCCTTGAGGACATGCATGAGGCGCTTCAGGATCTCGACCTTGCCAGAGTGATCTTCTGCAGCGATGCTGAAATACGCCACAAGGTTTTTGACTATCAATTGCAGAGCCTCGCTGCTGAACATGAGTTCGGAGTTTCGAGATTTGATGAAGCTGTCTTTCTCCAGTCCTTTACCCAATGCTGCTTCCCACAGACCGATACTGAACCAGCTCTGCAGAAAGGGTTTCAACGATGTCTGTTGCATCGCTGTGACTCTGCCTTCTTTGAGGTCCGTCAATCTCTCCGCTGACCAGCCACGTTGCAAAGCATAGTCGTCGAAGGAATGTGTTGTCTCTGAGGGTTTGTGGTCGTACCCTAGCCATGGTATCGCAGGGATGATAGCCTCATATTCCTCCAAGTCATCTTCGGATAGGATATGATCCATATGGCCAGAGTCAGATGGTAGGATTGAATCGATGTTTGCCTATATTAGTATGCATCCTCCGAGGAAGTACACTGTACTTATGACAAGGACTTCGTCGACTCTCTCGCTGGACCACTCTACCTCGCCCAGAGTCAAAGTGCAAATATAAAGGTTCAGCAAGGCTCGTGGGCGGACCATCTCGATATGGGGGATCTCGCTGACGGCAACATCGTCCACTGCAGATTTACTATCCCCAAGATGCACGATGACCTCATGGTTCGCAGTTCGGGCTGTCCTATTTGGTGCCGCTGGATTCAGGCCACCAGCAGAGGTTGAAGGATTCCCTGGGCCTCCATACCATCCCTTGCCTGATCATCAGAATGGTGACCGGTGTCCAGTTTTCCTTCTTCTAGTGGAAGTTACTAAGAGAGAACTAGTACTACTAGTACGAAGTTGACGGAGGGCGGGAAGGAACGCCTCTTCCCGACCCGGCAGACCATCCAATCAGTGTTGATTACTACGCCCTATCGGATCCACACCGGGGCATCTTTCACGATACTAGTAGTTTCGCAAACTCGGCCTAATTATGTTCAGCCATGATCACGACCAGTGAACTGGTGACGAGGAGATATGTGAACCGTGGACAAGTTGCAACGCCGCTCTTGGTTTATGTACAGAAAGTGCATATTCAATGTCACGGACCCGACGCTGTCTGGTGATACCTACCGTGGGGAGGAAACCCTCGAGTCATTGACGAAAAGTCCAGATATCGAAGATATACCTTTGCAGAGTCACCAGTTGTCTGCTGCAAGTGTTTTCAAGTCAAAGGTTATCGAAGATGGCATTTAAGCAAGGTCTGGGACCTGGGCTACTAGTATTCCCATCTGGTGTTCACCGTCACCGGTCTTGGATGAGAAGGCCGTGCCAGCCTCACTCAGCCTCTTCTTCGATCGAACAGTATCTGCAACTAGAACCTTTCGCCCAAATGACCTGACTTCTTTTCCCTCCTGCCTCTACTGACACGCGAGAACCCCGTACTCAGACAAGACGAGCAAAAAAACTAGTCGTCTCCACCGTCACGGTCCAGTATTCAGCCCCAATTGGGTTTAGCTTGGGATGAGTCACCCAGATCGAGCGAGTTCACAGTCCACACAGAGTCCTATATGACCGAGAGAGATATTCAATACTGGCCACGCCGATGGAAGTGTTCCTTCTTCTACCTACCTGACGTATTTATATATCTACATAAGAAGGTAAGGTGAGGAAGAAGACCTTCACACTCCCCACTCCTACGCAAGAGCAAACCATCATGACTCAACACCTCTCCTTCGTAACGCTCGACGTCTTCACGGCGACACAATACACAGGGAACCCGCTGGCCCTCATCACCGTCCCACAAGACACGGTCCTCTCACAGGCCCAGAAGCAGCGGATCGCACGGGAATTCAACCTCTCCGAATCCGTCTTCCTGCACGAACCAACGCAGCAAGACCGCGCCGACCAGTCTGTGCGGATCGACATCTTCACGACGCAGGCCGAGATCCCCTTCGCCGGCCACCCGGCCGTGGGCACGGCGAACTATGTCCTTCGTCTACTGAAGAACAACAACAACAACAATAACAACAACCACAATCAATTCAACGACGTGAAAGCCCTGCAAACCAAAGCAGGCCGTCTCGGCATCACCCTGAACCCCGCCGTCTCCGGGGTCCAGATCTCGCTCGCACACAACCTGCACGTCCACGCGGCGCCGTTCGCGGATCGTCCCTTTGGAGCGTATCCCGTGGTCAGCATCGTCAAGGGCATGACGTGCATTCTTGCCCGGCTGCCTGATCTGGCCTCGTTGGCTGCGCAGTCGGCCAACCTGCTGGGTGCCGATAACACTTACACTGCGCGGAACGCCCTTGATGAAGGCTGGCGCGAAGGGCCGGTTCTTTCGTACTTTTATGTCGATATGGGCACGGAAACTGGAAGTGCTGGCAGCACCGGGGGAGAAGAAGGTAATACCACCACCGCCACCACCACCACCACCGCCACTCCATCTGACGGCTCGGACTGACAAGAAACAGCCACAATCGTCAAAAAACGCAATCTACGCACACGCGGGTTCTTCACCAGCGAAGACTCGGCCACAGGCAGCGCCGCGGGCGCGTTGACATCCTATCTCTCCCTCCAGGAGGGCAAGCCCGGCGTGTACCGCTATGTGCTTACGCAGGGCGTGGAAATGGGCCAGAAAAGCGAGATTTTTGTCGATGTCAAGGTCAAAGCGAGCGAGGTTGGAGAAGACGACGACGACAATCAGCCCCCTAGAGTCGAGATCGATCAAGTCCTTCTCAGTGGGTCGGCTGTGCAAGTTATGCAAGGGACATTGGAGATTCCCAGTCTTGACCATTGATTCTATAGATATCGTTCATTTGACCAGATGCATACAGTGTTTGGGTTAAGGATCGATCATCTGAACCTGTGAACACCTTTGTCAATGCGACTAGCACTACCCCTGTACAGATGATGTTCGTGTTACTCAAACCAAAAGGAGGCAAAATTAATGAGAGCATAGCAGTCACACTAGAAGGTGACCTCGAGTGAGCTTTGAATGATTATTCTGACAGCGTCATTACACTATACAAGCCTGCGCCTCTCCAGTAGACCTTGTTGAATCGACAATCATCCGCAGATACTAAGATCATGCAGAAACTTGATCAGCAAGTCCATCCAGTTCTCGATCCCAGTTTCTGTGTTGAGAAATGTGCCAGAAGAACTTGCTGGTAAAGTCTGCGGCATCCTTGACAAGCTTGATGCTATCCTTGACAGCAGACCCCGTGTCTGGCTTCTGAGCCGTAACAACACCATACCAATCAACAATGTCGGTGGAGCCTGCGGTGGCTAATTTGGCGCCCTCTACCTCGCTGAGAGCAGCATCAACAAGCTTCACACCCTCGCCGCTGGCTGCAATGGGCTTCAAGTGTGCAAATGCCTCGCGGACCCAGAATCTGGCCAGACCAAGGCTCATGAGCGTCTTGATTGATTGTTCGCCACCAGGTACGAAGATTGCATCGAACATAGTGGACCGCTGACCATTCAGGAAGTGGTCGGGCTTAGTAGATGATGTGCCGTTTGAGGCCTTGACTTCCTGGCGCTTGGTCGAAATGGTGAATGGTAGAGCCAGTTGGCCCAAGATAGCCGCCTTGATCGCGTCATAGCTGACTGCATCATACCCATCAGCGATCAGAATGGCGATACGTCTGGATTTGATGGTTGGTGTTTCTGGCATATATTCCAGCTGACTCAGACCCTTGGCCTTGTTACCAGGGTTCGCCACAGTCTGCTTGGTCGGGGTTGGGGCGCCGGCCTTCTCGGCAACGGCGGTTGCCAAGGATAGATCAATCTCGGTAAGACGGCTGACCAGACGTTCGTAGACGATGGGGTCATCACAATGGTCAAGTTCGAAAGAGAAGGCGTTGATGATGTGCACCTTCTCGATCGGCGTCATGGAATTCCAGAACAGCTGAGCCTGAGAAAGATAATCCGTCCACTTGGGTGCCAACTTCCGCTGTTTCATGCCTAGATCTTGCGAAGGGTACGATTCAAACCCTCCACCTCCATGGCCCGTCGGGGGATTGGCTTCATAACGGTTCGGCCAGTAGTTGATCTTGCCCTTGGTGATGGTATGGCGTCCCTGCCCATCACGGTTGAAGTTCATGACTGGGCAAACCGGACGATTGATGGGGAGTTCCTGCCAGTTGATCCCGAGACGAGAGAGCTGCGTGTCAAAGTAAGAGAAGTTGCGGCCCTGTAGCAGGGGGTCATTGGAGAAGTCGATGCCCGGGACGATATGACTGGTGCAGAAGGCAACTTGTTCGGTCTCGGTGAAGTACTCGTCGACGTTGCGGTTGAGTTCCATCTCGCCAATATAGCGGATCGGCACCAGCTCTTCAGGCCAGACCTTGGTGGAGTCTAGGATATCGAAATCGAATTTGTGCTCGTCCTTCTCGGCAATGACCTGGAGGCCGAATTTCCACTTCGGGTAAGCCTTGTTGTCGATGGCTTCGTAAAGATCCTTGCGGTGGAAGTCAGGATCTTGGCCAGCCAGCTTGAGAGCCTCATCCCAGACTAGTGAGTGGACACCGAGCTCGGGGGTCCAGATGAACTTGCAGAAATGTCGTTCACCTTTGGCATTGATCAAGCAGAAAGTGTTGACACCGAACCCTTGCATCATGCGGTAGGATCTAGGAATGCCACGGTCCGACATGGCCCAGAGGAACATGTGAGTAGCCTCCTTGTGCAAGTAGACGAAATCCCAGAAATTGTTGTGGGCTGTTTGCCCCTGAGGCACCTCGTTGTCTGGCTCTGGCTTGACTGCATGGATCAAGTCTGGAAATTTGATGGACTCTTGGATGAAGAATACGGGAATGTCATTGCCGACAATATCCCAATTGCCCTCATCAGTGTAGAACTTGACAGCGAAACCTCGGACATCCCTAACAGAGTCCGCACTGCCTCGGCTGCCTTGGACAGTCGAGAAACGAACAAAGACGGGCGTGGTGCGAGAAGTGTCCGTCAACACGGGAGCAGAGGTGACATCCTCAGCGCTCTCATACAGCTTGAAAGTTCCGTGTGCCGCTGCACCTCGGGCATGCACAACTCGTTCTGGGATTCGCTCATGGTCGAAACGCATAATCTATGAACGATGTCAGTAACTGTTGCTGCCCAATGGGAGATATGTGACAAACCCGTTCTCTGGCAATCTGGTCCTCAAGCGCATGAGGCCCGATGGTGTTGTTCTTCTCGTCCACCGGCTTGAGCCAGTGGTCGAGATCAGAGATCTTGATTCCATAGTCGGTGGTGTTGTGCTGCTTGCTGTGGGAATCCTTGATGTTCCGCTGGAGGTCGGCGACCTTCTTGTTCTCAGTCATGGCTGTGACAGATTCGACGACGGACTCTCCTAGGTTCTTGACACGGTCTGTAACTGAAGATGCCATTTGAAGAACTCGAAGACGGGAGGACGAAAGAAGAGCGAGACGCGAGTGTAGGGCATGATAAACTTAACAGCAGATCTTCACCAGGACGAACGCCTCCCACGAGTGGAACGCAGGCGTGCCTCCCTCGTCCGCTCCTGCCCAATGCAGTAGGAGTTGTTGCCCGGCATCTGCGTGTGACGTACTTGGTATGTGGCATTTCGTCATGCTTTTGGGCGGGGACGGTTTTGAGACATGGGAATTCCAGTGGGCGATCCGAGGATGGCAGAATCACGGACCTCGCGACAGTTACAGTTACTACGGACAGAGCTACAGAACTCCCTTAACTAGCAGCAGAGCCTCGAAGAATCGCGGGCGGAAGTGAAAGCCGGGGACAAGTGGATTCTCTCACACACACTGCAGGCCGCAGTTGCATCACAATTGCAAAACGGACAGCGTTGATTGGCTGCATGGACACCCCACCCCCTTTTTGTGACATCACGATCCAGGTGGACCTTGCAACGTCCGTTGTCATCTGCCGACCGAAAAACAGGCCATAAGGACAGATGGATGGCAAACGATGGTGAGCACCAAACGGATGTGCGTGGAAGTGATATGGCGAGTTATTGGGCCAAGTGAAGGAGGTGTAGGAGGTGTAGGAGGGAGGGTGTTGTCAGAATGCTATTGGCCGATCGTTGGTCGACGAGGCTGTGGTTCGATAAGAATGTCAAGTTCCATGAAACGCCGGGAGAGTCTGATGAAGCTTCATCTTCACCGCTTGGGAAATGCCTTGATTACTCAACGCCAACGCAAACCCAGACCATCGTCCCCCGATGTGGGATATCCTTTTGCCCATGCCAGGATTGGATTTATGCTGGCGTCGAACGAGGACCCCTCCTGCACGCCACGACTGGAGCACAAACATTGTGATAACATAGGCGACTTCAATACCGGTGTTATCTGGTCAAACTGCCTGCTTCGAAGATGTTCTGCTGTGGGTGTCATGCGAAGAGCGCAGCATCCCACACCACGAGACATCCCAGATTCAGTACCTGTGTTAGTGAGCTTGGTGCCCGGCTTGATCTGGCACGAACACGGCACGCTGTCTTCGTGTCAAGACGGCAAACACCCACCCTCGGAGCATTTGCCTTCTTCAGTCCACATATGTTTTCGTTTCCTGGGGTTGTCTCCCGCAATGTTTCATTCAACTCGGTCCAGCTATATTCGCTTCCGGCAAGAATCCATTCTAGTGCATGGAAATGCGTGGGTCGCCACATCCTGCCTCATGTGCTTCCATCGTTTTCTGGCAACTCCTGTCCAACAGGCTCGCAGGCCGGGGTCTGGAATCGCCCAAGGACCGACAATATTGTTGTGTGACACAATAACAGAACCAAATAACATCAGACAGGATATTTTGAAGGCTGGTTCACCATAAACATTCTTCCCCCTATACAGTGAATACTGTGGTAGCCTGACTAGCGCTCACGACCATCAGAAATGGTCAACCAGAGCCACGGTTGCTATTCGCTTGATGATAGACCATGATTGAAACATCGACCGCATGATCAGTAGTGGGATGCTGGTTGGTTGACTGGTTTCGATCCTGTCTATGTTCGCTCCTAGGCAGGGTAGCAAATCAACATGGTATGGAAGAGTCGGGCTCTGGCTGAATATGTTGGGATTGTTAGTGCCAGAAGCACTGGGAAGTCAGGAACATGTTCACTCAAGTCGCGCATCAGTGAACATACACGGCTTGTCATCAAGACTCTGCGCCCTGTTCAAGGTCATACCCACCGATGTCGAGAGCCGAGGGGTTTCATATGAACCTGTGTGACACACAAGGTACATGTATGAATCCCCGATGTAGGAGCATCCCGTGGCGATGGGGATATTACCTTGTTGTTATTATTATTGATGATTGGTAAGGTCCTGTCCTCTGAACTCATCCGTCCTGGACAGATAGACAAATTCATCATGTAATACTAAGCGAGACTGGGGATGTGGGCGGGGTTGGTGCCTTTGGTTGCATTTATGTCAGTCGGTTTCCACGTGGGGACCCCCAGCAGTGTCCAAGGCAATTTGATAACATACTGGTACCTACTAATAACTCTTGAGAAACAAAGCCAGCCGGCAGTTCTTGCTGGCATCGTTAACAGGAAGATTCTCTGCCCATTGGGTGATTGTATAGCAAGATGACAAAACAGAGCTTCAGGCGTCAAGGAGCACAGTGGGAGTGCAGTTGCAGTGTTATTATTAGTAGTCAGTCGGGCATCTCCTCCCACGCCAAGAGATCGAGATAAGTCCAAATGTGGTCTTCGAACGATTGGATGCCGCAGCAAGCATCAAATATCCTTATCAGTTCTCCTCTCTTGAATCATCAGTCATCAGCCATTCAACCAGTGCAGTGGGTGGCCTGTCATGTCTGCATCCATCGTGTGCTCATTTCTTGTTGTCCGCTATCTCCTCAAGTCTCGCAGGGTCGTAGGACGCAGCCACATGAGCAGTCTCTGCCACTGCTAACCAGGTATCTGACCAATTCGTCTGTCATACTGCAAGTCATCTGCACAATACTTCAAGCTATCCTCGGCTCGTCCCATCGTCCGCTCCGAATCAACCTCTGATATTGATTGGGTCGCACCGGTGTCTGAGCTTCCAATCTCCGCTGGGAAGGAGGGGGATGTGACTGCCTTATCGGGTGGTTCTTTGTGTGGGATGACCAGGCGGCCACCTGCGCATCAACTCCCACCTCTCCCATCCCACCTCATGTCTGCATTACTCTGCTACTCTCTTGTCCCTCTATACCACATCTTCCTTGTCCTGGTTTGAGATAACCCTTGTCAGCGTATTTATGAGCGTACAGACCGCCTCTGTTACAGCCAACATCGCGCATCCGCATCCTCGTCTCGGGAACGACCCGGCCGCCGAAAGACACCCAAGCCTGTCACGATCTGTCCAGAGAGAACATCCTCCACCCGTCTTCGCCGTCCTGATGCAAAGTCAGACCCGAACTCGTTGACTGCGATTCGAGCACAAGTTGCCTGTGCAAGGTACCGCCTTTCTTTGTCTGGTACAGACGTGCACGGCGTCAACAAGGATGATAAGAGCAGAATATCTCGACTAGCGTCCCGGTTTGGTTTTCAAGAGGCCATATAGACCCAACACATCATGGCTCTTCCATATAAGCCGTTTATATCGACACCGCGTCTTCCAGATCACTGTTCCCCGATTTCTCCTATCCTCACCGATGTCTCTACGTACTTTGGAACTTGCGTACCCACGCCTCTCGCGGCTCTGTCCACATTGCTGGGGACACTCTCAATAGTATCGTGGCTGTTCGCACAGATGCCGCAAATCTTCAAAAACTATCATATCAAATCTACCGCCGGGTTGTCCATATTCTTTCTGGCGGAGTGGCTGCTAGGTGACCTGACCAATCTATTGGGCGCTTTGTTCACAAAACAAGCTGCATGGCAGATTATCATTGCAAGCTACTATGTCTTTGTCGATATGTGCCTTGTTGTGCAATACTTCTGGTATACTTACTGCACGAAATGTATCTATCCCGAGAGCCTGCACTCGAGTGGGAGCAGCGAATTCGACGATGTTGATAGTGCCATCATCAATGGCCTTTCTCCAATCAACTCGAACTTTGCCAGCGACGAGCCGCACTTCAGTGACTCGGAGGAAAGTCCTCAAAAATCAGCTGGCCCAAGGGACGTTGAAGCGCCCCAATTCTCCCGCGTCAACTATGGCGAGAAGAATGGTGCAAATGCACAGCTTTGCAAGCCATTGTACCAGGACAAAGCCTGCTCCAGCTGGATGCCAACCCCTTCGCCGCGTACGTTAATGTACGCAGCAACAATGTCTTCCCTGGCTTCAAAGGTAGCGGCGGCTCCCATACCGTTTCCTGCAAACAATTACCGACACGGAATCCATCTCTTCCGCGTCGATACTCCGCTTGAGATAGTTGGCACGATCCTGTCTTGGTGTTCAACGTTCTTGTACCTCGGATCACGACTACCTCAACTATTCAAGAACTGGCAACGCCAGTCAACTGCTGGCCTTTCGCCGCTGTTGTTCTTTGCCGCTTTCTGCGGCAACCTTTTCTATTCGGCCTCACTTCTTACTAATCCGAATGCCTGGGATGATTATGGTCCTTATGGTCACCATGGATGGGTTGGTTCCGAAGGTTCACAAAGGTGGGCGTGGGTCGCTCGAGCGGCGCCCTTCTTCCTTGGGGCTGCAGGCTGTTTGAGTATGGATGCCTTGATGGGTATCCAGTTCATGATGTATGGAGAGGCAGAAGAGCGCATTGTGAAGGTCAGAGATGGTCACGGATACAGCCATTGGGAAAGAGTCAACGGGTGGATGAGAGGATGGATCCCGAATATGGCGGGAAAGGATAGAGTGGTAGACTTGGCCCAGAGTCAAAGACTGTTGGGCGAAAGCGGGCATTTGAGCATGAGTCGAAGGAGCCACCATCATGACTATGGAACGATAGAATCTTAGCATTGATAGCGCTATAATGAACACTTCTTTCCGATACACTTCAATGTTTATACGATTCTGTTGATAGTTGCTTGTGGACAGCGTCTCTCCGAATTGACGTCAATCTTCTCCGCAGTTCTACGCGTATTTACTGTTCTCGTTGCTGACAATTTATCCTTCCATCATCATTTGCACATTCAACACCTTCAAGATTGCTTTGAGCTGGAATATCCCTGACAGTGTACTCCTTCAGGGCGCCTGATTCATGATTACTTCGCGTCTCATCCGACCGATAGTGACCACCAGCGCCGCGTTCGCATCGTTGATTCGACCTGTGGCTACCCCGCAGCTTCACGGAAGCCGAGTAGGTGTTGGATCTGGATCGATATCAGGCCTGGCACAGCAGCCATTGAGAAATATGCATATCCTCAGCATTCCCATGTGTACGTGTCCCTGGTTGTGATTGAACCGACTTGCTCTTGTGGTGTGGCTGTTTGTTCGGGAACGGCGAAGAGGGGAGAACAAGGGGAGAACGAACACCGGGCTCGAGGATTAGTTGTGCGGCATGCATTACCGCGGAGACTGGATGGACGCGGATACCTAGGGAAGATGGGTGAGAGACCGCTGACTGAGAGACTATTGTACAGGGGTTGGTTCGTCCAACAACTACGCCTACCTAGTGAGCGACGACGAGACGAAAGATGCGGTGATCATTGACCCGGCCAATCCTCCCGAGTACGTGCCAACCAACCCAGCCCCAACCCTAACCTGCCTAATCCAACCCAACCCAACGCTCAGCGACCCAACGAGGCGTGTTTGTTATACAAGCACAACGACATAATCTATATTTCAGGGGAGGGAAGAAAATAACATGGACAAAGACAACAGTGACTAACAGTGTTCCATTTTTCCAATGCATTTAGAGTCCTGCCCGTGCTGGCGGAGAAATCGCAATCCCTAAACCTCACGGCGATCATGAATACCCACTACCACTGGGACCACGCAGGCGGAAACAAGAAGATCCTGAAATCGCTGCCGTCCGCGGTGCCCGTGATTGGCGGCAAGGGCTGTGAAGCCGTAACAAAGACACCCGCGCACGGCTCGAAATTCAACATCGGCAAGAACATCCAGGTCACGGCGCTGCATACGCCGTGCCACACGCAGGACAGTATCTGCTGGTACATGGAGGACCAGAGCACGGGCGAGCGGGTGGTGTTTACGGGCGACACGCTGTTCATCGGCGGATGTGGCAAGTTCTTCGAGGGCAATGGGGCCGAGATGCACGTCGCGCTCAACGAGATCTTGGCGGCCTTGCCGGACGACACCAAGGTCTATCCGGGCCACGAGTATACCAAGTCCAACGTCAAGTTCTTGAAGAAGGTGGATCCGTCGAACGAAGCCGTCAAGAAGCTCGAGAAGTTCGCCGACGAGAATCGCGAGACTCAGGGCAAGTTTACCATTGGCCAGGAAAAAGAACATAATGCTTTCATGCGCGTCCATACGCCCGACATGAAGAAGGTCACGGGCAAGACTGATCCGAGCGAAGTCATGGCTCAACTGCGGGAGCTGAAGAACTCAAGTTGAGAGCCAAGTTTGTAAGGGAAATCGCCGGGGAGGGAAGTCCCAACCACACAAGCCGAGATGGGAATAGAGTACGGTAAGGAGCACTGGCTCATCTCGAGTGGTTGGAGTAGAACCATGATAGGGGATGGAGGAAGCCTCAGTGTTCCGCTACTGTATATGTGTGAGCTCGCTGTGACTTGGGTAGGAGCGCGTTGAGATGACGAAAGATTCTACCTGGTTTCGAAGTTCTCAATGGCAGATAGGATCGACCGACAGGGCTGCTGGTTCGCAGGTTGAGCGAGCAGACGAATTGGTAATGGAAGTTGCTCAGGACAGAACAACCCAAGTAAGCCTATATTATACATACTCACTTACATATGTATATATAAAAATATATGTATATCTCTGTCTCTCTCATATCACACCATCGGAGCCGCAAGGAGAAGCGTCAAACTCTGAAGGCCCCAAAGAATGATACGTGTTCGTGTTTAATGTGTCTAGGTAGTTAACTGATGCTGGGGAAAAACGAACATCATAACGATACCAGTACGTGCATGACCAACACCATTGATCATGGGAAACGTAGGGCATGGCTGGCCTGTCTGTCTCGCAGTATCTCACAGTTATGTTATGCTTGAGTTCGTGATGCGCCGTCCAGTAGCAACAACCTTGACCCAACCCACCTTGCTCAAGACACCAGAAATTGTTGACAGAGGAGATAAGATAATGAGCTCAAGATCCGTACTCCGAATCTCGCTGCTCGATCTGGGACAAAGGGAGGGATGGTCAGAACTTGAAGCCGACACCATAGTTTCTGTTTCGCCTCTGAGTTTGCATATCCCCCCATATCCCCCCAAGGGAGACGGACGTTTCGAAAGTCAAGGCTCAAGCCAAGTTGTCCGCATCCTCTCTGCCCTTCTCCCTCGGCGCCGTATCACGGGTCTGGTGACAAAGCGTACAGACCGGCCAACGCAAGGCTAAGACTAGCATTAGCATGCTCTGAACTCGGGACCAGCATATCCGGAACCCAGGTCATACCTCTGCTGTCTGGACGACCGTTCTCACCGATGTAGTCCACTAGTGCCTAAGTCGGGTTTGAACTTGGGAAATCCCCAATATATAATACCAACTCACGCAATATACTTCCGCAATCGACCATAGGATCAAGAAACCAGCGCTTCCCGTTCGCTCAGCGGTACTTAAGCTTGATACCGGTTAGTTAGTACTAGAGTGGGTGACCATCTGGGAATCCTAACTGTTGATTGTTTTTTGCCCCTTCCCTAACAATGTGAAGGGTTGTGCCCCAGAAAAAAACATTGGCCCATAAGTGGGTCTACCGAATCGGGAAGGATCAAGGATATCACGTGCAATACTGTCAAGTATAGATGCTTGAAGTGCAAGAAGTGAGGATATCTTTTTCTCCTGGAGTGGATCACAGACTCTGAGTTTGACGAAATCCCCTGTAAGGTGTGCTCCTCTTTCAACGCGCGGTCCATGGTCCATGAAACAAAAATTGGGACGGTGGTGGAGAAAAGGTGAATCTTGCCACTGAGCATATTATTATTTCTCCTGGACCAAACCTTGCTTGCGGAGGCTTCTTCCGCGACGGTGTGCTATGGTGTGCAGTGGGTAACGTTACGTGGAGCTGAAATGTGTCCTGTGTACAGAGTACCTTACCTACTACGCACGCAATCCTGGGTAAGAACATCTCGATGGAGTTGAAGGTTCTGCCCGAGCGGGCCTCATTCTTTGATTATTGCTCATTTGATGCGTGGTATTAAAAACAATAACAATAACTACCTTCCTAGCTTGTGCGATGGATGTCCGAAATAAAGCTTATGATATGTGTTGGTGTTGATAGAAGTATCCGCATGCAATACCTATATGAGCGGGCCTGCCGTGATGGATCGTCTGATTTCCAAGTGTGGCAGAGACCGGAACTTCAGATTGCAAGAATGGATGTAACTCAACGGAATTCTGGGAAGCAAGCCATCAAACTTCCCTTATTAGTACGTACATCTCATATCCTTACCCTTCGTATCTTACTTACCTCGCTTTTCTCAACAGCCCCTACCTCCCTAGGTAGGTATATAGAAATACCTTGGTCAAAGTTACGGTCAGTGGTCTGAGGTGTGGCCGACAGGACCCGCAAGCAAGCAAGACATCGAGATATCGTCGAGGCTACCCTGGCCAGCCAGATTGGATTCATGACGATGTGCCCGTCCGTTTGGCCGACAGCCGGAGCAAGGTACAGACAGATAGACTGGACAACACACTCTCCCTGGGAGATGTTGCTCTCTGAAGCCTGGCTCTTGGATAATACACCAACTTCCAAGCCATCCTTGCTCTGGTCTTCGATGCTGCCCCACGACGTCGGTCTGGCTAACAGTGGCCTGGTACATGAACATGAAAGTGTCGTCGAGGAGGTAAGGTAAGTGCACATCTGGGACATGGTCGAGGTGACGCCCCTTCATTTGAAAGTAACTGTTACCCTCTTCGTGTTCCGGATCATCTGGATGCATTGAAACATCAATTGCAGCTCGCTGGCCCTGCAGGAGGTCTGGTCCACTTTCCATCTTCCTGTACCCGTTTCTTGCTTCGCTTGCAATCATCGCAAGGATGATTCTTCTTGACCAAGAAGCCCTCCAAATGAACGTTCACCTTCAATTTGAAGAGAGGTCGTTTGCCATTAGAAGGCTCCGATCGCCGTTGTTCAAAGTCGTCCGCCAAAAATGGTCCAAGGCCGCCCGCAAGTGCCTTGCAGCTTTTTCTGTTCGGTTGTGGTTCTTTTCTGACATTGCTATTGCCCTTTCCACCGTAACGACTGTTTATAGAGTGACAAGTTCTCCCTGTCCCTTTCATAGGCTTCATTCTGTACTAGTGGTCAAGCATTTTCGTCGTGGCGCAGTGATGTGCAGTCAGTACGTAGTCGTATGGAAGGCATTCGATCATGGCCAGAATTATGCCAGTGCTTTGTCTGGTCTCCAGTGAAGTGTTGAGATGAGGAGAAGAAGCCAAATGCTTTTTTGCCAGAGGATGGAAAGGAAAACTACCTCAACTTCATCGGGATCGAGTCTTGCTCGAGGCTGAATATATGTACCATGTAGCTCACATGTCTACCGCACCATAGGCGCAACCTTCATACCGTCCGGAGGGTCCATCCTGGAACACATCTCTTTTGCCTACTGATCACCATCAAGGGGATGCGACTCTGAATAGGAGATTCAGCATGCAACCCTCTTCTCGCGATTATCAGCAAGAATGCGTCCTCCAGTCGAATGCTCGAACATGGAACTGATAAGGGATCAACGCCAATCATTCGTGCTCGCCTCCCCTCAGTCCCCTCACCACCCAAAGGCGTGATCGCTTGACCAGATGTCGCAACCATAAGGTAGAGTAACATAGGGAACCCGACGATATAACAAAAGGAACATGTGCCCAGGAACGGATGGTGCACACGCGCCTGTTCTGTTTGACTCTTTGAATTTCAAGAAACAAGATTGAAAAACCAAAACCAAAACCAAAACCAAAAGTCATGCCGGTCGAATTCATCAGCGCGGCGTATCTCAACGCGTCGACCGAGTTGCACCCGATTCCGGAGCTCACGGGCCTCGCCGATCCCGATTACCTGGAGCGGTATGCACGCAACCTGGACGACTATGAGTACAACTACACTCTGGTGCCGTACGACTCGTCGTACTTTGACCCATGGACCGTGGCCGCGACCATCGCGGCGCACACGCGTCATTTGAAGGTCATTGTTGCCCTGCGGCCAAACACCCTCTATCCGACCGTCGCGGCCAAGGCCCTGGCCACGCTCGACCAGCTCAGCCGCGGACGCGCCGTCGTGCACTTTATTGCGGGCGGCAGCGATGCCGAGCAGGCGCGCGAGGGTGACTTCTTGACCAAGCAGCAGCGTTACGCCCGCCTCGAGGAGTACGTCCGCATCCTCAAGCGCGCCTGGGCCTCTTCGGACCCCTTTGACTGGGATGGCGAGTTCTACCAGTTCAAGGACTTCCGCACTCTGGTGAGGCCATATGGGGGTAAGGCCAGCATCCCGGTCTCCGTCGGCGGGTCTTCTGAAGAAGCCTACCGCATCGGCGGCGCTCTGGCCGACATCTTCGGTCTCTGGGGCGAGCCCCTGAAGGAAACCAAGGAGCAGATCGACCGCATCTACGCCGCCGCCGAGCAGGCTGGCCGAGCCCCCACAGACCGCCCGCGCATCTGGGTGACGTTCCGCCCGATCGTGGCCGAGACCGAGGAGCTGGCCTGGGCCAAGGCGCACCGGACGCTCGAGGCCCTCCAAACCAAGCCGTCGCCTCGGCCGATGCTACTGGGCGGGGGTACCACGGCGCCGCAGAACGTCGGCTCGCAGCGGCTGCTCGAGATCGCCAAGCGCGGCGAGGTCCAGGACCGCGCGCTTTGGTACCCGACCGTCACCGCGACTAACGCCCGTGGCGCCTCGACTGCCCTGGTTGGCACGCCCCAGATCATCGTCGACTCCATCTTGGACTACGTCAAGCTTGGCTGCGATCTCATCTCCATCAGGGGTTATGACAACCTCAACGACGCCATCGACTATGGCCGCTTCATCCTGCCCCAGGTGCGCGCCGCTCTGGCCGAGGGGAAGGTGGCCGCCGACGCCAACGGAGTCAAGCCAACCAACGGGGAGAATGGGACCAACGGCGAGGCCAAGGTGCTGGCGTCTCGCTGATAACCACTGCTCTGACGCCTTTTGTCTCGCGTAGTGCTCGAGGTGGGCTTTTGTGGCCATCGAACATTGCCTTTGTCACAGCTTGATTCAGTAGAGGAGAGACAACCAGGTCGTGGCACTGTCTCTCAGGGCTTCGGGGTATACATTCGTTCGGCCTGTCCATGTCATTTGACCAAGAGTTTCCACGACAACAGACGTGGCAAGGGACTCGTGAAGTATGCGTGGGTCACTGTTCTGGGTAGAGAGGATTTCTTGTCCGGAGAAACGTATTTTATAACCCCAAGATGCAATACCAAAATCTTGCTGAGGTGGTATGTTTCATAGACGCTGCAAGTATCTGTTAGTCAATGGATACGATCCGACCACTGTAGGCCCACCGAGTCACCCCAAGGGCATTGAGGTAGCCAAAAGTGTAGACTATGATGTACTAGCAGCCCGAAACGTCACATATGCCGATGCAGACAACAGGAAAATAGGGCCGTATACCTAAGGTTCAGGGGAGAGAGAGAACACTGGTCATACGGAGAACGACCAAGCCAGCCGCGACCTTTGGAGCCAGGACAGTGACACTGCCGACATCTGAAGGTCGGATTCTTCTTCCATTGTTAATAACCTCACTCATAGATAGACGGCTCAGGAGCATGCCACGATCTCACCTCTTGCGGAGGCATGAGGGCGAAATGTCATCGTGGGATTTGTAAAAGACACACAAAGAAACAAAGACTCCTCTCCCTTTCCGCGTGCCCTTGAGAACGACACCTTCGTACGTGCATGTCACCTCTTCATGGAGAACATGGGCGTGGCGGGACCAGCACTTTAGAGCTCTGAAATCGGAAATCCAAAAATGCCACCGTCAATTACGGAGCATTGCAGAGGCAGAGAGTGCATTTCGTAGCCTGTCCCCACACTCCGACGTACTCACTTCTGTCCTCTTGACTCCCTCCAGAAGTCGGAACATGTGCTCAAACAGAGCAACTGAGTGATCGAGGACTTGCTGCCACACGTGAATCGAGGAATCGACGACGACCAAAATGCCGCCACGAACAATAATAATGGGATTGGGATAAAACGAAATAAGAAGTCCATCGACCCATGCGCGATCATGGACCCTATAACCAAGACCCAGGGGTTGGTTCATTGGGGCGATACTCTGTACACTAGTGCATACCAATGTCAGCAAAACCGATCCAGGACGTTGTGCCAGTGTGCGTGGGTACAACAGTAGTTCGTCTCGCCTCGACCCACCCCAAAAATTGCCCAAAGCTGGGGTCTGCAGCAGGAGGTCGGGTGGCGTAGAGCGGTACGTAGTAGTAAGCAGCCGGCCCATCGCAAGAGTTTCCCAGAGTTGGCAACAACTTAACATCTGAGTGGACTTTCAGTGTGAAATCAGGTCTTCCTATCTTCCTGTCATACTCTCGTCATGAGTTGCTGGTAGAAGGGCAATCCTCGAAGGCCTGGAAGATATCACAACGTGGTCTGTGGAGCTGCAAGGTAGCCCCTGCGCATGGCTATGGCTGATCAGGTGGATCGGTGACATGGAGACGCACCGCAGCATTTCCACTCCACCCGAACCTTTAAATAATGTGCTCTGAGTCTTAAGTTAGTGTGGTGCTCACCGTACTATGTCACTGAAAGCACGCCGGTCCTGCCTCAAGTGGCTGATCTTTGATGCGTTGATTTTAGACCGTATGATGCGACAACTTGCCACTGGGATTGCATGAATCAGATGCAGTGGGACTGGCGCGCTTTGGCTAGCTGTTTGATGCTGGCAGGTCTGGCAGCTGGCCACTCTGCCCCCTGCTTTAGCCGACGGGGGTGAATCATCCTGAGATATACAGGATGTTATGGGCTTCAAAAGGCAGACCATCGACTGTAGGAGATCGTCACCGTCCAAAAGTGTTTTGTGATCTTTCGGTTCGACTGCATTGCCGAATCGATTCATTGCTATGATCCGCTATGATCCGCCCTGTCATATATGGTATTATCGTCTTGCGAGTGTGTGGGACTCCTTCGAGACTTGCACCGGAAATTGAAGCTATCGTAGAGAAGCTATACGGCCCGTGGTAGTCGTTGAGCATGATGATCTAGGTAGCGCTCAGGTCACGCGCACCAAGACCCAAAGGTATGGCGGGCCGAACTGCCGCCATCGCTAGCTGTCAACGCACCTAAAAGTATGTTTAGCAGAAGACGCCGAGGGAAACCTTGACCGTGGACAGGGGACAAGGAAAGTCTAGGAAAGTCTAGAAGCGAAGAGCGGTGGCGCCGCAATTCGGCCTGCAAGCTACGGTGTAGGGTTATTAGTGGAAGTTGGGCCCGTCCTGCCAGCCGGAGCTGGAGCGAGCGAACTCCGCCCAACGCGCACTGTCGGTAAAATTCGCGTGCAAACCAAATCACTGACTTGGAACATCCAAGCCGGTGGAGGATTGAAGCTGATAGCAGCCCAGTAACAGTAAGAGCGAGTGGCCGATTCTTGGTGGGTGAGATCTCCTATACTGGTTATAGTACGTACTAAAGCTCCCAAGGTAAGGATTGTTGGTAGAGCTTGACATGCGTCCCTCACCGTCGTACAGTACAAAGAGGCAGCCACGGATCGAGATTCTCAAGGAAGCATCAGAACCCTGTCGCCATGGTGCAAGCCTGGCCGTGCTAGCTTGCCCAAATGCCAATTTTCTGAGTTGCTTCTGCAGTATGATATTCATGATGGTGCTAACGTAAATCACGGATGGATTGGCAGAAGCAGCCTGGTCAGGATCGACTTGCAGCATGAGCGGCGAGCGGCCTGTGAAACTGAGGATCCGGGTGCTCTGAGACAGCGCAATAATGGCACAGTGACACGGGTTGGCGGGACATGTGTCATTCGATGAAGGCCATCTCTTCCATGGTGGCACAGGTCGTGTCAAGTCCGAACAGGGCTCGGGAATTAAAGGGATGATGAAGGTTCGCGGCTGGACAGGATACGGCTTTTGAAGTGACGCTGTGATGGATCTAAGGTCCGGCGATCTTGTGGGCGAGAAGTGCAAGGGCCGTTCGTACATTCTACCTAACGTCAAGTGAAGTTAGTACCTAGTAGTCAGAAGTATGGAGCGGATAGGATTGAGGCAGGACAGGGGGTGGCAGAGCGAGCCAGGTATGCCCAGCATGGCTGTCGTCGTATGTGCGGTACTAGTAGGAGGTGGGAATTTGCACATCGGTTGCAAGTTGGACCACTGGCACCTCAAAGCGCAGGCACAGGCGCAGGGGGCGATACTCAATTCCCAGCAGGCCGGGGGCTAGACACTGCAGTACCACTAGTAGTCGAGGATGTCGACGGTTGGAGGTTTGAGAACTTGCATTGGTTGACGACATGTGTGGAGGGATGCCTACAGAGTAGGTGCACTACGACTACGACTGTGGAGTGCCAGTGCTTCAGCGACGCAGTCAGTGCCCGATGCTCGATGCTCGTCGCTCGTGCCATGCTGGCGCTTGGGCTGATGTTCAAGTTGGCGTGGGCGTGGACGTTAGGGGCGTGAGGGGCTCGCCTCGCTTACTGCGGCGAAGCTAGCCGGTAACCATCCTAGAGACGTACGGTAGACTCTTGAGGTGACTGCAGATGATAAAGCTATACGTACTTTGTACTATGCGGTTGGGGACTCGGCGGGAGAGTGTGTCATCAGCCACTAGTAGTAGTAGTACGCCTCATCAGCCGCTCGCCTTCTGATTCCAGACTCGGAATGGGCATCGATAATACTCTGTAACAACAACTTGAATGGTGAGGCGACAAAACTGACGGGCAATTTACTGCCCCAGTGTGACTCGACTCGCCTATAGTCGCTGGCTGAGAAGACTACCTAGATACCCTATACTACTAGTACTACGTAGTATGCGGACCTGTTCCCGGCTGGCCATGACTTGTGGAAGAACGAAATGTGATGCTTGCCTTTATTGTCCCGGCCTATCTCCTAGTAAGGTATTGAGTCCAGTTGCTCATAGAATTATCTCCGAGTAGGTATCTGACTGCGCTCTACTCTGGAGGTACCGTACCACAGAAAACCACCACCGTGTCGGCGTCTACAGAGTACCTAGGTAGTAGTAGTAGAGGCGTCTCTTCGTACTACTAGTATGAGGAGACATCCCTCAACTGACGTGACACGGATCTCCTGTTGCCATGGCGCAAACCCCATCACCACCCTAGTAGCTGGTATGCAGTGGAGAAATGGAGACAGAGAAACGGCATCTCCCTACTAACCCGTGATGCCGGTATCGTCGTGTCGAGAAAAGATGGAATCCATTTTGAATCCATATGACCTGCTAGTAGTAGACGTTCATTACACGCCCCTGGTCTCTCTGAATATCAGTCCAACTCTTTTTCCGCCTTTGTATCTCCGATCGGCCAGTGAAGTGGTGAGTCTTGACATGCCTGACAAAGTGACAGCTGGAATTCTCTGATCCCATGTCTCCATCTCTCCATCCATCCACCCATGTATCCTTGTCTAGCACCTCCCTTGGTTAGGTACCTATTGCTCTCTCCACATGGCAGCCAGCCAGCCATCCAACTGCCGCCGTTGCCTGAGTCTGAAGCTTCCTTTTCTCCCTGCTTCTATGGCGCCGTCTCTCGCTCGCCTTTCACCGTTTCGGTGAGAACAAAGCTACGGATCCGGTCCCTTTGCGTGCTTCATCTGTTGATGGGATGCGTTTGATCGCCGGCTATTTCTTTACTCTTGTACCCGGTCCAAAGCTTACTACTACTGCAGGGTGATACATCCCGTATCCTTGTGACTCCGCTCCGCATACCAACCTGGCCTTACACATGCTGACCACGTAACATGTTACATACCTCCTAATCACTTTATCCTTGTACGGATGCTGCTCGGCTCGGCCTCTCAGACACCTACGCAGACACCCGCTCACTTCGATCGTACAAGTGTTTATTTACTACTACTAAGGTTACGCTGCTCCCTTTCCTGATGAGGCCAGATCTCGCCTCTGAGGATCCGAACAAGGACACACCACTCCATTCTTCTGAGCACCGGCCTCACCCGCTACCCACCACCCACTCACTACCCACCCTGACTATACTTGTACGCCCCGTGCCTCATCCACAGCGTCTACATGGCTTCTTTGGGCCATTCCGGAGAGACATGAATATCCTTTTATGGCCTTAGGCTACGTACGGATGCGTAGTGTCTCCGTCGTCAGCCACTCTTACATTTATCACTCACCACTGTGGTACCTTTGGTATGATTCTCTTTGCAGACAACGTGGGCCGCGTCAACACCATTTTACTGCTCGACAGTGGCATATTCACTGCGTACTGCGTCTTCCGTCGGCCTTCCGGACGCGGGTTTTCCCTTGATTGATGCTCTGCCTCTCATCCTCTGCAGACTACCAGGTAGATACCTTATATCTCCGTCTCCACATCCACCTCTGCTGTTCCTCTCACCCGACGGGCCAATCATTCACACCGATAGACCAACCCTGGCCCTGGTAATTGACCATGCAATGGGAATTCGGCAACCGGGCTTTGACACACTGGCACTCCACCATGGCACTGCAGGTATTCGTGGCTGATGGATCCTTCCTCGGGGCGCCTCACGCTAAGCTAGACACCCTGCTTGACGCTGATTTTCACGCTTTTGAAGACCTCGTTCACATCTCAGCCGCTTCCCTGTTGACAGCCTGGGTTCCAGGCGGCAGCAAATTCAGATCGATAATACGTCAATCGATCGCTCGGCCAATCTGCAATCAAACTCTCTTACTCGCCTACCCGTTACATCCTATCGGAGCTTGTCGCAAAAATCTTCCAACCTGATCCGGAGAATTCTTCTCCCGCCTACCGCTCTTTGCTTCTCTCTCTTTCCTCCTTGCTGCCCGGGCACTACATTCCATGATCCAATTCTTCCAACTCAGCAGACACTCTGCCATCTCATTCGTCCAAATATGCGGCTTCTGAAGTCTGATCCATTCCTTCCCCAGTTGCCATTATTTAGTATGGCACCAGTGCGACGCACTGCTACCCGCTGAACCCCAGTTCCACGTCTCTTACCCGCTCGCTTCCATCCTATTCTAAACATCACCGACCAGGAGTGTTTTGTACGATCTAGAGCTCCTGCTGCCTGCTCCCTGCTCCCTTCCCACTGCCTGTCATGATTCTTGATCCACGCCCGACCCTGGTTCTGGGTCATTCCTGCCCACCTGGCAGCCGGTGGTCACACACCCTGTTCCACCACGCTTGTATACACCAACCAGTCACCATGGCCTCCTCCCAGTCTGCGCCTTGCCGCGACTGATGTCCCAGTTTAATCTCATGTTCTTCCCCTTAGCTGGGGTGCACCGACCTCACCACTTATAGCCCTGGCCCTCACTCCTCGAGGGAAAAGTAGATATGGAACCTGCCGCCCTTCCAGCACAGCTCTGTCTGCCGCCTCTCTCACTATTGCGCCAACTACCCCAATCATGGACACCTCACAGACCTGGGTACCTCGGCCGGAACCCTTATACAACCCAGCAATGGCGGCCAGCGTCTCTTCCTACTTCGCACGTTCGAACAAGGTGGTGAAATCGGGCAGCCGCAATAGTAGTCCGCGAGACTTGGGGAGGAGGAAAACTACAACAGCAGCTACGATTTCGTCGCGAGCGAGATCCGTCGTTGACCACCTTCGCTCTGATGCCCACACCCAGCAATGGTGCAGTTCGCAGGAATCCCCCTCGCGGCCTCTCAGTTGGCACCCAGCATCCGTTGAGGGCTATACTATGCCTTCCAACCTTTCAGTCAACGGAGAAGATCTGTCCGGCTGCAGCTTTTCTACTGTCCAAGTCAATGGACTCTTCACACCTCTCTCATACCAGCCCATCAATGATCCACAGCTGGAAGAACTCTTTACGCCGCTGGACGAGCTTCCAGGGCCAGAAAGGGACACAGCGTACGAAACTCAACCATTCGATGAGCACTCGTGGCTAGGCCACGGCCAATCAAAGTCCCCAGCCTACTCTTTCGATATGTGCCCTCCACCCCTGTCAGCCCAGTCTTCATGGCATTTCCATCAACGACCGGCATCGGTCGAAGTACAGACGGCGCCCTCCTCTCCAGACTTCCTTCAGCATACCAACATCGACACCGATGTCTCATCACTTGACAACGCCACCGGTACCACCGAAAATGCGGAGGAGTTGGTCGCCATGGGCTTGTATGACTCGCCTGCTGAAGTCCAGTCTTCTTCCTTTCTGTTTGGCAGGGCTTCGTCAGAAAGGAAGGCGTTGAAATTGGAGGAATCTTTCGAGCCCGCGGATCGGGACGAGGGAGAAGAGGCAGGTGGTGACGATGCTACATCCGAGGCAACCTTTGAGTACGATGACACGCCTCAGGATGTCCTTCGGGATCATGCTTTTCCCGCCGCCGATTACACCTCCCAGTCCATCGCCAGCCATCTCACTTACGGGGCACAGCCAGAAGTGAATCCCATGGCGTTCCAATACCTGGCGACTTTGTGCCAACTCAACAGCCCCTATTACCCTACGGCATCCCACGGCTACGGGTGGGTATGAATGACGATTGATGATATGCGGTGTCGCACCGCCGCTGCACTTTTGTGCTGTGCGCTGTATATATTTACGAATTATGCCTTTGGTCTTACAGCCATGATACCCAGTTAGCGGGCCCATGCCAGAAGAGAAGGCGCCCCTGATTAAATTAGAGATTAGAAGAGCACTGTCGCAAAGACTTGATTATCACTGTTCGTGTCTTGAGATGTCTTCGGTGGTGCCGAACGCTCGCTCACGCGCAGAGAAAGATCCCTGCGTGACACATTTGGCCTCCGACCAATATTATTGGCTGCCGTTCAAAAATAATATTAATTGTTATAAGACAAATAAATCCCTTCTTGTCCTTCCACCACGGCTATGTAATTCCTGCATCTAGCATGCCATGATAATCATCCGGCCGTTCTCCTACGCGCCTTATCACACACACGCTCGGAATTCCACCTCGGGAATGCTTTCGGACACTCCGCCGGCGACCACGTCTCACCGAGGAGCTGCTCCCAACCACACATGCAATGAGGTGAAGCCGGTGTCCCAGTGTCGGAACTCCTGACTCTTACGATTGCATTCCCAGTTGCAGGGGCCGACTCCACGATGGTCTTGCACTTCTCACCATGGCGACACGAATCTGAACTGGCCATGGTCCGGGACTGGTTCTTCGCCGGTCATGTGAAACACGACGATGGGTTTTCGGACCCGATGCCAGACATGCGGCAACGAGCCGTGGACCGGGTCAACCTGTGGCTCTTCAAAGCCGGTCATCTACCCCCGGCTCTCATTGCAACCGCTGGCCTGACCGAAGCATTGCTGCACGACGAGGCAAGTCGCACAGAACGTGGCATTTCTGACTTGGCCATGCAGAGCATCTATGCGATGGCGTTCGCGCGATTTGTCAACGGATTCGTTGATCGCGACGTGGCCCGTTCCCAGGCCGCCGAACTGGCCTTGGATGGCGCTGATGTCGATAATGTGGCCGCGGCGACCTCGACCGCCAAGGGGGAGAGTTCGATGTATGCCCATGCAGCCACAATCGGGATGCCGCCTAAATTCGTGGATTTGCGGCACGAGGTTACACACGGGCACATTCCTAGCCTGATATACCTGAAGCGAATGACTCTCCAGGCATTAGAGTGGTTGTGGGATAGATGGTGGCTGAAGAATGCTACGGGAGATCCATCGCGCGCCTTGAGGGAGCTGGAGGAGCGGACATGGCTTTGCCGGCAAGCAAGGGAGGCCGATGAATCTCGGGCTCTCGTTGCCCAGGGTGCAGCCACTGTCGGAATGAGCACATCTGATCAAGTCTACGATGCTATGGCCGTAGATGAGTCGAACGGTAGCCATGGGATAGTAGAGGACAACCCTTCTCGTCCGTCGATCAAGGGAGGCAAACCCTCTCGAAAACGCAAGCAGGCCGCATAAATCATGCGCATGACATTGATTTACAGACACAAACGCAAGAGCCAGACGACATATATCACAACGGCACTCTTGAATGCCAGTGCCATTCTTCACTACTAGTATATTATAGTAGTGTCATCGTTAATTTGGATCGTGAGTTCTGAGGTTGAAGTCGATCGCCAAGCCTGCGCTCATCGACTCGAGTTCGAGTTGCAGGTCAACGACTCGAACTCGGAGTCAACGAATCCGAATGTCATTCCATCTCTGTTTGCCTCCTTCACTGCTCTGTTCGTAATCTACGTAGCCTGCCAGTGGCCATGAGAGGTGAAATCTACCTTGCACCATCTGTGGTAGTCTCATACCATTCTATATATTGACATGCGTCGAATCCTCATCAGTCCTTATGCCAGATTTTCGCGTCGGTATCCCGGTCCTCCACCTTTCCTTCCTTCGCCATGCACAACCTCCCGATGAGGGCCAACGACGGCCCAAGTCATGAATTTGCGACACAGAAACCCTCCTACACTACTGCGAACAAGCTCATCTCGACACTTGCCCTACTCATCCTTGGGTACTACGTGGTTTCGTTCTTCGATGTCTGGCCCTCCACCATTAAACGGTCCATATACGAACTCTTCGTCTGCTTCGTCCCTTCGCCGCTCATCTACGCCATGCAGTGTGGACTGCTTCGCCTTGGACTGATCGGACCCGAAGAAGCGGTATTCACGAGAGACCAGTTTGGAGACGTACATGCGAAACAAGAGGCAATCCAGCGGATCTTTGGGCATCCGCAGTTCCCCTTAGCTCTGCGCAAGGTCAGGAGTCTGTCCGGTGTAAGCAAATACATCTCGCTGAGCAACGACACGGGGCCACCAGGCCTGGGCAATTGGGACAACTCTTGCTATCAAAACAGTGTCCTTCAGGGACTGGCTTCTTTGCCTGCATTTCTTGACTTTGCAGAGCGCAGTTTGGACCAGTGTGAAAGGCATGGTGTGTCCGCAGACACCCACAGAGCATTAGTGAATTTACTCGAGCAGCTTACGGATCTCGGCCCCCGAAAGGCTACTGTCTGGACCCCTCACGTCCTCAAATCCATGGATAGCTGGCAGCAACAGGATGCACAGGAGTACTTCTCTCGACTGCTCGAGGCCGTCGAAAAGGAGGCGGATGCGTATATTAAAGTACTAAAGCGTTCTTCTGTTGCTGGTCTGGAGTGCCTCGTGGCAAACTCGACCCCTCCTGCTCAGATTGAGGCAGACAACCCTGCTGCGAATCCGGAGTTGTCCTCTTGGCCGCCCGAAAAGGAAGTAGGCTCACGTCTACTACGTTTTCAACCACGGAATCCCATCGATGGCATGACTGCGCAGTGTCTTGAATGCAGGACTTGTGGGTTTACGGAAGGCTTTTCCTTCAACGACTTCAATTGTCTTACGCTAAACATGGGTCTCCGAGGCCCATCCGATCTCGAGGACCTCCTGGACGAGTACACTGCCCCGGAAGAGATCGAAGGGGTTGAGTGCGAGAATTGTACGGAAAGGCCAAACGGCACCCCTAAAGAAGAGCTTGCGCAGGCGGCCGAGAAGCCGGCAAAACGCAAGCCGGTCTTGAGGACGAAAACGAAACAAATCACCGTGGGAAGGTTACCCAAAGACCTGGTTCTTCACATCAATCGGAGCATCTTTGACGAGTACGGTAATCAGCTCAAAAATAGAGCTGCGGTTGCAGTTCCTTTCAAGTTGCACTTCCTCAGCCGGTGGTGCGCCCCGATCGTGCGCAACAATGCCTCGGTCGAGGCCGTCTATGAACTCAAATGCATGGTGACACATTACGGCCGGCACGATAACGGTCACTATATTGCATTAGGCCAACGTGGCAAGGAGTGGTATTCCTTCAACGATGATCTGGTCACGAATATTACCGAGGAGGATGTGCTCAACACGGGGAATGGGTTCATGCTCTTCTACGAAGCTGTCCCCATGCAGCCGAATGCGCAGACTCCTCCGAGCACTGCGGACATGGCTGTCTCATCCGAAACCAGAACTTCCGACCTCGAGCCAGATCTCATTCAGAGTCAACTCAAGAATGTGGCCGAGTGGCCGAGCCCTGATTCAGGCATTTATCGGGAGGCATTCACATCGAATATCGCATCGTCGACCGAGGGTTCAGCAATGTCTGCTTCACCTTCGTCTTCTACATCGTCCGCAATCGACGAGTCCGCGAAGCAACAAGGTTTCGAGGGGCTACCCACTCAGAATATGAAGACATCCAGCGGAATCGATGGCATGCCCCATGGGGCGCGCTCAACTGGTGCACCTGTAGCATCTTCACTGTTATAGACAGCTCCCGGGCAACGAAGTTATGATTTAACGACGAATAAAAGTGATACCCGGCGTGTTTGGCTTTGGTTGGGTTGATAGCATTTAGGCGGGTGGTAAATAGAACTGGACGAGATACGCTCCGAATAATGTTATTAGGGAAATCGGACCTGGTATCCTTAGTTCTCATGAGATTCTACAACTAATAACGGCTGGATGATCATTCAGCTGCCCTGGTGAATTCGAACCTCTGTGCCTAGGTATGTCTGCTGTTTCGTGACTTGATGAAAAGGGAAACCGTCTGCATTTCCGATCGGATCCGATTAGTCATCATGGCAAGACTGCGGCTGAATTGACCCCGGCCAGCGATTGTCGTCATTACGAGTTGATGGTCTGCATTCCCACGAACATCATTTATTACACAATATCTCTTACTCTCTTGGTAGACATGGCTTCGGGTAGAAGCTGCTGAGGCCGACCTTCTCAGCAGACATCTCGACGGTTGATTGCTTGTCGCTCTTTGTTCTCACCTCGCCATCATGTCCGGTTCCAATGGCGCTCCGCGCTTGAGCAGGAGGATCAGCGAATGTTTACCAGAAAATGTACGTGTAATCACGTCTGAACACCAATTCCAATGCCTGCCTCTCGCTCGCCCTGCTTGTATGGGCTCTGGGTGGTTCGCAATGCCGGCTCATTCCACCCACAACGCTGTTTATGCTCAATGCTAACGTGGCCCCCAGTTCCAAAGTGATTCGAGCAGCGAGGACGAGTTCGGACGCAAACTCGAAGTGAGTCCACCCAGACCATGAAGACATGGTAGAGCGAAATGAGACTAATCTTCCACGGACAGGTTATGTTTGATTCTGACCCTCTCCATCGCCGCAAGTCCTCTGTCGTCCTTTCCGAGCAGCCCGACGTGGACATACCATTAAGGCGCCGGTCGCAGCGAATGAAATCGCAATGCCTGGTCCACAATATGGTAGAGAAGACATCTCTCGGCCAACAGCCCAAGGTTGAGTCGAAGCTGGAACAGATTGACGAGGTTGATCACGGGATGCCATCCGGTGCTAGAAATGGAGATAAGCATTCCGCAGATGAGCTGCGGGCAACAGAGTCACGACTCCTCACAAAGAAACAACTAAGCGAAATGGCGCTTAGTGTAAGATCTCTGGCAAAGAGATTGTCGAATCTCAAGGTCAAGCTCAAGATCCGCTCGATTTTCCTGCTCACCAAAGTGTACGACAAGACTCTGATCGTCAAGACGAGAGATGTGGCTCGGTGGCTGCTGTCTAAGGATCGGTCGGTGCCGTACATCGTCTACGTGGAAAATACGATGGAAGACAGCAAGGACTTTGACGCCCAGGGCTTGATCGCCGAGGAGCCCTCGTACAAAGACCGACTGAAGTACTGGACCGTCGACCTGGCGCGAAAGCACCCGCAGACATTCGACTTTGTGATCACGCTGGGCGGCGATGGCACAGTGCTGTATGCGAGCTGGCTGTTTCAGCGGGTGGTACCGCCGGTGCTGTCCTTTTCACTGGGTTCGCTGGGATTTCTGACCAAATTCGACTTTGGGGATTACCAGAAGACACTTTCCCAGGCGCTCAAGGACGGTGTCACAATTAGTCTACGGTTGCGATTCGAGGGCACCGTCATGCGATGCTATAGAAGAGACGATGACGCCGAGGTCCGAGATATCGTGGAGGAGCTGATTGGCGAAGAAGTGGACGACCGAAACACCCATAAGCCTGATGGGACATTCGAGATCCTGAATGATATTGTCGTCGATCGAGGGCCGAACCCGACCATGTCGACGATCGAACTCTTCGGCGACGAGGAACATCTGACCACTGTCCAGGCCGACGGCATCTGCGTGGCCACTCCCACTGGCTCCACTGCCTATAACCTTGCTGCTGGCGGCTCCTTGTGTCATCCTGAAAACCCGGTTATCCTTATCACGGCGATCTGCGCGCACACTCTTTCATTCAGACCGATTATCCTTCCAGACACAATTGTGCTGAGGCTGGGAGTGCCCTATGACGCTAGAACCAACTGTTGGGCTAGTTTTGACGGGCGCGAGAGGTAAGTTTGAGCCATCTGATTCGTCGAGGCATTTTCTAACATTCCTAGGATCGAATTATATCCAGGCGATTATGTGACAATCTCGGCCTCAAGATATCCCTTCGCAAATGTGTTGCCACCCGGTCGAAGAAGCGAAGACTGGGTCAACAGTATCTCGAGAACGCTCCAGTGGAACTCCAGACAACGACAAAAGGCGTTCCAAACATGGGATACCGATGCGGAGGATTCGAAGACTCAATCGAAAGACGTGCAGAAAAATTAGGAAGGCGAAAACGAGCAAGCTCACAATTGAGACCAAACACGGCCGGGAGTTTCTCGTGCTACGAGAATTGAGCAATTCATGACCTAGAGGGATAGAAGCATACCTCACGAACCATGCGAACCTTGTAAATACTCGGCAAAGAGGCTGGAGTATACTAGCGTTATTCGTTCTGTTAACTTTAAGGATAAACTCCAGTTGTTCATGGCATCCTAGTATTATTCTGTTGAGTTTCAATAAGATGCACAAGGCTGAGGTCCCCCTACAAAAAGGGGTTCGGAGAACCTTCCCCAAGCCCCCTCTACTTGACTGCGTAATTATTTCTGGCTGCGACGTCGTTGCGGACAATGCCACCACAAGATACAAACCTACTGTGAACATGAAAGCAGAACACAACAGTATCTACGTGTAGTCCCTTTCCACGGGGACCTTCGACCTTGTCGAGCGATGGCCGGCGCGCCTCCAGGGCACACGATACCCTCGTACGCAGCCTCTCACGCGGGCTCACCGTCTCGACACATGTCCCAATACCCCTCCACCACCGTCACCACCACCACTACATCCAGCAGTGCTCTCGTGAGCGGCACGCCCGCGCCCACATCCACGCTCTCCAGTACGCTCCGGTACCCGTCGACGCGCAAGACGATCTACGACCGCAACCTGAACCGGTCGCGCAACGCGGAACTGTCCCGGTCCAGCTTCGCGTACCTGTTCATGGAGATGGTGTCGTACGCGCACCGGCGGGTCAAAGGGATCCAGGATTTCGAAAAGAGACTGAACGAACAAGGGTACCCGCTCGGGCTGAAACTGTTGGATCTGCTTCTATACCGCGCCGGGCCCGGCGCCAGTTCGACGTCTCTGACCTCGTCTTCCTCGACCAGTTCCTCCGGCGGCGGCGCGGCCCACCGTCCGCTGCGCCTGCTTCCGCTGCTCACGCTGCTCACGACCAAACTGTATCCTCTGCTCTTCTCGCGGCCGGCCGATTCACTGGAGCAGTCGACGACCAACCCGGCCGAATACATGATCATCGACAACACGCCGTTGACGAACCAGTATATCTCCGTGCCCAAGGAGATGAACCAGTTGAGCGTCGCGGCCTACATTGCCGGGATCATCGAGGGGGTCTGTGACGGCGCCGGCTTCGAGTGTAAGGCCTCGGCGCATAATACGGGGACGGATGTCTGGCCGAACAGGACCGTGTTTCTGATCAGGTTCGAGGACCATGTTTTGGAGCGGGAGAAGGAATTGGAGAGGCAGGGGGTCAAGTGATTGGTGGACCGGACACGAATGGATGGTCTCGAGAAGAAAGACTACTGACCCAGATATAATATGACATGAGAAGAGGGGTGCTGATGGAACAGGGAGAGGGTCCAAGAGCACATGGGTGGTACAAAATTGTCCACAGAGCTGAGGGTGCTCTGGATTGCAGTGTGCTATAGCCGGATGATGCCGTTCATGGGTGCTGCGGCACAGTTTCTTCAGCTAGAGCTGGCGTGCATGATACATTGTGCTGCCCTGACTTTGTCATGCCGAGCAGGGACACCCTCTCCGAACTATACCAACACCAGCAAGCACACGCAATGTGCGATACTCTTCTTGCAGGGGAGTCGTGCTCCCACCGCCACCGGTTTCACGCCTCACCCATCGCAACCATGCTGGTCTCACCACGCTCACGTTTCACTTGATCCCATGGCTCCGACGGAGGCGTTTTGGCTCGGATGGGGTCGTGGACAATGACGCCTATTTGATGTCAAGTCAGCCAGACTCGAGTCTGTCTCACGAGATCCTTCATCTGGATAAAAGGGCGAAATTCTTACCAGGAAATGCACTGGCCGGCGCCTCTGGAGGACCTGGATCCGGGATCGGTTGCGCATTCGGACGTGTACCGTGTCGCTCTATACAGGGGACTTGTACAGGGTCGACGAGAAGTACTGCATTGAAACGCATCAGCTGCATTCTTATTCTTCCCTGCATGACACAGAATACCGTGCAACGCTGACGGATACTTACCTGAGACCTCCATCTTGATAACTGAGGTATGAAAGGGTCGATATGATATATCTTGAGGATCGGTTCTCCTAAGGGAGGGGTTGGTTCGATGTTTGTGGGCGAAAGGAAAAAAGAGGCTTCATGATGTCAAGATCGACGCTTCTATAGCCTTTCCTCCAAGGCGAACGGAACCTCAGTGCTGCGCGTTTAGTGTCCAAACGACGGCTTCATCGCGGACTGCCAAACCAACCCTAAAAGTGATTGGGCCAGTGTCTCAGCATGCCCAACAGGCCTAGCCAGTATGAATGCTTTGTCCGGACGAGATATCATTCAACTCAATGATAAGAGCCTGTCTGGATGACCAGATCTCGTTTGCGGAGGAGGACAGGTGTGTCAATTGTGGTTCTGAGGAGGCAATCGCAGCGTTATTCTATGACTCCTTCGTCTTGGTGGTGGGGTCCAGAGCGAGCCGTTCTGCAAGAAGCACAAACACTCGCGAGAGAGCCTGTTTGACAGCCAGCCAGACGTTGGATATCACCATCAATAACACCATATCAAACGCACGGTCCGGTTCTCGCAGACGTGGATTGTGATTCCTTGAGGATCGGAAAGACAGGTCCCGTAATGTGGTCGAGGGCCTTTTGCAAAGTCGAGTCCAGTGAGACTGAGTCTACAGTAGGGACGGCGAAAAGAACGAGGTCATGGTCAAGTCGGTCAAAGTCGTAGGAGGGTCAATTAATCGAGAGCAAGGATCCTAGCATAAGGGTGCTAGCGTGGATTCGACATCTTTGTCTGAGTCGAAGCATAGGATCCATGAGTGGTGGATGTGATGCTCTGTCCTTGGATTACGCTGCTAGGCATTGGACACGACAGGCAGGGGGCTATCCAGCAGAGCCCAGAAAAGACTCTTATCTTAGATACCGGTAAGCAATCGTCGAGCAATCGTCGAGAGAGCCCTGTACCCTATTCAGTAGTAGTACCGTACCAGGCAGGAACCAAGAATGCAGAAACTTTTGTGGTCATGATCATGATTAGGTAGGTAAGTAGGTAGTATACTGCCTATTTTCATCAGAGATTCCCGATCTCTCTCTCTCTCATGCGCGTTCTCGCTCTTTTTCTCTTGGACGCTCACCGGCCCAATACCTGTCATCCGCATCTCTTCTTCGCCGTCGTGGCGAGCGAGACCTTGATCTTGAAATGGATCTCGAGGCAGAATACGACCTCTTCCGCGAGTAGCTGGTCCTATCCCGGTCGTAGCTTCGATCGCGCTCGCGATAGCTGTCCCTGTCCTTGTTCCTCTCCCTGTCTCTGTTCCTCTCTGTGTGCCGGGCACGATGATCATCGTCCTCATCATCATCACGATACCTGTGCTTCTCACGATCTCTTTCTTGCCTGGGAGCTACTGCAGTGGCATTCGCGCCAGAGGGACCCTGCCTCCCCCCACCACGCTGGTCCTCAGGCAAAAACCTCTCATCAACACCTGCAAGACCTCCACTGCCAAACCCTGCGTCACCTGCACTACCACTGCCCTTCCAGCGTTTGACTTCGTCGCCAAACTGGCCCGTATCCTGACCCTTGAGATTGGTGTAGCGCGTGCGGCCTTTCTTGCCCAGCTTGGTCATGTCTCTGAGACGCATGTATTCCGGCAGAACGGATTTATCCGTGACCTGGTCCTCGAACTGAGCCCCCATGACATTTCGGCGCTTGAGGATCTCGGCGGCCTCGTCGCCCTGGAAGAAGGCGCCCTTGTGGTGATACCGAGCGAGGAACTGGGCCTTGGGCCGGTCGGTCTCTCGCTCCTCGCGCTGCTTCTCCAGAAACTCCCTGTCTTCCCGTTCGCGTTCCTCGGCGGTCAAGTGGCGCCGGCGTTCGATCTCTTCGAGTTCCTTCTCGCGCGCGATCAGGGCTTCACGGTCGCGCTTCAGCCGTTTCAGCTCGCGCACTTTCCACGCCGCGTATTCCGCCTCCGGGTCGACCCCGTCCGTGTCATCGACCATCGCCTCCGGGAGTATCTCGTCGTCGTCGTCCCACGCTTTCCTCCCCTGTGCGCGGGCCAGTGCGTCGCGCTCCAGTTTGTCTTTGATTAGTTGCTCGGCTTGTGCGCGACGCCGTGATTGTTCGTCCAGTTGGGCGTCCGCGTCAGCTGCATTGCCAGGGCCGGTGCCTGCTGCTTGCGGGAATCCGTCTCCAGGTGTTTGCTTCCGTTCGGTCTTCTTGATGAATGTAGGTCGTTGGAATTTCTGTCGCGGCTCTTCCTCCTCGGAGGAGCTTTCCTCTTCTTCTTCAGATTCTTCAGACTCCTCTTCCGATTCGTCTCCTTCAGACTCTGGCCGTGGTTCTTCCCGCTTCACAGGTACATTCCTGGACTGCGCTGACGTAGGCTTTGCCGAGGTCTGCGGTGGTACCGTGGCACTTGTGCCTTCATCTTCGTCTTCCGGTTCCGTAACGAAGCCTTCCTCGTCCTCGTCTTCATCTTCGCTTTCTTCCTGTACCGCGGTCTGCGGCCGTCTGGGTTGAGGCATTGTTTGGGGCTTCCGCTGTGGCTGAGGGCGGCGTTGTTGTTGTTGTTGTTGTTGTTGTTGTTGTTGTTGTTGCTGCTGCTGCTGCTGTTCCTCCTCGGATTCTTCTTCTTCGTCAGACGACTCTTGGCCCGCAACTGGTTTGCCGGGACGATACCTTGCAACGGGCCGCGCTGGGTTGGCGGTCATCCGCTTGGTGGGATTGGGCATGGGGGGCGGCATTTTGGAGGGTATTCTTCGCGAGATGACAGAGCGGGCTACACCGCGAATTTAGTTGTCAAGCATGTGGTATGTTCCTTCCAGAAGCCTTCCAGAAGGTGCGCAGACAGCGAAAACCACGAATGCGTTGCGGCGGTCGAAGTCGTGGACTGGTAATGTTTTGGAGAGAGCGTACTTGGGTATAAAGTTCCCCGGTTCAAGTTCAACTTGAAGTTGACGTCGATTCGTCGACGGAAAATGAGCCTTGGCAGGTGAATATACTTTATTGGTGGTACTACTAGTAGTACGGTTAACTTGGTTCTATATATAACATACTAGTATATAAGGGTTTCGATGTCCGCACCCTCTCTTCTTCTTTCCTATCTATCAACGCAGTATAGTAGGGGTGACCAACAGATTAGCCGCTACATGCAAGAGGGTCAGAGAGCTCATGCTAGCGATGTTATTAGGCATTCTCGAAGCCGTTAAGACCTCCCTGCTTTGTTCAGGAAGCTTACCAGCTCATCAAGCGAATTCCTTTCTGAAGCACATCCTTCTTTGAGGCCATCTTTGCAGGACCATTACAGTGTCTATGACTACTTGCTAAAGTTGAACCCGTCAGATACCAGCCAACATGCTCTGGGATTCCCATCATGGGAGGCCGCTATCATGGGGAGGAGCGAACCGTGCAATATCGCTCTTTCTGTCGTATCTTCACTTGTCAAACCAGTGAAAAGTATGAGTGCAGGGTTTGAGTCTTACATCGGTTTGTTCCAACACCTCCTCGCTGTGTGCCATCACGGTTCGTTCTCCCTCTCGCTCCTCCGACACAACTACAACGTGGGTCTCCGAACCCCTTTCTATGATTGTTGTTACCTCCACTAGTACAGGTCTACTCTCGCCATCCAACATGGCGTCTTTCTACTCTCGACTACTAGGAACCTGGGAACTTCTGTCCTTCACCGCCGCCAACATTGACAATCGAGAGGACGTGACCTATCCAATGGGGTCAGCGTGCAAAGGGCAGATCATGTATAGCGAGGATGGCTACATGGCAGCTGTGCTACAATGGGGTTATGTTGAGCCTTACAAGACCGATTGGATTCGAGCCACAACAGAAGAGTTTGCCGACGCAGGAAGGAGGACTATGGCGTATTCAGGTCCCTTCTATCTCGACGAGCAGTCGAGAGACAGTCAGGAAATCCTGCATCACGCCAAAATCAGCATTCCTCCCAACTGGGTCGATACTGTTCAGCTTCGGCAGGCAGAAATGACAGAGGAGCACGGCGAGACTATTCTGACTCTAGGTCCCAAGTTTCCCATGGAGCACGATGGCATGAAACGAATCCTGCGACTGCGATGGCGCAAATGCCCGCGGAACGACACACGCAAGGCACCAGCTGAGGCAGGAATGTGAGACTGCAGACCAGCGATTGAACACTGTACATTCGGCACAGTCGATTCAGTCGTGGCTATTGGTAAACGCTATCTTAACATGGGGATTGCAACATTACCTACATAAGGGACAAGACGTTGGCAATTGCTGGGCGCAGGACCTGCTGGTCAGAACGAGCTCCCCGGAATATTTGGCATATTGGGGGCACAGAAGTGAAATACTACTAGTACCTGAGAAAGCAAGGCGCAAGCCAGAGTGTATATACGTACATTAGTACTAGTACTAATGACAGCCCTGGGACAAAGTTCCCGGTCGGTACCTTATCTTAGTTCTCATGCGGCTCGCTTCGTGGTGACGGCATCAATAACGGTATGTACTACTATGGCGTATGTGGCTCCATCATGGCCCGCCGGCAACGAGGAGTTCCGCGCAGTCCATTCTGCACTTTCCAATCCTCACCTGCAATCCTCCCAAAATGTGAACCAACACAACCAGGGTCTTTAGCGGACCATCTACTTCATTGATTCCCTCTGGCCTTGACCACTGGCACTGGCACTGGCAGGTCTACCCCACAGTCAGCATGGCCGTCAACCCAAGCCGTGATTCCGCTGTCGCAGACAGAACGACAGATTCTGAAAAGGCGACCACCGCACTCGCTTCGAGCCTGGACCAGGTCAAGATCAATGGCGAATCTGCGCAGTCCGAGCCCGTGAGCATATCTACCAATCCCACTTCTGGCGTCACCCCGGCCGTCTCGAAAGAGGTCGTTACAGAACCTCAGCCTACTCCCACCCACAAAAACCCGTTGAACCTGCCACGCTCCGCTGCCGACGGTGTCATCAGGACACCCCTGGCCGAACCTCTAGAGACTGCGAAGCCAGTTCCAAGACCACCGTTGACCCCGGAACAAAGGACAAAATATGCCACATTGCTTAAGAATGTGGCAGCATGGACTGAATTACCGGAATCATCTGCTAAAGGATCGAAGAAACTGTCCCTGACAGACTCGGAGCGCTTATTCCTTACTCGGGACTGCCTACTGCGGTACTTGAGAGCTACAACATGGAACGTGGCACATTCTGAAACGAGACTGAAGAACACACTGGTATGGCGTCGTGAATATGGGCTGGAGAAGCTCACACGGGACTATATCTCCATCGAAAATGCCACGGGCAAACAGTTGATCCTGGGCTGGGACTATCAAGGAAGGCCCTGCCAATACTTGAGACCATCCAAACAAAACACCGAACGAAGCGAACGTCAAGTCCAGCATCTGGTCTTCATGCTCGAACGTGCCATTGATCTGATGCCTGCCGGACAAGAGAGCTTGGCCCTGCTCATCAACTTCGCAGAGACAAAGGCCGGACAAGGCGCAACTCTGTCACAGGGGAAGCAAGTCCTAAACATTCTCCAGAATCATTACCCGGAACGTCTTGGTCGCGCTCTCGTGTCCAACGTGCCCTTCTATATCTCTGGCTTCTTCAAGCTGATTACCCCCTTTATTGATCCCGTGACACGAGAAAAGATCAAGTTCAACGAAGACATTGGCCTGTACGTGCCTAGGGAGCAGCTATTGAAGGAAAGTGGTGGTCTTGTGAACTTCGAGTATGTGCACGAAAAATACTGGCCCGCTCTCAATGACCTGTGTGAATTGAGGAGGTCTGAAGTCTGGGAACGCTGGGTCAAGGGCGGCAAGAGGGTTGGCGAGTACGAGGCTTACCTGAAGGGGGCAGAAAAGAGTCTGGCTGAGCGGGAGAAGGAGGACATTGCTGCGACCGCCGAGACTGGCAATTCAATCTCGAGTTGATGGGACGGGGTCCCGATGGCGTCGGATCATGCATTATGGATCAGGTAGTCATGTACTATTACCAGTTGGCATGGCAGGACAGGTATTGAAATGAATTGCATTATTGGGTACACCGTCTGTAGCCCTGCCCCCAGCCGGGCTTGCGTTCAGGTGGGAAAGAGCATGAACAGACCAATAGATGGGACAAACCACAATGATGGTGCATAATAGAAATGCGCAATGGATGTTAAATAGATGGTACATAGCATATACCTACCAACAAGGCTCCCTAGTACTCTGTAGACGCACTGCAGCGTGTAAAATCACATGTTATTTCCTCAGCCGGACTCGTTGTCATCCCGCCAAATTTGCGTCCCAGATTAGCATCAACGCAAACGCAGCCTACCATCCATCCCCCATCATTATTGTCATTATTGTCATCATTATTATCATCATCATTCTTCAACTTAGGTACAAGAGAATTACTCGTCATTCAGATTCACATTTCATGGTACATCCAACAAGACATCAAATCTCGAGATCCGTCGCTTGATCCAACAGAGGATTGACTGCCATTGCGCGCACTGGCTGCCGGTGTTGAACAACTGGCCTCCCCAGCCGACTCGGACCCAACAATCATCATCGATTGCACCCCGTTCGTCACCCGTCTTTCTCGTCTCCTCTCTCGCCCACAATCAGCCGCGTGCTGCCCGCATTCTCCACACTTTCGCACCGTCACGGATCCCTCTTCCATTTCAAACCATCTACCACAGTAATACTAAGTAACCCAAACCTGTCGCAGTCTGCGCGAAGAAGAGAACAGATCCAGCCTCGCAGAGATAGAAGATGCCTCTTGATCCGTCGCCATGGCAGAGAACGCTGAGGTGACCCAATCACCCTCCCCGTCAAACGATAATTCGGCTCCGGCGGACCATCCTTCTTCCACCACGGCGCATGCGCAGGCAGCCCACCACCACGGCCACGAGGGCACCTTTGTGCGACCGTCAGACTTGCTTCGCCCCAAGACAACATCTCGACCGAGTGCGCCTACGCAACCCGATCGACCCATAGACCGAGATCAAAGAGCTGGCCTGGTGAGGAACCATCTCTGCCGCCATCTTCGAGTTCGCTTGGAAACTGACTCCCTCCTAGAAGGCGATCCGAGACTTTCTGCGAATCCGCAACTGCTACGATGTATTACCCTTGAGCTTCAGACTCATTGAGCTGGACGTTGGGCTCACGGTCAAAGAGAGTTTGAATATTATGGTACAATGTGGTATGTCGGACACGCACACATACACGGGCAAATGACATGGTGCTAATGTTGCAGGGATCGTTTCTGCCCCGTTATGGGATTCCTCCACCTCCACCTACGCCGGCCTGCTCACGGTCAACGACTACTTGAACGTCGTGCGATATTACAACCTGCATGCCGACAAGCTCAAAGACGTGGACAAGTTACTTCTCAGCGACTTGAAAGGTGTGTATATGGCGAAATTGTCCGACATGGTAGCTCGAAACTGATCATGGACAAGATGTCGAGAAGTTCCTGGATGTCAAGCCTCCCGAGACAGTCTCGGCTTCTCCAGAAGCAATTCTATTCGACGCTCTACGCAAACAACTCATCTCTCGTGCTCGCCGAATACCGCTGGTCTCATATGACAGCGACACCCAGCGCACAATGGTAACCAGTGTCATCACGCAATACAGAATCCTCAAGTTCATCGCAATGAACGTGAAGGAGACCGACATGCTGAGGAAATCTCTCGCGATGATCAAACTCGGAACATACGGGAACATCGTCCGTTGTACACTGGACACAACAGTCTTGGATGTAATAGACGAAATGGTCATGAAGAATATATCGAGCGTTCCCGTTGTCACGACCGAAGGTGAGTTGGTTACCATGACTAGATGCAGACGGCGCACTAATCTACCTCAGGCATCCTCCTGAACGTTTTCGAAGCAGTCGATGTGATTGAGATTCTCAAGACCGGAGACTATGGCAACCTTACATGGACCATCGGTAGGGCGCTCTCGGCGCGTTCGCCCAATCACCCCGGAATATATTGCTGCTCGTTAGACGACGGTCTGGACACTATCTTCGAAACGATCAAACGATCCCGAGTCCATCGATTGATGATCGTGGATGACAACAATTACCTTAAGGGCGTTTTGTCACTCAGCGACATTCTGCATTACCTGCTGGTGGAAGGACAGGAGGAAACGGATCAGACTTGACGACAACAACTTTCAAACAAGTGGACAGCATAGCCTGGCGTTTGCAATGCATGGACTGGCGTTAGGTTCAACCACGGTCTCGAGCTGGATAATGATGTCCGGGAATAGAGAAACGGCCAAGGGCACAGGGAAGCAATCAGGTCGGCCTTAAATCATCAAAGAGAGAGATCGGGACCCAAAAATATATCATTCTGTTGGAGCTCCTGCCTTGTTGTAACTGTGAGCGTATACCGGAAGGACAGGGGCGGCATGGTGAAGCGAGACGCTGTGCGGATGCCCGCGCCCCAGCTGAAATCTTAACAATACCTAGATGTCATAGCATCTTTCACCGTCGGACTTTTATGGTCATGCCATTCACTGCGAATACTTTTTAAATGGAATAAGCCTGGCAGGGTATTCTGTATCACGTCATGCTTCCCTCGCAGATACCTACCTTCGTCCATCTGGATTCCAGAAAGTCGATGAATATGGCGCATCTCTAGAGCCTAAAAGTCAGCCTCGCGTAGTTGGACCTACGGGATCATAAGGTCAATCGCAGAGTGAGGGAGATGTGCCTGCTGGTATGTAACCCATGGTGCGTCTGGATCTACATCCTACGACGTACCTTAAGGTGTTACAGGTGAGGAGGCCTCGTCGGCCGCGACTGGATGCCAAGCCCACTTAACGCGATAACAGCGCGCTTTAGCGCTATCGCAACTCCAAGCATAAGTTGGACGCGTCGCGCGCAGTTTAACGTGTCGACACTTGCGGCCTCGACAACGAATGTTGCTATAACTAGTACCACAATCGAGCACCACCTCGATCCTCGGACCTGGCCACAAGATTCATACTACAGTAAACACAATGACCGACGCCAAAGAGAACCTCAATGCGGTCTTCGACCCCGCCGGTCGCGGGCTTTCGCCCGATATCCTCGGCGTCCTGGAGTCGACGCTGCGCTTGCACTCAATGACGGCCGACGAACTGTTCATCAAATGGGAAGTGTACTGTCTGAAGATGGGGGGCGAAGAGACAAAGCTCGATCTGGAAACGGCACGCATGTTCGCCAAAGACGTACAGGACGGGGTCGAGCGAGGAGATCGATCGCACAAGTCGACGGTCAAGCCAGAGAGGAAGACGACGGTGCACGCTACACCGAGGGCGACTGGCAACGGGGACGTTTTCGGGATGTAAGTGATGCTACCTACACACGAACATGGTGTCGTGGAACAGAACAGGCCACAGCGTTCGACCCGAACAACACGAAAGACTGACGAGAGAACATACAACCAGGCTCGATGAACTCACGCCCAATGCACTCCCGCGGCGGAATGGCAGCGTCAAGAGGAAAGCAGACTTCGACTCCCCAGTGCCGCGGAAAGTCAGTCGACCGGAGTCTACGAGCAAGGCACAGGCCAAAGGAGCGAAAGTGGCTGGACTGGCGTACGTATTCATGCGCCGTGGCTCCTGCAGGAGCATGACATGTGGTGGTTGCTAACTTGAGACACCAGAGGCATTCCGTTCTCCGAACGACAGAACGCAGGCCATACTGTCGAGATCTTGAACGAGCACCTCTCGTCGGCCGAACCGCCCATTGCCCCGTTCTCAGAAGCGCGCCTTCACATGGTGCTTCGCTCGGATTATAAAAAGTTCGCCTATAAGCCCATGGCGATGCATTTGTCGGAGGCGTCGGAGGTCTTTGACGACCGCATTGACGACTTCATGGCCGTGGTCCAGCAGGCTCATAAACTGGAAGATTCGTCATTCGGCAATGCAGCCGCCCAGAGTACAAGCGAAATCATTGCCGTGGGCAGGATTGCCTCGGACACCGCAGAGGGGAAACTCAACTCGGCATCGTTGGTGCTGGAGATGTCGAGGCGCATGGGTGCCGGGTTACGTGTTCCCTTGAAGGTCGACGGCTTGTCTTCCTACCAGTTCTTCCCCGGACAGATCGTCGCCGTACGAGGAACAAATGCTTCGGGGCTTTATTTCACTGTTACGGAGGTCTTGTCCACCCCCAAGCTTCCCATGCCCTCTTCTGTCCCGACACAAATCGACGCAATCAACCAGAAACTTGGTGTCTCTGAGGATTCGTCTGCCTCGTCACCTCTCAACATCATGATCGCCTCAGGCCCATACACCGCCGACGACAACCTGGACTTTGAACCCTTCCAAGCACTCTGCGAAAAGGCCGCGGACAACATGGTCGACGCCCTCATTCTCAACGGTCCGTTCCTCGACATTGAACATCCCATGCTTGCGTCGGGAGACTTCGACTTGCCCGAAGTTCGGGGTCTAGACAAGGAAGCAAGTATGGCCGCTTTGTTCCGTCTCTGGATCTCCGGCCCTCTTCAACGTCTCTGCTCAGCCGTGCCGAGTATCACGGTCCTCATCGTCCCCAGTGTGCGGGACGCAATCAGCAAGCACGTCAGCTGGCCGCAGGAGCGGCCTCCGCGGAAAGATCTCGCATTGCCCAAGCAAGTTACCATGCTCCCAAATCCATGCTATGTGTCTTTGAATGAAGTCGTGGTTGGCATCTCCTCTCAAGACATCTTATACGAGCTTAGCCGAGAGCAATTGGCCCACGGCGCCGGGTCTGATCTCCTGACCAGACTGCCCGGCTATCTGATCGATCAGAGGCATTTCTTTCCACTGTTTCCGCCAATGTCCAGAGACAAGCTGCCAAGTAACGGTGTGGTCAAAGCCACGGGATCATGCTTGGACGTCGGATATTTGAAGCTGGGTGAATGGATGCAGGTCAAGCCTGACGTGCTCGTCCTACCCAGCATATTGACCCCGTCTGTCAAGGTATGGCTCTTTTTCCTTGCGCTATCGTTGTAATGCCTTCCAACGCTGACGTGAATGACAGGTCGTCGACAGTGTGATGGTGATCAATCCGGGTCAATTGTCCAAGCGCAAGGCCGCAGGAACATACTCTCAGATCTCGCTGCATCCCAGGATATTAGCCGAGGACGAAAAGTCGCAGAGGAGCGTCCCCCACAAGGTATTTGAGCGTGCAAGGGTCGAAGTCGTAAGGATATAGATATCTCATAACAAAGCCCTTCTTTCAGGGCTGGGTGTTTTTGCCGTGCTATCCCCTGCGCCTTGTTGGATCGCATTGAAAGGAGACAGTCATCTCATCATACATGCCTAGGCCATAAGTCGTGAAACGTTTCGTTTTAGGCCGGCCAGAACCTCATCGTAAGAGTAGCACCCCCGTCTTTTTCCCCTCTCTTCTAGGTCCTGGCCGCTCGCCGATTCCACTGGATCTCACGCCCGCCACGATCCCCGACAGACCAAAATCTCTCCAGACCGGCTCCCTCTGTACACCGGCATTGCTCGCCTCGCCGCCGGGCTCCGCGGCTCCCGTCGCACCTCCACTCCCACCGACTCCCCTCGCTGCGCCCGCTCCGCCGGCCTGGTTCTGGCCCAGCGCGCGATTGATCCCGAACGCGGCATGCATGTCCGGCACGACGTCGTCCTCGTCCTCCGGGTTGAGCGGCATCAGGTGCGGCGGCAGCGCGATCTCCTCGAAAGGCATGAAATGCCCGGGCAGCTGGGCCATGCCGGATCCATCGCCACCGGCCCCGTTCGGCTGATGGTGGTGGTGGTGCTGTTGTTGCTGGGCTTGTTGAGCATTGTTGGAGGCGCCCAGAGGTGAGAAGCTCGTCGCGGACGGCGGCCGACAGAATTCTTCGAAGAGGTCGGCGAGCCGGGAGGAGGCCATGTGCACGTAGGTTGCGGAGGAGTCGCGGGACTGCGTGATCCGTTAGTTAGTTTTTGAAGGGGGCCCACGACGGCACGTTGTTCGTTGTCCCTGGGATTCAGGTTGGAACAGACTCACCATGATGATCTGAGACAGGGTATCGCAGATACTACAGTGTCAACCTAATGGAAGATATGGCTGACCTGGGGCCACAGAGTGATGTATTAAGGTTGGCTGCGTGATTCGGTGACTGGTACTACTAGTAAACAGATATTACCCAATAGGTGCCAGTACTAGGAACGGAGTAAACAATAACGCAGCGGGAGTGCGGAGAGGATAACTTGAAGGATGCCGCCACGCTGCTAGCGCCATGCAGCCTAACGGTTATGCGCGACATCGATTGAGTGCGCGACCCTAGTACTTTGCTTGGAGGTGTCTACGGTGGAGGATGAAATCTTTGGGCAAATCTTTCCCCCTGAAGAACAACACGACTTGCGTCCTCCTACTACCTAGATCCTGACGATAGGACCGGACTCCTACCATCACTCCTTTCGGCTGCTGAACAGTGCAGAATCAACCTGTGGCGCCCGGTTGTGCTATCCGGTCGAAATGCAGCACTGCACAGAAGCATTACCTAGAAGTGACGTATATCATATCCGTCCGGTGGAACTCCACTGCCTTTGCCATCTCCGTTCGATCGACGTTGTAACGGCTTTTATCCCGAGTTTCCTCCCTGGCCTTACATCACAAAAAGCACAGAAAAGGAGGCGCAAAAGGTAGGTACCTAAGGTAAGGTCCACTCATACAGTTGAGTAAGCCGATCATCATAGCGATGGGTCTATAAGACATGGTCACCTGGACCTACCACTGTGAATGCTGGACGATGTGGCGGCAATTTTATCATTGTGTCGTCTAAAGGCGGTCTGCTGACGTCAACATCAATATCATCTTGGTTGTATGGTTTATATTGTCTGTCTCTGTCCAGAGATATTTCAAGCGGTTTATAAGAAGAGACTCGTGTTCCGTTTCCTACTTACCCTCAAACTGTCAAGATCCTCTTGAATTGAAAACGTTGTGGACAATTCTCACCGGACGTCGAAACATATTATTACGAGTAACACAATGGCGCAAAAGATCCTTCAGGCAGGATTGTCCTCTGGGATGTCAGCGGTCTCGGGGTTTCATTCCTCGAAACCAGAGTCCCTTCCAGAGGACTACGATGGACTACAGCACGTTATTGCCGACTCTGTTGTACCCCAACTGGACACTAGATATACGCTCCGCGGCAAAGACGGGAAGGATGTCCAGGTGCCAGTAATATGTTGGGGAGCATGGCCTTGGGGTGACTCCAGCACTTTCCACTGGTCAGACGACGAGCTGCCCGCTCTCCGAGCGGCATGGAAAAAGTGTCTGGAGAAAGGAATGACGTTTGTGGACACGGCGCAAGTGTACGGGAGCGGGCGAAGTGAGGAGATCCTCGGGGATTTGATCAACAACCACAGCCCCGGTGTCGACCGCTCGTCCATCATCGTGCAGACCAAGTGGCTGCCAAACATCACCGACTCGGGGACCAATATCATCCACCCCGTCGAGGCACCTGTCAAGGAACTTCGCAATACCTTGAAACGCATGAACCTGACGTATATCGACTGCTATCTTGTGCATGGTCCTATCCATATCAGCTCTATCAAGCAGGCTGCCAAGGGTCTCGCACAATGCGTCGAGGAAGGATTGACCAAGACTGTGGGCGTCGCCAACTACTCGGTCGAAGACATGTTGAAAATGAAGGATGCTTTGGCCGAGTATGGTATCCCCCTTGCCACCAACCAGTGCGAGTACTCGATTCTGCGGCGACTCCCCGAGACCGAGGGCATGCTTGAGGCTTGCAAGAAGAATGGCATCGTCTTCCAGTCATACTCGTCCATCGGCCAGGGCCGTCTGTCAGGGAAATACTCCAAAGAGAACCCGCCGCCGAAAGAATACCGGTTTAGCAGTTATGACATGGAACATGTCGAGCCTCTGCTCGAAGTCCAACGTCGTCTGGCCAAGAAGTACAATGTCAGCGTGGCCGCCGTGGCGCTGAACTGGAACATTTGCAAGGGAGCGATCCCTGTGGTCGGTATCCGGAAGGAAAGTCAGGTTGTCGACAACATGCAGGCTTTGGGATGGCGGTTGACTAGGGAAGAAATTGAGGAGCTGGACAAGCACGGTTTTAAGGGCAACACAACTATGCTGTGGCAGCAAGGATAGATGGTCTATCTCACATAACATTTAATGACAACAATTCAATAAACCAACCAATATCTCGTGTCAGGACTTTTTCTTCTTTATGTGCTCGCTTTGTTACCGTCTACCTCGGAGGTTCGTCGATCTCTCTGACCATGAACATTGTAGTTTAACGCCAGAGAAACTAACTACTAGTATGGCTGTTAGTTGGAGCAAAGTTGGCTCAGAGTGCTCGTCGTCATGGCAGATTACGACCGAATATAGTTCAGCACCCCTGATCTGATTAGATAATACAATTTGCCTGATTATGCGTCCTCCCCTGGCCCTCCGCCTTACTAGTTAACCACAGCCTTGCCAACCCACCGCTTCCTCTCCTCGCCTCTCACCACTTAGCGAAAACAAGTTTATGCATGCTACGTTCTCGGCACGGCTGATATCCAGGTGAATCTGAGTGATCGTCATGGCTAGCTCTTTCCTACGTTTGGACCGCACGTTCATTGATACCGCCGAGCGCGCAACCACGCTTTGCGGCTGTCTCGTCCTTGCACATTTAACTGAATCGATAATGTATACTAATAATGCTCCATAGGCATCTCTTCTATTTGAATACTGGGCCAAGATCTACATGTCCCGGAGCAGTCTGCAAAGGGTAGGCATTGGTTTCCTCGGACACTGATGGTTGATCTTCACTCTTGAGCCGTACGCAGCCGCCGGCTGCGTCGTGAGCTTGGAGCATTGAGAAGAGCTTGTCCTCCGACAGAAAAGCTTCTTCTCCAGTCTTGGCTGTGCTTAGTATGCACAAGCATGCTTGGCTACCGCACCGAGTCTATGCCAGGAAAAATCATGAGAGTATTTCTCGGACATTCGTGGCTGCGACAGCTACCACGACCTCCTGTACAAGCCTCTCCTGGTACTGGACTCTTCCTATGAGGTTGGGCCAAGGCTGTTGTGGTGCAGCATTATCGTTGCAAGCGCGGGCCAACCGCGCATTTGACATGCATTCTTTGTCATGGGCCTATACTCCGGCCGGTGGTCGGAATGTGCCATCCAAACAAAGACCAAGGTAAGGACTACGACCTTCATTGTGATGCTCTCGGTTTGCCGGAGATGGGCTCAACCACCACTTAACAAGTCCTTCATCTTGGCGAGCCTAGTGGGAGATGTCTCATCGCTGGTGCGTCTTCGAAGGTTTATCTCTGTACATGTTGGGGCGGTCGGTCTCTGTCTGATAACCTCGTCCCGGCCGTCCAGTTCCTGGTCAGAATGGACAGAACCATGCTGTTCTTCGCTTTGGCATCCATCCTGGGGTTAGGCCTATGTTACAACCCTGAGATAGAATGCGTCAATGGCATTCGCACAGATATCGCTGAGTTCACGTTCGCCGGGAGTCAAGCAGACGATTATTGGGGTAATCTCTGCTCAAACAATATCAGCGTCCATTCTATATGGGCTGCTACAAAGCTGTACTGCACGGGACGCGAGATTGAAGCCGGTTCGAAGATGTTGACCGACTATTGCATGGAGTATGGCGCAACGAAACTGGCGCCGTATGCCGAGATTTTTCCTGTTCTGACGGACGACTATATCGCCTCGCTTCCTGTGGTTGAATACTTTGACATCAATGGCACTAAGATATGGGATTATCCTGTTCTTCTATCAAGAGACTTCTATATCGCCGGCATGAGGACCACGGTAAGAACAGACATAACAGTAACCCTACGCGACTAACATACCTCAGAGCGTTTTCCAAAAGGAGTATATCCTTCACCAAAGATATGGGTAAGACTCAGACAAGGCCATGGTAAGTCTGCTCTCTAACCTCGCCGCAGGTGGGCTGTCTATGGATTCTGGGGTGTCATCCTGTTGATTGGCATTGTCAATCGTTTCATCACGCACACTCTCCATGCTCGCCGCACACCAGCGTATGGCGACGTCGAGGAGCCCGGCACCAGGCTTAAGGCGCGAGGGATGCCATCCATCTTCAGTGTCGCTCACCACTGGGTTCGGATGAACCTGATTATCCCTGCGGCATTCGGATCTCACCATCAACGACTCCTCCATTGGTGCACTATCCCCACGCGAACGGAGACGGTCATCGTTGTCTCATTCTGGATCCTGAATCTGGTACTTTGCTGTGTCTCCTATGAGATCTTCATTCCAAACCTATAGTATGTTTGAAATACTGTTGATACCCTTACAGCCGCAACTGACAATGTTGGCAGCTATACGGAAGCCATCGAGACATGGCGTTACGTCGCGGACCGGTCAGGTGTCATCTGCTATGCCAACCTGCCGGTTCTATGGATGTTTTCTGGACGAAACAACATCTTCCTGTGGCTGACTGGTTGGAGCTTCTCAACATTCAACAGCTTTCACAGGCATGTTGCTCGTATTGCCACCGTCCAGGCAATAGTCAATTGACTGGCATATACTGCGCTTAAGCTCAATTGTAAGTCGAGGCATATTTGAGATGCCCTACCCATCCTCAGATCGCTAATTATGACAGTTGGGCAACTTGCGGAAGCCTGGCGTGAGAAATACTGGTATATGGGAGGCATGGTGGGTGATAATGGTTCATGGATGGGAATAAATGACAAACTAACGTCTTCGGCAGGCGACGGTCACCATGAGTCTACTGCTACTTTTCTCTTCCATCCATCTCCGTCGACATAGCTATGAGATCTTCCTACTCTTACATACTGTCCTTTCAGTGGTCACGATCGTTGGTCTATTCCAGTAGGTTGAGCCATCCAGAGTTGACGTCTTTGTACTGACCGTTGCGAACAGCCACACTGCAATCTTTCAAGGAGAATATGACCCATATCTATGGCCAGTAGTTGCTATTTGGCTCTTCGACAGAGTCGCCCGCATTGTCCGTTTGGCGTACTGCAATCTTCACGTTAGGTTTTCAAAAGAAGCTGTGGCGCCAACGACGACTACAGCGAGCTATGATAAGGCAGCTGATTTGATCAGACTGGAAGTCATTCCAGGATCGAGATTGCTCAAACCTGGCCCGGGTCAGCATTACTTCATTCACCAATTGCAAAGTGGAGAGGCTGGGAGAATCATCCTTTCACGCTGGCAGCATCCAGTGTGCTTGACGGCGGCAATGAGACCGTCGTGGAGGCAGATTTATCTCAAAGTCCTGACGAGAAGGCTGCCGAAACAAAAATCCATGTTGTTGCCAAAGATTCGCCTTCTAAAGGCTCGTCACCCGCTACCTCGGTCTCGTCGGGAAGAGGTCGGCCTAGGTCGAGTGCCAGCGGTGGTCGATACAAGTTGACATTCTTTGTCCGGCCGTTCAGCAGCTGGACCATGCGACTACGAGACGAATGCCTCAAATCTCCATCCGGGACAACCAATCCTCGAGTGTTCATTGAGGGTCCCTACGGTGAAAGGGGACCTCTGCATATATACGAGAATGTGATTTTCATTGTGGGAGGCACGGGCATTTCAGGGGCACTTCCGTACCTGCAGGATCATATCATCCGAGCGGCTTCTCCGCCGTCAGCAACGTCACAATCGGAAGGCACTCGGACACGAGATATCACTCTTGTATGGACGACGAAGCAATCAGCCATGATCCGTGACATAGCGTCCCCGAGGTGCAGCCTGTCCTAGGACGAGAAGACATTCACTGCAGGTTTTACGCGACTTCCAGCAAGGACTCGTCTGAGACGCCCCAGACGGTTGAGATCGGGAAGCCCTCACACCTCACTGCCGAACTCGGTATCAAACAGGGCCGGCCAGTTATCAGCGAAATAGTACAAAGCGTTATAAACGAAGTCCACATAGCCGGCTCAGCAGGTGGTCGAATTGCAATTTTGACTTGTGGCCCGGCCGCCATGGCCGACGAAGCACGGCTTCTAGTGCACCAGGCTTTGAAAGACGGCAAGCGTGGAGTGGAATACTTCGAAGAGACCTTTGGGTGAGTCTTCCTTCCGTCACGATACAGATGGTGTCCAGCTTGCAAGAACTAATGCTCTTCAGATGGTGAACGCTATCAGTCCATCCAATTGTCCGGTGTCGCTCGTGACTTTTGCGGCAGGAATCCTCTCGCTCTATCGCAGCGACCCTAGCAATGCCGGCTTTCTCAACCTCACTATGAATGCAGAAGACATAGCACGAAGTCCGAGGGAACGAGCAGATCTCTTTGATCGTTGGATGTGCTATCGATCTGTCCAAGATCCCATTTTGGTCGACGACTAGAGGTAATGGACAAGACCTGTACATGGCAGTAGATGCAGAGTTCATCTCCCAAATGATGATACACATATCAAGATATGTAGATAGAACTCGAGCCTTTGAACGGGAAGCACAATCTCGAGACGTGCAAAGCAGTCAAGCATACGATCCACATCTGATAGAGTGCGCAACCACCCAATCATACTCCAAGTACAATTCGGTCACATGACAAGGCTCCAATTTGATCACGTGAGACTAATTCTTGGCACTCCAAGCCCACATTCTCGAAACGCCCGCGACTTTGGACTTCGCGAGCGCAGAATCGAACAACCTCGACACATTCTCTCGACGCCCTCGACAACCGACCTTTGCGCTCTCGAAGTAAGTCACAGTCTTACCTGCAATTCTTCAGCTGCCTGATGTGACCACTACCTCATCAAAAACCAAACCATGAATAACGAGCCTGAGCATAAATACTGACTTTCGACCTTTCCGCAGTCCGAGAAATTCTTTCTCCTTTCGCGCAACCTACAGATCCTCTGTAATCATGTCTCACGAGAGTGTTTGGTACTCGCGCCCGCGCAGCTTCGGCAAGGGAGCTCGTGGCTGGTACGTCCCACCCCTGTTTTCCTGAACTGCGAACCTTTTGAATGCACATCTGGATGTACACGGAATTCTTTGGTGGGAAAGGGAAAAAGAGAAAGAGGAGGACACGAACGAGACCGGACAAGACTGTTTTAAGGAAGGAGAAGAAGAGGAGGATGCCATCTACCCACGATATGAATTCCGTCTCAATCTTTTGAACACACTCACACTATGAACGAAAGACAAGAGAATGGAACCTCCAACTGACATTTCAATCTCTACAGCCGTGTCTGCACACACAAAGCCGGTCTGATCCGCAAATACGGCCTGAACATCTGCCGTCAATGCTTCCGCGAGAAGAGCCAGGATATTGGTTTCATCAAGGTATGGCAAATCCTCTCTTACGATACTTGACACACCATTCCGGGAATGGATTCATGTACAACAAAAAGAAGGCGGAAGGATTTAATGGAACCACTGGTCCAAGGCGGCGATGGCTGACATTTTTGATTTTTCAACAGCACCGATAAATCACCACACATGGCGATCGTAAAAGCGAGTCGAAGTGGAGTCGACAACAACCTTGATGCATTGAAATCCGCTATGTGTCGTGGTTGGAGAGAGGAGAGTTGACCATGACTCGGTTATGGTGGAGGGGTGTGCGCGGAGCAGAGCAGCAGACAAGCTTGAACGGTGGTGATGGAAAGGTTATTCGCGGGTTTGCGTCCCACTACTGCAATGCTACGGGAGGGAGTCTTGAGAAAGAAAGAGCGGCTTTCAAGGACGATGACCATGGACGGTACTTTTCTCGGAGTTGAAAAGCGAACCTGCTAGACGATGGGGACTCGAATGACAGTTGTCCCTGGATGTCGAGAACGGAAAAAAGAAACCCATTTTTTCAACCTTCACACGGTGTGCGTTCCTGTTTATGATTCCTTTCTATGCCTGTGCTTCAAATCGAACCCTATGGACCGCTCGTACCGAATTTAGATCATTGCCCTCTGTACGGTCATCGCAGTATGCTATCATTATAGGCGGGATTCTTCTATGGGAAAGTCTACACCCGCGGCAATGCTGGTCAAGGATGGGATTCCCTATCCGATCGTTGTTGTATCAGGGGTATAGGCCACTCAAGTACCGACTCATAAAACCGAACCATCGTCTGCACTTCGCATAAAACCTGAGAACGTCGTGTTCATCCTTTTGCCATATCTGAGCGTTGTTCATGCAATAGCTTGGTCGTCTCCGTGCACGCCATTAACCACAGGAACCGCCTCAGGCGGTAGACTTCCAAGCTCACATATCACCAGATCGAGATAGTCGGCCGGTGTGACATCGTACATGATGTTCAAGAGGAACAGTCCTGGCTGATCCTGCCAGGCCTCCAACCCAGCATTTGAGAAGTCCCCTTTATCGTCTGGGTCATCATCATCTTTATCCTTGCCGCCGGGTTTCTTACTGCCTGCTTTCCCTGTTGTGTCTTTATCCTTGGAGCCGGACTTCTTACTGCTGCCTTTCGATGCCGCCGCCGCTGCACCAGGACCAGAAAGATTCGTCGAGGAGAAGACCTCGGGTTGGGCAGAGTCAACCAGAGCGTCGGCATCACCCAGCTCGTTCAAGATGATACTGTCCAGGACAGCCTTCGCGCTGAACTTGACTGTCTCGCACAGCACAATGACAGGGACATTTCGACTCTTGTTCTTCGAACACTCCTTAGCCATCATGGCGACCATGGCGGAACCGACGCGCGACAACAGCTTTCCATTGCCCAGCATTGCCGAAGCGCCGAGAAAGCATTTTGTGACAGCTTCCTGATCCACAATGTCTGCAATCGCGGTGAGCAGGGCGTATTGCACTCTCAAACCTGCTCGGATCAGGCTTCTCGCATGGTTTTTGCCCTCGAACATAGGCCGCGAATCGACCACGATGACTTTGAACTTCTTGCCCTGTCGATGGGCATTGATGAGCGTCTTCTCCACAATACTACTCTTCGCATACGTGAGGATGACGTCGCCGTCCTCGATGCGCTCAGTGGCTTCGCGCGCAATGACTTCGTCCGCCAGCGTGATTCGTTCGCGAATGTACAGGTCGATAGCCTCGCAAAGGCTTTGTTTGGCCTCGCTGTCCGCTGCTTCGACCGGCTGCGTCGAGATGAGGTTCTTCAACCATCGAATACTGTTGCCTTGACTCGTACTGAGAGGTCGAGCGTTGCGCAGATACGCGATTTGATGGTTCAGATGAGTGAGCAAGTGTCTGGATAGAGCGACACCGGAAGGAGTCGTATATGTCTGTATGACCTTCTTGAAAGCAAGCAATGTGGCCACACAACGAGCGTTTCCACCACATATCACGTAGTCTCGTAGCTGTAGACCAAGCGCCAGGACGGCCGGATGGATTTCCCTTCCAGCTCCTGCAAGAGTTGCCCTTTTCTCTTTCGGGTAGAGATGCGAGAACATTCCAACCTTCTTGGGTTCATGGTGCTTCTCTTTCTCGGGAGGGGCAGAGTTGAGAGTCTGCTGCTGCTGCTGTTGTTGGGAGCCTACACGTATGGGTAAAGTTCTTGAGCCAGAAGGAGTCCTTCTAAGCTGAGGAACCGAGTCGCTTTCTCTCTTGGTCGTGGACGGCCGTCTCGGTATTTCCACTTTCGTTCCTGACGGCCCTGGCCCGCCTTGGGTCTGGGCTGGGACCTGGGCTTGCGCTCCCTTTTCAGCCACCTTCTCTGCCCTCCTTGCTGCCTTTTCTGCTGCTTTCTGTTTCTTCAACTGTGCACCAGTCAATTTGGCCCCGGCACCAGCCTCCGCCACGTTTGGGTCTGTTGCTTTCCCAGCTGACTCGGCTGTCCGTGGCTGCGAATTGACTGTAACCTTCGACTGACCCTCTCCATTCGGTGCAGGCTGAGCGTGTCCATTCGTAAGATTGCTGTCGCTGGCGGATGGCATGGTAAAAGACGCGGCTGTTGGGTTGAGGGACGCACCCCCGGCGGAGGGGTCTGAGGAGTTTGAATCGGCCATGACTCGCAGACTGCCACGCTGGGAATCGATGAGAAGGTCAGGCACTATGTTACTGAGAGACGAGCATCAGGCACTCGGAATTGGAATGCAAAAGTATTGTGAAACGTGACAGAGTCATCTCTATTTCTGACTAACTTTGCGAACATCGAGTTGTAATGCAACCAACTGGGAAACATTTTTGGGTTTCAGGCACATCAAGCTGCGCCAAGCATATTACATAAGCCATTTCAGGAGGCACGAGGCTGTCATATGTACCTACATGTATGTATGTGCTTTACCCTCCTGCATGCTACTTCCTGCCTACCGCTTACCCACGATAACAGATTTCTGAATGGGTGGAGACGAAGCACGACTCAAGAGTAGGGAACAGAATACGGGCTCGAAGTATCTCATACACAATTTCTGTCGTCCTCTTCTGCCGGTCAAAGCTGGAAAGAGGACACCCGAACGCCTCGCTACCTATGGTAATCAATCATTCAGTCGTCAAACTTCCTCTTCAAAGATCCAAATGCCTCCTCGGCTCAATGCGATCGGAGCTCCTGAGACCCAGCTGGAACAGTCTCCTCGGTTCATCACAGTTATGCCGCGGCGCTGAGACCAAACATCTCATGGTCAGCAGCAAGCTTCTTCTTGAAGAAGGCGAAGTCGGAAATCAAAGCCTCCATCTCCGCTTGCATTTCCACTGCCTCCTCGTCATAGTCGGATTCGGTCTCGACCTCGTCACCAGAAGCTGTGTCGTCTTCATAGATCATGTCTGGCGTGGCGGCTCTTGATCGCTCGTCCGATGATACACTTTGCTCCTTGTTGATGATGATTGGGTTCTTGAGCTCCTCAAGCACCAGCTTTAGATGAATGCTCAAGGCTTCCTTTTCTTCCTCGAGCTGCCGGACCTTGGACTCCGAGATGGCGAGTTTCTCTTCCATGATCTGCAACATGTTCTCATATTTCGTGGTGAACTCGCGAATCTTCTCCGATTGCACGTCGGCATTCTCTTGAACAGCTCTAATGACCGAGACATTACCGCTTTGCTGCTGTTGACTAAGGGTCCACCGCAAAGTGCGGATTGTGTCTTGCATCTCGGCGATCTGAGCATCCTTCTCTGCTGACGAAACATGATCCTGGTTGACGATGGCTTTGGTGCGGATGCGTTTGGCTTGATCGGCGTAACGCAGAGTTGACAGAGTTTCGTCATAGTCGGCCGGAGCAATGCACGCAATCATGGCTGTCTTCGAATTTCCACCCAGCGAATCCTTCAACAACCAAGTAAGGATTGAATCGCGGTACGGAACAATGTCGCGGGTTGATCGCCTGGAGCCGTGCGTTCTCCCATTTTTAGGGTCGGCCAGTGCAGCAATGACTCTTCCGAGGGTGGTCAAAGATTTGTTGATGTTTCCACCTTCCCTTAATCTCTGACCGGTGGCCTCGGTTGCTTTTGCACGTTCCGAGCCAGCCAGATCGACGAGGCGGATTCGGGCTAGTCTCTCAGTGGTCTCATCTGTTCGGTAGTCGTGGTGGATCTGCTTGAGCATGATGGTGAAGACTGCATGGGACCGCGATGAGGTATCGTTCATCTTCGTCGAAGCCGTGGTTCTGGAACTGTCGCCCATACGCATGTACTTGAGAATCTCGGTGTAGTTTTTGACTTGTATCTCCGTCAAGTCCTTGACGTATGGCCCTTCGGTCGGTGACTCTCTGATTTTGAGATACTGCGGAGGGTCTGTTCGAGGCTGGAAGAGATCACGGACATGCTCATTGTAGACTTCGAAATATGAGACTCGTACGCTGTAGCTGATGTTGGCGCTCTCATTGGACTCGATCCGCTGGAAAAGGTCTTCGCAAGTCCGTGGAATCAGGCCGGGCTGGTCTGCGGTACCCATCATAGTGTAACTTTTGCCGGACCCGGTTTGACCATATGCAAAAATGCAGGTATGGTAACCCTCAAAGTTATGATCCAAGAACTCTTCTCCCAAGCAGTTGTAGACATCTTCCTGTGTAGCATAGTGCTCGTCTTCTGTGTCGTGCGACCAGAATGAGTTGTCGAATGTGAAGTTTTTTTCCTCCACGACTTTTCGAGTCTGAGCTCGGGCATTGGCTGGATCAGTCCCGGGCGGCGGGAGTAGTTTCGTGGACTGTGTCTGCGGATTCATCTCGATAAGGCACTGTGCTCCTCTCTCGACCTCTAAGATGAGATGTAAGCCGATACTCTCATTGCAACATGGTGTTCAAATTACCTCGTGGCAGAAAACCTCGGACTCTCACCACGACCTTCACATTTCCTCCCGGGTTCACATTGCCATTGAGAGACCCCATCGGTAAAGTGACAGGCGTTCTTGACCTCAATGACGGACTGGAGGCCGAAGAAGGCGTGGGAGTGTGGGTGCGGCTGTTGTTGGTGATACCTTTAGCTGGCGGCACCATCTCTGTCGCCTGGTCCAGAAGTTGCATACACTCTTCAAGGGCAACACAGTAGCGATCACGCAAGGAGACGTACATGAAATAAAACGTGGTAGAGGGAGGAGTCAGGGGCAGTGCACGATAAGCAAGGTGAGCTGGGACCAGTCTTGCTAAGTGATTGTTGCGCAGGCGCAGGCACAGGCGGAGGTGATAGTGTCGCGAGGTGAGGGCGACAGTCCGCTTTGGGTTAGATCCAAACAATGACGTCCATAAGGGGAAATTCATCAATTTTCACATGCATCGATCTGACTACCAGTTACTAGATACCTTAGAATGGGCAGCTTTAGATTAGTACCTAGGTGTGTACAGATTGACACTCACTCCTCCTTCATCTATACCTTTCCGCCATTTTGTCACGTTCGACCCTGAACCCTGATAAATCAAACCATCTCATGTTCAATGCAGGGTAACACCTGGCCCTTCTAGAAATGTGGAGTGTTGAGAGCCATGACACACATCAATCCAGAAATCAGTCCAGCGCATGGCAAGGTCAAAACCCAGCCCATGAAGATGAAAGCCAGCTGTCGCCAGTTCACAGCCCCAATATCATAGTTCATTAGTGCCACACCCATCGTGGCACCAGTGAGGCACTGGGTAGTGCTCACTGGAAGAGACAGACGAGACGCGAGCAACACAGTGACGGCAGCACCCAACTCGGCGCTGAATCCTCGAGTCGGCGACATCCGGGTGATCCTGTTTCCCATGGCGCGCATAATATGATAGCCATAGAACCAGAAACCCGCGCCCAGCAAGAAACCAGCGATGACCAGGAACCAAACAGGAGTATCCGAAGTGGTGTCAACCACGCCGGCCCGGAAAGTTTCATACGTTGAAGCCCAGGGACCGACGGCATTGGCCACGTCGTTGCTGCCATGAGCAATTGACATCAACATGGCAGAAGCAACCTGACAATAAGTCCACAGATGCTCGATGCGCACATCGTACTTGTTGGCTCGGGCGTGGATTGCTCGCAATTTCGCCGAGTCATGAGTGACACAGTCCATGGTAACGCCTCTCAGGAAACCGAATTTGAAGTAACTCCACCACCGTTGGGGGTTGGTCCAGCTGAGTTCTTTGACAGGGTCGATCCATCGCTCTCTCGGCGTCAAGACTCGCTTTCGAGCAACGACACTGGGGCCTAGATCGCTTGCGCTCTGTCCTTCTTCCAGAGCCGAAGTATCTGCGATGACTGGCTCGTCATTGTTCATTGGAGAGTGCTTCTCGTCCTTGAGCGAATTGACCGACGAGGTAGATTGCTTGTTGTCGGCATATGGATCCTCATAGTAGTCGATCACATATTTACCGTCGTCCTTGGCTGGGAAATATAAAGGTGGGTTTTCTCTGCGCAGAAGTGGACCCAGGGGTATATGGTAGGCTTTGACACGAGAATCTTGCTTCACCAGGCGGCGTTCGAAGTAAGGCATGAAGAAAATGTAACAGATGACCAGAACCCCGGCCCACACGCCGAGGACTATACCCACAGCTTTGCCTGCGCCAAACTCTTCAAGCGATGGTGCAGTCGGAGCCTCCACGACAATGAACAGGGCAAGGATGGCGGCCGTGGTGGCGAAGTAGAACGGGATCAGTCTCATAGCCCATTTGAATGGATCTCGCCGCTCCAGAACAGCGTATTTGACGGTGCCAAAGATCAATGCCGAGAAGCCCGCTGCGATCAGAGGTGCGATTGCCCACGACGCCGCGGTTTGGGATACACTGCCAGAAGCCCAGGCCCATTTGATGTCTGCTTGGGATGCGAACCCGACGCCGATCAAAGCTCCGATGACGGTCTGAGTGGTGGAAACGGGCCAACCCCAGCTTGTTGCGAGCATCAACCATGTGGCGCTGCCAACCTCGGCGCATCCCATCGCCAGCATCAATGCTCCCGGGCGATCTTGGAAACGGTCAATGCTGATGATACCGTTCTTGATTGTACTGGTAACGCGAGAACCAAGGGCAACGGCACCCACGAACTCGGTGATCATGGAGAGGAACCCGACCTGCGGCATGGTGAGAGTTCTGGCTGCCACAGACGTGGCGTATGAGTTGGCGACATCGTTGGCTCCGTTACCAAAGGCACTGAAAACGAATGCAATCGAAGTGATGGCCAAGATCCAGTCATACCTGGCTGTGATCGGAGGCGCCATGACTGGTTCACGCGGTGGGCAGAAGATACAAAAAGACCGCGGCAAATGATGTTGGCTGTATCCGAATGAATTGCAAGAAGAAAAGGTCCTAGAAATCAGTGATCACCTTGAGATATATAACTTGAAGAGAAAAGTTCGGCGGCAAACTGAGTTGACATGTCTAGAGCATCACGCATCGTACTAGGTGGCTCTATCATGACATTCGCTCCCTCCACTCGCAAGCATAAACCGGAGAAGAAACAGAAGGAGGAACAAGATCCGTAGGCGTGACTGAAGCACATGGGTTGCGACTGAGCTGGCGATAGGGTGCTCGAGCGAAAAAGTCCACCCCTGTCCTTATATGCCAAGACTGTTCCGCTCGGCCAAGAATTCCGCCAAGGGCTTGGGGAGCGGATCTTGCCTGGGCGGAAAGGGGTCTGCGTTGTGCTCTCCTGTCTGAGGGGCCAATCATCGCACGGGGACAATGCACGAGGGTGCTATGAAGAGCTTGATTGCGTGCATCTTCGTCAACAGAAGCTTGGGCAATTGCCAGCAACATTTCACTTCAAGATCTTATACAGCTCGATGAAAGAGGTACAACAACGGGAGTAGGCCATTACGCGAAAACGTACCACAATATGCGACCCAGACCTCACGCGACAAGTCTCCTTCTTCCGTGGCTTGAAATCGATCTGAAGGGGTCCATGGCAGCATAACTCGACGCTTCTCACGGGTGGAGCCACATTGCGTACTGGAGTTTTCTCCATTGCTCGTCACTAAAGGCGGGTTGGGCACTGGCATGGCAAGTTCTGGCCGCACTGTCGACGTATAGGACCAAATGACATCTCTGCGGGGGCCGAAGCCGCTGACTGACGCGACCTAGTCACTGTCTTGAAGTGACCGTTTCCTTGTTCGGTCCGTGCAAACGGTTCTTGTCGTCTCAACATAACCTATAGAGGTGAGCCGTATCACCACGTGGCCTTGGCAGATCGCCAGACACAGTAGCAGGCTTCGAGATCAATGATGGCTGGAAGCTCAGTTTGTGACGGAGAGGATGTCAAACATGGTGGACCTCACAGTACCGATGCAGGGTGAGCCTAGGTAACGAAATCACTTTGGCAAAAGGAAGTCGGGCCACTGCATCTGTATCCGCTGAGCACGTTGACGACCCTCCCATCACGCGTGCTGCTGTATCAGACCCAAAGCAATTCTCAATCTTCGTTTCCTCCAGTGCAAAGCAGTTGGTCGTCTTGCAAAATGGCTCAGCGAGGTCCGCTTGCACACCGGCGTAGGGCATGCAAAACAGGCATGATATGGTTTCGATAATGACAACGGGATACCTAGTGGCCAATCATTCGAGCCCGATGCGGCCGTCACGCAGTTGAAGCACACCTCATAGATTGGAAAATCGGAACTTTCAAACATACCAAGGTGCGAGAAGAACAAGGGGAATGGAAAGAACGAAAGAAATCTCGCCGCTTTCACTGGCCAATCATTGCAACAGCCTCGTTGCCAAGGTCTATTTCCTCTTCAGGGTTAGCGTAATTTACCTCTGTTTTCCATGTTCAGCATTTCAACATACAGACATCTTAGAGTCTCATTGACTATCTTCCGCTAAGACACTTGGGGTGTCTCCTTCTGCAGAGCATGGCAGACGCGCAGAATCGGAAGCGGTCGAGATCCGCGGAGGGATCTGGCTCCGACAATGAATCATCCGACGATGACTTTGGGCCAGCTTTGCCTTCTTCAGTGCCGCCCAAGAAAAAGCGAAAGCTGCCGTACGAGTCGCTGTATGTGGATGCCTTGCCTAAGGGTATAAGGTATTCCAGATCGTTAATGCACCGGGATCAGGTATCCACCGTGACCATTGCGCCTTCGCCTGCCGATTTTGTCATCACCACCTCGATTGACGGGGTGGTCAAGTTCTGGAAGAAGATGGCCAAGGGGATTGAATTTGCCAAAGAATATCGAGCACACGAGAGCCAGGTAGTGAGCTCGAGTGTCAGTGTAGATGGGGCCCTATTTGCCACCACAGGCGACGAAGGTGACAACACCATCAAGATCTTCGATGTCATCACCTTCGATTTGTTGACAATCCTGAACCTCGAGAACCCAGCGACCTGCCTCTGTTGGGTCCATCGAAGAGGAGCTGCACCTATACTGGCGGCGGGCATTGGGAAGGAAATTCACATCTACGATGGCCGTGGCGATTCCCAGACGCCTATGCATGTCTTGTCATCTCTGCACCGGGCTCCTGTCGTGGCTATGGCTTACAACCCGGCCTTCGACTGTGTGGTGTCTGCAGATTCCGGTGGCATGATCGAGTACTGGCAACCCAGCGACAACTATGAAAAGCCCGACAATGTGTTCAAGATGAAGTCTACCACCAATCTGTTCGATTTCAAGAAGGCCAAGTCTGCACCTTGCAGTATCACGATATCACCATCCGGTCATCAGTTCGCTACAATCTCTTTCCCGGACAGAAAGATACGAGTGATTGACTTTGCTTCCGGCAAGCTTTATCGATCTTATGACGAATCAATCGAGACCATTACAGCAATGCAGCAAGCTGGGACCGCCCTGCAGAAGCTCGACGAGGTGGAATTTGGTCGGAGGATGGCGGTTGAACGCGACCTTGATAATCCAGCTGTGCGGTCTAGAATCAATGTAATCTTCGACGAGTCCGGCCATTTCATCGCCTACGGGTCTCTCCTAGGCATCAAGGTCGTCAACACTTTGACCAACCGGGTCGTGAAAGCTTATGGCAAAGATGAACCGTTTCGAGCACTGAACATAGCGTTGTATCAGGGTGCGCCGCAAAAGAAGGAAGTAGTCACTGTCTCCATGGCGGCCAGCGCAAATCCGCTCCTGAACGAGGCTGAAGAAAGAGATCCCATGCTCTTTGCTACCGGATATGGCAAGGTCCGGTTCTACATGTTCACCAACGAGGAAGACATCAGCAAGTCGTCCCGGGATGTACAGAACGAGAAACCGCGAGCGACGGGAGGGAAGAAAAAGGAGACGAAGCAGGCCCAGACAGGGACATCTGCAGTTCTCCATACGACTTACGGCGACATCAATATACGGCTGTTCCCGGACAAGGCACCAAAGGCGGTAGAAAACTTTGTCACACATGCGAGGAACGGCTACTACAACAACACCATCTTCCATCGGGTCATCAGGAAATTCATGATCCAAGGAGGAGATCCGCTCGGTGACGGGACAGGCGGCGAGAGTATCTGGGGGAAGGAGTTTGAAGATGAGTTTTCCGATCTCAAACACGACAAGCCGTACACGGTGAGTATGGCGAATGCAGGGCCCAACACGAACGGGTCACAATTCTTCATTACAACCGAGAAGACACCTTGGTTGGACAACAAGCATACCATTTTCGGCCGAGCGTACCAGGGGTTGGATGTGATACATCAGATTGAGAATACGAAGGTGCGCAAGGAAAAGCCCGAAGAAGACATTAAAATCGTCAACATCTCGATCAGTTAGAGCTGTATATGGGTGATCTGGGATAGAATGGCGCTGACATTACCTGGGCTTTCTTACTCTCTGCTTCTGGGTCTGACTGTCGACGCCATACTTTGCACCGAGCTGGCGCCAGCGCGGTCTAAAGTTTGCCATCATGGTGCGGGCTGGTTGGATTGAAGGTAGAATCTCGATAAAGCGGAAACGTGCAGCGCTTCCACGCGCAAGTAAGACTGTAGTGAGCGTTCTCGTGGTCTGAGTCGACCCTGGTGTTCTCTCTCTCTTTCTCTCTCTCGCAATAAAGGATACAATCACTGCCTATCCATTGTTGTCCATGAGTTGATGTCGTTGTCCATCATGTAGCCGTGGATCCTAATAAATCTTGTCAATCTCGTTGTTCTCCGCCCGTTTCGCTTCTCCGCAAATTGCGAGATCTTCATTCAATCTCGAAACTTTTTCTCCCGCTTCCCAAATTCCCTCTCTCGACGCGTCTCATACCTTTCAGGCCAATTGCGCCTGCCACTCGCTGGTCGCAATGGTCAAATTACGTGTAGTAGTCAGGGTCATCCCAGAAGACGACTATCTCAGGAATCTGGAACGACCTGCGGGTTCCCTCATCCCCCACGAGAGACGGTTGATTGTCATCGTTCGAGAACCGCACAAATGGCAGGTTGGCACCCTTGCGCTTGAGGTACAGCGAGCATACAAGAGTTGCTATCAGCAGTAAGTGTATTGTTCCGCTCGGAATGCGCCAGCCATAGTACTGACCGTGCTTTAAGGGAGCTGCCCACCATCAAATACCTTAAAGACAACGAGGACGACTGCGACCTAGACCCCCAGCTGTACGTTTCTGATCTCCTACTCGACGAAGGCAAGGCCGCAAGAGATGGAGCAGATCAACGTGCCACGATCAAAGTCATACTCGAGCAAGGGCGTGCCGTGCGTGAAGGGTCGGTTGCAGTGGGCAGCTTGTTGGACAACCCTCAATTTCAGCTTCAACACCACAAAACTTCTCGTCCGCCTGTCCCAAGGTTTCCTGGTGTGTCTTCTTCGCTAGGGAAACGTTCGCTTCCACCGTCCGACGTCTATTCATCCGATCTGAACGGGAGCAAAAGGCCGCGACAGGTTGAGATACTGGAGACGCAAAGAGAAGAAAGCGTGGTCTCGTCTATTGAAAGAGACGCACTCAGAGCAGGATCACCCGAACTCGTTCAAGCAACACAAGATGCAGAACTTCGACAAGACCAGGTATGGGAGCAACAGCAAGAAGAACACCAACAGTCGCATCTGGAGCCGAAGACAGAGTCCCCCGAGCTATGGAGGGCTTTCCACAATATACCGGCAGCGACTGTGGATGAATTAGAGGAGCTGTCAGGCCAACCCCAGATATTTGCGCCTAGGCAGAGAGATTCAAGAGAAGTGCAGAGATCTTCGGAGTCCCGTCGACCGAATGGAGTTGCGTCAAGTGGCCAGATCGAACATTCCCACGCTCCCCTGACGCCGCCTACAGATGTATCTACAGGGCGTCTGTCGTCGGCGAAGGTGCGCTCTCAGAGCAGACGGGATGCTGCAAGCATTCCTCTTCCACATTGGTCAACCTCGGCCAGCAAATTCAAACGTCGAGACATCTATGATTACCCAGAGTCAGATATTGACGACACCCAGATGTCGCCTCGCTCGAGGCAAGCGCATCTTGGATCTCGGAAGTCAACAGACCGCTTGTCTCGGATTGAGCTTCTGCGATCTCCTGACGAGGATCGCGTCGAAGAGGATCGTCACCGGCTCGGCGTCAACGAAGCTCTGGATGCCTTGGACAACGAGTCTGTCTTTGACAACAATGGAGCCGCTCAGCAAGAGTTTGTTTCTCCCCAACTACCCAGGAGAGATTCCGCTCCGCTCGCGGATGAATACGAAGACTCTATCTATGAGGATGCTCCAACCAACGGCGTTCAAGTACAAGATGTCCATGGGGGATCCATTCTGCACACAAATCCATCGCCAGGCATGCAGAGAACAGAAGACAAGAGAACACAGACCCCACCACCACAATCGTACGGGGAGACCGACGATAAAGAGAATCATCATGAAATCCCCACATCGGCTCAACCGGTCTCCGGACGTACTCAGACGGAAGCCACTATCAAATTCGCCGGTAAACCTCCCACCAAGATACATCCTACGCCGACTCCTGCCGAAGCAGGTCAATCGACCGAAGCCAGTCCTGCAAAGAAGCGAGCACGGAAAAGAAGCACGGCCCGGGGAGGAGAAGCGTCCATCAACGGCGATGAACACTCGAGCCAGGTGACCGGCAGTACAAAGCAATCCCCTACTGCAAAACCGCCTGCCAAAGCAGCGCCAAAGCCAACTCCAAAGACCAATAAACGTCAAAGGACACCTAGACACGACAGCCCTGGAGCACAGTTGTCACAATCGCTACAGGAATCCGCACGCAAGCAAGTGTCTGTGAACGCCAACGTGCCTGGCGAAAATCTTGCAGCTGAGCAGAAGAAAGCACAGGCCACCGCCGCGGTCGGAAAGAAGCATAATGCTAAGGATACCACGAATGCCAAATCGGATAGGGAGACTGAGCCGTCCAAGGAGCCTGCAGAAACCCAGAAGGAAGAGTCCGTCACTGCGCCCAAAAAGACACCTAGGCAGAGAAAAAGCCAGGAACAACCGAAATCAGCAAAGGCAGTTGCCAAGTCTGCTGTACAGGAGAATGTTGCTCCTAGTATCGTCGTGCAACGCTCGGAGGAGGCAACAGCCCATGCTATACCTCTTCCCAATTGGGGTTCGAGTCCAGGTATGGGCGTCGACCCACAGAAGGCACCGACCCATGACCAGACAAAGTCACTAACAGCTCAAACCGCGGACGGCTCGAGAAAGAGCTCATCTATCCCGCCAGGCTTTACTGAAGAAGATATCAAACTCTGGAAAAGCCGAGAGGGCATGACCAAGGAGCAGTACCAGGCTGAAAAGAAACGTAAACAGCGGGAGGCGGCCGCCGAGCGGAAGAGGCAGGAGGTTGCAGCTAGAAGGGAGAGCGCGGGCAAGTCATTGGCAAGGGAGATTCCCAAATCCGAGGCTGAAAGTCCTGCTATTGCCGTGGAGAAGGGCCCTAAACCGAGTGCGAACGCGAACAAGGCTCGGAAGAGTGCTTCCGCAGAAGATGCGCCAAACAGTCTTTCTGCCGAAGATGTTTCCCGGCCTCCTCTCAAAGGTCCATCAGCCAAGGCGAAGGCGAAAGACGATGCTGTCTCTACTCAGGACAAATCGGTAACACCAGCAAAAAGTGCCACCTCCTCCTCGAAACCGGAAACCTCTCGGGATGCGTCATCAACTACAAGCTCCTTGAAACAGCCTGAATCTGAGGCTGGCCTGACGGCTAAGACACCTGCAAAAAAGACAACCAAAACACCTTCAGTGAAGTCCGCTACTGCTGCTACTGCCAGTAGTCCTGCTCCTACCACTACTACAGTCGCCAAGCCAGCAAAGACAGCAGCCAAGGCGCAAAGCAAGACAACGAAGAAATCAACGCCTGCTCCAGAGAAGAAACCAAAACCTGTGCCGGCAAAGAAACCCACACCGGCTGAAGCAGGCAAATCATCCACACCTGGTTCCAGAGTTGAGACAAAATCAGCATCCAAATCCACTCCAGGTTTGATCTCGACTTCTTCAACCTCCGCCAAACCAGCACCCACACCGACCATCGCGACAGCAAAGAACCTGACCGACCTCCGCACGGCGATCCGTTACGCAGCTCACATGGCATCCACCACGGCCTCGAGCTCGCTGTCTCGCTCTCGCGCTTCTTCTCGACCAGATCCAAAGCGATCGGTGTTGAATACATCGAGCTCGGATGATGATGACGACGACAGCAGTGACGATGATAGCGACGATGACAGTGATGAGGAACAAAAGACGGAGACTGCCAATTCTGCCAATACCGGGGTGAATGGGCAGCAGACGAAAGTTAAGGTCCGGAACCCAACCAAAAACCAGAATGGAGCGCTCACTTCATCCTCGGATTCGACCAGCGATGATGACAACGAGGATGAAAGCGAATCAAGCGAAGCAGTGCCGAAGTCTAAGCCGGTCATCAATGCAAGTGCCAATACGAAGACACCGACAGCTGGCAAAACAACTGCAAAGACACAAGGTCAAGATCAAAGTCAAAGTCGGGCTCAAAATGGAAGTGGACCTATAGTCAACAGCAACACCGCAAGCGTAAGCAAGCGCATAACTTTGAGCCGGCCAGATCGAAGTATTCGCGATCCGAGCGTTGAATCAGACGATTCTGACGACTCCGACTCCGACGATGAATTGTGAGGACGAGATCCAAGAAAGAAAACGCACTGAAAGGGGCATGTCTTGTTTGATTGAGTGTCACACATCACAGATCACTCAGCCTCGGACTACCAACACGTCTGGACCGTGCGAACGAGATTCGAGGGCTTATGAACCCCTTCGAGACCCCTGGGGCCGCTCGTCGCCCGCTTTGTTGGGTCTGGTTCGCTTCATTGTCAGCCTTAATGATGCGGCTGCCCCCTTCCACCGGGGTCTAGCCTCGTCGGGTCTGCTGTTTGCCCTAGGAGTTTTGAGTCAGATAACTACCCATGTTTCTTGCTCTTCATTTGAGTAGCTCCCTGGTTAGCTCTGGGGATGGATGGAAGGATTGATAGCTGGCTGGATAGTTGAAGGCTAGGCAGTTGGTTGGTTGGGTAGTAAGATAGTACAATCATCGTTCACTTGGGTTCCGGTCACCTAGGTATTTGCAAGTCCTGAGTCCACTTTGACCTACTGACCTAATCCCATCGAGCTGGTTGTCCAATACTTTCCAACCCTAGTAATTTGGGCATACAATGGATAAACTTGCATAGCGAGTGGATGGGATTGACGCACAAAGGGAGGATGGCAGAATTTTGTACGTCGATGATTGGGGTTTGAGTGCGTGAATAGGTGTAGTCGAGTCAATGGACGAATCCCGTGTGCTTGTACAGATAGATATCTTACACCGAGAGATATCTTCCACCGAGAGATATCTTCCACCGAGAGATATCTTACACAGAGATACGACGCCCCAATTCTGGACACAAACACCAATTCAAAGTCCGGAGACAGAGAGGGCCGGGAACTTGACATGACTGTTCATGGTGTCTTTTATTTAATAAAGGTCTTCAAGTTGCTACTTCGTGACTGTGGCTTTGACTAATCAAGGGAATTGATGTCTGAATAGAGTACAGTCTCTTTTCTTCCCTTTTCGCCCTCTCGAATCATGCAGGCTGTCCTCGTGCTTCATGCTGCATCCTGTATCTGGTATCATGGTCCCTGCGTGCTGAGCGCTTGCTTTCAACCTCCGAATCTGGATCCAGGGGTCATCGTCTGGTCAATTTGACACAGAAGGCCACCCCCAGCAGCAGTGCTAGTCGTGCTAACTAACCCGTGAGGACGATAGCCGAGCAGTCTTCGACCACGACCCCGACCACAACCCTCAAAACCTCCAACCTCAAATCGTCGAAGCTTGCTGGAGCTTCTCACTAGGAAGCCTCAGGCGCGATGGTGTTTCCCGCGACGATATTCGCCCAGCCAATAAGACGCCAATGCTTTTCGATTCTGCGACTGAGGGCGATCTTCTCGCCGATGGCGGTGCAGGCCGGGGTGGTCAGGGTGAGTTTTGCGGCGTCGGCCTTGACGCCCATGACCTTCGCACCGGTGGCGGTGCTGCCAATGTTGACCATGAGGACCTCGTTCTTGGCCAACTTTGCGACCTTGGCCTGTTTGCCGTCGGCGGTCTTGACGCCCAACAACCGTCGCAGCAGGAAGTAGTTAACTTCCAGCTCGATGTAGATTTCGGGCAGTTGGCCCCTGAGGCCCAGCACGTGGCCGACCAGACGATCGGCTCGGCACAGCGTGGGATCGACGCGGGTCCCGACACCGATCAGACCGCCGGGAACGGCGAATTTCAGGTCGTTGTGTTCGGCGAACAGACTGACCACGCGAGACATGATGGGGCGGCAGATGGTCTGGCCCTTTTCGTCCTTGGTGATGATGCCCGGCCGGATTTCCACTTCGTCGCCGAGTTTCAGGACCCCGGTCAGGATCGACCCTCCTGCGACACCACCCTTCAGGTCTTCAATCTCGGCGCCGGGTTTGTTGACGTCGAACGATCGGATCACAATCATGTGCGGCGGGGCGGTGAAGTTGCGCACCGGCACGGGGATCTTGGTGACCAGATACTCGTTGATGGCGTCGATGTTGTATTTCAGTTGTGCGGAGATGGGGATGATGGGCGATCCGTCGGCCACGGTGCCCTTGATGAATTTCAGGATGGACTCGTAGTGGGAGAGCGCGCCTTCTTCCCGCATCAGGTCGACCTTGTTCTGCAAGATGATGATGTGGTTGAGCTTCATGATCTCAATGGCCGCCAAATGCTCCGACGTTTGCGGCTGGGGGCACGTTTCGTTACCCGCGATCAGGAGAAGAGCCGCGTCCATCACCGCGGCGCCTGATAACATGGTGCTCATGAGAATATCGTGTCCTGGGCAGTCAACGAACGACACGTGTCGGAGCAGACGGTATGTGCCTCCACATCCGGGTCTTTCACACGGAGGATCTACTTCCTTTTCACTCTTGTAGCTCTTGTAGCAGGTTGGTCGTGGACACTCCTGGTTGTCACACTTGTAGATCTTGGCGTTGGCGTAACCGAGCTTGATGGTAATGTTCCGCTCCAACTCGTTCTTGAATCGAACCGTCTGCACGCCGGAAATGGCCTTGACCACCGTCGACTTTCCGTGCGCCACATGTCCTATCGTTCCAATGTTGATCGTCGCTTGTCGGGCTATGATCTCGGGCGTTAGAGGCGTGAGCGTGGATATATCTAGGTCTTGAGGTTCTGGTTGTTCGGGAAGGACAGGGCGAGCGACTGGAGGCTCGGGAATGGCTGCTGTGGTGCTCTTTTTCAGCGCCGATTTGGGAGGTTGGTTGCTTTCTTCGATTTCGTCCACGTCGTTCTCGTCACCGGGGGGAGTGCCGGGCTGCGAGAACTCGTCGTCGGAAGGGAGGTCGCCGTTGGTAGACATGATTGCGGCTGCTGCTCGAGAGTGAAGTAGGAGTTCGGTGCGGAAAGTTGGTCTCGTCAATGGAGGCGACGAGGGCTGCGGTAGATCTCAAACGGTAGGTGTCCTGGTCCACGAGCGGGCTGCTTCGAAGGAATCAATTAATCTCGCAGGGGAGATATCGTGAGGTTGAGCTTCTGAGGCCGCTGTTCAGGAGCCGCGGACGTGGTAACCAGAACTGAGTGGCAGCGTGGAAGAGTGAGTTGATGTGAGTGTTGATATCAGCGCCGGCGGAGGGGCGGGAGGTTGTGAAATTTGTGGCATCGCCTTGCCAAGAGCTTGACTCATGGAGTCCGTCTAAAGCGGCGGGTGTCAGTCGCCTCAGCCTCGTCACAGCCTGACTAATGTAGTAACCCCCTAACTCAGCCTTGTCGACCCATCTTATGGATGACTGTTGGTGAGTAACCTCTTGATAGATATTATTCTATTATTCAGCACACATCTCCATCCCGGATGCACTCAAGAAAGCTTATGGGCGAGGCATGGAATAACTTCAGTCACATTGCGTATTCAAAGGGACGTTGCCTATAAGACTATCCAGTCACTGAATACTACCTAGAACACTCAACACCACGATGCTCTCTTCATCTTTGGTCTTGCTCTTCGCCTACCATGTCTTTGCAAAGACCTTGGACCGTACACTAGACTGAGTGCCAGTCCTGTTAGGCCTCGCGCCTTGCCCTACCACGACTTTACTATTCAAGGCCCTGTCGAACAGAGACTTGCTCCTCTGCCTCCTCCGCCGATCCGCACGGTATCTACAAATCAGCCACACCGCCCATATTAAACCCAGCACTAAGGTCAAGAGCCCCGAAACAATCCAGTAGACCTTGAAAGGCTCCTTGACAATGACGCCGTCATCTTTCAGTTTCCAATTGAACATGGGCGTCGCAAACAGGTTGGCAACGAACGTCCAAGGCAGGAAGACGAAGCCCGCCAGAGCCAACGCCACCATGGCCGAATTGGACCACCTTCCCTGCCAGGCGAGAGTCAGACCGATCCGGGCATCATGTTGAGCCACCTGATAGGTCATGATAGCCACTTGCTTGTCGAGACGATGTGATAGTGTCTCAGCATCGTGCAGGTAGACTTTCGTGAGAGATTGCATCTGGTACAACTTCTGGTCCAGCCGCTTACATTCATCCTTTGTGGTGTCATTGTCCAAGGTCTCCGCGTAGGCCATATTGCAGCCCTTGATCCAGCCGATCTGATCCTGAAATACTCGGAGGCGGAAAAGAACGTTGGTGAGCTTGCCACTCAAGACGTGAAATCGGCCAACGGCTGCTTCCTGGGCCTCGGCGATCATATGGGTGCCTTCTTCAACGTCGGATGCATTTGGAGGATCAATTTCCCGATCGAGGACCCAATCCCAGGTGGCCAGTCCAAGCGTCATCTCTATCGCGCGGGTATCCCAGTTCATGGTGTCCAGGAGTTGAAATGTCCATTGTAAACTGATCGTGATCTTGATATACGCGAGAAGCATTGGATGTGCCAGGTGTTGTCTGAGTCGAAGGATCTCGGCTTCGAGCTCTTCTCGTCGTTCGTCACCATCCCCTTCCCGATGGAACATGACAGCGGATGTATGTCGAGTCGCATGAAAGTATGACCAGGCTATCGCCCATGATGTGCCGCTGGTGTAGAAGGATGTGACCGCCCCACCGTCAGCGCCTTCCTGGCCGAGGACTTGATAGGGAGAATCATCCCAGAACGTGATGTGCGAGCGGATGTAGGCACCCAGAGCTGCGAGTGGTAGTCTGGCATGATCGAAGATCTCTTTGACCATGGCCCGCTGTTCGGTTCGTTCTGGAAGAGGCGTCACTTCCGTGTGACCCGGGATTGTTCGATATGTAGGGTTCTTCTCCGGGTCTTTGCTGAAATCATTGTGCGTTTGGATGAATAAGATCTTGAGGGCGGGCTGTCCACTCCAGCGAGCAATGTCCTCGGTGTTGACGTTACTGGGTCGAAGCCACTGTTTGATGCGGTTGACGTCCGGTTTTTCTGGTAGTATTTCTTTGGAAGGCTCCGACTGCCCTTCGATCAGATGATACTGTTCAATCTTGTGGTGACCGTTGTAGCTGCTCAACTCTCGATCGAGCATAATCAACCCAGCCTCACTGAGAGTGTTGGACGTCATCGTGTTCACCTTGTCGAACGATCGACGGTGGCGGGTGATGGACCAGGATGGTTGGTTATGAACCCTTCTCACACACGATGGGCACTTCTTCTAAGAAAGGGTGGGCGGTTCTCGAGAAGTTCCTGGATGTTGCGAGAGACTTTTCAGAAAGACCATCTCAAACGTTTCTTTTATGTGTTTATGTGCCCGTCTGGCTGTATAGTCCATCCTCGTCAGGTCGAACATTAGAGTCACAAGACAGCGTCGTTCGCATCCTTCCCCCTCCTCCCAAGCACCAGGCTGTGGAAGGTGGACGGTTGATTACTGGGTACCTGATTCGACGATAGTGGTTGTTTGCCTTGAAACAAAGGGGGTTAGAAGCATGGAGGTCGCCGAAACAGTACGCGGACCGGGCGAGGCAACCTTCAACAGCGCTGGCATCCAAGTGTTGTCCTTATCGGACGCTTCTGGGCCAATAAATGAATCTGCAACTCTCATGGATCTTCTTACGGGATTCGCTGCATTTTCCGGGCGTTGAAACTGCTGGTATTCAGCCGCCTTTCAGTCATGTAGATCGACGTGCGAAGTCTTGCTGCCTGGCGCCCATGTCGAGGATATCTCCTTGATTGGTAGCATAGCATCTGGGGTCAAGGTCAGCAGACCATGATATAGACACCCGTTTTCTATACAGACCTGTCCTTGACTCGGCTGGCCTAATCTCTGCTTGTTCAAGAGTTGGGATGTTTACCAGGTAGGTACATCCCCGTCACCAGGGTCTGCATCTTCATGCGTTTAATGCATTTGTCAAACCGGTCAGGTAAGAAGCTCTTCTTCAACGAGCTTCGAATCGATTAGCGGTAAGAAGCTGGCTTGACTCACTGGCACATGTATGAGATTGCCGTCTACTGCGTCAGGAGCCCATCTCAGTCACATCGACTCTTGGGACGACGACGATAGCTGGCGACGTTTAGATTCGACAAACATCAAGGTGTCCTATACTAGTAATGCTCGAAACATCCTCTAGGATCTAGGCGAGCCTGCAGAAATACAGTATGCAGTAACGACGCCGCCACATGCTCTCGGAAAGCCTTGAAAGACGACAGTTACCTTTCTTTACACATCCTCGTCGAGATCGTCCTCATTCCCTTCCACCATCTCATAGCCTTCACTTCCTTCAATGCCATCCGAACCATGATCACTGTTTTTGTCGTCGTCGTCCTCGTCGTCATCATCGGCGCCGTCAATCGGCTTCAAGCCATAGTCGTCCTGGAAGAAATTGAGATCTCGGATCTCCGGGGTGAAACCCGCCTGGGCGAGTCCGTCTGAAATGGCCTGCATCACCAATAATTAGCACCTGATCCTGCGTGTATGGAGTTGGGACGTGAATATTTTTACCTCCTTCAATCCAGGGGCACATGTTACAATGATATCAGCCTTCCCTGGGGTGAACACGTTGTATACGACTGTCTTGAGGGCGTCCTTGATATCCTCGACCTTGATGGCTCGGACCTTCTTCAGTAACCTCTCCATATGGTCCTCAGGCAGACCTTTCATGACCGACCGAATGAAACTGGCACCTGCAGCGCTGGCCAGAGTCTGCTGCTCGTTGGCAAACGCGACAACGATACTGCTAATGGCGCCTTCCAGCATCAACGAGTCGAACTCGATGTCTCCCGTCATGTGACCCTCGACAACTTTCCGGCTGGCCTCAAAGGCCTTGTAGGCATCCGGAGAACGATAGACATCAAGGTAGACATAGCCGGACTCCAAGTCGTACCCCATGTTCGTGCCGTAGGCGAGGCCGGTCCCTCGTACAGCGGCCCAGAGTGGACCTTCCACTGCATTCATGTAGGCCATCGCAACCATGACTGCCGGCATCTTGGGATCGTCGTAAGAAGTCGGTCCGCGTGCCGAGGCGTACGCGAACGAAGAATCGATCGTTGGCATTGGCACAACATATGCTAACTCCCCGGGGTTTCTCCCTGCCTCGCTGAGACGATCGATTCGGCGGCCAATTGGTGTGAGCTGCTCCTTCGTCTCCAGACCTTTCAAGAAGGGTTTCCAGGTGCTGACCGGCTTCTTGACCTTTTCAAGGTCCGTGATGACGAGGACTCGGAAGTTCTCAAAGCGACAAAGATTCTGGCGCAATCGTTCAAATTGCTGCACGACATGCTCGGGACTCGTTTCCAGCAATTGCTTGATGCGTTTCAGGTAGAGAGCCTTAACAAGGGTACTGCGTGCACGGCCGATGGACTTGGGAGCAAGGTGGATCATGCGGTTTACCGCCACCAGCATATCATCACCGCTGCGTTTCGAGTCTGGCACATCAGCGAGTAGTCGTGCGTTGATGGCCTTGAGCCGGTCCACGTCGAAGATGGAGTCGAAGAGGAGTTCCGACAGCCACCTAACGGCGACACTATACCGTTCAATCTCCACTTGGAAACTGACTCTGATCCCTTCAACATTGCCTAGATTTGACGCTGCGTCGATGGAGTATCCGACCGTATCTCGTTCCAACTCGGTCACCACTTGTTCGAATCCAATTGTCTGACCATTTCTCTTCACGGGCAGATTGAAGAAAGCTTCCATGTAGATCGACAGCAGTGGGCGCAGTTCATCAGGAAGTGTCTCGGTCGATATGATCAAGTGAATCCGGGCAAAGTTTGATGGAATGTGTTGGAAATCAAGGAACAAAGGCATGTCCTTGGCGTCAGTATCGATGATCTGCTGATATCTGCTCTGCGGCTTTCCAATCTCCAATGCAAGGCCTGCGCGAGCACCCGAGGTGTTGACGAAATGAATGGAATCTGGAGATGGGACTTTGAATTGAGCAAGCAGATCTCGAGGGATCTCGCGATCATTCTCCGCTTTGGCTTTGTCGAGCTTCTCCTGCATGTCCTTCAACCCTTCAGGCCCAAGCCTTTCTTTTTGCTGCTCGATTCGATTGGCCTCATCCGTTTTTAACTTCTCAGATAGACGCGCCGAAGGTACTCCAAGGATGGACACGTGGGGAGCGTCTGAGATGTACTTCTTGATGAAGTCTTTCCACTGTTGTTCGCTCCAGGACGTCAACGTGTGTGTGTACTGGCTGAGAGTTTTCACGTTCTCCAGTGTTGAGCCGTCTCTCTGTCCATACAGGTAGTCAGAGATGATGTAGTCAGCAAAAGCGGTGGGTGACCCTTCGGCATTGAATTTGTACGTCCGCACTTGTCGATCGATACAATCCTTCATGAAATCCATGTCCAGCGGCTTGCCCATGGCTTCCTTCAAGACCTCGAAGAACCGCCTCTCAACACGCTCCAAGCGCTCGGTTTCGACACTAGACATTGAGAAAGCTATTTCCGTCCGTGGACGGCTGTCAACCTGGTAGTAAACACCACTGGCCAACTGCTCCTTCTCTACAAGAGTGTTGTCAAGTAAGGCAGCTGGCGAACCGGCGAGATAAAGGAGTACCACATTTAAAGCCGCCGTAGACAGTGGATCTGCGCAGTCAGGGCCCAAGAAACGGATGTCAATTTCTCCAAATGACTCATCTTCCTCCGGGAACTCGACACGCTCCAATGTTGATGTTGTTAGAGGCGGCGCCTGCTTCGACTCAATCCAAGGCCGTCGGAATGGGGCGTCGGGACTTGGAATGTCCTCCATGATCGATGTCTCGAAGTCGTCCAACACGGCCAACAACTCGCCATGGTTGACCTCGCCAAAGAGGGCCAGACAAAGGTTTTTCGGCTGGTACATGTCGCGGTGGAAGTCTCGGATCCGGTCGGCCGTCAGCACGCGGAGTTGCTCCATCATACCTCCAGTCTCGTAGCGGAAGCCGACGCCTTCTGGATAAAGGATCCTTTTTGATCGCAGCTCAATCAGCTCCGCGGCCGTATTCTGCACGCCCTGCATCTCTGAGTAGACAACACCAGCGTCGTGGCCATTTCCGTCAATGTGATGGACTTCGGTTATACAGCCTGCGTCAGTCAACGTTGGGAGGATGACATGCTCCAAGTAGACCGGTAGAATCTGGGCAAACCCAGCCCAGCCAGCGGTTTCCAACGTATAGGCCGTATGATCCGTCGCCGTCCAGGCGTTGGTGCCGGAATAAGCACGAGTTGCGAGTTTGTCGAGGAAACCTTTATACTTGTAGCTCTTTGAGCCCATGAAGCACAGATGTTCCAACGTATGTGGCGCGCCCGAGTCGTCGTGGATTTCAGTTGCTAACACGAAAAACCCATGCAATTTGGGTCCCTGTTGGTCGACCACGACCACTCGCATTCCCGTTCGCTCTGATTCATACTGGGTGATCTTGGTGGGAGAATATTCAGGTACAATTTGTTGAAGCTGCCGAAATCGCGGGCCCGACCTTGATGACACCATGTTGGCCGAGCGCAGAATGGCCTGGCAGAGTTGGTGGAATGAATTGACGTGTTGTGACTCTAACGCCAGTCTCACATTAGTCCACAGTTCTTCAGCGTGAAATAACAAGCTGGTCAAAGGCTATATCGGGAGAAAAAGGGCGAAGAGGCAAACGATTCCGGCTATGAGATACACAGCAAGCCTCATTTACCAACGGAAAGACCTGCCTGATTGTAGTAATGGCTTGAGTCCAAGGCTGACAGGTGCTTACGTGGTGTAACGCACCTTCTTTTCAATTTGATAGCAAACCGTTTTCGACGTCAGTAATGTTTTCCCAATAGGTGCCCACCAGCCTTGGATCGCAATTGACCAGCGACAAGCAAATTCCAGCACTGGCAGGGAGAGATTGTGAGGCTCGACGGCAAGGAACGTGCAGAGCCCAGTCGAAGACTCGAGCAGTCTGTTGATCCTGGATATCCCGTTGCGATACAAGAGTCCAGTCCCGCGAGGAGACTCTGTGAAGGAGGTGGGAGAGAGCGAAGATATTGCTTTAATCACCAGGACTTCTAATGGCCGTACGAGATGTGAAAACGAGATGTATTGTGTACCTTGGTCCCGTCCCCATGCATTTTGGTAGAAGTTGAAGTCCAGACCACATTCACTCCCCGTTTCGGCACTAGGAATGCCTTGGCGTCAAAAGCAGTGTATTGTTAAGATGCTAGCATGTTAGAATCCACGTGACTCGACCGAGCCTCGCCGCTTTTGTAGCTACGGCCATTGCGACGGTATACTAGTACAGAGTAGTAGTCCTGAGGTACCTACGTGGAGGTGATATTTGCGACAGAGCAGTTGCAGGGTTACCTCACAAAAACAGAAGAGAGGGTGGTTCAAGTATTATTCCGGACCTAAAAGATCAAGTATTATCTTGCAAATGTGCAAAGGCCCAACATATATTTCCCTTCGGTGGTCCAGCCCGTCGTCTATCCAAAACATGCACTGAGGCCCTCTCAGCACGATACAATTACCCCCAGACTTTTGATAAACCGCTTTGCTAATGCCTGATGATGACGTGCCGCGCCTGTTTCCGAAACCGACCAGAAATATGCCGCTTATCATCCGCTTCAAGTATGCACAGGAAATCCGTGTAAAATGTCCACTGTCGTTACGGGGCGTTGGTGTAGAGCTCTTGAAGAGGGTTCTGTCCCTTCCGAAGAGCCCTGTTCTTTTGCTTCTTCTCTTTCTGCAACTTCATTTCTGCCCATCCCTGCTCTTCGTCGTCATCGTCCTGTTTTGCCAGCGGTGATCTTCGGCCAAGAGTATTGACCGACGGTTTCGCTCCATGCATTGATGCTCGAGGTACATTGTCGCCTTGTGACCATGGTCGGTAGGTTGATGTGGTAAATGTAGACGATCGTCTTGTGGAGGAGGCATCTGGCTCGCCAACGATCGACACCGGTCTATATCTCGGTGCAAGTCCAACATTGCTACGCTCTGAGGGCGCAATCGATGGGGTGTAGTACCCGCCGTTGATGTTGATGGCTGGCACAAACGATGGGCTGGAGTTCCATGGCGCCATCCCCGAGTGGAGAGCACTCATGGTCCTCGACGCCAGCTGAGGGCCTGATGATTGCTGCATATGAACAGACTGTGGCCGTTGCTGACCAGGCTGAGGCGGCATGCCTGGCGGAGGCTGTCCCTGTCCACCCATCATCTGCTGCATTTGCTGCATCCATTGCATTTGCATGTGCATCATTTGATTCATTTGTTGGGACATTTGGATCTGCGCTTGCTCCCCAGGGCTCACCATTGGAGGCATCCCTGGCATCCCTGGCATGCCCATGGGATATCCCATGGTAGACAAATTGCCAGCGATTTGTGACCTGGGTAGCATTCCCGGGGGCGGCGCAGGCATGTCATAAGTGCCTGATGCATTAGGGCTACCTCTTCTCGCCGCGCGCGCTCGTTCCTCTCCAGCAATGACTCCAACAAGACCTGCTGGATGTACAGGGTGAGCGGTCGACGGACCTGCTCCTAAAGCAGGGCTGGCAGGGTGGATCGACAGAGACTCTCGAATGGAAGAACTGACGAGGCCAGCTCCATAATAAGGGTCTTGAGGCAGATGCCGTGCAAAAACGGGCAGGTTAGGCCCTTTCGGAGCTTGACTCACCACAGATGACGCAGCTTGGCTCTGACTTACAACTCTGAGGTTGGGATTTGAGGGCAATTTCGAAAGTTGAGTCGGTGGCCGATTCTTGTTTGGAAATCCATGCGCCGCTAGGATGCCCAGTGGAACGTCCTCATCTTCATCTTCATCCTCTCCGCTGCTCCTGCCAGGTTGTTTCAAATCCATTGACAGATGAGACAATTGATTGTTAAGGTCATTGGAGCTTCCGTTTCCGAGCTTCATTGTGCCCAAGCTACTCTCGGTTCCAGATGATAGCTTTTCACCCGTCACTTTCATCATCTGCTGACGGTAAACAGCCAAATGAGCCTCCTGCTTCTGCCGCTGCTTTGTAGCTCGACGATCACGCTCAATCTCGTCATCGTCCTCATAGTCATCGCTTACGTTCGAGTCACTGTCATCAGACAAAGCACCCAACCTTCGGTCCATTTCCTTCTGCTGTTTGTATTGTTCCCATTGAGCCGGCGTCATCACCTTGTTAGAGGAGACTGGTTTCGGGGGAGGGACTTTGGTCTCTTGGTACATATTGGCGAGTTGGGCATCGGCTGCGATGGCAGGATCGAACGTTGCGCTATGCGTCGAGCTTGGCGACAATGCTTCAGTCGCTTCTCTGATCGGACTGGTTGACATCAGGTTGCTGTCCCTCGATCTCGATTGCATCAGTGCCACTGGTCGTTCATCCTCCTCTTGTGCTGGGGCTCGTTGGCCGACTGGCTTCCTCGAAGGAAGGACAGACCTTGACGAGAGAGGACTATGACGAGACCTATGTAGACTGTTTTCACGCTCCCTGGCAGGACCCCCTTGAGTGATAGTCTTCGAAGGGCTTGGAGATCGCATTAAGCCATCCTGCGAATCATGCGAGTTCCATGAATAGGGGGAGGACTCGACACCTTGGGCGCCATCTGTCCGGATAGGAGAAGGTACAGGCGTTCTGCTGGAACGCACTGCAGCTGCGCCAGGGTAGCTTGTAGGAGGGTAGCTGGTCGAAGGGGAGGACATAGGTTCCTATGAATGGTCAGCCTGTGGGAAGAGAATGAAGTCTCAGGATAGAGTGGTACCTCTTCCTGTATCGGCCGGACAGGGGCAGAGCCTGGGCTAGACCCAATATGGTCGAACATGTTGCCGAAGCCATCCAACTCGGAATTCTCCAGTGCTAGGTCAGAATCGAAAAGTCGCGGAGGTGTCGCGGTGCTGGCAGTGCTGGCAGTGCTTGTTGTGACCGCCCTGCTTCTGTTGTTATCGATCACTACATGGGCACCCGGTGAGCCCGTCGGTGACCCTCGACTGCCTCTCACAATTCCAAAAGAGAATGTCCGGCCTGGACTGCGCAAAAACGCCGGTTTGGCTGCCGAGGGTGGCGGGACAGGAACGTCGTTGGGTGACCTTTGTGTAGAAGTATGAAGATTTTTATCTTTATCCGACCTCGTGTCGACGGATGATGGATTCGTGGAGGAGATGCTGAGTCGAGTAGAAGATGCACCGCTGTCATAGGGGGCAGTAGAATGGGAACGTTCTGTCCCACCACTTCCACTGAACATGGTCAGTTTTCTCAATGGTGTATACATGTGCAAGTCCTCGCCTACCGATTGCTCACATCCTGGCGCGCTCCCACAAATATGTCGTCTTCTTCGTGATCATCATGGTCTTTCGGTGGTGGCCTTGGTGCTCCACCCGAAGCCATTCTCATCGAAAGGCCACCATCAAAGGACTTTTCTTTGCTGCCGGGCCGCTCCAAGACCCTGAAGGAGGAGTGAGAGTCGGGAGGATTACGGACTTCATCCAAGGCATTGCCTGAAGATTTCCGTCGCTGAAAACCCTTGGGCAGCTTGATTGGCATGAAGGTGGTTTAGAATGACTGCGACAAGCCTGACCAAGGACCAATGGATATGTGACTGTGTGTCTGACGGGCTCCGGTCTGTAATCGAAGAAGTAAAGGGGTTTAAGGACACAGGACTAGGACGAGGTCATGGAATAAGTTGGACGCGGCCGGCAACCTGCATGAAACGATGTGGTCAGCAACAACATCCCCGGTGAGAAGAAAGTTCACAGAGCCTACATACTGTGTACTCCGTACAGCCTCCTTTGACCTTTTGTACCCACTTGTCGTCAGCGGAACGATCAGGAACGGTAGACCACACACTCGGACCTCTAGAGATGCTGGATAAACCAACAAGTGTAGGAGGTGGTTGGACCGAGCGTTATGTCAGACTGCGGATGGACACTATTTTTGTACAAGCGAGGGATGTGAGCGGCAGGAGGACGAAGGAGCGATGGACAAGGGCTGGACGGGAAATTGACGTTCTTTAATACTGCCACACTTTGAAGTGAAGAAGCTGGAGCATGAGAGCTTGTGAGTAGTGCAAAAAGCGAGTTGTCATCAAACATATAGAAAATGAGACGAAGATGGGCAAGAGTGTAGGAGCAAAGCTGCAAAGCAGCAAGTTAGTGGTGAATCCTCCTTGCCTGCTCTAGGGACCAACCAGTGCCTGTAGTGCCTGCACTCGCGCGGTTTTTGAGACATGCCCCAAAACAACGCCGGGATCCATTTTTTAGGCGACTTTACTTAAAATGTTATAAACAGTATGCCCCTCCCCAGGTATGTTCCGGCTTGATTGTGGCCCAATGCCATGTTTAGTTGGTCCCCTAGCCTACTACTACTTACCTGGTATGCACCAAGGAGCCCGGGAGGACGCAGAGTGACACTTTCTGGGCAGCCCGCAGTACGTAGTAGCGGCGACATCACTTGTTCCGCATAGGTACAGGCTGTAGGTAATCATCAAGATATACCTAGGTAGGTAGGTAATGCTTGACAGTCTACTGACCTACGTACAATTACTGTTCATGCCCAATAAGGTAGCAACTTGCGACATTATCTCGATGTGAAGAACCTCTCATACAGCCTGCGCCTATACGTTGGTAAACGAGTAGATACACCAACTAAATATCAGGTAATAATGGGGGGGTTTCTTCTCCTGCAGCGAGTGATTGCCCTCCTCACGATGCCAATCACAACATCCGCCAGCTGCCGCTGAAGACACACACAACTGCAACATTGCATTCAATCCACCGGCCCTCCGGCCAAGGGCGGGATTCAACAATAAATAGTCTGGGTGTTTACTCCTCGTTTTGTGCCGCTTTCGGTCAATTTCATGCCCTAAATCAACCCAAGGTGCTTACCATCAAGCCATCTTTTCCATGCAGGTGTTGACGCATCGTGCACCCCCAGCCAGTGCCTTTTATTGTGGCGCTCTCGCCTCCCAGTCTCTTGCCCGTACTACCAGGGACCGGGGCGACCGTAGCTGTGCTGGACTCTTGTCTGCCCCGTGGCAGGCTGTCCTTGCTCGCTGGAGCCCCGCATGCACTTCGCCTCCTCTTGGCTTGCAAGATGCGTACCTGGGAACCGAAATAAGGAGGCGGGAATCCGGGGAAAAGACCAGTCCATCTAACATGTTGCTACCGGGCCATATTGTGATATGACACACCTGCATATCATGCCCTGTCTGTGGCTCGCACTTGCACGAACCCCGACCAGGGCTTGCGGATGGAACTTTGGTGGAGTCTCCTGCGAAATAGTTGTTATTGCCACGGAGGTTTGCGCGTCAAGCAATACGAACCGCGGGCTTGATCCCTTCAAGACACGACTTCAGGTCTGGTCGTTGCCGCGGTTGATCTGGACCACTTTATCCTCGCCAGTGCTGAGAATTCCCACCTCCTTGTGCCAACACACTGCGAACACCTTGACACCGTCACCAACGGCCGGACTGGGCTTGCCTTCAAGGCTTGCTCTCGGCAAGGTGTACAAGCTTTGCCCGACCGCACCCTCCTTCTCCTGTTGTGTGCTTCTCACATCCCACACTCTGCAGGTACCATCGTGACTGCCACTGACCAGGGTGTACTCATTGGTGGGATCTCGAGCCAGACTGACAACGGAGTTCTTGTGTCCCTTGAGCGTCATGGCGGCAACAGTAGCAGCCGACACTCGCGGATCTATCAGCTTGATAACTCGGCTGATCGAGCCTGCAGCAATCAGGTGAAGCGACGGCATATGCTCGATACTGAGCAAGGCACTCGATATCGGTCTTGTGTCCACCAAAGATGCCGTCACCAGATCCCACGTTCGAACAGTCTGGTCCCAAGAACTTGAATATCCTACCGTGGCGTCGTTTGAGTCAAAGATCGCTCCCGATACCGGTCCAGTATGTTGTTGCATTAGGGCAAGTGGCCCTCGTTGCGACAGAGTTGTCTCACTCAACTTCCTCCTTTTGCCATCCTTGGTCCTGGCACGAGGCACGAGTGCTTCCGGCGCCGCAGGTGCATCGGATTTTCGGGTAGACCACAATCCGACAGAATGATCCGAGGATGCAGATAATATGCGACCTGAACCGGAATGAGGGCACACGGAATCCACCGAGGATTTGTGACCGTAGAGTTCAAGTTGTGGTGTCAAGCTGGCAGAAAAGCCATCCTGGTCCTCCGTATATCTCCACAGCCTCAATGTCCGATCGAAAGAACCCGACACAATCTGATCTGGCGAGACAAACTTAGCGGACTTTATAAAAGATCCATGCCCACCATGTGCTCTTCCCGGAGATGTCACGAGAACCTGGGCTGAGGTATTCCAAACTCTTAGGAGCCCATCGTAGCTGGCTGAGAGGATTCTGGGTGACTGGCCTGATAGGACATCGACATCGCTGACCCAGTCGTCGTGTTCAAAGGAAGTGACATATTGAGGCGGAATCCGCGCCCGCGCGTACTCGACGGTGAGAGTGGTTTCCGGGGACAGCCCGTTTTCGGTCAGGTATTCATCAATCGTGGTGCGAAGATATTTGCCATTAATGAGAAACTCCAAAGGAACCGACTTCTCGCTCTTGAGGAGGCTGTTGACAAGGGTTGAGAGGGCATAGCGGCGGAAGGACGTGGGAATGAGGATTGGCGCATTGTCCTCGAGGACGAGATCGGCGTCTCTGGTGGTCAGTCTCACCCGCACTTGGGAGTTCTGTGAATCCGCAGACGTTGCTGCCATCTTGATAGAAAATGACACGTAGTTGGTAGGTAGCCAGAGTGCTGGCAACAGCGACGGGCTGATGCGAGGCCTGGTTGGAAAATGTTCTGCTCAACCCGCATCTGCAAAAAATTTGAGTGGAGAAAATGGTCCGAGTAAATAAATGGCCTAGGGAGCCCCTTAGCCCCTCTACTACTACTAGTACTAAGGTACGTACCTAAGTAAGCCCCCCCGGTCCACCAAGCAAGTTCCTCGCAGCCAAACCGCAGCGGGCCGCAGCCTGATGTGTTTGATGTCACTTTTGGGCTCTCCGCGTCCCTGTCTATTTTGACACGTCGACATATTAATCTTCCTCCTCACGAAGGCTCGTCTTCGCCCTGCGTCTGCCCGCAGACATGCCAGATGAAAGAGACCCTTCAGTGTCTCTGTGCGAGGCCATCGTGAATGGCACTTTTCCTCAGTCGGAAGACCTTCTGACCTCCGACCTATCGTCTGAAGTGCGACTCCTCCATGAGATCTCCGAGACCCGACGGAAGATCAGTGACGAGATCAAAGCTGCCAGCCAAGATGACTCGGGAGACGTGGGTCAATGGATTCTGCAAGCCAAACAGGTCCAGGAGGACATTGCAAGATGCAAGCTGGAATCTAAACGCATCGTCGAGGAGCATCAGCACGTGCAGGCTTTGAGGGACGAAGCTATCGACTACCAGCGGAAAGCGGAACTTCTCGAAGCAGAGATTGAGTTCACAGAGACCTTGGGAAGAGAACTGCAGACCATATCTTCAGCGACACAGTCTTTGAGAGAGGTTGAGGATGATTTGGCTGCGCAAGATTTTTCCGCAGCCGCCTCAAAGTTGCAGCAACTGGACAATACTACCTCAAGCATATTGAGATCGCGTACGGCGACCTTGATTCGAGATCTGAAGGATGAGCTGCGTCTCAAGACACGCGTCCAATTGGAAGCAAAACTATATGACCAAATCACAGTGCGAAGGGAACAACAAAAAGCGAGCATTGAGGTCCTGCCGACAGAGATTGATCCAAGCGCAGTCAACTCTGACACTCTTCTACAAGCTTTGAGCCAACTAGGTGATCTGCAGGAGTCACTGGAACCCTTGATAGACAAGCTCAGTGCGGTTGTGCTTCAGCCTCTTCGACAGTCGTCGCGACTGAAAATGGCCTCTTACAACGTTTCAAAGTTCAGCATCACTGTTGAATTTGACAGGAGTGGCGCACCACTCGACGTGATTTTTCGGTTTGTGCTTGACTTCTTAGACTTCGTGCATTCCTCGTTGTCCAAGGAGATACAGCCTATAATGGTCAAAGCCATCCTGCCGCAGTTAATGACGGTATTGGTCAATGACTGGCTCAATCCTGGTCTCCCCACGGACCTGTCGATGCTTGAGGGACTTGATACAATGCAAGAACAAGTAATTTCAATTCTGGGAACATTGAAGGCCCTTGGTTGGGACGGTCAAGCACAACTTGAGGACTGGGTTGACGACATCCACCGGGCATGGTTGAACAAGCGGAAGGCAGCCACCCTAGACGCGATTCGAAAAGCTTTCGCGTCGTCCAGAGGGGTCCTTCGCCAGGTCGAAAGGGTTGAAAGGCAGGTTATCTCAACAACGCAGAAAGAGCCCATTCAGACCCACGATGACGCGATTGACTGGAATGCAAGTTGGGACGATGAAAGTGGGGAGAATCCAACGAACCGTGAAGCAGCAAAGACCGAGGACGATGAGGAGGTGAGCGGATGGGGCTTTGAGGACGACGAAGAGGAAGCGAATGGTCGCGATAAGAATACTCAAGCAGGCCGGACCAGCGGTGCAGACAAGGACAAGCCTACAGATAGCAATGAAGAGCGCCAGGAAGAAGTAGAAGAGGCAGAAGAGGCCTGGGGTTGGGAAGATGACGGTCCTGTCGAGAAGCGAGACGATCCGAGAAACAACATCCAACAGGCTCCCACAAATCAGACCAAACATGCCGAGCAGGAAGTTACTTTGACCGAGGTCTACAGCATCAGCGAGATCCCCGACCATATAGTCGAAATCATCGGACGAGACGTCTCAGATGCGCAAGCTCTCCAGCAAGGAACAGAACACAAGAGTCTCGACGCGACCGCTGCCTCGAGAGGCCTTCTCGCGCTGCCTACATTAGCACTTGCCATGTTCCGCGCCATAGCACCAAGCTACTACGGCGCCTCACCATCGTTGACGGACCTCCACCGTTACAACGACTCGCTATACATCGCCGAGCGGTTGCGCGACATGTTGCAGTTAAACAACGTGTCTTCGACAATGCCTACACCACCAAACGTCGAGGCGGACATCAAGGCAATGGAGCGGTTTGCGCGACTAGCATATTCCAAGGAAATGGAAACGCAGCGCCTCATCATCTGGGACCTGCTCGAAGGCGCACAGGGGTTCGTGTCAAGCACTCAATTCCCTTATTCCCAAGAGATCAAGAACGCAGTGTCGGCCGTCGTCGACCGCATTCGCACACTGCATCGCGAGTGGAAGCCGATCCTGTCGACCTCGGCGCTCATGCAGAGCATCGGCTCACTGCTTACCATGGTCGTCGCCAAAGTCATCTCCTCCATCGAGGACATGGACGACATCTCCGAGCCCGAGTCGCAGCGCCTGACTGCTTTGTGTCAGCAGATCTCCTCCCTGGACGACTTGTTTCTCTCCAATCCGCCGCCGCCGAAAGCTGATAGTCCAGACAGTCAACCTCGGCGCTCATCCTTACTTGAATCCCTCGAACCCAGACCTGAATCGGAATCCGGCCTGGAACCTGGTTCAGAATCCGATTCGGTGCCAATGACCGCCGTCTACGTCGGCAACTGGCTCCGTTTCCAGTATCTGATCAACATCCTGGAAAGTTCGTTGGTCGACATCAAATATTTGTGGACCCAGGGCGAACTCAGTCTGGAATTTAGTGAAGACGAGGTGGTCGACTTGATCAAAGCCCTCTTTGCTGAGAGCGCTCATCGGAGGAACGCTATAGCGGCCATCAAGGGCTCGAGGCGGTCGCAGTAGTCAACTTCAGGATCCGGGGACGTCTGCGCAACTGGAATGCAAGTGTCTATCTATGCATACTTTGGAAATTGAATAAATACCTGGACGCATTCAGCACTCACACTATCAATGCAAAAACTGATAAACTGAAGTCAAGACGTCGCGTTCATATATTAATAAAAGGTGAGATCATCACCAAGCTGTGGCTAGCTATGTCTATCAACTAAGCGCGCTGGTATTGTCCAGAGCTACCTTGCTGACCACGTATAAAGCCAGGTAGTTGAGACAGGTAAATGTACTGTACAACGTACAACATTGGCTAGTTGGCTAGCAGAAGAATTTATACAGTTTCTTCCAAGTCGGCCAATTCCTGCGATCCGCCTTCTCCTCGGCCACCAGGACCTTGACATTGAACTCCCTCTTACCCGTGAACAGATCCATGTCCCTGATCTTGACGACCTCCGTCCTCAGATACAGCTTGTAGCCGAGATACATGATGACGACGATCGGGGCGGCGAGATAGGCCTGGAAGAAATTGATGACGAGTTCCTTGGAGCTCATGGACTGCCAGCCTACGGGACTGAAGCCGGTCCAGAACTGGGCGATCAAGACGAGCATGTTGAAGATGAGCCCGATCCACGACCCGATCACGCCGACGGGGGAGCGGAACGCGAGTTCGTCCAACGTGTGGCCTTGAGCGAGCCAGGCGTGGCGGAAGCGGATGTGCGCGAGGCAGATGCTGGACCAGGTGAAGATGGAGCTGAGGCCGGAGAGGGCGACCATCCAGTTGAATGCGTCTTCTTGTCTATGGGAGGCGGCGAGGAAGGCGAGTAGGCCTAGGACGGAGGCGACGATGATGGCGTACAAGGGGCGGCCGGTGCGGTCGATGTAAGCGAAGAAGGAGGGCGCTTGGCGCTGTTCGGCGAGGGCGGCCAGGGTTCGCGACGATCCGTAAATCGAGGAGTTGCCGACGGAGAGGACGGAGATCATGATGACCACGTTCATCACCGACGGGAGGACTTGGAGACCGGCGTTTTGGATGGAGATGACGAATGGGGATGCTCTGCAAGACAAAAACATATCAGTAACCAACAAACTTGTCCGGGATTGTTGTGTTTGTGGAAAGATGGGAACTTTGGGTGCTATGGAAACAATGCCAGGGGTAGGACGTACTTTGCATCGGCGCTACTCTTGCCGTTTAGGAGCCGTGGATCGTCGTAGGCCACTAGGGTTCCGACAAGGAGTAGACTGACGATGTAGAAGAGGGTGATTCGCCAGAAGACCTATACGACCAGTCAGATAGGAAGGAATAGGATATTTTGGTGTAGCAGAGGGACTCACTTGCTTGATGGCAGTCGGCAAGGCTTTGCGTGGGTTTTCCGTCTCCGCCGCAGCCAGGCCGACCAGCTCAGTGCCGGCAAACGCAAATGCCGCCGTCACAAATGTACTGCATAAGCCTTTGAAGCCATTGTGGAAGGCTCCCGGGTGATGCCATAACCGAAACCCCATATAGCTTCCATCGGGTCTGCCAAAGTCGTCGGTGCCGCCCATGATATTGATCAGGACACCAAGGATGCTGTAACAAGCATCAGTATCGAAGCCCAAGATCTCTTGTCGGAGAAGGCTTACATGTATCCTATCACAGCGGTGACTTTGACAATAGAGAAGATGAATTCCGCCTCGCCATATCCTTTCACGCCGAAGAAATTGATCATCACAATCAGAACCAGGAATATCGACACCCAAGCAGCATTGAGGCTGAGCTTTTGCACCTATAGGATTCTGCGTCAGCCATTCGACGGGCTCAAACACACAAAGACCAGTCCACTTCCGACCTACCCAGTAATCGACCGTGATGGAGGCCGCGACAATCTCCAACGGCAGCACAACGAGCCATTGCATGGCGTAATTCCAGCCCATGGCGAACCCCCATGCCGGATCCAGAAACCGGGTGGAATATGCGGAGAAGGATCCTGCGACCGGGAACAACACTGCGAGTTCACCCAGCGCCTGGACGGTACAGTACATCATGACTCCCGTCAAGCTGAACGCCAGCAGCACCGAAGCTGGACCTCCGTATGCGAGTGCCTTGCCGCTTCCGACAAATAATCCTGTTCCGATACTGCCGCCGATCGCGATCATCTGCAAATGTCGTCCCTTCAGCCGGCGCAGGAGAGGCGACATCGCCGTCGCCTGCGCGGCAGCCTCGGCATCGTAGTGGTGATGGTGAGGATGGGCAGCGCTGAACGAGGCCGACCTGATGACGCTGGCATTGGGATCTCGTCGGAAACTGTCGGTCATGCGCCGTGACCATTTCCGCTTGACATGGGCCATGTCTCCCTCGTACGCCGACGGCCCTGGGGAGGAATCTGGAGTCCAGCTCTTCTTATCGTCCATCTTGGGGAAGCTTCGATCATGGTCGCGCAGACGCGGAAGATCTGTCTGTTGTCGGCGCGGGTGCGATACTGACTCTCATAGCGAGCGACAACGGTACGATAGGTAGTAGAGGTGGCAGAGACGACGGCGAGGGAAGATGATGTGCTGAGTGCGTTGCGTTGCACCGCAGACGCCGGCAGTGGGAGGATCTCAAGCCTTGCTTTTGCCAGTGGTGAAGCCACAGATAGGATGGTCCCACTTGATGACCCTGGTTCTTTGATAACGAACGAAACGCTGTGTTGAATGAAGATAAAGACGTGTGATTGAAGTCGGCTGGTCACGTGATATGAGGCTCGGCCCCGATTTGGCAGAATTGGTCTATTACAACTAACTGTACTGTATCAGAAGAATAAAAGCTACCTACCTTATCCTACAGCCATCATTACTCCAGCCAGGTATATATACCCTGCAAAGCACCTGGTAATCATATCGCGCTCTGGCGGGTCAAAACATAGAGGGAATTCCCTCGGAGTCGTCAAATCGTCATAGACCACAAGACAGCATTTGAAGGGTGCTGCCCGTTAATGGGTCTGTCTCATGCCTTCTCTTTTGTACAGATGCCCAGTGTGCATAAGTAGGCGCTTCTGTCATCAACACCAAGCCGGGGTCGAATATTAGAAGACGATAAGGATGGGCGATACCATCGTTATGGTTTGTGTCCGGAGAAATAAAGGGTTGGAAAACCGGCTCCCTGCCTAGGTAGGATCTGCATCATTCTCGGATTCCCGATCACTGGGTCCAGATGGGCCAAATGGATCCGAAAGGCGGTTCGTCCTCGTGAAGTGATCGTCCGGCCGCGACGATTCCCCCTCCCCCTCTCCAGCGTCCAGCTTCAACGATGCGTGTCCGACTTCGTCGGCATCAGGAGGAACCGATTTCGACTCTGCACTAGCCAGGCCTTCGACATCTCGCGAGTTTAATCCTCTTTCGAGCGCAGGGCGTTGCGCGGCTTCTCGTTTTTGCTTGACCTCTAGCTCGTCTTCCGGTTCGGCTTGATCGTCTTGTCGTTTGAAGTCAAGCATCATTGGGGGCTGGGATTGCTCCCGTAGGGGGCTTGGCGACACTAACGCCAGACTTTTTGCCGACGAGGATCTTTGACTCTTCATACTGGGACTGGCCAGAGATTTGGAGGATGGGGTCCGCGTTGCCCGACGTGAAGCCCGCGTCCGCCTGCCGCTTGAATTTCTTGACTTGCCACTTCCCTGATCCTCATTCAAGCCCTGATTCGTCATGCGCCGGGTTAACATCACTGCAAATTCGTCGTCAAGGGGAACGGCGTCTTCTTCCTCATCACCCATAATAAGATCTCCTCTAGAGCTGAGGGAATTCATGGTCGACCTTGAACCGGCAGTATCGCTCCTTTGGCGGCCGTGACCCTTGTCCCAAGGGACATCATTCTCCTCATTCTCCTCGATCAAGGGTTCCCGTTCGGAGTCCCTTACTCTAGCTCCTCCGGGGTTCTCTTGCAAGTCTGCTGCCGAAGGCTTGTACCGCAACTTACGCGCCCCTATTTTCCACGGAAGGCGTTCTAGGAACCCCAAATAGGATGAGCCTGGGATAATGGTCGGGTCTTGTTTTGGGTCTGGCTGGATCCCAGGGGGGTTTCGTTTCCCCCGAGAACCATAACTCATGGCCCGTTGTCTGCGTGGCTGCCCCGAGCGTGGACTTTGACCGGCCAGGAGACTGTCCAACTCATCATTACCCCATCCTAAAGGAGTGTCGGCGAGGGCCTCATCATCGTCCCAAGCGTCGTAGAAGTCGAAATTGTATTCAGCTCTGCCACGCGATCTCCCCCTCTTCCGGCGCAGATTGTCTTCTCGACCTGGGAAACATGGCCGTGTGCAGTCATACAGGCAGGATCTCAGTCCAGCAAGACAAGGATCGATGTAGAGTTGGGCGAAGGTGTAGATGTTCTCCTGGGCCGCTTGGTTGGCGGACTCAAGATTATGGGAGATGTTATGGAGGGTTTGGCGGAATTCAGGGTTGTTCATCTTTATGCGCCGAAATGTCGTCAGGCCGATGGTAGAGGTGCTGGAGCAGTCGTGCACGCGGGAGGCTCTGATCGAAGCGCTGAAATCATGCGCTCAGATCTCGCAATTGCCATGCTTAGAACAATGCGGTAGTGGTAGTGGCAGTGGCAGTGGCAGTGACAGAGTGAGATGAGTTGCGCAAGAGGAGAGGATCGTGAATTGGTGGAATTGTCTGGCGGCGGGACAAAGGCTGGGACGGAGATCGTTACAGCCCGGTAAACACGGGTCAACAGGTGACGGTAGGGAGATTATGTAAGCTGCGGTGGCTGATGCCGTGCAGTGGGGGGTTAGAACTCCACCGTAGCATTATATCCAGACCGTCTGCTCCACCGAACAAGTCTCGCTTCACGTCCACTATCCAACGGTCCAACATTTCAATTCCTCGCAGAACAAGTTTCAACGGAGGTGATCAGAAGCAAATTATGCAGAGTCCGGTCTCAGACGACTAGCATGGCAACCTAATCAGACCTCTGCAACTTCGACTTCACACTTTGACCTCCCAGCCTAATGCTGCCAACCGTTTCGTCTCCTTCGAATGGTTCACTATATCCGCTTCCTGCGCACGCCGCAGACTGCAACGGGCAAGAAGACTGTTGATATTGCAGCCGTTGTTGCAGTCACCACAGATCTGGGTGATGCCTACTACGCCCAAAATATTGATCTTGTGGTGGAAGTCGTAGAAGCCAATCGTCCTCATGGTATTCTTCACACGCAAGTCGTGACATGGCAGGCCTCTTCCAGAGCTCTCAAATTCACGGCGAATTGTCCTGGCAAATATACTTCTAGGTCTGCACGGCTCCATGTGACCACCAGAGCCACGCAATCTGCGTCTGGCATTATGGCGGTGCCCGTGATCCTTGACGTGTGGAGTGATATCTTTACCCTGTCTGACAAGCAGCGCACCGAGCCCATAGTGGAACGGCAGCTTGTCCTCCCGAACAAGAGCCGCATCCGTATGTGGGAGGAGACGGGTGACAGCATTGCCCGTCACGTCTGGTACGTACAGCGATCGCATTCCCCTGGACTGACTGACAAGATACTTCAGGGACGCCGGCTTGGGCTTTCTGATGTATTTTTCGCAGGCTCTATCATCATCACCTGCTGAGGGAATGTCCCGACTGGCATCTCTGATGAGGTCTAGTAAGGTGAGGCGACTGAAGGTGCTGGAACTTGGAGCTGGCTGTGGGATTGCGGGTATGGCCTTCGCACAGCTTGCCAAGTGCGACATGCTCCTCACCGACCTGGAAGATGCTCAGGAGATTTTGGGCAACAACATTCGCTGTGCTTCGCCATTAGCGGGATCGACCCTCCGATCCGAAGTTTTGGACTGGTCTACAGGCGTTGATGATAGCTGCAATGCGAATTACGATCTTGTTCTGGTTTCGGACTGCATCTACAACCCAGACAGCAGTCTTCACCTGGTAGAGACTCTCAGACAGTTGGCCACTCGTACCCCCGGCGTGTTGATTTTGGTCGGGTTCAAACGACGACATGAAGCAGACACCATCTTCTTCGACCGGATGCAACAGACCGATTTTGCCATAGTCGAGCAGGTCAATATTCCTCTTCCGCACACCTTCACCGACCATGACGCCGACATACCCACGAGCGAGTTTTATACCTATCAGTTGCAGTCCGCTCTGTCCCCAAGAACCTAGACAAGAAATTGACTCCCACGCACTCTCAGACGAGCAGAACCATACGCATCGCAGAATCCCCGACCTTCGGACCGTAAAAATGCCGACATATTCGACCTGGTTGACATGGTTGACATGGTTTGATACCCCTGCCAGGGCAAGCCTGGTCACGTGCCGTGTCACCCCCTGAGGCGGTCAAATTCCCGCACACAACGAAAAATTCCCTTTCTCCTCCGCCTCGATTGAATTGTCGATTCGATTCGATTTGTCTCCCTCGGCGAATTAGACGCGTCGAAAAGAACGGTCTCCGTGTATTATTCAGCCTTCGATCTTGCCGATGTATACTATTATTGGCCGCCCACCAACTTTGTCGTCAGTCCAGTAAATAAAAATCCTTATCGACTGGGGCCAACACACAGCTCGTCCATTTCTCTACTACCTTCACCTTCATCTTCCCCTTCAACTTTCACTGTTCGTAACCGCCAACAGCTCCGCTCATCACCTCACAGCTATTTATTGTGTCCCGAATGAGACACAGTATCCCCTGGAAATTTATCTAGCCTTTGGTAGTCCAAAGGCACCTCAAGACGGCTTCAACGTCGTTTTGCCTTCGCTTTCAAACTGCATCGTCTTGCAAACACCGACATATTCTCAACACTCGTCCACCGCCTGCTGCTGAAGTCTTCAACCGCCACGCCATTGTCGTCCTTCCAGCTTGACGCCCCGGACCAGTCACTTCCCCAAACTAAGCTGCCGCATAGGTCGTCACTCGAGGTTCTTCCTCTTCGTGAGGGAGAGTCGCTGAGGCAAAGCCAACGTCCCATTGGAGCGGAATCCAGGAAACCTCCCTAACACCAATTGGAGATTTCTAGAACTTCAAACTACTGCTTAACCTGTTGCATGGTTATGGCACCTTCTGCGATCGCCATTGATGAAAAAGAAACTACGATTATCAACGACAGTAAAGTCGAACTCATCGACAACAATCATGGCGTCGAATCCGATGTGACTGGCTTTGCCTCCAAGGCGCTCGTGCAAAGAGTCCTCAAAGAGCAGATTGCCCGTGTTGATGTTGACACCTGCGAACCGGGCGAGGAAGATGCCTTCTACGTGGCGGATCTAGGGGAAGTCTACCGCCAGCATCTCCGTTGGAAGCTCAACCTCAGTCGAGTCAAGCCGTTCTATGGTGAGTTTTGCATGTGTATTTCGGTGTTCATCAAAAGTTCAACTAACATTTGTGCAGCCGTCAAATGCAACCCGGACCGCGAAGTGCTTCGTCTGTTGGCGAAAATGGGCACCGGCTTCGATTGTGCGTCTCGAGCTGAGATCGACCTGGTGCTCAGCTTGGGCGTGCCGCCCAGCCGTATCATCTACGCTCAACCATGCAAGACCAAATCGTACTTGCGATACGCTCGCAACGTCGGCGTTACTCAGATGACCTTTGACAACGGGGACGAGCTTCGAAAGATCAAAGACTGCTTTCCCGACGCCGAATTGGTGCTGCGCATCTTGACCGACGACTCGGCCAGTCTGTGCCGTTTCAGTGCGAAATACGGCGCCAGCTTGGAAGACGCGGCAGAATTGCTCCATCGGGCAAGGGAGCTTGATTTGAATGTCATCGGAGTCAGCTTCCACATTGGCTCCGGAGCGAGCGATCCCTGCTCCTTCGGAAAAGCAGTCAAAGATGCACGCTACGTGTTTGACCAGGCGGCCGGATTCGGCTACGATCTCAAATTGCTCGATGTTGGAGGCGGCTTTGTTGACGAGACGTTCGAAGTGTTCGCGGGCAATTTGAACGAGGCCCTCGAGGAGTATTTCCCCCACAACGTCAATGTCATTGCCGAGCCTGGTCGTTACTATGTCGCAACCGCTTTCACTCTGGCCACTCATGTCATCGCCCGACGTGAAGTTTCGGTGGATCGTGAAGGTGGGAAGGGGTACATGCTGTACTTGAACGATGGTGTTTACGGCAATTTCTCCAACATCATCTTCGACCATCAGCATCCTGTTCCACAGGTTTTGTCGGCTGCAGCAGGCGGGGACAAGATGGTTGAATACTCGATCTGGGGTCCTACTTGCGATGGGATCGATGTCATTGCCGATCGATACTTCTTGCCTGGCGTTCTCGACATTGGGGATTGGTTGTTCTTCGAGAACATGGGAGCATACACCAAGTGCTCGGCCACCAGGTTCAATGGATTCAAAGATGACCACGAGGTCATTTACATTTCCAGCGAGCCGGGTGCTTCAGCATTGCTCGGGTACTAAAGACCATGAACGGAGTACGAAGAACCGGGAGCATCTGAATCCCGACGGGACGGTCATTCCTTACGACAAGGAAGAACGGGACAATCTTTCGTTGCGCAACACTCATCACGCCCTTCCGCGGTTTGCGAAGCAGGCGAGAGGATTTCTTTTCTGTTATCACACACTCCTTTGACCATTTTGATCGAACAGATTAATTAGTGACCTCTCTCTGTATCCCACGGAGATGATTCAATTCATTTGACCAAGACAGATGCTCTGGTTTATCAAACATGGCATCTCCTCTTATAAGAAAGCATTTGCCCTATAAAAGCCCCAGCGTCAGCTCCTGACAGAAGCTGGTCTAGTAATGAATGAGGTGTAGCCATCAAAGTGTCCATCTAAAATACCTAGAACATACTACGTACTGCTAACAAGTACTTGCACAGCTTGCTGCTATCAAAATCACTTTCACTTAGAAGATCACGTGCCGTGTCCAGTCTCCAGGCTTTTCTGTGTCTGTCCAGCGCATTTTATTGAAAGGTTGGTACAGTATATCAATCACTCTGTTGTATTGACGCCAACCATCTCAATAACGACCCATAACATAGACTCGTCCGATCCCAGCTGGGAACAAGGATTCACACCATCTAGACCGAGACCGTCCTTCTTTCCCTAAGATCGAGACTCCCCTTCTTTGTGAAGACAGAAGGCTCTCACAGTATATATACCGTCATCTATTCTCCTCAACACCTCCCAACGGCCCGATGGCCGAATCCAAAATGGCACCGACCCCCGTCACAATCATCACGGGTTTCCTGGGGAGTGGCAAGACGACGCTGATTCTGAACCTCATTCCACAATTACCAAAAAGCTACAAAGTAAGTCATCATGCCAACCATGACCCAAGACACTGCCTCAAGAAATGTCCACTACTATGTCAATGACAAGAACAATGACATTGACAATGACAACTCCTCCCCATTCAAGAACAACATAGAAAGACAGAGAGAGAGAGCCCCTAAGCGCCGGTGTACATATCATTCTCAGGACCTCGATATTGCTATGATGTGACTAACGCAACCATTGAACCAACGCAGCTCGCGCTCCTCAAGAACGAATTCGGCGACGTGGCAGTCGATTCGCAGCTCGCCGGGTCCGCATCGATCTCTGGCGTGCGGGAGCTCTTGAACGGCTGTATCTGCTGCAACCTGGTCGGACAGCTGGAAGACGCGCTGTTCCAACTGCGCGACTCGGTGTCGCCTAGCCGGATCATCATCGAGACGTCCGGGTCCGCGTTCCCCGCCACTCTGGCCATGGAAGTCAACCGGGTGGCGCGCGAGCATCCGGGCACGTTCACGCTCGACGGCGTCATCAGCGTCATCGACGTCGAGAACTGGAAGGGCTACGACGACACCAGCTACACGGCCAAAATGCAGGCCAAGTACACCGATCTCGTCGTCTTCAATAAATGGGAGCTGGTGGACGAGCGGAAATTCGACGACGCGCTCGACCGTGTGGGCGACTTGGATGTGCAGGTTGCTTGGGTCAAGAGCGATCGAGGCTGGGTTGACGTCGATGTCATCATGGGCATTGATGGCGCTATGGTGCGGGAACAGGGGTTGCGAGGAGCCATCGAGATCACTGACGAACAGCATCAACTTCAAGAACAACTTCAACAGAGTCACGAGCATGGACACAGCCATGGCCATGACCATGACGTGCACGTGCATCACCAAGACGAAGTGGAGGTTCTGAGTGTCGTGGTGCGCAATGCAGATTCGTCCCGACCGCCGCAAGGGGTGGTGCTGCAGTCCTTCGAGGACTTGCTGCTCTCGGCGCCCAAGGATGAGGTCTACCGCATCAAAGGGCTCGTTTTGTCGTCGAACCCGCCCCCCGATTCGACGGGAGATTCCAAACCCAGTGTTGCCGTCGACGCCGAGGGGCTGGGTCTGTATGTTCTGAACTGGGCGTTTGGCCGCTGGACCTATACGCCACTTCCGAGCTCGGCGTTTCAGGCCATGGAGGGGGCCAGCGCGAGACTGACTTTCATCCTGGCCAGAGGAGAGTCGAATAAGTGGATCAGACGGTTGGAGAAGGGTGATTTTATTGCTTTGGAAAGCGACGACGGAAAGGAAGAGAGGGGAGAATTGAAGATCGAGAAGATCGGTTGAATGAGTCGTCGGTTGGAGGACGTGGCTTTTACTAAATGTCCGCGGCGAGCATCTACACCATTTCATTCCGTTGATGACACTGAAGCGACCACGACGATATCATATCAATGGCGATGGACTACCTATCAAAGATCTTACTGTGGACAGCAGCAATACCTGAGGGAAAAGAACGTTAAGTGACCAACAGCAACGACCAAGCCAGAGGTCTAAAAGGACTGGCACGGATCAAGGCAGCGCAACGGCGACAGATGACCGCGTTTCATGATATGGAACGCCAAAGGCCCGGTCAATGCCAACTGACCAGTCCGGGGAATCGATCAAATATTTGATATGTTGGTCGTGGAACTCCCAGTCATTCATGTGGCAACGATCTGGTTTTTCCAGGTCGACGACTACGGGCTCGTGAAAAGCGGAACGGCAGCGATACTGTCGCAAGAAAGGATGCTCCGACATTCTGTCACCGGCTGTGCTGATGTGGTCCTGTTTAGCTTCATTACTAGGACCTCACGTTATGACCTCGGAACAAGAGTCAGTTTCCTACGCTGGAGGAAACAAGGAAGCAGCCAAGGAGCAACGAGAGAGCCCGACACGAAAAGCAAAGAGGAGGTACAACAGCCACAAACAGAACCAGATAAATAGATCAACGACCTCGTCGGGGAGGACAAAGGGAAAGCCTTACGATGAATGCTTCTTAATATTCACTTATGGTGTCACACGAGACAACCCTCGATGGAGGACTCTCTGCTCTCTGCTCTGTGCTTCCGTGCCACAAAAGCCTTAAAGCCAGCTCTGAAATACCTTGAGTTCAGTATTCCGGCCATGCTCTCAGCAGCCTCTTGCACATCAAGACTGTCTCCATGTTGTTTGTAAGGATAGAGTCAGGTAGCTAGGTATGATGCAGCACGTCCTGCTGTCTTCCCCAAACACCTCAGGATACCATACCATGCATTATCTGATGTCTCTCTTGTTGCATGTCGATCAAGCACTGCAGTCCATGGCAGCCTAATAGGTCACCATAGACTCGATCCGCTATGGCATGGCGTATTTCGCAGGTAGGTTCACTAGAACTTGGTTTCCTTGTCTTTGATGGGGACCTCTTTACCGGTCACACTCCTGTCTGTAATTCGCCGTGTCAGTCAAACTTCAGACAAGAAGAGAGACAGTCAAAGATACAATGAGGACGGAGGAGACTAGACATGGAGGTGTAGGTTGCCCCCAGGGATATTGTCAGTACTCACATTGGTTACGGAGGAAATCACTGATCTGTTCATCCTTGGCTTGTTCAAGGGCACTCTCGTTGTTTTGGGGGCCTTGCCCCAGGAACTTCTCTTGGACGAAGTCGACACCTACACCGCCAGGGTCATGGTCAGCATGTTGTGACGACAAGAAGATGAGACAACCCGCACCCTTGTCAACGTAGTCTTCGTTCTTCTCGCTCTCCTTGCCTCCACCAGCCATCGAGTTGAATTTGTTGCCGAGTCCTCCAAGGAAGCCCCCGTCACTCGAGCTACCTTGTTGTTGACCGGGCTGCTGTTGGGAGTTTTGTGGGTTTTGTGGGTTTTGTGGGTTCTGCTGTTGGTTGCCTCCAGAGAAGCTGTTGAAAGCACCCTTGAGTTGATCCATGATGAGGTAGAAGGAGGTGGGAGGATCGAGTATGAGGACCGAGACAGGAGTATGGGGTATGCTATGGTCCGGCGGAGACAGTAGAATGAGAATGTTTTGTTCGTGAGTTGTGAGTTGTAACTAAAGGCTGAGACTCGAGGAGGGAAGATGGAAGAGGGAACAGGGACTTTAAAAGCAGTTGAACCAAACGAAGGAGGTGTGAGTGAACGATTCACTTTCACGTTTGAAACACCGGTGAAGGGAGGAGGGGCAGAAGGCCACACCGCAGCTGGAGTGTGACGGCGACACTCCGCTGTTCATCGTTCAATTGGAAGCTGACAGGCGCAGCCAAGTTGCTTGGACAGTCTCCAGCCAGGCTTCGTGTTACCTGCGTTTCGACCCTGAGGCTTCGCGTTGGACAAGAAACGCAGAGTCGAGTCCTGGTCGCAGCTGAACAGATACTAGGAGGGCCCTGTACGCAGTAAATAGTGTCACTGACGTTACGTACTGCTGCACCGTGTAGTAAGTGAGCCACATCTTTCCCCACCAATGATGTGCTGACGTTGCTGTGCCACCTGTGCCACAGTTTCCCCAATGACGTCGGCCCAGCCGGTTTAACCGAGATGGAAGAAGCGAGATGCGGCACATCATTCTATTCGTCTATTCGTCCCTTCGCAGCCTCGTCACGAACACTCTCCTTTAGATACCCCTACAACTTAAGGTAGCCCTGGCCCTTGCCCTTGCCCTAGCTAGACGGCCCCATTGGCGAGGTGCTGGCCACCGTTCCAGTCCTGGGCCTCTTTTGCAATGCCGTGACAGACAGCGCCAGCCGAATCTTGCAGCCACTATCAAACTAGGTGCACAGTATGGGTATACTAGTACTGTGTGAAAGCAGCCCAGCCTCACGCTGTCAAGTCTCCCTATTCCTCCACTGTATCAATCTCATCACCAGCACCAGCACCATGACTGGTCACACTAGTCTGACTGGCTCTCCTGTCCGCCTCATCATGTTCTTCCCGCTCAACCTCCTGCTCCCAATCATCCACCACTTCCTGCTCCTGAGCCTTCTGCCGTAGTTTCTCTTCATTCTCCTGCTTCTTTCTTCTGGCTTCGGCTAGTCGACTGCCCAGGACCGTATAGACTGGCCTCTGCCCAACCGGCTTGACCTGAGGTGCTTGAGCTGGTGCGGCTTTCCTCGCTGCCACCTGTGACCACCCGTTCGTGGCCGTCGTGCTCGGTTTACCTTGCTGCTCAAGCACTATCGGTCCAGGTCCGGATGTGTCAAATTGACAGAGCACCACCGAGCTTGCTAGGTTATGCTTGCCAACCTCACCAGCGATCGTAGGTTGCAAGCTCGTCAGCATCGTTACCACTTGTTCAGACGTATCCCAAGACATAGATGGGATGAGGGCGACACCTTCGTCGTTGGGCAGGAAGATGATATCAAATTCCGTCGTGGGGGCCGCCTTTTTCACCACCGGCCGCACTTCGTCTTCAGTCAACGCAAACTTGGGTTTCAGTAAGAGTAACCCATTGTATTCGTGCTTGACCTCATCAGCTTTTCGCTCCGCTGTGGAATGGACTGGAGCAGACACATTCAACTGTCCTCGTTTGATCCGGGCGGCTTGTGCCAAAGTCTTCATGGGAGCCGCAACAAATTTCGGCGTCTTGAATAATACGACGTGTCGGTGTGGCTCAGGATCCAAACTCTCTCCATCGAACCCGAAATCTTCGGCAATGCTGTGGATGAACGCTCGTTGTCGGCTCTTCATTGGCGGGAACCGATAACGCTTCACGGTGTCGTCCGCAGCAAAGAGCCTTAAAACGTCCTCCTGCTTATGAGCCCATGCCACATCTTCCAGATACATCTTGAGAGTCGTGGTGGAATAGGGAACATGCTCATCAGTGTGGTCGTCCGAGATATGTAAGGCAAGTGCCAGGTTCCGGTTCCTCTCCAGCCTGGCGCACTCCTCGTCGCATTTGAGGGATGTCTGTCGACCCGGTGGCTCAGGCATATTCGCCCGAGCATTGCATCTCACCTCTTCTTTCTTTCGCTGACAATCGCACGTGATCATGATTTTCAACGGGCATGGTTTGTTCTCCTTGCAGGCTGAAGGGGCATGGCAAGGCTGCTCACAAGGATGTCCACAAGCCTTCTTTGCTTTTCCACATTCTTGTTGGCAGTGTTGATGGGCGTCCTCGCATTGCCCTGGCTTGTGACATGTCTTGCGGCAAGTATGCGAGCCACATTTCAACACCTTGCCACAGACTAGGCCACAAAGAACGTCCGACCGCCAGCAAGGCTGGTTCTTCAGGGTTTTCTTCCCGCAAAGACACTCCTTTTCCGTCAAGAATGGACACTTTGGGCACCCTTCCTCCGCTGGGTGGCAGTTATGCGCCACCTGCGGATGACCGCACTCCTTCGTCCGGGTGCAGGGGAAACTGCAAGGTGGTGGTTGTGTGCCACACGGAAGAGGTGCTTGAAGCACGGTCCTGCCGCAACTGCACGATATATCATCGAAGATGGCCTCTTTACAGCCGCCACATGGCCCACGGTGACACAGATCGGTACAGGTATGATTGCCACACTTTAGTCGACGGCCACATGTTCGTGTGCAAATGTGTTCTGCCTCGATGTTGTCGTCGAAGGACCTTGGGATTGCGCCCAAAGGCTTGAGTTTGCGTCGCGTGGCTTGCCGTTCTGAGGCCTTGCGTTCGCCGGTGCAGCATCTTTCCCCACACTCATGCCGGCCGCAGTTCAAAGTGGCCTTGCACAGACGTGTACACTGTGGAGGTTCTTTGGTTGCCTCATGACAGATGACGTCGAAGGAGTTCCGACCACATCGACATGGAAGCGAGATCTTCAGGTCACAAGGTTTGCACTCTCCTGCGTGACAGGTCTGCCGGCAATTATGGCCACAGGGCAATGTGCGTCCGCACTCCTTGTGACAGCTCGGAATCGGATCCGTACAGGATGTCCGCGGTTCGACATCGAGCTCAGTCAGGGCTGTCTTGCCGCAAGGACAATGTGTGACAACATCTACTGAGCTGGGACAATGTGGAGGAGTCGACTCCTGAGGATGACAATGCTTCTCGCACTGATGCAGTCCGCAGTCCATCGACCTCCCACACGGCTGGCCACAATCAAAACTTCCGGTCCAATTTGCACTTTGCTTCTCTTCTCCACGTTCATGGCATTGTATCGTTCTTTCCACTTTGCCACAATAGCAACGAGCATCAACCTCGGCCGTACAAGCACCGCAAAGCCCCTCGTGACAGGGCCTCGGACAAGTATGCTGACCACAAGGCATCAAGTCGCCACAGATAGCACCACAGCTCCAACCTGCTTCGTAATTTGTCTCCACGCAACGTCGCGTGATCTCTTCTTTTCCACAAAAGCATGGCTGCTTCGTGCCCATGGCTGTACAAGGAGGACATGGCCCGGCATGACATAGGAGATCACAAGGATGTGGACATGGTTTGGGAAAGGTCCTCTCTCGCCCACAGGTCTGTCCACAAGAATGCGGAGGAATACCTGTGATCGGTTTCGGATCCAGCTCCTTCTCGCACCAACATGTATATGCTGTAGGAGCGGTATCCTTGGGCAGATTGCAACCCGGACACCTCCATTGTTTTCCCACTGGTGTCTCGTTGTCGTCTTGCGTCGCAGGTCGCTGCACAGCCGAGCCTTCGTTCTTCGACCACCTCTTTATGCAACCAATATGGAAGACCGTCCAGCATGTCCGACATGACCAAATCTTTGAGTTGCGACCGACCTCATTGGTACAAATCGCACATTCGTAGAGATTATGCAGTATGTCTTCGTGTATTCGGGTGGCAATATCCGGCGCTGTAGAGCGGGAGACTGATGGTTTTCTGGGCCGCTGCTGTTGTTGAGGCGGTGGGCGGGTCGGTGGTTTCTTGGTGCGAAGATTGTGAGGTTTCGATGTCGGCGTTTGAGGAGGACTCGAAGGGCGTCCTGGCGACACCGAAGCTGGGATAAAAGCAGGCGCTTCCGCGTGTAGTCGTGTAAGCTGGCCGCCGAACGATCTTCCACCAGCCGTTCGTACGGGATTTGTCGAGTCTGAAACAGAAGGTGGGTGTGGTTGCCCTCGTCTAGGGGGTCCTCTCCGTCTATGTCGTTGGCCTCTGTTATTTGGTTCCGAGGGTTGCTGCACCACGGGTGCCTCCATGGTGATATTATGAAAAAGGAACTGACTTGGGAGAACAGCGAGGCAAGAGTGAAAGCGGTAGGTGAGTCCGGAAAGAAGAAAAAGAAGGCGCCTCCGAAAGAATAGCCACCGCCAACAAATCTAAAAAGAAGAAAGGAAAAGTGCTACCTACAAGCGAGAGGATGTGAAGTAGTGATAGGGAGAGATTCAATTTGATTGTGAATCGTGAATCGTTCGTTGTGCCCAGTGGCGCAGGCACTTTTCTCAAGGCTCTAGATTTCCCCGAGTTTCAACGTCATGTCCGTCCCCTCCAACTGACTCACCGCAAGGCTGACCAATCACACACGGCTCAACCCCAAGAGTCCAAATTCCAGTTTCACCGTCTTACCAATGCCATTGTGTGTTAAGAAGAGATGTACATCGTAGCAGTCGGTCTTATTCACAACCAGGAATGATTGTGCGTGTTCAATCTCATCGATTTGGCATTCAAACGCCTACAGCAGGACCCTGTTGCCCTAACTCCATGCGTGTAGAGAATATGTCATACCATACCACGCCATGCCATTCTGTCTAATTGACCTGTGTCCCATAGCCTCGAATTTGATCAGCAAATGCCCAGCTCTGATTCTCCAGCTTTTCGTCTTCCTTGACCTCGACTCCGTCTTTGGTCACCACAGCGATACTGTACTTGTCCAAACTTCGGGCATCTCGGTAGAAGAGGACTTTCATGCATGCCTTGACGGCCTCGACGGCCTGCTCTTTAGTCACATCCTTCACACTGTCTTCGTCATGAGGCATCAACTTCCGTAGGAGAGGCTGTGCCAGATGCGCTCCAAACCCTGTCGCTAGCGTAGGGCTCGAGAAGGTGGTTCCCAATAAGTCGGCGCTCGCCAGGAATGGCTTGTCGTCATCGTCCATACCAGCCACCAACAGCATGTTCCATAACGGATTGAAATCGCTTCTTCTCTTGTACAGGACCTTCGACAGGTATGTATGCAGATTTTTGGCATTGAGGGTGTGTCCGTGAGCAGAGAGATAGTTTTCGCGAATATCCAGTGACATTAGAAGTCGGTCCAGGTATTGCATATCTGAGACATCGCCACCGAAGCCGATGACAGTGTTTGGGGGGAATGTCCGTAGACGCCTGACATCGGTAAATCGTGCCAGTGATCCGTATGAAGCTGATTGAGCCGTTAGTACAGGAGAGGATCAACCGGTATGGGCTGAACATACCTAGATTGTCTGCAGCGATGACAACTCCATCTTTAAACTTGACTCCCAGCACCGATGTCCCTGTAACGGCCGGAGATTGTGTGTGTGTCGTGGGCGCAGATGTCTGGAGGTAGGAATTGTCGTAAGGCCCGTAGACGTCGTCTCTGGGCTGCGTTGGGGTTAGCCATTGTTCTGTCTGATGCGCCCGAATCACTTACCCGACCCCAGGCTTCAGGGTAGTGGTTCATCTTGGGAATATTCTGGTGAGAGGATCGAGAGTAATTGGTGAGTGAGAGTTGTTCCGTCCGTCAAGTTGAGCTTGAGACACGGTCAAGACGCCGCGTCAAAGAGGTGAAGCCTTGATTGAGCTTGGCCAATCATGTTGCCCTGCACATTTACGGAGGATCACTTAAGCACTTGATGTAGTTACAATATCTCTCCAGGTCATAATAACTCACTGTCAAGGCTGTAGACCACAAGCTACCATTCTACCTCCTACTAGGAGGTTACGTCGTTGATGTCAACCTCGACCTGTTCACCAGCTCGAACATACCGACCACAGCAGCCTAGATACAAAGGTCATCCAGGAGCTGACATACTCGCGCAGGCCGAAAGGCATTCCAGCACTAACTACCAATGGCGCCGACCCCTATAAAGACCAGGACGAATGAGTGATCTCTCCTGTGAGCAGGATCATGACATTATACTCGCTTTCAGGAGACCCTCCGGCAACTGCGATTCTGGTTTCGACGAGCGGCCTTTCTTCCAAAGCTGACAGCTCGCTGGTTGACATTAACGAGTTGCAAGCTGGGCAGATTGGTTTCGTCATACCCCTGTAAGAGGCGACCTGCGAAACTTGTATCGTGGGAAGGCATACCTTACATAACGTTGACGATTATCTTTTTCGAGGTTATAGGAAAGTAGAAGAGGGGGTTTTTGGTTACCGGCTGATCGATCTAAAAAGTAAACGGTCGATGGTGCGGTTGATTATGGAGATGAGGAGGACGAGAAGTAGGACGTCCAATCTATGATTGCCATAAGATAGCTGTCTCTTTTTCCTGTTTCAAGCGTGATCGGCCTGCTTGCGATGGTGGGATTCAAGTTGAACCCACTTCGAGTCGGCCAGTTAGCCAGTCTTTATTTGCCCGTTCCGCGCAACCGGAGACAGGTAAGAAGAGAAAGCGCTGCATCAGTTTGAATTGTGCATGGCAGGGAATGGATGGTAGACATGATGAGATGTAGAGATGAAGATGGGCTGCCACGAAAGTTGATATAAGCCTCAAGTTTGATGTTGTGCGACGTGACAGAGACTCCTCGCTGCCAGTGAATTCTGCTAATCGTACATACCTTACTCAAGTAGTCAAAGGTGGCCCTGTCTGACGAGAGAGGTTTCGTAGCCTGAGGCGGCATTCCATTATACTGCCACATCTCGACTAGACCCTGTGTAGAAGTGCATTGTTGCATTGCAATGTAAATGCCACGAGCTTCGCCGAGATCATGCCTGGCGGCCCATGAGACTGGTAGATGTTCACTGTACTGTATAGCCAGATGTATCTTGTTGATCTACTCCAGCAGTGAGAAGAGTTGAACTCTCTCGAAGATGCTTGTCTCTTGACCCTCCGCACAGCGTTTTTCAAGGCAGGAGAGCTGTCCCAGGCCACTATTCCCTGCGAGGGTGAAGAACTGGACCCTTCGAAGTATTCGGAAGATGAGCAACTGCTAATAAGACTCGACAGCTGTGCTCAAGGTATGACACCTTCACAAGACACAGTGGCAGGTCAAGAACGACTTACCTGGAGGTTAAATAAGGCTCATGTGAGATGGCGAGGCTCAGATCTGAAGACGGCAGTGGAAGATAGACAGATCAGGATCCTTCATCAAATAAATGCGGTGTCTTCTTTTTCATCCCACCGCAAACAGGAAATAAGTCTGGTATCTGCAAATGAACCCCGATGGCGTTACCGTTACCCGATATCGGGCCATTCGACGAGCGCAACCTTTCGCAGTTCTCCGCGAATTCGCAATTGCAAGTCTCCTCAATCAAGTCTTCCCTTTTGCGGGAGGCCCTATGGCGGTGACGAGTCATACGCAGCTTGTTTCTAAGACGATGCGATGTCTTCCTTCTGCTTGGTATCTTACCACCTGAATGAAGTAGGGAAGCATCTCCCCCTCCTCCATTCACGCGAGGGTGGTCTATCCAATGTCTGCTCTCGTACGGCCGTTGAAATGGTTCTATCATGAATTCGGCCTCAGGTCGATCCACGAAACCGGCCGGGATGCATATCTGATTGTGTTGACGCGGACGTTGCGGATGTTCGCATATGGCACCAATTCACTGATCATGGGTACGTACATCCATCATATATCTGATTATTGCATGATGCCCCCGACTATACTGTTGCGAGCATACTACGCAACTGTGCCAAGTTCTCGCTCAAGAATGGATCTATCTACGGTTGCTTCTTGCCGAAAGCAATAAGGAACATACACATCTACCACTGCTGCCTCGAAGATGAGACCACATTGTCTAACCTACGTTCACGAGGATAGCCATATTCTTCTCAGCGCTCGGATACTCGGATCATCGGATCGGTGCATTCATGACCTTGACGCTGCTGGGCGATGTATTCCTGGGCACCTTCCTCACGCTGATTGCTGACCGAGTCGGGCGCCGAAAAGTCCTAATGGGTGGATCATTCTTGATGGTGTTCAGTGGCATCATCTTCGCCCTGTTTGAGAATTTCTGGATCCTGCTTCTCGCGGCAGTGGTGGGTGTCATCAGCGTGACGGGATCGGATTTTGGGCCTTTTCGAAGCGTGGAGGAGTAAGTGTCCTGGACTCCCTCGGTGTCTGGCCTCAAGCTTGACTAAGAGAATGGAACGACTAATCGTGTTTGCTCTTTTCTCCTGTTTCCTAGGTCTGTCCTGTCGCAGCTCACCACGCCTTCCACCAGAGCTGATGTCCTGTCATGGTACGTCACGACGTCAACGCTGGGTTCGAGCATTGGAAGCGAGGCCTCGGGTAGGATCGTTCATTCGCTCCAGTCCCGCGATGGCTGGACAGCCGTTGATGCATATCATGCTCTGTTTTGGGTCTATACGGCCATGGGACTCGTCAATGCCCTCCTGGTCCTCGCCCTGACTGACGCTTGTGAGCTGCAAACCACGGCGGAAACTTACTCACAGGTGCCACAGGACGAGCATGATCATTCCAATGTGGACCTCGGGGAGCATGACCACGAGCAACAGCCGGATGTCGACGGCCTCACAACCGCGCCTTCGTCCCCGGGCACCTGGATCTCAAAGATCGGACTCTGGTTCAGCACGCGGTTCGCCGAGATATCTGCACCCACTCGCTCAATCATGTACAAGCTGTGGTTTCTGCTATCTGTGGACTCGCTGGCGGATGGGATGGTTCCCTACACCTGGACCACCTACTACATGGATACCAAATTCACACCTGCCAAATCGACCCTCGGCGACATCTTGTCGGCCAGCTACCTTCTTGGCGCGGTCGGGGCCGTCTTTGCAGGACCACTGGCCCGCAAGATCGGACTGATCAACACCATGGTGTTCACGCACGTGCCGTCGTCTTCGGCAGTTCTGGTCTTCCCGTTCGCGCCTCGACTCTGGATGACGGCCGGACTGCTACTGTTACGCGCGGGCTTGAACAATATGGACCAAGCGCCCCGAGCGGCATTCATTGCGGCTGTGGTCAAGCCGGACGAGCGAACAGCTGTCATGGGCATCACAAGCATGTTGAGGACCCTGGCTGCCATGGCGGGGCCTTCCGTGACCGGCGTTCTTGCTGCGAATGAACGGTTCTGGATCGCTTTCGTGGTCGCGGGCATCTGCCGTTTGGCGTATGACTTTGGTCTGTACGCCTTGTTTGTCAACATGAAGCTGCATCAGCATGAAGACACATCCAAGGTGGATGAGTTGCCTAGTGGACACGGCCACAATCACCGGCAACGACAGCGTGACGAGGAGGAAGAGCTCGAACTGCATAGTCTGGCTGACTCGGACAGCTTGAACTCCGGCTCCGGCTCCAGCACTCTGGAAGGAGATCCCAAGAGTCATGGAGCCGGTGCTGGTGCTGTTGGGAAGGACTCCTTTGCGAACACTGCTCTAGAGGTCACCTCTCAAAGTGAGAGGCTTCGGAGTCGCAGTCCTGATCGGTGGAGCGCTGCAGAATGATTCGTCCATGCATTGCTCGGTATACGGGCGCGCAGCATCCAGCCAACCGAGGTTACCGGGACAAGCATGATTCAGCAATACCTCGTCCTTGTCGGGAGCCTTCAACTGGCAAACCGCGCCCATATATGCGCAGGCTTCACCATCGCCCGCCGCATATGACGATCATGCCATGCTATGATCGTGTGCTGGAGACCATGTTACGACCTGATATGAGAAAAAAGGAGTTCTAGCATATTTTGATGACCGCCAACACCAATCATATATGTCAATCTGTTTAGACATGTAGGTAGACATATAGCCATATGGACAGCGAGACAAATCGGGCTGTTCAACCCGTATTATTGCATGTGCACACCATCCCTGCACTAAAGGTCGATATATACCTTGCCCAGCGCAATAATATATACATTCCATTCCATTCCATCCCCAATCCAACAACTTCACCACCACCAATCAATTACTACGACGCCACCATCGACTATTCTGGCTTTTGACCATCTTTTTCAAGAAACTCCTCCAACGCATCCACAATGACCTGATGATCCTCCCATGACTTCAGCCCACTGACGACAATGACTCCCACAATGCCCTCTACGCCCTTCACCCTCACCGGCATCCCTCCACCATGGATCGCATACTCGCCCGCCGTCTCCCCAAGCGCATATCTCGTCTTAAAGGCCGCCTCATCACCTTGCATTTTGTTGTGCATGAACCACGAACTCACTCCCCATCGCTGCACCGTCTTGCGTTTGCGCGCGACCCAGATGTCGTTATCCGGCTGGATGCCGGGCCGCGACACCGCGTGGAACAGGAGGTTGTTGCTGTTGGCGAGGGTGATGTTGACAACTGCCGAGAGTTGTGATAGGGTCCGTAGTCGGTTGCGGATCGCGAGGCCGATTTCGAGGGCGTCGTCGGCGGTAAAATGAGGGAGCATTAGGGCTTCTTCTTGTTTGGCGATCTCGGAAAGCTGGAACACAAGGGGAAACACAGCTGTAAGTATGTGAAACTACTGAATAAATGGACGCACGAGGGAGGAAAAGGCCACCCGTGTAACAGGTCAAGTACTGGGGATTAGGGTAGATGTAGAAGTTCTCAACATCATTCATGGTACTGCATACATCTCGGGGCGCTTCGCGCAGGGTTGTTGATGAGGCCATTTCTTGTGCGACCCTGGTTTCTCTCAGTCTCGGCCTGAATCTATGCTGGTCGGGGCGTGTGGCTTTATTTGTGATAATCGACGGCGTGTAGGACAAACTCGGGGAAAGGTGTTTGTATAGAGTCTTCAAATGAAGGAGCAGGGTACCAGGTACTACTACTAAGGTACGACGTGGATGTATATACTCTACGGTAGAACCACGGTAGAAATATGTCAACGGTAGAAATGCCGCCTATTGGCGGTAGGTGGTATGAGTGAGGGGTGCGCGGTAGGGTAGTAGTCCATTTGGAGAAGTCGTTCCTCGCATTCCAATTGGCGAAATGACATCGGCTAAGCTTCGCACATTAAAGCGGCATGACTAGCATATTGTTCCAGGCATCAATCCGTTCGGGGTTATAGCTGCCAACTTGAACTACTAAAGGTACTTTCCACTGTACGAGGCTTCGATATCTGTATCAGTTACAGCTGCCCTACGTTACAGGAATGGCCGTGGGCCTTAGATTCGACACCTCTTGAGTACTACAATTGAAAGATCTGGAAAGGTCTGGAATAATGACACCACGCCAGCCTTCAGGCCACCAATGGCGACACTGGATGCATTTCCGAGTATAACCGAGTCCGAATTCGTCAAAGCATGCAGGGCTTTGGAGATGCGCAGTCTGGATCGACTAGACGGTACAGACTGGACGAGTATCAGGTGGTCTGGTGATGAACTTGTGATCAAACAGAGGCGAAGGGTCAATGACGGTGACCGAGAAGTCTGCAACGGTAATCCGAAGGAGGAAGATGGCGATGAAGAGAACATGGACCCTATCGAAGAGGCATGCCATGACACGGTATGAGACTTCAGTCTCTAATTCGGTTATTGGACTTTATATGCTAACCGCCTTTGCTCAGCTTGTTCGTGGCAGGGATGATTTCGGTGCCCTCACGATCGACTTCTCCATAACTCTGTCCCCGACATACTGTGTTCCTGTCCTTTGGTTCTCATGCCCACCAATTGTGGACGGGAAAGTGTTCAGTCTCGACCAAGTATATAGGATTTTGGTGCCATTGGCATTCCAGCAGTCACTGCGAAGTGTGGGAGTGATGGGAGGGATCAGTATGGCGGTGAGTCGACTCATGTCTGAACGCTCCATGGATTGCTGACTCTCCCTCTTTTTGTCCCAGCATCATCCAGTATCAGATCACCCAGCTTTCTTCGTTCATCCGTGTAATACCCATGAAGCTCTTTCGGCGCTCTGCACAGACAAGTCCTTGACTCCGGAAAGGTATCTCATACTTTGGTTGGGTCTGATTGGATCTTCCGTCGGCCTGCACATTCCGAGTAAGCTTTTCGAGACGGACGGGTCGTGAAAAGCGAGTTTCAAGATTCTCGAAGGGTTGGATGTATGGGCCAGCGATGTCAGAAAATGCAGCCAACAACTTCATCCAATCCGACAACCTTGTCCAGCAAGAGCTCGTTGGCGCGTGTCTCTCACAGACTACGGCGAACGCGCATTGATCGCTCGCATCCGATGCAATCTGGGACCCGGACACTTAGATAGAGCCCATGCCTCAGTCATCCTCGTCCTCCTCCATGGGGGCATCGTCCTCGTCTTCATCCATCGATACTTCATTTTCTTCCTCCTCTTCCTCTTCGTCTCGAGTCCTTTTCGTTCCGTGTGGCGCGCCATCTGTCCTCTCCGCGGGGTTTAGACCATTCTCAACAGTGTGACTAGAATTTGCTGAAGGTGGCGCATTGAATATTGATTTCTGTAATTCTGTGGTCTCGGGCATGGAGACTGCAGCAGTAGGAGGAGGTTCAAAGGTACCCCGTAGTTTCGGAATGATTTGCGACTGTCCTTTGCCATACACTATCACCTGCACAGCCAAAGCGGTCAACAACGACACCCATATTTGCTGTAACATTGAAGTATTCTAACGTACCATCTCCTTGCCGAATAGATCGAACCCTTGCAGCGCACGCATCGCTTGAGTACTGGTTTGGATGTCGCGGTAGACAATGTGTGCCTGGCCGCGCATGTTCTGGCCTTTGGTCCCGACTCGGGTCGTGACGATGTCTAGGACTGGGCCGTAGGTGGAGAAGAGCATATACAATGCCCGTTTGAGCTCGTTCTTGTTGACCTTCTCGTTCAGGTTCTTGAGGTACAGACTGGCAAGAAGTGTTAGAAGCCACAACAGTTCAAGAGCTACACAGAGGATGTACAACTCACGTTTGATTCGGGGTGCCCGCGTTGGTAGCATCTTTGGTTTTCGACGCCAGTTGCGTTCCTTTGGCGGCCATGTTTTCTGGTCGCAGGTCGCTGTTCGACGTGTTGAAGATGCGGAGATCTTCCCTCTCACAGCCGTGACACCCTGCAAGTTCGAACTTTCTCCGACCCGGTCATCCTCCTCGTGCTTGGCACAGGTATGGTAGAATGAAGCCTTTGGTCGCAAACTGCCGTGTTGAAATCATGCGGCTCTGTCAAGTCACAGCCGATTAATGGAAAATTCGGCTTGGCACAATGATGCATTTCTACGGGCGAGCAGATGGACACCCCTGCTGCCGCAGCCTTGCAGCCTTGTGTTCTACAGAACATCTCATTACCTACCTGACCTACCTACGTACTGCTGCGTACGACGACGTGTGAGCACATTATGAGCATGTATCTGTTTTATGTTGTCCTTTTTGGCATCTTCTCCTACAACTCATCCCTCTTAGTCTTTCTGCTACCGTGCGTCTCATCCCACTCGTTCATCCATGTCTGAACCTGCCGAATCTCCCATTGATGCGCCGCCTTGATGAAATCAGGCTCCGCGCTGATGTTGAGGATTCCAGTAGAGTCCCAGTGATGACCACCACCGGTGATTAGCATTTGATACTCACCATATCGCTCGCTGGCATTGTGTCCATGGTAGCAAACGTCTCGCCAGACATCGCTTCCACCATCGATCAACGCCAGTCGCGGCGCCGAAATGTTGAAGTCACCGTACTGATTGTACCATGTCAGATTTGGCCCATCTGGAGCTGGTACCGCTTGTGGTGAGAGAGGGCCAGGAGGAAAAGCCCAGGTGCACCATTGTTGCGTATAGTCTAGACCGATGACCCGCGACAGGAGCGAAGGAGTTCCGTAGGGCTGTGGAAGCTGATAGGCGCCCTGCTCCGTGCAAGTACTGTACAGGTACGAACGAGAAGCCGAGTTGTCCGTTATGGCGTAGAATGTCTCTGGATTTGTTTAGATCAGCATTAATATAATCAAGGCTTTGCAATCGCACTCACGGTTTTGAGTAGAGAAGCAAGAAGTGGTGCCGATCAAGTCTTCGCTGGGGCAGGTCGAGACAATGACTTCTTTTACGTAGTTGGCATACGCTCCGAGGCCTGTCCATGCCGATCCGTTGGTGTAGTTGGCCAGCTGCATATCAACTGCGGTGATGTTGGCTGGTGCATTCATATCTGTGATATTGTTGCAAAATGCGAAGAAGTCTGGAGCGTCGGAGGCTTCGTTCCAGGACAGCTCCTGCCAGGTATTCGTTGGGTAATTCATTGGCCCACCGAGCGGGAAAGCGATCTGTGGATTTGAATGGATTAGAATGGGTCAAATTTCAGCTGGAAAGACTCGTACTAACCGTCATTGCGAAATCTCTGAGGTCCTCCAAGCCACCGAGCCCGAAGATGTCCTTCAACTGCTGAATCGCTGTTGTCTCGTTATTCTGGATGAGGTAATCCATCTTATCAATGATCTTGTTGATTCGCGTGATGCAATCCTGTGGTCCATTTTTTTGTATTGGATTGTACCATTCAGGGTAGCCAAGGACCGCATGAATAACACCTGATGAAGCAATGCCGCCCCAGAGATGGCCTGAGTATTCGACGAGCGAGAAAGCAGTCTGTGCACCTGCTAGACTACCACCATATAGGATCCAAGGATGTCCTGGCGCGGTAAGATTGTCACCGCCAGTAACATTGGGGAAAGTGGCATGTTCAGCAAAGTAGGCGTTGTCCGCTATCGTCTGTTCCGTTGTCAAGAATCGAAGGTTGTCGGTGGTGCTATTCTCGAACGGATAGCTTTCGCCATAGTATCTGTTCTCCAGAATCTGACGGACGTCAGCCAATGACTCGAAAAACCATGTCTTGGATTCATTGTAGTCGCCATATTGGCGAAAGCTGATGTTCGTGCGGGCGTCATAGACAGGAGCAAACACGGCCAGCTGTGCGCTTGTGCACGTTCTTTCAAAAGAGAGAGTGACTTACAACGCCTAGACCACCAGTCGCATTCATGAGGATTTGAATGATGCCGGTCTGAAGGTTGGAGAACCGTGACGGTCCTGATGTCTCACCGCTAATGTAGAGAAACACCGGGCCGCCAGGTTTGTAGTAAGTGTTGTCGAAATAGTACCTCTGTGTAAAAGTAGCATTCGTGTTAGGCGCATAACGAGGGCTGTCTTGAAAGTGGTCGATGAGTTGATCAAAGTAGTATGCTGTATAATTCGTGGGTCGACCATTGTCATCCAATGGACCGACTTGTGCTGCTACAAAGCCTGTAAAGGCTGTAAGAGAAGTGACGATGGTTCCAAAGAACTTCATGTTGACAGCTAGAAATTCAGCAACACAGTTTAGAAGCTCCAAACCGAGCAAGTGAGGGGAGCATCATGTATAAAGTATTCTGAACCTGGAGCTAGTCGAAGCTCTACTGCATTGAATGTCGCACGCAGGTACGTCAGGTACAACCAACCTGGTGAAGCATGTACTTACCATCCACGTAACGGGTGACTCGGTGAGGCGGGGCTGACCTCTCGCCATATGTCGCATTAAAGCCCCTCATTGGCCTCCATAAGAGCTCGTGGACTTCCTCACCATTGAACAGCTGATCTTTGCCACAATGGTGGTAACGAGGTTGCATTGAACGCATAGCTACCTTGCTAACGGTCGATGATGACAGACCAAAGCCGTTCCGTTTCCAGAAGCTGCAGGCACTATGGAAGCGTCGGCTAGGCTAATCCAAGTGTCCAGGCAGAATGTGGCAGCCAGATGTCCCGGGAAGCGGGCATGCCCTGGCTATATTCTGTACCATGTTACCTGCTTATCGGGCCCGCTCTTCTGGGTGGAGTAACAAGGTATTTATTGAAGCTGGGGCGGAAAACGGCGACTGCCCGGGGTCATTTATCCCTTCATTCGGCGGTGTCGTCTTTTTGGCCACGAGGTGAGCTCGACAGCAGCGATTTGTGCCGACAACGGGATCAATATGTAACAACTTCGGAAGAGAGTATCTCTAGAGGAGAGACCAGCTTGCAAATCTGCCGGTGAAGTACGTAGGTCTTCCCTTTGTTGTGGGCCGTTGAGGGAGTTGTTATAAATAGGTACCTGTCGCTGCTGTCGCTGCTGTACCTACTTGGATCAGGCGCAACTTCCGATTAAGCTTAAAATGGCGGGACTTGGCGGCTGGGCACAATCTCACCTGGAAGTCCTAATGTGGCACTACAGAAGCTCCCTAATGCGAAACCACATTATTAGTAACGCCGTACTGCACCGAACTGCTGACTGATCGCCTGACTGACACCTCACCGCGCTTGTACACAGTAGACTGCGCCCTCATTCATACATTCCTCCTGTGGTCGTTCCCGCCGCGGTTTCACGTCGAAGGTGCAGCAGGTCATTTTTTGGTTCTTGCAACATGCCAATTGCTGTCCCTTCACAGTCTCCACAAGTCATTTCAGCTCCGGCGGTCCAGGCAGACTCCCGCACATAACTCGTTTACCTTGATCATCATCCTCTCAATATCAACCATACCAACATCGCCATCCTAAGTATCGACATCCACACTCCCCTGGCGCACGACCCTCAGTCTAGACTGCACAATATACTGTCTGCTCAACCTGGCGCATGTTAACCTTTGGGCCTGGATGCCAGGCTCACAGTCATGGGCAATATTGGTAGCAGAGTTGATGAAGGGTCACTCCTGTACCTAAAGGATCAAACAAGGTGTATGTGTTTATTCAACTTTCTCGACAATCGCTGACCGTGCCAGTCTTCATTAATTCCGTTGTCATCAGCAACAGTCGCGGTAGAGTTCTGCTCACTGTCGCACCGAATGGGTACCCAGCCTCACGTCTTATTGGCAAACCTGACGCGACAGACTATCGACCGATCTCTTACATCCAAGTGCGTTATCTGGCACGTTGCGCTTGAAGCCTTGCTGACCACTGGACCAGGACCCTGATTCCCCAGCCCTTGTATTTCTTCCAAGACTGGATCTTGAAGATGAATTAGACTTTCGATTCATATTCGTCAGTCGACAGAATTCCGCCCCCTTACCCGCCACACCCTCTACGGCGACTGCCGCTGTCGATACAACCATCAATGGCCTGACTTTTGCATACGCCCCGAACGGCAAAGAATTGGATACACTGGTTACCCGGGAATTCCATGCAGACCCTAATCTCCACAAGAATTCAAATGTACAATTTATTGGCGACTTTGGAACAAACGGAAGCCCTTCCGTGACATACGAATGGAATTGGCGTTGGAAACCTCCGAAGCCCTACGAGGACCGAGGCGGTGGTTGGCGCAACTGTTGCAGTTTCCTCGAGTACGACTCCAGAGCGCACAGACTAAACACTCTTGCGTCCTTTTCCTTTTGGGTGAATAACGCTACTCTGCCGAGTCTGACACCGCTTGCTTCCCCCAATGTTGATCTTATGGTTCCCCCGCCAAAACAGCGCCTGCCGTCTTCTCAATCGTACCAGTCTGCAGTCAGTGACTCGGAGGGACCGTCTGATCATGCAAATCCGCCGTCCCCACATGTCTATTCGACAGACTTCAGTTCTACCGCCTCAACTGTGGCACCCCCAGTCCCAGTGATCGACGTCCAGTGTCAGCGGCCCGGAGGGGACGTCAGCGCAGTTGAGGATGGGCCGTTATTCAGAGCCACGATGAAATCGTTAGAGCAGAAAACGGGTACCATGAGGGTGCAAATCAAGAAGGTCTTGAAGAAGGCAGAAGCCGCCCAACAGGCGCAAGCTGAGTGCAATCAAGCTATGTCCGCCTTCCTGAGCGCTCTCCAAGAAGCATCGGCCTCAAACGCCACCGCTTTTAAGCCCGCCCTTGACCACTATTTCACGAACATTGCGCAGAGGATCCTTAAGTATGAAAAAGAGAACAGTGTACTCTTGCAGAAACAGATCATCGAACCCATCTCCAAACTCTACAACCTCGACATCAAGCAAGCCGAGGCCAAGAAGAAGGACTTCGAAGACGAGAGCCGGGACTACTACGCCTACGTCAGTCGGTATCTCGGTCAGAGGCAAGATTCGCTCAAAGACAAGAAACGCGCAGAAAGCGATTCGAAATATCAGACCAAAAAGCGCAATTTTGAGCTCAAGAGATTTGACTATTCAACTTTCATGCAAGATCTCCATGGAGGACGCAAAGAGCAAGAGCTTCTCTCCCAGCTCACGAAATATGCCGATGGTCAGGCAAAGTCGTTCCTGGCAGCGGCCAAAAAGGTGGATAGCCTCATGCCACGACTGGATGCTCTGGTGAAAGAAGTGTCCGAGATTGACAAAGAGTACAATCTACAGAGGACCGAGCGAGAGGAAAAGCGCAGAAACTTGGAGATGAACGGACCTATCCCAGTGGAGCCAGAGCCGGTGCACCTTTCTACGAGCGTGGCGAGCCACACCCCAGCTCAGAACGGACATACAGGGTCTACTTCTGACACTGACCTGAGTAGGGCGGACAGTGCTAGCTCACAGTTCGGCCGCAGTTCGGTCAAGACTCTATCCCCTACCAGTAGTTCAACATTGCAAGGTCCGCCGAACGCCATTTTGTCAACATCACCGGGGAGCTCTTCGATAATGCCGACGCCAAACAAGTTCAAGGGTATTCGTGACCTGGATGAAAACTCGGTGTTGACGACTGATAGATCAACTGTCGGGAAACACCGGAAAGAAGGGTTGCTGTGGGCACTGAGCAAACCAGGCTCACATATAGATCCAAAGGGTATCAACAAGCAGGCCTGGCACAAGTACGTCGTTCCAACCTCCTGTCTTGTGGCTGCTGACTGACCACTCCAGGTTTTGGATCGTGCTTGATCAGGGCAAACTATCAGAGTACAGCAATTGGAAAGATAAATTGGATCTACATCGGGACCCTATCGACCTGCGGATGGCTTCAGTGCGGGTCGCACGAGACGCAGAACGACGCTTCTGTTTCGAGGTGATTACTCCTCAGTACAAGCGAGTTTACCAGGCCACGACCGAGGATGAGATGAATAATTGGATTAATTCCATCAACAACGCTCTTCAAAGTGCGTTCGAGACTGGCCCTCGCACGGCTCAGCAACCACGAAAAGAGCCCAATGGACGCGAGTTTGGAGCTATGTTGACCGGGAAGAGCTCATCTCAGTCTGGGCCGCACGGTTACTCACATCGCACTGATACTTTCGGAGTGTCGCGGCGGACAACAGTCGGTTCCAGACCCACGTACATCCGCTCAACCAGTAACACCTACGAGGAAATCCCTTCCAAACTCCTTGATCAGCTCCGAAACAACGACCACGGGAACAAGTATTGTGCCGATTGTGGTTCTACTTCTAAGGTTGAGTGGGTTTCTCTGAATCTGGGCATCATTTTGTGCATTGAGTGTGGAGGCATCCACCGCTCCCTGGGAACTCACGTGTCAAAGATTCGATCCCTGACTTTGGACGTTCATTCCTTCACGGTCGATATTGTCGAGCTTTTCATGCTGATCGGCAACCGAATCAGCAACATGGTCTGGGAATCCTTGTTGGACAAGTCCATCAAACCCGGGCCTAATGCCACGAGGGATCAGCGGCTAAAATTCATCACCGCCAAATATGTTGAGAGGGCTTTTGTCGAGCCAGTATCTCAACATGGGACAGCGGACGACACCTTACTGACATCGATTAAGAAGCACGATATTCAGGGGGTTTTACTAGGCCTCGCCCAGCGCGCCAACGTCAACGCTCACGACCGGTCGAGAAACACGCACGCCGTCTTTCTAGCCCTTGCGGCCGCCGACCCTGCTCGGCCAGTGTCCTCTCATTCTGCTACACCCTCACCTGGACTGAAAGCATTCCCAATGGCGGAACTATTAGTACAGAATGGAGCGGAAATCCCGATCGAGCCACCCCCAATACCATTATCGCCAGCCGCACAGCTCTACATAGACCAACGCACGTCTCGAGCGCCCAGGAATCATTCCGGCCACGGCGACACACTCGGCCCTCTTCCAGCCATGTCCAAGGCACCACCGTTCCCCTCCTTTGATGGCACCACAAAATTGCAGAAACGAGGTAGTGCCGGTGCAAGATTTGCTGGGAAAGTAACGGGACTGGGTGAACGATAGTGCCGTTATAAAGATATGGTTGAAGTCGACATTGCTGCACCAATACTTTGTAATACCGCGAGAAGCGACTAATTATTCAGGCGTCCGACTTGTATACCTAGCAAGTGACGCCGGTTTATGATAATGACCACGAAAAAGAAACATGGTGTCCTCCATGTACAGGACAGGATATCATCAGACTTGGAGGAGAGAAGGGTGATAGGATTAATCATCACATTGGCGCAAGGGTGATGGGCCTGTGCAGGAGTGCAGAATGAAAGGCATGATTGGAAAAATCGAAGGGCATGCATCTGGCAACCGGGAGGAAGACGGGCAGGCCTGGTCGTCCAAGAAGCTTGGAAACAGAAGCACACCTTAATGCTTTGGTTTGTACTCAGAATTGGGCTTTTGAGCCGGTCGGCGAGTTGCAGCCCTAATCAATCCATTGTATGTGACTATTACTCCGGACTCCAGTACCGCAGGCAAGTCTGTTCTTTACGGAATCAAATGTGATTGGAGACTATAACGTGCAGAGATGCTTTTGTCGCATGTTTCTCTTGAAAGAGTAGATCTGTGGGAGATAGATCTGTGGGAGATAGATCTGTGGGAGGTATCCTGACCTGGGAGGCGAAAACAGCGCTCGGCGGCCTGACAAGTGTCCATGATTAGTGAGATGAGCACCACGACTAGTAAGAGGAGAAGAGACGGAGGAAAGGAGAAGAGAAAGCAAAGCAAAGAACGCCAGGACCATCAAGAGACCAAATAGGAAGTCGAAAAAGATGTACTGCGAGGCCCGAGGGAAGAACAAGGGAGGAGGGAGGATGAAATGTTCAGTCTATGGCGAAAGGAGGATGAAAGCAGGTGATAGATCTTGTGATAGATTTATCTGGCTCTGGCTTTTCCGAGTCCTATAGAGAGATCTTCTTGACCTACCATGCGTCGACCTGTGAAAAGGAAACCCCAGGAAGAAGGGTAAGGGTCGACTGTAAAATGATGGGTAGTGGAAAGAAAAGCTGAGTCTTGACTGTCTCAGCAAAGATTCGGAAGAGTGTGTGTGTGACAACACATCAAGGAGCACAGGCCACTCGGATGATGTCTCTCTCTTTCTCTCCCCCCTTAATATCGTTGTCTCGTCTTTGATCTGCTGGACGCTCCTTTTTGTCTTCCACTTGTGTCTCGTAGGTGTTGTTTTTCGTCCGTGTGGAATCGGTAGACAGGTATGCTAAGCAGTCCAGCCATCCAGCGATAACGCTATACATCATTGCATTATTCCTCTGTCCTTCTTGCCTCTTTTCTATTTTCTTCTGTAGGTGTAGTCGCTTGTTCCCTGAGTGTTATTTCTTGCAAGTTGCAATATTTGTCATGTTTTGTCGCTTGTTCCGTCTTTCCAATGATCCTCCATAGGCTGTGTATTGTTTGTTGTTGCGGTATGAATCTGTTGAGTGTGCGGCTTCTTCGTTCCTATCTACTGAAATTTTTCGAGAGTTTTCTGTTGCTCCAGGTCAGCTTGCTTTGGGCGTCTTCGTGTTTCCATGTAAACAGGGCGGTGTGGTCGCGGGGATTTCTCGTGCTTATAGGATCTGAGAATGACAAAAATGGCGGTGGTTAGCAGTCTGAAATAGCACACTGGCGCGTCAGGCCATCCTCAGCAGAGAGATCATGTCACCAAGACAAGATTTTCCATATTTCTCTGTGGCTTGACTCTTGAGGCCAGTTTTGATAACAAGAAAGATTGCAGGATTGTAGAAAAGGACTTTGTTTGTAGCAAGACTTGAATAGGCGGTAGTCAATGAGCAATTTGCTAATACAATCCAGCATCTTCTTTCAGAAGTCGTGCTGTAAGAGATGAGCATGCTCGCTCGTGCCCTGTCCATAGAAGCTCGAGGTGTTGAAGGGGAGGCCAATTGCAGCTTGCAACTCTTCAGAACGAAGCGCTGTTGTCGAAAGGGTGATAGCGGTTCATGCAGGGGCGCCGAAATGCCGACTCGAAATGCAATGAGACGCACACGTAGGCGAATTGGAGCCGATATCGCTGAGCTCGTGGAAGAAAGGGGTGGAACAAGACGCATTGTAACACAATAGCAAGTGGAGCTGGGCTTTGGCTATTTCATCGATGAACATGAGGGCTTTCAATTTCATACCGGAAGCGCCCATACCACGGTCCACGGCTGATACCTACCTCAAGTTTGAAGAGAATACGAGAGACCGACAGCTGCCGGTTCGTGTCTTCATGACTCCACGTAGGAACGTACGCCCTTCATTCGAGCAGGATCCACATGGATCAGGTCTCTTCTGCAGAGGAAGACCAGGGAGTATGGCAGATGAGATGGAGGCCTAGGTCTATGATTGGTTCACCAAAAAGAACCAACAAGACATCGTCACAAGCGAGATGTATAGCTCGGTAGTGCAAGGAGAAGGGGATCGAGACAACGAGTGCTCTGAAGAATGGCCCCCCGTGATATTAACTGCTCAATATTGACCATAGCGCTTCGAGAGGTGATTGTAGAATCGAGGTCACAGCAATAAGATCGCCAGGCTTTGCCTCTGAATCCTGATCGTTGCGGAATTCCCTGGCTCAGCTCAGATCGTGAAAGGGGACGATGTGCTGGTTGGAAGACATCATCAATAAGGGCCCACCCAAGACCGTCGCGAGCATATCGCTGGTGTATCAGAAAGTAGGTCATATTTGTTGTGTAATCAGAAGATGGTTCTCCTGGTAGCCACAGGAGCATTTGACGCCCGTTTCTATCTCATCTGCCAACACTCGTAAGGTCCTGGTACCAGCTGTTCGTGTATGATTGGCTTCATGAGCAGGTCACCAACATTTACTGGCTGCAGAAGAGGCTGAGCGAACAAAGAACTCGGTGCATCTTAGCGCAGGCTTCAGCGTAGAGGTTGGATAAGTCTTTTCGCCTCAGATGCTCGGCTCCAAGTTGGAACCGTCTCGTTACAATTAAAATCCCGGTAGATGGTTGTAGGTTCGATAGAGTCCATCACAGGCAACATCAACTGATGATCGGGTTGGCCGCTGATCAAGTGGGAGTCTCCTGGGAGGCGATGCGTCGCTTGCAAGGAGCACTTCTCCCCGAGAATTATGGATGCTGTCCCAGATCACCAAGCATTCTCGTCGTGTTCATGTCCGAGTCTCAAGAGCGTCTCTTAGCGTCGGAGCATCTTGGGGGATGTTAGTGTTCAGCAGCATCGCCACTATGGTCTGGCCAGGCTGCCAAATCAACACGAATAATGAAGACAATAAAACCAAAGATAATAAATGAACCACATGTCAGCACTGGGTATTGACATCTGTCGCACCGACCCGCTCTGGGCCTTGTGTCAGTTGACAGATCCTCCTGCCGTATTGGCTAGTGTTGTACTGGCTGGAAGATTGTTCCTGGCGTGTCTCCTGTGTGCAGGCGCCATATTATATCGAAAGGGTCCTCAATGTGTACACTCATCATTTACCAGGTGAGCAGGATAAGACCGCCTGTCGGACGGTGTCGGCAAGATGGCTTCTGCAGCGGCGCCCTATCATCAGTTCTGGACCCAGTGGTATCCCGGGGTGGTCTTTCTTGTGGTAATAGTGTTCTAACATGGGGTTGGCTTTAGAGACTCCAAATCACGAGCAGCGAAGGCCGCCGAGATCCAGCTGCCCAAAAATTTTCTCTTCTGTAAGAAACCACTTTTGGAGACCGTCAACGCGTCTAGAACCTTTAGCGCAGTCGTCCAAGCCACTGGGTTTATTCGACATGCGTGGATGGTTTTGACTCCACAGAAATTGATGTTTCCTAAAGCGTACAGGCCTTAACATCCAATCGGCAGCGAACCAGGACCTTCCGGTCCGAGGTAGGGCAATCTGTCCCAGCATTTCGCGTCCATCTGAAAATCCGTCGACAAATCTTTACCTACTCGTGATCGAGTTGGGGTTCGGTTCGAGCTCGATGAGGTCAAGGTTCTATATTTGGGTGGCGCCACTAAGACACACAGGGAATGGAGACAGGGTTCGTTTTGGGTCGACTACGAGATCGACGACAGCGACGACAAGAGAAGGAAGAGACAGCCATGGAGCAAGCATTGAGGCAGCGAAGCGCAGGCTGTGATGGAGGTACTAGCAGGGCCTCTAGGCTGTAGGATTCGTACACAATAGAACTATTAATGCCAGGCGTCTGAAGCGCAATACCTACCTAACTACGTACGGAGTTAGTAGTAGCGCAGCAGTAAGTGAGGTTGGAACAAGGACCGGCGGGGCGCCAAGCTCCTCTGACGCAATTGCCTTTTAGGGAAAAAGTTTCTCCGTTATTCGACGCTAATCCTGATACGGCATTTCCTCTGAGCATGGGGATTCGCACAATTTCCATCTTTCCCAGAGTACAAATCCTCCATTCTTCTCTCGGCGCCCCACGATGTACGATGCAACTTTTTCTCGGAGAACTTCTCGACAGCTGCTCAGCCACAATCTTGGTTCAGCCACTAGACCCTGCAGTGGACTACATACTACTAATAAGACCCCGGTAAAGATGCCACGACAGAAGGACATCCTACCGTGCTCGCGTGAGGCCTCATTGTACCTCACACCTCACACCTTGACCTCTGGCACTGGTCTCTCTTGCTTTGTGTCACCACTCTCAACACTGGCATATGTGTTGATCTTCGACTGATGATGAGACAGCATAGAAGACATTCGCCACTGCGCTGGTCACATACATTCTAAGAGCTTCTTGACTGTCTCTCGTAGGCGCCTGCCTTGGGACAAAATATAGAAACACATCGTCATTCATCACACCTGAGCGTGGGATGTCGCTCGAACGGTTCTTTTGTCGTCCCCAAAGCGACGCTTGGCTCGACAATGTCTCAGGAGAAGCAATGCCTGATCTTCAGAAGCAGTGACTAAGAACCATAACCGACAGTCTGGCACACCAACCAGATGGCGAGTCTGCACCAGTATCGTGGTCGCAGCTCGCATCTAGGAATGTTGAAACGTTCATGTCTCAAAAGCGATCTGCAACTCGTTCGACGCCCGTTGCCGGTCGTTCCTTGTCAGTACATAGTCTGTACTCTGCTTGAGCACCTTGCAGCTGAGCAGCTCGCCAGTAGTGGCACTATTCGGCAACTGGCGGTAACAAGTCCAAAATTAGCTCCACGGTCATCGCTTCGTCAGCGGCACCAGGAATTAGAATGTACGACGTTGACCCTGACCCGAGACAAGCATGGTATAGAGGCGAATGACGACAGACCCTTTACCTACTGCAGGCCAGCGACTTTAGATGCATACTCTATATAACGCAGTACAGGATGTCAATGGATGTTGGCGCAGGTCGATCACATCTAGAACGCCGCAGAAGCCGAGTAGTGCAGAACCCCCCTGGCTGTCAGGGGTAGTGTGGCTTGCATATCCCGGCAGTGAACGCCACAGCCTAACCATGAGAGTATAAAGATCAACAAGTCCAGAACATCATATCTACGTTCGCCTCCTGCCACGAGCCAGTCGCATTCGAGCAATATATCGTTTGCCGGAAGAAAGCTGGCCGCAGCCGGGTTCCGCAGATGCGGCCAGGCGGATTGGCAGAATTATGGGAATGTTCCCCTGGGCCTCGTACCTGCCCGTTCGACACGTGCTGAGGTTCGACACTTGCCTTTCGATGTGGATCTGCCATTGTCTTCGAGTTACGCAACCCTGGGCAGAAGGTGACCATAACTTGCGCGACCAGTGGAGACTTTGCTGTAGGAGTACATCGTCTATCAAGCCGGGTACCATTCGGGCGAATTGGACACCCGGCAAGGAACCACCTTCAAGTTGTCCGCCACCGGATGATATGGGAGACCCTGAACCGAACAGTGTTGTCGCCACACATGGGGACCGTGGCGCAGCGGAGCCATACGCGGACCTTCCACTACCGGACAATGGTTCATTGTCCCTCTCCTCACCCACACGCAGACCAGACCCCCTTTCGGAAGGAGCCCAACGTACACAGTACGCTGAAGGGACCCATTGGCGGGAGGTACCGCCTTCTCACACAAGGAAGGGAGGAAAGCATGTAGCTCCTGAAAGAAGCGACGCTCGCCTCTCGCAGATCCTTATGCCTCTCTGTGCAGCGGTTTCCAAACTCTATCCGGCCCAAACTTCCGGAAGGAGGACGCACACAGCCACTGCTTGTTGCATCGACCCACCAACTAAATTTCTACAGAGAGCGAGGCCTCCAGCAAGATCAAGTGCGTGTTTTACACTTCCTCGTGCTTGCATGGAAAAGAGGTCGATCCTGTGGAAGGCTGAATCACATCAGAGTCAACGATTGCTAGCGAAAGAACAGATCCCTCCCTCAGCCACACATACCACATTCGTCTCGACTCTCGCGAGAAACAGAACACTGGGGTCAGATCACTTCTCCATCCGACCTTAGTTTGATGCCATCTGCCGCCGTCTTCCTGATCTCCCCGCTTACTCGTTTTGGGTCCTAGAGGTCGCATCTAAGATCCGTCCAATGGCACTGCTGGCCTTGACCGTTCTTCAACGAGCCAGCGAGGGTCGGCAAAACCGAGCGCGACTACTACAAAGCTATGGTGCTGTGGTGCTGGTATTCTGTTAGACCGTCAAGCTTCCGGGTTCGTCTAGCGGGCCCTGGTCTTCCTTGTTTCCCGCAAACAGTTTGGCATCTCTCCGAATCCTGATCACCTTGAGGCCGACAGGGGGCACTGTCCCGGTCTTTCCCAATCATACATGCTCTATCCTTTTGGCCACTGGCTCTCCAGTGGACCCTTGTACTGTTGTCGAATTTTACTTGTTGTGTCCCACAGGCTCTAGTATAACGTGCATCGCTATCGCCGCCAGTCGTCGACTCCCACCCCGGTCATGCCACATTTGAAGACACGGTTGGATGCGAATGCCGCTCTTAAACTACTACTGTCGTTCCCTTTGCACGCATTTGTTAAACCAATCGTTCTTCAAAACTCACTTTCGACACTGCCACGAGAGAAAAGCCTTCCTCATCTAGCCCTGTGAAACACAAACCGACCCTGGCCATACACGTCCATTTCCAAATTTGGCGCCGACCTGCTTGTTTCATTTCCTTACTCGAACACAAAAGACCGACTGATAGGAACATCACCTCAACGCCTTTCCTCAGAGTCAACAAGGTCACTCGGATAGGGGCGATCCGGGCGCTCAGCCTCTTCAGCTTCTCAGTCGGAATAGGATTCTCTTCTTCCTCTTGCAGACGGTTAGCTGTGTCTATTTGAGGTATGCATTCTGTCTCAGCCTTTTGTCTTACTTTTGAGCAACATGGGTTGACTGATGGCTGTCATCTGGGTCAAGCATTATTACCCTCTTCCCGTTATATTTGAAGGTTTAGGGATGGGTGATGAGCCACCATTAGCACGGAATCCCATATCCCAGGAGACTGAAGACAGCTTGAGAGGTGTGTTCCTGTTGCTAGAAAGCCTCGAAGAAACGTGGACACTAACCTTGACAGAACAATCTCAACAGCATTCTGGACCTGCCACGACGGCGCATTCAGCACAAGCGACCAATATGGAGTTTGAATCCTACCCTCGACAACACTTTGGCGTGGGCCACTTCCCTGGGGGAGCACCACTCGATATGTCCAACCTGGCGGCTGCGTTGCCAGACTATCAAATGCGACAATCTCAGCAACAATCGTTCCCTCAACATTTCCAATCTGCTGGCCCTGCTAGTCAGACCATGATGTATCAGTACCACCATGGCGCACAGTTTGCTGGTCAGACTGCGGGCCATTACAACCAGACTTTTGCTCAACAATATCCGTCACAGTACGTCCAGGGCCCTCAGGCACGTCAGCCGCAAGGAGTATTTCCCCAGTTCGCGGGGGGTCCGCAGGCATATCAAAACCCAAGCTTCATTTTACAGCAGCCCATGCTTCACAGCGCCGGTACAGCTGCGCATCACCAACAGCAACATCAGTCACATTTTCCTCAGTCTCAAGTCGGTGCAACGTACATGGGGTCGTACCCTAACAGGGTAACCACTACGTACCCATTACCACAGCTGCGCGTGGACAGTAGTCTGGCACATGCGCAGGCACAACAATTTTATCAGCAGCCGCACCCTCAAGGTACGAGACAACCCTATACAGTGAATTGGAGCGAAGAACTAAGTAGAGAAGCGGTGAGGAGAACAAGTTCGAATTCATCGCTACAAACCTCGGTTCTCAGAGGTCCTCCCAGAAAACCTCGACAGTCTGGCCACGCCCTTTGGGTGGGCAACTTGCCGCCTTCAACTAACATAATTGACCTGAAAGATCACTTTTCGAAGGATGCCACCGAGGACATTGAAAGCGTGTTTTTGATTTCCAAAAGCAATTGCGCTTTTGTCAACTACAAGACCGAGGCCGGCTGTGCTGCAGCCATGAGCCGCTTCCATGATTCTCGCTTCCAAGGCGTCAGATTGGTTTGCAGACTTCGTCGTGGTAGTTCTTCTGCTGGGACCACACCGCAACCTACCGTCGCAGGTTCTGTGGATGGTACAGAGGCAACGAAGCAACCCGATGGCGTTCCAGCAGAGCAGGTTCTGGTTGTAGATGGCTCAATCACGGCCGAGCCCGAATCCACTGAAAAGGTCAAGGAGAAATTCTTTGTGGTGAAAAGTTTGACCGTCGAGGATCTGGAACGTAGTGTGATCAGTGGCATATGGGCCACCCAGGCGCACAACGAAGAGGCACTGAACAAGGCATATCAGGTCAGTTTTGCTCTGTTACCCTTATTTGCTGGCAATAACACTCTCTGACTGATGAGCAGACTGCCGACAACGTGTACTTGATCTTTTCTGCAAACAAATCCGGCGAATATTTTGGCTACGCCAGGATGGAGTCGGCCATTGACGACGAATCTGCCTCCAAACTCGACTATCAACCACGGCCAGAGGCGCCCGTCCCGAGCCCTTCGGATCTGCCCCTGACGATCCCAACGCCCGCAACAGCCACGGCTCCCAAAGGGCGCATTATCGACGATTCTGCGCGTGGCACGATCTTCTGGGAGGCGGATGCGGACAAGAAAGAAAAGGAAGAACAAAATGTGGAGGAGGATGGGGGTAATGTGTCTGGAGAAGGCTACGAGTCAGCCAGTCCTGCGACGCCCCAAACTTTCGGCAAGCCATTCAAGATCAAGTGGATGTCCACGGATCGTCTACCTTTTTACCGGACCCGAGGACTGAGAAATCCCTGGAACTCCAACCGAGAGGTTAAGATTGCTCGTGATGGTACAGAGATTGAACCTACCGTGGGTCGTCGCTTGGTCAGCATGTTCCATCGGGCCCAGATGGCGCCGGTCAGTCCCAATGCCGCCAGGCAACAGCTTCCTCCTCAGGGACCGATGGTTGCTGGATTCATGTCCCCAGATGCGGCAGCTCCCGGTGGTATGTACGGACGGGGATATTGACAAGAACAAGAAACAACACATGTATGATGGTGCTTTTGTTTCCGACTTTATCTGTGACTTGAATCTTCAACAGCCAGCATACAATTTGAGCCTTATTGTCGCAGCATTACCATTGATGTTTGGACGACGATATGATATCATGACAACTGGAAAATAAAAGAGAACATTAAAGAACTGCAGACATATCCGAGCAACGACTGGAGGATGTCGAATTGCGGAGCTATTTTCTGGATGCGTCAGTCGACCCTGTCTTGAGGCGGTCCGGGATTGTCAATTTACTTGCCTTACTGTTCTACTGCCCTACATTGTCCTAGTGGTGGCGAAGTAACTACCTGCACGCAAAAATTCGCTAGCGAGCTTGGCTGGCCGAGGCTCGTTTTCAATTCTTCTTGTACAGGATTCTCGATTGGCTGGTGTGTGACGAGACGGCAATGGAGACGTTGAGTTGAGGCGATTGCAAGGGAGGCAAGGAGCACGCTGTTGAGGACTGAGTGGGCGAGTAGGCCATCTTATGTTAATTGTTTTTGTTTTTTTGATAGCAAAAGTAGGGGCCAAGAGCCTCTCAAGTCACTGTGTGTATATCTACCCTTCTCAGCGAACGGAGTGCTGTTGGCTTCCTTCTCTCTCTTTTTTCGCCCTCTAACCCCGATCAGACCCTCTGACCCCCGACAGAGTCGCCCTCTCCGGATACAGCCAGTCTTCGGAATCCTCCTACATTGTCTTTGGCCGTGGGCCCTACTCAAAAACATCGTGACATATATTCAGCTTGGCATTTCTTCTCCTTCTCCTTCCCTTCCCTTCTAGCGCCTACTCGCGCACCTCTTGTCGGTTCTATTGGGACATGATTTGCCACGATATACCCTACATGGAATGCAATGATGTTCTTATAAGTTACTTACATTCATATACTCGCGTGGCCTTGTTGTTCGAGACAGAGCGGCGTGATGTGCTCCATGTCGTATGAGAGCATACCTGGGCACATGGGAATCGATTGTTGCATGGTTCAAGTTGGGCATCCAAGAGCAGGAGATACCTACTAGTGTCATAGTCTAGTGAAAGAAAGTGTTCATCGATCGCCTGAACATACATAGGTACCTTTGTGCCTTGCGACTCAACGATATAAGAATCCTCTTAAAGTAGCGAGATATCATGCTAAACGAAGCTAAGCTCAATACCCACTGCAGTGATACAATGAACGAATCACACTGCAGCCAGAGGTACTATCAACATTCCCCTTTTATCTCTCCACACGCCTTGTTTTTAAAGATACACAACACCACGACCTTGGTTGGTACCTACCGTATCGAAGCGATATCCAAGGACAGTGGTTCACACTCGACCCCATCCGACAGATCATCCATAATCTCGACGTATATTCTATAGCTAGGCTGCCCTAGATATCGTGTCCAGACTCCAGACAATCCAACACGACGTCCTCCCATCCAAAAAGCACCGGGCGGGATCCCAACTCCCAACTCCCAACTCCCAACTCCCAACTCCCAACTCCCAACTCCCAACTCCCAACTCCCAACTCCCAACTCCCAACTCCCAACTCCCAATTCACAGCTCACAACCCCCATACTACAAATTCACTAAACCCGCCCACGCAAGGTAAATGGGGGATATATATTAAAGTCGACGATTTTCTTCCCAATAACGCAAAGACCCCCGGTTGGTACACTGGGCGAATTTCACACCCAAGTCTCCCCTGACTCTCGAGTTCGAGTTCGATTCTCGCCGTTGTCTCCCCGTCCTTGATTAATTAATCCTGCGAACCCGGGTTAACGCCAACCAGCGATGATCGACGACGACAACGACAACGTCTTCGGTTCGAACCCTGCGAACCCCCTACTCCCAGGATTAATTGGCCCAGTAATCGACAGCGAGAACCACGAAACCCTGCGAACCCACCCGGGTTGACGCCAACCACCGCACCGCACCGAGCAATTCGAACGAGAAATGGGATAACGGAAAAACCTTCCCGGGTTTCACTTCCTACAACCCTTGTATCAAGAAAGATGCGAGGCTTGTAGAAAAGTTTTTGGCTGCTTTTGACGGATGCATGTCAGGCCTAGTCCACTACGTATATAGGATTCACTGTATATGATAGGATGACTTTGAAAGGCTTTCAGAGATGGTAAGACGTAAGGATTTCTCTTAGGCTTAGTGATAATAACTGATATATTTATTACTACCCGTCGCATCTATCTATAGCCGGAAAATCGTATTCAACCTACTATAATATATACTGTAGTCGACAGTTGACAGTCGCCAGTTACCATCTCAGCCTTGGGGTACGCTGAACCAATTGGAGGACGAGTGACAAACACTTGACTGGCTTCCTAGCAGCCTAAAAAGTCTTTCCACGAATTAAGGCAGGACACCCTCATTGAACGGCGCTCACCTTAGGCTGAGGCAGCGGTATATAATATATTTCCCTATTCAGGATACGGCATTAAAAGCCAAGCCAGCGCGGATAATAGTACATTCTTAATAACAAGTAAGAGTACCATTTGGCATCATGTCGCAATATCAACATTAATCTGAAGATGAAGATCAACTTGGTCTGAGACTCGAAAGAAATATAACAACCTGAAATCATCCCAGATTATATCAAATCTATAGTTCCTACGAGGCTGAGTATCACTAATTGCCTGCCTCCGTCACTATCTACATGTCCATGTCGTTAGAGTTATCAATTTCAAGACTGCATTGGGAAGCATCCCAAGGAAAGAAGGAAGCCGTGTCACCGGAGGAAAAACATTGTATAACACATAAAAAAGTAGAAGGCAAGACGCCTATTGTAACGTGAAAAGCAATCATTAAGTCGTTACAGTCTCCAGAACCTCCGGATTCAGCTCACACCTTTCCTCCAGATAGATCAAAGCAGTCACGAGTCCTCTCTGCCTATCTCGCCACGCCGCAGTCAGATCTCTGGCAGTATGCGACTGCTGTGTCCTTGTTCAATGTCGAGACAGGTTTCTTTCGTCATCAGGGGTATCATTTGAAACAATGAAGGATATGCCGAGCACATCTTCCTTTGCAACAGGAATTGCGAGGATATCAAGGGATCAATGCCGAGTGGGCTTGCCCGTGTCCGCAGCAGGTTGTGTTTTTGAAAAGTCGTATGAGCATTTCGGCTGGTATATGCAGTCCCTTCGAAGACCTCAAAATTTCAATCCGTTAAAAGCACGCTCCAGTGCATCGGCCGCCACAGCCCACTAAGCCCATTTACCAAGTAAAGCCATTAAACCAGCGCCAAAGCACATGGTGACAAATGCACCAAGCACTGTCTTGATTCCGGCCTTTTGCATGGATCTACTGAACATGAACTCGTGCGCCATCAACTCCACCAATCCGGTATAAATGAGAATGCCTGCTGAAATGGAATCAAAAACACCGTTGACCACGAGGGTGGTGGCAGATCCGGGGGGATAGGAATTACGCACACCCAATCCAATGGCAATTGCTATGGGTGTGCTCAACCCGAAGGCTAGAGCGAGGATGTAAGGGGTCCATCTTCGGTGTGTGGGCCACGGCGTAACTGCGAGTCGAGAGCCCAGACCAAGCCCTTCAAAGGTCTGGTGGAAGATCAAGACAACGAAGAGGGTGTCAAACTCTTCTCCCGCCACAGCAAGGGTGAGCCCAATGAAGACGCTGTGGAAGATGATGCCGAACTCGAGGATGAAAATGGCCGTCATCTGAGCCTTGTAATCCTCAAGGCTGAACGGATTGTCCGAGTCTTCAATCTCATTGTGATCTTGGGAGTGTCCCAGATGGTCCTCTCCCGGGAGCTGAGTGCTGTGAGAACGCACTTGTCCGGAGCTTTCTGGTTGGAGGATGGCGGGTGCTTCGTCTTTGTATGGGGAGAGGCGTGAGGTGTTGCCCAGCTCTCTATCTTCCGATTGGTCTGAGTCAGAGCCGTGGGTGTGGGTAGATGCATGTTCGTCGTGGCTATGTCCGGAGCCAAAATCGCCATACCTCATGACCATCAACTCGACGAAAAACAGAACAAAGATTGTCATGAGAACGATGCCTTCCACCCACGAGTATTCGGTAATGGGTCCGGTGAGACATGGATTCGTCAATGCTTCTTGGGCAGGCCCCAGTAAGTGTATGAACGCCGTGGCGACAATGACGCCCGACCCAAAGTATTTGCAGATGAAGAACACCCATTCTGGAATCCTTAGTCCGCGATGTCGAGCAGCAAATATGGGAAAGGTCGCGCCAATGGAGGACGTAGCCCAGATTATGAAGAGCGCAGCTACCCGCAGGCCTATTCGACCGTTGTACGAATTGCCCGCCTCACAAGCCGGAGCAGCTTCGGCGTCATCTTCGCGAATAACAAGACGGGCCAACGACTCAAGACTGGCCATGGCGTTCCGAGACGTGAACGCAGGAGGAGAGTCGGCTACCGGCAGCCTGAGAGGCTTCCTTCGTGGCTCTGGGTTCGGAGGGAGTGGGTGGACGTTGTATACATCACAGATCGACAGGGCAGGGTGGTTTATGAGGGTCTGAGACTGGCTCTTATGTTAGATTGCTAATCAAGTGAAATACTTTGACATCAAGTATCTTACCGGTGGGTGTCAACAACAGCGTCTAGCTGGCAAAACTTCCTGGCGTCGAGTCCTTCAACATCGACATGAATGAAAAATGCCAGGTAGGGAGTCAGAATGGAAGTGAAGGGTAATGTAGGTAGGTACGGAGGTAGAGAGGTAGTATATTGATGGGTCGCTAAACAGGAGTACGTAGTCGAACTGGGGAGAAAAGAAGGAAGGAGCATCCATGAGTCTCCATCCATTCCACCTTCCAGGAACTGTGGGAGGAGGAGAAGGAGAAAGAACGGACATCGGTAGCAGATGGACACAATACAATTGGTCCTTCAGGTCATGTCCTCAATTATTAACAGCCACTGTTAGCAATCGCAACAGCAATAATAATCTCTGGGTAATACCTTAGGCAATAATCTGCTCCTGCTGTTTCAATGATACGTGCTTTCTGGATGAATGCGGCGAGGAAGAAAGTGAGGACCTTAAATGCTCGAGAGTCTATATGTCACTGCAGCCAATGAGAGGAAAGGCGATGAACGAGGCTCGGCACTACTGCGCAAATCATTACGATTCCATTGGTCAACAGCAACAGGGGAGGCAGCGCCAGGTACATACGCAATAAGATTGGTCTAGATGCGTTTAACTGCACGTCATGCTCCACAACCTTGAAAGCAGCTGGAATTCAGTCCAAACTCGAACTGTCCAAATGCAGAAGGAACCACATCAACTCATCTTGTACAGAAGAGAGATATCTACCAAATATCTTCCACAGGAGATGTGACTATGCTGCAGGACAGGTCCGTCATTGTACAACACGCGTCCTCTGGTATATTACCCAGGTTCAGCACAAGCGTCAAGAAAACTGTCAGGTTACACCGCTCCATCTGCAAGGCTGTGATCTCCTTGGCATTCTTTAAGGTCCTCAATTTAGTATGTCAGCGACATGTGCAGCAAGGATTCGTCTCGGGACAGTCCAAACAACACCCCTGTTCATCCTGCACGGTTGATGATAAGAGATGCGATATGTACATCTATTCGTTGGCTATGGTACATGCCAGAATCGACATAACTCTGGCTTACACTGGATAGCCGGTCTGCAGACGGTGGGCAATGATTGCGCCCAGTTGCGAAAGCCTGACATGTCAGTTCACTCGCCTCGAGCTTGCCAGGATCGGTGACTCGTGACTCGTGACTCGCTTATCCCAGTCCAAAAAGAGCTCCCGCTTCGCCGAAGCTGCGTCCTCTAGGTGGTGTCGGCGCTCGACGAGGCAGCTGTAACATGCCCTTGTAGAGCAGCCAGCCCACCAAACCCGTGACGGCACAGGTGGAGGCTAAAACCTGAACATAGACCTCTCGTCGCCGGCGAAGCTGCGCCAGTGTCGCCTGCCTCGCCTGGTGACGGTCGAGATTTCCTGGCCGTGGCCTTCCGATATCCGATATCGAGAACCAAGAACCGAGGACAGGAATAGGACTAATGCAGCTCTCCAGAACCGCCTGCATGACCTGTGGCAAGCTTCTTTTTCCAGGACTCCGCCATGGTAAGACCATTTCTGCTGAAGCGGAGCCCTCCTTCTGGTGCAGCACCATGGCGACATCAACCGGCGCTCCATACACCTCCACGACACGCGTCCGGATCCAGTGATCCAAGTTCGGGTATTTGTTTCTGAGAGCCTCCTTCAACCATCCTTGCGGTAATTCGGGGCACTGCATGAGAGCGAGGTACCCAGTCGCCAGACAGTCCACGCTGCTTTCCTTGTCTCCAAGGAAGAACTCCTTGTCTCCCAGCATCTCCACCAATGGTTCGAAGAAATCCGAGATGATGGCATCCAACCGGAATCTGTTCTTCTGCATGTTGCGTCCGAGAAGGCCACTGACCGTCTGCCTGGGTTTCCTCAACGACTTGGGGATATGTGCTGTCAGCCTGGCATCCTCGCTCTTGTCCTCCTGGGCCGCGTCCACGTCCAAACTACTGAGGCCCAGATGTTCCGATCTCTTCTTCGCCTTCGCTCGTAGGTGGTGTGGGACAGTCCAGCTGTTCGGCCACGCCAAGATCTCGCCCAGAGCTTGCCTGGTGCTACCCAGGTAATTGTCGCTGCTCACATAGAGACATAAGTCGAGAAGAGGCTGTCCGCGGGATTCGAGAAAAGACGTCAGTGCCGTGCAGTCGGCCCGTTGAGATTCATCGAGGTGCCTGTCGAGATTCCATTCTCCGTCTGAAACATCCCGTAAATACCGGACTATGTTATCGAACCCGGCTACCCAGCTATCCCCATCGCGCAGCGCTGGAAGTTCTCCAAGAGGGCTGACGGCCGGGTCGCTCGAGGGAATCAATGCCCAGGCGTCCACGGGCAGACATTTTCGCAGGTAACAGACAGCGGCAAGACACTGAGCGTCGATCGAGGGCAGATCAAATGCAGGGCCCCATATGTGCAATTCCAGCACCATTTCTTGCCTTGAGAAGGACAAGTTGACGGACTGGTGGAAAAGTAGGATGTATGCTGGCTAAACTGCGAAAACACGTACCTTTCGAGATGGCATGTGCGGCGAAGCATTGAGTGCTCGTGTACAATGCAGTTTTTCTCCTGCGAAGCATTAAATCTGGTGGTGCAGTAGTTTCCGCCGTCCCCAAAACGCTTGATCAACTCTTCCACCCCGCAGTCATTAGTACCTGTTATCCTTCTTGTCCTCTCCATTCACATACCGCACTCTGCTGGCCCGTTTCTCCCCGGCTGCGCTCTATCGAGCAAGCGGAAGGTCCAGACTGATGCATGAATCATCTCCGCCTGGGCCAGTGCCTCGGCACGGTTCCGCCAGCAACATTCCGCCGAAGACATAACGAAAGCCTGATCAACAGCCTCGCGCATCAGAAAGAGATAACCTTCTTCTACAGCAGACCGAGTTCCACGGGTCGGAATGATGGAAACAACTGCCCGCCCCCGACGACGACAACTGCATCTGCATCTGCATCTGGGACGATCGCGCATCAAGCAGGCGTCAACTGTCTCGCCATTGACGGCAATGAAGGTCGCTACTTGTTCTCGGGAGGCGCAGACTCCACTGTCCGGTTGTGGGATCTTGAAGAACACACGGCATCCCGCACCGCACCAGCGGGCGTTCCACGTGAATATCACCCATCAGCAGCGCTCACACGCAGCACTCCATCATCGCATACCCACGCGCTGACATCGATCTCCATCTACCCGTTCGACCCAACGCCGTCAACTCTGCTGACGACCAGCTACGACAAATCGCTCAAAGTGACGTCCATCACACCTACTTCGCTGGTGCCGGTACACACTTTCGATCTCGACTTCCTGCCCTACACACATTGTGTCTCATCCGTCCCGGACTCGTCCCCACTGATAGCCGTCGGAACGGCGCACCCAGCTGTGCGGCTACTCGACCTCCGCTCGGGCCTCTCGACGCATTCCCTCTCGGGGCCCAATGGCGCCGTCTACACGCTAGCGTGGTCGCCGAGGACATCCTACATTCTCGCGTCCGGCTCGGCGGACGGACGCGTGCTGTTCTACGATATCCGCCGCGCCAATGCGGTGTTTGCCTCGCTCGACTCAGACGACGCGGTCGGGGTTGTGGGCGAACAGCCCTCGACCGGTCTAGGCGCGCGCACCGAACTGCTGGATTTCCATACGGCCGCGCACAACGGCCCCGTGACCAGTGTGCAATGGACGCCCAGCGGCGATCGGCTGGTTACCGCGGGCCACGACCAGCGCATCCGGGTCTGGGACACGGCGACGGGTCGCAACGAGCTTGTCCATTTCGGCCCGCGCATCCGCAACGAGAGACAGGGCGAACTTAAGCCGTTGATCTCGCCGCCAGGGACCCATGCGCCCGGTCGCGAGTCGCTGTTCTGGCCCAACGACGACGGCCGCGGTGTAGTGTTCCAGCACCATCTGCGCGAGGGCCATTTGCTCGGGATCTTGCGCACCGAGGGTGTCAAGGTCGCCGAGGTCCAGGCCGCCAAGAAACACGGCAGGACCGGCGCCGCTGGCGTGAGCACTGCCGTCGCCCGCTTGACCAGTGCCGGCCGCATCAATGCTATGGTCTGGCGCACTGATGCCCCCCTTGGCGACGGGCTGGAGATGTACACTGCGCATGGAGATGGCAGGATTTGCGCTTGGATGCCGCGCCCCAAGGATGCACCTGAAGAAAAGGATGACGACGACGACAACGTCGACGATGATGAAAGTGGCACTGCTGGCGATACATCGGCTGGTGGAGATGGCCGTCGGCAACTACCTCCCGGCTCTGGCGATGCCGACGATGCAGCAGATAGAAAGAAACGCAAGCGTGACCTCATGGCCGACTTGGTCGGGGGTCTGGCGCGGCGGCCGATGCGCTTCTCCTGAACATCCGAGCATCTGTCGGACGCAGGCAGCATCGAGCCATCGCAGTGAGCCTGATATCTACAGCAAGAAGATCTTCCATAGCCGAATATATGCTCAATTGACACGAGGATCCGCTCATGATTCGAGTATATAGCCTTGCCACCTGCCAAATTACACTCTGCCGCCCAAGGACGACATACAAGGCTACACAATACTCCTGTCCAAGGAGATAAACTTCGCGGACCGCTTGATGCTGAATGTTCCAAAAACAAAACTAGCAGCTCATCTGAAATCGCTGCTCCGTTAGAGAATCGTACATTGATTATGTCATCCCAGTCATTAACATTATTGGTCTCGGGTTCGCCGCCACCGCCTGGATCCCGTCAAGCTCCTGGCCGTGGTATGATCTTCTTCCTCACGTCCCAAGAGCACGTGCTACCGTTCCTGGACGTGGTCCTGCCGATGTCATCGCTTTGGCACCACAAAGTCATCCTTGGTCGAGATCTTAAACCTCGTGTTGATGCCCGCAACCATATCTGCAGGAGTGAGGGAATTTGGATTGAACGAATGCCGTTTCAATTGGTGCGGGCCTGACACGACGACCGCGGGAGTAGCCGTAGCGTGAGCGGGATCAACGCCGTACGCTGGGATCTGGCCCTGCAGTGGCTGTGCCACGGGATACATCGGCAGCATCCCTATGGAATAACTCGGGTATCCCGGATCTGCCTGGCCAGGAGACTTTGCGTACATCAGAGGAGAAAAGGTTGTAGCGTTCGGGCCTGAATTCGGAGTTGCACCGGAAGAGTTTCGAAAGTCGACCTTATAATACCCTCCGGGAGAAGGAGTCTGCTGGAAGTAAGGATGCCTCTGCGGCGTTGGAGTCGTATGTGAAGCCACCGAAGACGTAGGCATGAAAGAGCCTCGACGTGGTCCAGGCTGCGTGGCAGGAACGGACGGATTCGGTTGATGCTGTCTCTGCATAGCAGCCAGTTGTTTCTGAGGCATGCTTGTATTCGCCCCGATGCCGCCATGGTACATTTGGTTCTGCGGCGGTACCTGACTACGCTGCGGATGATCCGAGAAGAGCGGAGGGATTGTGACAGCTCTAGAGGGGTTCCGCGCCTCGCTGGGCTGTGACGCAGCCGGTCTCGCTGCATCCGGATTTTGTCCAACAGACGTCGGAGCAGCAGAGATTCTGGTGTTCGCTGTACTACCTTGATCAACCCCTTCCTTCAAACCAGCGTTGTCAGTAGCCTTTTCTAAAAATTCGGCCATGGGCGACGAGAAGGGAGATCCAAACAAGGAATCGTTCTCGCTCGCCAGCAGTGGCTTTGGAGTCTCTGTGTCCTTGGCCGACGCCTCTGTAGCAGGTGTAGATACAGAATCGGTGGCCGGCGTCTGGACCTCGAGGCGGGAGAGAGCCGGAGCATATGCAGCTCGGGGCTGCATCGGTCGGGTAGGGAGAGTGTTAGAGATGGCTCCAGAGTCTGGATTCGGCGCTTCATTACGGCCAGCCTCTGTGCTCAACTCAGTCGCCAACTGACTTGATGGGGACTTCGACGATAGGTACTCTGCCTGCCTCCTAGCCCAGATCTGTCGCATACCCTTTTGCTCGTTCTCTGCTCTCTTTTGGGCAATCAATGATGCTATCAGGTTGGGGTGGGTGGTCAAAGAGGGTGTTTCGCCCGGTTTGAGAGCAGGCTCCTCGCCTATAGAAGGAGTGGCGGCTGGGAGACCTTCCTTCTGTACTTGCAGGCTCATGGACGTAGGTGCGACAAGAGCTGAGGTTTGCGCAGGAGCGAATTGCGGGAAGCCACCCGCAACGCTTGGGTGTCTCCCGGGCTCGTCCCCTTGCCGTGAGGATGCCAGAGGGCGATTGTTTCTCTGTAAAGGTTCCTGCCAGGTCTGCCCATTCGTAGAAGGCTGTTTTTGCGGCGCTACATTCCCACCACTTTTAGGACCCGTAGAGAACGTCGCGGCGGGTTGTAACAACGCTTGAGGACTCGGTCGAGGCCGGGACTCGGCATGCGTGACGTGTTGTCCCGAACTTGAAGGCGCAGGCGTGTTGAGATCCTTGTTGGTTGCTAGTGAGCGTGAGATGGTAGAGAACTGCTGAAGCGAGGCGGGGATTTCGAATGCTACGCGTTTCTGAGGAGAGGAGGGTGACGGCGAAGGGGTGCGCTTCCTGCGCGTCATGATGGATGGCGAAGAGCCTCAGCAACCATTGTCTGGACTGCGAAGACCGTACAGCCAGACGTCGAGACAAGGTCTGTTGGAGGGTCGAGGTTGAGGCAGAATGGGAATGATTGCGCAAGGCGCCTGGTTGGGGGTTGGCTGTTCAAGTCGGTATTGGCCGGGGATGATGAACTGCGTTCAAGCTGTGTGCTTATGATACTCGTGCCCGTGGTGTTGGTCCCTCGATCCTCGATCCCTCGATTCCATAACTAATTGACTGACAAAATATTGTCGGGTTTATCACTGAAGGTGCAAAGACATGTGGTGATAGATCGGGATGTAATGACAATGACGTTGTCCTACAGCTCCAACTCAATGCAATCCCATTGACTGCGCTGCATTGCACCTTTTTACTACCACTCAGTCTCTTCAGCTTAACAAACATCAACACCTCAATGCTGCGGTCGGCGTACTCGCTGTCACAGAGCCGTGCTCAAGGATGCCAGAGTGTCAGCCGGCTTCCGATGTGCTCCTCGGGCAGCTTTCCACTTCAGACCTTCCAAAGCCGTTTTCGTTCTGCCGAAAGCACCACGTCCACCTGATGCCTGCCTAGGTAGTTTTAATTCCGCCCATCATCTATGCTCGCGCCTCCTAGGCATCGACCGCGAACTTGCCTTCTGTTCGATGGCTCTATTCCTAACCAGGCCTGAAAAATTATTAGGTGAAGTGGGAGCTGGCAAACACAATAAATAAATGGGCGCCCGAGCGGCGCATTGTCTGCAGAGCTTGTATTCATGTTCAGTCAATCAATGGATGCTGATGTGCCGGCTCGTCCTCCACTACGGAAAAAGTCACAAGACGTTGGCAGAGGAGGTACACAGAGTCCTCGGCTCTCTGCTGGCCTGTTCCCGAAATCCTTGAGCCACGGTTTGGCAACCCTCCTCCACCTGGGGTGGTGCACATAGAGAAGCGATACTTCTAGGTCACGAACCTAAACATGCGCCTCTGAGCAAGGTAGGTCGAGAGGAAACAGAAGAGACACTGCTGGTGTATCGCAGACGGCAGACCAATCAGTGAGTGAGAAGTATCAAAGCAGCTGCCACAACCACGAACTCCGTTTGAGATTGCCTCTCCCAGCTAACGCAGATGCATTTCTCTGACAATGAAGAGTGAGTTTGCGTGATATGTCATTTCTTTCATGCTTCACGGCCATTGACAAAACCCCCTGGTTTAGATCCAATGCGGGCTTGAAATTAATACATGAAAGAACTCAATCCGATGCTCGAGGAGTTAACCGAGGTCAGATCAGACGGCTCGCTTGAATTTGTGCAACAACAGTCTATTCTGATATCCGAACCCAATCCCTTTGAGTACAAGACCCTGTGTACTAGTGACCCCAGACTTCATTTACCCCGGATCAAGGCAATACAACACGATACTAATATCCATGAAGGAGAAGACTTGGTGCAATTTTGGATCCTTGTTCATTCACTTTTGAGCACTTTGATAATCTTTAAAAGAAATCTGTAGAGGAAGACTCAAGAGTCATGAATACACGTACGTAGCAACACACTACAATAGTCCAAATCGACGATCATGACAGCCTCTACGTACCCAATCGCTTCAAGCAAAATCCGCTATCCAGGGTGTCTCCCAATTCGATTCATCGTCGAGCAAGCCGACTTTCAATGCCATGGCTCGAAAAGTAACAGAAGTTTGTCGTCAAGCGTCATCATTGGCAAACATCATCCTCTTAGTAGCGACCCCCACCCCAGCTGCTGTTGGTACTGCTGTTGTGCTTCTTCTTCTTGTCCTTGAGGAAATCTTCGGTGATGCTGCCCAATATTGCACCGCCGACTGTCCCGAGGAAGCCATGGTTCGCCTTCTTGCCGAGCATATGACCACCGAACCCGCCGCCGATGGCGCCCAGCAAGCCCCGATCGGTTTCGGTCATGGGGGGAGCATTGGGGTCGTAGTTGGGGGCATTTGGATCGGACGACTGAGCTTGGAACTGGTGTTGGCTCGCGTCGGGCAAGTGGGTGCCTGGTTGCTGAGCACCGCCTCCTTGGGCCAGTTGGGCCTGGTAGGCTTGATTCTGGGCATACGCGTCATTGCCGCCGCCGCCGCCGTAACCCTGATGTTGCGGTTGCAATTGCCCGTAGTAGCCTGGATGGCCTTGCGGGTTGCTGGCGTCGTAGGCACCAAACTGGCCACCGGCTTGACCGTGCTGGAAGCCCCCGTGCTGAGGGGGTCCAAAGGAGTCCTGGCGACGAGGAGGACCGTAGTTTTGATCTTGAGGATATTGCGAGTAGCCTTGCTCGGGATATTGCGATTGCTGATAGCCTTGGTCGTAGCCTTGTTGGGGAGGATAGCCGCTACCGTAACCTGGCTGGGGAGGATATTGGGCTTGTTGGCCGTAGCCGGAGTACGAATCGTAAGGGCCCGACATTTTGGAGGATGATGGTGGATGAGGATGAGGCGTTGATGTGGACGAAGGCGTAGATGAAGCAGTTGACCTCGTGTGTGTAGTTAGTTGTAAGGATGCTTTGGGATGGTTGGTCTAGGTTGTGGATGAATGAGAGGAGACGGTTTGAGAAGTGGGCGAGGTTTATGAAGGTGAAAAATACAGGTCGAGGTCTAGGGCTACAGTGGCTGGATACTAGTAGAAGACTGAAGTTCTTCGTCTGTCGTAAGTCGGTCACTCGGGTCAGTCAGGCAGTCAGTCAGCAGCAGCTCAGCCCCGCGCTGGATTACAGAGTGAGAGGCGACGCAATAATGCGCAGTCATGAAATTGTGAATGATGAAGCTGATGAGGGCGCATGAGGGCTGATTGAGGGGTTCAAGTTCCATCAAGACGGGGAGTCGGAGTCGTAGTGGATGTACTTATGTCATCTGCACCAATCAGCTGGTCGATTGTTACCATAGCCGTGGCGAAGCCTAGTCACGTGAGAGTCAACTGTGAGGCGCAGCAGATCTCGGAGCATCAGCCACAGTTCAGATAACTGATAGCAAACTGCGCTGCGCTCCTGGATACGAACTTACCTTATCCATCCATCACTACTACTTCTGAGACTGATACCAACAGACCACCCTATTCAGCTTGAAACATGTATTCCCCAAGTTACTAACATCACGGACGTAGGCATTACTTCTTCCATGAGACTTATTAGTGGTAGGTCGAATGTTCAAATGTCTAACTTATTAGGCTAAATTTGATTGAACCTCCTCCTTCTACCTACTTCAACACTAGGTATTGTACTAACTAAAGGATCTACCTTCCTCGAGATAGCCAAAGTCAAGTACTCCAACACCTCGGCCGCATCGGTTGTCGGATTTGAACGACTATCATGCCTCCTCGCCCGATGGTATCTGACATCTGCTATCGTTCTCCCATTGCTGTCAAATCATCTTCATTTGCGCCCATAAACTCCCCAGAATGGACTCCTACCACAGACCATGGTGCTCCGCTCGCATCGAGCCGTTCCAACAGCACGAACTACCGTGGTTTATATGTAGTCCTTCGGTTTCTCGAGATGATTTATCGTTGACCGTCTTGCGTCTCGCTTCTTGTCCTCTCGCCTGCCAATCCATCGTCCTCACCGACCCATGCTAAATGGCGACGCACGATTACAAGGAGGCTTCGGCCATTGCCCGTAAGAGGAGGGCTGCCAACATTGCCGCATTCTACAAGACGCCTACGTGGAAGGAGGAAGACCTCCCCAAGAATTTGACCGAGTTTGCCCTGAACTCGGGGTACTATACGGACGCCGAACTCGCCATCATCCAATCCGAGGCAGAGGCCATCCTCGAGAACATCAAGACCAGAAAATGGACCGCGCTTGAGGTTGCACAGGCATTTTGCAAGGCCTCGGCTCTGGCCCAGGAATTGGTATAGCCACATATGCCTAGGTATCGATGATTAGCACAGTCTGCTCACGTCTCTCCAGACCAACTGTGTAACTGAAGTCCTTTATCCCGAAGCCATGGCGAGAGCGAAATACCTCGACGACTATCTCGCGCGGACGGGCAAGACCATCGGTCCGCTCCATGGTCTGCCCATCTCTCTCAAGGACTGCTTTGTCACCGCTCCCCACCCGAGCAGTAACGGAATGGCCTGTTACGCGAATGACCCCATGGAGAAGGATTCCCTGTTGGTGAACATCCTTCGAGACCTCGGGGCCGTCTTCTACATCAAGACGAACGTCCCTGTGGCCATGATGATGGCCGAGACCAACAACAATGTGTGGGGTGAGACGCGGAACCCTCTTCACAAAGGTCTGAGTCCCGGTGGGTCCAGCGGCGGAGAGGGTGCCATGATCGCCTTCAAAGCATCCCCCCTGGGACTCGGGACAGATATCGGCGGCAGTGTCCGAATCCCAGCTGGATGGTGTCACTTGTACGGCCTCAAACCGAGCTTCGGTCGGTACCCAACTTATGGCGGGAAAGCTGGGATATCCGGACAGGAATTCATCCTTGCCGTCAACGGTCCCATGTCGAGATCCTTGAAGTCCCTTCAGCTGTACTCCGAAGCCGTCTTATCAGAACAAGTCCGTCCTTGGGACTACGACCATAAATGCATCCCTATTCCATGGAGGAAGAATGTCATCCAGCCTCCCGGGCGCAAGCTCAGGTTCGGAATTGTGGGCATCGACGACGGCCTGGTGACGTGCCATCCACCCGTGGAAAGGGCCCTGAATATGACCAAGGAAGCACTAGAACGCCAAGGCCACGAAGTGATCCCTTGGTCGACCGAGGAGCATGAAGCCATTGTCAAGGTAAAGCCCTGTTACAGGCCACGGTCCTCATGAGCGTTGATCAGCCCTGTACTGACACTCCCGCAGAACCTGCAAGCCGCGTTTTTTGACCTAGGCGGCGCCGCAATCATGGATCTGGTCAAACCCTACAATGAACCCGTCTTTCCCTCCATGCAAGGCTACGCGATCGCTGCCGCCGCCGGGGAAGGCGAGCTCGGCCCGACCAGGTTGCGCATGATGGTCCTGCGCCGCAACGAGCTCCAGAAGGCCTACCTCGATCGCTGGAACGCGTCTGCAACGGACGGGAAACCGCGTATCGACGGTATCATCCAGGCGGTATCGCCTTGGGCCGCCCCTAGGCTTGGAGAAACACAGCGTTCTGGCATGTATGTTGGGTAAGTAACCCTGTTGCTATGAGTTTTACTTGCTTCGAAGCCCACGTGCAGCATAAGACATCCTGCCAGGGAAACGGCGGGCAGCAAAGAGAAACAAGAAAACAGAAACAAACCAATCCGAACGACCCCATCCTGTATCAATCAAGTACCTGAGCTAATATATATGCATATCCACAGATACACAGGAGTCTGGAACCTCCTCGGTACGTCAACGATCCCCATGTCCTCCCAATTCTTCCCTATTCCCAGTGTCACTCAAGGTCCTCTCCCAAGACTTTGTGTCGTGTCCCCGGGCCGAGGTCTCCCCATTGCCTTTTGTGTTCTTCGCATGAAAGAATGAATGAACGAATGAATGAAGCTGAAGCTCACGTTACAATCAATACAGATTTCGGCGCCTGCACATTCCCCGTGACCTTTGCCGACAAAACCCTCGACAAAGCGCGAGACATGACGACGTTCAAGCCACTAAGCGATATCGACGCCCGCATCCAGGCCGAGTACGACGCCGACTTCTACGACGGCGCCCCCGTCGCGTTGCAGATCGTCGGCCGCCGCCTGGAAGAGGAGAAGATCCTGGAGATGTGCGAGGTCATCGACAATGCCTTGAAGGCCTCTTGAAGGAAGAGGATGGTGATACTCTTGTTTGCTGCGTGTCCAGATCACAGTCAATGGATTCTGGATCTTCGTTACTACGTACAGAGGAAAAGAAGGCCGCGATATCGATTCTGCGTTGTGGATCGACCCCAGCACCAGCCCCAGTCCCAACACCACCACCACCACCACTGAATGGCCTTGCGCCAAGCAGCTCTTGCCGTTCTTTTCGTGAACATGATGCGCTCAAGAGCAGTTCAATCACTGGTCCCCTTTTACCACTGACCAGGGCTGAGACAGTCAGCATTGCTTGCATGTTTACCGTCTAAGTATACATACTCCTATAGTGACCGGAATCTTGCTTACCTAGGTGCTACTAGTAGGTCAATAGATAGATAGATCTCGAGGGATATAGAAGATTATACAAAATGTCCGCAATTCCTTATTTGCCAGGCGAACAGGGCCACTGAATATGTATTCTATCATACCGGCCCCTACAGCCTCATTGACCATGTCGGTCAGTATCTCGTTTCTGGTTTGAGAGAGTCTGTGCGCGAGTAAAAGGATAACCCGTGAGCCTTTACATGTGCCGAACAGTAAAGATACTGCTCCCTGGTCCAGTCATCCGTACTACTACGAAGTACATCGGCTCGCGTCCAGCCAACAGCCGGTAACCGATGCTGGAGCCACGCATGATCAATCGTCTTCGAAGCGCCACTCAACTCCAAGATTAGTTTTGAAGCCAGCCATAACCCCGCCGCGTCCACTAATACCTAGTAGACAATGCTACTGAAGCGTCTGATTTTACATGTGCACTTCAACCCGTCCCTCGGTCCCTGATCCTTTGGCAAGGGTTGGCAGGAGATAGGTAATATCGTCCCAAGGATGTCTGGTGGAAGAGAACAGTCAGTTTTTGATGCTTTCATAAATACTGGACCGGGACAACAAACCTGTAGAGACCGGTGCGAAGACGTTTCTGATCAAGATAATGGGCAATAAGACCAATCGAACGGCCCAGCACGAACAGTCCGTTGAGGACACCCATCTTCATGTAATCTTCCGCTTCCTCGGCAGAGAATACACCAGAACTTCTCATTAGGTCGACAAAACTAACAGCAACCGCTCTGCAATCACAAATCGTCAGTCTTGGGCACGTATACAGACTCGACCACCCTAATGGAGGCGCGACTTACCCGTCAACGTTCAGAATGAGATTGTCCTTCTTGGACGTCGTCACTGTCTCCACGGCGATGGCATAGTCAAGCAGTTTGTGAGAGGGGAAGTTCTTCATAACATATTCCTTGACTAGTTCCACACGGAGATCGGGGTTATTTCGAGACTTGATTCGGTGACCAATACCGGGGACTGCGGTGTTGTTAGTTGGATTCTGCTTACTCCGGCGACCCACTTACTCAGTTTGTTCTCTTTCCTCATGTTGTCGACGAACTCACGCGGCGACCAGCCCTTGTCGAAAGCCTTGCCAAACTCTTCAGCAGCACCATCAAGGGCACCACCGAAGCGGGAACCGATCGTCAAGAGACCAGCAACGAGAGAGGAGATCAGATCCTTGCCGGCACGAGTGGTGATGATGGTGTTCATGGCACCAGACACGGCCGGACCGTGGTCGGCAGTCAACATCAGAACCATTTCCAAGAATTTGCTGGCGTAGGGAGGGAGTCGGCGACGGAACCACAGGAGAGACATGACACCGCCGATACCGATATCCTCCTTGAAGACATCCGATATGGGCATACCGGCATACAGCAACTCCTGGCCTCTGTCGTCGGAAATCGTGGAGATAAAGGCCGCAGGCTTTCGAATCAGACCGAGTTCTTGAGCCCAGGCGTAATCCATGGGGATCTTTGGTGGAGATGGCTCGGGAGCTGGCTTGATGGTCCCTTGCTTGACGAGCTTCTGGTAGACCTCGGCCAACAGTTGTGGCATCTCCTCAAAGGTCTCTGGGACGAAAAAGCCTGCTTCTCTCATCGACTGATTCTTGACCACGGCCGTCTCAAGTTGAGAGTTAGCGGAGGCGCCAGCGTGACCGAACTGTACTTCGGTCTTGAACATGCTAGCGCAGGTACCGATGGCCCATGCGACGATGGGCTTGGTGATCTGGCCCTTCTTCACCGCCTCAATAACCCTGTATTCTTCAACACCACCGACCTCACCCAGGAGCAGCAGGATCTTGCATCCTGGCTCATTCTGGTATCGCATCAAGTGGTCGATGAAGGAGGTACCAGGGTATCTGTCACCACCAATGGCAATACCTTCGTAGACGCCATCCGTGTTTTGGGCGATAATGTTGTTCAGCTCGTTGGACATACCGCCGGATTTGGAGACGTAGCCGACCGAACCTGGGCGATACAATTTCGAAGCAACAATGTTGTCCATCATGCCGCCAGTATTTCCAATCTTGAAGGCACCTGGTTTGATACCACCGACCGTGGCCGGACCAATGATGGTGATTCCCTTCTCTTTCGACTTGACCATGATCTCTCGGGCGCGTCGCTCGGGCACACCTTCAGCAATGATGGCGATCGAGCGAACTTGCGGGTAGTTCATCAACTCCATGGTTGAGCTGTACACCGATCTAGAGGAGGCGAAGTTCACCACTGTGTCAACATCGGGGTGTTTCTCGAACGCTTTTTCAACGGACTGGTATACTGGTAGGAGGGTCTCGCTAGTTCCCCAGTACATCTTGCTGACGAATTGACCGCCAAAAGTGTAGATGATACCGGCAACCGATGGCGTCGTGCGCTTGCAGATAAAGTCGAAATCGAGCATGCCCTGGACAGCCTTTGGCTGCATACCACTGTGCCGCTTGTCAGCGCCCCTTCCTCTTTCACTCAATTGTTTTGTCCGCAGACACTTACTAGACAAAACATCTTGTCTTGTTATGGAAGAGAGCATGTTGTGCAGGGCTCAACACCCTTGAAGGAGGATCAAAGCGACGGATGTTGTCGTTGGCAGAGATCATATTGTCTGATCCGGGTGTGGACGTGCTGCTCTCTTGAAGATCAATCTTGGGCACTCCATTGGAGAGGGGCGCAGGTGCGTCTGTCGCAGAAGGCATGGTGGGTGAGCTTTCACGGTCTGGCAAACCCATATTGTTAGTTGAGAAACAGAGGTAAAGGCACGCGAGAACAATGGAAATGGGCGTGCTTTGGTGTATAACAGAAAAAGGACGGTTCAGAAAAAGAACGGTTCAGAACAAGAGGGCGAAGGGGTAAAAACGGACCTCACTTGGACTTACAGGGAACGATACACTTGTTGAGCGACGCGTGAAAGGTGAAAGAGTCGTCGCAAAGGTCGGTTGGATTTCAGCAAGGAGAGATCACGGCAATGCAGAAGGTGAGGATTCGTGTTGGATGGTGCTCAGTATGGAGTTGATGTGTGCACTGCAGTGGTAGGTGTGTGGTGAGAGCAAGGGACCTGAGTAGGGATCCAAAAAAATGCCAGAGTATGTTTCGCGCAGCTTCAATGGGGATGGAGCGTTGAGATTCAACTCCGGCTACTAAGCAGCTGAACTACCGTCGCTAGCATCATGGCAGGGGCCTAAAATAGGAATGGCGGCCCCCAATGTCTTTTGCACTGCAGAGATTCAAAGCCTAGGGGCCCTGTCTGGCCCTGTCTTCCGGGCGGTGAGATTTCCAGTGGAGTTCCAACCGTTCAACAGCCTCCCTCGCCCTTGAACCTGGCGCCCCTTTGCCATGTCAGGCCTGTTACACCCACCATTATTCCATGCGCCTCTGACGGCCCGCCTCCGGAAAGGCTGAACGCACGGATGTTAGCAGCGTACTACCAGCTGCTCAGGTGCACGCGGCGCTCAGCTTTGGGCCTGTTTTTGACGGGCCTAGTTGGAACTTCTCGCGTGCCCCTCGATTTCGGAGTCCGGTCTCGTAGTCTTTTTACACGTCGTATCTCGTAACGCCTGTGGAACGTTGGGCCCTTGTCGGAGTAACAAGTACACTGTGTACACATTATCATCTCAGGTACGTAAGACAGTACCTATACAAGAACGAGTCCATGGATGAAGTAACGCCCGCGGCTCCCAATCCTGCCCAACAGAAATTTCCGGTGGTCACGGTGGTTGGATTGGAAGCCCAGCCATGCTGTACAGTCCTTCGCAGTATCCCGACAGGCTACAACCACTACCTAGGCCTGCTAGTATAGTACCTTAGACTTTCCCATCCAACAAAAGGCATGGACACTGGGACAGCAGTAACGACAGCGTCACAGCGTCAGCAGCGGTTGCCGACAATTGCAGCGGCGGCAGCCTCAGTCGAATAACAGCACAGCGTGTAGCGACTATTCGGAGAGGCTGTCCCTGGCGTTGTGTCCCCCCTGCGGTTCTTTAGCTTGCTGAGGTCCCCGATCCACCCATCGTTTAGGTGGCTTTGCGCCCCTCTAGATATGTTTAGCACCCCTAAATAGGAGACCCTAGGTGCCAGACCCCTGCTCCCAACAACCGCGCTCCACCAAAAATTTGTTAGGGAGCTGCAACTCCGGACGCCAACATTATTATTGCTGGACACCATTCACTGCATTGCCAGCAATAATTCTGGCCCCAGCAGCTGCGCGAGTCTCCCTTGCTCTACACCACGCTCACCCCATCTTCTGTACAGCAGCCGGTAATCTTTCACATTGTCAACTGCTCTTTCTCTCTCCTCACATTTCTTGAACATAACCAAACCTAACTCAACTCAGACAAAGAGGCACAGATACAACAGTCCGCGTTTCCCCTGAGCATCATCTCTTACTCTACCCCACACCGCCGCGACAATGTCTGCAAAGTCCATTCTGGAGGCCGACGGGAAGGCCATTCTCAATTACCACTTGACTCGTGCTCCTGTGGTCAAGCCGACACCTCTGAAGCCCGCCGGCGTTCACAATCCTCCACCCAAACTCGCTTCCCTCCATTTCCCTGAAGATGAGTCGGTCAAGACTGTTTTGGACCAAGCTGAGGCCACCTATCCCTGGCTACTAGCCCCCGGCGCCAAATTTGTCGCGAAACCAGATCAATTGATCAAGAGAAGAGGGAAGAGTGGTCTTCTGGCCTTGAACAAGACATGGCCCGAAGCCAGAGCGTGGATTGAGGCGCGCGCCGGAACGGAACAAAAAGTTGAGACGGTCACTGGCTTCCTCAGACAATTTTTGGTTGAGCCTTTCGTGCCCCATCCTCAAAATACCGAATATTACATCAACATCAACTCTGTCCGAGACGTAAGTTGTGCTCCTATCAATGGCCAGGACCAGCATTGACGAGGTTTTTAGGGCGATTGGATTCTCTTTACACACGAGGGTGGTGTAGACGTGGGCGATGTCGACGCGAAGGCCGAGAAGATCCTCATCCCAGTCGATCTGAAAGACTTCCCTTCAAACCAAGAACTCGCCAGTGCTCTCCTGAGCAAAGTGCCCACGGGCATTCACAATGTATTGCTCGACTTTATCATCCGACTCTACTCCGTCTATGTCGATTGCCAATTCACCTACCTCGAAATCAACCCCCTGGTCGTTATTCCCAACGCCGCCGGCACATCTGCCGACGTCCACTTCCTTGATCTTGCCGCGAAGCTTGACCAAACGGCGGACTTTGAATGCGGCACGAAATGGGCTATTGCACGAAGTCCTGCAGCCCTTGGGCTGCCCGGCGTCAAGAGCGACGGAAAAGTGACCATCGACGTGGGTCCACCAATGGAATTCCCCGCACCCTTTGGTCGCGAGCTCAGCAAAGAAGAGAAGTACATTGCGGACATGGATGCGAAGACCGGTGCCTCGCTCAAGTTGACCATCCTGAATTCCCAAGGTCGCGTGTGGACATTGGTTGCTGGTGGTGGTGCCTCTGTGGTCTATGCTGACGCCATTGCCTCCGCCGGCTTCGTCAGCGAGCTTGCAAACTACGGTGAATACTCAGGCGCCCCAACCGAGACCCAGACATACAACTACGCTCGCACTGTTTTGGACCTCATGCTGCGAGCACCTAAGCGCGAGGAGGGTAAAGTCCTTTTCATTGGTGGAGGCATTGCCAACTTCACCAACGTCGCTTCGACGTTCAAGGGAGTGATCCGCGCCTTAAGGGGAGTGGCTCCCGCGCTTCTCGAACACAAGGTTCAAATCTGGGTTCGTCGTGCCGGCCCCAATTACCAAGAAGGTCTCAAGAACATCAAGGCAGTAGGTGAAGAGCTACACCTGGACATGCACGTCTTTGGTCCCGAGATGCACGTCAGCGGTATTGTGCCGTTAGCTCTCCTGGGAAAGAAGACCACCGTGCCAGAGTTTGGAGGCTAGAGGTTTAGCCATGGAGGCAAGGGCGAAGCGAATTTTGTTTGGCTGGTTTGAACTAGAGTGTATCAAGTATCAGATCGATGGCGAAGGGTCGGTATGCGTGTGGGCAGTCGGAAAAGGGGCTTACAGGGTTATCCTTGCAGAGTTCATTCTCTGTTGACTGTGACGAACTGAGCAGTGTGTGCGCAACGCCGTGACAGTGCTCTGCTATCTCACTCGCGACATGAGATTAAGCTCGCACACAATGAAGCGTTGCTTCGAAGACATATTTAGACCCAGCACAGTAATCACAGTGTTGATGCAAGCAAAATAGTCGAGCATTTTCTTCACTCGTGTCTACTTCCTGCAAGTGTAATCGAGTCTTCGAGGTAGCTTCGCAGGCCAGTTGGTGTTTCATACTACAGCTGCCATCCTTGTGGAGGCTGTGCACCAGTTGTACCCCTTGCGAACCGATATTTTGTAAGTCCATGACCTTTTCACGGCAATTGCAAGAAATACCCTTGCGTAGACTCCTGACTCCATTTTCTGCCTGCCATGAGCACAAATGACTTGCAAGATATCACGAACCCGCCCCGTTTTATCGCGGACAATACCACCTTGAAACTCGCAAACTCCGAATCCATTTGCGTCCTGCTTAGTTGAACATTCTCAGCCACGTCTCTACTCGACAAGGATGACCCTTCCTCCGGCCAGCTCATCGATGTAGGCGAGTTTCCCGCAGCCCTGACTGGTCTTCTTATCCTCTTCGCGCAACAGCACGGCGAGTACTTCGACGGGTGGTTCTAGACCGAGCAGGTTGGCCCGTTTCCAGCGCTGGAGCCGTGATATACCGATGCACGGACCGTACTGGGACGAGAGGTCGAAGTGGCGTAGGATCTTCTCATGGAGGGAGAGCGTTTCTTGATGGACTGCAGCAGAAGAAACTGTGGTTAGCGCTTGGGATCATAGACATATGTAACTATGTCGATGGTATGGGTTGTGTTTGACTAAGGCAGAAACATGCTAATCAAGGGGTTTTCGTGCAAGGTAGTCAGGGCAAGAGTCCGACCAGGATGAAGATTGCGGATTATACGAAAGTATGCGCACGTAAAAATCAAAAGAGTACACATACCTCTAGGAGCAAGTCGGCTGTCCTCCTCGGCCCGCCAGTACTTCTTGATCTGCGAATCCGTGACCTTCTCTGCCTCAAGTTCGCGCGCATCTTTTCCCCCTTGGACTCGTGTTCGCTTCGCCCTTGGTTTCAGTCTCTGCGTCTGCGCTTCTTCTGCCGGTGAATCTAGAATGTTGACTTTGATCTGACTTGGCTCTGCCTTCGCTGCTTCCACATCCACAGACCGGGCCTCCTCCTGTCCGGACTCGAGCGTTTCGATCGCCGTCACCTCCTCTTCAATCTGCGCCTGCGCTGGTTCTGATAACGATTTGGCTAGCGGGTTCTTCTTGGCTTCATCTGGTCTGGCGCTCGGTTTGGTCACTCGTGCCGATTTGCTGTTGAACGAGAGCGTAGATTGGGCTTGAGCGGCAGAGGAGCCAGTGCTCGCTTTGGTCTTACGGCCGCGAGGCATGATGGTTAGATACTGCGCTGACTGTGGTAAATATGTGTCCTTAGCCTGCTGTAGTCAATGTGTAGTTTTGTGAACGCTGTTAAAGTGTCTGGAATATCTGAAATATCTGTCTTTGATATTAGGAGGTTGAATGGTGGTGTGAAGTCCAGGCCACCAACGGCACAAGTGCATGACGTTCTTCAATTTCCGCGTCGCGCTGCCTCAGCAACCGCGCCTAAATGACATTTATCACGAAATCAGGTCGACTATCACGCCTCTTTATCCAACCGCTCCTGTCGTCCTTATCGCTGCTTTAATGCTCATCGTGAAAAGTCGGAGGACGATAACGATAAAAGCTCGGTAGAGTTGCCCTTTATGCGTCGAGCAATCGGGAACCGTCATTGGCAGCCCCCCGCGGTCAACAGAATGGATGCGGAAGTATTGCTGCTGCGAGTATTTGCTTCCTTCTTCCTCCCTGACTCTTACATTACTACTGCTGTATATTCCTGTGCTACACCTGTAAAATCGAGCTTACTATCATTCCCAAGCGCTCGCAAGGTTCAAACTATCCTTTTTTCTAGAAAGAATTCCTCTTCCACCGCCAAAATGGGGCGCAAGTTCTTCGTTGGAGGAAACTTCAAAATGTACGGCTTTCCAATGGAAGAACTTCTGCTCATTGCGAAGATACAGCCGCTGACATGATGCTGGGCTCAGGAATGGGACGATCAAGACCATCAAGGATATCGCCCACAACCTCTCGACGGCCAAGCTCGGTAAGCTCTGTCTTGCTCTGCCCTTCCGATTGCTTTTCGTGTCCAGTATAGCCTCTCTGCCGAGCAAGACCAGCAAGACTGGCCCTGTCCAGGGGAGAACGGCTGTCTGGTCGACAACATGGGATACAAGGACACCCGGGCTAACTCGGACAACCACTCGTTGCAGACCCAAATACCGAAGTAGTCGTCGCGCCTCCGAGCTTGTACCTCCTCCTTGCGCGAGAGCACTTTGCTCCCAGCATCGAAGTCGCCGCCCAGAATGTGTTCGACAAGCCCAGTGGAGCTTTCACTGGCGAGATCTCCCCGCAGCAGCTGAAAGACTGCAACATAAACTGGGTTGTCCTAGGTCACTCTGAGCGTCGAACGATTCTCCGCGAGGATGACGACTTCGTGGCGTGCAAGACCAAGGCAGCGTTGGATGCTGGCGTGAGTGTCATTCTGTGCTGTGGCGAGTCTCTCGAGGAACGTGAGAAGGGCGTCACCGTCGACGTCGTTACGCGACAACTGGCAGCGGTCAACAAATCCATTGGCAAGGACGGCTGGAAGAATGTCGTGATTGCATACGAACCGATCTGGGCGATTGGAACAGGCAAGGTTGCTACAACCGGTGAGTGACATGGTTTACTGTTTTGGGTATGTTGCAAACGAGCAATGTGGACTAATACAACCTTTCTTGATGCAGAGCAAGCGCAGGAAGTCCATGCAGCCATCAGAAAGTGGCTTGCCGATTCTGTCTCGCCTGAGGTGGCGGAGGAGACGAGAATCATCTATGGCGGTAGCGTGACCGAAAAGAACTGCGCAGAGCTGGCCAAGCAGCCCGACGTTGACGGTTTCTTGGTGGGCGGAGCCAGTCTGAAGCCTGCTTGTAAGTGCTATCTCATTCTATTGATCAAGCACGATTCAGGAGGCTAACCAAACAATTTTCAAGTCGTCGACATCATCAACTGCAACCTCTAGTTCAATACATATCAGGCGGGTGAAGATGGCAGTATGTTGAGCTTGATCGCTCGATTGTCAGGCAATACGTGCCACTCTGCCCAAAACTGTTGAGCCTACGAGTTGCCAACTACCTAGTCAGATCAGACAAGACTAATGAAAGAATGACCTTTCTCCTGGTTCGCGTGCACCACTATCCTTCCGTGGACTGAGACTACCACCAGTGCTAAAGCCAATGGATTGTGTACAGATTTAAATTGGCGGGTCTTTGTAGTCCCTCGCCTTTCCAGGAGTCTTGCTGCGATGCCGTAGATACGTATCAACAACCCTACCACCGAAACGAGGAAGTTGCCATATCCACATAATCATGTCTTCATTGAATTCTCGATTATTGTTACAGGATTCAGTGGCAAGGGCCCATGTGGAATCTCTATGGTCCCCGAGTCGTACAACATCTCTCATCAGACGCACATCCCAACAACTAATAACGCCAGATCCCAAGTCACTTCCATCCGCCCATACACATTCACACATCCGAAACGCCCTCTTCGTAGAAGAGTTCAAGCCTGTGATTGGATCTTATTGTCGCCCTTCACCACCTCAGAATAGCTCGGGGGTGCGCCAGGCTCCTCGTTGCCTGCGCCTACACTTGGTCCTGCGGGCTGACTTGGAGGCGGCGGCGCCGGTCTGCCACTGGCATCACCGGTGTTGTTATCGCTCCGCTGCGAGGGACGGCTCTTGGCCTTTGGTGGCGGAGGGGCTGGTCGACCGTGGCCTTCGGTGCCATAACTTCGTGGCGGGGCTGGCTCGGTGCGGATATAGTAGTACGTGACGCGCTGGGACTCCGCGTCCGGAATGGTCTCATAGTCCCAGTTTTGCTCGGGATTACGGGCAATGATATACCAGGCGTGCAGGAGCCCGGGCAGGTAGCCGAGAAGGCATAGTAGAATGTTGATCAGGGAGTCGCAGGAGCAGATGCCGGATTTGATCCAGACTGGAGCACAGGGAGTTAGTCATACGCACGAAAGACGTCGGTGAGCCAGAGCGAACGTACCTGCAATCGGAGGGAATAGAATGGCGATGAGCCCGAGGAAGATGTCGCCGCACGACATGGCGATGATAACGTGTCCTTCCTGAATGGAAGCCGTGGTGGGTGAAGTTGGTGGCACAGAACTTGTAAAGATGTATTCGGCCTTTTTAATGATGAGTGAAAGATTTTGCGCAGTCGAAGTTTGGATATGATCAAAAGCAAAGCGTGTTTTTCGCGGGTGCCTGAGAAAGGTCTGGATCGGTTGGTAGAGGACTGCCAGTCGGAGGCGGCAGGCTAGATCCTGGGGTCAGGCGAGGCTGAGCAATTTAGTAAGGGAAGAGAATAGGAAGACGCCGTAGGACACATGAGAGGGACCGATGACGTTGCGGTGGTCGCCGAGCGCCTGTACGACTGAAAGGCACGAGGCTCGTACAGTTTCAAGTGCGGGAATGGCTTCACACTCCTCCGTACTATGTCCGCCGGATCATACCAGCTTCAAGCGCAACGCCTTCACCTCATTGCCAATGCCTCGGCTATTGGGCCTTTGGGCCTTAGGTCGTCAGCCGGGAGCGCAAGACGGGGTTTCAACAGCTTTGTCGGTCTCCTTGTCCATTTCATGAACCAGGATGGAGGTACTGTATCTTGTTGAGTAAACTGGCAATCTGAAAACAAGGACAACCATTGGAAACGTGTCGCAGCCCTGAGCCGAAGGGACGATAAGAAGAACGGCATCTTGTTACAGTCCTTGCCGCACTTTTAGTGATTCATACACCTACGGTGCATCGTCCTGTTCCTCTTCCACTCTTTGCACACTATAGAAACGCTGGTGACCATGTCGAGCAACGAATCCGTCCACCCTGACCCCGGCGTCGTGCCTCACGATCCTCCCGAGACCGACAACCTGACGGGAGGGATGGAGCCTGTCAAACCTGACGAGACGCCAGCATTGGCCAAACTGCCCAAAGAGATCACGACGACACTGTCGAAGGCTGATGAGATTCTCGTGCGCATCAGCAAGTATGTGGCCCCCATGGTGATTTGCGGCGCATCATACGATGGATTCAAATGGAAGTACATACGAACTTGGACTGACACGCTTCACACTATTGCAGATTGATCAAAACCACTGCCGGGCTGGGCGCAGCTCTCTCAACTCTCAACTACTCCATCTATCTCGCCGCATACCTACATACCAACGCGCCTACTCGCGCTGCCGTCATCACATACGTTTCACGGCTGATAGGGCGGACGCCATCGAAACTGCCCGCCGGTGCGCTCGCCCCTGCGGCGCCCACGTCGTTTTTGACCCCGTTGGGCTCCCTGATCTCCGATACACGCACCACACTGCGCCTGACAGGTCTCGTTCCGTTGTATTTGTGGCTTAAGACGCTGCTATCCAAGAAGTCTGCGGCCGAGATGGACCCAGCGCTGCGCCGAGTCGCCCTGCTTCAATGCACTGCATACATGGCCTTTCAGGTAATCGAGAACGTCTACCACCTTGTAATCAAGGGCGTGGTACCGGCTGAAGTGGTGACAAAACGGGGCGGCGTCAACAAATGGGTCGCCTGGAGCTCCCGCGCATGGTTGGTCGGTGTGGCCCTTGACTTCCTGCGTCTCCAGCGCGAGGCACAGCTCGACAAGTCCAAGCGGACAACCAAGTCAGTCCAAGAAGAAGAGGACTTTGACCGTGCGTGGTGGAATGAATTTATGGTCGCTGCGTCCTGGATGCCTGTAGCTGTTCACTACAGCCTCTACCCAGAAGGTATTAGGGGCATGAACACGGGGTTAGTGGGCTTCTTTGGCCTGATGGCTGGCTTGAACAATTTCCGGAGCCAATGGGCTGCAACTGCTTAGAGTTGTCGGCGCAGGACAGGAGAACGGAGAGGCATCGTGCTGGGAAACCAGGCTGCTGCATTCCAAACTTATGCATCGTATGGACAGAACATACAAATCATCAGAATTATCCCACGGCTCCAAGCTCGACATCTCCATTCGAATATCAATATCGAGAAGGGTCTACATTGTACGGAGACAAACCTGGGATGTGGATGTCGTGGAAACTAAATCTCATTGGTTGGGCAAACTCCGTCGCACGTGACCGACCAGCTTCCTATTGGCTCCAGCTCGAAGTGTCTTTTGCCGTTGCGATGCTCCTGAAAATCCGCCCGATTTTGCCATTTTGAAATCTCTCGCTGTACATTGACTGACTGACTGACCTTGTATCACTACTCCTTCTTCATTCCTTTGTGTTTTTTACTCTGTTGGCTCGGAGGACATTCCGCTCTGACAGAAAGCCTTCGGCTTCTTTCCAAGTGCGGCTTGTTCTTCCATTTTGCGGTCGACTCGATTTCGATATCTTGGGCGCAATGCTCACACGAGCTGCTCGTCGAAAGCATGCGCTCCTCTACTTTCAACGAGCCGCCGAAAGGATCCAGTTACCATGGCTGTGTCCGGCTCTTTCACAATCCAATTATACTCCTCACCAACGTCGTTCCATAACATCTCGACCGTCGATATCCCGCTCAAAAACTTTGCCTGCGCGGATAAACCAGGCTCGACATCTTGCCTCTCCAGCCGCCGCTCCTGAAACCTTCGATCGAAGTGATGACTACATTCCCTTCGTCTATGCTCATTCAGACTACCCAACCTCTGACCACCCCATTCAACGAAATGCTGGGGATCTATCTCCTTTCGACCTTTCACAAATCCTTATGCTCGAGAACGCCGCAGACCTCGCACATGACCACAACGACCCCAGCCATGCCACGGGAACGAGTTTACGAAAGAACACCGATGAGATTGAGGCTACATTGGATGCCTGTCTACAAGTGCATCGGTGGGATCGAGCATTCACCCTCCTGTCACAGTTAGCACTCTGTTGTCAAAACAATCCCTCCAGGCTGCGGAACTCCTTCAACCGAGTGCTCGCCGCAATGATCGATGATTTTGTCCGGAACCGAAATCATGAGCACGAATCACGAATCAACAACTGGGTCGAAGTACATATGAGGCAAGCCGGCGTGGAGCCTGATGCGCAGACGTTTGCGTTGAAGATAAAAGTGGCCTTGGATTCATTGGTCGGCGGAAAGCGTGATCGCACCGTACGGAGATATTGGGAAATGACACAAAAGTATGGTTTAGAAAGCAGAGTGCTGAGTTTAAGAGAGATCCTCGACGATCGCGACTTGGGACGACTATCTCAAATCTGCCCGCTGGAAGTGAAGACGTTTCAAGCTGAAGAGTCCGCTCGCAGCTTGTCGGCACAGCCCCATGTACCATCATCTACGGCCAAAGAACAGTTTCATGTTCGAGAAACCGAGCAAAAGGGCTTGGGCTTGACCTCACTCAGGAAATCGTTGTCCGTCTTTTCTGGTCAGGTGGACACCCATGTCGATATGGGATTGCAGGACGATCCCGCTACGGCAAGGCAACGCAAGCTAGAAAGAGATGCCATAGATTCTGCCCTGAACCGGTGGAAGACGGAATACTACAAAAGGACCAAATCGGGCATCACGGGCGATCTGGCTCATGGAAAAATCGGTGCTTTGCTATGGCAATGGCACGAGATCCTCGCCGAGAAGATCAGCAATGAAATCAAGCTTGCACGGGAGGACGATGCCACAGGAGGCAAGATGTCAGCACAACAAAAGTTGCGGGCGGAATGCACACCCTTTCTTGAGCTGCTACCCGCAGAGAGAGTGGCCGCCGTTACCTCGGTTGCCCTGATGCAGATCATGAGCAAGGTTGGAGCCTCGAAGCCAGCAAAGCTAGTTCGACTGGTCACGGAATTAGGGCAAGCAATTGAAACAGAATACGACGCTACTCGAGTGGCTCGGAAAAGAAATGCCATGTTGAAGGCAAAGGAGAGATTGGCTGAGAAGGCACCTGGCGCTGCCTTTGAATGGGATGAAACGCTGGATACTACCTTGCACAGACGTTCCTCGCACCACGCCGCGACACCCTATGCATATAAGAAGAATTGGTCGAAGACGATCCACGCCAAGCTCGGTTCCGTCCTTTGCGAACTGATGTTCGACACAGCCAAAATCATGATTACTCGAGAGGATAAAGCAACGGGCAGGAAGGTCTCGATCGCTCAGCCCGTGTTTCTTCACTCCACCAGCTATCAGAACGGACGCAGAGTTGGCACTGTTTCCTTACATGAAGATTTTGTCAAGATCCTTGTTTCTGAACCAGCCGAGCACCTGATCGCAAAACAATTACCCATGGTGTGCCCTCCTCGGCCATGGAAGGGCTTTTACGATGGCGGCTTCCTGGAATCGACACAACCATTCTTGCGCATCAAGTATAACGAAACCTCTCAAAAGGATTATGGCAAAGCCGCTGCCGAACGTGGTGATCTGGATCAGCTCTTCGCTGGTGTTGACATTCTTGGCCAGACCGGTTGGAGAATCAACAGGCAGGTTTTCTCTGTGATGCTGGAGGCGTGGAACAGCGGAGAAGAAATTGCCAATCTGCCACCGCTCAACAAAGTATACCCAGAGGTCGAGAGGCCCGCCGAAAATGCGCCTCCGAAAGAACGCTGGAATTGGTTCTTGAAGATGCGCATGATCGACAACGAAAGGAGCGGCATCCATTCTAACCGCTGTTTTCAAAACTTCCAGATGGAAATCGCCCGGGCTTATCTCGACGAAACATTTTACCTTCCGCACAACGTCGACTTCCGTGGACGTGCATATCCCATCCCACCATATCTCAACCAGATGGGTGCCGACAATGCGCGTGGTCTTCTGCTTTTCGACAAGGGCCGCGAGCTTGGCAGTGACGGTCTTCGCTGGTTGAAAATCCACCTGGCCAACGTTTACGGGTACGACAAGGCTAGCTTGTCTGACCGGGCGCAATTTCCCATGGATCACATTGACGAAATCTACGATTCGGTGCAGAATCCACTGAATGGAAGACGGTGGTGGTTGAGTGCTGAAGATCCGTGGCAATGTCTCGCGACCTGCTACGAGCTCGCAAACGCTCTGGATTCATCCGATCCGACAAAGTACGTGTCCAGACTTCCCATCCACCAGGATGGCTCCTGCAACGGACTCCAACATTATGCCGCCCTCGGTGGCGACATTGCCGGAGCACGGCAAGTCAATCTAGAGCCTGGAGACAAACCTGCCGATGTGTACACCGGTGTTTGCGAGCTGGTGAAAGCTGACATCAGAGAGGATGCAGCCAAGGGAGATTCTCTGGCTAAAATGCTCGACGGCAGGATCACCAGGAAAGTGGTGAAGCAAACGGTCATGACGAACGTGTACGGCGTCACTTTTCTCGGTGCTGTTCGACAAGTTCGAAAACAAGTTGAGGCGTTGATCCCGGAAGTATCCGAGGCACGTCTTTCCGGTAAAGCATCAGCATATATCGCGCGGAAGATTTTCAAAGGCCTCGGTGCCTTATTCACCGGAGCGCATGAGATCCAGTACTGGCTGGGGGACTGTGCGAATCGCATCAGTTCATCAATCTCTCCTGCACAGCTGGAGCAGATGTATCGGAAAGAGTACGGCGCCCAATCTGTGCCTGACGAGCGGCCACTGTCACGGAGGAAGAAAGCCAAGAGCAAGGAGATCCTTGAATCCGGTAGGTTCCTGTCGACTGTGATCTGGACCACGCCTCTGAAGCTTCCTGTCGTGCAACCCTACCGCGTGAACAAGGGCATGAAAATCCAGACAAATCTGCAGAACATCACCTTGGCTCAACCGAGTGTCAACGATTCCGTCAACAAGCGGAAACAATTGCAGGCCTTCCCTCCCAACTTCATCCACTCTCTCGACGCCACGCATATGATTCTCTCCGCCTTGAAGGCCAATGAGCTCGGCCTGACCTTCTCCGCCGTCCACGACAGTTTCTGGACCCATGCTGCTGATGTGAACTCCCTCAGTGAGCTATTGCGTGATGCATTCATCCGTATGCACAGTGAAGACATCATTGGACGACTCGCCGCCGAGTTCAAGATGCGATACGAGGGTCACTACTATCTGGCTCAAATCAACAAATCCAACGCTCTAGGTAAAGCCATCATTGCATATCGCAAGAAGATGGTAGAAGAGGGAGTATTCAAGGCAGGCACAGGCTCCAAGGGCATTCAACAACGGAGACATGCCGAGCTGCTACGAGAGATTCGCAAGAAGAAATTAATGGAAAGCCAGGACCCGAAGGAGAGGGAGGAAGGCGAGAAGATGGAGACCGCCGCCACCCTGTTCGAACAATACGATGGGGAGAAGTACTTGGCCAACCGTGACTCGTTGGGTGAAACCGCCATTGGAGCGGTGCCTGAACCGGCCAAGGAGGAGACAGTGGTCGAAGCGATCAATGCCGCCGGGGTTTCCGATGATGTCGACCTGGTCAGCACTCTCGATCCACTGCGGGAGTCCGTCGCCAATGAGGACGACGTTGACTTTGAAGCCGAAAGTGATATTGTCACTTCTACCACGATAGAAGGCGGTCAAGAAATCAATGCCTTTGGCCAGAAGATCGGAAAGAAGAATGCGGCTAAAAAGAGCGTCAACAACCAGACTTGGCTGTGGCTACCGCTTAAATTCCGACCGGTGCCGCAAAAGGGCGATTTCGACGTGCGACGATTGAAGGACAGCACCTACTTTTTCTCGTGATTGGCAGCACCAATTTCCCTTTTACTTGTACAGACGGCTTTTCCTTCACCTGTACGTCTTTTCATATATTGGAAAGGCTGGTCGTCAAAATGGGGGACCACCATGTTATGATGAATTTTGTATTGTCAGCCTAAGAGAGCATCGGTGGATGGCGTTCGAAAGCACAACCAAAAGGAGGGAGTTATGCAGGGCGCATATTTTGCAAGGTCCTGTGGTGTCCCCGCGCGGTGTGTTAGGCTCCTTCCATGTCGGAAATGTGTGAAGGGTTATGGACAGGTGAAGCCAATCTAGTCGAGTTGTTCGCCAAAGTGGACTGCTCAGACTTGTGTTATATATTGTATATATTGAGATGAAGAGGATGTCCATGGCTAGTGAAGAACAAAGCCATGATTACCTTTGAAAGTTCTGGATTTATCTAAACATCATCTGTCATGGCAGACTGGTCTGCTGGTCTGCTAGTCTGCTGGTCTGCTGGTCTTGGTCTCGAGATGCGTAAGGAGATTATAGAGCGAGTCAGTGAATAGCGTTGACGGACGAGGCTCCGGCTTATTAAAGCAGCGATGGAAGGATCGCCAGCGGTAGAGATTAAAACAGCGCCCGTGCCCATGGAATTGGATAAAGCGGATTGGGTGGGTTCTTATAGCCTTGTGGCGTGACAAGGCTGTGCAATCAGAATCCAGTCCAACCCCCTTGACGTTGGGTTGAAGTTGGCGGCGCCCCTCAGCGCAAAATTAGGTGATTTATGGCACGAAACTACTGTAAAACACGTCTCACATTCTCATCTCAGGCGCTAGGGAGGCTGCGGGCGAGACCTTGACGGCGACTTGACGGGGAGGCAGAAAGGGGGTTCCCAGTGCACGAGGCTAGACCATGTTAGACACCCATCACGCGCGGGTTTCACTGTTTCCCTTGTGCCTCATTTGATCTGCCTTTACTCTCTGCTCGGCGTCCTCGAGTCTGCTTCTGTCGTTCTTTACAGCTGGACTTCGACTCATCCTTTCGCGGAAAGAAGGAAAATGTGCCTATCCCTCCTCACCGTCTCCCGCACGAACGAACGAATCTGATACTAGTCTTTTCACTGCCTGCGCCGCTGCCTCTACTTCTACGGGTGCCCCATACCAGTACCCCCGTGGTGGCTTGGTATCCTGTGACCATCGTTAACAATCCAAGACTGGTCCAATTGTTGTTGTTGTGGTTGCCGTCGTTGGTGGATTGATGAACCACCCCCTCGGCTCACAGCTTTACAACTCTCCCTCAGAACCTTCGGATGCCGGTATCCTCGATGATGCCTCGAATCACGCTCCTGCGCGTCCTCCTTCTCCCGCCAACATGCTGGCTTGCGCTGGTCGCATTGTGGATTCTTCTGCCGTCGCCCGCGGTGCTGTGGAATGATGAGCCTTCAGAGTATCTCTGGCGTGGAGGAAGAGTAACGAGGGTTTACAAGTAAGTGTGTGCCCGCGCGTGTGTGGATTTTGATCGATTCTTTCGATTCGTTCCCGCCTAAATGTTCTTGTGAATGCGCACAGGATGAAGAGGAAAGTTCTGTGTGCATGTGAGTGTTGCTAGCAAGAGAGGGGGCATCAGGAGAGGAATTGAGTAGATGGTAGAAAAGAAGGAAACACATTCGCTTTACAAAGGAGATGGTCCTTCAAACCTTCCCCCTTGAAGAGCCGATATACCATGTATGAAGTGCATATATAGCTTCTGCAAGAGAAGGATGAAAAGTACTATACCTGAACATGTTTCTCTGCTGGACAAGGATCCAGACATGAACGAGCTCCAGAAAGAGAAGAACAGCAACCACATTGATGCGACGAAATCTCATATTTGAGTCTCTACAGAATTTGCCTTCCTACGGTTCAACTGGATGCCTTTTGGAGGATTTCCTCGTTTATTGCTGGTTGATATTGGTTGGAAGTACTCCCTCATCCGGTCAATCTCTGACACGGACGGATTGATCGATTTACTGCATTGCACTCACCTTACGTACATTGTCAGACTGATGCTAATGACCCCCTTCTTGTACAGTTTCGCCGATTTCTTTCCCTGGAACGACCATCTCCCTGCCGTCCAGGACGCTCTGACCACCAGCCGCTCAGCCTTCGCCATCGACTACACCTACTGTTCACGGACGGGCGAGTTGACCATCAGCGGCGTGCCTGGAGGATTGGAAGGACCGAGGTCTATGTCCGAAACAGAATCGACATCGCATACATCATCAGAGTCACCGCAGACCATGCAAGAAGAACCGCTTTACCAACAGTCCGAATCCGGATCGGAGTCGCCTACGCCAGCTGGTACCTCACATACATCACATGTTTCACATTCATCGCATCTGTCGCACACCAAATATGCGAACACATACAACATCTCCGCCCTCCTCCACGCTTCGACGCTGCCTTACACGTCGGCCCCGTTCATCGTGCGCGCCAAAGCCGGCGATCAAGATGGAATCAATCTGCCGTCCTTTGCCGAAGCCGACGCGACCCTGTTGTTCTGGGAGATTCACAAGGACGTCGCCGAGATTCCGCTGAGAGTGAGGGTGGTGAATGAGAGTACGGTGCAGATTTGGCCGGAATCCAAATTCTGGGTGAGTTTGAAACAAAGCCATGGCGCGCATTGCATCTGTGTTTCTATCCCGTTATCTTGTCTCTTCTTTCTCCCGGCACCGATATCTCTCAGGAGTATCCCTCTGGTACCCCTAATCTTTCCAAACATGGCTATGTTGTAACACTGGCACCAACGTTACTCTGTTTTGCAAGGCTTGCAGCTAATACTCTTCTGTCTACCCTTCCAGGACGCCGACCGAGCCAAAGGCCTCCGCAAACCAAAAGAAACCCCTACAACTTTTCCTCCACTGCTTTCCATCACCTTCAACACCACAAAGACGAAACCGTGGGCTGATCGTAAAACCATCACCACCGTCGTCGACACCTTCGTCCCGTTCCGCATTCAGCTCCCCAACACCGAGACCGAGTCCAACTCATCACCCTCGCAGACATTCATGCTCCGCCGTGCCATCAGCGCACTCATCGTGCCGGTCGGGTTGTTTCTCAACGAGTATATCGTCAACTACGCCGATTTAACGGTCGTGGTTCTCCTGAGGACCGCACAGTTCCTATGCTGTACCGTCGGGATATACTTGGGTGTGGTTCTTGTGTGTTGGAAAATCAAGGGGTCTCCACCGTATCATCGCTTTATACGGAGTTTCTGGCTCACCAGGCCTATGGTCGTGTTTGTTGTCCAGAGAGATTCCGAATATGACCTGGACTCCGATCCGTTTACTACTACTGGCGGGAGTGGCTACCGTGGTGCTCGTAGGTATCACATGGGAAGTGAAAAGGGAGACAGAAAGTATGAGCATGTCGAAACGCGCAGCCAACAAGAGGGTCTGGCTACAAGTCCGAAACCGTTGACTTGTTTGTGGGACTTTGTTTCCAGTCGATCGCCGCTCGATGATTTGCTGGTCACGTTTGAGGCAACGAGAGGCTTTGTGCGGCCGTTGGGCGTGCAGACTAGGATGCGGCTCTGGAGGAGGGAGAGCCGCAGGGGGCCTATCGATGACAATGATGGGACTGAGGAAGAAGAGCGTGAGACTCCACGATACTCGTCTCCGTATGGGGATGATGATGATGATGAGGAGAGTCGGCTCGGCGGCATTGCCGTTGAAGCTCGTGCTCGTTCTCGTGCTCGTTCTCAACCCCGATCCCCATCGCGGTCTCAGACTCAACCTCAGATTCGGACTGCTTGTGATCACGTTCACGAGCACCAAGACAAGGGCCAGGCTGGCCTTGACTTGGGTCCTTCGACCATATCTCTTGCTGCACAGAACGGGGACCACAAGTCGTGAGAGCTGCATCCCCGGTTTGACCAGGATCAAAACTTGGATATGGACATGGCTTGATTTGAATTGAATTGATATACGCATTCGGGTTTTGGATTTTCATATGGGATCTCACGAGCGACAGGTAAACGGGAGTATATATTTCATCTGAGGTCGGCATGAATGCTACAAGACTGGATATGGGTCATGACATTGCATAGGGTCTGAAGACAGACTGCCGTTAGAGGGCTCGAAAATAGGAAACAGAAACGATCTATCTTGATTCATTTCTCTTTGATCCCGATCGATTATAATAACGGGTGTATAATCTGGGTTAGTTTATCCAGCTTTTGTGTATATCAAGTGTACATCTATACATTAACATGATGTATACCCACGCTGCTCTCCACACCCTCTTCCTCCTCCGAGTCTCGTTCAACAGACTCAAAAGAACGACTCTGCGCATTCGAAATTTTCCGCACGCCGAGGGTCGCCGTGGCCTACGTACCGCGCGACCAAGGGGTACATGCACACCGGGCGGGTGAACTTTTTCTTATCGTCGACAAACTGGTTCCCACTGATATCGACTGTTTCCCCGTCTGTTCCGGGGTAGCGGGTGTGATCTGGAAAGCTCTCGCCCTCCAAGACATCCGGCGCAACTCCGTATTCGACCCAATCGCGGAGCCTCTCCATCACGTTGATAGGTAGGGCGCCGGGGCCATAGCCGCAATGTTGGACGCCAGGGGCGAGGAAGAGACGGTAGTAATCTGTCACGTTGCCGAGGTCTTGTGTTGGAGTCTTCTCTTTGCTTTTTTCCCTGTCTTTGCCCGTGGTTTTGTCATCGCTCACTGACCCCTTAGTGGATCGACTCTTGTTTTTCCTCTCTGCAGCCAAAGCTACCACATGGTCATAATACAGACGCGACTGATCAGGCATGATGGCCTCGTCGCTCAGACCGTGCCAGGTGATGATCTTGCCGCCGCGACGGGCAAACAAGCCCAGATCCGGGTCGCTGGTCGATATGAACGAGTGGTACAGCTCGTCGGACTGATGGAACAACTGGACAAAGGTTTCATGGGTGACGAGTCTCGCCAGGTCCGCCAGGTCCAGCGTCGGGTCTTTGTACATGAACAGCCGGATCCATTCGTGGGTCAACAGGTTCGGAGAGCCCGTGCAGCTGCCGTTTCGGAAACACGAGGTCCCGGCGAAGATGGACAGTGGCGAGCCGGGCACTAGGCCAGGCCAGAGAGTGGTGTTGGAGGAATCTGCATCCACAGGGCCACGCCAGACTGACAGTGCGACATGAGCGGCGGCGTGGCTGATGTTGAGGGAGTGCGCTACTGGCTCTCCGTGTGCATCTGCATCTGCGTAACGCTCTGTACACGAGATGGACGTGCCGACCAGCTTGAACGGATCGAAATGACAGGCGTCCACGGCTGCCACGACGCCATCCCTGACACCATCCAGGTCGTCGCATTCGTCAACGAGAGCTGCGTTGATGGCATCGAGTTCGCATCCATGAGGGTATTTGCCTAGCTGGTTCATCACGACTTGCGCCCAGTAGTGGCTCATCAGCAGTTTGGGAAAGTAGATGGCCGGCGCTGCGGCAAGAATGCCGTCGTAGTCGTCCGGGTAGCGCTGCGCGAGCATCAGACCCTGGCGACCGCCCGTCGAACAGCCCTTGAAGTAACTGTAGCTCGGAGCAACGCCGTAGAAGGACTTTACTATCTCCTTCCCGATCACGGCCATATCGTGCAGTGCGACAGAGGCAAAGTCTTGCAGGAGATATAGATTGACGTTTCCTGGCGACACGAGCGCCCACGGCTCACTGGATCCGACGGTGCGGCTGTGGCCGCCGTCGGTGCTGGAGATGGCGTAGCCTTGGGTCAGGGACACGTGGGCGTCAATGTCGGGTGGGCCCATCACGTAGCCGCCTCCTCCTAGAGATAGAAACCTGCCGTTCCATGCGGGCGTTGTTAAGGGTACTGGTACTGGTGCTGGTGCTGCTGTCCAGTCGTCGGGAGTGGTGGCATTGGCGGTGGCGGAGGCGGAGGCAGACTCCGATACAGATACTGGCAGCCATAGATTCACGTTGATGGTATCGTTCTGGCTCGGGTGGGTGTATGCCACGGTAATGTTGCAGAACGAGAGGTCTGTTGCTGCGCCATAGCTAGGAGGATCCGAATTGGTGAAATCCGGAGGGGGGAACGAGGCCGTGTAGTTCGACACCAGGGAGGATGTGACGCTCAGGATCTCGGCGCCGAACAGAGACGGCTGGGGCAGATTGTTGGCGAGGCATTGTGCGCTTAGGTTTGTTGCCGTGGAAGCAAAGATGAAGGGCATCTGAGGCGTCGCAATGTCCATGGTGTAGAACTTCTATTCCTTCTTGCTCAGTCCAAGTGTCGGGAACAGAATCGAATATAAGCAGCTTAGATCCCAGTGAGTGTCGGCGACAGCACCTTAGACCGGCTACCAGCTACCAACTACCACGCTGCCCGTCTCCCACCTTTTGGCTGTGGTTTGTTCGATAGATCAATCAACGTCGCTGTCGTTGGCGTTGGCGTCGTCGTCGCGGAGAAGGGAGGCGGACGGAGCCGGCAAGGCTGCCGGGTGAATATTGTTCCCCCTCCGGCCCGGCTGACCAGTAAGGCTGCGATAGAGACGAGACGAGACTCGTCCATCGACGACACCAAACTTAACGATCCACGATGTCGATGTCATTCTTCCATATCTCTATATATCTCTCTCTCACTCTCACACACATACCTTCTACTGTGATATATGTCGTGTCCCGCTACTCAAACCATGTACACAGATACTCATGCTCCTCGGTGAAATCCAAGCAACAGCATAGATATCTTAGATCCTCACATCACACAGCAAGATGAGCACCTCATCATTCCTTCGCCCAGCCATCCTCATTGTCTCCGACACAGCCGCCGCCGACCCATCTACAGACAAAGCGGCGCCGACCCTGAAAGAGACGTTCTCCCAAGAGGGCGGCGGCAAATGGGCCGAACCGATCGTGGAGATCGTGCGAGATGACATCCTGGAAATCCAACGAGTCGTGCGCTCCTGGACCGACCATGAACCCTCATCCGCCAGCGACTCGGGCCCGATCAATCTGGTCGTGACGACCGGCGGCACCGGCTTCGCCCGACGGGATTACACGCCCGAAGCGATCGCGCCGCTGATCCATCGCCACGCGCCTGGCATCGTGCATGGCATGTTGGCTGCGTCGTTCCAGGTCACGCCGTTCGCCATGATGTCGCGACCTGTTGCCGGGGTGCGGAACAAATCTGTCATCATCACGCTGCCGGGATCGCCCAAGGGCGCCAAAGAGAATCTACAGGCCGTGCTGAAACTGCTGCCTCACGCTTGTCTGCAAGCAGCCGGGGAAGACTCGAGAGCCGCTCATTCCGGAGGAACCAAGAAACTAGAGAAAGACGCCGGTCTTGCTGCCTCGGGGTCTAAGCCTACTCCTGACTCTTCTACCGCGACAGGTCCTGACCATGGGCATAATCACGACCACTCCCATCACCATGACCACGACCACGACCACGCCCATGGCAGCCACGGCCACGGCCACGGCCACAAAATCCCAAAAGCGCACACAGTACCCTCCGAGCGACCCCAATCCAACGATCCACGACTGGGCGCCACCGCACGCGCACGCTCGTCTCCATATCCCATGCTCACTGTCCAGGAGGCGGTTTCCAAAATTCTCGAGAAATCACCGTCTCCAACGACCGAGCTGCGCGACCTCAGCCCAGACTTGACCGGCTACGTGGTATCCGAAGACATTCGCGCGGCAGAAGCAGTGCCCGCGTACCGAGCAAGCATCGTAGACGGATACGCAGTGATCATCGCCGACACGAAAGCAGATGACACCACCACAAACTCTCCCTCCTCTCCAACCTCGTCCATCAAAGGAACATTCCCCGTCGCATCGGTGTCTCACGCCCAAGCCGCCTCACTGCCCCCGCCCCTGCAACCCGGACAAATCGCGCGTATCACCACCGGAGCGCCGCTCCCGGCCAACGCCAACGCCGTGGTGATGGTGGAAGACACGACGATCGCCAGCACGACGGCGGACGGCAGCGAAGAAGCTGCCGTGGCGATCCTGACGGACGAGCTCGCCGTGGGCGAAAACATCCGTGAACCCGGCAGCGACATCGCGCTCGGGTCGATGGTGCTGAAACGCGGGACCATGATCAGCCCGCTCGGCGGCGAGATCGGGGTCCTCGCGGCCTCGGGAACGCAGAAGGTCCCGGTCTACCGCAAGCCGCGCGTGGGCGTCATGTCGACGGGCGACGAGGTGTGCGACATCTCCCACACCGGCCCGCTGACGGGCGGGATGATCCGCGACTCGAACCGGCCGTCCCTGTTGACGCTGCTGCGCGGCTGGAGGCTGTGTGAGGAAGTGGTCGACCTGGGCGTCGCCCGCGACACCCCGGCCACGGAGCTCGAGGAGAAGCTGCGCTCCGCGTTCCGCGAACACGAGCTCGACGTCGTCCTCACCACCGGCGGCGTCAGCATGGGCGAGCTCGACCTGCTCAAGCCCACCGTCGAACGCGCCCTGGGCGGCACCGTGCATTTCGGCCGCGTCAGTATGAAGCCGGGCAAGCCCACCACGTTTGCCAGCGTGCCTGTCAAAGACACGCACACCGGCCTCCGTGCCGGCCAGGAGAAGCTGCTGTTCGGCCTGCCGGGCAACCCGGCCAGTGCGTTGGTCACGGCGAATCTGTTTGTCTTGCCGTGTTTGCAGAAGATGGCAGGGTTACTTGTGGATAGCGGCGCCGACCACTGCGGCCTCCAACGCGTCAAGGTCAGACTGGCCGGTCGCGTGCGCTGCGACAAAGCACGCGTCGAGTACCATCGCGTCGTTGTCCACGTCGATCCCCACGATGGCAGACTCGTCGCTACAAGCACGGGCTTCCAGCGGAGTAGTCGGGTCGGAAGCCTCGCGACGGCGAATGCGCTCCTGGAACTGCCGCAGCAGGAAGGCTGGATCGAGGCCGGCGGAGAGTGCGAGGCTCTGATGATGGGCATGGTTCTAGGGTACTAAAGAGTCCAAAAACGACGAGGGAGTGAGGCTGAGCCGGATGTCAAGGAACGAAGCTTTGATCAAGACGAGTCCGCCCTGAATCCGGCTGAGTGGTGTCTATTACTATACTTGTTATGTATAGCCATGTGCTGTGTATTGCATGCATCCATGCAGGCAATGTATCCCTGGCCCAAGTTCGCAGTAGTCCACGCATCTGACAACCCGGTACTCCCGTCTCGAACAGTCCGACTCTTCCCAAGTCAACGCGCAAAGGGGGTATCAATGTCATAATATAAGAATAGCAGCGCCGAAACAATCATGATACTCGTGTCGTGTGGTGCAACCCAATCCAATCCAATACCTTGCAAATCCCCTATACCAGTCCCAATCTCAATCTATCCGCTCGCTGGCTGCATCGTCCATCAGCAGCAAAGAACAGTCCTCATATCCTGCTCGTCCGTGCCCAAGAACATGCTTTGACGCTGTAACCCCCCAAAAGCAAATCATTGACAACCATTGCCGCCTCTTTATGCAATGCTCCCCTTTTTGTACTCCCTCTTCTTGACTGCCCTCAGGGCCGGCAATGTATGAGCCTTGCCAGGCTCGCGTCCGATCTCTACAACCAGAAACCTGACAAAGTCCTGCAGGATCCAATAACTGCTATGAGCACTGAGCATGCTGAGGTACTGGATCTCAAGAGGGCCCCCGCCGGAATTCAGAAACCAGTCGACCTGCCCGTTGTCGTTGAGGAGGAACATGCGCTGCTCAGCGATTTCCTCCCGCGTGAAGTTGTGAGTTTCCAGCTCGACCGTGCTAGGCAAATGCTGGAGCTCAGGCCGCCCGGCTGGTGCGGCCGCAGTGTACGTGTCGGATGGAGAGGCAGATGCCCAACGTAGACTGTTTCCTATACGTTTGAAAAAGCCGACACTGGCGCTGGGGATGGAGGCGGGTTGAAGAGACGCCGCGTAGAGTTGGTCGACAGCCGCGTTTTGCAGGTACGAGATTGGGTCGTTCCGATGGCAGATGTTGTACAGATTGTCCACCGCGAGACAGCCATATCTGGCTTCACTGGCGATACTGGGCTGTCGGTCGACACCCTCCATGCCCGGCTTGTTTCGGCCCTTGCGTGGAATGAGACTGGCATTGTGGAGAAGCAGGAAGAACCCAGACGGGCTTCCACAGCAGAACAAGTTGGTGGTATCAAACTCGAACAATTTTTCACTGGGCTTCTTGCTGTCCAGCTTGATGTCCTTTCCAATACGGGTGGGTTGTTGACTCAAGATCTCCATGGCCATCACTGACCCGAGCGAGTGAGCGATGAGATGCACACGACCATAATCTTCAAACCCTGGATTATTCCGACACCATAGTCGGTAGACTCGATTGGCTTCCCGTATGACCGCCGAGGTCATCTTGTCTTTATGATGAGACATGTAGTAGGGAATATCCAACATCACATCACTGATCAGAGACCGAACGCCTGGAAGAGTGTCTGGGGTGATATCCTTGAGTGCATACTTGTTTCCTGCGTCCTCTTGTGAAGCCTTTACATCCTCGTCGAAGGATACAGTCAGGCGCCAGTTCACGGGCAAAACCATGATTCCCGTGCCTGTTCGCAGATTGCCTTTGACAGCTTCGGTCGACAACTCGACGTTGAACTCGCGTCTCAGGCCATTGACGGCATGAGTGAAGTGAAAACTGTCCACTCTCTCTGACAACTTCTGCCCAATACCGTGGATGACCAGAACAAGGTCGGATACTTTCGGTGCTTCGGTCTCTCCCTCACAAGCAGCGCATGACATGCGGCGACCTCGAGTCGTGGCGTCTCCAGATTGAGACATGTAGGCTCCGACCTTTGCGTAGGCCGCTTTGGCATCCAGCTTGGGGTCCGGGTGGATCTTCAACCACTCCTTACGGTCAAACCCACGAACAACTGCAACGCCGATCTGTCGGCCCTTCCTAAGGGAACTCAATGGTCGCCGGTTTTTGCTGACGGATGGTAACAAGCTTGGCCTCAGGATTTGAGCGTTTCTGGCGTCAGTGTAGACAACACTGTGTGTAGCAAACAACCGTCGCTCCTTAGGCTTTCGGTGGTCTGCCGCCGCATTCACAAACGCTTCTGGTAAGGGTACATCCTCCGCCTCCTGTAAGGCGCCTTGGTCCATTTCTTTGGTATCAGCTGCAGTCTCAGGTCGGCTCAACCTTGGCTCGTCAGGCCAGAGCCTATAGACCACTTTCAACTCTGCAGATGCGCCATTCTCGATACAAGCTGACAGCTCTTCCTGATATGACTCGGCGTAAGGTTTCATGTACTCGTATCCCACTTCCAATCGATTGGCAACGTCCACCGGCACCGGCAGCATAGTGTCCTTGTAGAACCAGGTGGCTCGAATGACGTCGGACGTGTCATTGATCGGAGACCAGTAGATCGGTTTCATGATGAGGTCAGGAATCTCCACCAGATGAAGACGGGACACGCCCACCGGTACAAATGCCTTTTCCTGACCTCCTTCTTTCCGGCGATGTCGTCCAACACTAGAGGACCGACTTCGTGCTTTGCTTAGGTCATCATCGGGTTCCTCGGAGAGTGGCAAGGCCCCTTGGCGCTTGGAAGCTGAACTGATGTCCCGTCCGCTGGGAGGTCTGGCGAAGGGTCGACCACTCATGTCCGAGTCAAATGCTGTGGTCGGTTGAGGGGGTGTCTGTCGAGTGAGATCGAACTTTGCAGATTTCGGCGAAATACTATGGCCGGCCTCATCTTCCTTCTGTCTATGCCTGAATGGAGAGAGGCGTCTCTTATGCGTGGCGGGCTGATCTTGACTGTCTCTGTTGTCATTCAACTCTTGTGCATCGACCAGTTTTGACTCAATTCCGGGGCCTGAGTCAGAACCCAGCATGACCTCTGCCTCAGCAGGTGGACGTTTCGAAGACCCTTCTCGTGTACCACTACAACCTGCCATCTTTTCGGGTCTTCCTGAATCTGTGGGAGGGGACCTGGCATTGGGAGAGCCGCCGGAGCCCGTAAACTCTGGGAAAGAAAAGATACCTCGAGCAAAATTCCACCTCGTCTTCGCGTCTTTGTTTCTTTCGGGACCAGTCTCCGGGTGTTGAAATGCCCGCCATGCTTCTTCCAAAGCTGCGTTGTCTCGAACGGAGAATGGTTGCGGGGGAAGACGCGATGCTTTGCCGGCGGACACAGGTGGTAAAGGGGAGAGCGGATCATCTATAGGCAGAGACGAAACATAGAAGAATTGAGCCTTGACTCTGGGTGGGTGAGAGCCGTCGGACGGCGGATCTGCCTCCTCCTCTTCTTCGTAGTATGCGCACGTAGGTCCTAAGGAATGGGCAGGATGAGCCATGATAATGTAAGTTAATTACACGCCCAACGGTTGCCAACAGCCTTTCTGCAAAATTGCGAGTCCAGAGTATTGATTCAGGGTCCCGGAGGTCGCAGTCGTGGAAGTAGAATCAAACGCGCAGGCATGAGTATGGGGGCTGTCACAGGGAATCGTTGCAAGAGCAGGCTTCAGCCACCTCCTAGACGTATGGGTGAAGAAAGGAATAGGATGGAGGTCTACCAGAAACCTCTTACCTGTCCTTAACACCCAGACCACATGGTGGAAGTCGGAAGCTGGAAGCCTGGGTTGTGGCGGATGCGAGTCGATGGAGGAAATTCAAAGAGGGAAAACGAACAGTGACGTCGTTGGTTGCGGTTCTCGTTGGTATCTATACAAACAAAGCCACAGAGGTAGGTAGGTAGGTATATACAGTACTACCAGTGGTACATGCCAACAATTCAACTTTTCATATTGTCTCTCGACTGTGAGACAAAACTGAATAGACTGTGTTCATGGCAATGACGCTGGAGCGCCAGCCGGTGTACATTGAATGTAATGAATTTATGCCCTCTCCCAAACGCCTTCCATCCGCAGCCTCGCCACCATTAAAGTGTGCTCCGGCCCCTGTCTGCAGTGAGCGTCAATCCATAGATGTACACATCTTGAGGTCATCCACCCTGTAAGCCTCCGCTTCTGCAAGCTGACCGTCTTGTCCTGTAGCCCTCGTAGTCAGTCACCGGATGGTGTACGATGGGCTCCTTGGAGCCACTCATACATCGTACACTGCTCCTTATGTCGCCGCTGTTTGTACAAGATTTAATCGACTTTCTCTGTGTTGTTGCTCTGTAGGCCGTGTAATTCCTGAGCTGGCCGCAGCTCTGAGTGCACTTGTTCTGTCTGATTGCTTCTCTTGCCTCAAGCAAATTCCAGTGCCTTTCCGCTGACCAACAGTCCGATGATCAACCCAAACAGCCCCAGCACGCTTGAGAAGATTTCGATGACCAGGACCTTGACGAATAGGCTTGCGTCGGCGGCATCGGCCAACGCCGCACTGCTTCCATTGATTCCAACACTGACACCGCAGATGAGGTTGCACATGCCCACAGTCAGGCCAGCCCAGAAGAGTGCATAACCAGTGTAATAATTGGAGCCCGTATACAGTGTCTCCTCCGGCACCATTGTCAATTTCGAGGAAAAGACGATCGCCATGATGACACCGTAGATGGCGACAACTTCGCAGAAGATAATCGAGATCAAGTTCTTCGTCCGTATCCGTGGAGCTCTTACACCGCCGCCGAGGATGGATGTGCCGGTGATGAAGATGCCCCTACATTGCAAACATTAGTATGCAAATGCCATTTCCCGCACCGCCCATGGCATGCACCATAAGGACGAGCCTCATCCATAGGGGTCAGTTGTGGTGTTTTCTTACCAGGCTGCACCCACGACAGACAGTCCTATACATAGAGCAATGCCCAAGTCCGCCCAAGCGTATGGTGATACGGTCTCGAGAAATTGACCGACCTACGTCCCAGCTCAGTCAGTGCCTTCCAGGATAGAACTGGTTTCTCTTGACAAATGCGTACATTGAATTGTTCGCCCTCGCCATTGAAGAGCATGTCTGCGATTTCCGTTAGCTGGGGGCACCATGACCGCATCCAAGCAGACTGAACGGGGACTTACACAATCCGACCACACCAAGGGCAGTAACTGCGCCTCCAGCAGGGTAGATGAGACTCATCTTGCACCCTCGCCGCCTTTTCGAATTTGAACCGATGCGACAGAGTTGGCGCTGCTGTGATGGCTGCTGTCTCGAGCACCGAAGCTCGCGCAGTTGCAGGCCGCAGCTAGAAGGGAACGTTTCCCCGAATCTGTAGGAAGGTGGCCCGAGTCACGAGTCGAGGGTCACGTGGAAGGCTGGCCCCCTCGTCATGGTTTCAGGGGGGCGTAGTGCAAGAACAACGTCAAACAGTATCACAGCAGCTATGATGGTAGACTCCTACTCTGGCAAGCAACTCCCGAGAAAGCAGACTAAGGCACATGTACAGACCTAGTCGCTGGCTTTCGGACCGCAAATATAGCGTTTTGCAGGCTTTGAAGTCAATACCTTATTCTATATCCGATCAAGAGGCAGGTCTCCCTGGCAGAGTTGCCCAAGGCCGCTCTTCGCAAAGGCATGCTCATGCTAGTCCTTCCTCATTAATCGTAAATTATTCCTCATGATTCATTCGATGGATTTCCAAATCGCAACGTTCCTTTCCATTTCCGTGCGCCTGTCGATCCCAGCCTTCTGGTCCATCTCGTACAACTTTTGCATTTCTTGCAACCGATGTTCCATGCTATACCTGTATTTCGCTGCCGTCTTCAAACTGTCAAAGTCGTTCTTGTTTACAGCTTCATAGAAGATCTTCCTCATCCGGTCGCTGTAGAGTTGGCAGCTGTTCCCTGACGCCAGCTGGCTTCGATGCAAGTTGGGCACAAGTCTCAATGTCTTGGATACGTCTCTTGCGATTGGCCGGTCCCTGAACGGCCAGACAACTTCTTCGAAGCACTCTTCACATATGGTCAGTTCGGGAAGCTCGGGAATGTAATGCCAGGATGAGGTTGCCAGCATGGTGTCTTTGGTGCATTCGCGATGCCGGGATATCCGACGAACGAAGTCGACAAAGTCCTGAATATCCTTCTGTCTGAGCTGTTCCTTTTCTCGCCGGTCCGCCAGTCGTTCCAATTCTATCATGATGGGGAAGAAATGCCGGCTATTGGTGTTCATATTGCACACTTTCTCTTGGCAAGGCTTGGTGGCGGGTCGATCGAACAGATGATACTGTAGCTTAGGGAAGATCAGATCTAGGTTCCTGACACAGGCCGAGCATATGTCAAAGCTTTCCACTGGTCTTCCGGTCCTAGGATCAGTCAGATGATACCATCTTCTAAGATCAGCCTTGGAGCCCGGACAGGGGCGCGTCTCCTGCGGAGGCGGAGTGCTGATTTTCCAGACCAGAGTGAGTTCCTTTCTGTCATGCTTGATTGATTGGACCCAAGCGACCCGGAGCCAGGGGAGACTCATTGCGCAGACGACGGGCCGCCTTGGGTCTTTCGGTAAGCTAGGGACAAAGTGGTCGCGGAAACGGGTGACACCAAGAAAGCTCATGCAGGTCGGACAGAAATCCAGATACGGCAAGTCTCGAATGGTGTACCAATCATTAAGGCCAGTGACAGGTCTCGAACGAGGGCATGGGGGCATTGAAGTCGGCCTCAGTTGTGAGTGGCCGAGGGAAGCCACCTCCGGCGTTATCGGAGCTGACGATGCGACTGGATGAGACGGAACTTGAATTGTCGGGCGGAATCCTTGGCTTGAGGGACTCGGCGTGCTCGAGTGCGCCCTGTATAGAGCAGGGGGTCGGGGCTGGTCAGGCGAATGAGTGTGTGAGTATGATGCCGCTCGTAAGCTTGGGCGTGGTGGTTCCAGAGTTGCCATGGGTGCATATGTTGCACTTAGTGGCAGCGTCCGGTTCTCATGGACAGTATAGGTCGTAGTACGCATCGATGGGGCGTCATCTTGGCCTGCCGTCGAGTTTGTCCTAGACATATTGGGAGACATCATTGGGGCCGCCCCAGAGACTGGAGAAGACTTTCGCGATCTCTGACCGCTACCAAGACGGCTTTGAGAGCCAGTACTTGGTGTTTCGCCCGAATGGGAGGTGGATGCTCTAGACAAGCTTGGGATGGTCTTGGCTGCAAGCGAAGCGCCCAAAGTCGCTGCACCAAGGAGTGACGTGAGAGGTTTGATGTCTTTGAAGTGGCTGTCATCCCACGAAGGCGGACGCGATCGTTGTCGTGTAGGCTTCAGGGTAGTGGAGGCTGCCTCGAAATAGTCTCTGGACGACCGTTCACCTAAAGGCGTCCTAGGCGGGCTTTGAGGCGGTGATGTCTTCGGCGACACTGCTCGGGATTGGCTGTCAGCATGGTTCATTCGCCTATTTTGATTAGTGGCAAAAGCTTTTGCAAAGTAGTCTTCCAGTCCTTTCGGGATTCCAGGCGTTTGTGACCGCCGATGAAGATGCGCCTCAGAGGACCGTGGCCCATGGCTTGCATCTTTATCGTATACTCGTTCTTGGCGCGTGGAAATACCCCGAGTCGGCCTCGCCTTGTCGTCATGCTCATGATGAGATCGCGATCCTCTTCGCGAACGACCTCTGCGGGCGGCCGTCCTGTCATCTCCTGACACAAAAGATTGACCATATGCTTCTTCAGCTGAAGATGTGTAAGGAGACTCATTGGTACCTCGTTCGGCTCCACATCGTCTATCAGGTGGTGTTTCGGACAGAATCGTCTGGTCCACCACAGAGGACCATGTTGACACCACCTTCGGACTTTGAGGTGGAGTGATATGATCTTGCCCTGTATAGCTGTAGCCATCGAAAGCTCCATGGGGAGGCGCAGGACTGCGCTGACGGCGCGCGCGACGGTTGAACGCATTTTCCGAATCGTGTTGTCTCGCTGACGACGTCAATGGTTTGTACCTCTCGGAGTCTGAGCGATCCGATTGTGAGAAACTCTGCCGTTCGCTTCTGCTTCTGCTGCGTTCAGCTCTCCGACTTGGCTTCAATTTGTGATCAGAATCAATGCCATCATGCCTCATGTAATGCGTCTTTGGGTGTGCCGACACTGGCCTCCGATACTCATGCGCATCCATGGGTGACAACAGCTTGTGGCCATTTTGAGCCCCCGCAGACAATGTGTTGGTCGCTGTAGATGACCTGTGCGCATACGGGGAGACTGCACGGCGATGTCCTGTGACCACTCCATCAAGCGCGTCTCCCAAGTCCGTTTGTAGTCTTGGAATTGGAGGTCTGCCTCTGCGAAGCTGCTGCTCAGCGAACCGTGTGGCGGACCTGGACCGTTGGAGAGACTCGGCTCGGTCCGCTGGTCCCATATCCGGACGCTTAGACGGGAGATAGACAAACCTCTTTTCATGGTTCGTAATAGCAGGAATAGTTGCGGCTTCCTCCCTTTGTGGCAGAGGGGCCTTGTCCGAGTTTCGATCTTGGTCCAGGTCTGCTGGTGATGCATTTTCGAACGTAGTGGCGGGAGCATGGGAGTCAAGGATTATGGGATATTGGTCCACCGACCCGCGACTGGAAGCCGGCTGATCATCACTCTTCAATTCATGTAGAGGCACGCCATGTACATGCTCTTTTGCCAACGCCACATCTTCGTCTTCCACACACGGTGACGGAGGCCACTGCGGGGTCATTTCACTGTCGCCAACTTGATAGAAGTATCATGAGGCATGCACTCATTGGCAGATGCTGCAGTTTCAATATTTTTGCTGGGATCTCAATGCTCTTGCGAACCGTCAACTTGTCGGGAGAAGCAGTGAGGTTTGTGCTTGTCTCGCCGGATTGAAACTCGGAGTCAGAGGGATCGTTGGACGAGGCTTGTTATTTCAACCAACTGCCAACCCGGGGCGTTGGCGGTTGGGGCCGAAAATTTCAAAGCGTGTTTGCAAAGGCACGGGCAAGGTAGGAGCGCAACAGTCCAGATCGAAATCAGCACATCATCGGTGACAGGGCCGGGCGAACTCGTGGGAAAGGTCAATTCAACCGAAGACAAGAAAGCGTGTAAAGATCAATCATGTACGTCTCCCTCGGGCCACAACCGTGCGGGTTGTTCACTGAAAGAAGAGAAAAAAGAGGAGTATCCGAGACGCAAAGTGCCAGGAGCAAGAGATGGGATGACAGAGTGGTTCGAGGACTTCAAGGTCAGTCGACGAGTGTACTGAAGACGAGGCAACCCACGCAGTCAGTAACACCGAGAGTGATGGGGATATTGCCTCCTACTGAGCACAGAGCTGAGGGGCAGGACTTGAAGTCTTGTGCGTACAGTGCGCAGTGGCATATGCAGGTCTCCCGTTGAATGTTTGAGGCGAAGTGCCAGTGGAGGTCAAGCAGTGCGAACTACCTTGCCTTACAGAAAGGCGGTGTCCTCGGTAAGGGGCATCTGAGTCTGGAGTTGTGGTCATGGACAAATGAAACAGAATGAGGCTATTCTGTGCTGCGGAGTGTACGAGTAAAATTGGGTCGAGCGTAGAGATCCCGGTTTGTGCGAGATGCAATCAATCAATTGGGCGCAGGGAAGACAGAGGTGGAATCTCGGTGAAGATCCTACACAGTATGGAGCGAGTTGGGTACCTAGAGGTAGTGATAAAAGTAAACACCGAATACCTTACCCTGGGCTGCTTACAGAGTATACCTTAGGTACTATTGCTATAGGTACCCACTGCCCCTGTACATGCTAGAACTTTACCTAAAGCTCAGGTATACGCAGCACCAAACCCCCCACACTGGCACACAGTTCTTCATCCTTCAGTCGTGCTGCCTGCGCCTCCATCAATTCCCATTAGCTACCTGCCTTATATAGCATATGCCTCACCCCTGCGCTGCGCCCGGCTGCGCCTAACGCAGACGCCATGCACCTCTTGCTTGCTTGCTTTGGCTTCCGCTTCCTCGATCAGCAACTCGGCTTCGAGCCTGGCAATTGCCGGTCAGCAACGATGTATGTGACACCCTAGTCCTGAGGAACCATCTCTCTCTCTCCCTCTCTGAAGTGAATGGCGTGAATGTTGATCCAACCACAGCGCCAACTTCTCCATTCTTCTTTCGATGACTGTCACACCAGGGGGCCACGATGTAGGGCGTACTCTGGGGAAGGTGAAAAGGAACAGACTCACGTTGCTATGCACGACCGCTCTCGCTCGACCGACAATCCTTTGGCTCTCTTAATCTCCTCGCAATCTTGGTGCTTACGCGGCGACGTGTTTCCATACTTGGCTTCGTTCCTGTTTAGCGAGCTCGCCTCCGATTACTGCAGCGTAATTCCAACACATGCTGAGGTCAGGTCATGCCAAGTGGAGTCTACACTACCTTACATATGCGTTTGGCAAAGAAATGGTGCTTGGACGGAGCAGGTAAGATATCGCAAGACCGGAACGCGCTGGCCACGAGTGTCAAGGGAGGTAGGTACAAACCAACCATTCATATATGCAGAGTCCCTGGCAGATCGGCGACTGAGGAAATGCCCACAAGTGTCCGACTGCAGAATAAGCTGCCACCCTGTTCTGCTGCAAGGACGGCCCCGGTGCCAATGGTGAGCCTCGCCATCGTTGCGGTGTCTGCCCAAGCCTGGTTGGCAATCGATCAGTGGCGGCAGTCCGATGCTGATCTGCCACTCGTGGTCTTTCTCGCGGTCTCTGCTGCCGAACCATACAGCCCTGCAACATTTTATAAGGCCACGGCCAATACTACGCACAGTGAATCGATCCACTGCTTCTCCATAAATGGTGTTGTCCCCTGAAAAAATTGCGATGTCTTGCTTGCCTCTTGCGCTCATGACACGCAATCAGTCGATACCGATTCAATAGCAAGAGTGTGGCATTTTTGTTGATTTACGAGTCGTTGGTCAGGGCCGACCGGTCTGAGTGCCTGGGAGATGGCTACGATGGCCTCGCATATGGGCTGGCCGATGATTGTACACTTTTCCCAGCCAGCCACGATTGCCATTCTGCCGACCACGCCATACCGTCAAGGATGTATCCCGCACTCTGGTCCAGCCGTTATCAACCCCGGAGCCTTGGACCGATGTGTTGACTCTCTTCCTGCTATCACGAATACGATGCCCACATGCCTCATGATCATCACGATCTATGAACCCAGGGATATGAACATTTACACCGGTCAGCGGCCAATATCTGCCCGTCGTCGGCTGGACCCCGCCTGATTTCTTCGGCTGCTGAAGGGACAACGGAGACAGGCAGCATAATTGAGATCGAGCCGGTAAGCTGGCGCAGAACAAAGTGGTAGAATGAAAAGAAGTCGTCTCAAAAACCTAGCAGCCTTCAGATCAGTTGGGCCTCGTCGTCGTAATGTACCCCTTCTGCGCCCCGTTTCTGTTTTCTCTAACTACAACCGATCCACCATGCATACCGGTCACAGGTTTCCAGCCCTCAACCAAGGGTTGAATAGTATGATAGTTTGAGGGATCTTCTGCTAGCGACACCGCGGGATACTGTCGACATTGGCCTGCTGTTGGGAAGTGGTGACACAAAATACAGGATGACCCATGAGTTCCGTAATGAGCAAATGGCCTGCACGAGGAGACGGACAAGAAGTCAAGAAGTGCTTCTCTTCGTCTCTTCGTTTCTTCGTCTCTTCGGGTCTTCTCGAGTAAGCTACTTGGCAGCTAAAGCAATGTAAAAACTGCTCTGGGCTCACCCTAAGTATATAGTACATGTTCTAATAATACAGATCCTGGCTCAGGTCGGTCTCTCTTCCTTGACTCCTGTCTTCTGCTTATAATTCATGCACCCTGGCGTTCAGGTAGAAGACCAATGTACTGCCTAATCCGTTTCTCCTCGGCTTCTCTTGCTCCGTTTGCAGACAGTCCGAACTCTGGTAGGAGGGAAACAAGCACCTTATTCTCCATGGTCGGAATATCACGAGATCTTAAGTGGTGATGTGGACGAGGCTTTGTGGAATAGCGTTGCCTTCAGCCAGAGTAGGGATGTTTGGAAACTTGGCTAATTCATCACCGATAGCGTGACAGCGCTGTACTATACGATTGGTACCTATCTGGCTGTAGACCGAAACGATTCGCGTTTGCCATGGTGGTTGTAATGGTGTGGTTGTGTTGCTTGGTTGACTTGGAGGGGTGAGTTGAGGTTGTATAAGGGTAGAAGAGACAGTTGGATCTTCCCCGCACTGCGCGGAAGAGATTCCACGCCGGCTGCGGCAGCACTGAGGGGAATGTTTATTGCCATAGTAGTACGACTAGTATATGCTTATCCAGTGGATAAGAGGAATACATTGCCAGATTCAACATCTATAGACCTGACATTCGAGAAGTGGTAGCTGGACATTACCCAAAGACAAAGTTGAGGGCGAGACAACAGTAAGAGTACCTAGCCATCAACATCATCATCCTCGATCAATATACGGCCGGTCACCGGCACGGATCATTGCACGGATTGGACTCGGGCTTGCTTACGAATCTACGACTCTCCATGTCGTTCGCTCCTCTCCGCACTCGACTTCCACTCTTGAACAAATCGACCAGCAAAGCAACAACATCGAGCGCGCTCCGGCTACATTCCATTGCCTCGCACCTGTCGCCCTCCATCCCGCGAATCCAGACATCAATCCCTTCCTGTGCTCGCAGCATGTCATCCCTTCCGTCCACCATGAAAGCCATCCTAGTGCCGCAGAACGGCGGCGCCGAGGTCCTCCAATACACCGAGTCGCAACCGATCCCGCCGCTCTCGGACGGCCAGGTGCTGGTCAAGAACAACTTCTCCGGCATCAACTTCATCGACACATACTTTCGCTCCGGCCTGTACCCGCCGCCCGGCGGCAAGTTGCCGGCGATCATCGGCCAAGAAGGCGCCGGCACGATCGCAAAGATCGCGGGCTCCAACCCGCTGGGCTTTAAAGAGGGTGACCGGGTCGTGTGGATCTTCCGCGGCGGATATGCAGAGTACACGGCGGTGCCGGCGGACCGGGTGATCAAGATCCCCGCGGGCGTGTCGGACGAGCACGCGGTCGGCGGGTTCCTGATGGGCATGACGGCCCTGAGTCTCGTCAAGGAAGCATATCCCGTGCAGAAGGGCGACACGGTCCTCGTCCACGCCGCCGCCGGCGGCATGGGGTTGCTGCTGTGCCAGCTCCTGCGTGGCATGGACGTCACGGTCATCGGCACCGCGGGCGGGCCGGAGAAGTGTGCTCTGGCAAAAGAGAACGGCGCGACCCACATCATTGACTACAAGGCCTCCAGCGGCCCGAGCTGGGTGGAACAAGTCCTCAAACTCACCGGCGGCAAGGGCGTCGACTGTGTCTTTGACGGCGTCGGCAAGGATACCTGGGAGGGAAGTCTGGAGGTCGCCAAGCGGAAGGGTAAAGTCGTTTACTTTGGAAATGGTGAGTCCATTTATTACCTTAAGGACCTTGCCTTTCGCATCTTCTCATCTACCCTGTTTGTCTCTCGGCAAGAAAAAGCCGTTCACTTCACAATGGTGGTCTCTTCTTGTTTGTTTACGGGTGTCGACATTTCGCGGAGTTGAGATGAGATGCTAACTACTACTGCTACTGTCAAACAGCAAGCGGAGCCGTCCCACCATTCAACATTCAAAAGCTCGCGTCCAAGAACCTCTCCATCATGCGCACGACGCTGAACAACTACATCGTCACCCGTGAAGAACTCGAGTTCTACGCCAACGGCGTCCTCGACCTGATCAAGGCCGGAAAGCTCAACATTCGCATCCACAAGATCTATCCGCTCAAAGACGCCGCCGAGGCCCAAAGGGATCTTGAAGGCAGACGGACAACAGGCAAGCTGTTGTTGAAGATTTAAAAACTGTATAAAAAAAAGCAAGGAAGAGGTCCGCATGATCGAAGAAAACAGGAGAGGGCCTCAATGACGATCACATAGGAGTGTCACGTACTACGTAGTAGCTTAGGCCGGCGGGACTCCTTCATAAAATAGACTGGATGTCCTTCCAGAGTAGTGGTTGTATACATTTGGTCTGTATTCACCAGCTGGATGGCGCCACAAGCGCTCTTCAGGCATGACACTCTCTTGTATTCCGTGTATCGGCATGTGATGTACCCCTTCAAGCTCTGCTCTGCAGGTGGTCTGCTCTGGTCTCATCCCACAGTACAGATAGCTTCGACTTCCAGCTTGTCAACTTTTCCCGACACAGCAACTGTTGTCCTTCCCAGCGATTCAAGTTTCTCATCTGTTGACATGATTCACGTCACTCTTGCCCATCAACGCACTGTACAAGGGCATATGAACGCCATGTCTCTCCCTGTCATATGGTGGCGTCCCATCAATGTCACTGTTTCTCGTAATGGTCTGCAAAACAAGCATGGAGATGCCACATGAGTCCAACGCCTTCAGTCTCATCTGTTCGCAAGACAGTTCCAGCTGGACCAGATCCGAGAGAACCAACAGCTAAGTTTTCCATGGAAGGACACGTTGGTCTGGTTGCACGCGGTCAAACCCGTACAAGGGGGTGCCCATCTACAGAAACAATTGTCAGCTTTTCCCTCCCTGATGGAAACCTTGAGCCCGAGAAGAGGAAAGGAGACAGGAGTCACTCACTCGGCGAAGAACAAAAACCACATCTTCGGTCGTCACAGTCTGGGATGTCAATTAGTACGAGGTTGTTGAAATGGCGGCCAATATCACAGCAGGCAGAGGTAGCAGACGTAGGTGAGTAAGTGAGTACCTTTCTAGTATTTGCCAGGGGAGCGAGTTGTGGACCTCTGAGTGTAGGGTGACCCATGGTTATGACGAGGCGTTCAATGATCTGGAAATGCACAGCGTCGTCAGTTCGTCTTGTTGCATATTATACGAAGAGAAAAATGGAGACGTTGCTGACGCCTTTGCATGTCTGGAGAAAGTCTCAAACTCACTTCGCGCAGACGTGACTTCAGAGCATTCCGGGCTTCGTCGTAGATATCAGTTTTGATTCTGAGGATTCCACCTCGTCGAGCAAGACGGCTGGAGAGGGGAGACACGTGTGGTTAGCCATGATCGAGATCTTTTTCCTGTTGAGGAGGGTCCAGGTCATCATACCGAATGGCTGGTTTCGCTGCAAGTCGATTGAGGTTAGTAATCTTCTGGGGGTCTAGGGCAGATAAAGTAAGTTGTGTAGATCAACTTACTGACGCCCATTATTGCATCCATCTCGTATCTCTTACGTCTATGGCGAGCTGGGATCCCTTTTCCCCGGCCAAGTCCTGAAGCATAGATCGGTGTAGGTACAGCCAAGTTCGCTGCTTGGCGACGATCGGTGAAACCCATCTTGGAGAGACTGATGGACAGTTGAGGAGGTAGCTGACGGGGTTCGAAAGAACGAACGAGGACAGAATGGTGATGGTGGAATCAGGAAGACGAGAGAGTGTTCGAGAATATGGTAAGTAGGAAGCCGAGACTGGAGAGGAAGAAGAGTGTAAAGAAGAGTGTAAAGAAGAGGAAGAAGAACGCTAGAAGGAGACCAATGCGGAAAAAGTGAGGTGAGTTGAAGAGTTCAGGAGGGACTGAAATGAAAGTGATGGCGGCTGTTTTCACACACAAGGCTCTTGTGTTGTGTTTCGTTCAAAGTGTAGAAAACCCAGAAAGAATGAGGAATAGGATATTAGACATTAACAGTTGCTAGCATATCCAATCATGGGTCATCCAGCCATCCAATCTAATGGAATATACGTGGTCTCGTCAGGCTATGAAGGTCGCCTCGGTGAAGATTTGACCAGGCTCCGAAATCTCCTCGTCACCGATCTTGAGCTTGAGGGTGAGCTGGTCTTTCGAGCAATACTGGTATGGAGTGTTAGTCTCACGTCCTCTCGTGGCTGTGGAGGGACTTTGCTCACCTGAAAGATATGTGGCCTCAATCCAGTTGCGCCACTGATAAAGGATTTGACGAAGCCAGGCAGATGGGCCAGCACATCAACCCGATCAGACCGAACTGGTAGATCACCTGTGATCTCGCCTTTGACGGGCTTTCCATCGTGCTCGCCTCTCCATTCAAAGGCAACACTTTTTGGTTCTGGCCAGTCGGCTTCGGTCTCTGGTTCTGCGGTGACATGTTTGGCCGTACATGGGCCAACGCACACCAACTCATTGTCCTTTGCAATGCCGCCGACAGAAACGACAGTCTTTCCATATGAGGCGGGTGTCGTGTATTCCATGAGCACGGCAGAGTAGGTGGGTGTTTGGAAGTTGACAAAATTCCATCTAACAGCCAAGTGATGCGGCTTCATACCCTGAAGCGCGTACACATACAATCCTCTGCCAGTCATGTCGTACTCCTTGGACGGAGTCTTTACGGTTCCGCTGACCGTACATCTCGGCCAGAATGCATGTCGCAGAGAACCCCACGGGTTTGCGGGATCGGTGCCGAAATAGCTTGTGCCATCGTTCCCCAATTGGAATCCCGGGGCTGTTCTTGTGAGCGTCACGTTGACAATGCAGTTGTCGTTCACGGCCGACTTGATTGTGTAAGTGTCACCCGCCTCGTTCAATTCCAACGCCAGATTCTCCGCATAGAATGAGGTTTGTGGCTCGTCGAACCCATAATCCCTCAATGGATCTGAGCACCAAAGATGTTTCCCGGGGCCGTCGTGATCAAAGATCTTGCTGTTGAATTGCGCAGTTGTATGGATTCCACTGTCGCTTGTCAGTAGGCAGACCCGGGTTTCTGGGGGCAATTCCTTACCCGACGTTGCTGTAGATAACCTGCAGCATGAGAGTAGTTCCATCGGGCAACATGAGATAGAACGTCTCGGTCTCGACATTGGTGCTGTCCATGGCCTTCCATTTGAGGTCGTTCTTGTTGAGGATGGAGTACGGCTTTGTCTCCATCTGTTTGGTCACAGGCTGGATGGCGTCGGGGCCATATTCGGGTTCCTCGGTGCCGACAACATTCGCCAACTGCTGTTTGAACCAATTCATGTTGTCTACTGAAAAAGTGATGCGTATGTGTATGAAGTGTCGTGAAAGTGAATGGATGTCTTGTGCAGTGCGTTATTGGAAAAACAGGTACTTTATTATGGTAGGATGCGCCTAGGCGATTAGATTATCGTTCAGACGTCACCAGAGGCGAATAACAATGTAGGTAGAGGGGGCAATTGTTTCAGGGCCTCTGGTGGTACTTCTTAGCCTCAGCAGCCTTCTCTTAACAGCGCAGTGGCTCCCTAGACTAGGGAGGCTAAGGGAGCCTAGAGAGCCTAGGGAGCCCCTTGCACAATGCCTCTAGGCGTGGGATGATCAGCGAGTCAGATCAGTTGTGGGTGCCTGAAATTGCGGATGCGGCTGCGTGGTGCACTGTACCTAAGGTAGTACTGTTGACCAACGTGCCAGACTGCGCTAATCCAGCACGGCTTTTTTCCACTGTCGTCGCGATTATTGGATGCGTGAGTATGCTGCTCTGAGGGTCGTTTCCAAAAGATCTTCGTGGTCCGACATTTCTCACTATTGCCATCGACGCCAGACCGAACGATATCCCATCTTCTTGAATCCGTGGCCTGCGGGCGAGCGTCCTATTGTCCTGCAGCAAGCCCTTCATTGGCTTCTACCTGAGGCGCAAGCTTCTCTATTGGTCTGCATCTCTACCGTAGACCATCCAAACAACGCCCAGCATGTCTCGAAAAGTGCCTGCTCGCGACCAGATCGTCAAATTAATTGTTGGCGCCGGTCAAGCAAGTCCTAGTCCGCCTGTCGGCCCAGCGCTTGGTAGCAAGGGAGTGAAGAGCATGGACTTTTGCAAGGTAGGTTGGATTGGTTGGACCAACGTTCGAAGCTAGCTGGCTAATACTCGAGAAGGAATTCAATGCCCGTACCGCTCATATCACTCCCGGCGTTCCTGTACCAGCACGAGTTGTTGTCCGTCCAGACCGCTCATTCACATTCGAACTACGGACACCTATGACCTCCTGGCTCCTTCTTCGAGCCGCCGGCGTGAAAGAAGTGAAGGGTAAGATACGAGGAGCGCAAAAGCCTGGCTCGGAAGTTGTTGGTACCGTGTCTCTCAAACATATCTACGAGATTGCCAAGATCAAGCAAAGCGAGCTGCGTCTGTCCGGTCTCAGCCTTGAGGGTCTATGCAAGAGCGTCATATGGCAGTGTAGATCGATCGGCGTCAAGGTCGTGCCGTGAAGCGCTACAAAACAACCCTACAACGCAATCGAGCTTGGAACCAGCACAAGCTCTGGACAAGAGATCAGGGTGAGCACTTTGGACGTTCGGACCACAGAGGCAAAATTTGGAGCAACATGCCGCATATGCGACCGACTTCTTCTCGAGCACTACAACGCAAAGCAACGAACCAGCCGATGGAGGAGAACAAACATAACCGGACGTTGACTTGCAACTGGAGGGCTCTCCAACTGGAGCGATCAATTCACCAGCACCTGGTTCCACGGACAAATCTCTCTCGAGACGAAGACAGGTGATCGTCTTCACCAAACACACTTTCGACTTCTCTTCCTACTACGACGCCGAGGCTACAATAGCACATGCTTGAATTTCAAGCTGTCACAGGTGCCCGAAGAAGTGGTTACCATTCAGGAGGCCGCCGTGCTTTTCTCGCAAAGCTGTGGCTCCCGGGTATGTGGTGTGTCGGTGAGGCCGAACGAAAGCCGAAGGTGGTTGCTCGATTGGATTTAGCCTGATGAGCAGGCTGGTCTAATTAAGGGCAGTTTCGAGCCCCCAACTTCTTGCGTCAACAAAGAAACTTCACCCACCAACCCCATGGGGCACGAAGTAGCAGTCGAATAAGCAAGGGAATCGATGTCTTGGTAGGCAATTGACTTGTGAACATGTCGCCAACACTAGCAGTGTTCGGCTGGCTGGATAAGCGGCCATCTGCAGTACCGTATGTCAGTAATCCTTGAGTGATATATTTCGCACTCTCATCAAATCAAAATGCACCTAGGTACAACGAGAATGACTCCTCTCCCCCTAATCGGACACTGTGGACATGACCTTAAAGATGACGTGGATTTCTCGGATAGGATCAGAGGATCTAACGGTCAGGCAGACAACGGCATCGATCGCATCGTAACCACATTTAATGGTAGGAAGCTGAGGGCCACGAATGGCAAATGTTGTCATCGCAGTGCTGCAGTCCGGGCGAGCCGGAAAGGCAGGTGAAAGGTCAAACCCGGCGTAAGCTGGGACAAGAAACTCGACAGAAGTGCAGGACAAAGGCCAGATGCAATGATCATAGGTATCAGGTATTTATCATTGCATCAAATGCAAATCCCAGGCGACTGCAACGGCGACTGCGACAGCGACAGGGATCTATTCGACCGGATCTGCTCAGTCCCATGTCAGCGAAGCTTGTCAACGATGGTAGCAACCTACTAATAGTCAGCCCATGTATTTTATTATATTGGAGTTTTGTGGTTTGCCTGGCTCGTGCGGCCGTATCAGCCTATCGAGATTTCGACTGTGGCTTGGGATCAGATCAGAGGTCGGCTTGTTCAGGGTTGCTGGTTGCCTCTAGGCCTCATGGGATGCTGGCGGGGCAAAGTTTGAACATCCCACCTTCTTCTTCTCGGCCAAACGAGGGTGGAAGGGAAAAGTGAGGGATAAGGGGACTACTACGTAGTACTATACTAGTAGTGTTCGATTCTGGCCGTCGGATCTAATAGCCTCCTAAACCCTGTGCCGCGGGTCAAGCTCTTGAGTTCGGGAATCTTACGGGCCCTACAGTCCGAGTCGCTAGGCATTATTGCAGTAGTGACAGAGCACCTGCGTGCGCACCCTGTGCTCTACTACCTCTACTACCTAGGTAGACCTAGGCACTTTACCTACCTACCTCCTACACAGTAACCCTCGCTGCCGGTCTTCATATGTCAGAGCAGCAGGTTCTTCCTGCTGTCTGTCTCACTTCCCTTTGTCATTCTCACTCCACAAGATCCGCTTCTTCTACCTCGTCGTTCGCCTCGTCGGACGCGTGCATCAAAATCTCGCATTCTAACACTGTACGTGAGTCGCATCGTCTCCACTGGCCCGACCAATGTTCGTCCTTCCCGCGTCACTTAGCTCATCGGATCCCGAAGACCCAGTTCGGTGTACAGGCAGTGCAGCTCTTTGAACCTTTCTAACGTCAAGTCATCCTCAGATTCTTCGTCCCCGTTTCTTACCAATTTACCCCGGGAATCGACATCGTGCGAACATATCACTCGTTCATGTAGTCAATCGCTGTCACTTCCGCACCGACCTCCACCACCACCATCCGAACAGCCCCCAAAATGACCTCGAAACTGTCTGCAATGTTTTTCCCGGGCGACGATCCGAAGAAAGAGGAAGAAGGTACTGAGGACTCGGATGCACAAAAGTCAGAGCAGGCGGCTGATGTGGGGGTTCTAGATACAAGTGAAAGCCAGGCCGAAAATCCCGAGAGACGAGAGACCGCAGACTCTTCCCAACCCAACGTGCGATTCGCTTCGGAAAATGAGGAGATAGACCCGGTCGATGAGAGCAGGCGGAAAGTGCCTCAAACAGGCGACCACAGAGACGACGACCTCAGTCCCGAGGCGCAACAGCAAATCAGAAGCCTGGCCACATCTCTCCAGAAGTCGAAGTTACAGGAGAACAGAATGGCCAATTTCGCCTATGAGGCCGTCTCGATGCCGCCCTCACGAGTATGATCCATTTCTCCTCTTCCAAGACGTTGCTGACCGTATAACTAGGTCCCGTCGCGAGACAGTGATGCGCCTGACACTCCACGTAGTTCAATACGACATGGGCAGGGTTCCATATCCTCTGCTTTTCAGTCTCCTCCATTGACACCACACGGCTCGAAAGATAGTCGAGCTGACACCACCGCATCTGGTCGTGGCCAGCATGCCTCATCCAACGCCATCACTCCGCAAACTTCTCCTCCTCCCGACGCTCATGGTCGAGCTCTTTCTCAATCGTTATCGCCGACACAGTCTGTGTCGAGACCGTCATCCTCCGAACAACAGACCTCAAATCCTGAAATCAGGCATCACAAAGTGGTACCTAAATTCGAAATTGGGCCCTCAGAGTCCGCCAGCCCAACAGACCAAAGCCCTGTTGGGACTCCGCGGCTTCGGCCATCGTCCACCCCACCAGAAATCAAACCACCCCAACCCAAGAGCGAATTGCCGCAATCGAAAGCAGGACTATCGGATCACAGGCATTTCGGAAGCACAGGCAAGAATTCTCTTGCCCCAGCTATTGCAGCAGCAGCAGAACGGATACCTCGGGCGGGCAGCAGTAGTGACATTGTCGGGGACAAACGGACCTCGATTTTCGGGACCAAGAAAGACCCCTACTCTCATCTCAGTGACGCTGCAAGTGAGAAAGGTGGCTTGGAGAAGAAACACGGTTCAATGTCTGAACTGAAGCGGTTTTTCAGAATCGGCGGGCACAGCCATAAGCACAAGGGTCACCATGGCACTCCCCGAGATCAGTCTCCATCCTCGGTTCCAGCTTCCCGGAAACCGACATCGACGAAGACTGGCACACGGACACCTCCACATCAAGCACCTCCTGTGAACGTTCCCTTCATGGACGAGCATAGCCTGGAGGCCAGGTACGGAAAATTCGGCAAAGTGCTAGGGTCTGGTGCTGGGGGCTCCGTCCGATTACTTAAACGGAGCAGCGATGGCGTGACTTTTGCTGTCAAACAATTCCGAGACAGACACTCGTGGGAGAGTGAAAAGGACTACAACAAGAAGGTCACCGCTGAATTCTGCATCGGATCCACATTGCATCATGGCAACATCATCGAGACCATGGACATTATCCACGAAAACAACCGCTGGTACGAGGTGATGGAGTACGCCCCTTACGACTTGTTTGCGATTGTCATGACGGGAAAAATGTCAAGAGAAGAAATTGCTTGTGCGTTCCTCCAGATCGTCAACGGTGTGAGCTATCTACACAGCATGGGCTTGGCACATCGTGATCTGAAGCTGGATAACGTGGTGGTGAGTGAGCATGGGATCATGAAGTTGATCGACTTCGGTAGTGCAACCGTGTTCAGATATCCGTTCGAGAACGAGATTGTCCTTGCTTCAGGTATGTTTTGCTCTCTGGGTCGGCGTCACAATTGCTGACCGTTTTCTAGGCATCGTCGGATCAGATCCGTATCTTGCCCCCGAGGTGTATGAGGAGAAAAAGTACGATCCGACCGCCACCGACATCTGGTCTCTCGCCATCATCTTCTGTTGTATGTCATTACGAAGGTTTCCGTGGAAGCAGCCGAGACTAGTCGACAACTCATACCGGTTATTCGTTGCTACACCTACTCCGGGCACGCCTGTCCCCGACTCCAAACCTCGGAAGTCCTCGCGCCTGATCACAGAACACGACGAAGGGTCGCGACGTCCATCAGAAGCCAACGACAGTTCTTCGTCGCATCATCATCAACATAGTTCGGAGAATACATCAACCGAAACCCGACCTTCAACTTCGGGGGGCGATAAACAAGAAGTCATCAAGGGTCCTTGGCGACTGCTTCGCATCCTCCCTCGGGAGAGTCGACATATTATTGGCCGGATGCTCAAGGTCGATCCTGCGGAACGTGCCACCATGGACGAAGTGCTGGAGGACGACTGGGTGCTGAGCTCACAGGTGTGTTATCAAGAGGAGACCGGGGTTGTTCATCGTGCACAAAACCACACCCACATTCTGGAAGCCGGATCAGGGGGGCCTCCGCCTGCCAAGGTGTAGGGGTCGAGACTGACCTGGTCGACTTGACTTGGGGTTGATGAAGCAGCACCTATCCCAATTATGCTTGATTGGATATGCTCATGTCAGCGCGCAGCGGTTATGGGTTTGATGATGTTAGATGTTTCCAAAAGGATGAACCAGCGACAATGCACTGAGGTTGACGGACTGAGGGTTTAGCATTGTGTTGTGTGAGGGATTGACTGAGTCGTTGGAGCAAAAGGTGGCCAAAGCCCCAATGGGGTTTGATATTGTAGATATTAGTGATCACGCATGATGCTTCGCAGCCTTTGAGGAATTGAGCCATTGTTTATACGGTACAACAGTTCTGGTAGTGGACTATGAAACGGCTCCAATTGCAGTGTTTGGACATTTGAAAGTAGGGTACAGACAATCTCCATGTAGCAGATAGCCTCTGATATAGGGATATAGGAAGAGGAGGAGGGTGAGGAGAGCGAATAAAGATGGCGTCGGCCTCTCACTTCATAACTCGGGCCAATCGACCCCGGTTCCGGCCCCGCTTTGTACTCTGGACTCTGTAGCATGCCACTGCAGTGGAACACCACCACTCCAAGAGTATCCTAGTCCTAGTAGTAGGATGTACCCGCGTACTACGTACTAGTATACCATGTTGTCCGCCGCCATCATCGCAACCTACTACTAGTCCCCCGAAGATACGACCAGCTCTCCCTGAGGGAAGCTTCTCACGAACCTCTGACCAACTCCCCTCTACATTGCCACCAGACCCGACCGTCAAGGGTGGAATCTCGACAAGCGGACCCGGCGCAATGGCTGGTTGAACTATTAGAACACGGAGAGAGGTATCGATCGGTAGTCTCGAAGATAGCCGCATATGGCCAAGAAGAAGCGCCAGAGGATCAGCTACGGTCAGTCCAATTCGTGTTACCTGTCGACGGCGAGCTTGCGGCCGGCTAACGAGCTACAGTCCTACCACTGGCCAGCACGCCAGGAGGTCACCGACTGGGAGTGAACGGATTGGCGTTCGATGACGACCGCAGTATCTTGTGAGCAGCCCCCTACACTGGGCTAACAACAACTACTGAGACATGTTGCAGATATACCGGTGGCCGCGATGGAGTCGTGTGCGCCTGGGACCTAGACCTCGAAGCGCAGAAGATCAGTTCCGGGACCGATGCAGCGAGGCAGAAAAAGAGCACCGTCACCTTCCGCAAACAGGTGCAGGCACATACACATTGGGTGAACGATATTGTTTTGGTCAAGAACAACTTGGGCCTGGTGTCAGCGTCTTCAGACGTTACAGTCAAACTCTGGCGACCTCATGGCCACGAGACCGCGCAAGCGTACACCATCGGCTCCCACAGCGACTATATCAAGTGTCTGGCTGTCCCGGATCGCACCTCTGACTGGGTTGCGTCCGGTGGCTTGGATCATAAGATCTGCCTGTGGGATCTCAGCGGAGCGGGAAAAACACTCGAGATCAATGTCAGCAGGGCCGAAGATGTGGTCAAGGGCTCGGTGTACGCTCTTCGCGCTCGGGGGTCCATGCTTGCCAGCGGAGGCCCGGAGGGCGTGGTTCGACTCTGGGACGTGAATTCGGGCAAAGGCATCACCAAGCTCGTCGGACATACAGACAATGTGCGCAGCATTCTGATCAGTGATGACGGAGACACCTTGCTCACGGCCTCATCCGATCAAACCATCAAGGTCTGGTCTATCGCGGCCGGACGGTGCATTCATACCCTGACCATGCACAACGACAGTGTTTGGTGCATGTACTCCAACGACCCCAATCTGGCCGTCTTCTATTCGGGCGACAAGTCCGGACTGGTGGCCAAGACAGATACTCGGAGGGCCATGGAAATCGACGACGGAGTGTCAGTTGCGGTGTGTCAGGAACATGACGGCATCGCTCGTGTCCTGCCCGTCGGCAACTCGGTCTGGACGGCGACTTCAAGCTCGAGTGTCAATCGTTGGCTTGACGTGGATACGGAACTCGACATTGAAACGCCACCGACATCGCCGCGTCAAGAGCGCGCCGCAAGTCTGGAGACGAGGACTCACTTGTCGCCAGAGCCTCCCGCCTCGCCGTATCCCACTGCCAATGGTAACAGTAACAAGCCGAGGATCCCACACAATGCAGTCCTGCGCATATCCAACACCGCTCCTCATCCGGGCCGGAAGAATTTGGGGCGACTTCCCAATGTATCTGCAACGAATGTCAGAAAAGCCTCGGAAGCCATGATCACAGATGATCTGAGCCTTGTCGTCCCACTTCGAGGACAGCCGGCGGAGACCATTGAAGGCCAAAACGGGCTGATCAAGCATGTCATGCTGAACGACAAGAAGAGGATCCTCACGTTAGACACGGCCGGGGAGGTGGTCCTGTGGGATCTGCTGAAGGTAGGCCACCTTGGTCGTGGCGACAGCGACTTCGCTAACAGCAGCAGTGCGTTCAGATCAAGTCCTTTGGCCGCCGCCATCTCGACGAAGTTGTGCCGGAGGTCAACACCACCGAAAGCGTAGCCAATTGGTGCGCGGTGGACACCAAGACAGGGAAAATCACCGTTATGTTGGAAGAAAACTATTGCTTTGACGCCGAGATCTATGCAGACGAGCTGGACCTGCCCAGTGACCTTGCTTTTCGCGAGGATCAACGAAGTGAGTATACTCGCAGAGTGACCGTGGCCGTGACCGTAGTCGAGCTGATATTCTTGTTTCTTCTACAGTCAATCTCGGAAAATGGGTACTGCGCAACCTCTTCGCGAAGCTATTAGAGGAAGAGATCGCACGCGACGAAGCCTATCGAAGCACTCTCCGAACCCATACGCCTCCTAGCCGCCTCAATCGACCCGGTGCGCCCACCAGCATCATGATGCCGGAGTCCGTGGGAAGCACCCCGATGGTGTCTCCTGGAACTCTGACCACACCCCGTGCATCCAACGGTCACACCTTCGTCCCTGCGACTCCCAGCTTGGCGATTGGAGCGGCGACACCAGGCTTCGCACCGCTGACTATGACATTGCCTCCGACAGCGGAAGAAGATACTCCGCAGCGATATACCAACGGTGCCTTGTCGTCGGTGCAGCCCACTCCCAGCGGCATCGAGGGACAGCACGACTACTTCTCTTCCCCAAACGCCGGTGCTGCCAACCACATCCAATCCGAGACGTCTTCAGAGAGCAACAAGGTGCCCGTGACTCCTGGTGCCCTCGAGGGCGCAGCCATGTCCACGCCGGCATCACCTACCGAAGAGAGGAAGAAGGGCCTGTTTGGCAAGAAATTCCCCATGGCGTTTTCCAAAAAGGCCACCACCCGGACATCGACGGAGGTCAAGCCGCCTGTAACGATGGAGGAGAAGTCGGACACGGCGTCGTTCAAGTCGTCGGAAAAGGAAGAAAAGATCATCGAAGACAATCTGTTCGGCGTGATCCAAAAGATCCGGCAAGAATATGATGACCACCTGGAGTCCAATCCAGACCAGCCTCTCCCGCCGGGCATCACGCCGAGTCTGCCTGTCGAGACGCCCGTGTTGACACCGCCACCACACACGACGGTCATTATCCAGGAAGACAACCCAGAGTCTGGTGGTCTCGCAGACCAGTATCGCGGCGAGATAGGCGATCTGGGCAACGAGGCCGACACGTTGGAGAAGATCGCACCCATGTGGTTGGGCGATTTGCTGCTGAAGGTGAGAACAAACATTTTCCCTAACCCAGACCATTCTTGCTCGTTTTTGGCCTTTTCGCAATACGTTCTTGTCATCCTAGTGTTTTTGTCACTTACTAACCGATACGGCGTGTGCCTATGTCTGTCTACAGAACCAAATCCCCTACAAAGACAGCGTCAAAGTCTCGTTCGTCCTCCACCCCTACGACAACCTCCTCCCGTCCATCGCCTCGCCCGACGGCAATGCTCGACTCAACGCCAACCGCATGCTCCGCGCCAAGAAGATCATGGCCTACATCGCCGAACGCATCGAGGCCCCTGTACATCACGAACACAATCACAATCACGATGCCGATCCTGATCAACCGGATCCAGATGCGGCGGCAGACCTCAAGCCCGAAGAGTATCTCGAGTTGTACTGTCAGGGTCAGCGTGTCGATCCGAACACCACGCTCGCCACGCTCCGAGTGCACGTCTGGCGCACGGGCGGCGATGTCGTCTTGTATTATAAAAGTAACGGGAGGAAGGAGCTGAGGTTGCCGCATCCGTCCGAGGTGCCGACCATAGAGGAGAGTGAGCAGCATACGGGGGTTGTGAGGTGAAAGATGAGGATGAGGAAGACGAGGAATTCGAGGAGACAAGGGCGAAGAGGATTGATGAAAAAGAAAATGGAAGAACGACAGGACAAGAGGTGCTAGGATGGTTGGGTGATGGGACGACGAAACGATGGAGGGCTTCTGTGAGCTGATCTGACCTACTAGAGCTGAGTCGATCTGAGCCAGGTCATGGGAGAAGGTAGGTGGCGCGGTTAACTTTATGACCTGGGCTGTGTTTTGTACGTTTTCAGATCTCAGATCTTAGAAAAAAGGGGAACAGGGAACATGAGGAGAGCCAACAACCCCTACCTAGGTAGGTATCTTAGGTATCTTAGGTATCCTGGGTATCCTGGGTATCATGGGTAAGTTACTAGTAGGGAGAGTCGGAGTTCAAAATGAAAAGGGGGTATTGATTCACTTTGAAACTCCGTGTGATGGGCCGAACAACCGCGACCAAAACTGCCTGCGATCGTAACTTGGTTGTTTGCTTGCTCGGTTAGCACTGTGGCGCGGTAGATTGTAGATGGTACATGTAAGTGATAGGTGGTAGTTTGCAGAAGGTAAGTCCTGTTGGGCGAGGAAGAAAAGAAAGAACAGTACCTAGGTCTAGAATGGGTGTTTGGTGATAACGTCTACATGTTTTGTTTTGGCTAATATGTACGTATACCATCAATACTATATATACACAGGTCTGCATCTTTCGATTGTCTTCTCCCGACCATGTTTGTACAGGTAGGGGTAGGGTATGCAACAGAGAGGTAGTGGGTAACAGGTGTGGTATATAGTACAGAAGAGTTTTCCAGACCCTGGGTCCAATTCCTCTCATAAGAGAGGCTGGCACATGGACTCGTTCGATGACAAGGAAACCGAGAGAGATAAAGAGGACCGGATCCATTATTAGATCTCCATGGAGATCCAGTCACATCAGTTCTTTCTCTCGTGGTCTCGTTGCGAAGCGCACACTTTCAAGGCTGATCCGAAGCCAACCTGTTCCAGACATACTGGTATGTGCCGAGGAAGATGGCGCCGCCCGTGCTGATCCATCCGATCCGCGGCACAATCCCACGAAACAAGCCAGAGGGGCCCTCTGTCCTCACAATATCCTGGAAGACCTTGAGAGGGCCTGCTCTGGTGGTCGTGGGAGTTGTGGTTGCGGTTGTGGTTGTCGTTGACCCTGTCCCCGACCCTGAGCTTGTGGTTGTCGACGGACTGGTCTCCTTTCGCGCAAGCATGATCCTCGTCTTCAACACATCTAACGGCGTCGTCAACCCGGCAGCAACCGCGCCAGCCATGCTACCGAAGGCCGCGCTCTCCGTGGCCGTAACCAGGCCCTCCTGCCGGCCCGTCTCTCGATGCTGTCTGGCGGAATACGAGGCCTTGAAGGACTCCCACAGACTGAACTGGACGATTGTGAAGGGGATTTCGCGCATGATTGTGACCCCACCACCTCGGTAGAGTTCGCGCACCATGGTCGCGGTCCCGTCTGTCTTGCGTAGGGCGAGGATATCTTGGAACGCGAGAAGCGAAGATCCTCCAAACAGACCGGCTTGGGCGCGTTGTTTGACGACCTCGGTCGGCACGCGGATGGCGCATGCGGCAATCTCGCCGAGCGAGGACGCCAGCATGTGTGCGTACGTCGGTGTCCGTGGTGGCGAAGACGAGGAGGAGGAGGAGGAGGAGGAGGAGAGTGAGTGATTCGTTTCCGTCAGCGACCGTTTCACTCCGTCGTAGACGAGGAAGAAGAAGGCCGCGGACGGCATCGACCCGAGCATCGCGGACGGCAGGCCGGCGTACATGCTCCGCAGGGTGCCGCGGAGGGTGTGGCGTGGGAGGAGATTCTTGGGTAGATGGCCATGACTATTGCTGCTGCTGCTGAGCAGGTTAGATTGCAGGCGTGTCTTGATTGTGTCGAGTGGATAGAGGGAGAAATCCACGGTCAGTCCGGCAATTGCGCCGGCCTAGATGTAAGACACAGAAAATGTTAGAGGCGTTTTTCTAGGGGTATGCAAGAGAGAGCAACAGAGGTAATGGGAGATGAATGTCACTGGGAGAGATGTTACGGACAATCAACGACCTCGTCCATAAGGAACCCACGAGTGATTGGGTTCCTGTAGCTTCGGACAGCGCTACATCTTGCTCGGTCATGCCTGGATTGAGGCGACGCCTTTGCCGAGCTTGGCCTCTCCCTTCTTCCCTCCTCTAAAAGAGTAGGCTTGCGCTGTTCGCGGTTGGCGAGTATTTGATTCTAGACGGCTGGTATTGTGGAAGGTAATGAATTCAATGGAGCAAAAGCATGAAGGTTGAATAATAAATTTGTATGACATCAACTCTGGCCGTCTCCGAAGTCGGCACAGGGGATAGATCTCTCAGCCCTGCTACAACAACTAGACATCTACAGAATACCAGTTCGAAGGCACATCTCGTCCCACCGTCTCAAGGGTGTTCTTGTTCCAACAAACGAATGCACTAGATATTGACGACATTTCCCAATGGTCGAGCCACCACAAATAGCTTTCTCTGGGCGCTCTCAACGGATGCAATCAAAGTGGCCGTCGAAGGATGCAGGGGAATCGCCCCATGCCAGGACTTTGTTACAATATTGGATGGCTTTGCAGTAGCCACAGCCCGTCAAGGTCTTCGCAGGAAAAGAATAGGTCGGACCGCAAGAACCTAGAAAATACTGTGAGAATGAATTCTATCGGGCCAACTTGTGAGCAAGTGTGGAGGGAAAGCATGCAACATTGATAAGTCGATTATGTGCCCTAGAAGTCAAGGTATAAGTGGACCTGGAAAACACTTTCACTGGCCTGGAAGCACATATCCTCTGTCCAGTCCACCTCCTAGGTCGGGTCGTTGTGGCAGGCCATGGTCGGCATGGGATGGATACCATAGTCTGTGAGGCCTGAGGGTGGCTTCAGAAGAGGCAATACAGGTCTGCAATATCTGGCTGGATATGGTCAAGCAAGCCACTGTGTTCCAGTGGAAGTGCAACAGCATATGATGTCTCGTAGAAAGAACAGTACAATTGAAGAGCGCAGTTTGAGGAAGAAGCAGACAATAGATTGTTGCCTGGCAACGGGGCGTGTGGGGTGCAACCCTCCGCATCTGGCAGGCGCAACAATCGCCCGCGAAAACGGCGGCGCATTTGTCCTCCACACGCTGATTAAACCACTGCATGAGCCTCTGAGGGAGAAACAATACAATCGCTACCACGCGTCGAACAAGACACCGACCACCACTTTTAATGTCCTTGCACCCTTCACATCATCCATAAGCGAGCCCCTCGCCCGTGGCCATGTTTAGATACAGCATCGCTTTCTTGTATGTCATACCATTATCGTGTTGAGTTGTCACATCACTACAATTCCTCAATCAACTCAGTGGGCGCGCCTCTTGCGGCGGCCGATTATCTTACATATTGTTTTGGTGACTCTGGTCACTTTCCCTGATACTAGTATCCCGCCCATAGTCGCTCTATCCTCACCGGTGGCTCTTCCGACACTTCCTCACCATGGAACCATGGCTAGATTCTCTCTCGGAAGACTGGAAGTCAGAACACCAATCGTCCTCTCCCGCACCCTTGCGCTCGAGCAGTCGCCAAGATGGCAGCATCTCCCTGTCTCGCTCCCAAAGTCGCATTCCACACCTGGCAAAGAACATGCGCAAAGACTCTTCTACCGGGAGCTTCCTCAGACATAGGTCTAGTAGAGGACAAGCACGTGCGAACGGCGATTCCATCCTCCGAGAACGCAGCGCATCAAGCCTCAACACTCCAGGGCAGTCAGCATCGCACAAACACACGAGTCTGCCCCGCCGTCCTTCAAGTCCCTTTTCAGATTCGCAAAACTCGGTTCAACATTATAGCGTGCATGAACAACCGGCCGTGGATGAGACACCTGAATGGAAGAGAAGGCTCGCCAAGGGTGAAGATGTAGGCAGCGACGGCTTCGATCTCTTCTCTCCGTCGAAATTGGAAGGCATCTTCAAGAAACCAACATCGTCCAAACTGCCAAGCGAGGACGAAGTGGAACAACCCGATGGCGATTCAAATGTGTGGAAACCTTTCACCCTGCCAGTCTCCAATTCCTTCTCAGATCAATACAACAGCATCCGACAGACCAGAAGTCTCCCCAACCTGGAGGTATTAGAAGAGGTGAACGAGGAGGACGAGCTATCTCTGGACGAACCATCGGCTCTCTCTTCAGATCCTGCTCATAATGGTTCAGTGAGAGGCATCGTCAGGCAACGAGTCCAATCTCTTGAGCGGGCTGGCGCGACCCTCTCTGTTCGATCATCTCCAGCAGGCTCTCGGGATCCGCGCGAAAGGGGCGAAGAGAATGTCCAAGACCCTCGCTGGAGGACGGTCAGTGGCCAGGAAGAGCTCAAGAATGAGCTTATTAGCCCCGTCACGGTGTCAAAGCAGAACTCCATACGTGCCACGGTTCTTCGTAATTCTCTCGAGGCCAACGTACAGCCCCTCGACCACAGATTCAGGAAGACCACGCCAGGCACTATAGAGCGCCCGACATCGAGCGCGAGCGATCGAGACATCAGCTATGAACACGGATCCAAAACTCAGACCATTGTCAATGATGAGCCACTGCCGGACTTGACCTCCCAGTCACTGCCAGATGACTTGTCCATGGGAACCCAGGACTTCATGTCGCATGGTGGCTTCATCAACTCGAGACGTGGTGGGCGATCGAATGAAGCTTCATTTCTGCGAAAGTCCCTCAGCATATCGCAAGACCACTCACAAATCGAGTCAAATTCGCGGCCTATCTTCCAATTTCACAGTTCACCTCCCCAGTCTTCTCGCCTATACGATGAAAGTATCGAAGAGAGCAAGACTAGCGCCAGTGCTCCGACCACTCCACAAGACACAAGCGTGGTGCATCACACCGAGTCTTCCAGCAAACCCGCCTCGTCTGGAAGTCCACTCAAGCTTTTCGGGAATCGCGACACCTACACAAACAACAAGTTGATGCGAATACTCAGCCATTTCGAAGAGCCCGCCGACCAATCCGAGAACGCAGACGATGACAACGTACCGCGAGACCAGCAGGAGAATGCGCATCGCATGAGCCAATTCGGCAGAGGAGAGCTTGACAGTTTTGGGTTTGCTCAAGATATCCCCAAGCCCTCGCCTGTTGGTACGGCTCTGGTCAGATCGGATGAGAGGATTTTCAAGCCGGTCACCATCAACGCTGGCAAGAATGTAGACCCGCCGAACGAGGCTGCGAGGTCAGGGACAGCCTTCGAACATGGACAGAGACAAGAGCAATTTGCAACCGCTGGAGTTGTATCCGAGAAGGATAGAACGACAAAAAGACGCAAGACGCTTGTCAAGGACAAGGTCAGCGTCGAGGGCCACGAGCTGGAATTCAAGATCAGCCAGTTGGACGAAACAGCCACCCTTGCTGGGAGGAAACGTAAAGACGCCAGACCCGGCGACGACGGTACATTGGCTGACCCTGAGGTCCTTGCTTCCCGGAGTCTGCTGAAACCCAAGTTGTCGAGAAGAGAATCCGTCGATCAAGCTCCGTCAGACGGGCAGGATGATTCGAGCGTGAGAAATGTCGTGTCAGAAAATCCTGGCGAAGGTCTTACGGAGGCCCTAGCTGCAGAACTGGCCTCTTTCGCCCAGGAGGCTGCGCATATCAACGACGACTCTCGCAAACCATCGCTTGCCACAAAAGACTATATGGAAGAAGCAAACAAGGTCATGCAGTTCATTCGTGCTCGAGGAAAGCCGATGCCCGCCCTGCCTGATATCAGCGAGCCTGGAAATACATCCGAGCTCAATCCAGATGCCATTCTGGACCTGGACGTCGATTTGGACTCAACAAAGGACGATTTTTCAAGACCGCCGTCCCGAGAGTGCGGTTCGAAACCATTGCCAGACCGTCGTCATGCTCGACATGACTCCCGAACTGCGAGCTACCTCCGACAATACCAAGATCAAGATGATATGGACGTGCTGACAAGCACATCGGTTTTTGGAACTTTGGCTGCTAATGTTGCTGAGCAAGGTCAACAGCAAGCACCAGCGCATGATCTTGATGACTCTCAAGAGAGCAGTCCTCCAAACATGCGCATACTGAACCATTCGGACACGATGAGAAAACGCAAATATTCCACGTCCACCGTGGATGCGGCTCAGGACTTTACCTTGAATCAACCTTTACACAGCCAGCACTCTGCAGGCAGTTCGACGCAACGTACATTCCCTACCAGCTCGTCCACTTCTGGTCACAAGGGGGTCATCGCCTGTGGGACCGTATCCATCCCGGATCACGTTGGCTTGATGACCTTTGATCACGAAAAGAAGATGTGGGTCAAGAAAATGGCATCCAAGGATGATGCTCGGCCATTCAGCCGAGTCGAACGGACTGAAGACGATCCTTTCGGAGACATACCTGATCTGAGCATCGATGAGCAACAGGAGATAGAGAGGGCGCGTCAAGCAGAATCATCCGGGAAAGAAAATGCGCCCACTGCGGTTGAGAACGATAGAGAGGCTCAGACACCAGCTTCCCGACAACCCCTAGCAGAGATGAACTCTGAGGCCGTCGAAGAGAGAGATCAAAGAGAACATGAGCCGGAGGATGATGAGGATGACGAGCATGTGAACCAAAGCTCTCTTCGCTCAAAAGCTTCCGAGCACGAGGCAAAGCTTCACGATGGTGTTGCGTCAAGGCCTCCTGGTGAGCTCAAAGAAGGTCGGAAGCAGGCCAGAGTTGTGACCATTGCCTTCTCGTCGCCGGTGGTCTCGGCTGTCAATTATGCCAAGATGTCGGAGGCCGACTTTGATGATCTACCTCGTGAAGATGATCTTCCACTTGATGACTCCGAGATAGACTTGTATGAGGAAGTCGTCGACAGAAGATCGCGACGGAGCCAGCCGGCCGAGAACATGACAGAGTCGTCGCCAAAGAAAGGCCAGGATGCGTTCGGCGAACACAAATTGACCGTCGCGTTCCAGCCTCGGACAATATCGCCAATAGCAGAGGGTGATGAAGAACACATTGATGGGCAGATGAGCGTGGCCCGGGTCCAACCGTCTACCGAATTGACTCCAGCAGCGCCGAGGACGGTTTCGAAACGTCAAAAGGCCACAACCAAGGCCTCTAGCATTCTCTGCCTGACTCCGCTTTCTGAATTCTCGGTCCATCAAGTCGACAGTGCCAAACATCCGGATCAGAGCTACGTGGAGGAGAGGCAACATCCGAATGCACTTCGACAAGCTCATGGCTCACTGGCTTTGGCGGTGGATGAGCTGGTCAAAGCCATCACGGACGCGGTGCCCGATGTACTGTATTGGGAACAACTTCGGCGGCTGACCATTCAAAAAGGGGGCCTTTCTTCCGTCCACGGTCTAAAGGAGTATTGTCCCACATTGGAAGAGCTCTTGGTATGCGACAACCAACTTACACAAGTTGGCGGTCTGCCGGAAACTCTCCGTGACCTCGACATCCACAGCAACATGCTCAATGACTTGACCTCGTGGGGTCATCTACACAATCTCCAGTATCTCGATGTTTCTGGGAACCAGCTTGAGGGTCTGGAAGGATTCAGCTCGTTGGTCCACCTGCGAAGCCTGAAGGCCAGCAACAACCACATCAACAATATCGATGGGATTTTGGATCTCAACGGTCTTCTGGAGCTCCAGCTTGGTGGAAACGAGCTTGTGACTGTTGACTTCGAGGGATCAGAGCTTAGTCGATTGAGGTCACTCGACTTGAGTCGCAACCAGCTCATTGCGGTACACAATCTTCACAGTCTTCCCCAGCTGGAAGAGTTGAATCTCTCGCACAATCTGCTGGAGGATTTCGCGCCATCAGACAGAGATCACAGGCTGGCGATACGCGATCTTCGATTGTCTCATAACCAGCTTGTTACGATGGAGCTGAAGTCCATGCCCTTGATCCAACGATTGGATCTAGACGGCAACAGCGTCACAGATATTCGGGGACTGTCCCAGGCCTACCATCTTGAAGTATTGTCATTGAGAGAGCAACGGGACTCGTCCCACATCATCGACCTGGTCCTTTCGACCCCGAACGAATGCCGCGAGATACGGCTATCCTCGAACCAGACCGAAGACGGGACGTTCAAGCTCCCACCCTCGCCGCAGAACAATTTGCGCGAACTCGAGATCGCGGCATGCGGCATCTCCGAGCTTCCCGCCGGAGTCGGAGCCTATTTCCCCAACTGTCGGTCCTTGAACGCCAACTTCAACGCCATCAACGACATCGCCCCGCTGCGCAAGATGGTCCGGCTGAAGTCGTTGCTGCTCGCGAAAAACCGCATCAAGAAACTCCGCCGGACCTGTCTGGTGTTGGCGCGGTTGGAGGCGGTTCAGCAGGTCGATCTCCGGGACAATCCTTTGACAGTTGGCTTCTACAGTCCTGTTGGGTTTTCCGACAACGTCGGCACCGGTGCAGAAGCTGCAAAGGAACAAGGGCGTTGTTGTTTGCCCGAGGCACGATATTATCTGCCTCCAGGCTCGCCCGTGGAGGATGTCACGTGGATGAAAGTGCTCGACGAAATGACTGGCCTGCGAAGACGGACTATCGAGCTGTTATTGGCTGACCATTGCAAGAACCTGGTTCAGCTCGATGGTCTGGAGCTGTCTCGCGAAAGGGTTGGCAATCGTGATGGCGTTTGGAGTCGGTTGACTGCTCAGGGCGTGCTGAAGAAACCGGCACCAACACCACTACCAGCACCACCCATGTCCACTGCAGCGGAGGAGCAAGCGGAAGAACAAGAATTAGAAGAAGAAGAATTCACCCAGACTACCAATGATGGAAGGTCTCTTCGGGAGTCTTCGATGAATCATCGTCATGGCTGTGGTCATGGTCTTGATGATGGAAATGAAGAAGCATATGAAGATGAAGACGGCGATGGCGATGCAGATGGACAATGAGGATCTGTCTCTCGGTGTCTTATGTTTCGGTTCAGTTTGGCAAGATGACGAAGGAAAAATTAATAATGGAAGGCTGTAATTGAATGACTTGGAAAAAGGGACAGACAGGACTGGCCAAAAAGGGGCGTTAATCGTTTTTGGGTTCCGAGGTTGATTGTATGTATCATTATCATATTGGTCAATGCCCTGGATGGTGCATGAGACGTACAATTCAATTCTGTCTGTCTCTCAGTGAAGTCGAATAAATCAAGTCAAGTCGACTCAGCCTTGTTTGTGTTTTGTTTCTTCCGTATGTGTCTGCTCCACGATGATGGTTGGCTGCAATACTCTCCTCGTGCCTATGGTGGTCGGGACAGACAGCTCTCTAAACGCGTCTGCCTCAAATAGAGACGGCTCAAGGCTTTTAAAAGCTGTTGAAAGCTGTTGCAGGCCAAGGTAGGCTCTCTTGTCCGACCCATGGACCAGAATACTTGCAACGGGGTACAGCAATAGTGCGTACTATGTAGTTAGTAGCCAGGCGAAAAGAGCCGGTATATGGCTTCTTGTGAGGTTGCCAAGGGTTAGGTGATTACTACAGCCTACACTCAGGGTACTTAGTAGGTATAAGGATGGGGGTCTTCAGGGCAAATTGGACGAGAAGAGAAGAGAAGAGAAGGAGAAAAGAAAAAGACCTATGTTCATATGAGGAAAGCCCGTTGCAAAGCACCTAAGACTGGTACAGCTCGGTGGGTTTGGGTTTAAAGACATGCCAAAAAAAAAGGGGCCAAAAAGAAAGTCACTTGGAGGATTTAAACCTTCTGGAGGGTGAATCATCTTGATAGATGGTCCATATGGGGGTCGAACCCATGACCTTGGCGTTATTAGCACCACCTATGTGTCTTGTTAGAGTTGTGATTGACCATTGTAGGTGTTGTGTATGCTTACGCTCTAACCAACTATTCAGAATTAGTATCTTGCTGTGAATGTGTGAGAGCCAGTGTGAACCAACCTGAGCTAACAGACCCAACTTTGGGATTGTGATTGTTGTCAAAATTTTCCTACTTTTAGATTATCAAGAGATTGATTAGGTGCCAAGACTTGGCTGGTGGAGGTGCGGAACTTGCAACGCTAAAAGGTATCCCTAGCAATACAACCTCTCCCTAGCACTCCCATATTATTTTAAGATGGTGGTATTAGTAGTAGTACGTACTACCAGTAGTATGGCCATACTCCAATCGCTATGCTGGCCTGACATTATTTCCCAATTCAATTGTTCACGTTTGTCTACAGGTAGCTTAAGCAGACGTCTGTCAGCAATCTGGACCACAGGGCTTGTGATGTTACCCTTTGGTCCAATGCTCGTCGTCCAAGACATACAGCCACGCCTTGGTATTCTAGGACACGGTGACCTACGGCCTGCCCTGCCCCGCCAGCCGTTCGCATTCCAGTCGAAGACGGTCGAGAATGACAATGAGAATGAGAATGAGAATGAATCCCACGCACGGACAATTAGGTAGCTTCGAGGGTGTCAAGAGGTGATCTATCCAACCATGCACAGCACTCGTCCTTGACCGGCCTTGGTGACACGGTGTCGGGTGCCTCGAGAAGGCGAACGTGTCCATTGCTCGCGAATGTTGGGGGCAGTGGGAGAATTGAGGCAGGGGAAAGACAAGGCTGGAGAACCGGCAACGGTGAGTGGATTGTACTGATCATAGTATATATACCTAGGTATATATATCTCACTGGTGAGTCTGGATGATCGGCGCGAATTGGAACATAAACCAACAAGACTACGACTTCGAGGTACTCTTCTCTATTACAATTGTCGTTGCTGTTCGATTCATACCCACGTTTACATTCGTGTTCGTGGACCAAGTTGCCGATACTCAGACTGTCTGCTGTGGGAAATCTGAGTGATTGACAACCGACAACGATCTTGACCGGCTGCTATACGGCTACTTGAATACTGCTCCTTTTAGCTACTGGGACTTGCCCAAAGCATTTCTCCACTCAACATGATCCCCATCCTTGGGTTGCCCCTGGGACTCTTGGTCTCCTGTGTCTACGCATCTCCCATCGCAATCGCACAACCTCAAGCTGTCACGGCGTCACTAGCACCGTCCAACCGTCCAAGGTCAGGATGTACAGGATCGTATGCCGGCATTTTCGGCATAGCGGTGATGAACATTTCCATCTCCATCTCCACTCCTCTTCCTTCAGCATCAGACTCTGGAATCGTCGATCGGGACGAGAAGAGACGAGACGTTGCATACCTTCAGAGGAGACAGGATGGTCAGGAGTCGGCATTATCGTCAAGGTAAGCTAAGCACTCAATGGCTGTGATTGAAGTTGCAAGTCACAAGATATGGCCTCTTCAGAGTTTCTAACAACTCTATCACAGTTCCATTTCGGCACCTCCACCGATAACAACAGTCTTCACCATGGCGGAAGTCTCTCAGATCGGAGACGGCCAGATCCAGGGCGGGATGCACACGATCACCATGACCATGACCATGACGCCCGTGTCGCAGATTGGTGACGGACAGATCCAGAATCCAGCCGAGACAACAACCACAACCACAACAGACTTATCCACCGTCTCGCCGCCACCGGGATCTTTATCGGCACCTTCTACTCCTTCGAGAGGTCCTGCTGCCACACGGAAACCTCCAACAGTCATCGAGCAAGCATGCGGCTTTGAAACGAGGCCAAGCATACCCTTTACATTTACTTTCCCATCAATCCCAAGCCCCAGCACGAGTGAGTCTCCAACAACATCACCGACAACGTCAATGAGTGATTCTTCAATGCCAACCCCAACTACATCCCCCAACACGAATCCAAACGTCAACTCATCTTCAGGATCAACCTCGACCTCTAACAAACTACCCTTTGTCTCCTGCCTCACAAACTCCACCCTCCGCCTCGCCCTGACCGACGGCACTCTTCTCGACTCGCGCAACCGAACCGGCTACATCGCATCGAACTACCAATTCCAATTCGACGGCCCACCACAGTCCGGCGCCCTCTACACCACGGGATGGAGTATCTGTCCTAGCGGTCCCGACTCTGAGGGGTCGACTCGGTCGTCGTCGTCGTCGCTTCCCACTCTCGCATTAGGCGGAAACACCACGTTCTGGCAATGTCTGAGCGGTGACTTTTACAATCTGTACACGGAGAACTGGGCGGCGCAGTGTAGTCCTGTGGAATTGAGGATTGTATCGTTGGTTGAGTGTTAAATCTAACTTACAACTGAGTGTAAATTTTGTTGATGCTTGTCGCTTGATTATTGATGATTGATGATTGCTGGACTGAGCGCCAGGCTACGGTGAATGGCTCATATAAGGCATTTACTTGACTGGGATTATAGTGGAAAAGAAAGCAGGGCAGAAAAGGAGAAAGGTGCTGAGAAGGACTTCAGGGGAGGTAAGTGGTATTGTGATGGGAGTTTGAAACTCGAATGTTGGGTTTATAAGGTAAGTAAATAGCATGAGCATTGCATAGTAGCCAGTAATAGAAGTATAGTCCTGTTTTCTTATCATGAGGATTGTCCCCTGGGATGACTTTTAGAATAGAATATTGCAATCCTCGGCCGACGCCTAACCAGGAGAACAGTGCAAGCTGGGGAGCTCGCTTGAGTCTTGACGGAGTTTGACCAGGATACCGTGAGGGCTGCAGGAAAGATTGTTTGGTTCGAGTTTGAAATAGCATAAAGAAGAAGAAGCAGAAGAAGCAGAAGAAGCAGAAGAAGCAGAAGAAGCAGAAGAAGAGAGGGACAGCGATGTGTCTAGGTTTGATACGTAGATCTACTAATAGAGAGTATGGTGTGCCACTCATTACTCAACTGCCAACCTGCTTGACTGCCATGTACCATACATGCATGCTGCGGCGAGAATACTATGGTATGACAGCCTCGTTCCGACGAACATCAAGGCCACTACGTATGAGGCTTCACAGTGCTCTGGAGAGCATTCGTTGGTTCCATCGCAGGTAGAGTGAGGTTGACCGGTAGCTCGCTGTCCTTTGTATTCTCGGTGAACTGTCCGACTGGAACACATCCGTAGTAGTGGCTGTACAGGTCGGATAGATATTCAAGTAGGTGTGCGTCTGTTCTGTGGTGCTGGCAGTGGCAAATCCTTTTCAAGTTCTACCAAAGCAAAGACTGACATTGTGCGGCTAATCATTCCCATGATCATAATGTTCGAATCCTCTTGACCCTCTCCTCCACAGAAACCCCCTTCCCACTGAAGAAAGGTTGACGAGGGACGCGAACAGACAGCGATGTCTGCAGATGGAAGAACTGCCGAAGGGATATTGCCGGCTCACTTGAGTTCCATCCGTGATTCGCGGTTCTCAATGGCGCTATTGCAATTGAGGACTGCTGAGCCGTGAAGGTGAAGGTGAAGGAGCTGCCATCAGTTTTCAAGACTCTTAGATTCGGGAACAGTTGTGCTTCAGTCCATGAAAGCCTTGCAAGGTACATGTAGAACAGGCCCTCTCGGATATCTTGACACCAGCACATTCCTTCATCCGTGTCGTCGGGTGTCATCGACGTTCCGGCTTCGGAGTTTCCAAGATCAGCATGCCCTTGGGTTGAAAGCCATCTACGGCCAGGTGCAAGCGAGGTCGATGGGAAGGTGGACTGACCGAAAGAGATCTCGGGGTGCCGAACGATTTATTGGTGCCGTCTGGGTTGGCAAGTAAACCCTGCGGTGAACGCCCTGATGGCTCAACTCACTCATCAACAGCGCTGGGGTCTTGGTTCTTCTTTGGACGACCTCTCTTCTTCGGTGTAGCAGTTCCTGTTCCCTGAGCCGGGGCTCCTGAAGCTCCAACGGTGGCTACCGAGGAAGTAGCCGCGGGTTCCTCTTTGATAGATACTCGGTTGACATTGTCGGCTTCCGTCATTGTGACATCCTCATCAGGCTCGCTCTCCGAAGCCTCCGGTGTACTCAGATCACTGTCTGAACTCATGTCGGGCAGTGTACCATGTCCGGCCTGCGTACCACCTGTGGCATCCTTCTGGCGCTGGCGCTTTTCTTCTTCCGCCTTCTTCCTCCTGGCCCGTTCTCTTTCTCGGCCGCGCAGTTTAGCCAAAAGTCCTTTCTTGCCGTCCTCTCTCGGCGCACTCATCCGATCAAGCCAGTCGCCGTTGCTGAGCAGGCTGCGTAATCGGACACTCGTCTGAGCCGTATTATCGGGCAGTTGCAGATGGGTTGTGAAGACGGTTTGCGAGTCCGACTCATCCTCATCAACCCAGTCGTGGTGGTCCCAATCCTCCATCTGAATGTCGCGCAACAATCTTGCATTCTCATTGAGACCACGGTCTTTGGCATCGTCCTTGTTGTCTTTGATCTTGATCTCGATGGCTTTGGACTCGACTTTGGGAGGGGGAGCCTCCAACCCTGGTTTCTGCTTGGCTGGCCCAGTCCCATTGGCCGCTTGAAGTCTTTTCTGGGCGAGCTCATCCTCTGCGTCAATGTGATGAAACTGAGGGCGCATCTGCACCACGGCATCCACGTGCGAGAGGTGGAGTTGCTTCTTTTTGAAAGAACCGACAAGATATATGGGATCGCGCGGACTTGGAGCGACGATCTTCCCACCCAATGTCTGAGTGGTCAGATATTGGACGGGGTTGTTGAGCTGGTCGTGCATGGGAATGTCCCTGAACTTCAACTGTGTTGACCCAGCTGAGAACCCCCCGGCCAGACCGTGTGAACCGCCAGCCTGCAGAGTCCGGCTCTCGGCCACGCCTTTCCCGAACTTTTCGCCAGCGTGCTCATTATAGTGTTCTTGCGTCAGGATGGGCACGTCAACCTCTAGGAACCCCGAGTTTGGCTTGAGCCGGAGAGAAGTGGGAGCCTGCGATCGTGCGGCATTGTATGGTTTCGAGTAGGGTCTATGTGATGGGTATTGCAGAACATATAGTCTCGAGGCCGCTTCTTTGGCAGTTGGGGATAATGGCTTGGTGAGGTAAACATCGTAGGAAGCAATGACAGGGTCATCTTGGTCGGCCATGGCTGAGGGCTGAGGGTCAATCTGGTCGGCTTTCGAGGTCAGCAAAATGTTTTTTGGAGCGTGGAAATTTCGCGCCAGTACGTTCTGACAGGGCGGTTCGAGCGGTAGAGTGCTCGCTGGATTTTGAGAAACCGAGAGAGAGCCAGGCAATAAGTACAGCCTCTTGGATCGGCTGGGGGATGTTGTTGTTAGATGGTTCTGCCGTGTAAATGCTCCCTGGTGAGAAAAGTGCTAACAATTATCTTGAGGCAAAGAGTTTCACTGCGGAGAAGCGATTTGAGCTCCGCATGACGCAGCCTTGAAGTTGGGTCAGTTTACGGCGTGTTCCACAGTAGAAGCATGTCCAGCATCCCAACGACCTCACTACTAGGGGCTGAGGAGGCTCCCTAAGCCATTGGAATGGGGATCAGCAGGATGTGAGTGAGCCTATAAGCCCCCTAGCCCCATAGCCAAAGGTCCCTAGGCGCAGTGTGCGTGAACCCCGAACACTGCAGCAGCCACAAGCCACCCGACTTCATCCCTCACCCGTCACCGTCACCGTCACTGTGACCATCATCGTTGTCGTTGTCTCAGCAGTGAAACAGGTACCAATAGTACAACATGCTGCGATCACTCCTCTCATCTTCCGGCTCGACGCCTTCCTCTCTACTACCCACAGAAGGCTGAGGCTACTACCACTCACCTGAACCCTTGTCGGTGCTTCTTAATGTCAGACCGCCAGACCCGTCCTACTTATTTCCAAGTCAACTGCATGCCAACCTTCCACAGCGTTCGAGCACCCGAGTTGTGCTGACTTCTAGAACAGCCTGAGCGTTACTTTCACGTGGTCGTTCTCGCCATGATGCTTCTGTGTGTGCAATGGTTTCAAGAGGCTAGCTTCGGTCAAGATGACGACCGTCAGCATAGTCGATTCACAGTCTGATGCACTTGTGCAGCCCTGATACCGGATGCGCGCTGGTCAGGAAACGGACCTAGAAGACCAGATGTGACAACTACCTACGAAATACCGGCTGTCCAGTAAGAACAGGACAGGTCGGTTGGAACTGGAAGCAATCACCATTTGTTCCTCCATAGGAGCACGGCCTGCGGTTCAGTGCTGCAATATCCCGACAACCGTCGTCCTTGATTCATGGCAAATGCCACAGTTGAGCGATTGTCAGTCTCAGCACCTTACATGCAGTGGACGCCTGTGTTTGCTACATCTTGTGTTGATGTCACCTCGACTCTCTACCTGAGGTTGCACACATCTGGCTGTTTGAGGTGTTCCCTTCAACATTCTCTCCGCCAGCGGTCTCCCCCACACGTGAAGCCTTTTCGATTGAAGAATAGTCATTGCTCAATGATTGTGGTAGGATGTTGTGCCTTGCTTGGTACAAGGATTGGATCGACCTCTCATGGCTTCAACCACGACGGCTCCATGCAACCCGAACCCAGCTATTGCAATCAGCTTGTGTCTCCCTGCAGTTGCCCTTTGCCTGCCCACACTCGTCGGCGGTCTGCCCAGAAGTTACAGGTAGTACGACACATGCAGCAACCAGGCAGTCTTGATGTTGCTCGGTCTTGCACTTTACAAATGCTCAAGCCGCCATGCGCTGGCTTCCTCGTCTCCTTTGAAACTCTACGTTGATATCCCATATTTGCCATTCACTGCCCAGCGTGTTCAATGTTTGCTGCTCGAAAGCGCACGTTGTGGTACTACTTGTGGCTCATCATCTTCATTCCTTCTGTGTCGTTGCTAACCTTGCAGCAAAGTTACTCTTTCCCTTTACATCCAGGTTGGCTTCACTATATTCAGTCAGCCAGCACACTACTTCGAAGAGCGGTTCGGCCGTTCGATTTGACTGGTGGTAGCTCTATTGAACCGCGTTCAGAGCATCTTCCCCGCTGCTTTTTGCTACGAAGCGTGGAAACATTCAATCATCACCAGAAAGCGTCATCGATGTCCGATGGGCTGCCAAAGAGGTGACATGTTGCTGCTGCAGCACCAACAACCAGAGCAAAATCTGCAAAACGACACAGGAGAGAGTTCGGTTGACGGAGGTGAGGAGCAACGCCCGCAATGTCTGCCGGAAGGAGAGGAGACGCCCATTCCGGACGGAATTTCATCTTCTGCGGAGTATGCGGTGGACTACACAAACGACCGATTGGCACCTGTCGACATGAACTACGCTCAAAACAACCTTAAAGTTCCAGATGTTGGCCATGCCGACACACTGGACACGGGTGGCAGTGCGGGAATGCAGCCCGAAACAACCACGCAAATTGCTCCAATGATTCTGCCGGACCTCGACATCACTGACGAAGCTTATGCCGAAAGCACCAGTACCAGCTATGTCACCTCGATCGCTTCGGAGATCTCAAGAGGGATCCTGGAGAACGAACGATTGTACCCACAGTATGGCCAGCACAGCTATGGGATGCCCATCGATGAAGCCGAAATGGACCGAATGGATCTGCAGCACCGCAAGTATGAGATGGTCCTCGGTGACAGGCATTTCCTGGCGCCTATCGGCGACCAACCCCAGCGTATTCTTGATCTTGCCACGGGGACGGGTATCTGGGCGCTCGACGTGGCCGATATGTACCCCTGCGCACAGGTCCTAGGAGTTGACATTGCACCGATCCAGCCCAAGTGGGTGGCCCCCAACTGCCAGTTTGAAATCGACGACATCGAGGACAGCTGGACCTACAGAAAAGAGAGTTTTGATTTGATTCACTTGCGGGATCCCCTTTATGTGGTCAGAGACTGGCCGAAACTGATGCGACAGGCGTACGAGCACACCAAACCTGGGGGTTGGTGTGAGCTAGCTTCGGTCTACCCGCTCGCCATGTGCGACGACGGATCGATGCCGGAAGATTCAATGTTCAAATTCATTTGTGATCGGTTCATCGAGGCCTCATACGGATTGGGAGCTCCTTTGGACTGCTGTCTTCGCTTTGCCGAGTATCTTCGCAATGCTGGCTATGTGGATGTGATGCAGCACATTTTCAAGGTGCCCTCTTCTCCCTGGCCCAAGGATCGACGCATGAAGAGGATCGGGGCACTGGAGTTGACCAATTTGGTTGCGGGAGCGTCAGCTTTTGGGCTGAGGGTCTTTTCTCATGCCTATGGCTGGACGCGTGAGGAGACGGAGCTGGCCATGGTTGGGTTTCGACAAGATGTCAAGAACCGCAACTACCATCAATATGTGCAATAGTGAGTATTGCCTTGCGAAAGGAGAAACGTATGTGCTAACCAGGACCAGTTATGTGGTGTACGGACGGAAGCCAGGACGGGAGGAGATGTAGAGCGGTCACTGCACAGCTGTGAAGAGGTAATGGGCAGTGAAGGGGATGGTATTCCCGAGTCCTTGCTCATGGATCTCAGTCTTTCTGTGTCCTTGTTGATCAGTGTCAGGGGCTATGAAGTCGAACTACGTACGTACCTACTATCATAAATCGTGAGACCACGTGACCGAACAGTAGCATGTCTTTTGATCCACCGTAGTCCTTGTGTTCCACCGTATACCCCTTCTAGCAGTGGTTAATTGTTTAGCAGAGCTCTCAGTTGACTAATTAATTAATTTCCTCTCCACTGCAGCCTCGAACACTGGCAGCCCCGATGTCGCCATCGCCCAACGACCAATGAACGAATCGCCAGTCCAAATGACGAGCTCGTATTTACCGACTACCGGGCGACTACCGTAAAAAATTGCACGCAAAAGTCACCGACGACGAGGCACGAGCGCCGCAGGAAGGGAACGATGCTAACAAATGACGGGCGGAGTAGCCATGCAGTAATATTTGGGGTATTAACTACCATTATTACCACTACACAATTCATCGCCTGGGACTTTTTCTACAGTCTTTCTCTCACACCCTCCGATTTCTTTATACGCTCTGCTCTCTCCTCTCTGGGGTTCTGTATAGCCTTCAGAAATCCTTCCACAGAGACATGGGAACGGTAGCGAGCCCCGCAGAGGCTGGTACGTGGAAACATCGAATCGATGCACTCCGCATCTTCTTCTTGGACCCTGTATACTGACTGTGCCTCTACAGTTGCGAGAATCGCCTACCTCGCCAGCGATGTCATTCTCTCCGTTCAGCCGTCGCTGAGCACCGATTCAGAGTTCTCACATCATTTATCTCGATTTTCTGCCAACAACGCAAAAAGTTTCGTGTCTCAGGCTCTTCCAGAAGTCATCCCAGTTCGCCAAAATGCGGACCCTCTCCTTTCAGCATATACGCCTCTCCAGGCCGGCAAACTTGTCTCCGTAACGACGCCATCTTCCATCCTCCTAAACTCGATTCCTCACCTCTATAAACTTGCCCAATATCCCGTGGTGCTGCACGTGGCGCTCGCGTCTCCCAACTCAGACTTCTCCGAAATCAGCGCCATCCGACAGTGCGGGTTTGCCTTTCTGCAGTCGGAAACCCTTCAAGAGGCGCAGGACATTGCCTTGACCGCCCATGCGTTGGCAGTCAAGAGTGGGAAAGGTGTCATCCATTTTTATGATCCGAGCAATTCTGTACAAGATGTCCCCATCCCGGTCGAGAGCCGGGAGCTGGTCCAGACTCTTATTGGAACGGGGGTGGGCTCACGACCATCGTACACAAGCACCGATGATCTGACGTTGTATGCCAACAATGGAAGGACTGCAACCGTGACTGAGCTCGGTTTACCGGAGGTCACCTCTCAACCAGCATCGTCCGGGGTGACCAGGGAGCTTTTGTCGCCTGTTGGGCCCGCGCCTTCCACGAACGGCACAACCGATGTTTCTTCAGTGCCATCATCGAGAAGGGACAGTTCTTCGGACGGCGCTGCTCCATCTTCCATAGCGACCACAGTCGAGACTCCAATTGCTCGTCCCGTGTCCGCGACCGACATTTTCACCTATGTTAGCGATATTTGGGCCAGCATTTCCAGGGCCACTGGTCGCAAGTATTCAGCCATTGAGTATTCTGGTCCGCCAGATGCCGAGGCTGCGATTTTCATCTTTGGCTCAACGGGGGTTTTCGTGGACGTCCTTGACTCCGATGACTGTCCCGCCGACTTGACCAGTGTTGGCCTGATCACAGCTCGATTATACCGCCCTTGGTTGGGCAGTGCGGTCCTGCTGGATTCTATTCCACGATCGATCAAGAAGATTGCGGTTTTGGAGCAAATCAGGCGGAAGACCACCAGATGGGGACCTTCCTTCCTTGATTTGCTGTCCAGTTTGAGTCCCGGTGCTGGTGGCCAACCTGCAATTTCCTTGGTGCAATACAGATTGGGACAGATTGACCAAGCCACAGCTCTACAAGCATTGCGAGGGATATTCCAGAATCTCGCTCCGCCGTCGACCCCCAGGAAACACTCCCGGCGCCGTGGCCATTCGCAGGTCACTGTTCTTTCCATCCAAAATCTGAGCATTGGCAAGGAGCTGGAACCGGCAGTTGACCCTTTCACGCCTGAGCAGCCCGAGCTAGAGAATGCCTATCTCAAGATTCTGGATCAATTATTCAGCAACAGACTGTACATTGCGAACCAGCTGAAGGAGAAGAATGCCGGTGTATCAGCAACGGTTGCGGCTTCGCCTGAGTATGGGTTTGGATCACTTCTTGCACGAATTGAGAGACGTCAACAATTCGTGAAGGAAGCAGAGACGGCTGCACGTAGCAACGAATTCATCACAGAGTCACCCAAACAGTGGCTGTCAAGATGGGCGTTGAACGCTGATGACACCATCAAGGCGAACGACTACGCACCGGAAGTGATTGCTCGCTTGTCCACGGATGGTTCAAGGATATCCACTCGGCTGCTCGACAACAAGGCTTTCTTCTTCAAAGAGTCTCACTGGCTCATTGGGTCCGATGCATGGGCGTACGACCTGGGCAATTCCGGAGTCCATCATGTCCTGGCTTCGGGCGCAAACGTCAACATGCTGATCATCGACTCCGAGCCGTATTCGGAACGAACAGCTGCCGACTCTATGCGACGCAAGAAGGACATCGGTCTCTATGCCATGAACTTTGGGAATGCTTATGTTGCCTCTGTTGCGGTGTACAGTTCCTACACCCAAGTGCTACAGGCCATGATTGAAGCCGAGAAATTCAATGGTCCGTCAGTCATACTGGCCTACCTACCCTACCACAAGGAAACCGATTCTCCATTGACTGTCTTGCAAGAAACCAAGAAGGCTGTGGACATGGGTTATTGGCCCCTTTACCGCTGGGATCCCTCAAACGATGACAAGGACGAGCCTACCTTCTCGCTGGATTCCGAACGAATCAAGCGCGAATTGGAAGAGTTCCTCCGACGAGACAATCAATTGACCCAATTGATGAATCGTCATCCCCGATTTGCCGCCAGCTTGTCCGAGTCTTATGGCTCAGAAGTGCGCAAACTGCAGAAGCGCAAGGCCAAGGATGCATATGAGCAGATGTTGGAGGGCTTGTACGGAGCTCCGTTGACCATCTTGTTTGCTTCAGACAACGGCAATGGCGAGAGCTTGGCCAAGAGATTGGGCAACCGAGGCAAGGCCCGAGGACTCAAGACTATGGTCATGGCGATGGACGACTATCCTTTGGAAGACCTTCCCAATGAAGAGAATATCGTACTGATTACGAGCACGGCTGGTCAAGGAGAGTTCCCACAGAATGGTCGTACCTTCTGGGAGGGGATCAAGGACGCGGCTGACCTTGATCTTTCCAACATTCATTACTCGGTCTTTGGATTGGGTGACAGCCACTACTGGCCTCGCAAGGAGGACAAGATCTTTTACAACAAGCCGGCAAAGGATCTCGATGCGCGTTTGCAGTTCCTGGGAGGCAAGCAGTTGACTGCAGTTGGCTTGGGTGACGATCAAGATCCTGATTCCTACCAGACCGGCTATCAAGAATGGGAACCGCGGCTGTGGCAGGTCTTGAACGTGGACAAAGTCGAAGGTGTCCCGGAAGAACCTCCGCCATTGACGAATGAGGACATGAAGATCGCCTCGAACTATCTCCGGGGCACCATTGCCGAGGGATTGGCCGACACGTCGACTGGTGCCATCTCCGCGTCCGACCAACAACTCACCAAATTCCATGGTACTTACATGCAAGACGACCGTGATCTGCGAGACGAGCGTAAAGCCCAAGGACTTGAACCGGCGTATTCGTTCATGATTCGATGTCGACTGGCGGGAGGTGTTGCTACGCCTTCCCAATGGTTGCAGATGGATGAGATTGCCTCGGCTCATGGTAACGAGACAATGAAGTTGACCACGAGACAGACGTTCCAGTTCCATGGTGTCATCAAATCTAAACTCCGACCTGCCATGCGAGCCATCAACAAGGCTCTTATGACAACTCTTGCAGCTTGTGGCGACGTCAACCGAAATGTCATGTGCTCCAGCTTGCCGACCATGTCTGGGTACCACAAAGAAGTCCATGCCATCTCACAGAGAATCTCCGACCATCTGCTCCCAGCTACCACAGCTTACCACGAGATTTGGTTAAAGGATGATACGACCGGTGAGAAGACTCAAGTGGCCGGTGATGCTGTGCAGGACTATGAACCACTCTATGGGCCAACCTATCTCCCGCGCAAGTTCAAGATCACGATTGCCATTCCACCACACAACGACACCGATGTCTACGCCCATGACGTCGGTTTGATCGCCATTCGATCCAAGGACAACGCCCATCTTGAGGGCTTCAACGTTCTTGCCGGAGGTGGTATGGGTGTGACACACAACAACAAGAAGACTTATCCTCGAACGGGTTATATGTTGGGGTATGTACCTGCGGACCAGGTCCATCTTGTGTGTGAGAAGATCATGCTCGTTCAACGTGACAACGGCGACAGGAAGAACCGTAAGCATGCTCGACTAAAGTATACCATGGACGACATGGGCAACGAAGTCTTCAAGTCAAAGGTGGAGGAGCTTCTTGCTCCCCTCAATATCAAATTCGACACACCTCGGCCCTTCAAATTCCAATCCAACGTCGACACCTTCGGTTGGCAGAAAGATGAGAAGGGGTTGAACCACTTCACATTCTTTATTGAGAATGGTCGTATCGAAGACACGGCCGACTTCCCCATGCGTACGGGACTTCGGGAGGTTGCCAAGGTTCACAAAGGCGAATTCCGTCTGACCGGTAACCAGCATCTCATTCTGTCCAATGTCACGGACAAAGACAAGCCGGCGCTTGTTGAGCTGATGAAGAAGTACAAGCTGGACAACACGCATTTCTCTGCTCTTCGATTGTCTAGTTCCGCCTGTGTTGCTTTCCCCACCTGCGGCCTCGCCATGGCCGAGTCAGAACGATATCTGCCCGTACTCATCACCAAGCTTGAAAACTGCTTGGAGCAGAACGGCCTTGCACAGGACAGCATCGTCATGCGCATGACAGGTTGTCCCAATGGTTGTGCCCGACCCTGGCTGGCTGAGGTGGCCTTCGTCGGCAAGGCTTACGGTGCGTACAACATGTACCTGGGTGGAGGGTACCACGGACAGCGCTTGAACAAGCTGTACCGCAGCAGTATCAAGGAAGAGGAGATCTTGGAGATCATGACCGGCTTGTTGGCCAGATATGCCAAGGAGAGGAACTCGGGCGAACACTTTGGCGATTGGACCATCCGAGCTGGTGTCATCAATGAAACGACCGAAGGCAAGTATTTCCATGAAGGCACCGCCGAGGATGAGAGTGATGGTGAATAAGTGAAAAACCGACTTTAAAAACCACCTTTCGTCAGCCAAATGGACTATCAAAAGGGTTGTTTAATTGATTCTGCTGGGAGTTCGCCTTGGATGTATGTTGGCATCTCGGGATATCACAATATAATTGCGCTCTCCTCTAGTATGTGAAGCAAGGCTGCGTGGTATAGCATAGCATAGCATGGCATAGCATGGCATTGTCTGGTTCAGACGTGGATATTGAAGATGAATGTCAATATTTCTACTCTCCTATTTTATGTCAGTTGTTCTGTATCTGTATCTGTCTTGGGAATTAACCCGGCCATATTACCCCTTTCTTCCCTTGCAGTCTAGTTCTGCGTCCTGTCCTGGTCATTTCTTTTCGACTCGTGTCGAAGTCTCGTTCTTGTTCTCGTTCCCGTTGTTCTCAGCCTTTCGTCCATCCCTAGTTTCTCGGCCCATCGACTCCACACCACTCGTATCCCTGATCGATAACCCGCCATGGCGAAAGAGATCGTAACCGAGGAGTGTTGAATGTCGAAGAGTGAGGTGCGAACTGGCAATCCCTCAAAACGAGATACATGATATGATGGTTTCTCGTGTCCTGGATCCCGCAGGTGACTGAGAAGAGTGATAATAAGGAGATGTTGATGTCCATGCTTGGAATTTCAAATCATCGATCTCCGCCGATTCATTTCCTTTCGTTGTTCTATTTCTTCTCAAACGCCATGACTGCATATCGGAACGTCCCGTTCGCATATCCTCTCCGCATGGCGCGGAAGGCTTGTAAGAAGGCGAGACCGTCGCGGCCTTGAGAGATGGCGAATGCCCATAGTGAAGGGGAGGAGATTAGGGTCCAGGAAATATCCCTAGGACATGGGAATAGTTGGATTAGTTTTTTTCTTTTGGGTATGGTATTGAGGTTTGTGGTAGGAGTGGTAGGAGTGGTAGTGAGAATTCTTGTGTTGACGCTGATCCGAACATGTCAAGGATGGACAGGAGGAGACTCAGATCCTTAGAGAAAAGAAGGCCTCGGATAGGCTAGAGACACCTCAGATAGATTGCAAGTGGTTTGCGACTCACCAAGTCTTAGCAACCTCTTGACTGATATCTTTCGGAGGATGTATCGCCTTCAACCCAGCCGCCTCAGCCATCGCCACGTATTCAGCCTGCGTGCACAGCGGGGGTAACAGCATCCCATCCTCGATCGGCTTGATGTCAGTCTCGACTTGTTGGTCTGTTAGCTGTTCGGCGCGAAACCAGTCGGCTATGACGAGTTTGCTGGATGGTTTATTGGAGCTGGTGTCAGCCTTGTCGTCTCCTCCTCGCAACACTCGAGCCGCGTTACGGAAGAACAGCAGTTTATCAGGGAAATGGCTCAACGCCTCGGAAATCCAGACACAGTCGAAGCTGGACGGCGGGAATGCAGATTCCATCTTTTCGGCGTCGAGTTCGATGTATTTGACTTTACCGCCGCGATGGCCGATCGGGGTGAAGCCATCGGTGTCAGTGTCAGTGCTGGTAGTAGTGTGTTCGTCTTGAGTTGCATTGCTGGCGGTGGAGGTACCCAGTCTGGCCACTTCTTCTCTAGTCAGCCGCTGGGCGATCTGCACTTGTCGTCCGCTGATCGTGATTCCGGTGACGGTGCATCCGTGTTCAACGGCCAAATGGCGCGTTGTGCCGCCAATGCCGCAGCCGACGTCGAGCACTGTGGAGCCGGGTGCGAGGCTGGAGATGTCGAGGAGCAGGTTGATCAGATTGGTCTGGCCTGTTTCCTTGGTGTCTGTGGGCGAGAGGAAGTAGGCGTGATGGATGTGTTGGCCCCTATAGGAGAAAGGGAGAGAAAGAGTGAGATATGAGATAGATAAGATTGACAAGATGGTGTGAGGTGTCTAGACCAGATATATTGGAGGGTAAGGTAGGTATGGTGTATGATCAAGAGATATCCTGGTAGATAGGTTCATGGGTGGTTATGGTAGGTATAGATAACGATAGGCAGGTGGGCAATAGTAGATACTGGGTGGTTGGAAGTGTGAGATAAGGCATATATGGAAGTTCTTTACCAGAGTGAATAGTAATAGTCCGAGGCGAGCTCGTAGTGATGTCGTATGCGTTCCTTCAAGGTCGTGACAGATGAATGCGGTTCGTAGGTCGGAACCTCGTACTTGTCCCCAATGTGAGTGTCAGACTCGGATACAGAAATGTCCGATCCCACTACTGGAAGGCTTGATGTTGAGGCCGAGGCCTGTGCCGGTGCCGGTTCAGCTGATGGGGTTGGATCAGGCTCACCCATCTTGTAGGAGCAGTAGGAGCAGTAGGCGCAGTAGGAGGGAGGTGGTAGACAAGATCAAGTCTGGGGTCGGCCAGGGACAAAGGGTTGTTGATAGACTCACTCGGCAACAAACCACGGACAACTAGAGTTTCAGAGTATCTTGCTTGTACCTTGCTTGTACCTGAGACCCTGAGGTCATTACTGGAGAGAAGTTACAAGGTTACAAGATGTTGGGACAGAGTAGTTCAGTAGTTTCGTGCTTAGCCCCCTAAACCCCAGCCTAACACGTGACCACGCGTCATGACAGCCAAGTCACATGACTAAAACTCAGCCTTGGCATGTCTCGTTTCTGATTGGACCATTTCATGTTGAATCAACCTTCGATGAATGCCTGTCTCATCTCATCTCATCTCATCTCATCTCCTCTCAATCGTTCTTCATACTTCAACTCACCGGTCGGTCGGTCAATCGTACAATCCCCAGCTGCAGCCTGGACAGAAAGAAGACTTGTGGTCGGTTGAGTGGAGGTGGAGCTGCACTCAACCAAACATCATCGTCCCCAGCCACGATCGTCATACATGATGATTAATTGACATGTGCTCTCTTTCCTCTCTCTATCTCTCTATCTCTCTATCTCCCCACCTGTGCAACCGTCGGAAGTTCTAGTATCCAGCCTGAGATACTCTGGTATACGACCATGACATGACCTACGATTTACGATATTGAAGAGCGAGACACAGACTCACTCACTCACTCACGTGCTTTTGCCTGTTGCCTTATCTGCATTTGATCCGGATCCAGCAATTCAAGCGGTGTATAGTGTGGTCAGACATACTAGTACGTACACTGTACTGCAGTGGGCTGATCCCCGGATCGTCTTTACCTCCAGACCAGACCCACGTCTTGACGATTTTTACTTCTTTTTCCAAAAGAACATTTATCAAATCCACCTACCTACCCACCGAGGATCCATCTCGTATAACCCCACGATAATGCCCTCTGCCACACTCAAGCAACGACAAACCACCGACACCCTCTCCGATGGTGTTCCCTCATATGCCCCCAGCACAAATCCCCCCACCCAAACCCAACAATCACAACTGACCGCCCTACAACAACACGTGCTCTTCTGGGACCGAGACAACGACGGCATCATCTACCCGTGGGACGTGTACAACGGCTTCCGCGATCTGGGCTTCAACGTCGTCTTCTCCCTCGGCTCGTTACTGATCCCGCTGTTCTTCTCCTACCCGACCACCCTCGGGCACAGCTGGCTGCCGGATCCGTGGTTCCGCATTTTCCTCGGCAGTCTGCAGAAGGCCAAGCATGGCTCCGACACGAGCGTGTTTGACGTCGACGGCCATTTCCACGCCGACAGGTTCGACGCCATGTTTGACCGCTGGGACTCTTCTAGGACGGGAGCACTGAGTGCGGACGACATGTGGGCTATGTGGAAGAAGAACCGCTGTGCCGCGGATCCGGCTGGCTGGAGTTTCGCGTTTATGGAACTGTGGACCACCTGGTTACTGCTCCAGGAGGACGGGCGGGTGGGGAAGGACGATCTGCGAGCTTGTTACGATGGTACGCTCTTTTGGAATATTAGTGAGAGGAACGGGAATGCAAAGGGACAGGAGGCCTGGCACAAGGGCTACGGTGTGGGGGATTTCTTCGATGGAGTGTGGAAAGGAAGGACCTGGAGGAACTGGGAGCTGAAACAAAATTAGTTCATGTTTACGCCGCATCTGGCTCTTGTTTCTTGTTTCTTGTTTCTTGTTTCTTCTTTTTGCTTTCTCACATCTGGATCATTAGAGACTGTTCGATGAATGCTCAGCTTGGCGGGGGACCACTCGGGCTGGTCATCCTGAGAGGTTACTCCTGACGAATTCCCGGTGCGGTCATCGCTCGAGACCCCAACTCACAGTAAGGAGAGACAGTAGTAGAACGTCTTGAAACACCGCACAGATTCTGCTCCTTCGTTCAAAATGCTCGATGTAAATCCGCCTCTTTACCTGGTGGCGTCGGCTCCGCATGCCGGGCAAACAATCTCCTCAGTCCCCGATACAGAACAAGATCCGCGATCCGAGCCGGCCTTGCCGCCAAATTGGCTATACTGACGCGCCGGACGCGGAAGAGATAGTAGAGCATGATACATGCGAAGATCTGATGCGACCAAACCACAAAATCGAATCAGTCAAAGGTTCCCGAAACACGAAACAGCATTTCCAGGGAAGGACTCGAGACAGGCCATCAGAGATGGCAGACGAGACTTACGTTGAATGCAATATAAGCAAATCCAATTCCGAAATTCCTCCACCGCTCGCTGTAGTAGATGTTGCTCCCGGCAAGAAACTGGTCGGCGGACGTCAACGGACAGTATTCGCATCCGGCCGTTGCAGAGGGATTGTACAATCGGCCTGGCGCTCCTCCGTCGAGATAGGCAGCTAGGTATTCTCGACAGGTCTGGCCTGATGGAGGATCGAAGACGGCGAGTTCGTTGCGTGCGCATTCGACGAGACGACCGTTGAGGCCAGTTGCGGCCCAGCCGGAGATCATGTATGTCATGGGAGAGACCCGATCTAGACATCGACAAAGGAATGGTTCGTTAGCGGGGATGTTATCTTTTCTTCCTGGACAAGCAGTGGGAAGAAAAGGAAAAGGAAAAGGAGAAGGAGAAGGAGACAATGCAAAGAGGCGAAAGGGGGTAGGTGGAGGAGATCGGCGTACGGGGTACGGGTATACATACACATGAAAATCCAAAAGCCAGGCAAAGCCGTCGGTGTTTGAAGCACACCGCAGAAAGTGAGCATCATGCTGAACAAGAGGGTTGCGATGTTGCCGGCCGTTTCGGCATCAGGCATCGCGGCAATGACCATGTGGGCGAAGGTGCTGGTGAACACCATGAACTGCACGACAAATAGCAGCATCAACCCTCGTGTCTGATCGCTTTGGTTTTTGCCGAAGATGGCGAAGTACCATGACACCCACATCAGAATGGCCAGCACGATCTGATAGGGAATCTCGACGAAGATGTTGGCCACGAGGAAGGCGATCCAGGAATATGCTTTCGATGGCCGTTCTCGGACTTCGTAGAGCGACCGTTGGATCACGAAGCGAGGCATGATCTGTTGGACCAGAGTGGAGAAGATACTAGACGAAGAATAACATGTCATGTCAGCGTTTGCTCCCTCGCAGGCTGAGGCTGGAGAGGTCAGGTCGACTTACCTGACAAGCATGAAAACGCCAAAGATTGTGTTCTGCAAACCCGACGATGTCCTCTTTTGCTTGTAGAATGAAAAGCCAATGAAGAGGGCCGCCATAATACCTAGGAGAAATCTGTTTCTGGTCAATCACTGATACAACAACGCGTAGATACCGGTAGCCATATACTCACTTTCCACTTATGTAGGATGGCGTTCGCCAGTACTGTTGGAACACTCTGATGGTAACATGGTAGATTTGAGAAGTCAGCGGCACGGCGAATTCCGAAGTCGACTCCCGGGCTGCTGGTGGATCGGTTCGTTTCGCCTCATGAATCCGATCGAGCTCGGCTTGGACCTCACGAGCTTCGGGGGTGGTCTTCCATACCTCGCTCCAGTCGCGATCAGCAGACTTGCCGCAAAGGTCGAGCATATACTCGGCCGGGTTGGCGGCGTCGTCACAACGGTGGGCTCCATTCCGCTCGAAGTAGTCAAGCATTGTCCTTGAATTCGGGCCGATCTCGCCGAAATAGATCGTTCTACCACCCTTCATCAAGAACAACAGCCGGTCGAATTCTTGAAACAGGATAGCAGAAGGTTGATGGATGGTGCATAGCACCGCTTGTCCAGCATTGGCCAGTTTCCGGAGGAATGTCACGATAGACCATGAGCTCTGCGAATCCAACCCTGAGGTAGGTTCATCCAAGAAGATGAGGAGTGCGGGTTTTGCTGCCAGCTCAACACCAATAGTGAGGAGTTTGCGCTGTTCAACGTTAAGTCCTTCTCCGGGGTTGCCCACAATTGCTTCACTAAAGTCCTCCATGTTGAGCATTTTGATGACCTCCTCCACAAATGCCTCTTTCTCTTGTTTAGAAACAGTGTTCGGCTGTCGAAGGTATGCGGAGAATCGAAGAGCCTCTCGGACGGTGGTGGTTTCCAGGTGAAGATCTTGTTGTTGGACGTAGCCGGTCTTGCGTTGGAACGAAGGATCCAACGGCTTACCGTTCACAAACTGGACAGGTCAGAAGAGCATTCGCCAAGGAGATCCCCCTTACCATGTCACCAGTCAGGACACCGATGTTAGTCCTCTGTGCGAGAGCATCGAGAAGTGTTGTTTTTCCTGCTCCCGAAGTTCCCATAAGGGCCGTCAACGTCCCGGGCTTCACCCAGCCTGATATGCCATCGAGCAGTCTTCGAGGCTCCCCTTGAATTTTGATATCTAGTGTAACATTCCGCCATGTGAAGACATCCTTCTGCGCCGGTAGAGCGTTGATCTCATCTTCTTGTTTGGCTTCGGAGGCGGCATTGGATGCTGTTCCCTTCTCGTGGACAACTGCTGTCTCTTCGTCTTTGCGATCACCGTGCAGCAAGTATACCGGAACACGGCCACGTCGAAAGACCAGAAACTCTGCCGTTGATGTCGAATCTGAATTCAATTCCGTGGCGATGAAATAGACAGCGAAGAAGAAAACCAGAAAGGCGAAGAGGAAGCCGAGGTTCCGCCAAATATGGCTATAGGAGTATCCGTAGGATGCTTGAACCCATGCATCGCCCGAGACATTGTTCTCCCCAGGAATAGCCCCGGCAACAGCGCATTCGAAGTTGCGGCCTTGGCCATATGGTGGGACAAGGCTGGCTGCCGCACAAGGAAACTCGCGGCCATGGACTTCGTTCACCAGGAGACCTTCGAATGCATACGAAACCGGATTTATCCATCGAGACCACTTGAACCAAGGATGCATATAGGAGTATTGTATGGTGAACCCGGTATAGATGACGATCCAAAGAACCATAATGCCAGCAATGGCCATGGCCGCCGAAATGGTTTTGGTGACGGCAGCGGTGGATCGGAAGATGGCAGACATGGTCAACATGGACACGAAGTTGAATAGGAAGAAAATGAAGAATTGTGAGGGTTCGGTCCTGAGTCCTGCAAGGAAATATAAGATGACGTTGAAAATTGTTGTCACACAAAATTTGATAGGCAAATCGGCCACAATACCGGCGACAGCCTCGGTGAACGGATGGTAAAAGGCGTAAGACTTGTGTTTGGCCACTATTGGGCGTTGGGCATACAATGTGTTGATTTCAACGATCGACTTCAGTGCACTCAGTAGAACAGCAAAGAAGAGGACGGAGCCCTTCGCAAAGAAACTGCCAGTCGACAGAGGTGTGCCATAGAAGACCGAACCGACGATCAGGGCCTGCGCAATCTGGCTGAACACGACGGCACTGTAGACGTGGACGTTAGGCTTGTCATGAAATGAATGGGGCATGGAGCTCACATAGTTGATGCTTTGTCATTCCAAAGCCTTTGATATGCCCTGGTGGTACATAAGCGAATCTGCATGGGGATGTTGATGACATAAGGAGATTTGGGACGAGTATGTTCGGCCTTCCTCCTTTGGTGAGACTCTCTGAAAGTTGCGAGTGCTTCCTTGCCATCGGCGTCCTCGTTTTCTGCACGGCTGATTTCTTCTCGGGCGCTCTTGAAATGCGGGCTTTGGAGCCAATACTTTTCAAAGTCTTCCGCGGTTCGGGGCACTCGGTTTTCGAAGCCTTGCCGCGGCCGCCTTTCACTGGCGTTTGTGACGGACCTGAATTCAAGGTGTCAGAAGATCGCGGTTGTAGTAGCTTTCCGCGGCGGAGAAACATACGTTAGGAAGTCGCCGGTGGTCTGCCTGGGAGGACAGTACCACCCCATCTCCTCAAAGTACGCTTTAGCATTGTTGGTAGGGCCGAAGTAAATTTGTCGTCCTTCGTAAAGGACAATTGCTTTATCGCAGAGATCATAGATGGCTTGTGAGGCTTGGTAGATGGCGATGAGCGAAGTTAGGCCACCTATGTCAGCGGCAGTCCTCAGAGACCGGATGAACTCCAGAGCAGTTTGCGAATCCAGGCCACGAGTGGAGTTATCCCATGCCGCGATGGGCGGGCCTGACGACACTTAAGTAAGGCTCCTTGATAAGACCTGGAGCAAACACACCTGCAAGAGCCATTTCGGCGAGACTGACTCGTTTTCGTTCGCCACCGCTAACCCCGCGAACAAAGTCATCTCCAACTTTGGTATTCCGAGTATGTGCTGTGTCTCGAAGTCAGCTTGAGGCCTTGCGTGTTGACGCGCCATCAAAACCTACATAAGCCGAAGATGTTCATCATGACAGACGCCATATGCTCTGCCCAAACCTTTCGAGGCACATCGAGAACTCGATTGGACGGTGCGCGACAGGCCGCAGCAAAGTTAAGGGTCTCTCCAACCGTCAGGTGAGGAAAGTGTTTTTCATTTTCTTGGTTGTAGATGGCCTCGCCTTTGAATTCTTTAGAGAACACATCTTGCTTGATACCGCTGTAGGTTATACTGGAGTCCTTTGACAGCTGCAACCCTTGAAGCTCTGCACAGACACTCTTGAGAAAGGTAGAGCAACCACTTCCGGGCCTTCCAAGGACGATCAACAGTTCGCCACTATTGACATGCCCATTGAAGTTGCGCAAGATATGTTTCTCGGGAGGATTGCTGAAGATCTCGCGAAGCCGGAATGGTTGCATGAAGATGGAACCAACCGTCTTTTGCAGGACTAGAGCAGATCCTTTGCCTGAGACACTGAGATTTTCGAAGGTAAATCCGCTCCTTCGGCGCTTGAAGTTGTGTTGTTCGAGAAGCTGCACGTACTTTCGTAGCCAGAGAAAGAAGTTGAAGGATGGATGATGGGGATTAAATTCTGGAGACTTAATGTCCATACCCGCAACAGTATCCTCTCTTTGAAGGCCAGTATCGGTGCTTGTGTGGCTTGGTTGCCCACCAGACAGGAGAGTAGCAATTCTGGCCAGCTCGCTGCGTGTATCGCCATCATGATGGTCGACTTGGTAGGACACCGAATCCCTTGTCTTTCTGGTGCGGAGTGGTTCGAATCGTGGCCCTTCGGAACTGCTGGTGGAGATTTCACGCTCCAAGTGCTCATCAACTGGCAGGGAGCCAGCGGACTCATCACGCTGCGAGGCCATGATGTCGAGAAGCAATGACAGGCCGATTCCTATATCAATGGCATGGAAGCAACCAAGTCGTGGTCAGGATGAGAGATGTGATTGAGAGCAGGTAACAACCAGAATTTGGACGAAAGTAGAATTTCCAGCGATACTAGTATCGGTCTGGACATGAAGAAGCGGACCCCGACTTACCGAGATCTCACTGCAGTGTCAGGAACTATTAATCACTGACAGCTGGCGACAAACAACACCTTGGCGAGATCCAAGCACGGTCAAGTTAACCTCCTACCTTTTGGGACTGATCTTCCCGGTTCCGGTCCAGGGATGATTTGAAGTGGCCCGTGTAGTTCGTTCAGCTCGTGTTGCTCGCATTTCGTGGATAGGCAAATAAGTAGTCCGTGTTGGTCCAAAGTTACCCCGAGCTCAAATACGCACGGGGCTCAGCCCCAGGCCTTGGCACGTAGTACGTATGCATCCAAGTCGACTTTGACCGTGCTTCCGAGGGCTAGAAAGCAGGAGATTGGGTCTCGGGCGCCAGATGGTCCTTGCGAGCCGAGCAACATCCTTGTAGTTTGCATGGTTGACTGTAGAAGAACTTTGATAACCACTCACATCGACCCATCATAATGAGTGACCAGGTCGTTGCTCGTCAGTACGGCGGCATCCTCCGCAGACGTGAGACATCAGAGAGGCCAATGATTGTAAGCCTGACAGGGTTGTTGGCCCCTCGCGCTCGTTACCTACCTAGGTAGTTGAGCGCGTCAAAAGTTGTAGCTGATAGATTCTCGACTCGTTGACTGGCGCGAGGTGTCTCGGCGAGTGGGATACGAGATGTAGGCGGAGCTAGGGGAGAGACTTCCGGGCGTGGTGTGATGAGCGCTGGCTCAGTATTCAGAATGAGAAAGGAACAGGGGGAAGCTGGTGTTCCTCTCGCTGCTGAATCGGCCGGCCACAGTTCATAAAAGAGCAAAAGTAGGATGGTACCTGCTGTGTAACTTGTATAACTTGTATAAAACTCGGTACAACATGCGGAGTTCGTGCTGACTAAGAGTCCGGGCGTCAATATAAGGATTGCGCTATTGCTATCTAGGCCTAGTGCAATCCGGCTAACCTTCCACTCTGGACGTGACTGAAATGACCTCACTTCCTGCGCGCGCTGCGAAAGTCAGGTACATGACAATTGTGTAGCGTCGACTGTTTACTGTGCCTCATCTGTCGAGATGAAATGTCTTTGCCAGGCCTTGGACTCGATGAACCTGAAGAGGTTCATGTGGCAGAGACAACACAGCATGAGCTAGCGAAAGAGCATGAGTGGCGCTTCGAGGTCGCCGTAGGGAAGTACATTCAGGTCAAGGTAATTTCTCCATGAGAACTACTTTTCACGTTTCCGTCTAACGAGTGTGTTCTACTTAGTTATTAAGAGGCACCGCCGAGTTGTTCGGAACGGAACTTGTACCCGGAAACACGTACACCTTCACCGGCACCAAAGCCGCGATCTACACCTGGCATGGCTGTTCGTTGGAAATCAGTGGGGATCCTCTCCAAAGCGAATACACGGCTGAAGAGACGCCCATGCACGAATACGTCAATGTACATTTCGCGCTGGAGACCCTTCGCGACCAAGCCAAGGCGGCCGGCCGTGAAGGACCCCGAGTGCTGATACTGGGTCCCGACAACGCCGGCAAGAGTTCGCTGGCAAAGATCCTTACAGGCTATTCAAACCGATCCGCTCGGTCACCGGTCGTGGTGAATCTGGATGTCAAAGAAGGAGTGATGAGTATACCGGGAACTCTGACGGCAACCGTGTTCAAGACCATGATGGACATCGAAGAGGGATGGGGAACAGCGCCCATGAGTGGTCCGAACGGGGCCATACCTGTGAAACTGCCGCTGGTGTATTTCTTTGGCAGTTCCCGACCCGAGGAAAAGGAGGGAAAGGTATACAAGGCTCAGCTCCGCCGACTGGCGCTTGCAGTTGCGGGCCGCCTAGCGCAAGATCCCGAAGCCCGAGAAAGTGGGCTGGTCATCGACACGCCCGGTAGTCTTACATCCAACAAAGCAGGCACTGTGGGCTACGAAATCATCCACGACATTGTGTCCGAACTTGCCGTGTCGGCCATCCTCTGTCTGGGATCGGAAAGGCTTTATAGTGACATGGTCAAACAATTCGACGGGCAGCCTACAGCGACGCGGTCCACGACTGCCAGCCAAAACGAGACGATCTCTGTGATCAAACTCGCCAAATCCGGGGGTTGTGTCGAGCGCGATGAGGCATACATGCAAGCTTTCCGTGCGGCGCAGATCAGGACATACTTCTACGGCAACCCACGGCTCAGCAACGGCATCTCACTACAACCACGCCAGCAACAAGTCGACTTTGCCAGCCTGACGGTCTGGCGGAGGATCTCCAGTACCCCTGATCCGACGTCATCTGCCTCTGCCGGAGGCAAATTCAACGACGAGGACGAGGAGACTTTCCTGCCTGGAGGGATGGTAGACGATACATCAGACACGTATCCTGGAGGCGCCTCGTCCAAAGTACCTCTGCCTGCATCACAAATCTACGAACGGGTATCTGCGCCCTTTGCCACTATGCGCAACGCCATCCTCGCGGTGATGAACTGCGAGCCCGAAGCCGAGCAAGAAGTCATCCGCGACAGCAGTGTCATGGGATTTCTGTACGTGACCGACACAGACGAGGCACGGGGGCGGATCAGTCTGCTGAGCCCTGTTGCTGGCCGTGTCCCAAGTCGCGCCATCGTTTGGGCGGGTTGGCCAGAACCAGTCTTGGGGATGGACAGATCTTAGCAGCAATCCGAGAACACTCCACAACGAGCCTGCCTACAAATGGACAGATAAAATATGGAATAGCTCTGATTCTGGACATCAATCAAGACAGAGAGAAGCAAATAATATTGAGCGCGTCTCAGCAGAATTCTTCGCTTGCATCGGTCGCGTTTCGCCCATTTCTTAGACCGATCTGGATAATCCAACAAAAATGCGTATCGTATCGTAATCTCGTAATGCGTTGCCTTGCCGGTCTATTCAACCAGCCCCTTCAGAAGGCGTAGTAAACTGCGAACACCCATGAGAGCATTTTCGTCCGGCCCCTGACCGGGCGTCCAGGAGGCATGGGCGAAGTCAATGAGTCGAACTTCAAGGACCTTCTGCGGTATCTCCTCGTCTTCGTCATCCTCCTCATCGTCCTCATCCTCATCAGCAGTTTCAACCTCTCCATTCTTTTGTCTCTCCCTTTCCCGTTTATCCTCTTCCTCTTCATTCTGGAGTCCAACCTCCATAGCCTCCTCATCGCCTTCGTACACCATAAGCACGCTCGCGCTGTACATTCTGCTCTCCTCGTTCTCCAGAGCGTACTGAATACTTTCAAGCTCACGAATGAGTCTTTTCGCAATCAAAGCAGCCCGTTTCCGCTTGAACACCGTCTTACCGGGCTGGTGGTCGTCGCTTCCCACCCCACCAAGATATGTCGTTAACGCGTCAACGACGTTGTCCTTGGAAAAGGATTGGCCGTAAAGCTTGTTGTAGGATTTATATCCATTCTTCCACCCGACATTGGCTTCATCTGACTCGTCCCCTCCATTCTGAACATCTCCATTTCCTGCTGTACGTTTCTTGTCTGCGGCGGCAGCAGTATTGGTTGATCTCTCGTCGTCTTCTAGGGCGGGGGGACACCACATTTTCATCCCGGCAACGCGAAACCCTAGATTGCCGCTCGTAGTGCGCTCCGCCACTTCATCCAATCTGCGCCGTTTCGCGAGCGGCGCGTCATCGTCCCAGAGCCGCGCGCCGAGCTTGACGTCGAGTACGTTTGGACGTTTGAATCCCCCCGCCACATTCTCCAGTACGATCGCCAACCCCGTCGATATTTTCTTGCCGCCCGAGGGTTTCCAGCTCGCGCGTTTCACTAGTTCTGGTGTAACTGTAGAGTCTGCGATGACTGCGTTTCCTGTGTCTTCGCTTCCCTTCCCGACTGCGGTTGTGCCTGCGCTGGAAGCATGGTCTTGTAGGAACTGGACTTGGGGTTGAGCGGCTTCCAGGAGCGGCTTGACTGCATCCTGATCTTCATTTTGGCAGAGCGATCCGATAAAGGTCGGCATGTGCGCTTGGAACAGAGGATGGTCTTTGGCGGATTCGTAGAAGTCGATCTCGGCCTGCGTGCATGGCTTGATGATCAGAGATCCCGAGGCGTTGGAGCTGATCCCTTCACTGCACAACACATCAGAGAGCGATGTCAGCGAGATGCCACAGCTAAGGGGTTCGTCAGGCCGCGGCAGCACTTACTGTCCTGCGGCGCTGTGGTCGAATGCGACCAGTTCAGAGCCGGAAGGCATCGCCGCCATTTTCTTGCTCGGTGGGATGTTTGAGGAAGTGGCCATATCGTTGCCGGAGAGTGAGAGTGTCAGGTCGAGGTATTGAGAGCCATCGCAGAGAAGGTGTTGGGCAAGTAGGATCGAATTTCTGGCTTGGTTGGAGTCTGTTTATTTATTTAGATCGTTCAACCACCAACCAACGCCATTGACATACTAGTAATGGTTGAGAGCGTGGGGTTTGCTTCGCGCCTGTTACAGGACAAAGGACAAAGGACAAAGGACAGAGGTACAGAGGTACAGAGGTACAGCAGGAGGAGGAGGAGGAGGAGGTATATACTGGGATAGGATCTCTGTGTATGTAGGCAGTAGTCAGGTACAAGCCTGTCATTACTTCCTCCAACCCACATCTCACTCAGCCTGATCAGCCTTGTCTCCAGCCAAAGGTCAAGACAGACGCACTCTACACCTCTACACCTCTAGGAGAGATAGCGACTATGAATGAAGACTGCGAACAAGCACCAGATCATACCGCGGACATCATCACCATCTACGCACTCACTTCATGCGGCCGGTATAATCAATAGTTTGTGTTCGCCCACTTCAACTTCACGTCTGCCGTCAATTACACCTTTCTTCCGTCTGGCTTCTCATATCACCTACCTATTCACCTACCTCAGGAAGTGAATCATGCCAGACCTCTCTGTCACTCTGTAAGGTTCTTCAATCCTGGTAGGCTTGCTTCACCACCAGCTGCCTTTACCAGAGCCAGAAATCCCCTCTTCTGTCTTACTTAAACCTCTACGCCGACCGTTACACCTATCTCTTTGCTTCTGCGCTCGCTCTTCGCTCCTCGTCCTACTTTCTGGGAGTTAGTTGCTCTTCTCGAGGAGAACAAATCCAGACCAGGCAAAAGCACAAGATGGCGGAGGCACCAGGACAGGAGGCCCACACAGTTCATACGGCCGACGACGCTCCTAATCCCGAATTCAATTCTCACACGCTTCCCTCAAGGACCAAACAAAACGGCGTTGCAGATGGCAAACCGGCGACCACAGAAGGCGCCGACCAAGAGCACGATCCAGTCCTTCCCGCAGAGACCAGAACAGGTGCCAGTCAAGATGGAGATGGACATGGGGACGCAGAAGATCACGATTACGGCGAAGTCTCCAACCTGCCACCAATGCAACCCAAAAAGAAGAAGAAGCGGGCGAAACGAAAGCCTCAAAGCCAACGAGGACTGGTAAGTGACTATCGGTATCCTGCTCGAACGTCCCTTTTCTACGGCTTGACACTTAACCATGCCCTTCGCAACTATACTAACAAATATACCGTTCCTCAGGGCAAACCGACCGGGTTCGAGGACTTCTTCGCCGACACGCCCCTGACTCCCGCCCAATATGCAGCAGAGCAACAACTGTATCAAGCGTGTGTCGAGATCCTTACATCCATATATCCCATCATCCCCTGCCCTGGCACAATCTCCCCATCCGGCAACGGGATCAACTAACATCATCTGTCTGGGAATGTCAGAGACCTCCCCTTCGTCGACCGAATCCTGACAGCAATCGGACGTTTCGAACGCACACGCAAAATGTCCAACGAACGCCGCGACATGCTGTACAAATACCTGATCCACGGCAGCGTCGAAGTCGGACCCAACAGCTTCCAGGGCGGCCAGAACACCGAAGACATGGACAAAACCCAAGCGGCAGCGACACTGACGCAAGCGTCTGTGTCGGACGACAAGCGCGACTTGCGCTCCGACACAAGTCTCTACGAAGTCGATTTCCTCGTCTGCATGAGGTCGTTTCTGAGCCGACGCGCCAAATACCTGTACGGCTTCGAGACGCGGGACCAAGTCAGCCTGCTGACCACCACGCTCGAACGGTTCATGGACTATCTGCTCCAGCACGACGTGTGTCCGGAATACCGCGACGACGTGCTCGCGGCGCGTAACCTGTGTCGCCAGGCGCCCGCGGAGCTGTGGGACGTGGCGGAATCCACGCGCCGGCTGCCAGGGGATTTCAACATCGCATGCTCGACCTTGTTCGGCGGCAGCTATTCGCAAAACTACGACGGCGAGACGTGGTGGGGTCCTGACACCACAGAAGACAAGGTATTTGTCGGCATGAAACCCGACGAGGCGTCTCAAGTCATCCACTTTGGCGTCGCAGGGGCCGCCACCGAGGATGTTTTCGCTGCGTATCTCGCCGGTCTGAATGACGGGACTTCGGAGCTCGAAACCGAATGGGTGCGAGAGCGCGTGGGCTTCGAGATCACAGAAATCGTCCCTCCCACGCCCGAGTGCAAGGAGATCTATCTCCAGAGTTCAGAGCATTTCCGGCCTGTGGGACGCGTCTATGCCAAACCGTGGAAGAATCCGGATTCGTTGCCGGAAGACTTGACCCCTGCGGAACGAGCAGCCTTGAGCGACGAACGGACAGACAATGATTTGGATGAGGATGGGCATGACACAGAGTATGTCTTCTTCCTGGAGTCGATTCTGCAATCATACCTCCGCGTCGGCACGCGCGTGGAAGCCACGGTCCGCAAAGTCAACTGCGGCATCATGTTCTTTGACGACGTGCTCGATGTGTATCCCACGTTCGACGAGTTCTTGCCCAACGAAATGATGGTGGGCTGGGAGAATCCGAGGCCTGTCAAGGGCGCATTTGACTACGTTGAGGGAGGGGATTACGAGGATGCCTTTGACGGCGAGGACAAAAGCGATGATGGTGGAGAAAGTGAACAGCGCACCCAAGAGGATGAACAGCGCCATGGCGAAGCCGCTACTGAAGAAGCCTGATCTTCGGCACAGAACAAGGCGCAAAAGCAAATATGGAGACCGACTTCTCTCCACGAACCATCGAATCCACTGCCGAAAATCACATTCATCCCAGAAATGGAAGACAGAAAATGCCAGAGTCGATGGACAAAGGACACTCCAATATGCCAGCCACATCCGCTGCCCGACAATGAAAGACATAAACGAGAATGGCGCAACGATGCTAACTGTAGAGATTATATCGATACTCCAAAAAGCACTACGTGCGGACCTGGGGCGAAACCAACCCAAGGTGCCTTCACAAACCAAGGTCTTTCACGCCTTGGAAGAGTCCCCAAACTGGCAGCGTAGAGCAAAACGCCTCAACTAAGCCTTCCTCGTTCTGGGTTCTGGGTTCCCCAGACTCGGTCCTGCTTACTTGCTGCTCCGGGGACGGGACAAAGGCAAAGACAAAGGAAAAGACCAAACAACACTTAAAATACATTGATATCACAGAATGTGACAGTAGTCACTAAGTAAGGCAAGGCTCGGGGACCCAAGATGTAAGAAGACACAACAGGCCTCGATTCATTGAATCATCCTCTGCGTCCACCCATCCACCCATCCACCGGCCCATCACATCATGATAAAAGAGTCCCATTCAACCCAAACTCAACCAAATTCAACTCAACTCAACCGGTGAAGTACCTTCTTCCCCAATGACAAAACACTCATGCGCCGGGTGGTTTCCGCGTCACTCTCCACAGCGCCATCACCATCACCATCACCAACACCACCGGCGGCACTAGCCTGACCCTGACCCTGACCCTGACCGTCATCGTTGTCCTTGGCTTGGTCTGTTTCCTGATCTTTATCCTTACCCCTTTCTTTCTCTTTATAAACACCACTACTGCTACTGCCTTTTCGCCCACCACTTTCTTTATGCCCGTCGCTCTTCATCAGGCCCAATCCGCCGAAATGGACACGACTCTTGACCGTATCCGGAGAGAAATGCCGGCCGATAGTATCTTTCAGCAGATTCCTGGGACTCGGTGAATGCGATTGCGATTGCGATTGCGATTGTGAATGCGAACACGCTGTACTCAGTGGATCGGGAGCTGCATCAGCTGCAGCTGCACCTGCCTTCGAAGCGGCAATGGACGACGTCGACTGAGAGCGAATGCTCTTCGCAGAAGGATCATCTTTCTTGTCTTTGTCTTTGTCTTTGTCTTTACCCTTGAGCTTGTGATTGTGCTTGTGGTTGGATGTTGCACTACCACCCGCCGAAAGACTTCCGGACGTCCGAGGAACAGGAGGCATCGGCACCAATAGTCCGGAGCCACCAGGACCTCCCGCGAGGTTGATACTGCTCGAATGCCATGATCCGCTGCGCAGGAGGGGTGAAGGGCCTGTGAAAGGTCCCGTTTTGTGCCCGTTGATGGCGACGGTCGGCGATTGGAAGGAGATGCCCGAAGCCTCAAAGTCGTCATCGCGCCCGTCTTGCGAGAAGCTGTAGAGACTCGTGGTGTCGGAATTCTCGGACAGATGCAGGCTGAACTCGGAGCTTGGGATCGTTGACAAATGGGCGATCTCCTTGAGTCTCTCGACCTGTCGCTTGCTCGGGCGATGGTGGGACAGTTTGTTGCCGATGATGGCGCCGGCGTGGGATATCAGAGCGCGGATGACATCTTTCTTGAGCCGTAATGCAAGGTCCAGGTTGGACCATGTCTTGTTGCGGTATTCCAGGGTCGGCATGCGGAAGACAAAGTCGTTGAGGTCTTCAAAGTTGCGTTCTCCTTTGCCCTTGTAGCTGAGACAGATGACGAAACTATCCAGCTTGACATGCGCCAGGGTCATGTAGTTGGATGCTCGGGATATCATTTGGGACAGATCGTCGGATGGCTTTTCCTTCTTGTCCTTGTCCTTGTCCTTCCTGGCCAGAGTGCGTTCTTTACTTGTCGTGCGGCGTAGCAGATTGCGTTTCTTTTCCTCGGCAGCGCCCACAGTCACGAGACTGGTGGATGAGGCGTTGGTGTTCTTCTTCGATCTCAGACTGCTAGCCGAGGCTTTGTGGGTCGGCCCCTTCTGCACAGTTCGTGCATTCGAGGAGTTGAAATGCAGGAAGAACCTATGATCACCCGCCAGTCCTAGTCCTCTTCTTCCTTGGGTCGTTGATGCTGGGCCATCTTTGTTGTTGTTGTTGTTGTAGTTCAGATGATAGGTCGGCCTGAGTCTTCGGGCTATGGCGCCTGGTGATGTTCCGCGTTGGGTGGCTGAGTTGGAGCCCGGGCGATCCGTTTCATTCATGAGTTCATGTTGTGCCCTTTCCAGTTCTTCGTCATCGCGCTCATCCAAAGGCGCCATATTCTTCACCATCAGGGGAGAGAAGCCCCCATGTTCGAAAGCATTAGAACCAACACCGGGGAAGATGTACTCAAATAGCCTCTTGCCCAGTTCTCGCTCCAGTTGCACCTTGAGCGGGAAGACTGTGACATGGAACTGCTCCAGTACCGGTATTCCAGCAATGGCTTCCAACATGTACCAATGGACTCGAAGCATTTTGGCTCCTTCAGGAAGGCAGCCACTTCGGTCTCCAGACTCAAAATATGGTCCGATGATCTCGGGATATATTGCGTTGGGAAGGAGATTCCAGCCTCGGATATGCTCGATTTCCATGGCATTGTGGTTAGAACCATCGCTGTTGTCAACACGCTCATATGCGGCATTTCCGAGCTGGACTTCGAGCAACGGCTCGTCTTTCTCCAGCATGAGATGCCACACAATCTCAGAGGCGCTCAGGTACCACCTAAGCATCGCACTTGATTGAGAGGATTTTCGGTCGTCATTCCTCTGTTGGGATGTATTGATGGCTTTCATGAGGAAGAACAACTCATCTTCACAATTTGCCAGGTCCTTCTCCAGGTTGATGCGGTCCTGCCATCCTTGCTTGTCAAGGTATTTGGCATTGATCTGGAAATGGAGCTTGATTTCTTCGAGCTGCCTTATTCGCTCTTGCAACCTCTCCGCCATCTCGGGAGCACCCCTCAAATCACTAAAGTCGGATGCCAGCATGATCTTTTCCAGTCGCTCACTTCTTGTCTTCTCCAATGGCTCACTGTACAGAAGGAGATCCAGGACGATGATGTACATGGTGTAGTACTGCGTGGAGTCACAACGGGCGCGGACGCGGGGAAAGTCGACCCAAAGATGATCGATACGATTCTCCCCAGCGGTCGAGGGGTGCTTGCCCTCGCCGGTCTCGTCACTCTCCACTTCTTCGTTGTACTTCAAACGATGGGGATTGTACTTTTGATATCGCAGGCTTGCCGAAGTCTTCTGAATGACCCTTTGGAATCCAAAGGGCTCCAACTGAAAGTCAAACATGGCCTCGAGGGACACCCATGGAGGCCATGACGAGCCCGGCGTGTTTCCATAGCGATTGCCCGAGTACAGATGCAGATATTGTGCAAGGGTCTTTTGACTGGCCACAAAGAATTGGGCGCCATCCATATCAAGGGCAAAACGCCGCTGTACCAGTCCGCTCACGTCGTCCGATAATCGAGCCTTGTCCATAATGGAAACAACCTTGAGTTGCATCCCCTTCGTGGCTATAAGAACGATAGACTTGGTATTCTTCTCGCTCTGTAACTGGATCTGCGGGGCAATGAGACGAAGATGATAGCTATTCATCGCCTGGAAGTTCTCTGCTATGTTGTCGCCCAGGTCGACCGTGGATGGTCTCCGGTCTGGGATGTCGCTGGTGCTGTCTTCTTCATGCGTTGCAGCCGCTTCCTCGTTTGTCTTTTCGTCGCCAGCCTGGACAAACCTTTTCGCGTCATTGAGAAGCTGCTGAATTCTGTCCTCAACCACAAATTCGTCATCTTTCTCTTCCGTGGGCGAAAAGACACTCGGCGTTCCCGGGACTTGCATGTCTGGGTTTCCCTCTTGTCTACGACGGAGTTCTTTTGCCTTCGCCTGTTCATCCACTATGTCGATGATGAACTTGACCGCACGGCGAGACATGTAGTAAACAAAGCCGCGACGTTGACTGACTTGATGACTATACCGAAGAATGATGTTCCGTAGCGAATTGTTCCACTTGAACTGGGCATTGTGGATGATGAACCGGTTATTGAAATCACTGGCAAACTCATCGTGCGGAGCAGAGTACAGCGCATCCATGTCGACATGAGACGGTGCGTTGACTTGAGCATCGAGCTCCGCCGCTGATTGGGCTTCACTCCCGCGGCGGCCAGTAGGCTCCTGTGGTTGAGCTTCTCCCGGATTACCATGTCCCGCAAGACGTCGGAGCCCATGCTGCAAGAATTTGCGTTTGCTCTCCAGCTCCTTATGTTGTGCCAGCAGCGTGCTATGTTTGACTTTGAGGGATCGATCATGGTCCCCATCACGGACCACAAGCAGTTCATGCTCTTCCATCCGTCTGAGATGAATCTGGAGCTTTTCTTCCAGATCATGAAGCCTGGTCTCGATCAAATCCATCTGTACCTTTCGAGGGTCGTTGTGACGCGACATGATACAGAAATGGGTGTTTTCGTCTCCGAAGGGGCTCGTGCGAGACTCGTCTCCTTGAATGCCAACACCATGGTCCGTTTGCCGGAAATACGTGAAGCGGGGAGTGAACGCTAGGGGCAGAATGCTGGTCTCTGGGTTCGGGTCTGCCGGGAGAACCCAGTCCAACTCTACGAAGTCGTCCATGTCGATCCAGGTAAAGTCTCGGTCGGGGATTGTGAACCGTGACATGTCGACATTTTCAGGCACGTCTTGCAATGAGGACATGATCTCATCCGTCGCCTTCTGGAGATCCTCGGCAGTGGTTCCAGCTATGCTTGCTGCCACAGCCCTCAGGTCGGCACGAATGAAATCAAGTTCTGCTCTATTGATCTTCATGGCACTCGTTCTCATTTGTTCCGACTTTCCCTTCGAAAGGGTGTCGAAATATTCCCGACGCTGGTGGAGATCAAGCATGAAGCTGTCAATCTTGATCTTCAGCCCAGTGGCACAAACGACGTCATCTTGATAGTCCTCGGCGTCCTTGTGCTTGTACACATGAGCGATAAATAGTGGTGAGAGAAGCAGTCCGTACTTGATGGTCGCCAGATGACGCCCGAATTTCTTGCTGGATTTGTCTGGGCCTCTCCATAGCCGGCCTTGTCGAATGGGCAAAGACATGACGCCTGAGAATGTTGACCACCAGCTGAAGAAGTGGGAGAAAAACCGGGGGCTTAAATGGACGCTATTGTAGCTCTCTGAAGGAGCAGAATCCGGCCCAACCCAGTCTCTGTCGAAAGGCGCAGCCAGAGCCACCGACAGATGAATATGATTGCTTCGGAAGCCGCGGAACGCATCATAGGTCTTCAGATCCAAGTTGTGCATCTGTTCTGGATTCTTGAGGACCACGTCGTAATGATGCTTGAAGTGTGGTGTACGCACCCCGTCTTCCGAGAGCCTTTCGAAGACTAGCCCGGCGGTCCATTGGACGTTGCCAGATACCTTCATGATCACCTTCTTGAATAGAGCAGCATTCTTCCGGGAACTGCTGCTGGACAGACTGTCCGAATCTTGACTCGCCTTTTGATCAGACGAATTGCGCGCTTCGTGGCTGTAATCTGGGATGGCCAACACGTATTCGCCGCTTCTGACGGTCATGAACTTGCGAGGATCATCCACGGAATGAATGGACCACTGTACATCGCTGCGCCAACACATCACGAACCCAGCTCCGTAGCCCGTTACGACGTAAGGGTCCCTGGAGCCTTTCAGACGCAGTTGGACGTCTCCATCTCCTTTCCAATTCACGGTCAAACGTGAATGAAAGCTCAGTCGGATTTTGTCCCAGAAGCCCACTCTCTCGGACGGGTCTATCTCAGGCTTGGTGAAACCCTCGATGATCATCATCATGTCTTGTATGACGGGCTGATATGAGGTGCCCCAGGAGATAGTGGTCGACTGGCTCGTGTTGATGTCTACCACAGGGTTTGAATATGTCTTGACAGGTGTCACCGTCCTTCTTACATCGATGGCGAAGCGAGGAATCTCCTCGCCCTTCGGTCCGCGCTGCCCTTTCGGAACAATTTCAACATTGATGTGCCGCATAGATTCCTCGTCTCGGAATTCCTCAGCAATGACAAAGTCCATTTTCAGAGACCAACTGGGTAGTCGTGGAGGCTGGCCGGGGCGGATGGCGGGAATATGGAGAAGGTTGAGTGGGTAGTCTCTAAGCAATACTCTGGCTTCGCCCATGTCCAAAGTAACGTTGACAGGAATCAACAGCGCATAAAGGGTATCGTATGGCATCCCCTTTCCGATTGTGTGGAGGAATTTAGGCAAGTCGGACTCCGGAAACGAAGGCTTATCAATCAAGAGATGTAGATCACTGATTATCACAGTCATCAGCCCGGGGCGATTGGGAATGGCAAGAACGGTCTCGTCTTCTGCGCTGTCATGAGGTGGTTCATCGGCTCCTGAGAACATCTGACGAATCTTTTGGATAGTGTTATTTTGCATGTGAAGCATCCAATCGATTCGCCTTTTCCAGCTTCTTGCATTATGCTCCTGGAGCTTTTCCCATGCCTCATCTGCTTGGATTTTGGCACTGGTGCTCAACGCGCAGACCCCTTCTCTGTCATACCGAATGTTAGACGACACCTTGCCCCGTCTGCCTCTCGAAGTGGATCGTTCTCGAGGAGTGCTATCAAGACTTCTTGACCTTCGAGATCGGGGGCCAGGACTGGTGCCAGGAGAGCCTCGTCGACTTGAACTGGCCCGGTAGCGAGAGGTTGACCGTGGCCGCCGTTCGTCTTTCATCCGTTTGACCTTTAGATGGAATGCATCGGCACGAGCAAGCCGCTGTTTCTGTTCGATGCGACCGACGCGGTAGATAACACCGAGTTTCCACTCAAAGGGGTCGTCTTCGAGCTCGAAAGAAAGGGCTTTGGATCGGAGCGAGACTCGAGGCACCTTTTTGGGGCCGACCGGTTCCTTCGCCAAGATGTACTCATTTGTCCGTGTCCTGAAACGGTGATGTAACTGGGCAATAGCTTTCGCAGCATTGATGAAGTTGTCAAACACTCTGTACATCTGCATACCGTGGGGAACGGCTACGCGAATAAAATCGGTGGAGATATCAAATGATCTCTCTTCCACTGTCCCTGCTGGCATTCTCCTCTTCGCGTGACGCAGGTCGAGACGTACGTTACTCGCGCCGACAATCCGGGCCCAGACACCCTTGAGGCGGGGTGGCTCGGCATGGAGCCGAACAAGCTGAGCTCTGAGAAAAGGCGCCGACCATCTATGCCGGCCAGCAGAGACCTGGTAGATCTGCAGCAGCATGGGAGGATCGGCGGGCATCTTGGCTTTCACTTGGACATAGCTGGCCTTTACATCAATGACGAACAGGTCCAGTCCTGACTGCGCGGCAACACGCGGTTCCTGGATGATCTCTTCATCAGGCGGATGAGGCGTATTACGTCGGAGATCGACTTTGCCAGATGCAGGACCAAGGAAAGAGTCCTGGATGATCGAGCCGGCAACGCCCAGGGAATAGAAGTGATACAAGGAGAACTGCAGATAGAAGGCACGAATTGCAGAGTGCACATGGAAGAGTGCTCCTTGCTGGTCTCGAGATGTGCTGAAAGCAACCTCAAGCCTTGGGACAGTCATGAAAGGGTCCGGCTCCCATCGGTCAAGTGCCTCGATAATGAAGCCTTCCACTCCCTTCAGATGGAGAGAAAGTCGGCGCCCATCCGTGGGGTCAGAATGATGGCGCCGTGGAGGTGGTGGAGGTGATGCAGGCGGCGAATGGAGATTATCCGCCGAGAATGCATCCTCGTAACGGACGGAGGTGCTCATTTTTCTCCTCGCAGGAGTCTTTCGCGCTATCTCTGCGTTCGAAGTGTAGTGGGCAGTCCAGGACTCAAGTTCCAATGCAAGCCCTCGAGTCTGGCTGGAAATGGCCGAATCCACGCCAGCAGCTTCGACACTCCAGCCAGTACCTTCAAGTTGGATATCGACAAGCCAGGATGGGAGCCGTCGTAGGAACACCGTGGACACAGGTCTAGAGCCACCCGCGACAGGAGTATGACGCTTGAAATGCTTGACTATGTTGTAGATGGCCCTGCTCACTTCTTCTCGGACCATCAAAACGGAGAATGTGCGGAGATTTCCAGCTATACTGACGGATATGTCGGTCGAGGCAGTAACCTGGATCTTCAGCTCCAAGGTGTCAGTCAGGAGAATATTGTGTTTGACGCCCGTGGAGGCCTGATAATAGAGCTGATGTGACATCACGCGGAAGTTCGAGGCCAGAGAATATAAAAGTACACCGCCCGCGGAATGGGAAGATTCGATATCCAGCGAGATGGAAGATATCGAACTTATGATCATGTCGTACTCGCCCGGCGCCGCCTTGGCGGGGTCCGCGACAGGCAAAACAAACCTCACGACTGGCTCGTGTATAGAGAATTTGATACTTGCTTTAGGAAGCAAACGCGAAATGAGCCGGTGTCGATTGTGCTGACGCTCGTCGGACTGGGAGGGGCGAGACTGGATGAGTGCCAGCAGTCTAATCAGGTGTTGCGGTACCAGATCTAGAGAAGGGGAGGTGACAACAAAATTGGCGAATAGAATATTCGTGTTCCTCTCGGCAACATCTCGGTCATGAGAGAGGCTCATTGTCTTCGCGGGGAAAGTAGTCCTAATGGTCGTGGTGGCCATCGGTATGTACATGAGTTTGGTGGGCGAAAAATCATCCTCATCCAGACTGACGGAGATTGAGACGGCAGCAAGCAAGGCTTGGTGGGCGATGTCTTCCTTTGAGAAATACATGCGATGGACTGGAGCGTTCTGATCGAGACGGTGGAGGTCAATGCCGATTTCGTGGATGACCATGTTGGCGATCAAGGGTAAGTTGGCCTGCCTCAACGATTCGACCTCCTTCGATATCCGGACGAAACTCATTCCGAGTTGAATTTCTTGTACGCTTTGGAGGATCGAGCTGAAGAACTCTTTGGAATCAGCGACAGACTGGACGATGGACGCTTCCCGACTCCCCGGATTATCCAACTCCTGCACCACATCTTCGAAGGAGACTTCTTCCGCGGGACCATGGCCAAAAGGCTGTCGCGCCGTTTGAGCAATCTTTTTGCTCCGACTTGAGAACTGAAGCAACTCGTCGACCGGGACATAAAGACGGCCTGCTTTGATGGCGATTGAAGTGTCGCGTAGCCCTTCTCGTTCCCTGTATAGAAGTCCATGCACATTGATCGACATCGCGTCCAGAATCTCGGTCGGGTCACGGCCACCCACTCCCATCAATATGCTTCTTACTGAGAGGACCCATTCCACTGGCTGCTGCCCACCAAGGGGATCCTTCTTATGCCTGAATAATCGGCCACGGTCCAGGAGTTTCCGCCTTGTATGGACAGCTATTGTCAGGGTGGACGCCTGGACATATCCAACGCCCACGACCTCAGCAGTGGTGTTGAAGGCGCTGATTTCGAACATGCGTAAAATGTGGATTTGACGGTGTATGCGTTTAATGCGTTCTTTGATATTGGTCAACCGCTTCCATAGCTTGCTTCTTTCGCCCGAACGAGGGTTGCCTCCTTCGCGCTCATCCTTGCTCGCCTCGGGCTGCCCGCGGGCTCCGCTTGAGCTTCTCGGCTTCTTCGAGGGTGAGCTCTCGTAGACCTCCGGGTCCAGGGTGACCTTTAAGTCTTCGAAAACCAGACTTATGCATGACGGCCGAGCGAAGGTAGGTCTGTGCAGACTCAACCTCAGGCTGCGCAGGTCCACTCTCAGTCCTTCTTTTGGAGTGTAGGATATGTGTCTCAGACTGAAATAGCCCACTCTTTGTATGGAGATGCCGGTCGCAATGCGCAGGATCGCCAGGAGGACGAAAGAGGACAGGTATAGTAGCAGGACGACGGCCGCAACGGAGGTTGTATTGATGAGAGGCATCGTGGAGGCTTAGCTTCGCACAGTAGGCCCTATTCCCAACACCTTGGAGGAGAACAAGAGGGCTGATCGAATTCAACGTCACCTCTGGCGGCGAACAGGTTTCCCGCAATCGAGGATGCGACCGCGGCATGGGCCGGCTATTGAGTCGGTTGCTGCCATTTCCTGCTGCAAGGTGTATGGAGGAAGCGCGCCTCGTTTATGACAACGCGACAGTATCACCACAGATAGACGGTAGGAGTTCTGCAATGTCTGGATTGGAAATCGCGTTTCGAGGTTCGAGGGACAGGTGTGGGAACAATTGCGCTGTGAGCAATGGTTCTTTTGGTTCTAGCGCATGCCGCCCTCAGAGCCCTGGCAATTGGTTGATGCGACAGTCGACCAGGGACAGCTTCCCGGCAAGCCCGGTCCATGCGCAGAGGAGCGAAAGTTGGAGTCGATTAGAGGAATGTCGGCGCGCTGAACGGGCTGACTCAGATATGAGGGTGACAGATTTTTTGAATGGCCGGCTTGGAGCCTCTCGATACTGCAGAGTGAACTTCCATGGCAATGCGGTGCTTGCTAGTAGAGGTCGATAGCGGTGTCAGGTGGAGTTTGATCTAGCAATAGCTACAATCCCAGTAGTAGTGATGATGGCACCGCAGACGCGAGCTTGAGAAAGAAGGGGACCTACTACCTAGGTACCTCCTTAAGTGCGTACTAGGTAATACTCGTAATATAAATCTCAACTAATGGACCTAAACAAGTTCTGGACCTCCTAGGTTGAGGCTTAGCGAGTGCTAAGAAACTACACAGTAATGATATCCTCCTCTATCTACCACTAGTTTCTAAACTATACAAGTAACCTTAAGTAACCCTAATCACATACTAGTATCTTACAAGCTAGTTACAGATAAAATACCTGACTAGTAACGCCTTCAATTGTCGGCACTATCGGTCATAAGTAGTTACCTCCGGGTCTCTGTAGTGCTGCTGATTCACTATCAAGTGGCCGACAAGACGATCTTCTCATAGTCTCGAAGGCAAGTGTCGGTGGAAAGAAAGCATTTGTTCAAAAAGTCGGCTGAGGGGCGAACAAGGCTGCAGATGCTTATGTGCAGGTGATGAGGGAGACGGATTATGATGCCCAGGGTGACAGTGAATGACTCCCTAAATATTGTCTTAGTAAGTCAAAATAGAGTAGAGGAAGAGGGTTATTAGGCGACAACTTAAATAGCTTAGTAGCACTAAGCTTCGGTAGCTAAGCAGCAACTACTGCTATCGCTAGTACTAATAATACAGCGGTGTGTTATCTACCATGAACCCGTTTTATATAAGACTTTGAAGAACTGTTGGATAAGATGTGTATTTATCCTAACGAGAGATTGTCCATGCTTAGCTGTTGTTTGGTCTTATGCTTGAGAGGTCTCGCTTCCACGTAGGTAGAGCTCGGCCGAACCTTGATTTCCGACGAATGGTGTTATAGAGGATTGCTCCTAATCTTTGCAAACCCTAGTCCTGTGGGGAAATATCGTATTAGACCATGAATCAACACGCCCTTAAGACCAAAAAGTCCGTAAGACTTCCCAGAATTGGTGTGTTGCCCCCTGTTGCGTCGTCTCTGATATAGGTGCCTACCTAGTAGATAAGCAGTCTATCAGGTTGATACAAGAGGCGGTCTCCTACAACATAGGTATCTACCGCCTCTTGAATGTTTGAAGGGCGCCCCTACCAAGATGAGACCGCCTGTTGTATCAACCTGACGGCCTGATTACTTACTAGGTAGGCACCTATATCATCTTGTAGGACCACTTGTTGGGCAAAGTGGCCCGCTAGGTAGCAGTAAGACATGTTCAAGATGAATCCACTTGGGAGACCATCAACACGTTCAGACACTACAGTGACCACACCACCTCTGTCCTTAATTGCAAGGAAAGTAGGCAGCGTTGGTTTCGAGATGCATCAGGTCCTGTAAGCCATCGAAATTGACGCCCATCCAAGACGGTTGGTCTCTGCTGGTTGAATCATCATCAAGCAAGCCTCGCACATCCACGCCGCTATCCCCCGTCGACCCATTGGCAGCTTGAGACTGAGGCTCAGGCTGTTGTTGCGAGCCTCCGCCTCCTTCTAGCACTTCCCAGGCCACCTTGCGAATCATCCTGAGGGCGTTCTGCGCCAATGCCCAGGTCTGGGTCAGGGACTTCAGCACCCCGATGATCAGACTGACGCGGTCGCGATGCAGTTGATGGCAGTGGCGCGGATGTACCAAGCAGGCCGAGAGTTGCACCATTGCACTCAAGACGACGGCGCAGATGAAGAACGGCGTGTGCTGGCGGACGGGAGTGCGCAGCGCGGCGAGACTGGACAGCTGCTTGGAAGCGTCAGTGGCGATGACGGCGTGCGTGTGTTGCGTCGAGATCGGGGAGGTGTGACAGTCGCTCTGGCCACAGGAGAGCTCTACCACTGCGGGGAGGTTGAGGTCGCTGCGAGGACAGTGCAAATAGATGCTGGCGTACTGGATGATCATGTACGCCTGGAAGATCATGGGATCCAGCTCGCCAAAGGCGTTGATGATCTCGCTCTTGCCCGCTGGCAGGTGATGAATCCAGCCGACCAACGCATTGTCGACGGCTTGCACCTCGTCCGGGTGCGGCTCGTGGGTTCGGGCGATTGAGATCACCCGGGCCAGGATCCGCACCGCATCGATCCGGTAGCAATAGGAGGAAAACTGGAGCTCGTCCTCGATGAACAGGCGGGCGTCGAATTGAGCTAGGCTCAGCGGCTCCGGTATGCTATCGCCCTGGGTATACGCCGACTCTTCACATGGCAGGAGCACGTCCGTCGAGACCGACCGACTCCTAAACGTCGTTTTGCGATGCAGCGCCGCCATGTACCCGTCCACAATGAACAGCTCCCACCACGTTCTCCGGAGCGATTCTTCCTCGACAGGGTGCCGCACTCTGTTGATGACGCAGTAGCTCTGTTTGTGAATCCCAAGCTCCAATGCCAGCTCGACGGTGCGAGACAGGCTGGCCTCGGCCTCCGAGATTTCAAAGCGGGCATGCAGAGCGATGGAAAACAGCAGCCGCGCTTGGACCATGCTCGCTGCTCTCTGGCTGTCGTCTGCCAGCGCCCTTGCAGTCATGCTTCGAAGGGTGTCGCTGGAGAGCGTTGTCGAGTAATGGCTGCCGATGAATTGCACGGTGAGCCGGAGATACCTAGGATAGTTTTGTGCGTCGTACAGATGCCTCGGGACCAAGATGGGATGGGCGCGATGGAAGAAGGTGTAGTATAAGTTCACCAAGGCCTCGTCATCGACCCATGCGGAAGAGCCTTCGGCGACAGATACAGGCTGTAACATGGATTGGATATTGTAGAGGTTGTCGAGTCCAAATTGGAAAGACTCCAGCGGTTCTGATTCGCCGTGGAAGGGGGCCCTCACATTGGCATGGCCGTTGTTCTGTCCAGAGACTGAAGCGTCTTGGTTGCCCGGCGTGCGTGCAGAGGGCTCGTGCTGGTGCTCTGCCTCTGCTTCTGCCTCGCTCGAGATTTGCCGTTCGTGCGCCAGCCGGTTGAATTCTCGATTGGCGGCTGGCTCATCTTCTCGCTGCCGTTTGCGACCACCGCCACGGCGGGACGATGTGTAGTTGCACTGCAGCCGAGCCGTCACACATCGTGCGCATGTCGGATACGTTGCATCGCACCGAAGATGCTTTCGACGGCACTCCAGGCATGCTAAGGGAGAGGGACGTGCAAGCCCATCATGACGAGAGGGAACGGCGGCGCCATTGTTGTGTATTTGAGCCATCAGGTGGGATGGCATGCGATGGTCGTAGATAGGGTAAGTTCCTAACGGTTCTCCCTCCCTCGCGATGCTGATTTAGAAAGAGAAGTCAAGGGAGAGCACACAAGGTGGGCGGTTACTTAGCTGGGACCGACCTAGTGATCATCCGCGTGTTCGATTCGCTCCACTCTTCCTATCGAGACGCCGAATGGAGACCAAGCTAGAACCTACATACTGATAAGACGCATCGCGCCATCCAGGCTAGCCAGTCATCAGAGTCTTCAAGAGACAGCGGCTCACTGGAGAACGTCCCGGTCAGTCGATTCGCTACATTTCCTTCATCTACACAGTAGTGATTGCGTCCCGTCCAAAGCTGACTCGAAAGATGAGTACTTAGGGCGAATTTTGATCGCCCTACAAACCTATGGTCTGAAGTCTTTACTATGCCTATACAGATAGACAGAATGAACATAGATACATATATATTGTGTGTGACATGATCTCGTGAGCCATTGTTGCCATACAATAATTGGATCAGTTGATGGTCTTCCTTGCAGTAATTTTCACATCAAATTTCCTCGGCTTCACGAACCACGCATTGTGCAGATCCCAGTCCTCATCGGTGGTGAGTTGGATCTATGGTAGATTGTCAGTATGCGTATGCTAGATGATTCGAACGAGATCGGAAAGAGGACTTAAAGCCATGCCGAAGAGGAGACCATGGTGGGACTCACCTCGAAACGTCTCAGAAGACTCGGAATCAGTTTGTACATCTCCAGGAGGGCAATGTGCTTCCCGAGACACGTCCTTGTACCTTCCCCGAAGTGAAACATCGTCTTACTCATCTCTTTCACCCGCAACTGATCCGAAGGAGAACTGGGGTCCGCCAACCAGCGTTCTGGCCTGTAGACCTCGACGTCGTCACCGAAGATCTCACGTTGGTAGTGGAGGACCCACGAGTTGCAGCCCACGATCGTCCCACCCGGGATGAACTGACCGCGAATCTCAAGTCCCTGAGGGGGTGTCAGTCGTTCAAGGATAAGGCCAATCGAAGGATGGACACGGAAGGTTTCTTGGATGCAAGCGTGCAGATAGGGTAACTTCTGTGCATCGCCCCAAGTTATGATGCCTCCTTCATTGGAGATCGACCCGGTCTTGACGGCACTGTCGATTTCCTCGTTTAGCTTTTGATAGCACCGAGGATTCTTAAGAAGGTTGTAGAAGACCGCCGCCAAGCTGATGGCCGTGGTGTCTGATCCAGCCAGCGCGATTGACGTGGTCATGGTGAGCAGGCGGCTGTCGTCAAAGAACGCTGGATCCTGCTTCTGCGCCTTCAAGAACATGTTCAAGAGGTCCATGCTATCGGTCGCCAACTCGTCCTTGCCAGAGGCTCTCTTCGCCTCCATCTCGTGCAGTCGTTCAGCCATTCTCGCTTTGGAGAATATCGCCGTCCCGGAAGAATTGTCAATGAACCCATATTTGCTGAGCATTGTGCGGACCGGGTTTTTGACGAACAGCTTATCTAACCAAGGCATCTGGCCAACCTGCGATGAATGCGTCAGCTAACAAACTCACTGGGGTTGTAGTGGTATATCAGCATACAGGTGCCTGATAGTCAAATATCTTGCCCAGCCAAGCAATGATCCCGTCTACATCCTGACATTTGTCGATAAACCCGACCCTCCTGCTGTATGTGATTTCTGTGATGACATCAAAGGCAAAGTATTGCAACCAGAGGATGAAATTGCAGACATTGCCCGGAGCTGCATACAGCTTTTCTGTCTGCGCCAGGAAGACTCGCACGGTTTCATTGACCCGGGGCTCATATTGAATGAGTGAAGTCATCGAGAATGCATTGCTGACGGTTCGTCGGAGTCTCATGTGGTAATCCTGGTCTTGTGTCCCAAACAGAGACTGAAGCACCTCGCCTCTCGAGATCTGCATCTGAACCGGATAAAAGCCACTCTGTCCATTCGGTCAAACCTCTGTCAAACAAAACCACAGATAAATGCGACTGTACCTTGCCGAGTTTGTGGTTGATCCCATAGATTGCTTTGAGGGCATCTGGGCTGCTGAAAGAGAGTGAGTTGGGTCCCACCCTGACGATGTCGCCATGCTTTTTATGCAATTCTCTTAATGTGAATTGAGGCTTTCCATGCATCACACTCAGGAACCTCCAGATATTCGTGAAAGAAGCGGGAAACGGGGCGGGGTATTTGTTGAGACCATGATTAAAATGATTCCTCCATAATGTTACGACCGGAATCAGGACGAGTAGAATACACGCCAACTTGGTCGTGAGATCGCTTGGGACATTGTCTATGATCATCTTTGAACTGTTTGGATCTGAACCCAGGTCTGTATGAGAAGATACCGGTTCAGGAACTAACTCTCGACTTGGTGCCGGCGCCCAAATTGGTGTGAGATATCAGAGACGTTGGACTTATATGATGAAAGCAGGGAGCCCGCTGAGGCACACAGCATCGTGGACTAGGAGCACAGGTCGGCATGGGCAGCAGGAAGGGAAATGATGCCACCGACCAGCATCGACCAGCACGGGATTCACCTCCCAATGGCTGGCTACCTAATCAAAAGTGGTGCGATGTGGATATTGGCGGTGTGGGTCAATCTCAGATAGGAGTTGTGTCCCCATAAAGCGCCTCTTGATCTAGACTCGGGGATTGAAAGATCTCAACACTGAACAGACCACAACCCCGGAGCCCGATGGTGGATCTGGGTATTGGTGTCGGCCTCGTCTGTTTGCCTCGTTGAAGTCGCTATACCCGATCGACACTGTGTACTGCCCCGCCTCACACAGCATTCGTTCGTTTGTACCAAGGCCGCACTTGTATCTATGTAGACGACTTTCATTTTTCTAGGCCTTGAAGATAAGGCTTTGACGCCATTATTGATGACTGTAATTGTATTCCACTTGCTCACCACCAGGGCGCAATGAGGGTGAAGGCTCGACGGGTGGCCGTTATTGGAGCAGGGCCTGCCGGCGCCATTGCCACGGATGCCTTGGTCAAAGAACAAGCCTTCGACACTGTTCGAGTGTTTGAGCGGAAGAGTGTTGCAGGAGGAACATGGTTAGTCAACTGATATCTCCAAAGCCATAGACACAAGTAATGTCGACTGACTGGGGGCGTCGTAGGGTCTATTCACCGGAACTTTCGCCTAGCATTCCTTCGCTTTGTGCTCTTCTCGAGCAAAAGGCAGACCAGCCAGTCACCATCCCAACCGACTTCCCATGCGACACCAACAAGACCGAATCAATCAACTCCTATCAGATCCGTTACTCTGACACGGGGATTCATGAAAACCTCCATAGCAACCTTCCCCCGCAAACAATGTCATTTACCCAAGAGCCAATTCCCAATATCATTTCAGAGCGAGCATTAGCACAATACGGCCCCAATGCTCCGTTCCGTCACAGAGAGGTCATTCGTGAATGGGTGGAGGAGATCTTCAACCACGCCGGCCACCAAGACCTTGTCGAGTTCAATACGACGGTTGAGCATGCTGAGAAAAGGGGAGACGAGTGGGTGTTGACTCTACGAAAACTAATCCCCGAGAAAAAGAGAAATCACTGGTGGCAGGAAGTGTTTGACGCGGTGGTGGTGGCAACAGGCCACTTTTCCTTGCCGTATGTGCCTGATATACCAGGACTGGTAGAGTACGACCAAAGGTTCCCTGGGACGGTCAGGCACAGCAAGCACTTTCGCTCCACAAACGAGTTCAAAGGAATGGTAAGAGAACAACGCACCGTTCTGACCCGTCATTATTTGTCCCTTGCGAGCAAAAACAAATGCTGACGAACACTCGTTTGGCTCGCAGAAAGTTGTCCTAGTAGGAGGCTCTGTCTCTGCATTCGACGCATTACACGAGATCAGAACAGTTTCCAAGCGTCCAGTCATCGCATCCCTCAGAGAGCCGCTACCAGCCTTCGGCTGGGGAGCTTTCACCCATCCACATGTGGTTATCAAGCCACCTATTGCTCGGTTTCATGCTGACAGTGGACAAATCGACTTTTCGGATGGAACTTCGATAGACCATGCTGATGTCGTTCTTTTTGCCACGGGATACGACTTCAGCTTCCCTTTCCTAGACAAGTCCAAAGTAGAGATACGGAACAGGAGAATTCGAGGCTTGTATCACCATGTCTTCAGCATTTCAGACCCGACTCTCTCATTTATAGGAATGGTAAGTTATCTTCCCATTCCAGGAATTGCGCCCTGAAAAGGTGGGTTGTGAAGGAAGATACTTCGACTGACTCGAATGCTCTCCTAGGTTGCCGGCGGTCTTACATTTCGTGTGTTTGAATGGCAGGCTGTGGCGGTCGCCCGTGTTCTGGCGGGACGAGCTACGTTACCCCCGCAAGAAGACATGGAGAGATGGGAGGCTGAAAGGATAGCCAAACGTGGCGATGGTGTTGGGTTCTTTTCGATTGCGCAAGACCTTGAGGACTCTTTTGAGGAATTGGGGATGCTGGCCGGCGAGCCAGCCGCTGGGACAACTGGTAGAGTTCTGCCAAAGTATGAACAGAGCTGGATCGAGGCATTTCAGGAGATTGTCACCCTGAGGAACCGGTGGTGGGCACAGGAAAGACTTAAGTCTGAGGCATGTTCCAACCCACTGGTTGAAGGGAAGTTATAAGGCAGGCAAGACAGGCCATCCACTATCAGCCTTGTTTCGAAGCATTAGCTATGTACGATCAGCAAAAGGATAGACTGAGACGACTCGGCTTCCACAATGACGCTCAAGTCTAGGCATGGCGACGTTGCTCATCGCGTCAAGTATCGTTATTCAGCAGCAGCCAAAACGAAGTGCTCTGCTCCATTACACTCGAAGCTCTTCATGGTAAGAGAGCACCTCTCGACGAATAGGGCCCAGCCTTAGACAACAGACTGGAGTGGCGGGATACACTCGCCCCATAGAGAAGCAAGGTGCGATATACAGGGCAATGTTCCCGCAGTAACCAGGCAAGCCCCCTTACAAAGCAAATTTGATATAGATGCTTGACTGGTAGGTAAGCAGTCCGTAAGGTCGATATAACAGGCATTCTCCTTCAACGTAGATCATCTACTTCCTATTAAAGCTTTAAAGGACGCCTCTGTTGAGACCTAATACTACTCCTAGCTGATAGGGTGGTTATGGGCGACTTCGGTGCCTGTACCCAACTTCGACCTACCACCTTTTGAGCTTTTGAAGGACGGCCTTACCAAGATCTGGCGGTGCTGCTTATGTTGTAGGGAGGCTAGGGAGGCTGGCCAGGATGCCCGAGGAGATTTGCCATGCTCGCCGTCCATCAGCAGTGAAAATGGCCCATTTTTACATGCCGAGTTATCTACACCTTATGGGAAGCAATCTTGTGCTAGCAACAGACCGGAAATGCTTCAGCCTGCTGCCCTTTCGAGACGTAGAACTTCTGGACTCGCCAAACGCCGTCTATCTGTGGTCAACTCGTGCAGCAATACCGTCGATTGTACATGTGGGGCGATAGGGGATGCAGCTCCACCAACTATGAGAATCGTCCCCGGCCCAGCAACAAGCATAACATATTTACAAGAGAAACGTAAAGGGAACACTGCCATACCCAGAAATAGATTTATACCCAGGTCTGTTGATGCCCTGCTTATTCTAAAGTCCTCCCACCATCCCTGCTCGGAGTTCTGAGCAAGAACCATGGCGTCCCCGACTATCACCAAAGTCTCCCTCGACGTGCCTGCCCTTGGCAAGGCTACTGGTCTCTGCTTCGACGGCCAGACATGCCAATACTACGGTGTCCCTTATGCCACTGTTCCAGGTCGTTTCAGGCGGCCTCAGCCTGCTCCCAAGCCGTGGACCGGTAACAAGTGGGATGGTACCAAGCTTGGGTCAGCACCACGCACGTTACCCCCTGAGCGACAGGTAATGTTCTAATCACGGTCTTGTAGAGCCATGTGCCCGCAACCTCCAAGAGACTATCAGTATATTCCCAACCCCGAACGGCCATGGGTTGAGAATGCGCCAATATCCAGCACGGAATGCCCAAATCTTCACATCTCTGTCCCCGCACCCCCAGCCGAGGTCGCTGGCAAGCCTCTGTATCCTGTGATGGTCTTTGTCCACGGTGGCGCTTTTGTCTACGGGGCTGGATCTGCCGCGATATACGACGGGAGAAGATTGGCGCAGATATCACAGGAACAAAGCATGCCGACCATCATTGTCACCATCTCGTATCGAGTGGGCGTTTACGGTTTCCTTGCCAGCAAGGAAATCAAAGAATACAACCGCCAGTTTGGCGAGAGTGGTGTTGGGAACTATGGGATTTGGGATCAGATTGAGGCATTGAGGTGGATTCAGGACCACATTCAGGCCTTTGGTGGTGATCCCAGCAGAGTCACCTTTTTTGGCCAGAGTGCGGGAGGAGGTGAGAGGTTTCCCTGCAACTATTGCTGAAGTACGAATCGCTGATCTTCCCCATCGTCAAGTATCCGCAAACATCCACATGCTGCGAGGCGAAAAGCTGTTCTCCTCGGCCATCATACAATCCGGTCTGCTGCCCGTGTGCGGCGTGCTGTCTGAGGAGCAGTACCAAATCATTTACGACAAGCTTCTTGCCGTGCTCGAGATCCCTACAGCCCTCGCACCCGAACAGCGTCTGCAGAGACTTATCGAGATGGACGAGTCGAAAGTGGATCTTGCCCTGATGTCCGTCGGCGTCATCCCCGTCCTCACTCTCTCGCCCTGCGACGACCACTGTCTCCTACCCCAGGCGATGCCCACGTATTCAAGCTACTCGACTTTCGAAGCACCATCTTGGTGCCCGCGCTTAATGATCGGAGATGTAGCCCACGAAACACTGATCTGGAACAAATCCTTCAGATCCCTCGATGCTGGCGAACTCATCTCTCGGATCAAATTGTTCCTCAAAGACGATGTCAAGGCGCAGAAACTCATGGACTTGTATCAAATCACCCCCGATATGGATCGCAATAAAACATTCTACAAGATCGGGAAGTTTACCACTGATGGCTTGTTCCTTGCCGTCCACTGGGCTGCCCTTCGCGCAAATCCAAAGATGTATGCTTATCGCTTCGATGTGCCGTCTCCGTTTGAGACAGACTTCCAGGCACAGGCGCATCATTCCTTGGACAACGTTTTTGTGTGGGGTCTACTCAAGGAGTCGCTTCCACCCAATCAACAGCGTATCTCAGAGAAGATGTCTGAGTCCTGGTTGCGGTTTGCCAATGGCCAGGAGCCTTGGGATCGCTTTGACAAGAACAAAGAGTTCATGGTCTTTGGCCCAGATGACTATGGCATGAGAAGCATATCCGATGATGCTAAAAGGGGTTATGCCATATGGGAGGAGATTGAGCGGGAAGGACTCATGCAAGACTTTGGAGAACTAGCAGATGAGTTGTGTATGAGGCACTCAGAGGTCTGCGATCCCAATGTGCCACCGAAAGAGCTTGTCACGGACGATTTTGTGACCCTGGGAATCAGTACAGGAAACCAACTCGGTGGGTTGCGGATGGACTTTTGATTGAGCTCAAGATTCTCCTACACCATGTTTTGCATCGACTCTGAACTCTCAATCAGGGTCTTGATGTTATCTTAGTATGATGCGAGGGGCGATGGAATAGCGTAGGGCGCTATTTTAGAGGCGCGATAGGGGTTTGGATCACCGGGGTTCCAGACCCATTCTTCGGGCATCGCGCTCTTCACTTTGGTAGTCACTAGGGTCGAGAAATTCTCGAATTGCACAATTCGCCATCCGAACCATTATGGCGAATTCTGGGCCGGTGTAAGAAACGTGTCCACTTTCGGTACCTTGAACTACATGTCCCCTAGTATCCACTCTTGACCCGAGGTTGCCGCCTCACGATGGCCTCCTCCTGGGAGCGACTACTGTGGACGCTTCAACGACATGAACATCCATCACGACCCTCTCGTTATTGGCGCCAGAAGCTTTGTCGACGAGGAGATGCTATGGTAATCAGTAATCATGCCAACGTCAATCATTCTTCGTATGTCCACATTGTAGGTAACCAAAGTGTTTCTAGACGCTGAGGAAATCTTGCAGACAGTGTGCTTGAAGCCATCTGAATAGATCAAGACAGACTCCCCAATTTGGTATATGGATTCAATACACACTTCCTCTTGAGACCAACCTGACAAGCATTGTGGAAGGTTCAATTAAATTGATGCACACCTTGACGACCATGACCTTCATAGACTGCCCATCGATTGTTATATCCCTTCCCGACGTAGATGATCCTCTCCTGAAAGAACTCAAGCCACCCGTTGAGGACCGATGTAATTCTTCTGCCGCCAGAACCAGAATGCACCCATGAAGATTGTCAGCCCCCCTGTGATCAGGCAGGTATAATTCATGTTTTCGGCCGTGACTGGTAGGGAGAAAGGAAAGCAGAAGATGACGACGAAAGCGATCATGTAACCACACGAAAAGGCGTTGACAATATACCCAATGGCGCCCTTCATCCAGAACCACCCAGGGGTGACGTTGGACCTCTTAGTCAACAAGTGCGGCAGAATGGCCGCAATGTAGGAGAGTGACGACAGCACAACATAGGAGTCGACAAACGCGGCGAAGGCCGTGGAGGATCCCACGTAGATTGCGCCAAAGATGATCGTAGCGACACCGACCACCAGAATGGAGTTGAATGGATTCTTGAATCTCGGGTGGATACGATGCAGGGTCTTGCTGAAGGGCGTTGCGTTCTCACGGGACAATGTCCACAGGATACGACTGGCGGTGATACACGCACCGACGGTTGCCGCACAGGCGGGCAGCAGGATCAGGATACTCAATCCGAGGGCTCCGCCAGCCGATCCAGTCGCTTGTCGGTAGATTTCAACCAGCGGCATGGCCAGTGAACTGTCCAGCACATCGTCGAGACTGTCGATGCCGTACAGAATGGTGATCAGGTAGGTGAAAGCGGTGATGAACCCGACAATAAACTGAGTCAGGACCGCCTTGGGAATATTGGCGCTTGGTCTGCAACGCTGGCTGTTAGAAGAGCATAGATCAAGATGGTTAAGGAGGGGAGATCGCACTTAGGGATTTCTTCGGCCAAATGCGAGACGACATCGGGTGTGCCGACGGAGAAGGCTCCGTTCAACATGCCAGCGACAAACACGAAGCCGTTGCTGCTGTAGCCGGTGGAGTTCACCCAGTCACCCCACACAAACCGATGCGAGGCATATGGTCGTCCGTTGACAGCTGGCATCACAGCACACACGATGATGGTGATGAACACCCCCGTCAGGACCAAGAAGCCACCTACGGCCTCCACCATGGGCAGGATTCTGTTCGCGAACAAGACCAGACTGCACGAGATGATCGTGATGAGGAGGTAGCTCACAAAGACATGCCATCTTTGAAGCTCGAAGTCCGGATGAAACAGGGCGTACATGGAAAGAGTCAACTCGGCAACGATTTCGGCCGTGCCCACATATGCGAAAAGCCAGGCGAAAAAGTTCCACCAGCCGGCAAACCAGCCACTGACTCGACCATATGGCCCCGCAGCGACTGCAGCCCAGTGGTAGACTGTCTGCCATCAGCATGAGATCTTGCAGAAGAGAAAGGCAAAGACTCACCTCCACCAGAAGATGGGATTGCTGAAGCAAGCTCGGCAATCGAGGCGGCAACAAACCAGTAGCATACAGACACCACGATGCTGCTGGGGTTAGCTGAATTCTGGGTTGTCGTCGCCTGCTTCACTCACAACTCGTATAGCACACCAGGTGGTCCACCGTTGTAGATGGCAACAACCTAGGTTTTGTCAGCAAACTGATCCTGGTTGACGTCTTGCACTGACATACAATACTACCCCCAATGGTGATCCAGGTGTTACCCGTTGTGACTGCATAGCCATAGAGAGCGATTGGGTTGAAGATTCGCTCAAGCTCTTGCTCATGGCCTGAGGCATTGATCTTGTGCCCGTCGCTGGTTGCCGACACTTCCGCTTCCTTTGAGTGTGGCGCCGCAACCAACTCCTTGGATTCCGGCGTCGTACTCGGATCGGACAGCTCAGCCATTGTAATGCTGGGCCACAACCACTATATCTCCTGACAAGATGGAAGTGTCTGTAATTGACAATTTGCAGCCGTTTAGGCAGTGAAGGTGGTGCCAACTGGGGGAACTTAAATTTATAGAAGCCGAGCGCAACGTGCGAGATTTGAGCAATCAACACATACCAAGTGGCTCAGATAGTCAGTATGGCACAGTCCATCCTAGTCGCGAATAAGAGTCGCTGTTAGGACAAGAAATGAGACTGAGAGCTTGTCCATGCTTAGCTACTGAAGCGTTGATGGCCGGGGTACTTTCGAGTGGAAGGCTATACCCAACAGGGTATTGTGTCGTCTTGGCAGGCCCCATCGTAGATAGGGCACCACAAAAGTGGAGCTGCATTAATTTAGCCCTCTATATTAACATCTTAAGGACCCCTATCGCGACCCACATCTGATAAGAGATTCATAGTTCCCGGCAGCCGGGAATCTGGGACCAGCCTGGATGGATGAACACGGGGTCCTCTTATGGCCCTCGATCAGCCAGGGCCAGACCACTTCAAATGATCTCGGCTTTGGATCATACTGAGAGCACAGCTGTTCGGTGAAATCGGTTGTCGCTTCTCCTGGCCTCGCAAGAACTGCACACGGGTGAACAGCGGTCTTGGTCGACAAGCATACATACATACATAGTCGCCTCGGAGTCTACGCCTTGTCGAGTGAGTCCGGATCGTGAGGTGCGAAGCATCAAGAGTTCTGGAACATGGCGGACAAATATTACGACTATATCATCTGCGGGTATGTTCAATGTCTGAACTCTCAGAAGACTGACTGGCTGATCATAACTAGGGGTGGCACGTCAGGCTGTGTACTGGCCGGGAGACTGGCTGAAAACATCGATGCCCGCATTCTCTTGATCGAGGCTGGGCCAGATAGTGCGGACTTGGAGAATGTGCACATGGTTGGCGGGTACGTGAAGCTTCCACAAGCGACGGTGACTTTGTAACTGAGGCCAACCGCAACTCAGGTGGTCCAACAACTTCGACTCAGAGACAGATTGGAACATCGTGACCGAGCCACAGTCAAGCGCAGATGGTCGCCAGATCAAATGTAGTCGTGGGAGACTTCTTGGTGGGAGCAGTGGTGTCAATGGAACATTGTGCATCCGCGGCGTCAAGCAGGACTTTGATGATTGGAAACTGGATGGTTGGACTGGAGAGGATATGTGGAGATGTATGAACAAGGTTCGTTCTGTGCTGTACCACTGTCAGTCAGGATTGCAAACTAACCGAACGCAAAGTCCGAAACCTTTCACAACAAACCGTGGTTTAATCCAAGTTTCAAGGATCATGGCTACGATGGACCACTTCACTTGGAGCCTCATGATCTGGCGCCAATCTCAGAGTTGGTCAAACAATCCATGATTGAGAAAAGCTTGCCTCTGCACGAAGACATGTTCGCCACAGGCGAGACCTCCACGGGCTGCGGTCATGCTCTTCGAACGGTCTATGAAGGCATTCGGACAACTGCAGCAGATTTCGTAAGTAAGGGATATCGTCGCGACAATGTCACTATCCAAACAGATGCTACCGTCGACAAGGTCATCATCTCCGAAGGTTCCAATGGGCTTCGTGCCACCGGAGTTGAGATGATTACGAAAAGCGGTGAGAAGATCACAGCCCATGCGCGAAAAGAGGTCATTGTCAGCGCTGGTGCCTACGGCAGTCCCGCGATCCTCCTCAGATCTGGCCTTGGTCCAAAGGAAGAGCTTGAGAAAGTCGGCATCACCCCCAAAGTGAATCTGCCAGGCGTTGGGAAGAACTTGCTCGATCATCCAGTGAGTACAACGACAGAAGAGAGAAAGGGGTGATTTTACTAACGTCGGTAGGTGTGTTGGTTCTTCTACGAGGTGGACAGACCAGGTCTCACTCTTGACCATCTCGTCCACCACGACCAGGGGTTTGCATCCTCATACAAACTATACAAAGAAAAGAAGACCGGGGTTTTCTCGACGTTTCCATTCGGGATCTTTGCATACACCCGTCTGGACAAGCAACTCAACGGTGATCCGCTATGGGAAAAGGCGCCTCGCTGGGAAGGTCGGGATGCAATGGGACTGACACCATCCCAACCCAATGTTGAGTTCTTCAACACTGAGATGTATGGGGGTCCCAAACAGTGGGTAGATTTCCCGACCGACCACCGGTACGTGGTGGGCATGTGTACCGTTCTTTTCAGCGCTCGCTCAAGAGGGTCGGTAACACTTCGGTCATCAAACCCCTTGGAGAATCCCATCGTGGATCACCAATACCTGGCCGACCCGCTTGACCTCTTGGTCCTTACGCAGGGGTGCCAAACCATCAACAACATCATGACTACAGGAAGTGCGACCAAAGATCTGATCAAGGGAAGTTGGCCTCCTCGGCGAAGTCATCATCAATATACCTCCCGGAAAGAATGGGAGCCTTATGTCAAGGAAACCGTAACAACGTGTATGGCAAATCTTCTGTTGGTTTATTGATTCATGTGCTAACAGTCTCATAGGCTATCACCCTGGTGGTACGTGTAAGATGGGTCAAATTACAGATCCTATGGCTGTGCTCGATGAACAACTTCGTGTCCGTGGAGTCAAAGGATTGCGAGTCGTCGATGTCAGCGTCATGCCAGAACTTAACAATGGCCATACCCAATCTCCTGCTTATGGTATTGGGGAGAGAGCTGCCGAGATCATCAAGGAAGACTCGAAGAAGGCTTCCAAGTTGTAGAAGTTGTACAGTAACAAGATTACTTGCGGCGTCAGATCTTGTGCAGTCGGTAGGAACAGTTTACAGCTTAGGCAATAAAGAGTCTTTAGTTGGCAGAGAATTTCTTTCGGAGTATTTCTTCCCAATTCGAAAGCCTTCCAAATCAAGGGGTTTAATGATAACACCAAGATCTATAATCTGGAATCTAGTAATGAGAAAACTCATACAGCTACTCCCTCCTGAAACTCCTTGCTGAACTTATAGTCCGTGTATCCCTCCGGCTGTAATACCTCGTAGAATAGTTCCCGGATGTACTTGGTAAGTGGAATACCTTTCTTGATCCGAAAAGGGAGATCCGGGTTCGAGATGAAAGGTCGGCCAAAAGCAATCAACACATCTTTATCCACATATTTGCCATCAACGGTTTGTTTTGCACTGTCCGGAGTGTAACCGCCTGCAATGATGACCGGACTGGTGTTGTTCCATGCATCCACAAACAAGTCAATAGAATCTGTCTGATTTGTGTCGAACAAGCCTGCCACCCTTGCTTCGATGATGTGCAGGTAGGCTAATTTGAGTTTGCGCAGTTCTTGCAAGAGATACGTGAACTGAGGTATCGGGTCGTCCATTCTCATTCCGTGATGTCTATTCCAGGGGCTGATGCGAAATCCGACCCTGTCAGCCCCGATGGCATCTGCCAGGGCTTTAGCCACTTCGATGCCGAACCTGGCTCTGTTTTCAATGGTTCCCCCCCAGGCGTCTGTTCTCTTATTACATACGTCCTGGGTGAATTGGTCCACCAAATAGCCGTTTGCGCCGTGTATCTCGACGCCGTCGAATCCTGCTTCAATGGCATTGATACCGGCTTGACGGAAATCCTGGATGAACTGCAGGATCTCCTCTTCGCGCAGAGGTCGGGGAACCGCATCATCCTCGCTCCATGGAATGTCACTGCTCGAAACCACCTCTGCCCCTCGAAGAACTGCTAAAGGTCTGGCAGCACGCCCCGTCATCCATAGTTGCATGAAAATATATGACCCTTTGTCGTGCACTGCTTTGGTCACAGGTTTCCATTTCTCAATCTGTTCATGCGTGTATATTCCAGGAGTGTTGGGCCAGACAGCGGCACGAACACATACAGCGCAAGCTTCGGTGATCAAAAGTGTCCCTGGGGTTGAAGCTCTTTGAGCATAGAAGTCGACTAGCAAGTCCGTAGGAATAAAGCCATCTTGTGCGCGACGGCGTGTCATCGGTGCCATCGCAACGCGATGTTGCAACTGGCATTGGCCGACCTGGATGGGCGTAAAGAGTCGAGACATGACGAAGATTGGTTTTTGGCTCTCAAGCACAAGATGCAAAGAAAATAAAGGTATTGATGCCTATTCGAATACTCCGTCTATGTGTGTTGTCTTAGTCTTAGTTGAGAGGAGTGCTTTAGTTGTCCCCGGCCTTGTTGCTAAACGAGGCTCTAACACGAGGGACCCAAACAGGGAGATGACAACATCGTCAATAGTCAGATATTAGCGTTTGCTACAAGCACTACGAGAAGGCCTACTGGCACAATATTGAAAGCCAATTCCAAACCCCGACAAGGGGTTCTAGAAGTAGGTGCGTACCGTTGTTCTGATAGTGTTGAAGCTAAAGGGGCAGAACAGAGTATCAATCGCCGGTTATCGATAGGATGATAGGGGTTTAAATAAGCTTGATAAGAGATAGGAAATCCCGATAAACAAACACTAGCACTACTATTACTGTGTCTCTGACACTGATAGGGGTGTAAAGGGTCTAGGAGTGGGTACGTTTGGTTCCCCGGAACTTGCAAGGATACTGAGATATTGTATGTGAAGCCGCGTTTATCTAGCCAAGTGATTGACACTTTAGACACCACTCATTGTCACGCCATAGTAGTTGTACATGACATCCTGTCGCCCACCCGTCACTTCATCTCTTGATCGAACTACCTCCAACCCCGGACGTTGATAGGGGATAGAGGCTGGTCGCTTTTTTGAAGCCTCGTGCACTGACTCGGACAATGACTTGCGTGCTTTTGACTACTCTCTAGGACGTTCAGCTAAGCTTCTGCGGCGACAACCTTGAGGGATACTGTGTACTCTGCCAGACTGCCAGTCAGTGCCCGCCCCGTTCATATCGCACTGTAGGGTACCTCTTCATTGTCACATCTAGATCGCCTAGACCGTTATGGATCGGTACCCACCGTGGTAGGGGAAAAGATCCTCTACCATCGCCGAAAGTCTCTCCAAGCTGAACAGCAATGGACCGCTCGTTGGAGATGGTACTTGCCCGAGGCTCTTCTGGGATGGTCGCTTTCCGTGTCGTCAGAACGACACACCTTATACCCAGCTTGAAGCTGCAAGTCCCCTTGCGGCAAAGTCAGGTCTCAAAACGAGATGAAGGTTAAGGCAGTTGTTGTTGGTGCTGGTCCAGCTGGCATAGCCGTAGTAGGCAACTTACTTGAGCAGCAGAAGTTTCCTATCCTATGGATTGATGACCAGTTCGACGGCGGACGATTGAACAAGTTCTATAGGGAGGTTCCAAGGTATGTTGGTGAACGATACCACCAGTCCTGACAGATGTTATCTGATTCTGCCACTCTAGCAACACCAAAGTCGGGCTGTTCGTAGGCTATGCCAATGGCGTCTCCTCCTTTCGCAGTATTGCAAGGGAGATCCCAGAGCCGAATGCCATCAGCCTTATGAAAAGTCTACCACAGGACAAGACATGTCAGATTGCCAGAGCGGCGGACATGTGTGTGATGCTCACTCAAGGTCTTGATCAATCCAAAGGTGTCTCCAAGGAACTCGGTATGGTCACTGAGGCATCGTGGTCAAAGGTAAGCGGTACTCATCCCATGACCTGGGGAGACGTTATTGATGTTGAATAGCACGACAAGTGGAATGTCACTATCAACTCGGTCAATGGAGAATTCCCGCTTACAATCTCATCTGAGCTCCTTGTTCTGTGTACAGGCTCGTCGCCAGCCACGGTGCCGTTGCCCGTGAAGTTAGAAGAGATCAGCCTAGACACGGCACTCAATCCGCCACTTCTCTCCCGCATGGTCCCTTCCGGCAAATTTTCGACTGTAGGCGTTATTGGCTCCTCCCACAGTGCCATCCTCGTTCTCCGCAATCTTTGCAACCTCGCCAGCAGCACACATCCTGATCTACGCGTCAAATGGTTCACTCGTCACCCTCTACGCTACGCTGAGGAGCGCGACGGGTGGATCCTCCGCGACAACACAGGCCTGAAAGGAGAAGTTGCCTTCTGGGCCAAAGCCAACCTAGAAGACGACATACTGCCCACGTCGGTCGTTGCGGAGTATTTGCAAAAAGTGCCAACGACACTAGAGCATGAAAACATCATTTACCAGACACACCTACCAGCCTGCACCCACGTTATCCAGGCTATTGGTTACCATCGAAATGATATCCCCGTACTCACGGTCAACGGCGTCACTATATTGGGCGTATGTCATAACGCTACGACGGGCGGCTTCACCGATAGGCATGGTGTCACTATCAGAGGCCTCTATGGAGCAGGTATTGCATGGCCGGAGAAAACGGTCGACCCAGAAGGAAAGATCCAGTATGCGGTGGGCTTAGCGAAGTTTATGAAATTCTTAACACGTGTAACACCGGCATGGACTGGATAGATATTAGTTTCGATTGCTATGAATTAGTATTTGGTGCAAGATTGTGAGTCTGAGGGTGCTTGCGCCCTATTTATATTCGGGTTTAGAACCTCGAATGATCGACTCCACGATCAATAAGGACTCGTTTCCAGACGATACGTTTCTCGCCAATCTTCTGAAGCGACAGATTTGCTCACGATGTCAGGACAATGTGTTGAGTTCAGCAGACAGCAGAGATGAGGCGGTTGAGATATATAGATAAAACACAGCGGGAGATTTCACTGTGTCCTTGAACATCTCTCGGCTTGGATGGCATATGAGTTGTGAAGTAAACATGATGCCTGATCTATCATCAGCCAAAGCCCTTGATTACGAAGCATCCTGTCAATATGGCTTGTCTCCCGTCCGGGCTATTAGAAAGTATGTGATTTATTTCCCTATCATTCCCAGTCTCATCCAGGACTGAGAACAAATGGAGCGAAGCTGCATGGCGCATGAAAAATATAGCCAGAGGTCAGCCACCAGGAGCCTCCGCCTGCGAGCAGAAACTTGGCAGAAGAGGGTCCTTCGTAGGTACGGCGGCGCAATAACAAGTTAAGTCCAACACCAATGTCTGCACTCCCTGGTGACCGACGTTGCGTAGCTTGCCTCGCTGTATGTCACAGATGGGGGCCGGGGTCGAACCGAGCTGGACGTCCAAACCCTCTCAGCTGTGGTTCAACCAAAAAGAGATTCGGCCGCCAGACTTACGTCTCAGGTGTCGAGATCTTTTTGCCCGTCTGCGCACGCTGTATAGCATCGGACCCCAGCCGGTGGCGGTCTCCTCATGTTTGGTCATCAACTCCGGCCAATGCATGAGCGTAAAGGCTTTCCTGCATAATCATGTGCTGGTCAAGTTGTTGCATCCTTTGGGGTCCCTGATTGGCTCTGCGCTTGCTGCTGGCTCGCTGCTTTAAGATTCGCGATCTGATCATCCAGGATTGCAATTTCCACGTCCAGTTTGAGAAGCTTCTCCTGCAGGAGGCTTCCATACTCCTCGTCTGTCAGGGACTTCATCGGCATCAGGCCTGCCAGCTTCTGTTTCCAGCCCGAAGACACACTTTGGTCTGGCGTAGAGTCGTCCATGGTGTTGACGACCGCTTGGGAGGCGGCCGCAAAAACTCCTAGCATAATGCTTCCTGGAATAATGCTGCCTCGGGGCACTGATACAGTCAGACCACGCTTCCTGACTTGGTGCATGTCACTCACAAAAAGCTGAAACCACTGCCCCGGTACAAGCTCCCGCAAGACCGCTTGCAGCGATTCGCTCGATCCCTCGATCCCGAGACAAGGGGCCTGCAAGAAGCGCATTACGACAGTCTGGGAAGAAGTCAGATTTGTTTCGGAGTACATAAGTAGGGAACGGACAGAAAAAGGCCGTTCCTCCGCAGAACCATTGTATCCCGGTCAAGGTCGTGTAAGTTTTTGGCCGCGGCGACTGAATCAAGACTGAGACTATCCCTCCATATGCAACACCAAGGGCCCCTAGGAGGACAAGTCAGCAAGACGGCACCAGGAGATATTCCTCAAATAAGTACCTGTAGCCACGCCGACACTCAAGGCAGGGTAAAATGGGCTCACCAAGGCCCTCTCAAGGGTCTGAGACTGGCCCTCTGCCATATTGGCATGGACACAGGAGGCTGTTAAGGCTCCTGCCGGACCACAACAGGCAACAACTCTGATGGCGCAAATCAGATCACTGACCGCGAAGAATCGTCATGGACCAAAATACGCTCTCGTCACATAAAGGTCCTCACTGCCGGGCGCGGTCATCCGCGGCTAAATCTGGTTGTACGCGAGGTTTCCTCCAAACTTGAAGTCCGCGCCAAGCCGTATACACGCGATACCCGATCTGGAAGCGGCTTGGGAAGAAACTTGAACTTCAACTGCAAAGAAGCAGGCCCTCGACACTTTTCAGGCGTTTGCTCCAGCTGTGCCTACCCTCAACGCGCCTAGATTCTTACTTGCACACGTCCGACTTGCTCGCCTTTGTCCAGCATCAGTGCATCTCTGCATTTACCCGCATCCGAGTGCGATCCCCGACAACACTTCAGCCGGTCGCACACAGTTCAGTGCGCCTGCTGAGATTTCGCCATCATGGGTATGCCCACATCTCAAGATGCCGCACAATCTTCGGGCGGTCTCAAGATGTTTGGAAACGAATGTACTAACTCTGGCCAGGTCCAAAAAAGAACCAGAACCAGAAGATGTCCCTAGGGACCTTCTTGCAGGATGAGAGTGAGTAACGGTCAGATCGGTCGCAGCCGATCTATGTCGCTGACCGGTCACAGATTTTGGCTCATGGGCTGATGAGATGGAGGACATGCCCTTGCCTTGTACGTTCACACTTTGTGCATGATGCCGCAATGCCCCTCGTGGTACGGTTCCGATGGCTGACTATACTCGTGAACATAGCCTCAGACAGTCGACCTAGCTACGGAGGCGGAAGCGGCCCACGAACCTTCGGCCCATCTAGTGGCATGGGCAATGGATATTCGGGTGGGTTTACTTGCGTCCACATCGCACGGGGGAGAGAGCTGATATAATGGGAGAATAGACCGACGAGACACATACCAGACCCGCGAACAACTCCCGCTTCCTACCCAACCTCCGTTTACCGCCCACTTGGCAAATCTATCATTTGACGCCACTGAATCAGACGTCAGTGACTTCTTCAGGGAGTGCCAGGTTACAAGTGTCCGGATCGTTGAAGACAAGCTCGACCGCAAACCCAAAGGTTTCGGTTACGTTGAGTTTGCGACACTCGATGGCTTGAAGGCTGCATTGGACCTGAGCGGCAACAACTTGGCAGGCCGTCAAGTTCGCGTCAGTGTTGCAGAACCTCGTAAGTCGTGTAGAATGAAGTTCATGCACGGGCTAACACCTTTCTAGCGAAAGATAGACAGGACACCCGAGACTTTAGCGACTGGTCGAGGAAAGGGCCTCTTCCGGACCTGCCAAGAGAACAACGCAGAGTTTCTGATCGACAAGGTGGATTTGGCGGTCGCAACTTTGACAACACATCAGATGCGGGAAGCGACCGAGGTGGCCGACGTGGATTCGACCAAGGAGATGGGAAGGTCAGGGACTTTTCGAACTGGGAGAGAAAGGGCCCTTTGTCACCTAGTGCGGCTGCACCAACCTCTCTGCGTGAAGGAGGTAGACAACATAGCAAGGACGGTCCCGGAGCCTTCCGCCGGAACTCACCTGCTTGGGGTGAAGGGCGATCTCAGGATGGCTCCCGGCCACCGAGGCGTGAGTACACTGAACGGCCACCCCCGGACCGGCAACCTACAGCACCTGAGCTCGACAACCAATGGCGAGCAAGAATGAGACCAGACCCTCCGGCCAAAGCACCAACTCCTGAAGCCAGCGAGCCATCCTCTCCGGGCCCGGCCGCTGCTCCAACAACCAGACCGAAATTGCACTTGCAGAAGAGGACAGTCTCTGAGGCAGAGCCGTCGCAGTCTCCTGCATCCGGCGGCGATGCAAAGGCTAGTCCCTTTGGAGCGGCCCGCCCCGTCGATACGGCTGCTAAAGAGAAGGAAGTTGAGGAAAAGCGGCAACTTGCCCTTCGGCAGAAGAAAGAGGCAGAGGACAAGGCCAGGGCCGAGAGGGCCGAAGAGAAGCGTCAGGCAAGGGAAAAGGCAGAGCCTGAAAAGTCCAAGGAAGCGCCTAGCAAGGAGGCCAAAGAACCTAATCCCGTGAAGGAGGAGGGTGAAGAAACAACGCAACCCCCTGCTCCCAAATTTGATATCCTCCGTCGCGCCGACAGCGGTGTCAACGACATGCTTGCAGAAGAGGAAAATGAGGAAGAGGGCAACGTTCAACTCCCGGTCGATGACAAGGCGGTCAAGCCCAAGGAGGTGGTGCAGGACCCCGCTTCCACCAAATCGAATGGTTCTTGGAGAAGTGCTCAGCCTCCACAAGCACCTGAGGGAAGCACAACCGCGGCATTGGAAGAAGATGGCTGGAGCACGGTGTCAAAGCCGAACAAGCAGCGTAACAGCCGTCGGAACGTGCCTCACCGAGCCATTGCGTCATGAACGACAGCTGAGGTCCAGTCAACCTACTGCCGGTCATCTTTGATAAACGAAATCAGAGACCGATGTCGTGTTCTGTGTACATCTAGTGGGCTTCTCCCTTCAGAGTCTGGCCAGCCCATGGCGGACTCGGATCACAGTATGTGGGAGGCCAGATTTCAGCGTTTTCTTGGCTATCTCTCTGCTCGGCCTTTGACTGCTTCTTCGAACCAGCCATCGCAGGGTTTGCTCGTTTCCTCGTTTCCTCGCTTCGTTCAGCATTCAGGAGTTCGGAAAAAGTGCGGGCGTTACGACGGACAGGGTTGTGGACAGGGACGTAATTCGAAAAGATTCGATGGGCAGTCTCTCTGCTCGTAGTCTGCCACATGTCACTGGCCCTCGCCCGAAGGTAGCAGAGCACAAACACTCCTTAGAAGAATAGAAACAGATTGGCTTGTCCGGGAGATCAAGTAATAAGATTGTAAGAATAGTTCTATCGTCGGGGCGTACGGGAAGACACCCTCTACTACTAGTACGGACGATGGTAGCGTCACGGAGTGCATTAGAACTTAGCCAATCATTACGCCTGCCAAGATTAGTGTTAGTCATCTAAGTGTCCTATCACGTGACGGTCACTGTCCCTGCGGTACTAGTAGTACATAGTGGTAGCAGGGCAAAAAGTGAAGGGCGGGCGCCCGCCCAAAAAAACAAATCGCTTGCGCCGTCACTGATTCGAACCTCATCACTTCTGTCTCATGTCTTGCAACACTCACTTCCTTCCACAATTTTGACATGGAGCATAAACGATGGCGAAGAGCCTGGATGATTTGATCCAGCATCTGCTTGAGGAGATCGCCCTTAGCGGAAGTCAAGGTCAGTAGCAGCCCTTCAGCGCCCGCGCAGATGAGAGATTCGGGTTTCGTGGCTCAGTGGCAAGGCATGGTCGATCCTGCATCTTCCTTCAGAGCTGCTCCTCCGCCACTGACCATGCCATGCCCACCCTTGTCTCTATCCACTCTGTCAGCCCCATTTCTTTGTCCTATCCCCGTCGCGTCCTCCTGTCCTCAGACATCAAACAATGCATTGTCGACGCTGGAAAGATTCTCGTGTTGCTGACAGATACGCTCATCTCTAGGTGTGACCATCAACGATATCGCAGCCTTCACCTCTGCCTTCTATCATGAACCCAACAATGACCATCCCTCCGGTTCGGCCGCCGCAGAACCACTCCCAACCGACGGCCTTGCTGTAGACCCACCCTTTCTGGCTAAGATCTGGACATGGCTCAGACGCCATCCAGATGTGTCCATTGGGCATGATAGGGAGTACAATGGAATACCTCTGGCCGAAATCGAGCGCCGGTTTCCTGGTTATCTCAGTGCCAGTAGACGAGAAGGGGACCCTGCGAACGAGACTGACCATGATGACTCGGACGGTCCACGACAAAGCGACTCATCTCCAAAACCTCGTCTGGCCACCAAACTTGCTGATGTAACCAAGGGCCCTCGAGTCCGTGTCAATGTTGAGCGCGTCTACGAGGCACTATGCGGTCATCCCCCAGACTCTAGCAAAGTGTCACCCTTAGAGTTTGATCTTCTGTCGCTGATCGCGCCAGCACGGTCGAACGGTATTCTTCAGGGTGATCTTCGTCAGGCGTCAGGACAGGACAAGCGGTCCGTACCCAAACGAACTGACGCCTTGCACAAGAAGGGTTATATCGTCAAAGAAACTGTCTACAGAAAAGGTAACAGGACAAGCCGATTGATTCTGAGAAGGTTTGCCCCCGATGTTCTACGAAATGCAGACTCACCCGTCCGAGGGTCCACTGTACGGGACGTGGTGCGAAGAATCTGTGACGTACTATCCCGCCAGAACCTCATTTCTCAGACCAAACTTGCCGAAGACCTGAATCTAGAGTCTGCCGCAGAGTCTGCCGCGCTGGTGAAAATCCTTCGCCGACTAGAGCACCTCAAATGCGTCAAGAGAGCGAGGACTGCCACCGGACCTTCTGCCACTGTGCGAGATCTCCAACACTTCGTCCAGCTTCTGCACCTTCCCACGCCTGAGGACCTAGAGCGGTTTGATACAGAAGACTTGACCCTTGAGCAGCCACTTCAGGGGATACTTCCTACGACTGGATCGGCAGACTATGGCGGTGACATTGTCGCCTTTCCTGCCACAGAAAATCAGGAAGGAGAAACCGGGACAACGCGCCACATGGCACGATGGAACCCGGATCGTCCTATGCCCAACGTCGTGGTTGATGCTGTTCAACTCATGGGGATGTCGGGCTTGTCGAACTGGGTATGTCGGTAATCTCGAGTGCGTCACACTTGATTCTAACCTGAACAGGATGCCAGGCGAATGATAACTGGCGTTTTCGTCCGTCGTACATTGGAATCATTGCTAAATCGGATATCGTCAGGATCGCTGATCGTCCAACCACCGCATTTTCGCCACCTAGCGGTTGTCCGAGTGGCTATAGTCGTGGATGGCGTTGCTCAGTACAACCATTACTCCTGGGACGTGTTCCGCCAGATGGCAGAAAAGGGGGAAGTGGACATCTCTCAGATACCAGGTGCCAAGCAAGCCCTAGAGGATGTTGTGCCAACTGACCCTGAACGAACACCCGATACAACTTCCGTCACCTCTGTCATCAAAAATGATCAGTTCGGATTTCCCCTTCAAGCCTCCCCACCCCTTCAATACAGAAATGGTGAAGCAAGTTTCGAGGACCTCATCCGGTCCGTTGCGCCTGGTGATGTTGTTCCTCGTCTCATGGAACCAATTATTGTTGAGAAAGACGGAGTGTTGTCCTTGGCATATCGCGAAGGGGTCACGGCCCAGCACAAAGCCCAGCACAAGGCCGGGAAACGTGCTTCGATCCTGTCAACTCAATCACCTCTTCGAACGTCTGAAGCGCCAAAGAGTATCGTGAAGAAGGAAGATATCCCGCTTGGTCGTCCTCGCAAGTACTTGAAAGGCACTGAAAAGTTTTGGCGATTGCAATTCCAGCAAGCCAGGATCAACTCAGGTGCATCGTCTACTACATCTGCAAACAAGAGGGGATTGATGCAGGATCCGGCCGGCCTTGCTCTGTATGCACGTCGGCCTGCTGATTTTGACCAGACCTTGCTCCAGGCTATTGAGGCCGGTTTACCGATCCCTGGACGGCCTGACGACATCAGCGATGCTTGGGTTGTATCGACAAGAAACGTTCTTAACCGCGACTTGAATGGCGTGTTTCTGACGCCCCAAGGCGTACGTTCCGACTATGCAAAATTCAAATCTCAGATCATGATCATCAAAACCCCGCGTCTGAAACAGGTTGACCTGCATGATCGAAGCAAAGCGCATCCATACCAATTCATGTCCTCAATGGCAGCACACAGTTTTGCATACCGGCGCTTTTATCCTAGTATGCATATTACGAAACAGTCGCGTCAAGGCAGAGTGGCCTTGACCAACAGATCAAGGTCACCGCGGAGGGAGAAGAAGATGTCCGCCCCACCACTCGGTGTTTTTTCCGAGGGCCCTGCATCCCAGACGTCCAATACGTCTTTGCCAGGAGACCTGGAGACTGAGCCCATGCTCACCGATACCGCCATGGAAGCCACCGACGAAGAGCCGCTACGGAGTCGGCAACCCACCGAAGACGTAAAGTCCTTCGATCGGCCATCCATGATTCCAGCGGAACCCCGCCGAACGGCACCACACAGCCCCCTATCCCTCAGAGAAGCAACTTTGCCATCCGAAAATGACCTGAATGATCTCGCTGAGCAAATTTCTGCCCCGGCAGCTCGACGAGCTTCAAGCCCGCAATTGGAACCACCACACTTGGGCGCAGACATGATACAACCGTTGGAGGCTATGCACTCTCCGTTGTTGCACGGTGTGTCTCCGGCCAAATCCACGACTCAGGGTGATGTTATCGAGTTAAATAATCAAGATCTTACGGATGCCGTTCCTCCTGCTGTAGCGATTCGACGACAATCTCTTGCGGCAGCATGGGTCAGTCAAGATAGTCCTCGATCGTTGCCGGCTTCACTGGAGGTTGATGAGGCGAACAACCCATCATCTGCTGGTGCGAAAGCTTCAATTGTTGAGATGGGAGACAGGTATTTGAGCCAAAATTCCCAGGTTGGAGAGCTCAAGGAGAATGAGCTTCAGCCGTATGACCCGTCCGGGGCACCGGTGGTAGGTGATGCCCTCGCTCGTGCGAGCAAAGGTCCTTCGAGAAGAGGTGTCAAGAAGTGTGTATCACGCCATAAGGCTCAAGACGACGACGTCTCACAAATGAGCGGCTCAGAAGTGGCTGGAACTCCTAGGAAGCAGAAGAAATCGGGTACAGGCAAATATACGGCTGGGGCGAATGCTTTATGCAGAAGTATTGTCCTACAGCTCGTCACTGAAGCATCTGGGATAGTGCCGAATGACCCGTCCACCTTGAAACGCATCTCAGCCGCTCGGTGGCAGGAAGCTGGGGCAGAGGATCGTCCATTACTCAAAGCCGTCAAGGCGGCGATAAAATCTCTTTGCCAGTCAGGCAAATTGAAACAACTCACATTCACGTTCCGTGGAAAGAGCGGCAACATGATCAGACGGGCGGTTTTATTCTTGCCGACGATTAGTCCTCTCTCCAATCTCGTTGAAGATGTCAAACAGAAGATGATCGATGCAGATCCCACTGATTACATCCCCCCAGAGTGGGTGGCGGAGGGTTTTCGAGCCCCTTTGATAGGAAAGAACGCTCCACGCATGTTGATTGAGGAGGAGGACGTGCCCTCGCCATCGCCAAGAAGACGACGGGTATCTTCTGCAATGACCGAGACAACCGTTAACTCGGAGTCTTCAAGAGGCGCTAGAAGAGATTCCCGGAGCAGAACGAGAGAGCTTAGCCAGTCGCCGCCTCCTCGGGTGACCGCTGCAACAGGCTTTTTAACACTCAAGGTTCCTTCACTGGGTAGGCTTTCATCTGTGCAAATATTCAATTGGAGGACAGAAGCACCGGTAAAAGCTTTGCAATTTGAGGCTGTCACTACAAAATCAAGGCAGTCTAGGTCAGCGGCTGGTCGAGCACGAGGAAGAACTGGTCGGAAACCAACCACGCGTCCAGCAGGTCGGAAGGTCATGTGGGCGAACCAACAATGTCAGGAGTTTCCGTCATCATTGGAGGATATCCTCCGGCTACCCGATCTCAAGATCAGCTTCGACGACATCCAGTCTGGCGACTCCGAATGGCAGCGATTTGCTTGCGAGGTCGAAGGTGTTCGTGCCTGGGAGGGTCAGGAAGCAGAATCATTTCAGTTGGATCGCTTTCAATACGCCTTTATCAACCACACGGTCCCTCCGGCACTCTACTCCGCTTCAGTCCAACCCGGGACAGTTGAGTTTGCGAGCTTGATCTCGTTTGATGAAGATGGCTCTGAAGTTGAAGTACCATATCCTCCCGAGGAGTCTTGGGCAGTCTTCGTATCAGCGCTTCAACAACCCCCCGAGTTGACTTCGCGGATTGCAGGTAGGCATCCACAAGAACCAAGTACAGCACCGCCACCCGCAAAAGCAGGCAGAGTCCGACGAACGATTCGACCTACTAAGCGTAAGCGATTGGCGGATGGCGAAGTTGGCGACGAGGATACCTTCGTGCCCCAAGTCAAACGACGAAAAGCAGGTGTCAAAGGGTCCGGTACTCCTCGTCCCCGACGTAGGCTTCCACCAGCCAAAAGTGACGCTCCCACGACAATATCCCGAGGTGTCCAATACCTTCGAATCTTGCCGGAGGAGACCATCTACCGTATTGCTGTCTCCGTGGTTGTAGTCCGCACCCTGGCAGGAGGAATTGAGAGTTACGTTGATTGGCCCCTGGTCATGACCCTTTTCCCAGACCAGGAGGAAGAGTTCATTCGGCGTCGCTGGAAGACGTTGTTGTCCAGATATCGCAGTGACATCCGTGGACTTACAGAGAACCTTCAATGGAAATACCTGGAGGCGTTGGAAGCCGGAGACGTACCTTCTGTCAATTTCCAAGACCTCAAGGCGACAGATTGGCGGGGAATAGTCGACTGGGCACTCAACAACCTCGACAAGTTCAACTCGAGACATGCTGATGACCTCCCTGCTACGCGCGACAGATTATCTGAGACGGTTCAGATGGCGTTCAATGAGCCCAAACGCTCCTACCATCTCCTTACGTACAACGCCAACGTCACCAATCCTTTCAAAGAAGACGTCAGCTGCTCCATTGTCTTTGGAACAAGGTCTACTCTTCCACCTTCCGCGACAGTCGTACCAGGTCTTCACTATGCTCCGCGGTACGAGCTCGGAAATGCAGACGCAGACCTCCGTCTTGCGAGATCGTGGGTCTTCGCCACGAGTCTTACTCCAGAATCAAGGTTTGACCCGAGTGCGACCCATGCCAAGCTCTCGACCCTTGCCTCGACACCTGAAGAATGCGAAGCCCTTCTCAGCCGTGCCGTTAGGGTGCTTCGGGAAGAGAAGCTTCTTCAGCCTGCTCACCGGCCGTCGGGACAAGTTTCCAGCGTACGCGGCTGGGAAGGAAGCCGGAAACTATTTGAACTCTTTGAAGAACGAAGAATGATCAATGTCAATATGCTTCGGCGTGCTGTCACATACAAGCTAGCTATTCTCGACGAGGCCTTCCAGAAAGGTGAAAGTGTGGTCGTGGAAAAGCAGAGCATCGTGGATGATGGCGACATGGTGGCTATTCTAAACCTTACGGCTGCTGGTCAGATCACGGCCAAACCTGGGACTGATGTGCCTGACTCGCGATATGGCATAGACCACGAGCGGATTGGGTACCGGACACGAAACATGGACAAGAAGTTGCTCAATTTTAGTGCCGTGCTTGTACCAACGGAAGCATACGTCTTCGGCAATCCCAGACACGAGCAAGGCCGGCAACCCCCGATTCCACGGGGTCAGGCGGACGAGCCCAAGGGTCACATTCCGCCGTGGATTGACATCCATGGCAATGTTCAACCTGCGCTGTGGGAGATGTTCCTCGTAGGCGTCATTGGGTTGATAGTGCAGCTTCCCGGTGTCACATCTGTGGACATTTCGCGAGCGCTGGGCTATGCACTGGACCATACCGAGGTTGAGCTCATTCTGGACTGGTGTATACAAGAAGGGTTTGCCCAGATGGATATGAAATCGAAAGGATATGAGACGACAGAAGATTGGTGGTGGTGTATTGCTACTGGGCACGGTGAACATGAATTTCATGGCGAGAATGAGGCGTTATTGGTCTGAGACAAATTCCATACAATGGAGCGATGTGATCACGGAAGGCAGTCCCAGCTCCCTGGGTTGGGGTTCTCGCAGGTCAATGGCGCAAAGGTGTTGGTCTTTTTCGGCGCTTCACGGTTGGAGGCATACTGTTCGGAGTTGGCGAGCGTTAAGGGACTGAGAACCCCAGCGATATGATTGACGAGGCGTCACTGCACATCTTGACTCGGCGATCCCTGGCGCGTGGTCGCATAGACAGGCAGGGTGCAAATGCATATTGATAGCAGAGATAGCCGTGATGGTTATCAACATGTTTCAGTTGACTATGTTCGCATGTATGATCATGGGCATTTGATTGTTACCTTGATGATTGTAGGCATTGTAGAATAGTGGCAGGATAATGCGATGCCACTTCGATTTGATGGTCGAGGTCCCCTTTGGACCCCTGATCATCGTCAGCCTTGTCGCAGGGGCACGTGATAGCTTATGTAAGCTAAAGCTTCGACCGACCTCGAGCAAACCTCTTCTTGTCATGATGGCAGCTCTGGTCTACGGTCGAGATACTTCGTCCACTCCGTTTCCATGCACGGCGGTGCCAGACCATGTCTATACGAGTCGAGCATGAGACATGCCCAACGATAGGAGCAGCAGCAGCAGCAACGATATTCTCAAGCCTTCATCAATCGGCTCGAGGGTACACTCAGCTCCGCGCGCATCCTCAGGGACCATTTACTCCAAGACAGTTTCTGGGGCTTCCACTGGATCAAAGGCTACACAATCACCGCTGTCCTGCGTCGTCCTGGACCAAACACAACACCAAGCGCAAACCTGACTCCAGGACCAAGACAACAACAGCAACAACTCCACCAACTCCACCAAATCGTTCACTCTCGCCCCCGACGTCCTCAACATCGTAAGCTTGTGTAATCCGTCCGAGCCGGCCTTGATCACCCCGCCGCCCGACTACCCTTCCGGGAGCGACGCTTTTGATGACGACGCACCGGGGTGCCTGGACAACGAAGGGTTTCTGTGCTCGACCGACTGGTCGGATGTTTTTAGGAAATACGACCTCGAATACGGGTGGACTATATGGCCATCGATGCCGGGTTGAGTTGTGACGCTTTACAGTTCTCTGCGCCAGGTTCAGTCTCCCATCCCCTATCCCCTCTCCAAGGTATTATGGCAGGATGTGCAAGTCAAGCCAGTCTGTGTATGACTTTTCCTTCCCCTCAGAGAAGGAAAAGAGAACGATAGCCTATTTTGCTCTGCGGTACTAGTACCTCATACGGCAGAAGTACCCTACCTCGCAGGGAAGGAAGGAAGAAAGAAAGAAAGGGAAATTGGTGCAACCCCATGACCAAAGGCGTACTTCGATGGCTCTTGGACAAGAGGACGACGATACAGATGCGTGTGATACTCAAGTCTACCAGATGGAAAAAGTGGTAGTTCTCGTTTCTTTGTAGCGTTCGCAGCGCTTCATTTGTCCGGAGCAGACGTTTTCAGACTAGGCGTGTTCTTGGTATTGACATTCGGAAGATTTTTGATCTCGGAATTGGAGAGACATGCAGATCCCCGTCAAATATGTATAAAATGGTTTCGGGATGGCTTTAGGTCTCGTCCCCTCTGCATGCCTTTGTCGCCGAGTGTGCTATGGCTGGTTGGGACTAACCTTTCCGAGTCTGCTCGACTCTTGAACGGTTCCCACCAAGGATCCGGGTCTCCAAGCCTAGACCTCGCTGTGAGTGATGACGCCACCAACGACCACAAAGAGAAGGGAAGGCTATAGACCGACCTGCTCGGATCCTGAAATGTCGAATAGAGTCTACGCATTGGTACGAAGCGGGTGTGCTTGGGCTTCCACCAGAGTCGAGGGCCGGTCCTAGCTTGGGAAATAGACCCCGGGCTCAGTCTTTAAATATATCCCAGACCTTGTGCTTCAGTGATCGAGAATCCTTGACGTCTTGTCGCGCCGGGGCGACCCATTCTCTGCGGTCCGAGAAATCGACTTCGTGCAAGCGAACCCTGGAGACACGATTAGCACACCGAGCAATTCATGGAACAATAGTATGGCTCTGTGCCATAGCATCAAATGAGAGTGTGTCCCAGCCACGACCGAACAACGATGAAGCGTCGAAGATGGGAAGTGTAGCCACAGAAGAGGCAAGATGAAGCATCAATAAAGAAACGAGAAACTCGAAGAGGTAAGCAGGGGGGTCACAACATACCAATGCGTCTTAAAGTAGTACTTATATCCAAAGAACAGGATAAAGAACGTCGGGATCGTGATGTAGCACGCTATAAAGGAGCGCCAGTTGAATGGGTGTTTGAACACCACATACCCCTGGATCAGCAGCAAAAACACGTTGAAGACGAAATTGGCCCGGTAGATCCAGATGCTGCCGAACGCGCGGTAGGGGAACGTCTTGACGTCGATGCCCTGTTTGTCGGCGGCGGCGCGGATGCGCAGGTGCGTGAAGACAATGCCGGCCCAGGCGATGTAGGCCGCCGTGCCGCCCACGCTGGTCATGTACGAGAAGACTTGGCCGGCGCTTAGTTTGCGGTTCATCAGGCAGAGGAAGCCCCAGAGGTTGGAGGTGAGGATGGCGACGTAGGGGACTAGAAATCAAAAAGTCAGAAGAATGTCCATACAGAGACCGATCAAAAAGTATCGATGAAGATGATGGCGTGGTATCTGGTGTGATGATGATATATCTCGAGAGTGATATGGTCAGAGTTCAGTTTATGACAGTGCGTCTCATTCCCTTCTTTCTGCTTACCTCCACGGGACGTGGTCTTTGCAAAGATCTTGGGCGCTCGTTTCGTCAGCGCCAACGAGTAAATCGTGCGAGACTGGACGTAGACGACGCCGTTGGCGGCAGACACAAACGCGACGGTGATCAAGGCATTGACGAAGTGGCCGGCTGTCTTCCATCCAGCGGCGACAAACCCAATAGTAAAGGGCGACGATGCGACCACCGAATCTGCATTGAGAAGTTCCGGCGAAGATGATGGGCAGATCAGGCCCTGGAAGAACGGCATCCCGATGTAGACGACAAGAATGCGGTATACCACGGAGTTGATGGCCTGTAAGACATCGACATCAGCATGACATGGACCACTAGCTAGTCAAAAGAAGCAGGGACATACTCTTGGAACATCCTTTTTGGGATTCCGCGACTCGCCTGCAGCCAGAGAAATGATCTCGGTGCCGACATAGTACGCGGCTGCTAGCACGAAGACCTGGCCGAATCCGTCAATGCCGTGGATGATGGGACCTGATTGACAATTGTGTCTGGTTAGCTAGGTAGGCAAGAATGCAATACACGGGACTCTGCCGTACCGTTTGGCTTTGTCCAGTATCTGAATCCGACGTAGCCACCACCAAACCCGCCTACGTTTGCCACGATGGAGAGGATGAAGAGGATGATCAGGGACAGAAACTTGAACATGCCGAAGAAGTACTCCAGCTCGCCGTAGACGTTGACACCGAGAAGCGTGATGACTGAGAAGACCGCCCAGAAGATCAACGCCCAGGCGTAGGACGGAAAGGATGATTCTGGGACCCAGTAACGGAGGATCAAGATTGCGGAGTTCCAGTCTGTGGGAAAGTCAGTCAATGGCTGCGGCGCCGGTGTGTTTCTGTTTCGGGGCATTTCAGACCTGAAGCAAGAAAGACGCTCCACATGATATAGTACAGCCAAGACATGGCAAAGCTCAGTGCCGGGTCGACGAAGCGCCCAGCGTGCTGTGAAAGGAAGAGTCAGTCAGACGCTGCACTGAACCAAGCTCCCGCAAAATACCATGTGAATGTGTGTCTCACCTCAACGAATCCACCGTGGATGGGGAACAAGGTGGTGAGCTCGCCGACGCTCTGCATGAGCACCCATACGGAAATCCCTGAATACCTATCAGTCTGTATGGAGGGAAGCTCCCTTGGGTGTTTCGTACCAACGATGATGAAGCCCAGCAGGGCGCCCAGCGGACCAGACAGGAAGATGGCATAGCCCAAGCCGTAGAAGGTGCCTGGCCCGATGATGCTGCCAAGTGCAATGATGACAAAATGTCTCCCCTTCAACCCTCGCCGTAGCCCGTCGTCTATCACGTCGCCGGAAACATCGCGACCGGGACCATTGCTGTCGGGCGGCACATCTGTGGCCTCGAAGGCCGACAGATTCTTTTCCAGAGCCCCTGCAAAGGTGCCCAAGGGCACTCCATGAGTGTGCGCGACCGACGAGGAGAAGGAGTCAATCGAGGTCGGCATGTTGATGTTGGCTGTTTTCGTTTCCTGCGAGAGGGTGAGGCTGGGATTACCACAGTTCAAGAATGGTCCTTTCCTCTAGGTGCCAGGGTCTCTGCTCTTAAAAGGATCCCACGCCGACTTGGGGTCGGTGTCCCAGCGTTGCGGAAAGCCCTCGCCAGTCCCCACGTGGACCGATCCGCCTCTCGCGTGAAGAAATCTTGACGATGGAAGCGAGATGAATTTTTGGGGCTCGCCATGCGTGACTTGCAATGAATCTTGCACCATCGTAGTGGGCAACAATAGCATCCAGTGTTCAGGGACGCCTATTGCAGGAGACGTGCACCTCGAACCCCTGTTTTCCCGACTACTCGGGTCCCACTGTGAGCACCGTATCGTATATGGTTATATGGCCAAAAACGGTGGCGCAATATACGCTTATGCTGAGTGATCTTGTAGAAGGTAAGCCTCGCTCCACCCCAAGGAGGATGTCGGTTGCCATGGATTCATTGAATGGCAGTATTTTGTCTGATGATGGCCGCTGTCAACCAGTCACTGATGCTTACCACTGGCAGAGTCCACAGAGAGCTAAGCACTGACGGAATCTTGATGAGCTTCAGCTGATGGTTGAGCATGGCATCACCAGGTTCTTCCATGAGGGAGTCCATAAGGATGCCCAATTTGACTGAGGGAAAGGCGACATGAGGCTACAACTGTCAACGGTAGTGACAGTAACGCGCTGGCTCGATTGAATTTTCCGTCGATTTCAAGCCTGAACAAGCAATAGATGTGTCATAAGCGTGGTGGTACACTCCACGGACCTGGGCGCCAACATATGGTTTAGTGGTGCCATCTCAAAAGGGTTGTCTGAATAGCTTCATCTCTCCCTGACGACTGGAGGTTCCAGGTTCGAGATAGGTCCGATATCCATTGCACGATAGACGCCATAAATAACACCATCGTTCTAGCAGACGACATGATCTCCGAACACGTAACGAGAACCGAGGTTTCTCTCTTGTCAACATGGCTGGTATGATTGGAGATATCCGTCTTCTCATAGTATTCGATCTCTGTCAGATGCTGAGCTTGTGGAAAAGAGACGGTCCTCTTTGTTCTTGCAAAGAAAAAAACGCACTGGTTGTATTGTTGATCTAGGAAGAACTCCAGTACTTAGGGTTAGGGTTTTATGGCGACCATTCCTCACCCCGAAGCCGTGCAAGTCAAGGACGAAGCCGATGTCCTCAAATTCGCCCAGGTCATTGCCGCGGCTTTCTCCAATGACGCTCTCAACCGATACATCTATCTAGGCCGCGAGTCGAGGCCCGATCATCCCGGGTTGGCGCAACCGGAACTTCGTGTCCAGTATTGGCTGCCGCTTATTAGAAGTCGTTTGGAGGCTGGCGGTATCCTGCTGCAGATATATGACTGGTCAGCAGTTGCTTTGTGGTGAGTAATCAGTGATGCAATTCATGAAGGAATGAATGAATTGCATCAATACATAGTGTTAATCCCCCGTGATCAATATGGCATGACCGCACTCTGGCCGAGATGCTGACCTACTACTATCATATAGGCTCCCTCCTGGATTGAAAAAGCCCGACAGCAATGATCCTATTCCCGAAGGCGCTCTCGAGTATAGAGAGAAGTTCGAAGCAGTCAAGAAGAAGCACCTGGGTGACCGGCCCTACTGGTATCTGAACCTCATCGGCCGGGCACCGGGCCGGTCAGAGAAAGGTAAGACGACAATCAAACTCGAAGCTCGCCGGCAGAAGGCAGCATTGTCCCGGCAAGCCCTCTTGGAGAATTCCTCCATGGCTCATTGTCAAATCTAATCTAGGAGCGATCCGAAACCTCGTCGAGCCGTTCCTGAAGAAAGCTCGAGAGGACAACCTCCCGGTGTGGCTGGAGGCGACCAACACGCATGCCAGGGATGTCTATGCACACCTGGGATTCCGGGTGGTAGAGGAAGTCTGGATCGGAAAGGGGGTTGTCAATTCTGAAGGATGGGCAGAGCCTGGCGGAGAGGGTGTCCTCAACTGGGGTATGGCCGCCAACCTATAGCCCTTGCTCATAGAGTCGAGACATTACACTGGCACAGGGCAAAATCAAGGCGGGTATAGCAAGCGAGGACACCGGAATCGGAAAGCGTGAAATTGATGACATACTAGTATGGGAGAGCAGGGTCTAGCAACCCCAACGAACAGAGCATACTAGTAACAGTTTCACAGGTTTTTCTGTCTGTCCAGAAATGCACCGCAGGGTTTAACCATCCAGAGCTTGAACGACCTGAGCCCAATCTTGCGTGCCGTACGCGCCAGGGACCTTTTCTCCGTCAAACAGACTGGCCAGGACAACCCGGTCACTTTGCTCGCCCTCCCACGGTTGACGACCATGTTGAGCAATGATATTGTCGTATACCAACACATCACCACGCTGCCACTTGTGAAGGACACGGATCTCGTCGGTGATCTTCGCCAGATGTCCAAGGTACTTGTCTGGGATGGGCGTGCCATCCCCGAAGAGCTGCTGGGTGTTGTTTCTCCTACCCTGGGTTTCGCCCGACTTGTTGTTCTTCCAGATGGCCGCCAGCCCGGTGAAGAGCGTGGGCAGGTTCGTCTCCGGCTGTGTGCGGATGGCTGGGAGCCGATGCGTCAGGGTGATCGAGCCGTCCTCGCTCCATTCCCATGTGGTGTGCTTGCCTCTGTTGTACCGGACAATCTGGGCCTCGATCTTGGCCCGCCTGGTGGCTTCGTCATCCCCGTCTTGGATTTCCTTTCCAAACGCTTGTTTGAGAGTTGACCCGCCAGCATATTGCTTGTCTACTTTGTAAGCGACCTTGCTAAGAATGCCTTTCTCCGCCAGCTCGGTGATAAACTCGGGGATCTCCTGTTGTGCTCGGTGGAACAACTCCAGCGACGACGAAATGGGCGTCTCACCACCCTTCTCGGGCGCGCGGTGGCTGTAGAAGAAGATATACTCCGGCGCGTGAGGGACCTGGGGAGACTCATTGTGGTTGTAAATGAGCACTTCCTTGGGCGCCTCGTTGGCGGGTGCCACGTTGGGGGCCAGCAATGGTCTGTCGACGACTATTCCAATGATTTCATGTGGCTGGTATCCAAAAGCATGCGCGAACTTGCTAAAGTCTTGGGCGTTGTGGATGGGCAGCCCACGGAAGAGAAGTGTTCCGTGACGCGCAAGTAATTTGGTGAGAGTGCCGTCCCGAGCCTGGAGGGACTTCATGCTGTTCACCACGGTATCCAGGTCAACTTCGGCATCGTCGTGAGTGGATGGCTTCAATGCCAGAGGAATGACAGTGTCCTTGGGGTGAGGGGCTCCGAGGATACGTTGGTTGCTCCAAGGCAGCTCAAATGGTTCAAAGGCGATCAGCGACGAGAATGGATCGTCGAGTTTGAGCGATTGCAGCCCTGCCTCTAGAACTGAAGCTGCCATTGCTGTCAAGTATGGGAATGTCGAACAAAAACGTACCAGTTGTCTTGGTCTTGGTCTTGCCGCTGGAGAAGTAGTATGTGCCCTTTCTTGTCGACTTGGTGGTGGACATTTCCGCAGCGTGTAGCAGATATAAAGTAGTCCTGGTTCTATAGATGTGGTACGATCCCGCAGGTCTGTGGTGTCATCTGTTCTAAGATCACGACAGCAGCCTTCAGCCGTATCATCTTCTTCCTAGAGCAACCGAGCGTGGCGCTATTGGTTGACGGATATGCTAGAGGCATGACCGGGGTCTTTAGTCGATATTTTCCCTATGCATTCATACAGTATCAACACTTACCCGTGTGTTATGACATCCAGCCTGTGTCTTTCAGTCTCCCAGCTCTCGGAACCGAGGTTGGGTTTGTGAACATTCTCTCACGCTGCCCAGCGGCCAAGGATGAGCCTAGAGAATAATAGTGTTGGTCGGGATGTCACCAAATATCAGGCTTCTTGCGTGCTCGTCGGAGGTAGGTGTACCAGGGTGGTCTGAACTGAAATTTGCCAGAGTGCGAACGATATAAAACGTTGTCCTCCGAAAGGTGGGTGCGAATACCTTCACGACCTGTTCTTTGTCAGTCTCTGTATTCTCGTTGTTCAATACCTTTCCCCGGTCGCTGGTCTACACCCGCCGTTTGCGCATTGTTGCCAGCATGTCGACCTTACCCGCCAACGAGAAGTTGCCTGTGAGCAACGGGGAGGAGCTTCATGACGCTCCAGCCCCAATTCCGCTGTCAACAGATGGTCCCGCTCCCGTGAACAGTCGACATCCATTCTTTCGAAGAACGCTCTTCCAGATCCTGGTGGTTGGCATATGTGCCTTCTGTGCGCCGGGAATATGGAGCGCCATGAACGGTCTAGGGGTTGGCGGATCCCAAAGCCCAAACCTTGTGAACGCGGCCAACGCACTTCTCTACGCATTCATGACGGTGACGTGCTTCGCAGGTCCCTGGCTTACCAATGCGATCGGCTTCAGGTGGACGCTAGCCATCGGATCACTGGGATACCCGCTGTACGCGGCGGGACTGTATCTCAACAACCGCACTGGAGCCACTTGGCTGGTGTATGTCGGTTCCACGACTTGTGGACTCAGTGCCGGTTTCTTCTGGAGCGTTGAAGGCGCCATCGCCACGGGATATCCAGAGCAACATAAAAGAGGACGGTACATTGCCACATGGTTCTCCTTCCGCAACTTCGGCAACATCATTGGCGGAGCAATCTCACTGGCGATCAATCACAAAACCAACGTGCGAGGAAAGGTCGGCTATGAGACCTACCAAGCATTCATCGCGATCCAGTGCTTAGGCTTCTTCTTTGGCTTGTTGCTGTCCAACCCAGAAAAAGTCCAACGGGATGATGGAACCCGGATCCAAGCACCCAGAGGTATTGCATGGCGCACCGAGCTCGCGCATATGTTGCGGTTGATTCGAAGTAAGCCTATCCTCCTTCTGACGCCATTGTTCTGGTACTTCGGCTGGATGCAAGCGTATCCAGGCACGTACCTGGCAAGATACTTCACAGTCAGGTCACGAGCGCTGGGAAGCTTCTTGTCAGCCGTTGTCGGCACTCTCGCGACCTGGCTAAGCGGTGTCCTGGTTGATCTGCCATGGACAAAGAGCCGAAAGACCCGCGCCATCGCCACCTACATCCTCATCGCTGTGCTCAATAGCGGCACCTGGATTTGGGCAGTCTACATTCAAAATGAGTACCGGCACACAAACCCAGTGTTGGACTGGGCCGATCAATCTAGTTTCGGCCGTGGATTTGGGTTGTATATGTTTGAGCGGCTCAGCCTTGGGATGGTGGAGAATTACATATATTGGTGCATTGGAAATCTCTCCGACTCACCTGGCGACCAGATCCGGTACAGCTCGCTGCTTCGAGGAATTGAAACGGCTGGGGTCGCTGTCGGGTTTGGAGTTCAAGCTATACCGACGGCTCTGATTGCCACCGCAAGCATCAACATGGGCTTGTGGTATTTGGCCCTGCCATTCAGCTACTACGCAACGCTGCAGGTCGTCCGCAAGTTCGACAAGCTGGAAAAGAAGCAGCAGGAGGGGGCGGTCGACACAATTCAAAAAGTCGAGGTCAAATAGACGCGCAGAGAACAGACAAGGGACCACCTACCTAGTAGACGATATAGAGCAGCTCGTACCTGGGATATTGTAACGGTAACGGCATTGAAAGACACAGTCTCCTAGTGTTTAGATACAAGCTAGAACTGACAGTGAATTCTCTGGCCATGAGTTTATGGAATCCAATCTGATGCTTGAACTCGTGATTAGTAATCATGCTCGTGGGCAAGACTAGACCCAATCCAATCTAGCCTGGTCATGTGATCTTCAGCTCCTTCGACTTATGATTCGTCAGCCTCGTTGTAGGGCACGTGATAGCTTATATAAGCTGAAGCCTCGACCGACCTCGAGCAAACCTCTGGTCTACGGTCCAAGTCGAGATAGTTCATCCACTCCGTTTCCATGCACGGCGGTACCAGACTATGTCTATACGAGTCGAGCATGAGACATGCCCAACGACAGGAGCAGCTCAACTCGGCACCCAAGGCTTATTCGTGCCTAACCCGTACAGATTCTGTCCTTGCTGTCGTCCAACACATGCATCTGCCGGAGGTGACTTCCTCGTCGCCGGCATACACACTCCTGCTGTGTCTTTCCATTCTCCGACTTCGCCATGATCTCAACTGCACATTGGCCACTAGCATGGCCTTGTCATGGCCTTGTCATGGATGTCGGTCCGGTTCAAGTATTGTTAATTGTCTACGGCCTTCCTCTCCCATCCTTTTCACAATCTTCTGCATTCCTTGGTTCCTGGCAATGGCTCCATCATCAACCTGAGTCCTCGGACAGTATATATCAGCCTGACTCACTTGCACTTTCCCAGTTGCTTCTCTTCATTTGCTATCTCGTCCCTGGTCAGTGCCCCGAGGTACGCACCTCCCGACAGATGGGCGAGAATGGAGACTCTCCTCTTACGCCAATATGCCGCTACCATCCAATCTACAAACACTGCAGTGTCATATTCAGCCGGCCATATAGTCCTGTCCTACGTGACATCGCTACTAGGATGCATCACCACCTTGGAATTGCTGCAGCGTCGAACCTCGACCCGCGGCGCATACAATGGGTACGCCGACTTTCTGCGGGTGCTATCTGCTGCTTACTGTACCAAAATATTGATACATGACAGATTCCTTCTTGCCATGTCAGCAGTCACTATGGGCGGAATCTCCATTTGGGGAATGCATTTTGTCGCTAATGGAGCCGTCATCCTCGACCACGGAGCTCCTGACCGCCAGATTGTGTACAAGCCCACTTTCACCGCGATCTCCTTCTTGGTACCGATCGTCGTCCTCTTGATGGCCTTCTACATGGTCGGAGTTTGGGCCAGAGCTGGGCAAATCTGTATCGCAGTCGCCTGTCTGCTCACGGGGGCGGCAGTTTGTGGCATGCACTCACTGGAACAATACGGAGTGGAGAATTACACATGTTCATACAAGGTCAAGAACCTGGTGGGCTCTGCCATAATTTCGGTGATGACTAGTTTTATTGCCTTGAGTGTCTTCTTCCGCCTGCGGGACACATGGACGGATTGCTGGTGGAAAAGATTCATCTGTGGTGCAATACTTGCCGTTGCCGTCTCGGGTATGCATTGGACGGCGGCTGTGGGAACCATGTACAAGTGGAAAGGAGACTCGGCTGTCCATAGCCGCCTCAATTCCCAAACCACAATTGTTGCTGCTACTCTAGTGGGTCCATGTCTGGCCTGTCTGCTGGTATGTCACTGACAATCGGAAGTCAATGGGCGCATGCATGGTGCTTCTAGTCATCGCTTTCATTCGAAGCCGCCGCATGCGGAGGGCCAGAATCAAGGCACAACGTCTTGTCCTGGCTTGTGCTTATTTCGACGAAGATGGCAAGTTGATGGTCACGGAAGAAGGCATCTTGCCGAGCGAGAAAATCACCAACCATTACCTAGAAAAGGTTTGGGTATGCCCTATCCCGGTTTGGCCTAGCAGCTAACGTGCCACTTCAGACCTTTGGAGAGGACGAACTGAGCCGGTCCCAGGCCACTTTTCTCTGGGTGTATAGGGCGTCTCGGAATTGGGCAGTGCTGAAGGAGCTCATCCCTGTCATGACAGAATACATCAAGACAGATCCAGCAGCGAAGAGGTACCGCCCCGGCCACACCGCTTCCAACTCGCTCGATGACGCAAGCGAGGTTTCGCTCCATTTCTCCCCTGTCTTCAAGCAACTGTTCTGCATGGCAGCAGAACGGCTAGCAAATCGGATTCACGAACCCCTAGAGCAGCTTGGGACGTTATTTGAAGAACCATTGGAGACGGGAGCACTCTTCATATTCGTACAAAGCAGGACCGCTCTGACTGACCTTTCTCCCCAGACTGGAAGCCAGGCAGACGTTGAAAGTGGCCACTCTGTTGCGAGAGGCAAATACCTTTTTGTCACCCGCCGCCTTGATGTTGACGAGACGTTCAAGTTTGCGGCTCTTGGGTACCGGTTTGCCGCTGTGGCACGAATTGCCGAACCCATGGCTAAGAGGATGCAGATCAACCGTGATGACTTGGTGGCTCGGATGAGACGCATGCAGATCAGTGTTTGCCTTGAGAATTTACCAGCGCCGGGAGTCCATCTGGCATGTTTCATGCTCCGACCGAGCATCTGCAAAAGCTTCGACGTCTTAGTCCCCGAGTCGAGACAAAACCAGCTGCCTCACGTCAGCATCCAACCGGATGACCTGACTCTAGAACAATGGACTCAGATTGGCCGTTTGTTTGACGAATCCACTGTCTCAAATGTTCTCGGCATGCTCCTGGACCGATGTCATGCGGTGGATCTGGACGAAGACATAGCCTCGCGACTTTATGAAGCAATCATGAAGCTGGTCAGCCTGATTGGAAGCTCCGATACTGTGATGCAAGCCAAATTCTCGGCCAGAGCAGTCCATGTTCCCTGTCAGCAGGCCCCAGGGTGCCCCGGGACAGCGACCTGTACTTTTCTGACTGTAAGGATGATAAGAGATGTGCGCACCTCCTCGCCCAGCACAGAACTGGTATACGTGCCGCTTTCCTCCTTCAGCCTGCAGCAACAGTATCAGACCGTGGGATGGTACGACGAACAATTTGCACGCGAAGTCAAGGCGGAGTTCGGTCACCTTCTGCAAGACGGTGCGAGACGAAGACGATTCAACAGTGTCCGGGTTGGTCGGCTGTCGACGTCGCCCGGCCCAAGCAGTCATCCTCCAGGATTATCGAGAGCCAGGATCCGCCAAAGCCTCGCAGAAAGATGCCATCCCAGTCGCAACCGTGGCAGCGACCGGGACCGGGACCGGGACACGAGGACGCTTGTCAGTTTAGGATCGGATCAACCTAAGAGATTAGATGGACCGGGAACGCTGGTAGCAAACCCAGAAGGAGAAAGTCCTCCACTCAACGAGGACAGCGCCGAAGGCCCGCCGGATCGACGAGGATCTGTTGCAACGACAGTTCGAACAGGGAATTGGGTTGCGGAACTTCTGGCTCTTTTCCAATTGCGCACAGAGAGCTGGAGATCAGTACGCTCTGCAACGGAAGAATCACCTGATTTCAACGTGCTGAACACAGGTGTCCATGGTACCTCTGAGCCTGTTACCAGGAACAACACCCGTACTCGAGTTTGATATGATACCTTCTGATAGCAATGTATACCATCCTGCCTTTTTATTCCTTGGCCACCTTGCGCAAATGGAAAGGCGTGCGCATTTTACTCCTCGTACAGGAGAAGAGTGTCTCTTGCGACGCTAGGAGGCGCCGTGAGGCATGGTTCCAATCAAGATACAAGTACCGTGCATAGGTTAGATATCTATCGAAAAAGGGGCTCGCCTTTGGACCGTTTTGATGTTCTTGAATCTGATTGGCGGATTGCTCGGAGGAAAGAAATGCCCCGTTTCGGTCGAAATTCTGCCGCCTTCCGCCGTCACCGCCTTTGCCGCCTGCAGTTTCACGCTTGAAGTCGGATACTTTTATGTCGGTAACTTCAGATCGATCTTGCATTTGCCAGATCTTTTCCCACTCCGACCTTGCCGACCCTAAGAAAGAGACGATATTGCCCGACGATCAGCGCAATATTCAACAGATACATTCCCGGGAGGCCCTCAAGCTGCAAGCAGCAAGCAAGCACAGGCCCCGCGGAATCGAACACCTCGATCACACAGCCTTCCATTTCCATCTCCAGTTTCAGTCACTTCCTTGGTGCCTCCCCTTTTTCCCGGGCGCGCTGGAACTTCTATTCCCGGAAAACCGTCGACCGGAGGCGTTGCGCGTGCGGGTTGTCGCAAGGTCGAGGAGTGGAAGGAGGAAGAGCGGCGAATAAAACGAACGAACGAACGAACGACGAGTTCCGAAGGACGGGCGACGAAAACAACGGTTCTGGCATTCCGACGCGGCTTGATTTGACTTGACTTGTCTACTGGGGATACATTATTACATACTGCGCTCTCGTCCCCTTCAGCTTTTGGCCTCTCTCGGCCTTTAGCGACCTTTGTTCCGTCCGTTTATCGACCATACCGCCCCTCCCCCTTTCCCCCTCTCAAACAATGCCATTCGCCCAACTGGTCATCGGCCCGCCCGGCGCCGGCAAATCAACATACTGCAATGGAATGCAACAATTCATGGGCGCCATCGGGCGGAAATGCAGCGTGGTCAACCTCGACCCGGCCAACGACGCCACGTCATATACCGCGGCAGTGGATGTGCGCGAACTCGTCACACTCGAGAGTATCATGTCACCCGAAACCGGTGATGGGGACGACGAGGGTGATGCGCCGGGCCTAGGGCCGAACGGCGGAGTGTTGTATGCGCTGGAAGAGGTCGAGGAGAACTTCGAGTGGTTGCAGGAGCGGCTGAAAGAGTTGGGCGACGACTATGTCCTGTTCGACTGTCCCGGTCAGGTGGAGCTGTTTACGCATCATGATAGTCTGAGGAGGGTGTTTTTGAAGCTTGCGAAAGCGGGTTATCGTGTGTGTGTTTCCCGTGTCCCATGTTTGAATGTTTACAACCGTTCTACCCCTTTTGCCCCCTTTTTTTCACCACCTTTTCCTTTGGCTGCTGTTGTCTACGAAGACGCTGGGATTCAGATATGCTAACGTTTTCATTGTCTGTTTTGGGTCTATCTAGCTCGTGGTCGTCAACCTGATTGATTCATACGCATTGACCCTACCGTCACTCTACATCTCGACCCTCCTGCTCTGTCTGCGCAGCATGCTCCAACTCGACCTGACGCACGTCAACGTGCTCACCAAGATCGACAATCTGGCCAAATACCCTCCGTTGCCGTTCAACCTCGACTTCTACACCGAGGTGCAAGACCTGTCGTATCTGCTTCCCAGTCTGGAGGCCGAGTCGCCCATGTTTGGACAGGGCAAGTTCGCCGCCCTGAACGAGGCCATCGTCGGACTCGTGGAGGAGTTTGGGCTGGTCGGGTTCGAGACGCTCGCCGTCGAGGACAAAAAGAGCATGATGAGCCTGCTGCATACCATCGATCGTGCCGGCGGGTATGCGTTTGGAAGCGCCGAGGGCGCCAACGACACCGTCTGGCAGGTTGCTGTTCGGGAAGGCCTGGGGAAGATGGATGTCAGGGACGTCCAGGAGCGGTGGATCGATAGCAGGGAAGAGTATGATGAGTTGGAGCGCAAACAGTGGGAAGAAGAGCAAAAGCGCAGGGAAGCCGAGTGGGAGGCTAATGGGGATCAGGAAGCAGGTGCGGATATGGATATGGATCTGGGGATGGGGATGGACAACGTACCGATGCCCATGGGCAATAGTGGTGTCAAGGTCGTGAGGAGGGGGGACCAGAAGAAGAACCAGCATTCGTCGGATGCAGCGCAATCGTCGCAACCATCACCATCACCACCACCACCACCACCCTCATCGCAACCTTCATAGCATTGGGTTGTTGTGCAGTGCATTAGATTGTGCTGTGACATACTAGTACGACGCTGCAGATGCTGTCGCAGGAAATGGGTGCGTGTACTATGATGGCGGAGTTGGTTGGATTTGGGCGTGGCTTTAGCCCTGGTGTTTGGTCCCAGGGAATGAATGGGATGACTGCAGGAATATACCCTCTCATCGTTCAGATTTCAAGAAGAGTGCTTGATGGCAAATCATCGTTTCTTCATTCCGATAAGTCGTCCATATCATCATCTTCGTCGTCTTGGTCATCGTCGAAAAACTCGATTCCTCGATCGTCATCATTGTTTCGTTCTGGCCCAGTCCTCAAGCCTGTCGCTGTAGCCGTCGTGTTTCTTTCTCGCTGGCCCTTTCCCACCAAGCCATCCAACAATAACGACGTCGCGGCCGCATCACCCACATCCCCGTCATCATTGTCCGAATCAACTGTTCTCATGCCTTGTCGTTTCGCACGCACAATGTCTCGCCGGGCCCGCCGGAGTACTTCCTCTTCACTCTTTCTTATCGTCCCACTGACTCTAACCACCCTCACGACACAGGGAACACTGCTTGTAGTTGTGGTAGCGTTATTATTGTAGTTGTTACTGGAGGTAGCATTCTCCCGACCGCTGCTGTTGCTGTTGATTGCCCCCTTATACGCACCACCTGCACCTTCAGTTTTGCGTCCACCAAGGTTAGATCGAGATCCAGGAATGGCATCCATAAAGGTCAGACTGGCCCAGACGAGTCTGAAATATGCCCGCGGGACACGGAGGATGCAAGTCGACGTGCTCGGGGAGAAATATACGATTTTCAACCCGGCCTGAGTTGCGCCGAGGCCGTGGCCGCCGAAGATTAGGGATATTGTGTTCCGGAGAGTTTGGACGAGGAGTTGCGGTGTCAAGTGTCTCGGACTGGGACGGGAGAAGAGGACGTAAGACGGTAGAGGAGGGCGCGTGGAGGTGGAGGTGGAGGTGGAGCTTGGTGTGCTCGTTACATTGGGATGAGGGTGGGAAGAGTTGATGAGATTGTTTTCTGGAGGATTGGAAGGAGCGTGGGCGAGGGCGTTGGATGTAGGTTGTTTTGAGGTCGTGGTGTCGGGTGCATTGGGGTCTGGGTAGAGAATGTTGAAGAGGAGATAGCGGTGCTTAATGCGGACCATCGTTCGAACCTAGTAGGATATGAGGGAGCTTTGGCCTCTCAAGGACTACGGCGTCACTCGAGGTGTAGTTGTTTGTTCCACACCGGTTGGCATAACAGAGGGAGAGGTGAGAATGGGAGGGAGGCTGATAGTAATGCTGGGGGAGTGGGTGAGTTCACATCATCTCCAGGATGGGGTGACTGGAGGCGCGTGTACAGAGTATATCCTGCGAAGGAATGTTGTCGTGTTTGCGGAGTACGTACAGTATGTAAGTAGTACCTGTAGGTAGTAGTATGAGATGCAAACCTGAAGTTCCAGTTGTTTGGCTTCGCAGCCTTGCGGATCAGCCGTTGAAGGTTCTTTGACGCTTGGCAAGGCTGCGCTTATAATTGTGGTTCAAGTTTCACCCACGACTTGAAGCATGTGCTTCGAACTTGGACACTCATAACCACTTACCTACGATTAGTCCTCTCCTGTTCAGACGAAGTGGACGTCATGAATACTGCAGATGGGACTGCTCTACTACGTACTCCAGAATCAGGTACGCGTCCACAAAACCCCCTACATCTGAAACGAAGAGCCCACAGGCACGCTGCCTCTTTCGGTCGACTCAGGGGCTCGGTTGTCACTTTTGAAACGACCCAGCACTGCATCTCCGCTCATTCAGGGTCAAGCACACCTCTTCCTCTTGCCCGAGGATCAAATTGAGGTACGCAGTGGTCTGCTACCAGGGAGCATGATGTCGGGGTTGCAGGATCTCAAACATCCCTGAGAGATTTGTCCACGCGTCGATCCTGGTTTGTGCAATAAAAAAAGCTGGGGCATAAGTTTACGTTACTCTCTTCTTGGGGATTTGCTTGTGTCGAAAATACACAGCTGAGAAATGGAGGACTGTATGGATCTTCAAGCCGCATTGTGAGACTTCGCAACGGGTAGCCCGTAATAAGAGAATTCAGGGTGTGTCCCTAACTCAACATCTCGGTCAGGATCAGGTCTGTCTCGGTATGAAGCACTCCCCATCTTCTCTTTTCATCTGTCCAGCAAATATCCACATTCGAACGACTAGTGGTCGGTGGGACATGGGACGTGGTCTGTGGCCTCTGATCTGTGGCCACTAACCGTTAAGAGAGTGTTGCGGGTGCTACGTGCACAATGCTCGCGTGAAGGATGCCACCTCTCTGCTCTTTCGATGTTTGATAGCAGAATCCTCAGTCATAGACGACTATGAAACCCAGATCGCGGGTCGGTTCTTTCGATTCCGACGTGTCGTTGCTGGCATTCCCCCTGAGGAGAACTGAGGACACGCGAAACTGGGGCACAAACGTGGCTAGACTTCAGCGCGGAAGAGGCTCCCAAGGGGTATGGTGGTGGTGTCGGGACCAGCCAATGATAATGGGACAGGTGAGAAGCTTTGACGCCGTTGCTTCAAGGGACTGGGAAGAGAGATTTGAGTGGCCGGGTGAGCAGGTGAAATGGAGCCTTGAGTGGTTGACATGGCATTCCACTGAGAAGAAAAGGAAGAATGCTGCAGGGGAAAAGCCACCAGCGAGACTTCAAAAAGATAGCTCGCAGTTTAGTCGACTGTAGACAGGTAGAGAGTGGACTTGTAGTGGAGAGGAATGGGCAGTCCTGAACAGGAGTGGATGGCAGTGAACCACAACACCAGCTGATTGACCAGGAACCGAGAACAGGGCACGCTTTTGGCTGTTGTCCTGGTCCGCCCGTAGTTCCCACTCATGCAATCTCCATCGAGTAGGCGCCCATGATCGCTCCCTAGGGGTCCCTAGGCTCCCTAGGCCCCCAGAGGCTCCAACTCCCACCCGCTACTGTACCTCTGTACCTCTGGCTCTGCACCCTCTCTATACACAGAACACCTCCATCTCTCCCACAACTCTATTTACCCTTTTTCGCCTTCCCCCAACGTCAAAAGATTCCCGCCGAATCGCCTCCCGACCCAAGGGAAAAGTCTTTCCTTTCATCTCTCCATCACACCTGAATGTCGTTCCTTTGACTGCCTTCCTTCCCATCAACTACACTCATTGCTCGACGGTCGATTCGTCGCAAGAAACACTCCTTGTACATTCCTTGAACAACGTGTTTGTGCTGGCTTGTCATCCTTCTCTCACGACAACATCAGCCAAACCTCACTCTACTTCACTATCGATCCTTTCTGCGCGCGGACTGAGTCCTACTTCGACTGATCGATCATACACGACCATTCCTTTATCACCAAGAAAGCCTTCACTTCGATTCGAAAAACACTTGAAACAAACCTCACATTCATTGCCGTGCCACCAGGTCGCCATAAAGAACCTACTACACAAACCTGCACACACGATTTAGATTCAGACGCAGGCAACCAAAACTTGGATTGCCTACTAAATCATCACCTTGTGGCTTTGTGATCACAATCAGTCATTAAAGCCCCCGTTCATTACCATCAACACAAGCTCTCCTCCGTCATGTCTTCCGCTACAATGACCCTCGCCCGAGCCTTCACCAAGCGTACCAAGCGCAGCGTCGAACCCCAGACTCCTCAACGTGGTACAAGTGTCCGATACGCACATGGAACAATCAATCGCAGTCTCATCTCGCTCCCCACAGAGCTGATCTCGACCACCAATGTCCAGGCCTTGACAGCTCCGGACATTCGAAGTGCTTCCTCGTCGTCAGTCGGTTCGACCTCCTCTGCCAATGAGTCTGATTTCTCCACGATCGATCGAAGCTTCCTCAACCGCACCAGTCATGATTCTTCTTCCGTGGACAGCAGTGGCCCTGCAACCCCAGTCACACCTGCGACGGCTGACCTCAAATCATTCTTCGATGCGAAGCCACCAGTATCGGTTTTACCCGAGATCGCTTCGCCGCCTATCATCGACACGCCTGCGATCCCGACACGTGCTCCGTCCCATTCCAAAAAGGCACACGTTGCATTGTCACGGAAGAGGTCAATTCAACGCATGTCTCCACCTCCGTCGAGCCTTACCAAATCTTCCGTCCGAGACAGCGCTGACATCTTCACTTCGACCACCGACCCTAACCATCCTTTTGGTAGGGAACTGGCGCAGGTGAACGAAATTGCGGAGGAGTTTGGTGCTACCGCCAGACTCTTGGATGAAGAGGAGCAGGAGATCACGAGCAAGGGTTTGTGCAAGTTCGGGGTGGAGGATTACCTTGACGAAATCGCTGGGTTGTACGGCGGTATCTTCGAGGGCCAACTCGGCACATTGGCAAAGCCGTGGATCTGAACGACCGATCGTTGAAGAGTCGGTGGCCTGAGCCCTGACTTCTTCACAGATGTCACGACTTTACGATTTTTCGAGATGGTATGGCTTCGGTGTTCCTCTGGCTGCTGGTCGGCGAGTCATGGCGTTTCGTGGTACGAGACAGGGCAACGGGCTTTCCTTTCCCTGCGCCTGGTTCTCTTGTGGAGGAATTTTGTGGCTTTCCTATTTCCGGGACCTCTCCCATGCAAGAACGATTTCTTCTGCTTCTCGACAACCAATACGGCGCGATACTGGCAACGGTTATTCACACAAAATCTTATCCGGCTCACCGGTCCTGCGCATATGCTTCCATGGAGTCCGTGACTTCAATGCAAGACCTGGGCAGCGATCAATCGCAACAATATTGAGTGGTGGTAATCTTCGTCATATCGGTTTGTCAGGGAGGATTCAAGCTAGGACTTTGCAATGGGCAACCTTGAAATGCAGCTGAGATGAGGTGGAAGAAGGATCTGGATCTGGAGTCTCGAGATTTCGGTCCGATTCAACAACGATAGAACTGGCAACTGGGACTATGTGTAGATTCCAAGAAACAGAGTCATTCCCTACTTATACCTATCAGGTGTCTTGCTCCCATGCCTTGTGTTGTTTCGGTAGGACGCGCTGCCGCCGCTGCTTGGATCTCCATTCTTGGACCCAATTGCCTTTCTTGTTCTTTGCGTGTGACAGTGAACAGTGACCCGGTTCTCCCTTGGTATCAGAGCTAGGTACAGTTTACTAAAGCTTCATTCTGCCCCGATGCCACCATTAGGATTGCTTCGAGCATTCCATTGCACCTGGACCCTCTTCGTCTTCCTCGTCTTACGTACATCGCGCTTACTCAAGATGATATAATGGATCTCAATGCCTCATCGGCAAATACTGCAGTGGGTCAGATATTGGAGCGAATCGGTAGTGAACCTTGTCCCATTACTCTCGATCTTCCTTCCGATATACTCCGCCACAGCAGATGCGCAAGGACTTTGGAGGAGATTTTGGTTCTAGAAGCAGTGTGGCTTCTTGACGAATTGCTGTCTGGAGTCGATATATCCAAGTCAGAAGCGCACAATGTGTCGTAACGTGGCGACATCGAACCAGCGGTCCCAGTGTCGTAGACCTTCAGCTGGGATGGTATCTCGTGGGAGTGTACTGTGGCAGTGTGGCACAGCCAGCACAACAAGCGTGGGTTGGCTCTGGTCCATCTTAGAGAATAGCAAAAGCACTGTGTGGGGGCTCGGCAAGCGAGATTTTATGGGGTCTTTTTCAGCTGCAAACAGTCTCGAAAATTGATGCATGTGGTACGTGCACGGCATGTCATCGTGGAGACATTTTTCCTTCCTCTTTTCTTCTATAAGCGCGATATCCTCTGTCCTGCGTCTCTTCTTGGTATCAAAGATCAGTTTGGTGTGTAGGCGTAGCCGGTGAGAGGATGTAGAGAGAGGACAGCACGCGAGGGGTAGACGCTGACGATGAATGGTTGTGTCGGTTTCTATCGCAGAAGGAGAGAACGTTCACTCATCTCATGTGTTCAAATAAACGCGGCGTTTTCCGCAGGGTCTCGGATCAGTGATGATGGATGGGGTCGGTCCCGCGGATTTGCTCACCGTGGCCGTGGGGAGCGCCCGCCGTGTGTGCAGGCTCAGAGTCAGATTCAGGCTCGATGTCCTTCTTGAAGTCGACCGTATGCGAATAGGTACCTATGTGACCTATTTCACAGTTAAACTGGGCATCGCAGTCAATCCCTAGGATGAGGTGGTTGCTGTTATATTTATTCATTGTATCTCGTGTTCGCGGCTCATCCATGCTGGAATGGAAGGGGGGCGATTGGAGCGCAGGTTGGTCGGTATATGCACCCACTACGTAGTAGGGCTGTGATGGCGAAACGACTCAGCTTCGTTGGTGTGGGTTGCTGGAATGTTGCTTCGTAAGGTAGTTCTCGGATCCTCAGGTACAAAATGGGAACTCGCCAATCTGGACAGTGGAAGAAAAATCCCGAGATAAGGTGCTACAGGCTAGTATAGTAGTAGGTCGTCGTCGACTGACTCGACTACTCGTAGTTAGTACGAGGTAGAAATTTGTCCTCAGCCTCAGCTCGACGGGGGTCTTGGCTGAAACTCTGTTCGATGCGGTGCGTGCCAGTGGGAGTGGGAGTGGGAGTGGGAGTCTTTCTTCTTCAACTACTAGCATAGTAAAGGAAATGAATTATCCGCAGGTCAGACCCATCAGGCTGTGCCCTCGCCTGTCATCGACCCCTCCGACGGCTAGGGCGCACCCACAACCTAATCTGCAGGCTGTATGATGAGTGTTCGAGTTTGCAACTTGAGCGAGGTGTTGATAGACTTGGACATACCTGCTGAAGTGCCCATACTGCGGTCTTTTGTACCACTAGGTACTCTGTATATCCTTAGAACACCAGCGAGCGGCTCCCACCTACTACTCATCCGTCTTCCCTATCCTCCTCCTTGTTTACACCTCCGCACGATCGCTGTCACGCTGTCAGCATCCCTGTCTCTTGCGTCTCTTGCGACGGCCTGCTCTTGCTTTCTGGCTTGGCTCAACTGTGGCGCCCCTCACCTCAACGAGGTAAACAACACTCAACAGCAGTGTCTCAATCATTCTGCAAAGGCACATCGGTGCACCTCCAATCATGGAGGTAGTCCATGTCCTCCTCCAGAGTCGCCAGGCTCCCGATACCAATGCGAACGACGACAAGAACGTTGGATCCAACAGAGACAGTGATCCTTCGTTATCTGGCCTCATCTCTACACTCGTACCGACTCTCATCCTCTCCGTCGCATACTTCGCCATCTTCCTGCTTCTGCGGACCAAGTTCCCCAGACAATACGCGCCCAGGACGTACTTGGGTGCGTTGCGCCCACAAGAGCGCACTCCGGCTCCACCAAATTCGCTGCTGGGATGGATTCCGTTCATGAGGAAGGTGTGTATTTGTATTGAATCGCGCGCTGGGCATCTCTGTCCTGACAACGAGACGTTTCTAGTTGCCGGATGAATACGTTCTGCAGCACAATTCCCTCGACGGGTACTTTCTGCTGCGCTACCTGAAAATCTCGGTCGTCATCTGCTTTGTTGGTTGCTGTCTTACCTGGCCTATATTGTTTCCAGTCAATGCGACGGGCCATGGTGGGCAGACGCAACTGAACGTTCTCAGTTTCAGCAACATCGAAGACAAGGACCGTTACTATGCCCACACGTTCGTCGCCTGGATCTTCATTGGCTTCATCTTCTTCCTGGTCACCAGGGAACTGATCTACTACATCAACCTACGACAAGCATACCTCACCTCAACCTTGTACGCTTCACGACTTTCGTCTCGCACCGTTTTGTTTCAGGCCGTCCCGAACGAATATGCGAATGAAGCCAAAATCCGCAGCATGTTTGGCGATGAACTGAAGAACGTGTGGATCGCTTCAGACGCGAAGGAACTATCCGAGAATGTCGATAAGCGATACAAGCTCTGCATCAAACTCGAGGCTGCCGAAACGAAATTGATCAAGCTCGCCAACGATGCTCGCCTAAAATATGTGAAGGGAAAGGAGGCAGACACTGAGGCCCGCCATGTCATTGACCCTGATGAAGATTACGGAAACGAACCCGGATCGGCTGCTGCGCGATGGGTTAGACCTAAGGACCGACCAACCCATCGTTTGAAGTTTCTGGTAGGCCAAAAGGTCGACACCATCAACTGGTGTCGCGAGGAGATTGCAAAGCTCAATCCTCTCATCGATGCCGAACAGAGCAAGTACCGCTCTGGTGAATCGACGCCCAAAAACGCCGTCTTCGTGGAATTCTGGAACCAGACTCAAGCACAGAGCGCATTTCAGATGGTCGCTCATCATCAACCGCTGCACATGTCCCCTCGTGTCGTCGGCGTGAGTCCGGAAGAGGTCGTCTGGTCAAACATGGGAATCACCTGGAGAACTCGCACCATCCGCAACATCGCTTCATTGGCGTTTGTTACCGCCTTGATCATATTCTGGTAAGCCGAATGCTCCCATATAGGGCCTTTCCCGCGTCTGACAATGCTTGAATCTAGGTCGATCCCGGTCGCTGTCGTCGGATCCATCTCCCAAATTTCGTATTTGACCAAAGTCGCTCCCTTTTTGTCCTTCATCAACGACTGTCCCAAAGTCATCTTGGGCGTCATCACCAATCTACTCCCCGTCGTTTTACTGTCGGTCCTGGTATCCATGGTTCCCGTCATCATGAAATTCATGGCCAAAATCGCCGGCAAGCCTACCTTGTCTCTTGTCGAACTCCGCTGCCACGAATCCTTTTTCTGGTTCCAGATCGTTCAAGTCTTCTTGGTCACCACCATGACATCGGCCGCGAGTGCAGCCGTCCCGCAAGTCATTAAGAACCCTGGGTCTGTGACGAGCCTGTTGGCCAAGAACCTTCCTCTCGCGTCGAACTTCTACATCTCCTACTTCATCCTGCAGGGCTTGGTATTTTCCTCGGGCCAACTGCTCCGGATCTCAGGCTTGATCGTATCCAACGCGTTGTCCAGATTACTGGACAAAACCCCTCGAAAGATGTACACCCGCTGGTCCAGCCTGTCATCAGTCGGTTGGGGCACTACTTTTCCCGTCATCGAGTACGTATTCTTTGTCTTTTTTGTTTAACGTTCCTCCTCCTCAACAAGCATTGTGATTGCTGACAGCTGGTCAGGATGATGACGGTTATTTCCATCACATACGCCGCTATTGCTCCTCTCATGCTGGGCTTTGCGACCATTGGTCTCGGTCTCTTTTACTTCGCTTACCGATATAACCTGTTGTTCGTGGACAGTTCTACCATCGACACCAAGGGGCTAGTCTACCCCAAAGCCCTACAACATACCCTGGTCGGATGCTATCTCGCTGTCCTCTGTCTGATTGGGCTCTTCGCCATCCGAGCCGCTCCTGGACCTCTCGTACTCATGATCATCTTTCTGGTTTTCATGATTCTATACCATATCTCCCTGAGTTCCGCCGTGAAGCCACTGCTGCATTATCTCCCGCGATCACTTGACGTCGAGGAGGCTGCACTGCTAGACGGAGAATCTCCAAACATGAGCGCGACGGCCGAACTTGACGGCCACGGCCGCGACCACGACAAGACCTACGAAAAGGACGCCATCAACGAGCTCAGACGAACCAAGGACTCCATGAGCCCGGGTCAAGGCAAGAACAGGCCCGTGTCGAAGTTGAAGAAGTTCTTCCGTCCCGACATATATGCCAGCTTCGGCGTGCTGCGTAAATTGGTGCCCCAGGACTTCGCCGAGATTCGATATTCCCCTGAAGTCGAGAGGGACGCGTACCAGGACCCAGCAGTCAACGCCGCGCCTCCTTTGCTCTGGGTCCCCCGTGACGAGATGGGCGTTTCGAGGCAGGAGTGTCTGCATACCAACAAGGTGACGCCGATGACTGACGAGGGTGCCTATCTCGATGAAAAGGGCAAGATTGTTTGGGACGAGGAGGAGACTGGTGGCCGACCTCCGATATTTGAGGAGAAGATATACTATTGAAAAACGGAGGGTGTTTTAAATTTGGTGGTGTGAAGGATGAGCACCCCGCCAGAAGTTGGAGCAGGCCCCTGACTCTTGACTCTTGACTTTGTAGGTGTGTGTTGGTCTATACGGGCAGACGGTTGTTGTTCTGCTTCCCTCTCCTTCCTGTCTTGTCCTCTGCACTGCACTGAGGGGGATAATTGCCTCTTATGGTAGCAGACGACACGGTGGAGGAGGGAGTTGGCATTGTTCACCATTGTCCAAGGGCCACCGGCGTGAAGAAAAGGTATATACCCCCCTATGGCGTCACAAGATGGCTTCTTCTTCTTATCTGTAATACAAGTTCAGCGTGATGATGGGTTTGTCCTTGCTGTTGTTGTGCAGTAAGTAAGGTAGAATGTCAGAGATCCCTCTTGCAACGAAGAACAACTCGCTTTTGGTCTCATGTCATATTTCAGTTCACTCCTCTCGATATGTTCCCACGACTATATCACATACCTAGGTACGTAGTCTGGACGCGGCGATGCATGTCCTCTCGTTCGTAGAGGGGCCTCATAGCACTCCTTCATTTACAATTGTAAGGATTGTGATGTCGCAGTTGATGAGTAGAGGAATTTAATTTCCATGGTAACCTCTTGAACCTGTAGTTGTCTCCGCAGTTGACAGTTTGACATGGAGATTTGGAGTCTGGCTGGTGGGAATCATACTTCCGATCTGCGAGGCCTAATCCCTGTTGAGTATTCAAGGAGCGTGGATTCGACGTACTAGTATTCTGTATAGCGGATACGGGATACGAGCCACTTCGGCTGAGGTGGGTTTTCGGATATGCTGACGTGCCTGGATCTTCGATTTTACGTCAAATCAATGCGGACCTCTCATGAGGCCTGCAGTCGCTTGTTTGACAGGAACGGCCTGCAACAGCGATGAGGCCATCGGAGGCCGCCGTTGCTGATCTGAGGGTGTGCCGCACTATTGTTTTCGACGACGCCCTCGTTGGTCAGTCATGGCTCCCTCACTGGCCGCCCTGGAACCTAGAACGTTGAGGCAGAATGAAATGTCGATCATCTTGTCGCAACAAATGTCGGTGAGACAGAGCATTCGACCAAACAGGATAGCAGCGACTATGATTCTACCAGTGGTGACCTGGAACATACCCATATTGACCAGCCCAGCGCATGAATACGGCGATCTCGCTTGTCGTACTGCTCCCGGTAGGGTAAGGGAATGCGCGAGACTAGTCGAAAGAAGGACATTCAGGCGAGAATAAGTATGCCAGGTGCTTGGTCGATGGTTATAGGGATGCATGTTGCGTAATGAATGTCTTCGTTCAAAATCTTGCTGAGACTACCTGGGTACTTGAACGAGACAAGCAATCCTGCAGGCTCCTTGAAGCAGGAAGATGTTGGGGTTTGTCATTACTTTACCTGTACTTATGACTGAGCACTGCCTGTATTGTTCAAGACTATTGGCGGCGCTGTTCCTGGCGTGGTCCTGCATGGTTCTATTGTATTTCTTTCCCCAGTCTTGGGAGAACTGCCAGCCAGTGCTGATGGTCTGTAACGACACATGGGATTCGATTCTACAACAATCGTGGGCGAGCAATTTGACTCGTGGGAGGTTGGACAAGTGAATCGGACGAGACTGCATCCTGATACTTGTATCCGGACTTGCTGGGGAGGATGCACCAACGTGCATGAGTGCAATGCAGGAAGGCCCAGAGGGCTGATCCAGGACGGACGGTCGTGACGAGAGCCATGTCAATCGTGAGACAACCATTTTGATGAGGGGTCTTTCGTGACGAGGTGACTGTACCATGGACTACCGTACCACCTGGAACTCGACGAAACACCATCAATGTGATATGAGGTGTAGTTTGTGGTTTGCCATGTAGCCAACATTGCTCGTATCTCAAATCATCGTCTCAATCACAAACATCGTCAACCTTCTTGATTATACAGACTATTTTAGGCCAAGCTGCGTAACGGACCGACCGGAACAGTCGAAGTGTCGAGCGGCGTCTCGATCAAGTCGCAATAGAGGGCCAATAAGAGATTGACAGGTGAGGTTGCACCAAGGATGGTTTGCAGGGAGATGACTTCACGCCGGGTTGAACTTGAAGCGCAAGAGCAGTCGATCCTTGCTGGGGAGGACGAGGAATGCTGTGTGACTCTGCAAGGAATTATGATAAAGCGACTACCAGACTGAGGAAGGTCGAAAAGGAAGGCCTAGGGTAGCCGCATATGGGGGGAAGAATGGGGGGAAGTCGGAAGTAGGGTGAGAGAGGTGATTAGGCGGATGGGCAGCAGCTAGAAAACAGCTGGTATAGATGGAGCAGGGAAGAAGGAAAGTACCGCAGGAAGAGTGGATGGAGGGGAGGGACCGGTAGTAAAGCGCTGTAGTTGGTGGTAGCGGTGATGATCGATCGATACATGGGTACCGTTCCGTGCACACTTCACCCTGCCTCAAGCTCGCCGACAGTAGCCCTTTGGAAGGCGTTCATACTGGTACATACCTAACACAATAGTGTTTGCAGTTGAGGCAGACAACATTACATTCAAACGTACTAGGTAGGTACTTACAGGTAGAGGCGTGTCACTTCTTCACCGCATGGTCAAGTCGCTGGGGTTGTGGGAATGAGTCAATCCGTCGGTTGGAAAATCTCTACTCTGGAGACCCTAAGGAGCCCTCGGGCCATCGACAACTGGCACATCCCGCCTAGTCGTACTCTACTACGTATTTCTCTGCAGTCTAGAGTCTGTAGGGCCGAGAAACCCCAGGGATCCCTGCGACCCCTTAGGCCTAGGGAGCCTAGGGAGCCCCGGTCGACGCCTAACGCCAACTAATTACTAGGTGCCGAGCGCTTCCTTCCCATGAAGTCCCTGTCGGAGGGCATAGGCTAGTCCTATAATTGATATAACTACGTACCGCCTATCTTCCTCCCTACGGACGTACTGTAGTAGTACGTACATCACAGTAGACACTAGACATCAGATACTACGCACATTGTCACGTCGGACAATTTCTGATGCTACGGCGGCATATTTACCTAGGTAGGTAAGGTAGTGATGCTACCACAATATCCATAAGCCCATGAACCTATGGTACCTATAATCACTCGATTGACGGATTGATTGACCAGTTCATTTGCTTGCTCGCTTGATCGCTTGATGCTTGATGCTTGATGCTTGTTGCTTGTGCTTGCATCTGCTGCCTGACACCGCATCGCAGTCTCCTCCACTGCTAGCGAGTCCCTCTCCCTCCACCGCACCCACCACTAGCCACGGCGATTAACAAACTCCTCCCACTCCTCTCATCCTCTCACTTCTCTCCTCGTCAACCGCCGGTCAACCACTGCACTCCCTTTCACTCCGCCTATCATCGCATATCAATATCCTCTGTTCCCTCCATTCTCTTTCACCAGAGCTCCCTGGGCTTGCATACTGGCTTGACTCAATCAGTATCGTCGATCAGCCGTTCAGTGTTCAGCCCGCTTATTCGCGCCTCCCGCTCTTCCGGACGGCCACTTTCGACACCGAAAAGCCTCATACCGCATTGATTTTACCGGCTCTACCTCTCCTTCCGCCGTCTGCTCTTCTCAAGTGCAAGATCAAACTCACAAACGAGGCGGCGAAGAACACTGAAAACGATGCCCTCGTGATCTGCTCAACTGTTCTGTACTCCCAAGACACTTTTGCAGGTGCTGTGGTGCACCTCATGGCTCGAAATATGGATGCTCACTCCAGCTTTGTCTTCCTCCTCGAAAACCTTCCCACTTGGAAGGCTAGCATTCAGTCATTATCCTCACATGCCGACCAGAAACATACCGAGTTTGTAACCGAGTATGCTCGACTGGTTAACCAGATCAAGCCCAAGCGTCGGAGGTCACCTTCCATGACTTCAGTCCATACCACCGATGACAATGATTACCCTGGCCAGCCTGAAGGGGATTCCACTCCAAGCATTGACACTATGCCACCCCCCCTCAGCCGGATCGAAATCAATCCTCTCGAGGCCGGGAACAAATATTTATACGCGCAAGCCAGAAGGAGGCGGAGACCGGGCACCTCAATCCGTTCAGGAGCCTCTGGGCCACAAAAGTTCAGGAATAAAAATCAAGTCGTTGTATATTACGATGCTTTTCTGCAAGAACAACTGGAAACCATGGTGAAGACTATTGGCGTCGGTCGGAACAACCTACGCAAGGGCAAAAATGCCTTAGTAGCTGCTAAAGGATTTTCTCTTCCCGCCTTATCATCTACCACGCGCAACCACCGAGCTTATCCATCACTCGACAGTATCCGAGGTACAACTTCGGTATCCCGCAGTACGCCAGCACTTGTGTCGGGAAAGAAGCCTACTTCACACACCGTCCAACCCCAAGCAGCATCCGATGATGAAACTTCTTTCTTCCTGGTGGACAAGGAGCTGGAGTCGATCCAGTCTCTCTGTGAGACTGCGGCTCACCAATTTCTTCGAGATGGCGATTGCAAGACAGAGCTGGATTCAATTTGTCAGAGGTTTGACGCCGTCCTCGCCCAAGCAACCGCTGTAGCAGAATCGCTCAAGAACAGTCGGCAAGAAAACCAACAGGAGTTGGACGGAGACCGTGAGCACGCAGATAACACTCATAGCTGTGGAGACTCGGTTGGTACACTGTCTACTCAGCCTTCGCTCGATGTCCTTCATACCCCCAAGATTGGTGCAGCCATGGACCGCAGTCACCTCATCATTAGCCACACTTTGGAGGACATGAAGTCGCGTGGAGCATTCTTCAGTGCACCCATGGTATCGGGTGACAATGCGGGAATGATGACTGACAACATCGAAGTGGACGATGCCAGCGACCAGAGCTCTGTTGTCGTCGACATTACGCAGTTTCGAATGACGAATCCGAGGAGGACCAGGGTCTGAACAACGCTCATGTCCCAAGAAAATCGCCACGTCCTCGCCCATCCATTCTTGTGCCTATTAACATTGCATTTTCAGCGTATTTTCGCGGTCCCGGGCATAATTTTGAAGCCTTTTAGCAGGTATTGTTTTCTGGAATTCAGTCAAGAGCGGCATGATGCAAAGGCGCGATCTGGTATGTGACTCTGTGGAAGGGAGGAAGTTGTTTGTGACGACTCGATTCGGCTTTTCAGGGCACGACACTATAACGACGACTGCAATCGTCCCCTGCCTACAAGGGAGAGACGCATGAAGGAGTGTCACCCTGACGATGCGTTTGCTGGATAGCATTGGGCCATGCAAGGCGGGAAAGGGCAACATGTTTTTGCTTTTCCTTGGGACGGCGTCATTTCGTGGCGAGCAACTGATCAAGTGGGCTTTTTTGAAATTGATGCAGAACAGAAGGATCAGATGAGCTCACGGAGCATTACGGCCTTTGGGATGGGAGTTGTGGGATTTCGGCGCCGGTGAGCTGCTGACAGGATAAGGATCCAGGTCTGAGCCTATATTTGCATTTGGATCAGATACAGCTTGAGCAGCTGGCGATGCCGGGCAAATGATTGATAGCTCGCAAGTATCGGACATACTATCTTAGTGTTTAACAGCAAGTTAACTACTCATATCTCATTGCACTTCAAGTGGAAGAGCGACAGAGGGCAAATGTGACACATTCTACAAACCACCTTCGCCCGTAGTCCAGTTGTAAAGTGGTCAGATCTCGGCAGCAGGGGAACAGACATTTACGTAGTAGGTAGTTGGTACCTGAGTATTAGGGGTTCTACCGGACTACTACAGCTGTGGTTTGTGAACATGCCATGTCTATGCCAGCTTCGGATTCGAATTTCCTTTTGAGATTCCATCGGGATATCTCTCTCTTGATGACCAGCTTCAGATGGAAAAGACGGACCCGGGCCTACTCCTACCTCATGTTGATACCACTGTCGCCATGAGATGGAGAAGAAGGAAGTGAGAAAAGAAAGAGGCTGGCTGAGAGGAGTTTTCCACGCCGGCTGTGATCTGGTCAACAGAGCCGGCGTCTGAGCCTCCACACCATGGCTGACAGTTCCCACCTCAGCTGGTGCACTTCCCCATGAACCATCCCCAGAGAGACCAACGGGTCGTCCTCTGCCAGCGCGGTCTGCATTGACTGGGAGCGCTGCGGAAGCAAGGTCGTCTCGTCGTGTAGTGCAATGTTGGGATAGTGCCAGAAAACATGTGGACGTCAGAGAGTGAGCTGACCGGGCCGCCAGTCAATTCACTCGCCAGCCCTCCGGATGCGCATTACACGCTTGACACCCATTGTGGTAGGTTGCTCTGTTCTCGTAGACGGCCAATGCAGCCACATACCCCGTGTCAAGGATGATTGACCATTGGGGCTTTTGCAGCACCATGGCTTGAGAGTGAGAGCAGTAGACACGCCTTAACCTCCGTTACTCCCGACCGCGATGCCAGCAGCAGCATTTGTCGCCTGTTCCCCGGCAGCCTTGACTCTCGCCTCCTGCACCACACCCCAGAACAACTTCTTCTTGACCTCGCTGGCCAGCAGACCGGCGACCTCCTCCGATGAGATCTTGTTGCCACCGCGAACAATCTGCTCGAGTGAACCGTCCCTAACGACCCTGATATTCTGGTCTCCAGCACCGGCCAATTCCTGCGTGCGCCGACCGACGGTGGCATTTGTGCGCTGTTTCTTCGCCGCCTCTTTAATCTTGACGGCATGGTCGGTGATCTGCTTGTTGACGTAGTCGCGGTTCGTAAACAGCGGCGACTGCGAGAGGGTGGATGTCCAGTACTTGTTCCACAGCAGACCAAGCAGATGCGTATCGAGGGTGGATTTGTAATGGGTGACCTCGAGGGCATAGTAGGAATTGGCGTGGGCGCCGAAATCCTCGATCTTGCCAGTCGGGATGGCCTGGAACTCGTCGCTGTCGTCGGTGAACTGCTTGTCCTTGGGCCGTTGGCCTTCTGGATAGGTTCGGAAGGCGCCGATCTCGACCTTGCCGGCGCTGACGGTGCGGTCGGGGTCGATGACCACCGCGACGAACGGGTCGTTAGCCATCTGATGCGTCATTTGCGTGTTGACATCGATCCCGGACAGCCAGCATCCATAGCCCGGATGCGAATGATACCACCCCACCGCGTTCTCCAGTTGCCCGCCTCCTTCGCGCGACGCGATCCCAAAGTTCACCATGTATTCGTCCGCGTCGCTGTGCGCGTTGACCCGTGTTTCCGTGCCTTCCACGGGCAGTCGGAAGGCGTCCGTGATGATCAGAGACCGTCCGGACACGTACCCGGTCATCAGACCCATGATCTCAATGCTGCCGCCGGAGCGGGCGTGTGTGGTCATTTTGAGCAGCGCGAGGGCAGAAATCCGCACGGTCGTGAAGTAGTTGGGGTCTTTCTTCCATGGCGACGAGTCTTGTAGAGCTTTGTATGCGGCCGGGTCGGGCAGGTTGTACAGCGCATTCTGCGTCGGGTCGATCGTGATGATGTCGTTTTCCGCCTCCCAGGTGCGGAGGGCGGAGAGGGTGGACATGGTGAGAGCCGTCTGCAGATGAGATGCAGTAGAAGGAACTACTCAGAGGGTTGTTGAAATATGGCCTAAGTACCTTTCACACGCAGGACGGGCATCGATCGATGTTCGGCTGCCAGTGGTGGTCAATGGCGGTAAGTATCTCAGTATTGGTGACGAATTGAGACATGCAATGAGTAAGTGGCCCAGGCAAGATTCTGCCGGTCGATAACGACTATCAAAGGCGGTGAAGACGACGAGGCTCTGACAGGTTCTCGGACCTTACACCTTGTACCTTGCACGGCGTGGTTGTTGCTCTGCCAACGCCATCAACATCACCACCGCGCACTTCACCTCGATCCTCCAAGCCCACAACTTCAACCTGATTCGACCGAACGCCGCGACCACTTGGTGCCCATATTCTCCATGCTCCTCAACGTGTATTTTTTGAACCTGTCACTCCCATCGAATCTTCCGTTTGAAGGAAACCGAGAGAAGAGTGGCATAATCGTTTCTACAGCTCGGCCGCGAGCCGCAGTCTGCCCTCCATGCCTGCGCCAATGGACGCCAGCTACCTAACCACCCAGGTCACTACGATCATAGGCCAATTGCATTCGATATTCGACGAGATCGGGGTGCCGCGCAATGAACGAGAATCCAGAGAAACAGAGCTGTTCTCTGCTTTGTCTGAGACGCTACATAACCAGCTACGCCTGGTCAACAAGTACGCAGCAGATACGCAACTCGGACGTCGTTCGTGGCCCATGTGTGCTGACTATTTACTGCCAGTGAGAAGAATGAAATGACCGAAGAAGCACACAATATCATCAAGACAATCAAGCAGATGGAAGCATCGCTGGACGATGAAAAGGACAGAGGCTACGACTTGGACACCGACGGGCTGCGCGTGACCTATCCCCTCATTGATTGTTTACGCGACCTCAAAGAGAAATACAATGTCGTTAGCAGACTGCATCGCGAGCGCTTCGAACAAGTCAAGAAACTGGTTCAAGCTCTCGAGTCTTACTCTTCGCATCTCGAGTCGTCCTTTGTCAAGATCCGCCTGCCACCAACTTCCTCCAACAGCTGTCCACCGAACTTCGACCTCTCCCCCTCCTACGTGACGACCCTCGACGAAGAGTTCTCCAGAGTATATGATGAATACAATAGGAGGACGCTGCTTGTTCAACAAATAGCGGAAGAGATCGTGAGACTGTGGTCGGATCTGGGTATCCCTCAAGCCCAGACGGATTCCTTGATTGTGCAACATTACCGCGACTCACCAGAACAGTTGGGTCTCCATCAGGCAGACTTGGACCGCCTTCGAAGCCGTCGCGACAAGTTGTTGGATGAGAAGAAAGGTCGTGAAAAGAGACTGGGTGACTTGAAAAAGAACATCGAGTCTTTATGGGACCGGTTGGGGATCGAGGAACCTGACCGAAAAGTGTTCCTGGCCACCAACCGCGGCTGCGGGTTACGAACCATCAACGAATTCGAAGACGAATTGGCCAGACTAAACGAGCTCAAGAGACAAAATCTTCATTTGTTTGTCGAAGATGCTCGCGTCAGACTTCAAGAGCTCTGGGACGCACTGTACTTTTCCGAGGAGGAGATGCTCGATTTCACCCCGGCCTTCTCTGACGTGTATAGTGACGCTCTACTGTCAGCTCACGAGGCTGAGATTGAACGACTGACCACGCTCAAAGAACAGCGAGCCCCGACTCTGGCGGCCGTGGAAAAGTACAAGTCGTTGATTGCCGACCGCGATGCTTTGGCCGCCTCGGCAAGTGATGCGTCAAGACTACTATTGAAGCCGCAAAAGGGAGAAAAGCGCGATCCTGGAAAACTACTCAGGGAGGAGAAGATGAGGAAGCGGATTGCAAAGGAATTGCCCAAGGTCACAGTGGAGCTGAAGAGGACTCTGCAAAAGTACGAGGATGAATATGGCCGACCATTCTTGGTCCACGGCGAAAGATTCCTCGACGAGATTGAAGAGAAGGAAGTCAAAGCTCCTCCAGCACGATCCAAGACCCCCAACAGCCATCAGCCGAGATCGAAGACCCCGGCACCTGCACAAGCTTCCTCCAAACCAGCTGCCGGCGCATCAAGGACTGGCTCGACAGCTCGACCTCAGAGTGTGATGAGAGGTCCTCCACCACGTTCAACCACAAAGACACCCACCGCCGGGATGGTCAGACATCAACAACCAGCACCCGCATTGTTGTCGACAGCATCTCACTCGCAATCCAAATCACCTTCCAAGATCCCGGCTCGTTTACCTCTAGGCAATCTCAAGCACGGCAGCAATTCTCCTGAACGTCGGGCTGCACAACACTCACAACCAGCTTCAAGGAGCGTACAGCAGCATCAGCCGCATGAGGCCGTCCCGAACTTCTCGCAGAGTGGCAGAACAATGGGCCCTCCTCGAGCACCGCCACCGAAGATGAGAGATCTCTTCGTTCCCCCTGAACCGAGTCCACCTGCCACCATGACCACTTCTTCTTCCCACGCTCAACCTCCACAACCTTCCACCCGACCCACTAGCACCATATCCTCCGGCTCGAACGAGAGCAGTCGCTACATCCGCCCCATAAGTCCCGAAGATGTGTATGACGATCGCGAGAGGATGTCGTACATGTCAACATCGCTGTTGAACCGGGATCGGGACCGCCCACAGCAGCAGCAGCAGCAGCAACAACAATCACAGCACTCTCAACCCGACTCCTACATCCCTGATCAACCTTCTCACTCAATGTCGACTTCAACCTCAATACGCGGCCATAGCCATAGCCACGGCCCCGGCAGCCGTCCTCACCCTTCAGCCCCACCGTCGACCATGTCCGCCACTTCCCGACAAACGTCCAACACTTCATCAAACATGACTAACGGAACTACCGCGAGCGGGAGCGAGAACTGGGAAACCTACTCGGACGGATCGGAGATGGAACCCGAACGAGATGTCCGCGACACGTACTACTCCAAAGTCCACGCCGCCGCAGCCACCACGACGACCGCGACGACGAATGCCCTCGGTATGAGCCATAACCTGAACGGCAAGAGACCCATGACTGCGGGCGGAGGTGTCAGCGGTGCTGGTGGTGCCGATGTCGCGCTGTTGTCAGGCCAGATGGGCCCTCCACCTGCTAAGATCAGAGTGCATGCAAATGGGAACCAGAACCACGGCCACACCGTCCATCTTCATCACGATGCCCATGTCCAAGCCTATGCCCGACAGCCAGACTGCGGTCCTCGCCGCCCTCACCAGAGCCAATCCCATGCGTATCAGCAGTATGAACGGTTCCGAGAAATGTCGGATGAAAACGTCGATACTACGGCGGCGGCCACTGCTGGTGGTATCGCTGCTTCAGGAGTCAGGATCGAGGGCAGTGACGCCGCTTGGAGCACCGAGCTGGAAGAGACCTATTGATGTATCGCCCTCTTTTTTCGTTTCGTTTCTTTTTCCCAGCTTATGTGACTTCTCGGTGGCGCGGTTGACCGGGGTTGCCTGATGAGGCCATTTTGCTGTTGAACATTGTATTTTCTCTTTCTCGTGGAATATGAGTAGGAGCAGGAGTCTGGAGTATGCCCGATGGATATCGGATATCGGATATTGGGGATGGAAATGGAACCACTGGGCAAATGAAGCGTGCTGCTCACCAAGATATTTCTCGCGCTCTTTCTCGCTGAACGATGAACAGTGTCAAAGATACAGTCCAAAATCGTCTGTCCTTCCCTCTGATTCTCGTGGAACACTCTTTGCCCTCTCCCTGTATGTGAATAATCAGGCGTGTGTGTCTGTTGACTGTGGAAGAGGCGCGCCACTGTGGTTTTAGTGTGCTGTGTTCTTCTGTCCAGTTGACCATGTAAACCACAGACTTGAAACTTAGGGGATGTTGTTGAAGATACATGTAATGAATGTTGAGATCGATACTGATGTTCATGTTCATGTTCATGTTCGTAGTATGCTAAGGTGTATGCTAAGGTGTATATAATCGCTATTACACTATCCGGGAATATAATAGTAATTTTCCAAAGCGACGCTTGCCAACACCACCCCCAAAAACAAAAAAGACAACATAACCAGAGAGGAAAGACAAATCCGCCGCCATGCCGCTGGCTTGAAGTCCTATGCAAAAACAGCCCCAGGTAAAGAAAAGGAGTAGAACAAGGCCCAATAACTTCAATGATAGATAGATATCCTGTTTGGTATACCCCAATGGATAGATATCCGATTTCCCGATTTCCCAATTCCCAGGCAATCAAGTCCTATACGTGTACGCTCACTTTTTTCGTGCATGTCCAAGTCCTCTCTGAAAGGGTGCATGTGTCTGTCGTTGATCTCGTTGGGTTCGTTTCATTTCCACATGGGTCGCAGCAGCATAGAGGATATCTCTTGCGTCGAAGTACTAGGGTGGCCCGGTTGTGCCGTGCCAAATATCAACCAAGGGGCCTTAGGCATGTGGCACATTCATATCCAGTCCGTTGCCGAGTGGTTTGTGGAGTATCACGCTGGCAGGTCGATATAGCCATTTTGCGGCAGATGCCGTTCGCCAGGTTCGCGGGTAAAGGTCAAGGTACTGGTCCTGGTGATGCAGATTCGGTGGGCGGCCGATCCTCGCCCCGACCTTGACCTTGTTCTCCTGTCGGCCGTGGTTCGTAGACTTCCTGCCAGTAATGTCTGACCTTGTCGCAGATGCCGTCTTTGCCTTTCCAGCAGCCGAACTGGTGCTCGTATTCACAGGCGGCGCCTTTGATTTCTTCCCAGAATCTCCGCTCGACATCGAACCCAAACACTTCAACGGCGCGCGCCTCGTCCATCCAACATCGGACCCATGTCCCGTTGGTGTCACGGGTCGGGCCGCCAGAGCCTATGACCTGGGACGAGAAGTCACGCATTTGCTCGTCAAAGATGGTGGAAGGGTCGAATTTGGGGAAATTGGCATGGACGAAGAACGGCTTGACTTCACGGTTTTCGATGTCGGAGGTTGGCGTCTCTCCTGCTGCTGCCTTCCTCTCGTCCTCTTTCACTCTCTCGTGTGGAAGGCCGTGAGTTTTGGTGAAGACCAGGTCGGCAACAGGGTCATGCTGGGCCATGGCGCTTCCGAGGTAGTGGCCGGAGGAGTCGACCCGTCCAAGAGCCATGACGCGTTTGTTGACGGCGTAGAAGGGCTCGTTCAGAGCGGTGGCTGCCCACGCGAATGTCTCCTTGTCACCTTGACCGGGCGCTCCCTGGGAGAGCAGGGGATAGTAATATTCCGGGCCATAGTAGTTGTAATAGGCAGCCAGCATCAGAGACGAATGGTGTTTCGACTTGGAAAACATGAGTTCGCCCGACTCGACGGCGGGTCGGATATTGAGAGGTGGAATGGTCTTGATCTTGGCGATCTCGAAATAGTACGGCGATTCGGATGCGTACCAGAAATCCGGCCAGACGATCAGTCCAGTATTGTTGAACGGCTCTTGTTCGAACAGCAGCAGAGGGTCTCGGACAGGGAAAGCGTCCGAGTCCAGGAGAAGAACATCTTCAAAAGAAGAAAAAAGGATAGCCATGATTTTATATTGGAACCGCTCGATTGATACCCCGGTTTCGGCTGCCCGAAATATGTCAGTGAAGACAAGGCATTTGGCGTTCAACGTCGGCAAGACGGTATTGCAGATTTCCTCGTCGTACTCGGACGAGTCGGCCAGAAACACCTCGACTGGTAACAGCGACCAAGTCCTCCGCAGCATGCGTATTGAAATCACCAGGACAGGAAGCTGCTTGTATCCGGCCGTCATGACAATACCTCTGGAGTCCACCTCGTAGGGCATTTTCGGAGGAGTGCTTTTCAGGTCATTGACAAAGTTCGAATGGGCCTCGCGCATGCGTTTGATGTCGGCGTTTTCCATGAACAGTATGTCGGGTCGCTGGTGGTTGTGGGAGGGATCAAAGCCGATATCCAATTGCTGAGGCACCACCGCCTCCGGAGGACGGTCGCAATTAGGGTCATTGTTCAAGATGATCAAGTATAGGTCCCGCCAGAACGAGGCCTGGTTCTTCAGCAGAGGGCTGGTCGGTCGGGAGGGAATGGGAGGGCTGGTCACGGCGGGCTGTTCGTCAGGCGTCGATCGGTTCATACGGGTCTGAAGGAACAAGAGGACGAGGACGAGGCCCAGCAATGATGCAGCAATGACGGATTTTCGCCGGGTCCCTGGTCGAGGGAGGGCTCGAGAGGATCGGAGAAAGCGCATGGTCTCATCGTAAGAGGCCAGCCGGTGGTCATTAGGACGCCATATCGAACGACTGAAAGGACTGCGACGGAGGAAGCAGATGCGAACAGAGCGGACAAGCAAGAAGATGAAATGCTGGGAAGGTGAATGAAACCGAATTGAACAGCCTCACAACAAGCCCACTCCGTGCCTAGGGTACGAATACCATGGTACGTGGTCGACCCGTAGCGGGGGTGAAGCGAAACGCTGGGAGGAAGTGAAAAGAAGACGGCGGTGGATTTGAGTTATGGACCGGTGGAGAGATGGAGAAAAACAGGACGGCACGCTGGGAAGGCAATCGATTCAATCATCAGCTGAATAGTGGTGAATGGTGAACGGGCTGAATGGACCCTGCAGTGGACGAAGAAGAAAGAAGGGGAAGAGGAGGAGGTTGGCGAAGAGCGTCGACAAGGGTGTTGAAGTTCTACTCTGTATTTGATCGATACACATCTCAGCCGCCAGATACTGATAGGCCTTTTAATCAAGGAGCATGTGAAGATTAAGGCTCTTCTTCGTATCAGGATCAAACAGGGTGCCTAATGCCTAGAGTACCAGTACATTGTCGTCTACTGCGCCTCCCTAGCCCTCGTGGTTCATGTTTCAGGCGTGATTCAGAGAACAAACTTGAAGTGACACGCCGGAACAAGATCTCCAGACTGTCAAATGTCAACTAAATATAGAACGAACCTGGAAGGGTCTTAGATAGGGAACAGGAGGGTAAGGAGGCAGTTCTAGGCCTTCAACGCCGGTGGTGGCCACCCAGAGCCACTGGAGAAAGTCTCCAACTGCGGTTATCGGGGTGCTGTCATGCCTAAATGGGCCTAATTTCCAACATCCAAGCATCTCCATGGGAGCTTAACCGTGCTTAAGACACCGCTCCTCCCTCCCTCAAAGCCCGCGAATCTACACCGCTGCCATCCACTACTAAGCACGACACACCTTCCTCTGGCGTGCTCATGGCAGGTCGGTACCTGTATCTAAGATGCCTCTCCAGGCTACGCTGGGACGCTTGCGGGACAGTACTCAACAGTCGACCATCTCGTGGAATATTCTTGTCTGGCGTCGTGACCAAACGAGACCACACAACTAAGCACTGTACAACAAGCTGCCTGCGATGCGGTCTGCGCCTGGAACAAGAGCAGGACGCGAACTAGGACAAGAACAAACACAAATGCATATCTACTATGGGAGTGTGGCAGTTCACAAGACGACAAGAAGGAAATGCCCTGTTTGATACTACCGGTCAAAGTCGAAGTCGAGGTCGTCTATAATCATTAACTACCGAATATTTTTGTTCTGGTCCTGTCACACATTGCCTGCATCCTTGGTGTTTGTTCCAGTCTGAGGTCCGAGGTCCTCCTCGTCACTATCGCTGGCCAGGTCATAGGGCTCCGCGTCCAGGTGCCTCGATCGCTGGCTGGCTTCGAGATCGTCCAGTTCGTTGTCATCGTAGCCTCCGGTTTCCACATCCCGCCCCTTGGGCATGGATCCGTTGGCAACCGGCACGCTGAGATATCCTTGACCGCGGACTCGCCTTCTTCCTCTCCATACCCACCAGCCGAACAAGCCAGCCGCGATCAGCACGACCACCAATGCAGCCTCGCCGCTGCGATAATATGCCTTGAGCTCGGCCTCTCTGACCTTCTGTTTTTCGTCCTCAAGGGCGACCGTGCTGTTGGGATGACCTCCAACACTGGTTTCGCTGCCGGCCTTTTCACCATCGATCCGGCTGTCGGCGGGAGTGCCGCCAATGCTGGCGATATCGACCCCCATGAATCGATCAAGCATGTCTCGGCTTCGTCGTGGCCAGTCGAACGGTACCATGTGGCTGGCATTGTAGAACAAGACGTAGGTGAGGTTCCTCGCTTCTTGGTACAGTCCAGCCGGCTCACCTTCGAACTCCCAATCTCGCTTCGGTGCCCATACGCCCGGAGAAATTTCGAATCCGGTGCCTCCTAGCCATACCATGTTGTGGATGAAGTCTTCGGTTCCCAGGTGATTGCAAATCATATCTTTGGCACCGCTGAACAGCAACACAGGCACCCCAGCCTCGAGTATGCTGGGAAGTAGTTGCACACTGGGTTTGGAGTTTTTGGCTCGGAATGCCGCAGAAACCGCTCCCGAACATTCGGTCCAGCCAGTCCGTTTGTCGGAATTGATGTGCAGGGCGTCCAGGACGTTCTGTTGACGCAGATAAGGTGTCACTGTGTTCAGATCCGGAGGCCAGGCCATGCCACAAGACGGCCAGTTGTCTTGCAGTCGGATGTCGTACATGTTGTAACACTTGCCGTTCTTCTTCGAGACCTCCAAGACCATAGACAACACGGACTCACAGTCCATCACATCCACTTTCTCGGTGCCACCTGGCTTGCTCAGCTCGGCTAGACAGCGGGCGTGCATGGCCTCGACTCGTTGTGCCTCCGGAGTGCCGCCCTGGATAAGATTTTCCTGGTACGCGAATGGGAGGTAGGACTGGTATTGTTCCGATGGCGAGATCCATCCGTTTCCGATCAAGAGCCCTTTGACGTCCCACGTGTGCTTTCCTTGCGCGCTCGCTCTTTTGTTGCGCTCGAGGATGGCGTTCGTGATGTAGGGGATGTGCTGACCCGCGTAGGATTCGCCCGCGAAGTAGATGTCGTCGGCTTCGTACTGGGGGAATAGGGTAAACCACTTTTCCAGGAAGATGATGAATTGATCCGCCATGTCTTGCAGTTCGTGGAGATAACTGTCCGTGTTCACGTAACTGAACCCCGTGCCCACCGGATTGTCTACGAACAACAGGTTGGCAAACTCATCCCACGATCCCTCGTTATATCCGAGTTTTCCCCCCTCCAGGACTCGGTAAGGGCCCATCTCCATCATCGCTCCGTCCATGGAGCTGCAACCTGGGCCTCCATTCAGCCAGATTACTGTCCGCGGCCGGTTAGCAATATGTCGGTTCGCGTAGTGCCAGAAGAACAGATGCCCGTTATGCTCGGGCGTGATCTCAATATGACTGCAAAGTATCAGCAAAGGTGCCTCCTTGCTATTCGAATTCGGCTTACCCAGCATGCATCTTCAATAATGGACCATCGGGCTGCCCGGGAAGCGAATGTACAAAGTAATCGGCTGCTGTCTTTTCTGCACTCGTCGTGGACGCGCCCCATACCAGGGCAGTCAAAGCCCACAGCCATGACCTTGTCAGCCTCATTGTAGCGGGAATGTGTAGGTCGAGTCGACCGGCCGTGGTTGAAAAGGGAGGGCGATGGAAGAGGTGGAGGTTATTCGATTATCGCCGTGCTGACATTTCCGTCGGGCTGTCGAGGGGAGGGTCAGGGGCGGAGAATCAAATGCCAGAAAAGAATACAGCCCGCGAGAGGAGAGAAGGACAAAATAGATACAACGGTCGAGGACAAGGAGGAGAGAAAAGGGTGTCCGTCGACGAGCGCATGGACTGCTTTTGGGGTCTTGAGAGGACAGTTCGAGACGTGTCCCAGTAAGGCGTCTGGATGCCGAGATGCCCAGATACTGGTAGATGCCCAGATGGCCCCTGGACTTTTGGCAGCCGCCAGCTCTGTTAGCGGACACAATTGGACAGCTAGAGGACAGCTATACTACACTGAGAAGGTCTCATGCAGCTGGATACCAGGTAGATTCCGCTCTACTATATCACATACTGTAACTGCATTCACCGAGTAGTAACGTACTACCGGACCGGGTTCGGCAAGCCTCCCTCTTCCCCTGCGCCCTTTTGCCTCCACCTCCGCCTCCGCCTCGTCGACCTCGCTTCACATAGTATTAGTAGTACCATACTATTCCAACATCCCCGGCGTCCTCCCAACCCAGATCGACGCGTGGCGCGCGCTTCAGATCTGACTTCCTCCCAACGTCCATCCACCTTTATGAAACAGCGTCTGCCAGAAATCCATCCTCCCGGTATGCCCAAACAAAGGCGCCTCACATTCTGAGATCGGATTCTTCGAGATCCGGGATTGCTTGCCTCCAAAGTCCCATGCTGATTCTCTCCTGGGACCGCTTGCGTGATATTGGGGCACTGGTGTGGTTATGATATGGAGAAAAGGGGCCGTGCAGGATGACTCTTCGGGTCAGCTATCGGCGAGTCCGACCTCGAGATGAGTCAAAGGTCATTATAAGATGTCCAGGTCATCTAGGGAGTTACGATGAAGGCCCAGCGTGCAATCACTCTCCCAGCACCGGATGGTCCAGTCTGTCCAAGATGTAAGTTCCCTCGAGGCCGCTTCATGATGGTCACCATACCCGGGAAATGTGTCGGGGTGCCCTCCGAAAGCAACGGTCTTCAAGAATGAATTGTCCCAGATGAGTTGAGAGAGAGCCTCCCATCCATCCTCGAATCTGGTGCACCCTCGGTCATTGAATGGAGATCCTATTGTTCTATTCTGCCGCAGCCACGTGTGAATGGTGAGGTGCGGCAGAGCCGCTCAATGGCAGGCTATTCAGCCTCTCAATTCAACACACGGCTCCAATGGACAATACACCTTGGAACCACTGTGAAGTGAGGTTGGTCGTATACCGGAATCTACTTCAGATCTCCCCCAGCTGTTCTCTTCTCTTGTTGCATCTACAGCTTCGTTTCTCAAAATTCCATTCTACGTCCTGCATTCCCTCGTCTGCTCTCTTTCTGCTATTCCGCCGTCCCCAGTCTGCACTGTGAAATCAGCACAATGTCATCCGAGAGACTCAATCCCGCAGGCTCAATGCAGAATCAAAGTGTCATGTCTCTCATTCGTGAGACTGAAGGCGACGTCCAGGCTTGGTGTGCCAATAGGAGCCGTCAAGGTCCTAGAGACTGGGCTGCTGAGGGCATGAAAGACATCATCGATCAGGTCATCACGCCAGAGAATCGTGAGTGGTATTACGAGACGATGGCCAAACTCGACAAGCGCCGTCAACATGGTAAATTAACCACCGTCCTTGGATACGACGCCTGCTAATTCAGCTCAGATCAACAGAGCCTCAGTTGCACCGCTACGAGCTCTGGAACGAGTGGTCGGTCTTTCACAGCTAGTCGTGGTCATTCCAGAAACCCCAGCATTGAAGAGTATCTCAACAAGCCACTTCCTCCTCTGCCGCAGCAACCTTACTTTGAGTACATGTTTGCGGATGCTGGCGTTGAAGAAAAGAAGTCCAAGGATACAGTCACAGCACCTGTCCGGGTTGAAGAGGAGCTTCCACGCAAAGCTTTCACATCCGCGTCGACTTCGTCGGACTCGAGTCTCGGTCTGGACAGTGCTGAACTCGCTCAATTCGCATTTGCGCAGGCGGGTGTGGATATTTTGACCAGTGGTAACTTCTACCCTCGCCCTCTTCAATCGTCACTAACAACAAGATAGAAGCCGACAATCGCAGTGAAGCTCACGTCTCTGCTTGTGACGCCACGGTATACGGGGTACAGCAACCCTCATATCTCCCAGAAGGAGAGCCTATGCAATTTGAATTTACCCAGACTCGAGACCAGCCAAGATACAAAGGCATCATTGAGCCCAAGTCTCAGAAGTCGAAGTCGAAGGTCTCCTTGCGAAAATGTCAACCTTGCAATGCTGCCTCTCAGAGAAACATCACCGCTCCAGCTGTTCAGCCTCTGAGCCCAAATACGGTTCAGAAGTGTATGTTTTGCTCTACTACATGCAGTATTCTCATTCTGACAGTCCCTACCAGACAACAAGCGCGGTGCCCGAGACTCCTTCCTCACCAAATCAACCGTCAATGACAACAGAGATGGTGAGTATCCTTCGTACCCTTATCTTACCTACCCTGTCTAACCACCGCTCGCAGACTATGATGTCAAACTGCTTTCTACCAAGAAGGTCTGCGTCGAGGAGCAGCGCCACAGCCGTAATGTGCGAAGCATGCGAGCTTCGTCCGTCTACAGCAACATTACCGCGTCAAGCTCTTCGTACAGCGTGAACAGCATTGATGGTGATCTTGCTCTCCCCCCTCAGCGCAAACGTCTCACAAACGCCCCCACGGGCTACCCGGGCCAGTTCCCGAGCTACGAATCGAAGTTTCTTCACTGCCGTGGTACGTTTCCTTCATACCGGCTGCTGCTGTACACGTACCATCTATCGGTTTAGAACCCAACATTCTCATCTAACCCTGACCCCGGCTCTCGAACTCTTCAGCTGACTCTACATCTTATCTAGCTTCTGGCATCTCAAGCCCACGATTACACCTCACCTGCGGTGACCCATTACATCCCAACAACCAGTTCACACACACCAACTTCGTGGCCGACCCAACATGGCCGTCCAAGAACTACACGAAAGAAGACCTCGAGCGGTTCCCCATGCGCAATGCCGCCCTGTCCCACGCCTACCGTCTAACCGTCCGCGCTGCCAAGATCCTGACCCGCACCGAGTCTGAAGCAAACCTGCGTCGCGAAGTCCAACGCGAGTGTGCCTCTGCCCGCCTCGAGGGCGTCGCTGTCGGCCAGTACCGCTACTACCAAGGCCATATGAGCATGGAGGAGTACAAGGCCGCCAGAGTCTGTATCTGCTGGGACTCGTGCTGGTGTTCCAAGCTGTGCACCATCTACGGCGATGTCCTGTGCCCTTGCACGGATTGGATCGTGTTGAACAATCACTGACCCTGGTCGGACATGAACGAAGGTCGAGAGTCCGAGACTTGGTTACAGCTACGGCTGATGATGCAAGACAGGCTTAACTCAGTCATTCATGGCTTATGCTTATCACAACGACGATATGGTCCGAAAACAAATCAAAAGGGTAGCATTGCTGACTTTGTGAAACGAAAGTGACCAAAACAAAGGAAAAAAAGGACAGTCAGGGTGGTTTAGAGCTTGCGCATTGCTGATTTGTTCTCTCAACAAATCATACAGGAGAGGAAACGACCAGTGATTCATGGTTGACAGCGAATCTGCTACACCATCAAGGTGGCAGGAAGGGCTGAAGCCGAGATCGAAAAGAGCAGATTCAGTTGCAAATGCAAGTTCAATGTCATGCCTCACTTTTACGTTTGCGCACCTAATCCGCCTTCATCGTGTCTTCCAATTTCCTAGAATATGCGACGAGATCAGCCGGGTAATTTGGTACTTGCAATTGCATGATCGAGTAGTCTCGAATCGCAGGTGGTGGCTTGTGCATTAGGGCCTGTTCGGCACCGGCATTGAAATCGCCATGAGTGAGACCGCGTTTTTGCCAATTAAACTAGTCTGTGCTTGACGCCCAGCTCACGACTACTCGTGTCAGAAAGAAGGGAAGGCATTGCAAACGAAGCTTAGGAAAAAGAGGAAGAGAAACTCATGCTACTGGTTCAGCTCGGCTGTTATGGAATGGGATGGGATGTGATTCGCTCTGCTCTGCTCTGCTTGCACTAGAGATACAAGACCCCGTCCGATGCGTGAATACACCAATACCGCAAGCATCATGACTTCTGGCACCACGTGCATGGGAATTCAACTCGGAATTCCGACGACATAGACGGCAGTCTCCCGACAACACCATCTCGTATGCCAGCACAAGTCGGGTTGCGCGGTCTTGGGGTCTCGTCTCGATCAGTTTCTTGTTTTCTCAGTCACATCCCACAGCGCATTTGTATCTTCAAGCACTCTCCATTGAAGGAGGAGGGTTTTCAGCTAAGCCCGCCACCGAATCCTGCCAGCTCATTTCGTCGAAGTCAGTGTGCTTCGGCTCTCCCTTTCTCCCATGGACTTGCTGCAGTCGATCTTCCTGATAGTGTCACCCAGCAAGTCTTTTACCAGCGTCTCACAGTTGTCGTCCGGTGCGTGTCCAGAGCCAGACTTCCATGGTGTAGGTTGGTTGAACGACTGGTATGGGGTGATGGGATCAGTCCAACAGGCCCCGGAAGAGCGGGAACTTGTTCTGGCCTGCGAACATAACGATTAGTATTGAACAAAAGTTGTTTGCGATGATTGCAGGTCAAGGGAGAGCAGCTTACCAGGACTGACGGGAGTACTCTCAAGGTCACGACCGCGGCCAACCATTGACACGCTGTCTTCAGGACGAATTATGTCAACTTCATCCAGTTCACGCTGAAGCATTTCACCGGCCGAGTCTTGCGACGATGCAGCAGACGGACTCATGCCTCGACTGCCAGCTGTAACGAAGGTGGAGGGAGCACACGACATGATCGGCGAGAGTGGCTGCTGTCGTTTTGCAGGGAACGGAATGAAAGTACCTGGCTGAAGAGATTTTAGGTCGAAATCATCGTTGAGCGGTGCGCGACGCTTTGCAGAGCCAACTCGGGGTCCAAGTCCAGCTCCAACACCAATGCCGTTTCCACTTCCACTGGCACGAGCGGGCGGAGGAGACTTCTCAATGCTCGGCAGAGGTTTATCAGGAGAGTAGATGCTGCATTTAGCTGTCGCCTCGGTCACACTGGTAGCCTGTCGTGCTGCTGCACCGGTAGGCTTCTTGCCAGTGCTCTGGCGCTGTGCCTTTGGGGTGGCAGGATCTTTGGCCGACGCCTTGGTTGGGGTTTGCATGCTCGTCTTGACTCTCTTAGCAGAGCGCTTCACATTCGCGTCTGAATCCATTTCTAGATCATCCTCATGTTCTTCTTCTTTGGCACGAATGTCGTCAAGGGCAAAATCATCCTCACTGTCATCGCCAGAGCCTGGGGCCGAAACGTCATCGCCAAACATTGTGTTGTAGTCAATCTTCCGTCCTCGTGTCTGGCGTTTTGGGACAGTGGGCTCGACATCAGCTTCGTCCTTGACTGCGACATCAGACTCATTGTCTTTCCCTGCAATTGAGGCTGCCGACATGTCTTGACCAGAGACGGCTTTGGCCTTACGCTGGCGCGCGGCAGTGCCCTTGCTCGTAGTGGACTTCTTGGGTGCTGCTTTCGGACTCTGAACAGCACCTGCGCTGGCAGCAATTGAGGTTTCGATCTTTTCCTTGAGTCGGGCATAGCGCTTGGTGGCAGCTCCGACCGTCAATCCTGTCAACGCGGCGAGAGTGCTGTAATCGATCTATGCCAGCTTAGTCAACGCCCACTTCGCGCGGATATGTAGCGATGTTACCTTCGCATTGGTGGATTGCAGGCACTTGTACAGGAGAACATGGTTCTCGTCGATAGTGGTAGGAGCCATAGTGTGTCTGCAGATAGTCCTTGAAAGGAGCGTTGAGAGCGACGTCGAGTTTGTGATGTTCTGTTGAAACGGACAAGTTGAAGTAGAAGAGACAGCCGGGAGTAGGAAGCGCAGATGGTGTCGTGTACCTGGCCTGTGTTTGGAAGAGTACGTGAGATCTGGGTGACACCCCAGTAGCGTCAAGTCAAACTGATACGGATCGGCGCAAACACTTGATGTTTGGCGGGCCAAATACACGGTGGTACTGGTCCAGTAGCTTCCGGACAGGGGAAGGTATCGCAAGGGTTGACGAGTATTCTCATGTCTTCATCTCGACATCATTCATGTGGTCGTGGCTGAGCTTCTTGGTGCCACCTTTGGTTTTCGTGAGGGCTTCCACCAAGACCTCTTTGATCACAGTTTGTGCCCCCCGCGCAGCAGCCACAGCGCTATCCAGCATTTCATCGAAACTGATGCCCGCGTTGGCCCCCTGAGTTGATGAGGAGCCATTGGTCCAGACTTCCACAAGCTCATCGCGTGACGGCAGGTAGCCCACAAGACAACTTGCTAGGATTGCTTCGTGCTCGATAGAGGCGGGGTCCAGAATTCGGAGTGGCTTTTCAGGACCTGCGACGATGGCGCCCACCCCTGCTGCTAACAAGTCCAGACAATCCACCCTCGCGTCTGCAAGTGCTGCCATAGAAACATTAATGCAACCCGCCAGCATATTGACCAAGCCAACTCCCACAATCCGATCCCCGTCGATCTGATCATCCTCGCCTTCCAGCACCGTGACTGCAATATCAATCGCACTTTTCGGCCATCTGTCAGGTATGATGACACCCTTTAGAGCGTTCTCTAGGTGCATCCCAATATCTCTTTCTGTGCTGTCGCGGACATAGCCCTGGCGATTACGGGTCGCGAAAGGAGCAAACTTCACAGACGCAGATAGTTGAAGGTTTGGTGAAAAAGAAGCAGTCCGGGGGAGGGGCTTCGGTCCGTGAACTGAGCAAGACAACTTGATTGTGGAGGAAGTGTTTAGCACAGTCGATCTTGATCTTGGAGGACTCTCAAGTTCGAGGTATGCTGAGCCAGTCGCAGAAGGCACTACCCCAGTTTGCAGAACTGTACCACATCAGTCTAGTCCGCACGTTGGGAGGTTTGCATCATACAGATCTTGCGTAGTTCATTAGGCTTCCTTGATCGGTACTGCGGTGATATCGCGGAGCCAGTAGAGGGCGTAAAGACTGGCGGGCTGGTTGTGCCAGCGGGCCCATTGAGACGACGTCTATCACTCATGACATTGCAGTCGCGTCGCTGTTGGAAATGAGTGAACGTCCAACAAAAATTTGGACTGAGATGAATGAGAAAGTAAGTAAAACGACAAGCCTGCGTTCACAGGCCCGCGTTTAAAGGACTTGGATGTCCATCTAAAAATCATGCCAAGCGGAAGTAAATACAAGGTGAGCTAACTATCTTCGGGGTGAAGTTCACGCCGCCCTATGCTCAGGTTGATGCTAGTTATTCATCTTATACTCCTCCGTAGCATAGGACGAGGCTGAGTTCTCCGTACTGCGAAACATAACTCTGCTTAAGCATGTGCTGAACATCTCACTTCTTGCCGCGTGGTCAATCTTCCCTAACACACGTCGTTCACTAAAGATGTACTTGACGGGATAGCTTGTTCCGGACGACAAGTTTTAATTGAAATGTCACAGCACAGATTACCAACTTTCACTGCATTGCTCGGATGAAACACCATCATCTGGCAGGTAGTCTTCTCTCACGCTTTCATGATCTGGAACATACCATACACCCCCAAACTTTCTTGGTCAAGGCGACCTCAGCGGATAATTCCAGATGGACATGGGGATTGAAATCGTGGCTCCGGCTGCATGACGGACGCATGGAAGATTTGAATAGCAAAACCTTGCTCAAGAAAAGGTAGGCAGACAACCCCGCCGGGAAGGTCTTCCCTTTCCTTTATATGGCCATCCTCTTCTGCTTCTTTACCCGTTGCCTTTGTTCGTGTTATGGAGAATCGCTTGTGGCATCCGTCGAGGTGCGTCCACTCGCTTCTGCTGTTTTTCTCTTTAGCAGCCTTGCCTTATTCATGTCAATATGTTCTGCTGGAAGATTACACTTCTGCCGACGAGGGAGTATCAGTGTCCGATGTATCGCCTGGAACCTGGTCCTCTGGATACACGGAATCGGGGTCACCTGGCAGATTGGCAGCCAGCTTTTCGGCAAGGACTGGTTCTAGCCAACCTGCTTCAGCTGTCACGGATACTCCACCAACCTCACAACCTTGGGTGGCCAGTTATACGGATGCTGCCAACACCGTGGCCATCGTAACAAGTACGACAGTTATCATCAGTGTAGCAGTTATAGCTCTCACCTCATCTCTCTTGGGGTCCTCCGAGTGGTAGAACTCCAGAGCTACAGAGCTACAGAACAGGACTTGCCTTCTCAATAGATCTGATGCAGGCTGAGCAAATGCGCTTCTACTGTGGAAGCAGAGTCGACACGGGCAATACCTACCTCAACCATCCGCCTATCGGTGATAAATGCGACTGATTTTCCGTCCTTTCCCTCTTTCCCTCCCTCCCACATAGGCTGTTTCATGTGTACTACTAGTACGTGACGTATACCGACCGATGTATACAGAGAACCTAGGGTAGGAAAGCAGCCTTTGTACCACTGCGTCCGCCACCACTGTACCATTATCTACTTAGTACTCCTACAAAAGAACGAAAAGGTACCAAATACAGCTGAGGCCTTAGCTGCACCTTCCCCTGGCCAAGCATTGGCCTACGTATACCTAAACCAATCAGGCCGAGGTCTACAGTACTCTGGGGTCTGGGGAAGCGAACGGACATGGGGAAGGTGAGTGAAGCTGAGGGAGTTCAGGTCCGCTGCCAGTACGTAACGCGGGAGTACCTCACATTCCGTCCGAAGAGCCAAGACTGAGCAGCCTGATGTTCCACCCCTCAGGTCGTACAAAAGAACAAGTCGACTTCCAACAAGTCCCTAGAAAATCAATGCCTGAGGGTTGAGGATGAGTGCCCAATCTCAGTTTGGGCTATAAAGCCAGCCCTTGATCCACCCAGATTCAGTGGAAGGTAGGTAGGCAGCGAGACTACTCGCAATCTATTGTCTCCAAGATCATTTACCATCGATCGCGACATGTTGTTTACCTATAGTTTGTTCGAGACTTTCTTCCTCCTCCACCTCCTTATCCGCACAGGCAATACATCCAATACTCTCTTCTTTGGCCTTTCTGAAGTTGACGGTCCCTGTACAGGTGCCAAGGGAGCTCGTGGTGTATGCATACCCACCTCGAAATGTACTCAGGGAGGGGGAAGCTTCGTGTCCGATAAATGCCCAGGCACACCCGAGGATATCAAATGCTGCACCAAGACGGCCTGTGGAACAGACAACAAAGGAAACTGCCGCTTCACGTCCTCCTGCAGCTCTGGCAATACCGAGAACAATAAGTGTCCTGGACCTGACGACTTCAAATGCTGCATGCCAGGCGAGGGAGGCGGATACCCTGCCCCAACGATCCCCAGTACCGGCAGCGGGTGCAAAAAGGTGGCTATTGATGGCGCCAAAGCAATCGTTGATGCATTCCCAGGTAAAATCAAGTCCATCGGGTGTATCAGGAAGTGCGACGATTCTAGTTCGAGCGATCACTGTACTGGGATGGCAACGGATATGATGGTTGCGGACGGCGGGGTGAGTGTGTCCTGTCCCATCCAGATCTTAATCCTTCATCCCAGGAGTATTGCCCTTACTGGGTTGTGTCTAAAAGGCATCCCGCGCATTCGTGAAGCCAGAGAAATGTTCTTGATAACTTGAAGTGGAAAGCAACTGACCCACAGCTTGCTCGGCGTTGTATAGGTCAAGACTACCGCAGGCGAGCCGATTGCTGAATGGGTCATGAACCACGCCAAAGACCACTCCGTCAGCTATGTTATGTGGGGACAGAGGATCTGGAATGTCGGTAGAGACTCTGTTCAGCCTTGGTCGCAGTGGAGGTATCAGTCCTGCACGGTCATCAAGAATTGTGAACATGGTGATCGAGGAGACAATACCGCTAATCATTGGTAAGCTCTGTAATCAGTTCAACCTACTCGACCTGCTAACAAGCCAAAGGGATCACGTCCACGTTAGTTATAAGTAGCCACGTTCGAAGGGGAAAAATGCATCTTGTTTGAGTACGAGGGGCTGCAGCAGAGCCAACATTGGGATACCTCGCTTCGTAATGTATTATCAGACGACTTCGGCATTACCATCAGCTAGCAGAGCGGCTTGTTCCAGAGCCTTCCGCTTGATCATTCGGTATCAGGTAGATCTGGAGGCACCAGAGCAGTATTTGAGGTTGACGAGGTCGCAAGATTGCAGGGAGATGAAGTTAAATTGCACATCACGTGAGATGATGCCAAGACTCGCGATGTCTTGCCGTTGGATAAAATAATCTCAACTTCAGCTGCACGACTGTCAGTTGAGATTTTACATGCTCTGTCGTCCATCCTACAATTCCATCTTGCTACTTCATGAAACACGCGACACGAGCTCAGTAGGATATGCCAACGGTCATTGAGCAGTAGAGCTTCTTTCTGGTACGTATTCCCATGCTCCTTCGCTGCACGATCATGCATCTTTCTCCTATGATGAAAACACACCTACACAAGTTCCGGCGATGCTTCATGAGCCATTTGAACTAACATGCACTACCATCTGACTACACCTCTGCCAAATCCTACTTATCACCTTCTACCACATCTCAGGAGAGGCATGACTGACTTTGGGAAACAGACGTAGAAACGAGGGCTAATGGTTTCGCTCGGGAGGTGCTACTGATGACATGGTAAGCATCCCATCATTTTCTATTCCTCCCAGGCACACATGTTGTTCATATCATACCCACGCGAGACTTTGTATGATGATCAAAGGTTTTTAATTTAACAGTTCTGCTTCTGAATTATATTGAAGAAACCGTTACCAGCTTACCAATGTCTGATTTTGTCTCTCTTACACATGTCGTCCAACTTGGACGACCGATCCATTCAATAGCGTCATCCGCGTTTCGAACGAGATTTTCATGCGTGCTGACATATGTACTCTTCACAGACAGGACAGAAAACTACCCCCTTCCATGACTCCAACAGCAGCAGCAGCAGCGGCGGCGGCGACAGGTACATTGTAATTCTATGAGTAAGTCTCTCCTCGCCCTCAAGGTCACACTGCAAATCGCACCTCCCCAATCTTTATGATGACACCTAGTCTATCCATTCTCCGAGTTCGCTGTCATGGCGACGCCCATCTAACGAAACATATCCCTCTCGTCTTGGGGTTTCGCTTTAGTACCAGACTTCCTCTCTTGTTCATCCACTCTCCCTGATACCGGACCTGCGTTTCTCACCCTTCCCGCCTTCGGGCGGTTAGGCAGAGATGTAGGGATGATTGGTTGTGGAGCTGCCTGGCCGGATTTGAGGGGAATTCTGGGAACTGGCAAACCCCATCAAGGCCAGAGGGGTCGTTTTGTTCTTGCTACCTGACTGAGCGTGCTTGTCATGGCTTCGTTATGGAGCCACGATATGGTGCATCGGTCATGGTAGGGATGGGACTGAGGTATTTCGGCTTATCTGACCTTGCTTCTTCTTCTGCTTCTGCTGTTCACTCTTGTCACCTGCAACGGCTGATATTCACTGTTGACTGGATGAAGTGACTAACGGTGCGAGTAGGCTTGGTCATATGCAGGCATTCGTGCGGCGCCGTTCCTTCGTAACAAATAACAGATTCGATAGATTGATCCAGGGTGGCCTCTGTTCATTCCATGACATACTAGAAGGGTTTCCAATCTGCATATTTACAATCGTGAACTCATGACCCGCTCATTTCTATTCGTCGTCATAAAAGTCGCCAATACCAGTTCCAGTTTCATCTTTTCCCTCGTCTTGTCTCCCGGCCAGGCTATCGAGCTTCATGATCAGTCTGTCTACGCTTCTCGCCTGCCAGGGTACGAACTTGGTCCCGCCCAATCCAAGAGTGCTCGCTTTCTCGATGACAGTGTTCGTGGCCAGGCCACTTCGCTTCTCCTTCTCTATTTCCCGGATGAGCTGCACAAGTTCAAGAAGAGTGGCCTCGATGGCATCTCTAGTACGATCCATCTCCGCCAGAACCTCCTGCTCATCCTGGGCGTGATTCGCGAAAGCGTCCAACACACCTTCATCTTCCTGCAGATCCAGGCTTTCCCACACTGTCTGCAGGCGAGAGAAAAGAGCAATCAAGTGATCGATTCGGCTGAGCAGGCTCTGCAGCGCGCCCGTGAAGTTGTCGTCGGTGAAGAAGAGCGCTTCACTCAGAGCCTGCAAATACAAATGGTGTGCTTCTGCCAGGGCTCGAGGGTCGTTGAGACCGTGACGGCGAGTAGAGTCTGTTATGTTGTCTCCCATATACGACAGGCCGGTGGTTTTACTCAAACCTGCAGATGATGCCGTGCCGGGTCTTGAGGACCTCGTGGACGATGATGATGTTCCTGTATCGTCGCCTTCAATCCATTTTTCGAAACGTGTCCAGCTGCACTGTATCACCTCACCCTGAAGGTATGCTTGCAGCTCGTTGATCATGAACAGCGCTTTGCTAGCACATGTCCAGTGGCGTCTTGTCCTTGCAGTTCTCTCTGCATTGCGCAGTCTTCTCTTCGCAGTACTGGCTTGCCCGGTTCGTGAGAATGATCTCGGCGGAGCGACGGGGGCAGGATAACATCGTCGATGGTATGAAAGCTTCCAGAGTTCGGATAAATGAAGACCAGCTCGACGTATAGAGAGTAAATATGCATTTAAGACTGCATACATCTGAGCATCTTGGGCCGACAGGAAAATATGTAGAGGGGACGACGGCGGAATCGTAATACAGAGACTTGTTGGCGTAGGCAGTAGCGTTGAGATCAACCGCGAGCGATGGGGAGTTTCCGCCGCAGGTCGGAGAGACAACAACCTTTTCGCTAGGCTCCAAATATCGTAATCGAGGTCGTCGTCAGCTTGTAGTGCGGCGAGGTCTGACATGGCTTTGTTGAGAATGCCGTTGAGTTCAACATCCTGCATGGACAGATCATCCAATTTACCTGTCTTTCTTACAGGACGAGCCACAGTTCGGCTCTGGCGGTTGCTGACGCGCTCATCCGCATGCGCCACCAGAGACACTGCAAATTCACCATGGTCAAGAAGCATATAGCGTAGTATGACCTGAAGGAGCTGCATAACCATAGTTCGAGGAAGGATTTGTGAAAGCGCATTTTCGGAGATCGATTGATGTATAGAGCTCAACACATTCTCGAACAGCAGTGGATCGAGAGGATAGCTCAGTGATTGAAGCACTCTAGCATGAATGGGCATCAGAAGCAACGACGGATCCTCGGAAGATTGGAGACTGCCTGTCGCCGATAGATTCTGAGACCTCAATTGATTGAGTGCGCTTCCTGCAGAGAGTAGGGCACGTGCGGCCCCTGGATTGACGAACGGTGGCGTCAGCGCTGGATCGATGGAGAAGGCATTCATTGTCGAAGATGATGTAGGATTCGCAGTTATGCAGAAGTCCTCCACGCCATAAGCCGGCACCTTTCCAGAAAGAATCCACAGCGAAGCTGTCCGCATCCAAGTCCTCTGCGCAACCTCCAAAAGAGCGACAGCCATATCTTCAATGTCTGCATAGCCCGTACGTGTTTCTCTCTCCAGGAAAGCAAGGAGGGCGGCCCCAGAGGCTGCTCGCGTTCTATTACCACGTCTGGAGGCCGGTTCGAGACGTTGTACCACGGACCATAGCCATTCCAATCGTCTCGCCCAAGGTGCGAACTCGGCAACGACTGTGCTCAAAGGAACAATATCGTACGCGCCAACGAATCCCGCATCCTTCTTGAGCATTAAAGCCTCAACCTTCAGAATCTCTTCCATGAATCTGCCTAGGTGTGCATCAATTATCGAAGAACCCACTGCTCTACAAACCATGGAGGGGTTTGTAGCAGACCGAGCAGCTCCATCCCGGATCTTGATATGTAAATCGTGCAGGTGACCCAACGTGTCTAGCATAGCCCGTTCTGGCGGTGAGACATATTGGTTGAAGCTCCGTGCCTCTGCTGCCTCTGCATTGTCGGGTTCTCTTTCTTGGTTCCAGATAGGGGACTGGAGCCCGGATAATGAAAGGAGTATTTCATGCAGCATCTCGTTGACCGGGTCGAGGGAATTACCCGTACGCGGGGCTGAGGATCGTGACGGAGGTCAAAAGAATGTGTGGACTCGTGTGCAGGTTGGCACCAAAGAATCAATCGTCCAAAGAGTTCAAAGCGACACATTGAGAGGACTGCAAGCCCATTGTGGAATTCTCGAGCTGAGTCGCAGTCAACGCGTGCTGGGAAGTGGGCGCGGTGAGTGATCGTGATACGGTGACCTACCTTGTAAGGATGGATGGACAGCCTACGGCAAGTGATTGCTCATGAGCACTATTGACCGTATAACGAGTGGCTGCCACTCTTTGTCTGATCCAAGAACTCTATAAGACGAGACATATTGTGTACATTGGTTTGGCGGCTGGTGGGACATGAGGGCGTCGCAGCAGCAGCAGAGCGTGCTCGGTTCTGCCCGCCAACGTTTGAGAAGGCAAGTCTGCCGAAGCAGTGCCGCCTGCGGTGCCTGCGGTGCCTGCGCTTTATTAATTGTGGTGCTGTATATTGCATCACTCCTCGCCTCTTCCACCGCAAGAGACGTTGTTCTGTAATCTACTACTAAACGTATCTTACTACAGTTGCGTTTCGCGAACCTTCCTGACTAATAGTCAAGTCGCTACCTAGTAGTAGCAAACAACTGCCTGCGCCTTCAAGGAGATTTTAATCAGGCTTACGCTCTGACAACTTTGTTTCTTCTGTCATTCCTTCCAAACCCGCACGTTCACAAACACAGTCGTCCAACCTTTGAGCATCTCCTCTGAAGCAGCCGTTTGCTCTTCGTATCCTTTCCCACCACACTCTGGGTCTTGCTTGAGGCAAGGCCACTGTCATCATTTCACCCCACGCGGACGTTCCAGATACCATAAAGGCCGGTAGTAAGAGAAAGGCTTCTGCTGAGGACCTCTCCCGGCCAGAAAAGAAAATCATGACAGATTCCGTGATGGAGGTCGACAATCCTGGGGCGGCTATTCAGCAGCTCCAGAATGGCGAGATTGATGAATCCCTTTACAGCCGACAGCTATACGTTCTGGGTCATGAGGCAATGAAGCGTATGGGCTCGTCGAATGTCCTTGTGGTTGGTCTTAAAGGCCTGGGTGTCGAGATCGCAAAGAACATTGCCCTGGCCGGCGTGAAGTCATTGACTTTGTTCGATCCTAATCCCGTAGCAATTGCCGACCTGTCTTCTCAGTTCTTTCTGCGCCCTGAAGACGTTGGCAAGCCACGAGCAGAAGTCACTGGACCTCGAGTCGCCGAGTTAAACTCCTACGTCCCCGTCTCGGTCCTCAAATCCCAAACATTGACCGAAGACCTGAGTCAACTGAAACAATTCCAAGCAGTGGTCCTGACGAACACACCTCTGAAGGACCAAGTGGCAATCGCGGACTTCTGTCACCAAAATGGCATCTACCTAACGATCACTGATACCTTCGGCCTTTTCGGCTACCTCTTTAACGACTTCGGAAACAACTTCACCGTTGGCGACGTTACAGGAGAAAACCCCATCAGCGGCATCATCGCCGACATTGACGAGACTGGCCTTGTGTCTGCTTTGGATGAAACACGACATGGACTGGAAGATGGTGACTATGTTGAGTTCGCCGAAGTTCGGGGGATGGAAGGCCTCAATGGCGCTCCGCCTCGCAAGATTACCGTCAAAGGGCCATACTCTTTCTCCATCGGAGATGTCTCAGGGCTGGGCAAATATGAAGGAGGCGGTCTCTTCTCTCAAGTCAAAATGCCCAAAGTCCTACAATTCCAGCCTCTCTCTGAGCAGCTCAAGAAGCCAGAATTCTTGATCTCTGATTTCGCCAAGTTTGATCGACCCGCGCAGCTTCACTTCGGGGTTCAAGCTCTTCACGCATTTGCGGAGGCTCACAAGGGTGCACTTCCAAGACCTCACAATGACGAGGATGCTACAGAAGTACTGGAACTCACGAAGAAGTTGGCCGGAGACAGTGGGGAAGAGGTCGATGTCAGCGACAAGTTGATCACTGAGCTGAGTTATCAAGCGCAGGGTGATATTAGTCCAATGGCAGCATTCTTTGGTGGTCTTGCAGCGCAGGAGGTTTTGAAGGCGGTATCAGGAAAGTTCACACCAGTTGCCCAATGGCTCTATTTCGATTCCCTCGAGTCGTTACCAGCATCTGTGCCTCGTAATGAGGAGCTTTGCAAGCCGACCGGATCCCGATATGATGGGCAGATCGTCGTGTTTGGAAAGGAATTCCAAGAGAAGATCTCAAATATCAAGAACTTCTTGGTGGGTTCTGGTGCCATCGGTTGTGAAATGCTCAAAAACTACGCCATGATTGGCCTGGGCACAGGGCCCAATGGTCACATCACAGTCACGGATAACGACTCGATAGAGAAAAGCAACCTGAATCGGCAATTCTTATTCAGATCCAAGGATGTCGGAAAGCAAAAGAGCGAGGTTGCTGCCGCCGCAGTTCAGGCCATGAATCCCGATCTGAAGGGCAAAATCACCCCCATGACGGATCGCATCGGACCGGACAGCGAAGACATTTTCAACGAAGAGTTCTGGAATGGACTTGATGTCGTCACCAACGCCCTGGACAATGTCGAGGCGCGAACATATGTCGATCGTCGATGTGTCTTCTTCATGAAGCCGCTCTTGGAGAGCGGAACTTTAGGCACCAAGGGAAACACCCAAGTCATCCTTCCACGTCTGACAGAGTCATACTCCAGCTCTCAGGATCCGCCGGAGCAGTCCTTCCCGATGTGTACACTTCGAAGCTTTCCCAACAAAATCGAACATACCATTGCTTGGGCGCGTGATCTCTTCCAGTCCTATTTTGTTGGACCCCCAGAAACGGTCAACTTGTACCTCACTCAACCGGACTACATCAACAGTACTCTACGTCAGCAAGGAAATGAGAAGATGATCTTGGAAACCCTTAGGGATTTCCTGGTAACGGACAAGCCGGCGGATTTCAATGACTGCATTGCTTGGGCGCGCATGCAATTCGAGAAGCAGTATCACAACGCAATTGAGCAGTTGCTGTACAACTTCCCCAAGGACTCCAAGACGTCGAGTGGTGCCGATTTCTGGTCGGGCCCGAAACGTGCTCCGACCCCTCTCAACTTCGATCCTAAGGATCCCACACATATGGGATTCATTGTTGCGGCTGCCCATCTCCATGCATACAATTATGGCATCCAGGCACCTAAGCTTAGTCATGAAGACTATGTGAAGGTGCTTGATAGCATGATCATCCCTGAGTTCCGGCCCGATGCAAATGTAAGGATTCAGGCCGATGAGAATGAACCGGACCCGAACGCAGCAGCCAAGTCAGTCTCCGATGATGAGGACGAGTTGAACAAGATCATCTCCCAACTGCCATCGCCGAAGTCTCTTCCGACTTTCCGTTTGAACGTGGTGGAATTCGAGAAGGACGATGACACCAACCATCACATCGATTTCATTACGGCGGCAAGCAATCTCCGTGCCTTGAATTACAACATCCCTCTCGCCGACCGCCACAAGACCAAGTTCATCGCCGGAAAGATCATTCCTGCCATCGCCACGACCACTGCTCTAGTCACCGGACTGGTCATTCTTGAACTGTACAAGGTCATTGACGGGAAGACCGATCTTGAACAATACAAGAACGGGTTCGTCAACCTGGCCTTGCCATTCTTCGGCTTCAGTGAACCGATTGCGAGTCCCAAGGGCACATACAAGGGCAAAGATGGCGAGGTCACGATCGACAAGCTATGGGATCGATTTGAGATTGATGATGTTACATTGACCGAGTTCCTGAAACACTTCGAAGACCTTGGTTTGACCGTAACCATGGTCAGCTCGGGAGTGAGCTTGTTGTATGCCAGCTTCTATCCGCCAAGCAAGACCAAGGATCGGATGCCTCTCAAGATGAGCAAGCTCCTTGAGACCATCAGTCGCAAGCCCATCCCGGAGCACCAGAAGAATATCATCTTCGAGATCACTGCCGAGGACACGACTGAAGAAGACGTCGAGATCCCCTATGTCATGGTGAAATACAAGAAGTAGATGCATCAGCTTGTACCTGCAAAGGAGGACTCGGCGTGTCTGGCAGGGTTTCATATGGCGCATGGTTAGCAACCATCGGCTGGGGGGGGAATACTCAAAGACAGCATCGGAACTGGTGGACGTCTGGGCCTCTTTTCCATCCTTGTGTATCACAAGACCATCGATAGGCAGATAACCACAGGTAGAGACCCCTATTAGACAAGAACTTCATCCCAAATCTCTTTGACACCCGGGCATGTACCACAGACGTGGATACCTACTACATACCTTCCATAGATATTGTATTCGGGTACGCAACCGCATAGGGAAAGCATCACAGCATCGGTTAGGCTGATTCATCATACTTGTGTGGGATTAGTCATGTGTGAAGGTTTCTCGTTGGTTGGAGTCACGTGGAGAGTCTTCGTCATGATTACATACTAGTACCGAGTTCCTTACGCTGGCGAAACCTCATTTGGCCGTCGCTTCGTCTCCCCCGCAGCGGGTCGGGCGTCATTTGCTCTATAATCAAAGCTGAGCAACATCACCGTGTACTGTACATAGTAGTTCAAAACGTAGCAGCACCATCTGGACTACAACAAGAGAGCTGTCTTGCTCTACTTCATGTCAAATATCCTTGCTCGGGCACGTTTACAAGCATCCCATCTCAAGAGAACTCCTGCTCCTGCCTCATTCTGTTACTCCACCGTTCGCTTTTTCACAATGTCGGTACGTAGTAGCCATGTTCTCTTCCGTCGTCGCCGTGTTGATTCTGAACGACATGAATGTCTATCAGGACAAGAAGCCGAGCATCACCGACTGGGTCAAGCCTGGAGACCCGACTGGAGAGTTCAAGAGACAGCAATCACGATTCCGCGACTTTATATCCAAGGATCCAGACGCCGAATTTCCCGCGGAGAAAGACCGGTATCACTTGTTTGTTTCTTATGCGTGTCCATGGGGTAGGCAGCTTCCTCGGACGTTGATAGGAGACGCATGCTAAACAGCCAACTTTCTCAATTAGCTCACAGAACCCTGATCGTGAGAAGCTTGAAGGGACTAGAAGACATCATTCCCTTCACCAGCGTACATTGGCACATGGGAGAGCAAGGTAGGTCCCGTGCTGGAGGTTGAAGGTCGCGACATTTTTGACGTGGAGCATAGGCTGGCGCTTCGCAACGGCCGACGAACATCTCCCCGGCAAAAACGTCACTCCCAATCCTCTTGATCCCGAGTTCACACACCTACGCGACCTGTACTTTTCCGTGAACAAGGATTACGAAGGACGCTTTACCGTCCCAACGTTGTGGGATAAGAAGAAGAAGACCATTGTCAACAATGAGTCTTCTGAGATCATCCGCATGTTCTATACCGAGTTCGACGACCTGCTACCGGACAAGTTCAAGAACGTTGATCTGTTCCCGAAAGAGCTGCAGGCCAAGATCGAGGAGACGAATGGCTGGACCTACGACGACATCAACAATGGGGTGTACAAGTCAGGGTTTGCCACAACTCAGGAAGCTTATGAGCGTAACGTTATCCAACTGTTCAAGTCGCTCGATCGCGCCGAAGCCGACCTTGCGAAGTCACCCGGACCGTACTATTTTGGCGACAAGATCACTGAGGCCGATATCAGGCTCTTCACGACCATTGTGCGCTTCGATCCGGTCTACGTCCAGCACTTCAAGTGCAACATCAGAGATATCCGTTCAGGGTACCCGCACTTGCACAAGTGGCTGAGGCAATTGTACTGGAACGTCCCGGCCTTTGGTGAATCGACGGAATTCGAGCATATCAAGAAACACTACACCAAGAGTCACAAACCAATCAACCAGTTTGCCATCACGCCGGTCGGGCCGGTGCCAGATATCTTGAAGCCAGATGAGGAGGTTGCTGCTGCACAGCGTTAGGAACGCATCCACGAAAGATGCCGATCTTGGTTTGACTGGCGCTCGTCAGAGCAAGTGCTTCAATATCTTTACAGTCTGAGCATCCGTCGGCTTGTGTCTTGTATCTGCACCTGGGCGTGGCAAGGGGCTAAAAGGGCCCGCCAAACGGATGCCCGGTCTTTAGTAGCCTTACCAATATATGAAGGCTCCTTGTACCGAGTAGTATGTTGGCAGTACATGTATCACTCAGTCATTTGTTGCACAACTATGCCATTCTCTGTTCTCCGCAGATCCGGCCGATGAATCACAACTTGAGTCTGAACGTTGTGATTGTAGGACTCTGCAGCATAGGAGCAGCATACTTACGAGGCTGACAGTTGTGGATGTGTCATTGGCGGGACCCAGACGGATTGGATTGGATTGGATTAGATTAACTGCGGCGTAGATAATTTTTGGTCTTGCTTCTCCGCAATCTCAGCCTGCCTAGAATTTCTACATGGGTCGCCGGCGGAGAGTCTTTCGAACGAGGTGAATCATTCTTTATCCGAATCCACGCCAAACATGAAGCTCGATACGAAAGCCCTCCGATATCTGAATCCCAGCGACTGGCGCACCCTGACCGCGGTTGAGACCGGCAGTCGCAACCATGAAGTCGTCCCTACCCCACTGATTGCGAACCTCTCGAAATCCAGCGTCGGAGATGTTCAGCGCAGTATTTCCTTGCTTGCGAAGGCCAATCTCATCGCGAAGGTGAAGAACGCCAAATACGACGGATACCGACTGACGTACGGCGGATTGGACTACTTGGCTCTGCATTCTCTCCAAAAGGGCAATATCGTCTACAGCGTGGGCAACCAGATCGGGGTCGGGAAAGAAAGCGACATTTTCGTCGTGAGTGATGAGAAAGGCGAACAAAGAGTGCTCAAGATTCATCGCCTCGGCAGAGTCAGTTTCAAAAAGGGGGTGCGCAACAAGCGAGACTATGCCCGGACCAGAACGCAGAAAGAGAGAGGTGCTGGGAGCTGGATGTACATGTCCAGGTTAGCCGCAGTCAAGGAGTACGCTTACTTGCAAGCACTACACGACGTTGGCCTCAGCGTCCCTACACCCCTAGGCCAGAACCGACATCACCTCGTCATGTCACTTGTGGACGGATTTCCTCTCAGACAGATTGACAAGGTCCCTGATGCGGCCGGTCTGTACGCGGAGCTCATGGAGATGCTGCTGCGACTGTGCTCGCTTGGGCTCATCCACGGAGACTTCAACGAGTTCAACATTTTGATCAGGGAAGAGGAGGGGGGAGACGGTGTCAAACTGATCCCGGTGTTGATTGACTTTCCCCAGATGGTTAGTGTCGACCACGCCAATGCAGAGTTCTATTTCAACCGAGATGTGGAGTGTGTCAAGCGGTTCTTCGCCCGACGATTTGGGTTCTCCAGCAATGAGGAAGGACCTTTTTTCAAAGATGCTAGACAGCTGGTCGGCAAGGACGGGGTCAAAAGACTGGATGTGGAGGTCGAGGCTTCGGGCTTCTCCAGAAAGATGGCTAAAGAGCTCGAGGCTTATATGAAAGAGCATGGTGTGGACGGTGACGCCAAAGCCTCCGAAGCGGTCGATGAGGAGACTGCGGATTCCGACAGCCAGAGTCACGAAGAAGAGGACGATGATGATTCTGAACGTGACGACGGGGTCTCCGAACCTGTCACGAGCTGACATGGCATCTGTTTACCAAGCTGCACTCCAAACGCATTCGAGTTTCTCGAAACAATATACTACCAGGACCATTTGCGCAAAAGCCCATCAACGTGATCTGCTCTGTGCGCGGGGCGTCCTGCACATTCCGACCGGAACGATCCCCATTTGAGGCATTCAGGTGTTTACAATGGCTTTAAAGTCTCCAGAGGGTTCATGAGTGAGACTCGATATGCAGACAAAGCCTAGCAACCCCGGACCACATAGCTCATCACGCGCCAGGTGCTATCAGCAACCTTGAGCAGTCTGTGCCACTCACCACATGGAACTTTACGACAGAAGCACCTCTTTGAGACTGGAATGACGTTATGTCAACGATGAATAGACATTTGAGGAGTCGTGGGAATCACAAAGTGATGATGCCCAACAGTGACAAGCAGGACTACCGAACGAAGCAGGCGGTTGAGAGCATCGCCAGCACATATCCACGGCATACCGGCCTACATATGTTCTCGTCATACCTGAGACGAAGTCACTGTCCTGTCGCACAAGGGAAGCATGCCCATACTGCTTAGTATGGTGCATTCAACATTGATCCCTTGAACTCTCGAAACGATAAAGACCAACTTTTGACCAGACCAAATGATTTCAGTTATTGAGGGACAGCCAGTCCTGGGATGCTACCACCAGCTTGCTGCAAGCAAGTGTGATGGTCACCTTTGCCATGCATAGTAAAAGGACACTGGAACTTTGCTCTGATAAAAGACTGAAGACACTGTTAGCGACAGATCAACGCACTTTCAATCATGTTGAACTTCGGCGCAGTGATGGTGTGGCGCATTCTCAGGCCAGAGCCGAGCATGCATGAGAGGCAGGACGGCATAAAGGAGAAGTCTTGCGCCATGACTGAAGAAGGAAGTAGGGTATCTCTAAGAATCCATAGGCTTGAAGTCCAATCCAAGATCCCTTGCAACGAGATGGCACGAGCTGTACCCCTGATCTGTGGAAAGAACTGATACAAAGTAGAAGCCCCCTTCGAGGGCATCCTGAAACACAAGCCCTGCGCCATGACTGCATGAACACTCGGTAAAAGAAAAAAAAGCAAGGCGCGAGGACGGCGACGACTGAAAAGGGATGACTTCACGCTCTGATAGCCACGTTAGCCGGCCACTGTACGTACTGAATACAACATGTGTCCTGCCAGGGGTCACCAAGAACGGCCTTCCTCCGAACGACACCAGCCACTGATTAGGCGGAGTCACAGTCTTCCAAACTGCAGATGGTATAGGATATTCCGGAAGGGAGGCCTCAACCCCCTGCTACTGTCCTGCTACTGTAGGTACACGGCTTTCCGTAGCCTGCTGAAAGGAAGTTTTGGAATGGCTGGAGAGGTGCTAGAGATGTGCTAAATGGACATCCGCAAACCCCGGAAGTCGATTCTGCCAATAGGTGCTGATATAGGCGTAGCAACCCTGCTCACACGGCCCCAATTAGGCTCGCTCAAGCCTTGCAAGCCTATAAACGCCCCCCTGAGGATCCCCTGCTAGGCTGTAGTTACCCCTGGAGCTTCGCCTGCACAGTGTGGCGGCTAACTAGAAATAGAATCGCCAACTGAACGCGACACCGACGCCAATCCTAACATCGAACTCCTGCACATCGCTCACTCGGGTTCTATGGTTTGACTCCTGACAGGGACACCAGCATCCTCGCACCTTGTATACACACACCCCGACAATACATTATTGTCTCCTTCTCCTCAGTCATCAGTCCCCCCTGTACGCAGGTGCGAAGACCGTGTCCTGCCTGCGTCCCCTCAACCTTGCGAGTATTGTCTTGCGCCGCAGTGAGCCATAGTACTATAGTACCTCTCTCTCTGCCTCGCCTACCGATATTGATCACTCGCGAAGGCTGGACACCAGGCAAAAGGGACCGTGCCAGCCCTGGCCCTGTCACCGCCGTCACTCTCGTCCATCACCTTCAATCGAAACGTCTCGGGACAGCCCACAGCCCACGGCGCACCGTACCGACGTCCACTTCTTATTCACTGCTGCTACCACTCCTCTCTCCACCACACCTGTCGAACTCCTCAGATTCCTGGACTTTGGGCGATCGTCCTTCTCGACGCTTTTCACACCTCGATAATATCTGCCGCGTCTCCGCTCGCGATCCAAGCTCCTATTCTCGAAGATACCACGCGTCAATCGACTTCATGTTGGAGGGTCACAATATATCGTGAGGTCCAGTGCCCATTGACACCCGTTGCGCACGGACAGACGTTGTTGAGGTGACCCTTGGACCCAAATAAAATGGAGCATTCGAAGGGGTCCAACATAGTCTCCTCGCCGCCAGGCTCGCCCGACGCAGCCCGGGAGGTACGTGCGCAGAACATGTATTCGGCCCCGTCTCCAGATTCTTCCCAAAGACAACGCCCCCAAAGCATGTTCGGTAGACTTCCACCACGGAGTCAAAGTCGCATGAGCCAGAGTAGCAATCATGTCGGGAGCAGAGCTTCAGACGAAGATGCGAAGATCTCAGTCAAAGTCGGTGAGTCTAAGATCGTGGGATGGTTCGCCGACATATCCTGATGATTGCTAACACGACTGCAGTCGTTCGAGTTCGGCCACCTCTGGGCCCGTCCGACCCCGGATTTGACCTCATTCCACAACGGTTCCAACGGTCAATGGTGCAGGTCAATACGAATACCAGTCTAGCCGTCGATTCACCCCAGGGCCGGAAGATATTTATCTTCGATCGCGTCTTCGGCCAGGATGCGACCCAGCCCGCGGTATGGGAGTACCTCCAAGATGGCGTCGACTCCTTCCTCCAAGGCTACAATGTCTCGATCCTCGCATATGGTCAATCGGGTTCCGGAAAGAGTTATACAATGGGGACATCTGGTCCAACAGAACAATTCGACCCATCTTTGAAAGGTAAGTTCGACCATGCACCGCAAGCAACTTGCTGCTCACCTCAACCAGGCGTCATTCCCAGAGCAGCGCAACATCTGTTCGACCACCTCAATGGTAGCGCCCCTGCTCACGCGAGACACAACTCCGGTCTGAGGTCACCGACCAGATACTCGGTCCCCAGCCTGAACCAAGTGATGCAGAATTCCAAAACCTTCGCCGACCAGGGTTGGGAAATGTCCGTCACGTACGTTGAAATCTACAATGAGCAACCCAGAGACTTGTTGCTGCCCGAGAATGCGCCCTTTACAGAGAGAGCGAATGTTCAAATTCGAGAAGATCCTCGAGGCCGGATCTTTGTCGAAGGCCTCAATTCTGTCCGCATTTCGTCGTTGGATGAACTAATGCGTGTTCTGAACCATGGTTCGGCCATTCGGCAAACGGATGCAACCGCCATCAATGCACGGTCTTCGCGGTCGCATGCCGTCTTCACCATCAATCTCCGTCAGACCAAAGCCCAAGGCTTCAGCCCTTCCAAGGACAAACGAACCCCCTTCACCGCCGATCAAGTGGGTAGTGGAAGCGACTCCCCCATGACTGTCGAGAGCAAACTTCACTTCGTCGATCTGGCTGGAAGCGAAAGACTGAAAAACACAGGTGCCACCGGCGATCGTGCCAGAGAGGGCATTTCCATCAATGCCGGCTTGGCTAGTCTAGGCAAAGTCATTGCTCAATTGTCATCAAGGTCGTCCGGTACCTTCGTGTCGTACAGAGATTCCAAATTGACCCGAATGTTACAAGACTCGCTCGGTGGTAATGCAATCACATATATGATTGCGTGTGTCACACCTGCTGAGTTCCATCTCAGTGAGACTCTCAATACGGTACAATACGCTCAACGCGCTCGAAATATCCAGAGCAAACCCAGAATTCAACAGATTGATGAGAGTGGTGACAAGCAAGCCATAATTGACCGCTTACGAGCTGAGATTGCATTCTTGAGACAGCAGATACGCAGCGCCGAATCGAGCGAACAACGACCGGGCGCAATGTCTGAGAGGCCAGACCGGCCCAATGGACGAGAGAATGAACTGCATAATCAGTTGCTAGACGTGCAGGAGAGCTACAATGCCCTCAGCCAAAGACACGCAAAACTGGTTGCTGAGCTGACCAGAAATACCGAACTCCACGATCAAGTCAACCCGATCTCAGGCGAAACCGCTATAGATCGTCTCAAACGATCCCAGGCCAATCAAGAAATGATCGAACAGGTCGTCATGGAATACGAGAAGACAATCCAAAGCCTTGAGGCGAATCTGTCGAATACGCGATCGTCACTGGCCACGACCGAGAGCAAGCTTCTGGAGCGTGAGACGAAATGCGCGTATATTGAGACGATGAACCAGCAACTGAACTCCCGCGTTCAGAAGCTGATGGATCGAGAATCCAATACAGAACAATATCTTCATGACCTGGAAGCGCGACTGGACGATCAGCATACGGGCGGCGAAAAGAATGATGCCATGATCTCTGATTTGCGCAAGGAGATTGCGAGGATCCGAGAGACCGAAACAAATGCTGAGGATTACATCTGTACGCTTGAAGAACGACTGGCGGAAGCTGACCAGGACATGGAAATCATGCAACGTGAAATCGAGAGGCTTGAACATCTTGTCGAACGCCAGAGGAGTCTCGGCAAACTGGACAATCTACTCTACGAGCTTGACCATATCCAGGATAAAGGTGAAAAGTCGAAGGGATCCAGACCATCCGTCGAAGCAAGTGACGTTACTGAGAATGACGATGAAATGGACCTGAGATCTGCAGAGGAAACCGAACTGCCTGCTCAAGGGGAGGATGAGCTTGCGGAGGAATCGACTGAATCGTCCGAGAAGCCTTCTGCCGAAAGTGACGATGCAGCTCTTCAGCGGTTGGAGACTGCTGTGGCCAAGCAGCAGTCCCTGAACGCCAATCGCAAGGACGACAACCTTCCCAGTCCTGCTCAGTCAAAATTTATGACGGAGAAATTCGAGTCAGTGAGCCAGGAGTTATTCGACCTTCGCCTCGAGCATGAATCGACAGTCAACGAACTAGACCTCATGTCTGCCAAATATCAGGAGGCACTCCGCACCCTCGCCCGGATGCAGGATTCCATTGACGAAGAACGTCAGGGTGCGCCATCCGCTCAGTCAAATAGAGACACAGATTCCAATCAAGAACGGCCTTTTTTAGAGATCGAACTGCAAGAAGAGGAGGATGGACAGGAACAACCCTCATCGCGCTCGCTCTCGTCGGAGTTGTCCTCAGTTGGGGAGTCGTCATCTTCGACCAACACCGACATCACGCCGGTCTCGAAGGAGACTCCGTCCACTGAAGTGGCATCACAGGAGATTCAGCGATTGCAAAATCTTCTTGCAGAACATGAACGCAGCATACACGAGGTCACGGAACAGTATGCTCAATTACAGACTAGTCACAAAGAGACCTTGACGACGGTGGAGCGACTCAAGACTCAGGTCCAACGCTCCAGGCCTGCATCTCCCGGCACTCCTGGCATGCTCAGACGCATGACTTCGCAGACCGGTACTGGGGTTGATCGCGGTCAACGGTCCGTGACATCCTTGAGGACACTTCTTGCAGAAGAGTTTGAATCAAAGCCAGATCAGCTGGAGACGGCGGAAGTCCATCTCGGTGCCGCCGCCACCGAACTTCAGACGCGACTAGACCGCATTCAAGCCCTTGAAGCCGAGGTCAAGAGTGTCAAGAAGGAAATGGAACTGAAATCCACCATCATCTCTGGCTTGACCAGGGAGAGGACCAGTATCAAGGCGGGATCTCCTGTTGACCTTAATATGGTTTCGCAGCTACGAGATCAAATCATTCAGAAAGAGAGAGAGCTGAAGTCTCTGCATGATTCCTACGCCCATCGGGAGCAAGGTCTGCAAGATGAGATCCAACGTTTGTTGTCGGAAAAGACCAATACAACCACCACCACTCACTCAGCTGCGGAAGACGAAGAGAAGATGAAAGCACTGAATGAAGAGCTGACTGAGCTGAAACGGAAGCTTCGATCTTCACAAGAAGCCGCCGAAGCTGCAGAGAAGAAATATAATCGGACAAAGTCAGAGCTCGAGGCAGCCTTAGCCAGTATAGCGACATTGAAAGCCCAACAATCTAGTGGCGAAGGAGAGTCGGCTCCCGACGGCGGCGATGCTCTCAAAGCAATGCAAATCGAGCGGGACAACTATCAACAACTAATCGAAGACCTCAAGCAGGAACTGGAAGAGCAACGTACGGCGAACGCTGATCAATTGGTCAAAAGCTCTGAACTCCGTCAGCTTCACGAGTCGCTCAGCAAAGATTTCGATGCCCAGTCAGGGTTGGTGAAGTCTCAGGAACAAGAAATCTTTGCCTTGAAGGCCGAGTTGACGCAGCTCGAACACAAAGTAAAACAGGCGGAGGCGGCTGTGGAGGTCCACAAGCGCGGCCTCAAGACGCTCCATGAAGCTCATGCCAACGAAATTGAGGAAATGAAGCTTGCCCACAGTGGCCATCTGGCTGGGTACGACGATCAGATTGCCGAGCTGACGGCGAAGCATGAAAAACTCGTGGCTACGTACAGAACCGACCTCGAGCAGGCCTTGTCCACAGTGGACAAGTTGATTTCAGACGTACAAACAACTCTTGGCCATTCCACGAACGCAGATATGCTCGCCAGTCATATACAGGATCTCGTGGATGAAAAGCGCCACATCGCTGAAGCGAATGCTCGGATCACCGCGGCTAACGCCGAACTCGAGCGGCAACTTGAAGGCCGCCAGAGTCTTTCAGAGCTGGAAGAGGAACTCGCGAATGCTAACAGCAAGATTGCCAACTACCAAGAGACCATCCGAAGCCTTGCCAACGAAGTTGGAAATCACGAAGAGACGATCCGGGAGAAAGACAATTCGCTAATGAAGGCCCAGGCCCAAATCGAGGCGGTCGAGGCAGAAAAGGCCAAGAAGCTGATCATGATCGAAGAGCTTGAGCAGCAACTCCAGAGCAGCTTCGATCAGCATCACAACCGAGTGTCTCTGATTCAAGCCCAAGGAAGTCAAGCTTTGATCGAAGCCCAACAACGCATCGCCCTGTTAGAGAGGGATCTAGACCAGCGAAGATCGGTCAACGAAGGAGCATCGGACAATGGATCACGAAGTAACACGATGAAGTCTCAACATCGGCCCCAATCTCCAGCAGTGGAAGGAGGACCACCACGGTCAAACTCCATGACGTCGAACCTGCGCAAGTCGTCCTCGATTGCTTCCCTACCTTCACCGCCTCCAGCCATCCCCTTGCCGCCATTACCCAGCATCACGGGCCTCCAGGTAGCAGGCGCAGCAGTAGGAGCCAACGCGACCAACCCATCCCCTCCGCAGTCGCGACACACCTCGAAAGAAGTGACTCTTCCCGTGACTCCGGTCTCCGGCACGGGCGGTTCGTCCACAAACAACTCGCAGAACTTGCGACGACAATCCGCACTGCTCGAGGAGCAAGAGAACCGGCTCCGCACGATCGAGAAACATCTGCACGCCGAGAAGCAGTTGACCGCCACGCTGGAGGAGGCTCTCGTCGATCTCGAGACCCAATCTAACAAGTTACGCGTGGACGCGGACGCCTGGAAGAAGAAGGCTTGGGCCATGGAGGAAGAACTGTCGGGACTGAAAAAGGAGCGTCGGTCCGCCCGGTTGAGCGTCCAGGCGGTCGAGGAGGAAGTCAAGAAGCGTCGGGAGGCCGAGGCCGCGAGAGCCCAGTTGGAAGAGCGCATGAGGTTGCTGACTGTGGGCAAGGATGGGAAGACGAAGAAACGAAAGGGGGGCAGCTCGTTGAATTGTTTTTAACAAAGAAACGAGACACGGATAAGAGTCTCAAGAGAGTCTCTCGATGATGGCTCGATGGGTTCTTTGGCTTCCTTCCTTATCCTCCAATGCCTGCTTTCTGGCTCTAAGCTTTGGTAATGCAGAACAGGGAAGAAGATGACAATAAATAGAGATGAACATGAGGATGGACATTGTTGTATTTGTATGTTTCAATCTTGGTATCCATGTTGTAGATCTGGTGCCGTGGGAAGATCGAAGGGGACGAGATAGGATAGACGTACACCCTACCTACCTTAGTTTATCTGGGGCTACTAGGACGTAATTCCCTCCAGTCAAGTCCAGGTGGTATTAGAATCACAGCTTGAGAGATAGGAATGGACATTGAAAAACGAACGGACGGAACCGGACGATGTGTCTTGTTTATCAACCAGGTGTTTATTATTCGAAATCTTAGCATCCTCTGTCCGGATCTTCGAGCTCTTCTTCTTCTGGATCTTCAAATGTAAGTACCTAGTCGATCACTAGAACTCGTTAGTCAAATATAGGAGAGGTAGGATTGATTGAGAAGTTGAATGGAGGTCGGCACGAAATCGTTTTCATTCTGGGCCAAATGGCAAACGGCATTGCAATTATTTGCCCACGCCCTAGTAGACTAGACTAGAAGACAGGACGACAGACCGTTCTGCTGCTCCTGCTCCTATCTGCCTGTTCACCCCAGTGGCATGCTCTCTCCTGATCCTAGTCTCCCTTCTCCCTTCTCACATCTTAAATAGCGAGTTGAACGCCAATCCCAATGATCCGCCAATAAATCAACACCGGGGAGAGTGAGAGAGAGAGCATGAAAATGTTGAGGAATCTCTTCTTTCTCCGTGCACGCGCAGGAGGGGGTATCATAACATGTTGAATATCGTCACGACTGAGCCCGCGCTTCCGATGAATTTTTTTTACCCGGCCAAAAAGTTGAACCAACAAACACACACATTCCCCGAAGTTTCTCCTCAACTTGTTTGGATTCATGACCACAACAAGTCTGTACTGTGACAGGCCTTCACAGACCAGATCACACAAGGAGAAAATGAATCGAAAACAAACCAACAGCAAAAAAGGGTTTGAGCAAACATCAGTGCCCGAGTCTGTTGAAACTGGACATCATGACATTTCTCGTAACCTCACGCCGACCCACCATATATTCCGAAGCTCTCTATCCCATTTCTCTTTGGCGTTTGTTCCAGTCAGAAATGGCTTCCGGTCATAATCATGCGGCGATATCAAAATATGTGCGCGGGAGAGATTAAAACTTCAGAGGCTTCGGTTGTTCCCACGGGAAAGTCTGGTCAGTGAAATGACCGTTCTTGGCCGTCCGGCAGTAGATGGGGTTGATCAGGTTGAGTTCCTTGACGATGACACCAGGTCGCAGGTCGAAGTTCTTGTTGATGATTTCGACGAGCTCCCGGCTACTCTTGTTGCTGGTACCGTACGTCTCGACGAACAGCGACAATGGTTCGGCCACGCCAATGGCGTAGGACAATTGGACCAGGCAGCGACGGGCGAGGCCAGCTGCAACGAGAGACTTGGCGATCCATCGAGCGAGGTATGCCGCGGACCGATCGACCTTGCTGTAGTCCTTGCCAGAGAAGGCACCACCACCATGAGCGCCCCAGCCACCGTAGGTGTCGACAATGATCTTACGACCAGTGAGACCAGCGTCACCCTGGGGACCACCGATGATGAAGAGACCAGAGGGTTGAATGTGGTAGACGGTCTTCTCATCAAGGTATTTGGCGGGAATGACCTTCTTGATGATCTTCTCCTTGATTTCTTTCCGCAGCTCCTCGGTGGTGATGGCCTCCGAGTGCTGGGCTGAGACGACGACAGTGTCCACTCTCAGAGGCACCACGGCACCTCCATCGTGAGCGTATTCGACAGTGACCTGGGTCTTGGTGTCCGGTCTCAACCACGGCAGCTCGCCAGAGATACGAGCCTCTTTCATGGCGGCGTTGAGTCGGTGGGCGAGCTGAAGGGTAAGAGGGAAGAGTTCGGGAGTCTCGTCGGTGGCATAGCCGAACATGATACCCTGGTCACCGGCACCAAGCTTTTCCAATGCCTCCTCGTAATGCAGACCTTGGGCGATATCGGGCGACTGCTCTTCAATGGCAACGAGAACGTTGCAGGTCTTGTAATCGAAACCCTTGTCTGAGTGATCATATCCGATGTCCTTGATCGTGTTTCGGATGATTCGCTGATAGTCGAGATGGGCCTTGGTGGTAATTTCACCGAACACCATGATCATACCTACAGCACAATTAGCGGGGCAGGCGATGTCGCCGTCTCAGAGCCCATACCGGTCTTGGTGGCAGTCTCGCAAGCGACTTTGGACAACGGGTCTTCCTTGAGGCAGGCGTCGAGGATGGCATCGGAGACTTGGTCACTAGCAGCTTGGTTAGTGCGAATCGGGTTGTTTGAACAATGACGGGGACTCACGCAATCTTGTCCGGGTGCCCCTCGCCGACAGACTCGGAGGTGAAGAGGAAGGTCTCGCCTCGGGCGAGTCCGTTGACAGCAGCAGGCATCTTGAAAGACTTGTTGGTATGAAGGAGAGGTTTAGGTAGTGAAGGAGAGCAGCGTTCGGTCTGGGACGAGGAACCGGAGAGGATGTGCGGTAGGATTGGAGGAGGGTCTACGGCGTTGAGGTTGATTTGGACCGGAGAAGATATCCACCAGCGCGAGTCTTCGGGGATGGTATCTAGGCAGGGAGGATTCGCAACAGGCTGCAGAGGGAACAACTGCAGAAAGATACAATGAGGCGAGAGGGTGTGTTGACGAAGGAGAGAGTAGAGGGGAAGGTTAGAGTAGTCGAGCAGATAGGTAAAGGTAAGGTAGGTAGGTAGTTTAGCTGGTTGGTTAGAACGAAAAAAAATTCGGGGGGTTGATGAGGAGACAAACTGCGAACGAGCGAGCGAGCGATGTCGTTATCGGACATCGGCAGTGATGAAGAGAATAGTGGTGGGATGCACTTGATGCACTTTTCCCAAGCACCGTGGATGCCCCGAGTCTCTCTCAGAAATGCCCGACACCAACGCACCAACAGTATGCACTCTCTTGTTCTGTACCACCAACCATCATCCATCAATCACCCACCATCCATCAATCACCCACCATCCATCAATCACCCACCATCCTGTCCGCTCGCTCTGCAGTGTGCACAAGGTACATACATGGCCGGATGTTCGTTCGCCTTTGGTCTGAAGGTCTCCAGGCCTGCCGGCAGCCCAAGAGTGCAGCCTGCGCAGTCGGTGTAATGGCCGGTGTCGGTGGTCCCATGCCGGCTACTTTTCATCCATCCTTCTCGTTCCTCAACGCTGCTCGTCCATCATTTCTGGTCTTGACGCACTGCAGGCCACAGTCAACTCTGAACGGAGTGGGCGGAGCTTGACAAGGGACTGCATCTGGTCCTTTTTCCGTCCTCCCAATCGACAGCACCCGTAATGCCGTAACTCAACTTTGCCTTTCCGCGCGGCCTACCTTTATCATCCTAGTACCGATCTGATCTTGCCCTGAAGCTCTGACAGGTTGATCGCGCCATTGATAATCGCCCTGGGACCCTCACGCGAAAAGTCTCCGCCGGGTGCAGAAAGCCCTGTTGCTGGCCACTGGTCAAGGCGGTGGCAGAATTTGTAGAAGCCCCCATGATGGAAGATTTTGTTCTAGAAGGAGAGATCTGGGAAGTGAATAGTCTATGAACACACTGCGGTCACACATATCGTGTACAGGGACTCACGTAAACTGTGGAATCGAGACCATCCTGCACACCCTGAGAAAACTGCTTGTGTGGACGTGAAGCATACTCTGTACACCTCCGCAGGCGTCCAGCAGACTGATGCTTCAAACACACGTCACTTTACACCTCCGTCCTTCAGGCTGTTAAACCTCATCCAGCGACACCCTCCTCTACTATCATCTCAAACCACCTCCCCCTACACCAGGCCATCATGTCCAAATTCGGGTGTCTGATAATGGGCCCCGCGGGCGCGGGCAAAACGACCTTCTGCACAGCCATGATCCAACATCTCCAACATAGCCGACGGTCATGTTTCTACGTCAACCTCGACCCTGCGGCGACGGATTTCGCATACCAGCCCGACCTGGACATCAAAGACCTGATCTCTCTAGAAGACGTGATGGAGGAGATGTCATTGGGCCCCAACGGCGGGTTACTATTCTGCTTCGAGTTCCTCCTACAAAACCTCGATTTCCTCGCCTCCGCCATCGAACCTCTCTCCGACGAATATCTCATCCTATTCGATCTACCGGGCCAGATCGAGCTGTACACCCACGTGCCTCTACTGCCGGAGTTGGTGAAATATCTGTCAAGAATGGGACCGTTGAACATCAACCTTTGCGCCGCATACCTGCTAGAGGCGACCTTTGTGGTCGACAAGGCCAAGTTCTTCGCAGGGACGCTTTCCGCCATGAGCGCTATGATCATGATCGAGCTGCCCCACATCAACATCCTGTCCAAGATGGATCTGGTCAAAGATCAAGTGTCCAAGAAAGAGATGAAGCGGTTCGTCGACCCGGAGGCCACCCTGCTCGACGACGAAGATACTGGTCGAGGTACAGCCGCCGAATACACGGTCGATGTCAGCAACCCACAGGAGGTCGACCAGGTCATGAGTGGTGACTCGTTCAAGCGGCTCAACCGGGCCGTGGCCAGGTTGATCGACGATTTCAGTATGGTTTCCTTCCTGCAGCTGGATGTGAACGATGAGGACAGCGTGGGAGATATTCTGAGCTATATCGACGATGCCATCCAGTTCCATGAGGCGCAAGAACCGAAGGATCCGAGGGAGAGGGAAATGGAGGAGCCAGCTTGGGAAGAGGGTTGAACGACCTTGTCCTCAGGAATTCGGGTCAAGGCACTTCCTGGTCCATCCCTCCATCGGGAACAATGTACAATGTACTCGTGTGGATTGTGTTTCAAGCGTCGGCGTTGGTGGTTCATAATGTCACAATGAATGATCAGATACCCTCAAATGCATGTAAGGTCTCCATTCGCTTCTGATCAGCCTTTTCTTCACGGCATCACTCTTCAATCATTGACATCGTGACCTGGTGCACTTGAAGTGGTTGGAAGCGTAAGGTCATCTTTGCAATCCTGTGGTGCATAATACCCTAGATGGGTGATCATGACATGAAGCGCGGCAGAAGAGAGCAAACGCTGCGATGTCTTCCGAGTGACCTGCAATTCATTTCCCTTTTTTTTTCTCATTTCATTCATGCAATCAGCTATTAGTTGGTGACTGATCTCCCAGCATCATAATCCCATCATAACTGTCATAGAACCCATACAGACACAAAGATGTCGAACCCATTCCACTCGATGGGTGTTGCATATCAGGGGTATCAGTTGTGTTGTCAACGGTGAACACATAACCAAGGGATCGTCAGTATTCCCTTGTGCTCTCTCTCTCTCTCTGTCTCGCTCTGTTTGTGAGTGTGTTCATTCCTCTCTCACGTCCATCCTCCCGCTCTCTTCCTCCCTCCTCGCGGCTGCAAAGGCACCTGCGCCCTACCACCCCCATTGCCATTCCCATTTGCAAAAGACCACGAATTCCCATTCCCGCCTCCACTTCCACGTGCCCCCGACAACCATCCGCCCGTCTTGTTCCCAGTCTGCTTGTCCGCCACAAACCCCCAAACCAAACCGACCGCCCACTCTGCATCGCTCAGCGCCCGCTCCCAGCCGTACCGATTGACATAGACGACCATGTTGGCCAGCAGGAACAGCAAGCCGATCTTGACCAGGAACAGAACCCACGCGACCACGCTGCGTCGGACATAGTCTGCGATGCGGAGCGAGAAGTACGCGACGACCAGGAACGCCGCGAGCGAGACGATGTCGCCGTTCGTCGCGGCCGTCAGGGCCGAGCCGACGCCGGTCGAGGCGAGATTGAGCGTCGATGTGACCAGCGGTGTGAGTTGGGCTGAGACGGCTTGGAGCGGGCTCGGGAGGAGAGGGTGGATGTAGGATTCGTAGAGGTCGGTTAGGCTTGATAGGGTGGAGGAAAGAGGTTGGAGTGATGGAGGCATGGTATTCGGGTTGTGTCGTTGTCGTCTCGGGTCGTCTGGTCTTGTGATGCGTCGTAGTATGTGGGTGACTGAGCGAGTGTGTCTGTCTTGTAAGGACCAGGTAGGCGCGAGTAGGTGGTGACTAGGAGTAGGAGTAGGAGTATGCGCCTGCGCCACCGCTCGCGAGATTGTTTGTGTTTGTGTTTCTGTCTCTGAGAGGGGAGAGCGCAGTTCTGAGGGTGAGTGCGGTCTTGAGTGTGATTTCGAGAGAGGATGAAGTTGAGCGTGTTTGGCCTTAAAGTGAGAGAGGGCGTAACGACAGGCGTGAGCTGCGCGACAGCGAGTGTGAATGTGAAGCGTGACTTCAGACTTTCTAACCCTCTTTTTACTTCTCAGTCGGTCCAGGGCGCGGTGGGAGAAGCAAGGGAATCTTTAGAGGAGTAAAGACCGGTAAGAGAGAGGAGGAAAGACGAGAAGAGAGTGAGAGAGAGGTGAGGTTGTGTTCAGGTGGTTCACAGAAAGTACTTTTTAGAATGTTCGTTGCTTGATGTCAACTTCAAGGTATCCTTTTCCTTTTCTTTGTTCGTGTCTCGGATTCTTGCAGTAGAAATTTGGAGGTTCGTTGACTGCTCATGACACACAGACGTCTATCAACAAATAATCCCCAATTGCAGCGGAGTGAAGTACTACTACTCGGCTACTACGTAGTACCTTACTGCCTTTCCAGTGAATGTTATTGCTGGACGTCTATATGTTGTCCAGTAGTGAGATGTAGGTGGCATGAAGTTGAAGTTCTTGAGGATGATACTAATCATATACTACTCTGCCAGCATACAGTCTCGTCTATTGATTCAAAACACGAAACAAACACTGCTCGCTGACCATGTCCTCCTCGGGGAGAATCCAAGAATCATTCAATATCAGGACAGAATAGCCATTTGTTAGCATGAGTCAAGTGGGTAGGTAGGGGCAAGTGAAGGTCCTTTGGTGTATGTATGTATTTTGAACCACACCAGTTTTACTTCACGGACTTCATTCATCCTAGAGTCTTCTCTTGCTCTTCCTTTGGTGGTATCTATGATCATGGATACCCTGCCTGCCAGCTTAGAGCCCAGATCACAATATCCAAACACGCACATGTCTCCTTCCCTCGTCCCGCCTTCCATCTCCTCAAGGAGAGGATGGGATAAAAGGAAACTGTGACGCTACACCATAGGTCGCATGCTAATCACATGCCTGGCCAGACGTGGAAGAAAGGGGGTTATTCTCCCGAGAACAAATGCCTGCAAATGCTGACCGGGTCCGTTGACAACGAACAATGCCGACTTCAACCCAAACAGAATGCGTCCCCGAAAAATATACACCGGTGCCGTCCCAACCCATGTCACCAAATACACATTCTCTCAAAAATGGGGTATAATAACAAGAAAATGATGGGTTGGTGTCGCAATCCTTTAATCCGGAGTCAATCCCAACGAATAGATGTGGTTGCAATGCTGAAGAAAACGTCGATTAGTAGTCGGAGGGATAACCGGATGCATAGTCTTGGTCGAGGAGAGCCTGCACTTTCTCCCGCTCGGCAGCGATGGCGGCTTCAAGCCTTCGAGTTTGACGGAGCGCTTCGTCTCTGTAGACATCGATACGTTAATATCAACACGGCCATATCGAGCGGGGAGTGTTCTTACCTTTCCGATTCCAGATCAGCCACCCCCATCTGAGCCGAGTTCATTCTTCCAACCACTTCTTCCATTTCTTTTTCCGCCTCAGCCAAGGCCTTTTCCAGATCGGCGACCTTATTCTCCAAGTACTCGGTCTTGAGGGCGTCATGAAGAGCCATGCCTGGCCCAGTGCTGGTTTGGTCGAGCCTGGGGCTTTTTCGGGAGTTGATGAACATGGGGGAGAGCGGCGATCGAGGAGTAGGCGTCAACAATCCCGGGGTTAAAAGCCCGGGCGGTTCCCTGCCAGATCGCGTTCGTAGCAGTTGAACATTATGGCTAGCTCTCAACACTCGAACCTCCTCTTCGTGCTTCATGACTGCGGTTTCGGATTGCATTTGAGCAACAGTGATAACGTCTTCCAGCTTGCGAAGCTTGGTTTCAAGTTCGCTGATCTGTCCCGCCGAAGCTTGCTGGTCCTTTTCGCCCTTCACCACAGCGTCCTCTAGCCGACCTCTCAGGTTGGCATTCGATTGCATTTGTTTGCGGACTTGCGCAGCCAACGTCTCAAACCTCTGCGCAGACCTTTCCAGCTCGGAGGAAACACCTTGGTCGTTCGATGACCCTGCCGATTCTTGATGTCGAGCATGATCTCGTTGTTGCTCTAGTTGATGCAACGCTTGTTCAAGCGTCGATGACAAAACCTCGGGCGCTGTCTCATCACGGGATTGCAATAACGCTTGCAAGCTGGCCGTTTCCTGTTTGCTCCGATCGAGGTCCATCTTCAACCCTGAAAGACCTTTCTCACATTGCCACTTCTGTTCCAAAGCATCGTCTGTCCGCTTCCGTAGTACATTGATCTCCGAGCGTAACTTTCGCACTTCTCGTTCATAGCCCTCCTTCCTGGAACCATGCAGAGAACTCTCGCGGTCGCGGTCGCGGTCGGCTTCGGCAATCTTGAGACGCTTTTCATATTGGCGACGTTGGGCGTCAATCCTCCTCAACAGATACTTCACCGTCGAGTGGAGGGCGTTCCTCTGCTCCATCACATCTTTCATCTGATCGGCGAGAGATTGTTGACTTTCCGGTATCGCGCGCTGGACCGCTGAATTGGACCTCGACAACGAATTTGACCGAGTCCCCTGAGCTCTCGTGGACGACCGGTTCATGTGGACGGTATTGGACCGCTGTAGGCCAGTGCTGCGGCTTGGAAATGGACTAGTTGGTGACTCGATCAGGTCGCCTTCTTCGGCAATTGACTGAAATTGCATGTTCAGTGCTCGAGCACTCTGGAGGGCGGCATTCTCATCCCGAAGACTTTGGATCTCCTGTTGCATTCGCGCCAGGTCGTGTAATGAGTTTTGAGGCTCCATGTGCGCAATCTGGGACCGAAGTTGTGGCACGACCGTGTCGCGGAGGTTGTCCCGTTCGTTACGATGTTGTTCCAATTCGACTCGGAGAGCCGTCAGTAAGTCCTCGAAATTCTCCTTTGTCTGCCTCTCCTCGCTCAAACGTCTCTTCGCGTCGTCCAGCGCCATTTCGAGCTCTTTGGCCTTTGCTCCGATATCAGCGGACAGGTTGTGTTCTCGACGTGAGTGTGACAGCTTCTGCTCCAGGATTTGGATGTGTGACTCCAGTGCCTGCCGGCTTGATCTTTCAGTCTGCCACTTCTGCGACATCTCCACCTTCAACTGTGCTCTGAGTTGGTCTGATTCTCGCCTGATCCTTTGGATCTCTTCCTTGGCAGTGCCTTCGCTGGTGGATGGCCGGATCGAACTCGTGCCTGAATCGGAGAAATAGTCGCTCGTCCGATCTATATCTCTGTTAAGGCTAGGCCCGTCGGTCTGTAACCTTTCCACTAGATCCTCCAAATCCATCTCACGTCTGATTGAATTTGCAAGTTCGGTGCTGATCTCCCGGAGCTCAGCCTCCAGTTGGAGGCACTTGCTGTTTGCATCACTGAGGGACAGACGCCGCATACGCGAGCCGCCATCGAAGTCGACCGAGTCTTCAGAGGCCTGAGAAGGCGGCGTCCTCGAAAGCGAAGCGCCGAACGGGAAGCCCGAGGAGGAACGCGTGGAGGCATGTGGTGAGCCTGCGTACGGTGACGCAAGAGGAGACTTTCGATCAGAGACATCTGTCATCGACGATTCCGCACTGGGGGATGCTGTAGGCTTGCGAGAGAAAAAAGATGTAAACTTGCTGCCGGGTGTTTGAGGTTTCTTCGTATCAACGACCGTCAAGGACTTCGTTGAGGAGTTGGAACTCGTCCGCACAGGCGGCGGTCTTGACCCCGGCTTCAAGCCCATGTCCTCCTCTGCGGTCACGCTTCCCGAGGTCGAAGCATCAGACCTTCTTCTATTGTTTTGGATGCCGTTGGCAGTCGTCGACTCGCCAGTACGCGTGTTTATCAGAGTATTCTCGTTGGTGTTTCCACGGATGGATAGTGAAGGCGTGTCCGGTGCCCTGTATCAGTCAGTTGAATAGTCCAGCCAGCATGACGCGAAGTCCTACTCACGCCTTTGCCGAGGACCAGTTCGAAGAAAGGAGTTCCGTAGTCGAGCCTTGGGTTGGTGAAACATCCGTCGCCTGGAAGGGCTGTTGAAGCGACAGTGTTTCGGGAGACTGAATAACCGGAGCCGCGTTGGAAGGAAGTGGTTTACGACGGACGGGCGAGGCAGACGAGAGGGGTTTCAAGGCAGCAGACAGAGAGGGAAGACGTTGGACAAGAGTTGGATACTCCTTGGAAGCCGGAGGCGGCGGGTTAGACTCGAAGCTGGCAGAAGGTTGTGCATTGTCGTCCATCATGGCCGCGGGAGTCGGGGGCGGCCGGTGGATGCTGACCGACCGCGGACAGATCGAGGAGTGACGCTTTGACGCCCGTCTAGGATAGGGACATGTTTCCAGCGGTCGTCTGGCACGCTGATCAGCCACATGCAAAATGTGGTGAATAGTTCGAGGCCGGTGGAGAGAAGAGTGTCTGAAACTCTTCGGAGTGAATTGAGGGAGTGAGTTAGACGAGAGTAGGAGGTCGTCGCTAAGTTGTTGCAGATCAGATTGAGGTTAGGTTGGTATCTGCGTGTCGAGCTCATTGGGTGCAGCCGCAGATTAATCTCGCCGAACGCATCTGGCGGCTACCGTCTCTTCAGTCTACGAGTGGAGTGTCTGCTAAATCAAGAGGTGGTAGCCAGCCATAGCGAGATTATCACGTTGTAGCTCTTCAAAGTTATCCCAAATCACAAAGCTGAGTTTAGCCATCTTCGCCATGTAGAGAGAGAGTGAGAGAGAGTGGGAGTTCTGCGAGCAGCTCGGTGGAAAACGATTCGACTCGATCGAGACATCTGCTGCCTGCCGGTCCACTGTATCTTGCAGCCTCAGGGGGCTCCTCGGCCGAAGGAGCGCTTTAGGAAGAGTGGCACGATGGTCTAACGGGGGACTAATTGTGATAGAGGCCATTGAGGAACGCGTTCGGTGCGAGAAAGACGCGATTGAGGATCTGAGTGCGTCCGACACAAAGAGACTGACCGGTGTCCCAGCCTCTTTTGACAGCCTTCCTTCTGCTCCCGGATCCATGATGAAACCGTCACGATGTCAATGCAACTGCTGCCATTGTCTTTTGTGGTCTAGATGTCAACATCATTTTGTGCCCAGCAGAGCGTCTGCTTTCTTTGTGGCACAGATTCCTACTACATATTCCAATTGTTGGTGTTCATCTCAGGGCAAGGGCGAGAGGTTGACAATCGCGTTTAGTTTTGTTGGTTGAGGCCCTCGCTGAGTCGTACGGATGTGTGATATTTGGATACACCAGTTCAAATTATGGCATCGGCTGATGGGCAGACAGTAAGCTGTATTGCAAGATAGTACTGCCAGTGTCCTTCACTGCATTGTGTGCATGTAGAAGTTTACAGAGCCGGAACCGTTTGTCGCAGCCAGTGGGAGAGATGCACCGAAAGCGAAGTGGGAGACTAGGGGGCTCTTGGCAGGGGAAGCATCGCGGCTGCCCCTGGCCTAGTGCGTGGTTAATGTAGCGCTAACATGCTAGTTCTTTTTAGTGGATTACTTCGTGCTAAAAGTGTTCTTCTGATCTTTATCGCCCGGGCCTCCACAAAGAGTGCAGGTTAAATACTCCACTGGCATTGTAAGCATGTGCCAGACTCCCTGTAGGGTTGATCTCCATTCTTATTATGTCAGATGCTCTCCTTGCGCTGGAAACGCTCTCTCGTGGAGGAACCGATGGATACCAGTGCCGGCTGAAAGCCAAGATACGAATAGAACCCGTGTCTCTCGTGAACCCTCACAGAGGAGGCCCAACTTCCGCACCCCTTGTGGACTGATCGATGTGTAGTTGCTTACTATTATGCCATTGACACAACATGACTGACCGGGTGTCCCAGCCTCTTTCGACAGCCTTCCTTTCCGAAAACAAACTTGCCCCATCTCTTCATTTGTCAAAGGTATATCGCATCCATTCTCCCACAGCTTTTAAGCTCTCCCATCGCACATTCTCATCCGGGTCTCCCATCAGCTCCAGAAGGCGGGCTTTGAGCCCAAGTTTCTCCAGCGTCGATCGATGCTCCGGCACTTCTTTGACCAGATTACCAACATCATTGCATCCGATCGCCAACACCTGCTTGTCTGCCTCCCAATTCTTAGACAAAATCTCGGCCAACTTCTTAGGAAGCCCGCCTCTCTTATCCTCAACGATTTTTCGCGCATTTTCTCTCCAGAACGTTGGATTGCGGTGCGGGGGCGACCAACGTAGATGGCCGGAATTGACTTCGTCGGCGTATTCATCGAACGTTGTCTGGTTTCTGGTGTATTCGTCCAACATGCTCTTGAGTGCGTCAAGATCTTCCAGCAAATCGGGATCCGTCAGATGTCGGCCAGAGAGATTGCTCAGAAGCGCAGGTAGCCTTGCCGTCGTAGCTGTTGCAATCAACGTATCCTTGTTGGTTGACAGTAGATTTTTCAACGTCGCTACTAGAAGGCGCGTTGTCTTTTCCTTGGGTGACATTCGTAAGAGTTGTGTGTACAGTGGCACAATCTCCTCGTCCCTGAACGCACATTAGCCGGAACTCAGAAATGGGGGAAAGGAGAACACCACTTTTCGAGACCCTCGCCAACCAGTTCGCCCTCGAAACTGAGCTGCCATATCACGAGCAGTACATGATACATCAGCTGCAGGCTAACCGCTCCCCCGAATCTGGTGTCACTGCTCCTAATGCTTGTGGCGCCATTCCACAGTGTAGAATCGTTGTCCTTGGCTGCGCCCACCGCTTTCCTCAAGATGTCAAACAACGGGTCGACAGTGTCGTTTCTCTGATTCCAAAACAGTTCCTTGGACCGCCTCGTTCGGAGCACCTGTGACATGTGTTGAACGCCAATGTCTTGTAAGCCGCTGTCTTGGTTCTTCACGAGCTTGGCAAGATAGGAGTAGAGCTGTGGGAGAGCTTCCTCGTCTCGGGCGGTTGGCTTTGATGATGTCGTCAAAGAGATAGCAATGAGATTGACCAGAAATGTGGCCGAGAGAAGGGGAATCGGGTCTTCCGGATTGCCGGACTGATTGAGAAGGGAGAGGAAGATCTTGTATGGTTCGGGTTGTTCCAGGATAGCAGTGGCCAGAGTCGTTGCATCTGCCAGAAGTAAGTCGCCCTGTATTTGATCACAACCAGGAAAAGTGGCTTTCAAACTCACCATTGATCAAGTCTGTTGCCAACACCATGATATATTGGATGATATCGGTTCGTTTGAAAGCCTTTTCGAGCACGCTTCCACCCTCCGAGCCGCCAATTAGCAGGGTGCTGTAGCTGTTCACATCTTGCTCGATCGTCTGCCTTCTCTGCTCTTTCCTGACCTTGTCAACCGATCGGATCTTCTTGAGTTGGTCTTCGGTAAGGTTTCCAGCCCGGACGGCGCCGTCCCAGGGAATCTGGGTACTTGTCAGATAGCTCGAGACTGGAAAGCATAGTTCAACCTACTGGACGGGCGCGAATATTGTTTTGGAGTGAACTGAGGTAGGCAGGCGGGCTTAGCGACATCGTGGAGACCACTGTAATGCAGATCGAGGCAGAGAGATGACGAGAAGCCTAGGGGTTGCTTGCTAGGTTATTCGGTTGACTCCATGAATTCAGAACGTAGGGACTTGGGATGTGTAGATGGGAAACGATGTCATTGCTCCAGGTTTAATCGTTATCGAAGCTGCACGAAGCTGTGAGGCTAACAACGGGGTGTCTCTTTGACGTGCCTGCGGGAGTGACCGCAGATCGCTGCTGCCCACGCATCTGCTTCCCCGACACCCTGTCCACACTTCAAGTTCACCGCACCATACAGCACAGGGACCACGCGTCAACATTGGACAATCTGCCGCGCAACAGACATTCTTTCTTGCGCCGTAATGTTGTCGTCGTCGAGTATTGGCAAGTCCGTCTCTCGTTCCTAACCCTACGTTGTAGTACGCCAGACGGTATCCATCGCTATCGGTAGCGGTCCCGACCCTTTCCAGAGGGTATTATTTGACACATGCGTCGGAAAAGATGACATCGAAGCCAACATCAAGATGGGGCTTCATACAGCAAGCCGTTGCTTCAGTCGAGTCAAAACTAGACAACATCCTGGCAGAAGAAAATGACCCCCTGAAGAGGAGCACTACTCCGGCGCAATCATCGCGGGACACCGCGTCTTCAAAAAGAAGTATGTATCAGTCGTCGCTCCACCCTCTTTCGTGGCTAACTTGTCCATAGTCTCCTCCGAACTATCACGGAGTAGCAGCAATGCCTCGACCTCCAATGACAGACTTCAAGAACGGCTTGCGCGCGCGATGGCAAAGAAGAATGCCAGCCGCTCAGAAACTCCAGCTATTGTCGTGGACCAGTCACCAACACGGGCTCTAGGAGATCAACCGTCTGTAACAGATTCTGATAACGCTAGGACTAGCGGCGACTCCGGTGTCGAAGGGTCACACACGCTATCGCTGTCGAGGACTTCGGAGGAGGTGCCACTGAGTTCACATACTGAAGAGACAATCTCCGTGGAGGATGACGCAAAGGACCTTGGACCCGATGACTCGATGTCCACTCCTCTTGTGGCGGAGCATCATGTGTCTGCGAGAACTCCTGCCGATGTCACGGGAGAGAGCAAGACAATCGTGGAGAGAGTGTCCCAAGAAGTCCAGAGGAAAAGTGACGATGCTCCTATGCAACTCCAGACCGAAGAGACCAAGAAAGTTGGAGAAGAGACCAGCGTATATCTTGAAAAGATCGATGCTCTCCAGTCAAAAATCCAATACTTGAGCAGAGAAGCGGCTCTCTCGGCCAAGCAAGCTGCCACTTCTGCAGACGCTGGTAGCGTAGAAAAGCAACTTGCTGAGAAGGACGAGAAAATTGCACTGCTTATTGAAGAAGGGACCAAGTTATCAAAATCGGAAATGACATATTTGACTGCTGTCAAGAGACTGAAAGCCCAAATGGCAGCCAAAAGTAAAGAACAGGAAGCGGTGAGACTACGTGCAGAAAAGGCTGAACGCTCTCTGAGGGCAATGGAGGAAAGGGCAAGCAAGGCCGAAGCGGCGGGCAAGCGGGCCGAACAACAGCTCGCCACAAGTCTGAAAGTCGCAAGCGACCTGGAAGCCATAAGAAGGGAGAGAGACGCACTCCATGCAACCTTGGTCGAAATGAAATCACAGCTATCGAAGGCAAATTCACGGGCGGAAGCTGCAGAGACCAAGGCCCAGTCAGATCAATTGGAGAAGGAACGGAAACGGATTGCGGAGTTGGAAGATGATTTGACCAGTTCTAAGGTCGAAAAGGAACTATCCGAGGACAAGTTGCGTAGGGAGATCAAAGAGTTACAGGCCGCCCTGGAGAAGGAAAAAGAACAAGCTCGTATCATGGAAAGCGACATGCTCAGCGAACAAGCGGCGCTAGAGAGCAAGCTGGAAGCGTTCCGTGTCCGAGCAGAAGAGGCTGCTTCCACAGACCATGATCATTTGCAAGCGAAACTGTTGCGCCAAATTGAGACGCTCCAAAGCCAGTATGCTTCGGCGAGTCAAAATTGGCAAGGCATCGAGAGTACTTTGCTGGGCAGAATCACCAACCTTGAGAAGGAAAGAGACGAAGTCGCAGCGAGGGACGCGGACCTGCGAAAGAAACTGCGGGATGCCACTCTCAAATTGAAAAGCGCCGAGAGAGAACTGGAGAGCATGCAGACCGCGTACGCCGACATGGAGAGGAACTTGACAGAGGCGACTGAAGAACTGGAAAAGATGGGTCAAAGAACTCGTCAACTCGAAACAGACCTGACCACTGCTATCAAAGATTTGAAGGAATATAAGACGAACACGGCACGCGAAGTGCAACGCAAGATCGAAGAAGAGAAAGCAAGATGGACCGCAGCTTTGCACATCCAGCGCACCGAGTCTCCTGCAACCTCGATGCGTAAGAGTTCGAGTATGGCGACGGATATTAATCTTTTGCTGAGCCCAGTCCAGTTGGACCGCCCTAGCAGTCGAAGATCTTCCGCAATGCCAGCCATGGACTCGAATACTCCCCCTCGCCAGCAGTCAACTACGTTGTTCAGGGGCCTCAGTAACGGATCCCTTGCTGAGACGCCATCTGTGGTGACCTCAATGGACCAGGACGAATATTTTGCCAATGTCCCACCCACACCTCTATCAGCAAGTCACCACTCTCATCGTGGCGTGAACGACTTGATCTCGGCCTCCACAGTCGGAGCGGGTCCTTCAGTTCAACTGGTCGAACGAATGTCCGCCAATGTTCGTCGACTTGAGAGCGAAAAAGCCGCTTCGAAGGACGAGCTGCTCCGGATTAGCACCCAGCGCGACGAAGCCAGACAAGAGGTGGTAAATCTGATGCGGGAGGTTGAGGAGAAGCGAAAAGTCGAGGCTCGGCTGGACGCCTTGGAGAAGGAATACCAGAGCTTGAATGAACGGCACCAGACCACCCTTGAATTGCTCGGCGAGAAAAGCGAGCAAGTGGAGGAGCTCAAGGCGGACATTCTGGATGTGAAGCAGATGTACCGGCAATTGGCCGACACCATGAAATAATGATATCAACATTTTCGAGGGCATGTTGGGGCGTTTGACGGGTTGGTCGTCTGTAGCATCTAACAATCGATATAAGCTCAGTCGAGCTCGATGCCTTCTCGTTCAGCAGCTTTGACAATGTACGATCGGACTTTGTTGTCGGGTGCACATTCGATAGCGAGTCGGCCATCTCTGTCTTTTTTGTCTATTTCCGCGCCCGCTTTCAGCAGCTCTACCGCCACATGAGCATGTCCTTCGCTAATTGCGTGGTGCAGTGGGGTCATTCCATCCATGTCGGTGGCATTGACAGGGCTTTTGTTCTCAACCAACAACTTCAGGATTGGCACACTGCCAACCGCGGCGGCCCGGTGTATAGGCAGTTGTCCCCGTTTGTCTTTGGTCCTTGCCGAGGCGCCATGTTCCAACAGAATCTTGCAGATCTCAAGGTTACCCTTCGAAACGGCAAAGTGCAGAGCAGTGGCACCGGTGTTGGTGACGATTTTAGGATCAGCCTCTTTCGATAGCAGAAGCTCAACAACGACCTCGCCGCTGTTCTCTTTTAGACTCGAGGCGATCATGAGCGGTGTCCATCCAGAACCGTCCTGTACGTCGGGGTCGAAGGATCGGGTCGATGCGAGGAGTTTGACAATGTCCAAGTGGTTGAAGGCGCACGCCCAATGGATTGCGAGGCGTTCATCTTGGTCCACAACTTTGTCGAGTTTGGGATTCGCCTAGAAAAGCGATCAGCACAAGGTGCGACTCGGCGAGAGTGCTGGAGGTACTCACATTTAGGAGCGACTCGACCACTTGGGCTGGCAATTTCCTGTTAGTGCCCGCACAGAAGAGCGTATAGTGGTGAGCAACTCACTTCTCCCATCCCTCGCCGCTTCATGTATTGCGTATTTGTTCTCTGTCTCTGGCGCAGCCATGTCGATAACCTTGAGTCTTACATGTTTGTATGGTTTCTAGGCGGAGGAGCAAGTCGCGTCCAAAGAACATTTCCCCCGCATAAAACGTCAACCAATCAGCGGCAGGCTTGGCTATTTTGTCGCGTTTACCAACTTGAACTGCCTGCATTTCTGAAAATCGCCATCACGACTGCGCTGCCGCAGCCTCTGAATATCTCCATTTCCTTGGTCGCTCGCTATTTGACGGCCTGCAGCGGAAACATGGCGGCAGCGGCGCAGTCACTGTCCGAGCGGACGAGAGCCATATTCGGCGACGACTTTGACGGACCGAGCGATGTCCAGGGTTTCGAAATTGCTGCTTCGTATAAGCGAAAAGTCGAGTATGAAAGCGTCCGCGAGCTACCCAAAGCCCTAGCCGAAGCGCAGGCGAAGGCCACTGCTGCAAGAGGACCCAAGAGACCTAAGGTGCAGTCTGGAGGGAACCAGATGGCACTGGTGAAGAGTGACGGAAAACCCGACTCTCAATCACAGTCGGCACAAGCCAACAACGGCACGGCCATAGGCAACAGTTTGATCCGGAGACCGAACATGCAACAGCCTCGACCCGACTGGCACGCGCCGTGGAAGCTGATGAGGGTCATTTCTGGGCATCTAGGATGGGTGCGCGCTTTGGCCGTGGAGCCTGGAAATCAGTGGTTTGCATCAGGTGCAGGAGACAGGACAATCAAGATCTGGGATCTGGCGTCAGGACAGCTCCGTCTCACACTTACAGGCCATATCTCTACTGTTCGTGGGTTGGCGGTGTCCCCTCGACATCCATACTTGTTTTCCTGTGGAGAAGACAAGATGGTCAAATGTTGGGATCTGGAGACAAACAAAGTCATCCGTCACTACCACGGACATTTGTCCGGAGTGTACACGCTCGCCCTGCACCCGACGCTCGACGTGCTTGTCACCGGTGGTCGAGATGGCGTCGCTCGTGTCTGGGACATGCGGACCCGGTCCAATATCCACGTCCTCAGTGGACACAAAGGCACCGTCACCGATGTCAAGTGTCAGGAAGCTGATCCGCAAGTCATCTCTTCGAGTCTCGACAGTACTGTGCGATTGTGGGACTTGGCCGCCGGCAAGACAATGGGCGTGCTTACACACCACAAAAAGGGCGTCAGAGCCCTCACCACCCACCCCAAGGAATTCACGTTCGCTTCTGCCTCCGCCGGCTCCATCAAGCAGTGGAAATGCCCTGAAGGAGCGTTTATGCAGAATTTTGACGGCCACAACGCCATCATCAACACTCTCGCCGTAAATGAGGACAACGTCCTCGTCAGTGGGGGTGATAATGGCAGTGTCTGCTTCTGGGACTGGAAGTCAGGTCACCGATTTCAGTCCACGGAATCGCTTGCCCAGCCTGGGTCGCTTGACGCTGAGGCCGGCATCATGAGCAGCACCTTTGACCAGACCGGGCTGCGATTGATCATGGGTGAAGCAGACAAGACCATCAAGATCTGGAGACCTGATCCGGATGCGACGCCCGAAACGCACCCGTTGGACTGGAAGCCCTCGTTGGGAAGAGTCAAGTTTTAGAATCTCGGTCACCGTACGGAATGTTTAGCGATGGCGGACTGTGAACGTACAGATCCTGTGAAATGGTTTCAGCGACGGCGTTCTGGCGCAATAGGAAATAGTGGTGGAAGCGCAGACAACTGTGCAAAACGGAAAAAGGGGCATGCCCGACCAGAACAGGGACACGCTATCTCCATTGCAGCGGACATACATTGTGATTAGAGCATTTCATGATACCCCAAACTTGGTCTCATCAATACTTGACACAGGTCAATACAAATCCCAAATGACTCAACGGTGATTATTCAAAGTGTCCTGAAACAGACATGTCCACAGTTCCAAGAAGGTCTCTCGAACCAGGCTCCGCGAGACCAGTTTCCAAGCTCCAACAAGGTTCCTCCTTCGGCCCGCCACAATCCCAGTGGTTAAAATGGCTTGAAACCGCGATATCCTGCGTCGATGACTTCGCTCAGAACCCTGCGGTACGCCCCCAATCCACCAAAGTAGAACATCACCGTATGCTTCTTGCCAGGGACATTAGCGCCGAAGATCCAGGAATCGGTCTTCTTGAACAGGCTGTTGTCACTGAGTTTCTTGCACAAATCCGTCCACTCATCCTCGGCAGTTTCGAGTGCTTCGACCACTGGACCAGAGTCATCAGATACAGTTGATTCTGCGGCGCCGTTGGTAGCTTGCGCCTTTCCCTTGGAACGCTCCTCTGCTCTGGCAATAGTGTCGGCTATGAACTCAACCTGTGTTTCGAGCGTGGGCGGAATATTCGTGAACGGACTATTTGGACCAGTAATCATGAACAGATTCGAAAAACCTGGCAGACATACGCCCAGATAAGACGTTGGGCCGTCTTTCCTGTCCCAGTGCTCTTTCAGACTCTCACCGTTGCGGCCTTTGATGGCGACACGGGTATAATTGCCATCGACGGCATCAAAACCGGTTGCAAAAATCAGCACGTCGAGATCATACTGGGTCCCATCCGACATGGCTACACCTTTTTCCGAGATACGCTCGATCGGGTTCTCTTTGAGGCTGACGATATCGACATTGGGCCGGTTGAACTGTTCATAGTAGCCAGCATCACACAGTGGTCGTCGGGCATAGAAGTCGTGGGGAGTCAACTTCCTTGCTTTCTCCGGGTCTTTGACGGTCTGGCTGATTTTCTTCCGGACGAACTTGCATGCTTCCTCATTCGCTTGCTCGTTGACCGTTAGGTCACTGAAGGTCCAGAACATGAATCGAAACCCGTTGCCTCGCTGCCATGCCTCTTCGAACTTCTTCTCTCGTTCCTCGGCAGACACGCTCATGGCAGGAGTGGTGGACTCTTCGAACCCAAAAGCCACGGCACTGTTACGGACTTGACTCCATATCTCCTCGTAGCGGCCATTGATCGCGTCGCGGTATTCTTTCGTCACAGGCCCGTCGCCGCTCGGCACACTATACTGTGGAGTGCGCTGGAAGCATATCAACTGGCGGACATCCTTGGCAATGGCGGTGATGACTTGAACACCAGTGGATCCGTTTCCAATGATTCCAACGCGTTTGCCGTTGAAATCGTGCTCGCGTGGCCATTTTCTATGTGCGAGTTGAGTTAGTTGAGTGGGGGAAATGAGAGGCTACGGGGTTGCTAGAAGGCTTTCTTTTACCCTGTATGATACATCTCTCCCTGAAAACTCCCAATGCCAGGAATATTGGGATAGTTGGTCTTCGACAACAGGCCTAGTGCGGTGATCAAGTATCGGGTGGTGAAGGACTCGCCCGTCGAACACTCCACGACCCAGACGTTGTTGGTTTCGTCGTAATGCGCATGCTCGAGCTCAGTATTGAACTGCATGTGCTGGCGCAGGTTATATTGGTCAACCACATGTTCCAGGTACGCCAGCACTTCGGGCTGCTTGAGGTAATGTTCTTTCCAGTGATAGTTGATCAGGTCCTCCTTGTCCCAGCTGTACCGGTAGACTTGAAAGTTGGTGGGCTCAGTATGAATACACAATCACCTCTATTACGACTCCGAAGAGGGCTTACTGTACGATTCCGTGTCAGACATTGCGCCAGGATATCTGTTCCAATACCATGTCCCACCGACATCTCCAGCCGCGTCAATGACTCTTACCGACAGTCCTAACTGGAGAAGTTTGTGAAGCTCATAGATTCCTCCGAACCCTGCGCCCACGACGATGGCGTCGAAATGTGTTTGCTTCATGCTGCTCTTGTCTTTGTCGACAGATTCAACGGTGGTCTAAGGGTGGTTTCGTTGCCAGGACTGAGCGATCGACTTCATGAATGCATAACGTTCTTATGATAGAGTCGTAACATGATGCCGAGGTGGATGGAGTGCATACAAACTGCGGAGAAGCTTTCTATACTTACATTCGTGTCATCCAGTTGGCTGGCTATTGAGGTTCCCCAGTCGTCTCACGTACCCCAGGTTTGAGGATCCCCCGCATCTGGGGAACCGATGACCGGACATCAGGAACGTTTGTCAGCTTCGAAGGCTCGACTAACCCTAGTAGTCGAGAAGAAAACTATCCTTCATCTTGCGGGATTCGTCAAAAGTGACTATGGGTTGGCGTGAAGAGACCCCTAGCTAGCCTTCCAAAGCAGCCGCTGACGGTAGATAGTGCGGCCGACCATAGGTAGGTAGGCGTTGGCCATTGGTCGACCACAGTCCCGTCAGTGTCCTGCGCAAGTAACATGCCTCTATTAGCTTACCATGGCATTTATTATGATCTAGTAACATCAGTATAGCCGCTGCTCTGCTTCACGTTACTTCTGACGTCGCTTCACCTGATTCGCAGGCCAAACAATTCGGTCCTAGTCTTCTGCTATCTTCCATCACTGCGACTCCCGGCTGACGTACACAACCTCATCACCCCACAGAGACAGTTCCTGCGACAAATCGACACCCTGAACCCGTTGGGTCGACTAGAACTCGAGGGTTAGTTAGCTGGAAGGAGGTGTGGTTGGAACTCCAGCTGGACAAGGCTGAGCCCCTTTTCGGCCCCACTGTTTCTCCAGCTTTGCGAACCACAGATGGAAAAACAGAAAATGCCAGTCGGAGAAAAACGCTCGTAAAACTTGTTGTTGTGACCAAGTCCTCTCCTGTGAGCGCTCTTATCTTAAGGCGAGGGATCAGGTGCAATGTTTGGAAAGGGCTGTCTCTACTTTCACTCTACGTGAGATGAGTGAAAACGCAAACTCTGCTTGACCACCTTCTTCCTCGATCACCACCTCCTGGGTCCTGCCTTTTGCGAGTGCTAAAGAACGACTCAAGATTGATACAGATCATCTGGTCTATTTATACAAGACTGTATTCGTTCCTTGATCTTGCAAGAGAGATGAACTGACCAACCACATGTGGCATCAGAGCTGCGTATTCACACCTCATGAAGGCCGACCTGAGATTGTACAGGCTGGACTGCTCAGGTCTGGACACAAACCACAGAGGGAAATCGGCGAGAATGGCTAATCATACCTAAGGACAGGAGGGAGAGCTGGCAGCAGGCTGTTATGGGCTGGCAAATTATGCTCAGGCTTAGTAAGCCTACGTTGAGCTGATTACCTAACGTCCTAGTAAAGCGGCAAGGCCGTATTTGGTGTATCTCAAGCAAGCGCTTCAATCCAAGGTAAAACCTCTGTATGTTCCTTCCCAAAGGAATACAAAGAAACCATCAGCTAGAAAAAGCCACTTTGTCTTGTTCCTCCTTCGCTGCTTGTTCATCCAGTCTCTTCTTGTATGCTGCGTCTTTCGCTTTGCTCTTCTCCTGTTCTTCCCTCCTCTGTCGTTGATATTCGGCCTCCCTTCTACGGGCATCGTCTAACAAGCTCTGTTAGTGGTCACGTCTTGAAGAAACAGATCTAGGGGAATGACAAACCTTTTGACACCGAAAACCCAAAGGGCAAGATTGCTGGTCTGTTGTGCGGCTGCTGGTAGTCTGACAGGTTCAAGACTAGCTCCCGGCTGCTGTCCCTGACGACACAGAACACCGCTCTGTCGTCAAGCGTGATGTCGTCTATCCCTTCGATTCGTAATTCCACTTTCCCCACGAAATCTTCATGGTGACCACAGTGGAGTTGGCCTTCAATGCCCTGGTTGAGTCGAGGGCTCTCACCAAGCTTATCCAAGAACTTCTGGGATATTGTACGACACGGTGCCTGGCCGTCTATGGCCGCTTCCACATCCTCCCATATCATAGTTAGATCGCTGAGCACTCTAACTGGGACTGGGTCTGGATTAGCCATGATGCTGGAGGTACTTCTAGCGACTTTTCGCTCTATTTCGAAATGGAGATGTGACAGAATAAGACGGCTTGAGAGATGGAGTTGAGAATGCCGTCTGCCGCTCAGTCAAGGCGGAGGCTTTCGTGCTTTCCTCAAATATCGTCAAAGACCTCCCAGCACCAGTGCAGACGGGCAATTGGACACCTCCTACAAGTGGGGAGCGAACGATAACCTCTCGAATACCAACATATGAGGCCCGGTCGTGCGAGAAACTCATCCTTGCACGGTTGAAAATACCACATAGCTACCATGGTCGTCGGGCGCTTCACACCGTCCTGCAGCTGGGCAGGCGCCCTGATGCCTGATCAGACTGACTAGGGAAAGAGACAACAAAATGATCCTGACAGCGAGTACTTTCGGATCTATCCAAGGCTATCAGGGCCTTTGGAGGTGGTCCGATATGCGGTTGCATTGTTGCCTGAGGATGTGCTATGCGCAGTCTCAGGACCTAATTCGTTCCGCCTCATATTGTTCGATCTATGCGAAAAGGTCTTGTACAAAAACGGCCGACTACCAGCATCTGGACAGCCGATGCCACGTCACGAAAGGTAACAAATCAAAGTGCCAGACAACCCTCCCTCTCTCCGCTCAGGGGATTTTCCCCTTCACCGGTCAGTCATTTTGTTCCGTGACCTCTGTTGCATTCTGCACACTGCAATCGGATCAGATGCCCAAGATCCTTAGTTAGAGATGAGCTGAGGATTGCCCGGTGTCCAGCGAGGTCTTCAAAGACATCGAATTCCACCTCTCTCATTCCCCTCTCGCAACGCATCCTCATGGGGATCACAATGCTTCCCAAAGACTCGATCTCGTGGTTCCCAGCAACCCTCCGTCGACATTTCTTGCTCTCATCTAGCACCTTGAACCCCAACGAACTGGCCGTGGCCTTAGTGATGACGCTATGCGCATCTGCGCATGTGTCCATACTTGTGGACAGTGAGTCATGCCGACCATCAGGGCGGCCTACGATCACAATCAGGCCTCTGAAGTCGTCCAATTCTCTCTGTCGGAGGATGCACGGACCGGAAGCGGGAGATCGCAGGGGGCAAATAGACGGTATACCCTCGTGATCAAACACATGACAGGCACCGCCATCCAGTCGGGCACCATGATAAGATCCCTGACCAGACGGCCTCAAGTTCAATGCAAGGAAGTTGCTAGCGATCCTCAGGTAGGGTGGAAGAACGCTGCCACTGGCATTACTATATTGCCTTATGCCGATCTCATGGTTGCCAGCGGTGGGAGCCGGAGAGGCTGCGCTGACACCGCCTCGTATGCGAGGTACATAGCGATACAACTGGCGGAACAAGCCTTGCGGCCGCCAAGATGCCCCTTTGCAATCCAAGTTGCCAGTGCCCGCGCAAGTGTACAGAGCTTTACCATCATTCTGCAGGTCGTGGACCTCAACCAGAGCATTTGTTTCCGCTCCACCAGTATACCCAGGCCTGTCTCGCTTTGCAGGCACATGGACATGTTTATCATCACCATCCTTCCTGGCATTAGGATAACCATCTTCGCATGATGGTCGGACCACAATATGAACTGGGCCACCGCTACCAAGCACAGAATCACTGATGGAAACGATGGAAATAGCAGGGTTGGAATGAGGGAGTATGATCTCGATGCGGAGTTCTAGGACCATGATGCCGAAATGAGGCCTGCAGAGCGGATCCGTGGGGTGCGAAGATTGATTGCGTTGAAGACGATCAGTCAATGTGGACGGCTAAACTCAGAAGCTGGAAAGAAATGCTGGTATCTCGAATGCAGTTGCAAGCGCAGATTCAAATGTACAGACCTCGTATCAAACAGCAGCGGCGGAAAAGAAAGGGGTATACTGGAAGGCAAGTCAAGGGAGGAAAACACGTACTATCTGGAGCGAAAGAGGGCGAAGCATGGCTCCGATATTCCAGACTACGGCTGTCGCTGTGGCTGGCCAGGCACGAATCCACGTTGCGAGACTTGCAAGGCGTGGAGCCGCAAGATGAGTCTGATGGCAATCTGAATGAAGAGCGTCGTCGTCCTTGCAACGAGCGTTAGCCCGAAGCCACGCGCAGACTGGCAACACGTCTCACGTACGCCCGCACTGAATCCGAACGGGGAGGAAGTCTTCAGAAGTATGCCAGCCTTGCGGGTGCAGTGCTCACTGACTCTGAGGATTCGTCGCAGATTGGCAAGTGCATGGGTCGACCCTTGAGGCATCCGCTATTCCTGGCAGCGGAGAATCGGCTATCCCATCGCTGATAGACCTACTTCTTTTACCCATGATAAAGTTTGCACAGCACCATGAGGGACACCTTCACTGGGAGATGCCAGACGGGCCGATGGATGTTGATATTCCCCTGCGGTCTTGCATGCACATCCGCGTGTGCCTGCGTTATCCGACAGGGCAGCATGATCGATCCGGCTCGATGGTTGTCAAGCGAGAGCAAGTAAAAAGGGTCACTTCGGCGGGTTTAGAGCTCGAGCTTGGTTTGCTGGCCTGAAAATGGTCCCTGCTAGCTTGATTGGCTAAGCAAGCCTTCCACAGTTCCGCGAGACGACGGCGCCATTAGGCTCTTGAAGGCGATATTGTGTTTGAAAACTCAGGATCAGGACACCAAACGCTCGCAGAGGCGCTATAGCCAATGGCTGGGACAGGTGGCATACCTTCACAGAGTGGTGCTGGACCTGGTTTGCCGATCAGAACCATGGGACTGTGGAAACTCTCTCGTTGCTCTCCCCAGTAGTCCTCGCGTTCTTCCCTTTCCGATGAGAAGTCCTGAAGTGAAAGAGAAGACAAGCAAAGCGTCGACATGAAGTCGAATCATGGTGAGTCTTGTATCGGAACAATGCAAATGGTACACCATCTGCCCGTTCCTGTTGCATCGTTCGGTAATTGAAGGCCGTGCATGCCATCGAGGAGACCCCTTTTTCTTCTGCGATTGTCCCCAGTACCCTCGTACAGGGCGCGGGCGTACAGCCACATTGGTAGAAATCACCCCTGTGACATTGGCCCCCATCTGCTTGGCGCCACATTCGTCCCTCTTCCACACTCACCTAAAGCCCTAGAGATTACGGGTTGCACATTGTTCAGCGAGCACAGTTTCAGAGGGTATGTGATCAACAGCAACGGCAACAGCAACAATAACGGCAGTGCTTGCATGAGACAGACGAAATGAGAATGAGAATGAAATCAAGAAAGAGCTCATGCAGTCTCTCTTACGGAGCTGGCCCCGATTTGGTGTCGGGCCTTTCAGCGGGCAAGTCGACTAGGCCGGTTGGTGGAACGGGGATTATTTTTCCAGGTCGGAGACAAAGAACTCTCGATGGAAAGACGCAAAAAAAAGGGTGAACTGCGTGGCTATACATACGGCCGAGAGCGAGACGAAGAAGAAGACGAAGAAGAAGATGAAGGAGAGTGAGTGAGCGATCGTACAGGTCCCAGTGAGGGAGCTATGTGCCCTTTTTATGTTTTGCATCGGGGACAGGAGGCTCTCAAACACTCTCTCCATCCATTGGCCTGAGTGTGACGGTGACACCACCCTTCTTTTTCTGGCAGGAAATCCATGCATCAATCAGGCTCAAAGGTCAGGGGTCACCACCCACACACTCATACTATTGGGCGCCATTGAGTGCCATTGTATACCCTACGACTTCCAAGGCCGTTCATACTATCAACACGCCGCGGCGAGGGCAAAGAACATCTGTTCGTGATGAAATCTTCTCGCTTCTAAACGAGAGACCGTCGGCAAGATAGTGGCCGTACCCTGCTTGCAGCCATTTAGACTTGATGGACGGCGGCACTCAATCACACTTGACGCTAAGTACTGCTACTGGTCTCGTTCGCTGCATGGCGACCATTCGTGGTTAGGGTGCATGCCAACGCAGAGCCTGCTGCAAACTGGTAAGAGTCAAGACGAGGGAGGGAGGGGGGACGAGAAGAGAGGTTGCATGCCCCGGGCGACCTCCCTCCCTCCCTCCATGCCATCTCATTCTCTTCCCCCTCTCCCTTATCTCTCTTTCTGCTACATTCTTCCTTTCGGTGCAAGAGCCTCTTGCCAGCCCAGCCCAAAAATATCCCACTTGGCTTCATCCTTAGGTGGAAAGGCTCTTTTTCTCTCTAACCCAAACACAAAGCGGCAGGAAGGCTACGATGTCAATGAATGGATACAATGCACTTGCAGGCTATATGGGGACGTATCCAAGCCTGGCGATCTTCCGGAGGTTCCTCATCCTGCACGCCAGAGACCTTCTGGTCATGCAAGGCGAGATAATCAATCTTGAGCACGAACTCTGCATGTCCATCCAGTCGGACCGCGAGGCCAAGGACCCCGTGAAGAACGCGTCCGAATACGACATCTCCGCGTTAAAGGGGCCCCATAAGTCGGAAAGAGCAGCAGAACAATGGAGCCGGACGCTCGAGCTTCGAAAGCTGCTGAAAAATTATGGCAGGTCTACCTCTTTTGCTTCTTTTCGGCTTCTTCTTTCTCTGTGTACCTTTGCCTCTCTTTTCCTTCGATCGAAAGAACCGTTCCTTGACTGACATTTGTCGACCATGTCTTCCCCGTTCAGGCGAGGCACAGCTTCGATTCGCCTCTCTCCAGCGTCTGGCTCCGGTGAAGAAGGCCGATTTGCTCCCCTTACACGAATGTCTGGGAATGCCTTATGGGAGTGGTCGGCACTTTCTCCGGGCTCACGAGTTCGAGACGTGGGACGAGGAACATATACATGATCTGGCTTCGCTGGATGGGAGCAACACGCGGAAAGATGCACTTTCCAAGTTGATCGACAAGCTGCTCAGGCGCGTCTACCATCCAGTCATGGGCCGCAAGTTGCATGATCCGCTGTCGGTCGAGGAGGCATGGGCCAGTCACGGCCAGCCGAGGCCGATTGTTTACTATCCTGACGGCCACGTCTCGGTGGCCATTGACACTTTGAGCACGATTCTGGCTTCGGTGCTGCCGGCTCTCAGTGCATTCGGGCTCTTCTTCATTCAGGACCCTCTGATTAGGATGGTGGCCATTGTGGCTTGCACGGTGCTCTTCTCAACCATTCTGACACTTGTCGCAAGACCTACCAGAGCCGAATGTTTCGCCATCACTTCTGCTTTCGCTGCTGTGCTTGTGGTCTTTCTGGGCTCGAATGGATCTGTCCCGTGAAATCTTCACAGGTGGTGGTACAAGATCGCGTGAGGTTACCTGTGCCTGAAATATAGAAAGGTGATTCAGAGGTTCCGTGGAAGATCAGCATAGTGCGAGAGAGTTGTCAGATACTTTATCATGTGGCAGTCCGTGATCTTTTCGTGCTGGAGAACAGCTCCTCATAGATTGCAGTTTGGCAGGCACCAGTTCGAACCGTCTTAAAGACGACATTGTTTCTTTCAAACCCCCCAGGTCTGCTGTTGTCATGTACCATTCTCTTGGAGGGAGAATTGTCTGCCTCCCGTCGATGCATTGAACCAGTATTTCTTGCGTTCTGGTTGCAGGATGGTCCAGGACCACTGTTCTTTGGAGCAGAGCAAATCCTCTGATTTGCTGAACGCAAGGCCGTATTTGAAGTCGCATAACTTGAGACGTGAATGATGCGCAACCCATAGACAGATATCGATAATCAAGATGAAGCGCAATTAGGGAGCAGCTCCTGAGTCTTTCTTTTGTCTTTTGCGTGAGGTGCGCGCAGAAATCGGGTAAGGAGGTAGGGGTTGGGACGTGGTCTCCATCCTCGGCTGGACATGGTGAGATTCGTTCTAGGCGTCTTGCTACCGGAAATGATGAGCCCGCCATGTGCAACCCATCACGACCAGAGTTACAATTGCCGAAGGGTCGAACCGAAACAGCTGGCGCAACCGTTGCCTCTACCACGGTCCGGCGTCTTCCAGATGTAACTCTACTCTCTAGCAAACACACTAGTTGGACCACCCATCAACCCTCGAAGGAAGATCAAGGCTTAAGTCCGAGGAGAATCAATCACCAGCCTCGACTTGTCGACAATTTCTCGCGAAACTGAAACAAATGAATATGTCAGACTGTGTGTGATAGGGAAACTTGACCTGAAATTTGAATCAACGTTAGGTGCGATCGCTAGTGGTGTGAAGGGCTTCTTATCACCCCTGATGACATGGATCCGTAGTGTTTGACTTCTTCTCCAGAGGACGGAACACGAGCACTTACTGTATGCAATATACACCGCTTACTAGACACCGACGTCGAACGCAGAAGAATCAGGCAGCCTATGTGGCATGTGGCAGACCAGTTGCACGTCATGTGGAATGCAGGTCGAGAATATGTCATATATCTACATTGACCTCCTACCCTGAAGCTGATCCTCCTTTTTTTTCTTTTCTCAACCTGGAGCCTGGAGGCTTTCCTCTGCTGAAGGGGGCATATGTGTCCATACAGTCAATCACTTTCTTCTTTTCTGAGTCACTTCTCAGGGCAATTTCAGTTCTCATCAAATCCAAATGACCATCTATGGTAGGTACAGGGCTACTTTAATTTGCATCATTCTTGGGACCACCAAGCAGCAATTGCTGATGATGCTAGACAATTCGACTTGAGCCATTCACAGGGCATGAAACACCTCTTCTTCTTCTCCCAGAAAAAGTCTACAGCTCGAGGTGGCTAGATACAAGAAATATTCCTTTCTTCTCATCGCTGAACAGCAAAAGATGAAGCAACGGCGCTCGAGATGTTCGAATAATGCCCACCTGCTCACTAGGCTGAATGCAAGGCTCAAGCCATCAGGGACATCGAAGAGCGGCCGCGCCGCGGGGTCTGTTAGCAAGCACTTAAAGACAGACTGTCAATGCCAGAGCGGACAGGGACCCTGGAATTGTCTGTCATGCTGAGATGAATATCCGGTGGCTGAGGCACTGCGAAAGGACGGGTTCGCTGGATTGAATTTTCACTTTTCATAAGGCCAGCACATGCTGCTGCGGCTTCAACAGCGACCACAGTGCCGACACACTTGCCGCTGTTGAAGCCGCAGCAGCTGGAGGCGCATATCTTAACGGGATAGACAGGCTGCGACGTTTATTCCATGGAGTCATAAACCCCCCCTTTTTCTGGTCACTCGGATTCAGTATGAGGCCGCCTCTGGTCAGGTTAGATGCTGTGCTGCGCTGTGTTCTGCTGTGCAAGCCTTCTGGCTTGATCGGATCTCTTCAGCACGAGACACTGTATGCAGGCACTAATGGGTACATGGCCTTGCCGAGAGGACTTTGTCAGTTTACCTGTTTCACTCAGAAAACCCTCCATTCCATTCCAGTGTCAGATTGAAAATTGTATGCGACGAGGCTGAGTTAGAACCCACCGCCGCCCAAAGAGGCAATACGTATCCGCATTTCTGCGTCCGGGGATCCACTCACTCACTATATTCTCGCAACCTTCGCGTTGGCGCCGCGATCAGGCTGAGGACAACCTTAGTCGTTTTTGCGACTGTTTGGGACTGGTTGCGGAATGCCGTCGGCGTTCTTATTTCGACTGCTCACCACCTGCTCGACGACCATAATCCTCCCTGTTCATTGTTCAAGGGGTAGGAGGTAGGTTTCTGTCTGGTCGTGGTTTGTGGGTCGGTTCTCCCAGAAGCCATCACTGTGCGAGACAAGAGTATCAGTATCCTCTCACTGCTGTTTTGTCTAACGCCGGTGCATTCTGCTCTGGATGGAAACAAAAGGAGATAGATGCAGATGGGAGATTGATATCTATCATCTAGGATACTTGACAACCTGATACTCGCAGAAGTTGACGTCACTTGCCAGGGGAGTCAAGCCATTACTAAGATACGTACTTCTTCACACACCACAACGGGGAGAGTCGATCTGATGATGATCAAGAAGGAGAAGGCGTAAACAAGTGAAGCATCCAAACAGAACCTGCAATCACGGCACTTCGGGGTTGTCTTTTTCGCTTCTCGCATACTCGCATTGAATCGGCAATATTGTTCTAGTTCTGTCCACCGTCAAGATCAACCATGCACCTTCGAAGCGAGGATACCGCACGTCACCGCATCTCTGATAGCTGATCCCTTCACATCTGTTCATCGACTACACAAGCCACGACAGGAGGATCATCAGCTACTGACTGACAGGACTGTTTGGGGTACCAGGAACAAACCACAACTTAGGTCAAGCCGTTCCAAGAGGCGACAGAGTATACCAGCAACCACCACGATCACCCAAGCGAGCGAGGGAGCAAGCGAGCCACTGACCCATCTTCAATACCTACCTCCCCCTTAATCAACTTCGCCACTGGACGACCATTGGAAATCTGATCTAGGAGCGACATTACAATTCACGACTGAGTCCCCTCTGGACACGGACTATTCTAGTCTATTTATCCCAATTCACTGTTCAGGAATCAGCTCCCCCATATACATCTTGGTACACTCCAACCATCCTAGTATCCAACCATCGTACCGATAACCTCCAGAGTCAACTCTGAAGAATGCCGCCCAAAACCGCCCTCCTCGTAATCGACATGCAGAACTTCTTCGAATCCATGACCACCGCCGCCCTCCCCAACATCCTCCGCCTGGTCAAGCACTTCCGCCAAACCTCAGCGCCCCTGATCTTCACCCAGCACGGACACACCGAATCCGAACTCACGACCACGCCCTCGCCCAACCAACTCGTCCGGAAATGGGGTCCGGAGGGCTCCATCGCCGCCGGCTCCGAGGATTGGCAGCTCATGGAGCTCCTGCACCGCTTCCTTCCGAAAGGATACACGGCTAAACCCATCCCCCTAGGCCACTCTTTCCCCGAAGCCTCGTCTGAGACTGTCCGAGAATGGCCCAAGGTCGTGCCCAAGAACACGTACGACGCCTTCATCAACACGAATCTCGCCGAGGTGCTGGACGCCGCGAACATCGAACGCGTCGTCGTCTGTGGCGTCATGACTGATTGTTGCGTCGATACCACAGGGCGGAGTGCGTTTAATTGTGGCTATGAGACTTGGTTGGTTCGCGATGCTTCGGGGAGTGCGAATCGCGTGCAGTATGAGGCTGGGTTGAGGGGGTTTGGGTTTGCTTTTGGCGCCATCTTGTCCACGGAGGAGGTGATTTCTCTTCGGGAAGAATGAGAGAAATAAAATCAAAATGGCAATGAGTAAAGGACGGAGAAGGAAAGGAGCATTGTAATATAACCATATAAGTATGTTATATATATATATATATATATATAGGCACGCACACACATATCTCTCTATATATCTCTCTACATACACACACACACACACACACACACACACACACACACATATATATATATATATACATATATGGTAAACTGGCATGGTTATCTATTGATTAATATCGAAAGACATATATGATATCGAGTTCTTCAACGGCGATATGATATGAGAAAAGTTTGTCTTGGTGTTTTTGATTCGAAGAACAGCCGCTTATCATGTCTGGTAGTGTGATAATGAGGTAAACAGATATAAGAAAAGGGAAAAAACAAGGATTGAGCGTATCAGGTATGTAGATTTGTGTTATTATTGGGAGTTTTCGTATTTCAACCCCCATTTTAAGTGGTGAGGATATGTCTTTCGTGTATATAGGCAAATGAAGGATGCCCTCGAGCTGACATTGCCGTTTCGCTCGGCAAACTCTTGACGGAATGACAGCTAGGTAAAAGCAGTCCTGTCTGTCGACCTTATGACCAACAACATGTGGTGTCCCCGGATAAATTTTATGTGCTGTTGTGACACCATTCTGTATATGTATGCATGTATGCTTTTTTGCCTGTCCCTCCTCTTTTCTCTCAGATCAACCCCTTGGTTCGTTGTTTCATGTTCTTGACATCGACGTCCTCCCACAGCATGGTCGAACCCAAGGTGATGGAGTAGAGGCAGGTGGCGGTGATCAGCATCAGCTTTTGAGTCTGGCCGTAGGATTTATCGATGGCGATGCGGGTCGGGCTGCCGGGCGGGTAGCTGGACTGGACGGTCAAGTCGCCGTAGATGCTGGCGAAGTTGGCTTGAGCGCTGGCCGGCAGGTTCTCCTGCAGCTTCTTGGGGAAGATACCGGTCCACATGGCGGCGGCGATGGTCGACCCAACCGAGCTGCCGATGTTGCACACCATGGCCTCGATGGCGAGCACGGCAGGGATGTGCTGGTGGCGCGAGACGGCCATGACCGTCATCTGCTCGCAGATGACCAGGGTACCTCCGCCAAAGGCGATGAAGATCTGTGTCATGACGATATACGAGATCTTGTTGTCCGGTTGGCGGAAATGAATCATGAGGCCAACGCCCAGGATGGTCATAGGCACCCCAAAGCATAGAGCGTACCACTTGAGACGTCCGTTGAAGCGGATGGCCACACCGAGGACCAAGGCCCAGAACGTCGATCCGATCGTGTAGATGTTGCCGATGTATGTGGCCTGCGTGATCGTCTGTCTGAACACCACGATACACAGCGAATAGAAGTAACTGTCCCAGATGTACCAGGCGCAGTAGAGACTGAAGGCCATGGTGTACGTGAAGATGACGGTGCGGTTCTTCAGCAGTGGCCATGGGATGAAAGTCACTGGCGCAAGATACTTCTCGTACAGGGCGAAGGCGATAATCAACAGTCCCCCGAAGATGATGAAGCAGATAATCAAGGGCGAGCGCCACTCGTCCTTCTGGTACGAGTAGATGCTGAAGGAGAGAAGGAAGAGTGCCAGCCCAGCGCTGATGAGTAGAAGGCCAATGACGTCGAACTCGCGGCAGTAGTAGATGAAGGTTTGGAACGGTGTTCCTCGGCTAGGACGCGGTGGAATGAGACCCATCTTGTCCGCCTTTCGTTGGTTGTACATGAAGAGCAGGCAGAGAGGGGTGCAGATGACTGGCAAGATGATGCACCAGATCCCAAACCCCCATCTGAACCCAATGGTCTTCAGGATGCTGTTGGCTGCTGGACCATACGCCCACGTCACAGCTAGCCAGGGCGATGATGCCAGCGCGATCATGAACGACCGGTTTCGCAGTTTCGAGGTATCGGCAATGAAGATGGTCATGGCAAAATCAATCCCATTGTATCCAACGCTGTAGAAGACCTGGGCGGCGCAGTACGTCTCGACGTTGTTGCAGCCAGCCATCATGATGAGACCGAGGGTGATGGAGGCGACCATCACGATCAGCGCTTGTGGCCGACCCCAAATATCCATGATTTTGGCGAAAGGAAGCTTGAAAATACCGGCGATCAAACTCGAGATGATGCTGGTAGTGGCGGTCAAGGAGTGCATTTCGAACGAACTCGTGACGTAGGGAGTCAATGTGCTGACAATACCGGAGGAGAAGGCGAGCATGAATTCAATGATCCAGATACTAAATGATGCGTTAGTTCATTCAGGTATGTGTAGAAGCTCGGTTGAGGTTGCTTGTCTTACAGGACATAAGCGATGATCAAATCGCGTTTGGTCCAAACCTCAGTCACGGCCTCGGCGGCTTGCACACCACGTTGAGCATCAGTGTCAATGGGCTTCTCATTCACATCATCTCCCTGGCTGGAATTATCAGAATCCCCTGGAACGGCAGCTTCCTTGTCGGTGAACTTGTGAGTGGTGAGATCTGCATCTCCATCCCCAGCAGCCGAGCCTGGAGTGTCAACATCGTTGGACTTGCCGCGGTCCAACGCCACGCTGAGTGCCTGAGGAAAACGGAGCCTCATCTTGGAGGTGTATTGAGGAAGAGCAAGTAAGCCAAGCTCTTTAATGCAATGTGCAGCAGGGAAGCAGTCGGGCTGAATGGTTTCAGGGGCCCAAGGCCTTCAAGAGTAGGATCAAGATTATATAGATTGATAAGTGAAAATTTTATCTTATCAAATCTGATATGGATCCATATCACGACCAGATATTTGTCGACCACGAGACGGGATCAGGCGGGCTTGTTTCTTCAGAAGATGTCCCACTTACCTGTCCGATAAAGCACCGATGGCCACGTCGCACAAGGGTCGTCGTGCAATGAGCATGTCGCGATGGGTGCAATAGACAAGGCGCAAGGGTCTAGACTCCACCAAGGTCGAAGTATCAAGCAGTCCGACGTCGCATTCATATCCAGTACGAAGAGTATGGGCGGGCCATCGATCAACAAGGCGATGATCGTCCCGAGCCAGATCTTCCAAGTACTCATACCACGAGGCTCGAGCAAAATCGCGCCAAGCTGTAGCTGCCGTTCCAGCTTGAGGGAAGTCCAGACAAGCCTTTCGAAGCTCTCCTAAGAAAGCAGCCTCCGTGGCCCCTTCGCGGTCACCAAATTGGGGCTGAATCAATCAATCAATCAAGCGTTCCCTAAAGGGCAGGTGTGCTTGGAGCGTGGACCGTGGCAGTAGTCGGCAACGAGAATCGGTCCTTTCCAGTCTGCGTGCCCCGTGTTTGACTAGCAGTTAGGAGGGTTAGTTCAGGGCCAGTTCCCGTCTCCTCATTTATGCTATCAGTTTTGCTATCGCTGCCGTGGATCTCGACATCCATTGCTCCTATTGGCGCCGAGAGTTGCCAGGTCCCAATATCGAAGTGGGTTAACGTGTGATCGTCAGTTCTAGCCTGTACTCGCCAAATACCACACACTCCATGCGATGTGTGCTTGGTACGTAAATAGGCTTGAGCTCGAGCAACTGTAGTCCCTGGAGGGCAGTCTAGAAGAGTCGCCATGATGGATCAGAAGTGATTGATGGCCTCAGTGGCGTTGCGAGGAGTATTGACACCCGCTGCCCGGAGGTCAAGAGCGGCAATTATTGCGCCCGAATTATGCCAAGGATGCCAAGCTTGCGGGAGATGTATGATCACGTGATTTATCAGATCCGCCCGCGGTCACATGATCGCCCCTTTATTTGAGCCTCAGTAGTAAGAAGTGTGTTGAAGGCAGTGGGTAGCAGCATCAAGCACCATACAGAGCATACTGTGTAGTAATGGATAATACACCCCGGCAACTACAGATACTACAAAGAACGGATGATCTGTAGTCCCACACTCTCCACGCCACCGCATGAGTCCGTGGCAGAGTAGAGAATCGGACCGGATCCAGTAACGCGATAGCGAGGGTGGAAACTCCGCGTACACGTGTGTCACTTGACGGAATCCATGCCTTCATCTGATCCTATGAACCCTCGACAGCCTGCGTTCCAGAAAATAACCGCACAAAGGGGACTGAGCGTGAGTTATTTCTCGCGTGTTAGCGTATCCAAGTGATAATCCTCCAACAGCGCATGGCCGTCTCCACCAAGCAGAAGAAAACACACGGCACGAGGGACCTTTGCCGACCATCTCACCAGGAAGCTTGAGGAGCTGGGCAGGTGTTCTTGAGGAGCTGGGCAGGTGTTCTTCGTGGACACATCGACCGGATCGACCGGACGACCGGTCCGCAGCCTTGGTCCAGCCACGCCATGCAAATCCGTATTGCCCTATTGTGATATCGGATGGCAGACGCTCCCCAAAGCCGCCCCTTGCTTGGTCTCCATTATAGAGTGCGAATCCGCTCGGCGATGTTGCCGACCATGTCCACGACCTCTTCGAGCATCGCTGTTTTGAGTCTCCTTGTCTCATACTCCGTCGAATAAGCCTCCAACAGCTCTTCAGCATGATCTTGCAGTAGGTTGATATGTTCTGTTAGGTTCTTGTTTTCATGCTGCAGTGCCTCCTTGTCGGCTTCGAGCGCAACCATGTAGGGCGCCACCGAGTCTGTCATCCAGTTGTACATCGCGAGAGCGTGCTTGAATAGCTGATCTATTGCGGTAGGGTGAGTTGCACCGTCGGCTTCCGTGACCATGATAGGGTCCTCTGAGCTCCCGAGTGCTTCGAGGTCACGGCGCCACTTTTCGAGAGCTGCTTCGTTGAGCCGGACGAAGGACATGTTGTGATGTCGGTGACAGGTTTCAATACTACACACGATGCTCGGTTGATGTTGCTCAGGTTGGCGTTCCGCAGTCTGGCCCTGATCTTCTTCGGGATATTCGTTGTTGTTGCCGATCTCGGCGTCGGTAAATGTGTTATCAGACACATCGGCAAGTTCCTCCTCCAGCGTGAGCGTAGACCCGCTGAAAGAGGTCATATACGAGAGATCTGTATCGTGGGCAGCTTCGAGCTCTTCACCCGAGTATTGTTGAGAAACTGAAGTGGACGACATCGTCGATATGGTATGCGGCCTGGAACGAATGCGGGAATCTAGGTCTGGCTGTCTGTCAGGCAAAATGAGGCGTCTTACCGGCTGCGGTGAAGAGTGTTAAAGAGAAAGGATCGAAGGTTAGGGTTTGCGAGTTCAACACATAGATCGGTTGGCCTGCGGCTGTGTTTCGATATGAGAGACTTGCGCCTTTCAAACTGCCCGCGTGTCACACCAGGTTGCATGGGCTGGGAAGGCTCCCAGATCCTTCAGAGGTGAGGCCAAATCCAGAGATTAATAAAGTATGGCAATGTCTTAAATTAATATAGATCCATCTTCACTCCGGCTGTCGAGTCTCAAGTTCGACTCCGTCTTGACCAGGTTCCGAAACATTTTCATTCCCATCCAGAATCTCATGCTCATTGGTGTAGTCATCAGTGAAGTCTTGCTCTCTGTCCCGACCAGACACTCTGGTCCAACCGTGAGCGCTGGGAGGACTGAGTCTCAGTCTCCCTCGAGAGATGTTATTGATTTTGTCGGCAAGGTAATCACCGATTCGACCGAGGAGATCAATAATTCGTTCATGGTGTGGACTAGGCTCGTCCTGGATGGCGTGAGCGTGAGCGTGTTCTTGTGCTTCAACCTTGAATTGATATTTCAGACAATCTTTGACCGTGACAAGCCCTTCTAGTTGACCATGGTGATCCACGAGAATCACACGTGGTCCCATCTTCTTGAAGATCTCCAAGACTGTCTCCAGTGGTAGGCGAGGATGGACGGTGATGGGAGTCAGATCGACATATGGGCTGATATTCACGGTCTGGATAGCCATAGAATCGAACGAGACGGCCGGGCTGGGAGGAGCCGCCGTGTCAGCCCCATCCTCACGGTCCGCAGCAAATACGCATTTTGCGTCTGTGGCCAACATGCCGCCTTTTTTGGCTTTGTCGATGGCGAACTGAAGCTCGGTTCTACCAATATAGCCCACCAAGATCTTGGAATCAAGATCTTCGACAATCGGAAACCCGGAGAAACCCGTATCTTCAAGTAGCTTTTGCACAGCCCTGACCTCCATTCCTCTCGAGGGAAGCATAGTAACATGGGCGGTCATGACCTGCGACACAGGGACGCCAAAGGTATGTTCTTCCTTGTTGTCCAAGAAAGGAAAGCCATTGAACCAGATCATTCGGTCCGCAATGCCGGCTGAGCTGAACCTGTCGCCCACAGCCTTTGTGACTCCCACCACAATCATGGTGGGGAGAATGTATGTCAAGGCTCCGGTCAACTCAAACATGATGACAGTGACCGAGATCGTCAGGTGCATGATACCACTGAGGGCAGCACCAGCCCCAAGGAAAGCGTAGGTGCCAGGAGTGATGCAGGGGACATCAGGTTGGCAGGCAGAGAAAAACCGTGAATCGGGAAATGTCTCGTATAACCATTGTACAATGATCCCCAATGTGCGTCCAAAAGATGCTCCGATGGCCATGGACGGGACGAAGATGCCTGCCGGCACCTTGCAACCATAGGATATAATGACAAGAAACATGCGAAGGAAAGTGGCGATCAATAAGGACCCGATCAACATAGGTCTGTTTCTTCTTTCGCATAGTCCATCATAATCGTCGTCACCTTCACACTCTCGAAACAGCAGTTCCATCATTTCAGTCATATCGATTCTGAGGAACATATTTGGATAACAAAGGATCGCCGTAGCCCCAGCCAGGATCACAGCCTCTGGAATGGCATACTGTGACAGATACTTCTTCCTAAATGCTTGAGCCATGAGGTTGTATTTTATGACGAATGCGCCATAAAGTCCGCCAAATATGCCGAGGATGATGTAAAAGACGACCTCGAAGAAATGCCAATCCCGATCGTACTTGACCGAGAACATGACGAGTTGCCCGGTTCTGAAAGGATTGATTGTAGCCAGCACTGCGGTTGCTACGAGTGCACAAAAATAACTCCTCCAGAGTGTCTTCAGTGGAAAATGTGTCGCCATTTCTTCGAGCGAGAACAGAACACCGCCAATGGGACTCCCAAATGCCACAGCCACACCGGCTCCTGCTGTTGCCGTCAATATCTCTCGTGTCTTGGAGGCACTCCGTCTGTATTTGTCGAAAAACCGTGAAATGACATTGCCGACGCAGACGGCGTAGTGTACGCTGGGCCCCTCTTTGCCAACAGACAAGCCGGAAGCGATCGCCAGCGGTAGACAGATGGATTTGATGAGGAAAGTCCAGAACCCAAGGAAGCCTTTCATGACAAACCCAGCAATGATGCATTTGATCTCCGAAATGCCAGAGCCGGCAGCATAGGGGGCGTAACTTTTGACCAGATATGCCGAGACGAATGCCAACAGAAGGGCAAAGATGGTGTACAGCAGGTAGTTGGCGACACTGTACGAGGTCCATCTCCTCCACTCGTCGCACCCGTTCTCGGAACCGTAGCAGCAGAAGCCCTCGTTGAGGTACCATGCGGTGGTGCAGTAGCCCATCTTGATATCTGACAACCACTCTGTGATGATGTTCAAGGCTGCAGCATTGACACCGATCACCACGCCTACCAACGTGATCACAATCCAGGCTAGAGCTGCGTCGTAGGACTCCCAGAGCTTGCGACGCCATCCCAACACTCCATCTCTTTCGAAGAATCGTGACTCTTTCCGCCGTGCGCGTCGGCGCATTTGTTCTTGGGCCGCATCTTGCACCCAATCGATTGTGGTGAAGTCCTCGTAGCGTTTTATCTCTGCAATCTCTTCTGTGATGGCCTGTTCCGCAGGCGCAAGCTTAGGCCGGGCCTCGCCATGTTCGAGGCTGGAGAGCGTGGATAGGCGTCTAGATATGCGCCTGGCGGAAAGTGAGGGTCGGCGAGAAGAGCTGGAAACGCGCGAGGTCATAACACCGGCTCATCTATCATGGCGAGACTGTCAAAACTAGAATGTCAAAGAGCGTAGGCAGACTGTGGAATGCTAGTGATTGCGTGGACGTCGCGAGATCATTGCCGTTGGACTCGGTGTCCTCCCGACCCATCACCTTTCCCCATTTGGACATGCCCAGAACGTGACATGAGGACTTTCGACGCGACTCTCGCAGCAAAAACTGTTACATTACAATATCACGCTCACATTGTCGCGCTAAGTGAAGTCATAGACGCCGTTGAACGATTCATGAGTATTGCAGACGCGACAACCGCCCTCCATTCGTCCTGTGACTGAACTGAGTGAGTACACGGCCCCCGATATTGGAAGGGAAACAGCACCCGGCGAAACGACTTCGCTCCTGTTTAAGGGCTGGATCACTGACATACGCCAATTCCGATCAAGTGACAAATACTTGGGATCATTGTACTCTCTCAAAATTGGTTGAAGCTGGGGGTTTCGAAGCATAAGGTCGAAGCACAGCGGCATCATGCCATACAACAACGTCCCAATCGAACCGTCTGAGGAGGCTACAGGGTCATCTGCTCTTCCACGTGAGTTGCGCCTCCTGCCGTTCTCTTCACGACACAATACTGACCAGGGTAAAGTCGCAAGAGTGAAAAAGATCATTGCTATGGATGATGAGATTGGCCAGTGTTCCACCACGGCTGCTTTCGCGATCTCGGTGGCCACGGTAGGTTCGGCCGATTGAACCTCGACACCCAGGATACTGAATGGCGTCTAGGAGATATTCATCCGCTACTTGACCGAACAAGCATACAATGTTGTCAAGTCGGAACGAAAACCTCGGCGGAACATTGCATATAAGGATGTTGGTGCGTTGGTGGACATGGTATGCCACTGGACAAGTTGACCCTATGCTGACTATGGAATCCTCCAGCCACCGCAATCTCTAGAATCGACAACCTGGAGTTTTTGTCGGACACAGTGCCCAAGACAAAGACGTATCGACAGTACAGAGAAGAGAAGGCCCAGGAAGCGGCTGCCCAGGCGGCATCTTCGACAGCAGCCAATGGTGTGAATGGCGACACTGGGACGATTTCGATACAGACCATGATGAAGAACCAACAGCAGAACGGCGTGAATGGCGTGAATGGCGCTTCGCATTCTCCTGGCATAGGACCTGGCGGTTCCATCGCTCATGGGCTGGGTCACCAGCGAAATCACAGCCATCCAGATCCTGTCCGAGATATTGAGATGAGTGGTTGAATGCGGATGCAGTCTCAGATTTTCACAGCACGAAGGAACGATGACTCCAAGGCCATGTAGCTGGAACTACCGGTACTGTATGAAGCGGGTTATTGATTGGACTACAAGATGCAGGGGGGCGTCACGAGAGTTCTATGATCGCAGTGTAAGATAGACGACCTTTCTCATGCACGGGGATCATACTGAATTCCCTGGCGCCATCATCGATTATTGATTATCGAATATCGAATATCGAATATCCGAAAGAATGATGGTCGTGTAGGAGAAGATAGATACCTGCTAAAGATGCAGTGGTGGTTACTCTGTACTGTAATGAAGCTATCCCAGTCAACCTCTCTCCAGCCAATCAGCGTCGATGCAAAAAGAACCTGGTGTCGGTCTTGGCTTTGGACCTTCAATTCGCAGATGAAGTTCGCCAGCGCCTCTCATCACCAAACAACCAAACCCAGTCCCTTGACACAGCTCGAGCTCTGCCATCGCCTCTTCCTAAGCTTCCCACCTCGTCGTCCACGACACCTCTCTACTCCCACTCGGTCAAGTCGTCACAATGCGTCCAGTACCTGCGTCCGCGGGCTCTGCCGTGCGCAGCTGGACCCGACACACTCTTCCTACCTCCGCAACCTCGTCCAGCCGTGTGGCCGCCACAGCTTCAATTCCCACCACCACGAGTTCGCAACAGCGACGGCTGCAGTCCGACCAAATCGCGAGCAAGGGCTCGAGCTACCAAAGCCCATTCACCACCACCAAGGCGAAGAAATATGACACCACCAAGATCCCGAGCTTCAAGCACTACCAGGCCCGCACCCCAGCGGTCACCAACCGAGTGTTTCAATACTTCATGGTCGGCACTATGGGTTTGCTGTCCGCTGCTGGCGCGAAGGCCACTGTTCAGGGTGAGTGCGCCCCAGTCGGAAGACAAGAGCTTGCATGATACCTGCCACAGTTGTTACTGGAGCTTGTATTACAGGAACCCGCCCCAAAAAGGAACCTACATCGCATAAGGGAACGTTCATAAGCTGATGAAATCTTTTTCTTTTGTTTTCCGCAGATTTCCTCGTCAACATGTCTGCGTCTGCCGATGTGTTAGCTCAAGCCAAGGTCGAAGTCGATCTCGCCGCCATCCCGGAAGGCAAGAACGTCATCATTAAATGGCGAGGCAAGCCTGTCTTCATCCGTCACCGAACGGAAGACGAGATCAAGGAGGCCGAATCTGTCGAGTATGTCCCCGTCCTCCTCCCCATTTGCCCTGTTGAACGCGATGAGGCGAAATGGTCTCAACTACTGGGTATTCCCATGGTCGAGCTTGAGATGGCTCGACCTGTGGGAGCGCTCACTATAATCTACCCCTAAGCGCGACGCTCTTCATGTCTTCCACAGCGCTACATCGAACCTCGTACTAATCCGACCGTGTGAATCTTACAGTCTCTCCGTCCTTCGTGACCCCCAACCCGACTCCGACCGTGTCAAGAAGCCCGAATGGCTAGTGATGCTGGGTGTGTGCACACACTTGGGATGCGTCCCCATCGGCGAGGCCGGCGACTACGGCGGCTGGTTCTGCCCCTGCCACGGTTCGCACTACGACATTTCCGGCCGTGTGCGGAGAGGTCCCGCCCCGTTGAACCTGGAAGTTCCGGCCTACGATTTCCCCGAAGAGGACAAGTTGATCATTGGTTAAAGAAGAGCAGCCGAGAAAAGAAGACCGTGACGCGTGCTGGCTTCAATCCGATTTTTTTCAGATGGCCTGGAGGAGAGGAGACGACAAGCATCAGCCTGCCTAAATGTATCTGGAGTTGCGGGACGGCCACATCAGCTGTCAGGAGAGTTACTCCCGGCACTTGTATCTGTACATACTAGAACTGGACAGGGGATGGTGGAGGTGCGATTGGGGACATGGTATGTCTCCGAGGCAGAAGCTGGTGTTGCGGAAGAGGGACGAGGAGAAGAAGCCGAAAAGATGATACAAACGTGACATTTTTAGCAGACAGTTTTGGCCCAAGATTGTTCTTCATATCGCTCATTTTCGGCTTGTAGTTGGCTTTTGACATGCCCATGGCCCTCCAACATCCGAAGCGAGGTGCTTTTTATTTACGCGCTTGACAATTGTAGAGATACAAGGCTTCTTTATGCAAAGTCTGGCTTTTTCTCCTTCTCTCTGATTGCCGAAGCTCATTTCGGCCGCAAGAGAAGAAACAGCAAGCCCATCAGTGCCATGCCGCCCGCGACGCCTTCCATAGCAACGGTGGTCAACTGTCGCTGCGTGACGGTGAGGAGATGCTGGTCGCTGAACAGGGCGCGTAGAGAGTCTTCATACCACGCAAGCGGTGAAGTAGCTGGAACCCAGCGCGACGTGCCTGACGGAGGAGTCTCTGGTGCTTGCGGGACGATTGTGCCCGGTGATTCTTGTTCAGCTTCCTCCGCTGAAATCTCTTCAGCGGCGAGCTGCTCTGCGGCCGCTTCAATGACCGGCTCTGGTGGCACAGCAGTCAATGTCGCGCCTGTGGGTGGACTTGTTGTCGGAGGAATTTCCTCGTCGACCGTGGTGCCAGAGACAGCATCGACGATCTGCTCGACTATCTTATCGGCCACGACGTCAACTTTGCCGTCCGGCGCCATGGCTGCGATGGCGCCCTCGTGGTTCGGTCGGACTGGTTGCACGGCCGTGAGGTCGTCAAATGTCTCCTTCAGGGCAACTTCCACCTTATCTTGGAAGCCCTCGACCAGTCTCTTCCGGCGCCACGGCTCGATTGCAATCTGGAAAACGACGAACAACAGCACGTTGAGGCCCATCAGCCCCCAGGTGCCCCAGGTCGACATCTGGCGGATCTTGTCGCTCCAAATCTGCTCCTCGTGGTATCTGGCAAGAATGGCTTTGGCCAGTTTCGTTGACGCCTCTTCGTACCTGGCTTCTGCGTCCGAGACTTCCTTTGCCGCCACCGCCTCGACCTGCTCGTTCTCGTGATCGGATCGGTACAGGCCGGTGAAACGCTCCAGATCCGAGGGCGACCACGTGTGTTTCCTGTGCAAGAGGTCGTTCACTTCGCGTTGAGTGGTGCTCCGCGTGGCAATGGCCTTGGTATATTTCGCCCGGGCTTCCTTGACTGCTTGTCGACACTCCTGCACCACAGCTTCTTGACGTTCGATTTCGTTCTTGAGCGCTTCAATACCCGAGTACCCCGTAAGGTCGTTCAGGCGTTGAGAGGCCGTGAAGATATGGGTCTGGAAATTGTCCATGAAATGCGTAAATCGGGTCCGCAGGTGCGAATATCGGTTCGAGAAGTCGGAGGGTAGTTTCCATTCTGAAGGAAATCGAGATGAAGGCTGTGACTGCGACTGAGGCTGCGAGTGAGATTGAGACTGAGACTGAGATGGGTTGTGTTCTTGCTGTCCGTCTGTTCTAGGACTTGAAGCATGGACAATTGACGACGACTCCGGAATGGTATGGACGATCGTTTCATGCTGCGAATCCTTGGGTTTCTGTTCGGCCGCCGCCTCTGCCCGCGATCCCAAGCTCTCTTCTATCCGATTTTTGGCTTCTTCCACCTTTTTTTCTATTTCTGTTTTGTTCTCGCTATAACACCGAGCTTGAAAGGCTATTCTGGACCTTTGTGTGGGCCATGGTTGCGAGGAGGGTCGGACCACCGAGGAAAATTGACGCGGACGTGGGAGTGCGTTGCAATTGCAAGCGGGCTTCGTAGCTCGAAATACGGACCACAATGTCTGAGTGAGCCGTATAGGAGCTTGCTGCATTGCGAGCAGCAGTGAGAGAGAGGGTATAGACCGCCAGGTGGGAAGGGTCGAGTCTCCCACAACAACAAGAACAAGAAGTCCAATGCCAGTCCAACCACAACAACCACCTAAACTGTGCTCGAATCGAGATGTCGAACTCGAACTTCTGGGAAAGGCAGCTTCAACGCCGGGTTCAAGTTGCGGGCGTGTGGCATGGGTGTGACTGTGTAGAGAAGGTTCCCCGAGGGAGCTAGAAGAGTTAGTCGGGATGCAGTGTACTGCTAACTTCTAGAGTGTGTAGAGACGGTCAGACAGGAAAAGATGGGGAACTCGGCAGTGAACTGTGTACGTCATTTGTTCGGGTTTCTTCGTCGGGCAGATTCCCGCCAGAAAATATCTGAAAGATGGGGCAGTGACGGTCAATCAATCACCGGCGGTGGGACGCTCTCACGCCGACGACAATCCCCTCCACGACTTTGCTTTGATATATTAAGTACTAGTAGGGGCTGATCACTTGAATATATTTTCAATCCCCTTATTCTTAGACCAGCTGTTGTGACTACTCTCACTTCCTCTCCGAGACTCGAAGGCCAGAAAAGGACATTACCACCACCACCACCACCATGCCTTTCCCCGAGACACTGAACAAGAAGCCGCGGGTGATTTTCTTCACCGACTTCGACGGCACGATCACGCTCCAAGACACCAACGATTTCATCACGGACAACTACGGGATGGGCTACGAGCAGCGGCGCCAACTGTTCCACGCGGTGATCAACCACACCGACACGTTCCGCAACACGTTCCAGAAGATGCTGGACTCGTGGCACATGCCGTTCCCGCGCGTGCTGGAGATCCTGCGCGACAACATCACGCTGGACCCGTACTTCAAGGAGTTCATGGAGTGGGCGCGCGCGCACGACGTGCCCGTCATCGTGCTGAGCAGCGGCATGATCCCCGTGCTCGAGACGCTGCTGAAGCACCTGCTCGGCGAAGAGCTGATGGCCGACATTGAGATCGTCGCCAACGAGACCCAGCTGCGCGCCCCGGGCAACTCGCTCGACGTCGCCGATGGCTGGACCATCAAGTTCCACGACGACTCCGGCTTCGGCCACGACAAGAGCCTGACCATCCGTCCCTATGCCGACGCCATTGCCAAGATGCCCCTCGACGAGCGGCCCACGCTGCTGTACGCCGGTGACGGCGTCAGCGACTTGAGTGCGGCCAGGGAGACGGATCTGCTGTTCGCCCGTGCGGGCCAGGATCTCGTCACGTGGTGCGAGAAGGAAGGCATCCCCTTCACCACGTTCGAGAACTGGAAGACCATCCTCGACGAAACAAAGGATATCTATGAAGGTCGGAAGACGGTCAAGAAACTCGCCGAGGAGGGTCTGAGGCGGTTCCGAACCAATTCCTTCGAGGAGAACTCGCGCCTTCGACCGACTGTGAAATGAGTAGGGATAGATGGGATTCGTGATAGAGAAATGTCTCTAGGATGACGTTTAGGATAGACTTCACTTCGGTATCCCGGACTTCTTCGAGGTATGATGGGTTTGGGCATCAAGCTGCTAGATTTCCCTGGCAAGATTAGGAGCGAATAGATAAGGACCAGAATACCAAAAGCGCTTTCAAGGAGATAAGAGAGCAATAGCGTGTCATGATACTGATAAAATAAGGGCTAGGGCTAAGTTGTACCATTGCCGTCTTCAAAGACAACCACGCCTTTGCTGTGCTCGATAGCAAACTACCTGCTCCAGCTCCCTCAGTCCAGGCCGGCAACGTGCTCAATGCTTCTCATCGATATATTCGCCCAATGCCTTCCTCAGACACTCTTCATCCCTGGGAACCATCCTGACTCTATACCGCTTGGGCACACTGACGAGCTGGCTAGGATCCTCGACGCCTCTGACAGGATGCGTGCTCATAGGTCCACCATCTTCGGCCTCGACATCACGCATCTCAAACGCGGACAACAGCCGCAGATAGATGACGTACAATTCCCGATTCGCCAACAAACTGCCCGCGCACATGCGGTAGCCCAGACCGTACGTGAACAGAGGCGCGTCGGGCGTTTCGAGCCATCGTTCAGGTCGGAAGACTTCTGGGTCGCTCCAGACCTCCGGGTCCATGTTGCACGCCCACGCATTCAAGAAGACGACGCTGCCCGACGGGATTTTGTGTCCGTCATACACGACATCTCTGACCGTGGCGCGCGGTAGTGACAGACGCAGCACTGTGTAGTATCGCAGCAGTTCCCGGACGAGTGCGACAATGTATGGAATGGACTGGTCATCGTCGGCATCGCACAGGATTTGGTCCGGAGGATACTTGGCTCGGATCTCTTTCAGTGCCTTCTCTTGGATCTCCGGGTGTTGTGCCAGCAAGGCCATTGACCATGCGACTAGTGTGGTGAGCGTGTCCAGGCCACCGGACAGCATGGTCAGCGAGATCGATGTGAGTTCTTCGGAGTTGAGTTTGGCTTCTTTGTCCAGGATAACGTTGGCTTGGATGCATGGCTGGTGTGTGCCCTCGGCCATGCGTCGGTCCAGGTCTTCGTTCAGTCGCTTCAGGTACATATCTCGACGGCGTCGCATGTCGCGTGCCTTTGCGCTGCCGACACTGAAGGGGTTGAGCCGCAGGATGGGGATGTAGTCTTGCAGATTGCCCGTCGTGGATCGGAACTTAGACACCTCCTCCTCGACATGCGTAATCTCGCCGAAAAGCTCGTCGTTTTGTGAGGCCATCCGCGTGCCCCAGTTCAGAGTTAAAGCGAGGGATAGGGACAGACGTTGAATCATCGGCATCGGGTCCACGCCCTTTCGGCCTCCTTCACCGTATAGCAGGAATTCGTTCAAGAAGTCTCGTGTTTCGACATCGATGTGTGGGATGTATGTCGCCACGCTGGGCTTGTTCAATGCGCTCGCGGCGCCCTTTCTTCGACGTTTCAAGCTTTCGCTGAAAGGAGAAGTCCCTATCGTCGTCCCGGCTGTGGAGCTGACGACTTTATGGAAGGTGTAGAATTCCGGTCTCGAAGCGAGCGCCTGTGAGTTCGCCCCGAAAATCTCTCGAGCAGATTTGGCGCTGTTCACCACGATGACGGGGACGTTGCCCAGCATGATCTGATACACAGGCCCGAATTTCTTGGACCATAAGCGGTACTGTTCTGCCGCATTGTTCCTGATTTGGTGGATGTTGCCAATCATAGGCAATCCTGATGGACCACTGAAGCCTGGGATACGAACTCGCACTCTCTGTATCTCGGTGAAGATGAGATATAGTACGGCTGAAGCCACAGCAAAGTATGCCAGGACGGTCGCTGGCGCCTCTTGGGCTTGAACAATCAGGTCGGAGAGAAGGTTGTCAATCATGGTGAGTGAGATCTGGAGTAGGCTTGATAGACAACTTGAAGGAGGATTCAAGGTCTTGGACAAGTTGATGGCTGGAAGTCGAGTCATTCCAAGGTGAATATAAGGCCTGTCAACCCCGGAATGTTATGTGAGGGGCCCGCCGCGTTTGTGGGGGAGAGCCGGGGTCCAAGCCCACTTCATCATTCCGTCCCAGATCGTGAGGGCGGAATCACCACCGTCTCTTGAACGACTTGCTAGCGACCGGCTGATTCTCACAGAGAGGTCATTGGATGACCGGGCTGAACAACTCCATAAGAGATGACTCCGTGGTGTCAACAGACTTTAGCCCGTGTTGCACGTCGGTACCTCGAGAGGGACACAATTCCTCGGCAGTTGGCTGGCACAGCCCTCCTCTTCCACCAGCTGCTATATTTGCTTAATCTTTAGAGTCCCATCATCATTTCGCGGAACGGTGGCGAGGACTTCGTTCTTCCAACTTCAGTGAGCAATGTTTCCACAATCAGGTTCTTGAGGAAGGATACAAAAATCCTTGACGCACCCGCCATCACGAACGAATGAACTTGATGACAATATCGGGGAACTCCTCAATGTGTGCATCTGTTTTAGCCATGGAGATTCCACAACCAAATGTTTTACCGTGCGAATCAGTTTGTCTGTGTTGAGAAATGGCGCCAGTCGAGAGAGACCGTATAAAGAGAATAGGCCAATTGGGCCGCCGCCTCATTCGATTTACTCCGGCCTAGGAATTTGTCGTGTGCCCGGTGTTGGTAACGCGCATGGCTCCTGATCATAGACGGCTCTCACAGAATGACTGGTAGCTGGTTGTGGTAAACATATTCGAGAAGGTGCGCATCCTTCGCCTTTAATCATCACAGCAGCGACGATCCTTCGGTCATCTTGCAAATATACGGCTCTTGGGCCTCGCAACTCCGGCAGTTCTGGAGAAAGGTGTATCAACGTAAAGTATCCAGCTACTCACCCTGTAGCCTCCACAGAAAGCAGCCCTCGGAGCACTCATGACCTGGCAACTGTCTGGTCTTCTCCAACATACATGACAGGGTAACGATGCAACCAAGTCTCCTGCTGATCATCGTTGCGGCAGGGACCAACCATAGGAGGGTCCGATGCGGTAACAATCCAGGCATCGGCCATGCATAGGTTTGTGTTGCCAGACTCCAAAAGCATCGAGGAGGACAGAAGTGAACTGGATTGATTTCGTGGTGAGAGTGGGAGCGGGAGCCTGAGTTGACGTTATCTTGTCCTGCCTCTTCCCAATGCGAGCATAAACGATCCAGATGGTGCGGATTCCCGTGGATAGGGTGTTCAGCAGCTTGTCTCATTTGGCCTTTCGACTTTTCCTAGATCCCGGGGTAGCTTTTTTCTCTCCTCCAGAAGTCTGACCATTAGCATTCGCAGTGGTATCGCTTCCTTTCTTCTTGTTCACCTGCTCCGCCTCTTTCTTTGCTAGTGCCCTCTTGACAGCGCCTTGCTTTTCCAGCTGCTCGATTTGTTTTTCGCTGAATTGCCATAGCTGCTTTGCCACGTCTTCATTCTGCACTTCGGGTCGTAGCGGTTTGTACTCCCTGCATTCTTTGATCATTTTCCCTCCAGATCCTCGCCCATACTCTGCGTCCATTGCTGCAAAAAGGAAGCTCTGAGCTCCTTGAACGGGAGATTTCAGGATCAGCCACCAGACAGGCCATGTAAACAGGTAGAAGAAGAGTCCCCAGATCAGTCCGCCAGACAGCCAGCGCCGCGTGCCAGGTGTTCTGCAGTAGCCCGGGTCAATGATGAAGGCCCGAGCATTGTTGGGCTGCTTGTCCGGACGCTGGTATGCATCAAGGTGTTTCTGAAACGCATGTGCGAAAGTCATGACCGCCAACTTGCTTCTAGCAAACGAAGTGCTGCCGGATTTTGTGGCGACGTCGGTGTTCTTCAAGTCCAACTGGCCTCCGATGTAACTACTGCATGTACTGAACAGGATCCTAATGTCCCGATCCGGAGGTTGTGCTCGGATGGCCGGTGAGAGAATACTTAACAAATGGAAAGTGCTCAGGTAATTGATGGCCCATTCAGCTTCCAGACCATCCACCGTTATCTGTCCGGAACCAAAATATGGTGTCATGACATTCGCGCAAAGAATAATCATGTCCAATCTTCTCGGGGGTGCGTTGTCCACCCATCGGGTGGCGAAGAGTCGTATCGAATGTAGGGAAGAGAGGTCGACTTGCTCCGCATATATTAGTTCGTTGTTGGTCAGTGTCCGTACGTCTTCAATATAGTCAACTAGGAAGGGATCCGAAGGTGCATGGTGTGTTAGGAGGATGATTTGGGCTCCTCTCGAGGCCAGCTCCTGTACGACGGCAGCGCCGATGCCTGAGGTTCCTCCCTAGAAGTCTTGGGTCAGACGCACCTGGTAACAGCGGAAAACGACCAACGAGGATAGCTTACTGTCACCATCACCACCTTCCCGTGCATCACCCGTTCCGATCGACATTTTGCTCCCTCGAAGTAGACTTTCAACAAGACGACGAGGCCGATAATTGCAGCTGCCTTGGCCGCAGTCCAGACATACGGACTGTTGTAGAGACCCCGCTCGAAGCCATCTGCCAATAGATTCAGAGGCATTGTCTCAAAGTGCCGGTATAGATAGGCACGTCGTAGACTTGGACTGCGCTGCGAATTCTAAAGATGGGTAGAGCGACACCTGACACCGACACAGACAAAATGTCGTCGTCTCCGCATTGGAGTTTCTATGTAAACTTCGATTCGGTGAAAGAAGTTCCCAGGGACGGAGTAGTATGCCAAGCCATTATAGACGTAGTGACACGGGAGTGCCCGCCACTTACCGTTCTGGGTAGTCTAGGCTCATCTATAATCATGGACTGGTCTTCTCCGCTACAGAACCTAAAGGCGGCAACATGCATTGCCCATTTGGAATCAAAACTGTACCCTGGATGAAGATCTCATCTGGCCAATCACGGCCACAAGGTGCCTGGAAGTCACAACCCAGTGACGCCACTCATCCGCCTACAGTTTATGTCAAAGTTATTTCGCCGTACTGATCCATCGTGTCCCTCTATCTGCTTTTGCAGGTTGGTCTGAGCCCACAGCGCCAGTCCTGGCCATGGCAGACGAAAATGAAGACTATTTCCTGCCCGTAGAAGATCAGCGCGTGTTCGGCGCCGGCATCCGACGCAAAAAGATCACCTTTGTCCCGGCGTCTTCCTCCGACTCTATTATTCAAGAGGGAACCGTGCCGAAACCAAAATCGACATCCAGCTCCGCAGAGCGGTACTTGTCCATCGTCCTTCCGAAGAGCGTCAACGAGAAAGATAATACTGAGGAGCAGGATACACCAGAGTCGGGGGCATATGCGGGAGGGCGGACTGAAGCCGGAGAACAAGGGCACGGCGGACCAGGTTCGTCCGAGGATGTGGCATCAATATGTCCGGTCTGCAAGCTACCTCTGCCATCTCCGAACGACCAGGAAGCGATAGAAGCCCACGAGTCCTCGATAGCACATCAGCTTAGTCTAGAGCACTCCCACCCCCCGTCTCATCTCGACCGGGAACATGTCGGTCTTCGTTATCTGACAACGTATGGATGGGACCCAGACAGCCGGAAAGGACTGGGTGCTAGACAGGAAGGAATAACAATACCGATCAAACCCAAAGAGAAGAAGAATACTGCTGGACTGCGAGAGACCGCCGGAGAAGACGGCGGCAGAATCACGAAGCGCAAAGCCGCAACGAAGAAAGAGGAGAAGGTGGTGCGCCTCAATGCCAAACAAGTTAGGCTGAAGGAAATGGAAATGAAGAAGAAAGCCGAGAGACTACGCAGAACATTCTACGGCCCGAGTCTGGAGCAATACCTGGGACTAAACAGTTGATTCTCAGGGTTGGATTCATTGACTCACGAAGAGCATCATTCCAGCTATCATTCGCTGAACCACCATCATAACCAGATCCTTCTCCCGACGCCACGCTAAACCGCAGAATCAGTACAAGCTAGTGCTTTTTAAACAAGCCAAGGTGTTTCTTCTCCTTTTTCAGTTTTCCCCGGCCATCGCCTCCTGGTGAAGACTGATAAGGGGCCGGGGCTGATTGAGACGGTTTTGTGGCCACAGGCACCGGAGCACCGTTTTCTGGTCTTCCGCCAATGGTCATCTTATGCATGGCCTCGGCCAGTGGCCTTGTCGATCCAGCCGATCGACCGTTCGGTGGCGCCTGGGGTTTTGGCTGTAGGCTTTGTGGAGGAGGCTCCGACATCCATGTGGGAAGCTTTGGCGGCGCTCGATCTATTGGCAGGTCTAGTTGTTTGCGACCCGCGCTCAGGAGGCTCAGCTGTCGCAAAAAGTTCTTTGGAGTGATCATGTGGGTGGTGGCCAGGAATATCTCCTTGCCTGCCGTCTTTGAAACATCATAACAAGCCCGGGCTTCGGCATACGTGGCACCACCAGCGACAAACACAATGATGCGTTGCCGAGGCTTGTTGGATTGAGATCGAGTTTGTGCCCATGTGGGCTTTCCGGCATTGCGCAGAGACGTCTGGGCCGCGTTCATGTGCATGTTGGGATCATTCAAATGCGGCTTGACGGGGGGGAATAGATTGGGATCCAGCGTTCCCTGACATTGCTCCTCAAGCATGTATCTCAGAGCCGGCTCAAATCGTGACAGACTGATTTCCTCGGTACTGGTGTTGTCTCTGAACCGAAGAGGGAATAATGGCGGTGGAGTTGGGGTGCTATCCTTCAGCGGCTTTTCAATCCTTGCACCCAATGTGATCAGATTGTAGATGAGCTCGCCATCCATTGGCGACAGTTGTCCATGGCATCGCAGCTTCTCAACATCACCACGCAGGATGCCGTTCCGGTACAGAATATACATGATCAGTAGTCTGAGACGGTCCTCGTGCACAATGCTGTCATCATCCAGCAGCCTCACGATCTGGTCGGCTGTGTTCTTTGGTCGTCTGTTATCATCATCCAGTCCGGTGGCAAGTGACTGTTCCAGGGACACGACATCCAATAGCTTGCGATCGGCAAAGATTTTGGCACACTTTTCCGCCATGTCGATATGGAGCGAAAACGCTTCTTTGCCTTCCTGGAACTCCGGCAGCCCAGCCAACATATCCTTTATGGTGTTGATACTGGCAGGTTGTCCATCATTATCGGCGAATTGCGGGTTTCTCGCTTGGAACTTCTTGAACTCTTCGCTAAGTTGCACCAAGAGATCCTTCATGTGCATATGACGGTGAACGACCCAGAGATTATCTTTCTCACTGATCTCAACCTCTTTTTCTTCCTGATCCGGATGACCTCTTCGAATGATATTTCTGTAGGTAACTTTGTCTTCGTCATCCCGTATAGGAAGTAGATCCATAGCCATGGCCTGGTATGTGAGTTCGTGAACGAACGGTGACATCAGATCCATTGACCTATCGGTAATCAGGAGGACTGCTCGGGGCCGGTTCGGCTGAGACTGTGGAGGGAAATCATTTCGTTCATCACGAGCGTAGTCGTCCAAGGCCGTCTGAACGAAATTGGCCAGATGATAAGACAGCACATCCGCTGCATGTCTCTGATGTTCTCGAGGTTTGTGATACCTAATCAGCGGATATTCTCCCAATGAAACACATATTGATACGATTTTCTGGGTCAAGGCGTCCAAATGGCTCTTAACCAACGAGTCGCATGCCGGATGGTAGAGGAGATGGAAGCTCCAAGGTTCTCGGAATGTGACCAGATGCGACTCTCGAGGGAAGTACTCGATATTGAGCGTGCGGGACTCAAGGATCAACGCGGCCCGGGATTCTGACCGAAAGATCTCTTCTGCGAGGGAGCGCGGTAGTTGTGAGGTCCATATTAAATGTGCTCGACGGTATCTCCTTCGACTTAAATCGGCTTTCAGGCATTCCACGATATGTGGTAGAGGAGATAGGAGGTAGATGGCGTCGGTATCGGAAAGTGTCTGCCTGCGCTGTTCGATCTGTTCGATATTCGTGATGTTGGCGTTCAAGATGTCATCTTCCCTTGTAACATTGTACACAAGCCTCCTGCTTTGCTCATCCAAGACCAAGACTTTCCAGTCTCGTCCCGCAGTCGCTCGGATCGTGTTGAGGATAATGCCGCGCTGAATGTCGAGTATGGAGGTCGCCATCACGGCGGCTGCGGGAGGCTCAGGTTGTAGAGGAAGCTCACATGCTATTGATGACGGGTGAGCAAGTCACAGTGTCGAGGTGAGAGGTGTACTAGTAGTAGTGTAAGAGTTCACAGAACCAGTCTGCGAATGAGGTGGCAATTTTGCTGAGAGAGTTTGCTTTGCACCAGACTCAGAGGAGTGGCTAGGATCTAGATGTCGGGAGCTTGATGTGGTTGTAGGAGAGTTGCAGTTTTGACACACTTCACAGCTAGACACAACATCATGGATCATGGTGACACTGCTACCGCTACTCCTACGTAGTACTCCGTGTTTTGGAAACCAAGCGCCGAACACCGGTTGCAAGGCTATCAGTATGTCCACAACTTGAATAAACCTCAGATACTGCTGCCACCGCCACTGCTCTGGCCACTGGAGCCTGACAAACCCATAAGAACTAGTAGGCTGCTGTTTACAATCGTCTCAAACGACAGAATTTCTGGAAGTAGCCTTGACGCTTCTGCGATACTTTATGCAAGAGGGTCTGTATTCTATATCTTCCTTCAGGAGCCCGCCTGCGCCACTGCTACTTTCACTCACAGCAGCCTTGAATCCCCTTTCCTTTACAATGTACTAATCTATCTATGATGATGGCAGAACCTCCTTCACATAGGTAGTCGTCACAAGCTGGTGGACGGTGATACTTGCTCCCAACATGTCAAGCCTTCAAGCACATCTTGCCAAGATCATAGCAAGGAATCACAGCCTTGCAAAAGATATTGACAAGTTCGCCCAAACACAGCAGCGTGCGGAGCGGACCAAAGAGCGCGAGAATGAGAAGAGTAATGCTGAAACCGCAGCTTTCCTCGACACAATCTACACCACGATATGTTCGATGAGAGAAAGACGTGGCCATCCGCGAACCACGAACCAGGCCCTCCTGGCAGCCTGGACAAGCTTCTTCGATCCTATTCGCAGCCTCACAGGCATCCCCGACAATGGGAACTTCCTCGCGGCGAGGATGACCCTCTATCTGACCGCCGCTTTCCTTCGCGAGGGCGCGCTTCAGCGCAAATTTCCGGAAACTGCATCGAGTGTACCTCAAGTGGCGAAACTCCACTCCTTTCTGGTGGCTATTGATGAACAGCTACTCAGTTATTTGCGGAACATTTGGAAGTCCAATGGCCCCCGCGAAGAGTTCTTGTGGGTGTTCTCCCCATATCCAGTAAACGATGCAAGTCAAGGCATGGTCACAACGGATGCACACCGCAGCCAGGTTCTAGCAACCGATCCAGCTGTTCTAGCCGCCTGCGGGGGAATCAGTGGACGGAGAATCTGGATGCCAGAACCTGGAAGTACTCCATTATCGGACAAGGACCCAAGCGCTACTCTCTGGTCATACAAGGAGAATTCAGAAGGTCAACGTGAGATGCTGTGGCAACAGTACGGCGACGACGGACCAATCCGTGAAGATTTCTTCTACAGCATCGTTAACGTCGACACTGGTAACGAGGAGTTGCGCACGCGACAAGTTCTGCGGCGCTCAAAGCAGTTTGTGCTCGATGCTCGCCAGGTTGCACAGCCTTACCTTGCCCGAGATCGATATCAACTGGCGAGCCATATTCTGGACGCAAGCCCGCTCGCCATGGAGACGGAAGTTCAAATCCTGAGCTATTTCGACGAGCCTGCCTTCGATCCTTATCTGTCCCACCTGGATCTTGCGGAAGTGTACAGCCCCTTTCCCGCCATCGACAAGACATGTGTCGAATGTACAGAGGGTAAGAACGACGAGAGAGCTCGTTTGACAAAACAGACATGTCCACAGGCCAGCCTGGTCATCTGGAACCTTGCATTGCGAGCCTTTCACACTTTTCATCGAATATCGAAGACCCGTGACTGGTTTCTGTGTCAGGATATCACATGTCAAGGACACCATGCTTCGGCTAACTGGAACGTAGTATACGAAGGTGGTCTAACGGACATGCTCAATACCATTGTGAGCTCTCGATGTGGCCCGACCGCCACTTTACACAGCGTTGGCCTAGGTCCTGTTGATGATTTGTATCTTCCCAGCGAGGAGGCAGATAACAGGCGAAAGGAACTTCTATTCAAATCTTCATCCCCTTTGCACGAGGATGAGCAGGAAGATACAATAATGAAGGGTGGCATCGCAGGCCTCGCCAATGCGATGCTGCATGGCAGGACTCTACTCGGGCGTTGGCAGAACGAAAGGGAGGGTGGAGGAAGTACCCACGGGGACCCAGCATGGTCTCTAGGCCGAACAAAAAGTGACGAGCGAGGTTGTCAGAGGGCGCTGAACGTGTTACATGGACACTGCGAGTTTTGTTAGGAGCTGTTGAATGTGGGCCTACTCTGTACAAGCAGAGGATCTATAGAACATAATTTGTTACAACATGTTGTATAAGCTATAGGGGGTACTGTTAGCTATAAGTCGTGAACGCAACGATGCCGGGAGATGCAAGATCTGATATCCGAGTTCGATGCACGGCTGTGGCGCTGGCGCTGGCGCTGGCGGGCGCATCATTGATTGATTGATCCGCAGTCTAGATCTCTTTCGGACAACTCTCTGATTATATTTCATGAAACTTCTCATTGCTTTGCCCCCACGGCGGCGTATACATATGCAGATTGTTCTATGAGTGACATGAGTGTGCTGCGTCTTTAGATTCGGTGCCTGGTCTTCTTTTACGATTCCAACCTGTTTTTCTCGTTCATCCGCTTCGCCTGCTCACCCAGGGCATGCTCGCCATCTCAACACGACGAGGCCAATGCCTTTTCTGTTCCTTTCGAGCCCTACTTGCGACTTCGACTTCCCCGAACCGACAGCGCTCTTCGAGATACGAGTACTCTAGTTCTGCCCCTTTATGGCGAGAGAAGACAAAGCCACCGCGCCGCCATGCCGAACCTCCACGCAAAGTTAGGTCATCAACAACACCGAACCGAAGACCGGGCTCGCATATCAATCTATCACCCGAAGCCATATCGAACCGGGTGCGCACCAGTCTAGAGAGTCTAAAGAAGCGTCTAGCATCTACAAAAGCCGACAGTGACTCGGAGCTGACGCAGCTGGCCGCGCTTGATCCGGACAGGATATACTGGGACGGTTTCAAGAGCAAAATAGAACAAATCGTGACCGGGTCGAGGGAGAACAGAACGGCAGAAGATGACCGGCTTCTGGCTGAGATTGGCCATACCCAAAATTCAACGGAGTGGCGTGCGGACCTCGAAAGAGTCCTCCATTTCGGATTCATCGATCATGTCTTGCTGAGAAAGGCCGGACAAGATCCCGGAGACAAGTCGGTCAGACCAGATCTGCGCTATCCTACAGAGTGGTATACTGCCGCTCGTCAGATTCAGAGGGATGTCCATCTCCACATCGGCCCGACGAACTCGGGAAAGACGTACAATGCGCTCAAGAGACTCGAGGAGAGTGGTTCCGGGTTCTACGCTGGCCCGCTTCGACTCCTGGCACACGAGGTCTTTTCGAGATTCAAAGCCAAAGGTCTATCCTGCGACTTGGTAACGGGCGACGATGTGAGAATCGATGACAATCCTAATGTCATGTTGTCTGCCTCAACCGTGGAAATGGTTGATGTCACCACGCCTGTTGAGGTGGCGGTCATTGACGAAATACAAATGATGGCTTCTGAGGACCGTGGTTGGGCGTGGACGAGGGCATTCCTCGGTGCGAATGCAAAGGAAGTGCATCTCTGTGGAGAAGCCCGGGTCCTTCCCTTGATCCGTGAATTAACCGCCTCGACCGGCGATAGCCTCCATGTACACGAGTACAAGCGCCTGAATCCGTTAAAGGTGATGTCCAAGAGCCTCGGAGGAAACCTCAAGAACCTGCGAAAGGGCGACTGCATCGTGACTTTTTCGGTCTTCAGCTTGCACGCCATGAAGAAGCAGATCGAGCTCGACACGGGCCGTCGATGCGCCATTGTTTATGGAAGTCTACCACCTGAGACTCGGGCGCAACAAGCCGCTTTATTCAATGATCCTGACAACGATTACGACTTCTTGGTTGCAAGCGATGCGATCGGCATGGGGTTGAATTTGTAAGGACCCGCCGACCTGGGTGCACTGAGACAGACTAACAACGAAACAGGAGTGTGAAACGGATTATCTTCCATGGAGTCTCGAAATACAACGGCTCCTACACGGAGCAGTTGACCGTTCCCCAGATCAAGCAGATCGGTGGCCGTGCTGGAAGATACCGAAGCTCACACCAGGCCATGAACACATCCAACAAGTCCGAGAACGCCACGGAAGTCAACGTAGGCCTTGTCACCACCCTCAACGATGAGGATCTCCCGGTCGTCCGCGATGCCATGGCCGCCGAGGATCCTCCCATCAAATTGGCCGGTCTCCTACCTCCGGGTGATTTCATGGAAGATCTGGCAACCCGACTGCCAGAGGGCATACCCTTCGAATACATTTTGAAGCGCCTTTGTCAGTCAGCCACTATCCATCGTCGTTTCAAACTATGCAACATCCGCGACCAAAGTCGAATTGCCCGCATCATTGAGTCCATTCGAGGGCTGACTACTAATCAGCGAGTCGTGCTGACAGCCGCCCCCGGGTATAGCTCCTCGAATGATGTGACTTTGGTAATGAAAGCCCTCGCGCAAGTCATAGCCGAGCAAAGGCAGGTCACGGTCGTGGATGTTGCGGAAATCAACCTGGAGGTGTTGGAGAAGCCGATATCCGGGGAACGAGAATATCTACAAAGTTTGGAGGATCTTCACAAATCCCTGATCCTGTTCCTGTGGCTGAGTTACCGATTCATTGGGACGTTCAAGGACAGGGATATGGCCATGTACGCCAAAGAGATGGTCGAGGACAGGATCAACACATGCCTGCGCGAATTTTCGGCAAATCCGGAACTACGAAAGCGGGTTCTTTCCTACAAGAAAAGAATGGATTTTCCCAAGATCCCGACCCATGAAGCTGATGCTTCGAATCTCGACTTCCCGGCAAATCAGGATCCAGCCCTGCGGCTGGATTGGACCCGTGGATCGGAGGAAGTTGCATTCGAAGAGGCACAATCTGCGCCGGCAACCGTCCCGGCACATGCATAGGCTTCCGCAGTCTGCTCCCAAGTCGTCAATCAACGTGCAAGAGAGCTGGTTTCCCGATGAAGCACACCAGGACAAGGAATCCATAACAGCATACCGACCACACACGGAAGAGACCAACCAAGGCCTTTCCCATGTCGGCAAGGATTGTATTGTTGCTAGTCAACAGCTTATGTACCCGGATCTTCGACCTGCGTCCGCATGGATGATGGCTCTAGACTTGTTGCAGGAGTGCTCATCTTTGAACCACCACTTTGTCTGCAGCTCCAGCTTCGGAATTTGCGGCGGCCATCTCTCGCGCAAGCTGCTCTTCAGTCTTTTTGTTGCCGTGCAGGATGAGGCGGTTCAAGAAGCTGCCCGGCTTTCCAGTATCATAGCCCTCCTTTTCGGCGTCATCGGCTTCCTTGGTGACATAGTCTATTGTGTCTTCGTCGGCAGAGTCATGTTCATCGAAGTTGGCTATGGAGGGTCATCAGCACGGGCTCCAGTGTCTCTGTACGAGTGCACCGGGAGTGTGTGGACAAAGAAGAGCTGAAGGACCCCGGCGGAGGAACTTGACCCGAACGTGCGTCAGGACCAGCGTCCTTGTACCAACATTGAGTGTAGAAATATCATGACAAAAGAGAACAAAAATGCAATAACGAGCATACCATTTTGATCCTTGTGGCTGAGCCTACGCTTGAGCTTCGCTCTGATGCTTTCCATAGTGGATGTTTAATGATAGTCGAGGAACTCCAGTCCCAGGAAAAGGACGGGCTTGAGAACGCAACGGGACTGATGTGAACGCCTGAGGAAAGAAGACGAAGAGGGAACGCAGGGGGAGCTCAAGGAGGTGTCTAGGTAGCTACAACGAGAGATATACTACTCTATTAGTACGTACAAGGGTATGGAGGGGTGGAGGGCGAAAGGACTCGGGAGGCGTTCCTGCGCCATATTGCAGTTGCAGGTAACTTAGACAGGGCAAGAGCGATTTGCCGCCCGGCTGGACCCTGCCGAGAGATCAACTGTAAAGTTGTAGAGGACTGCTAGTATTGGCCGCTCACTCGCGTCGGCAGCGGGCAATCAGGCTGCCACTGGCGCCGATATTTTGTACGAAGGTCAAAGAAGATGCAAATCCACAAATGCAAGAGCTTCCACTTCGCAGCCTGAATCTCTCGTCTGTTAGCCACCGCCTCCAAGATCCACCCATCGCCACCAGCATCGCCCGCCGCAGATGATTCGCCGGAGGGCATCCTTAGCATAAGGACAACCTAAATCTGGGGAGTCGCCAAAAATCGCATCTCGAGCGAGCCACCACGGTACCACGGTGCCAACTGCTAAATGTCATCGACGAGATCGTTCGACTTCCACCACGACCTACACAGTATCCAATAGGCCCATTCCCGGTCATGGACGACTTCACCTCCCTCGAACTCCTCTCCGTCGTCTCCAAAGTCACCTCCGAACTGCAAAATCATCTGGGAATCAGTGATAAAACCCTCGCCGAATTCGTCATCGACCAACACGAAAAATGTGGTGGGAATCTACCTCAGTTCAAGGAGGCTCTGGCGGCCATGGGCGCGGACTTTCCGAACAGTCTGGTGGAGAGTATCGATCGCCTGATCTTGACGATGCACCCGAAATACAAGAGCCAGAAACAGCAGCCTGCGCCGAAGCAGAAGTCGGACATGGATGAATTGGATGACATCAGTCGCAAGGCCAGAGTATTTAAGGGTTTGGCCGTGCCAGACCGAGAACGACTTTGGGATGACTACGAGGATGATATGGTGGGACAGAAAACTATCGATGAGAGCCGACCACCCGACGTGGGGACGCCCGAAGATGACACTTTTGCTCTGCTTGAAGGTCTTTCGGGGAAACCACAGAATGGCACGAATGGGGCCGACGACAGGAGTAGAAAAAGAAGTCGCAGTCCTGACGCGGGCGATTACGCTAGAGACAGGAGATCGAGGCAGAAACACGGGTCGCGAAGTCCCAGTCCTCGACAGGAGAAGAGGTCACGGCGAGAGCGAGACCAAGACTACGACAGACGAGAGGATGGCTACGGAGATCGACATGATGATCGGAGAAATGGCCACCATCGAAGCAGACGGCGCGACCATGACGATTATGATGATGACTTCAAGAAGCCTCCGCCACGGGATATGGACGAATCTCCTGTGCTCTACAAGGTGTACGATGCTATTATCAACGGAATCAAAGATTTTGGGGCTTTTGCCAACCTTGAAGGGGTTAAGGGAAGTCCTAGCGGCCTGATTCATGTCTCAGCAATCCAAGAGGGCGCGAGAGTCAACCACCCTTCCGACCTTTTGTCACGCGGTCAACGGGTGAAGGTCAAGGTGGTCAAGATGGAAAACAATAAAATCAGTCTCTCGATGAAGGAGGTTGATCAGGTGTCTGGCCAGGACCTGGTTCCGTCCAGAAGAATTGCCTCGGGTGCCAACATGGAACGTCTGAACGGAGTCTCATCATTAGACGATCGCTACGGAAATCTGGGCAGTGGCGTGCCTGTCATTGAAGATGACTACAGTTCGAAACCCGGGAAGAACAAGAAGCGACTGACTTCTCCTGAACGGTGGGAAATAAAGCAACTCATCGCGTCTGGGGCTATCTCCGCCCAAGATTATCCGGACATTGACGAGGAGTATAATGCGACTCTGAATGGAGAGGGCCAGTTCGAAGAAGAGGAGGATATTGACATCGAGGTTAAAGAAGAAGAACCACCTTTCCTTGCCGGTCAAACCAAACAATCTCTCGAACTATCCCCCATCCGAGTCGTCAAAGCCCCTGAAGGTTCGCTGAACAGGGCGGCTCAAGCAGGAACGTCCCTGTCAAAAGAGCGAAGAGAGCTCAAGCAACAGGAGGCAGCCGACAGAGCTGCGGAAGAGGCTTCTAAGGTTGATTTGAATGCCCAATGGCAAGATCCTATGATCAATCCAGAGCAGCGCAAGTTTGCTGCAGACCTGCGACAGGCCCAGCAACAATCTTCTCGAGCAATTGCTGCTGTGCCGGAATGGAAGCGGGCAGTTCAAAACAAGGACCAATCGTTGGGCAGGAGGACAAATATGACCATCAAACAGCAGAGAGAATCGCTCCCAGTGTTCAAATTCCGAAACCAGCTGCTCGAAGCTGTTGCCGCGAATCAGCTGCTTATTGTGGTCGGCGATACAGGCTCTGGAAAGACGACCCAACTTACACAATATCTGGCCGAGGCCGGGTATGCGAACAATGGAATGATCGGCTGCACACAACCTCGACGTGTTGCCGCCATGTCCGTTGCAAAGCGTGTGTCGGAGGAGGTTGGTTGCGAGCTTGGAAAAGAGGTTGGCTACACTATCCGTTTCGAAGACCGAACTTCTCCAGAAACCCGGATCAAATACATGACCGATGGTATGCTCCAAAGAGAAATTCTGCTGGATCCGGACATCAAGAGGTACAGCGTGATTATGTTGGACGAGGCGCACGAGAGAACCATTGCTACCGATGTCCTTTTTGGGTTATTGAAGAAGACCCTCAAGAGACGTCCCGATCTGAAACTTATCGTTACTTCGGCGACGCTTGATGCTGAAAAGTTCTCTGAATACTTCAACCAATGTCCGATCTTTTCTATACCCGGGAGGACATATCCTGTCGAAATTATGTATTCCAGGGAGCCTGAAGAAGATTATCTGGACGCCGCGTTGACTACCGTCATGCAAATCCACCTTACCGAACCACCTGGCGATATCCTTCTATTCTTGACAGGACAGGAGGAGATCGACACCAGTTGCGAGGTTTTGTATGAAAGGATGAAAGCGTTGGGACCTTCGGTGCCTGAATTGCTCATCCTACCTGTCTACTCCGCCCTTCCCAGTGAAATGCAGAGTCGAATATTCGATCCGGCACCCCCTGGGAGTAGGAAGGTTGTTATCGCTACAAATATCGCCGAAACTTCTATTACAATCGATCATATTTACTATGTGATCGATCCTGGATTTGTCAAGCAAAGTGCTTACGATCCTAAGCTCGGGATGGATTCTCTGGTGGTCACCCCAATTTCACAAGCACAAGCCAAACAGCGAGCTGGTCGTGCGGGCAGAACAGGACCCGGCAAGTGCTTTCGTTTGTACACCGAAGCAGCGTATCAGTCGGAAATGCTACCCACTTCTATCCCGGAAATTCAACGTCAGAACTTGTCAAATACCATCCTCATGCTGAAAGCCATGGGAATCAATGACCTCTTGCATTTCGACTTCATGGACCCGCCACCCACGAACACAATGTTGACTGCACTCGAGGAGCTTTACGCTCTTTCAGCCCTCGATGATGAGGGGCTTCTTACTCGACTCGGTCGGAAGATGGCGGATTTCCCCATGGAGCCGGGCTTGTCCAAAGTTCTCATCGCCTCGGTTGAGATGGGCTGTTCCGAAGAGGTGCTCACCATTGTTGCCATGCTGTCGGTCCAAAGTGTGTTCTATCGGCCGAAAGAGAAACAGCAACAAGCCGACCAGAAGAAAAGCAAATTCCACGATCCTCATGGCGACCATTTGACTTTGTTGAACGTCTACAATGCGTGGAAGCAATCCCGATACAGTGACGCCTGGTGCTTTGAGAACTTCATCCAGAAACGGCAAATCTCACGAGCGCGAGATGTGAGACAACAACTGGTCAACATCATGCAGCGGTACAAGCATCCCATCGTGTCCTGTGGCCGCAACACGATAAAAGTCCGCCAAGCACTATGTTCAGGGTTCTTCCGCAACTCGGCCCGGAAAGATCCTCAGGAGGGCTACAAGACGCTTATCGAGGGAACACCAGTTTACATGCATCCCAGCAGCTCATTATTTGGCAAACCGGCCGAATATGTCATTTTCCATACTCTGGTGCTCACGACGAAGGAATATATGCACTGTGCGACCGTGATTGAACCGAAGGTATGTTCTGACTGGCTTTCTCCACTTCAAGCCTAGCGTTTCTTTCTGATGATAACTTTACTGACTGTGCTTTTTGAATAGTGGCTTGTTGAAGCAGCTCCGACGTTCTTCAAGGTCGCTCCCACGGATCGTCTGAGTAAACGCAAAAAGGCCGAGCGGATTCAACCTCTCCACAACAAATTCGCCGGAGAGGATGACTGGAGGTTGAGTGCGCAAAAGAGACAAGGTAGAGGTGGCGGCGGCGGCACCTGGGGTTAAACAGAGAGACCACACACCTGGACACCTGAAGTATCTCGAATTGAGGGCGCTCTCTGTGGGCGTATGAAGAAAGGAGGTTGGACAGCTGGAAAACTGAGACCCTAGTGGCCAGTGATGAAGATGACAATACTATACCATCTCCACCCATTAAACCGTCCCAATGAAAGCACCGGGAGAGAAGGCGATTGTATTAAGGGATCAAAACCAAATAGGGAGATCTCGGAGATAGAGTCCCTTGCTCTGGCTTCGATGTACAGACTCCTTATAAGACTCGCGGACAAGGCTGGTGCGGAGTCAGGGGTTGATAGTAATTGATAGTAATTGTTTCCCCGCACTCAATCTTCAGCCTCGTCAACTTTTTTCGCCGTCAAATCTGTATTTGCGCTGCCACCACCCTCCGGCTTAGTCTCCCATTACACCGGCAGCAATCAGCCCGAGATGCCTCACAAACATAAGCGGAAACGCGAGGATGATGAGTCGAAGTATGTACCTGTCCCGGACCACAATGGTGTTCCTTTTCCTCTGTCAACCCTCTTCCAGACTGCGAACGCATGCTCGGCTTGACTTCGATGGAGACTAACCGATTCACTTGCAACTGCTCAGCTTCGACCTTCCTCCCTCAATCCGTGCCAAACCGCTCACAACGCTCACAAAACAGGAGTCAATCTTCACCTCTGACAAGGAGAAAAAGGAGAAGAAGCAACAAAAGCGGAAACAGAAATCCAAGAATAATGGATACGACGACGACACTCCCAAATCATTCGCCCGCCTCATGGCATATCAGCAAGGCAAGAGGCCGAAGAATGCAGGCCTCGATGACGGCAACTATACGAAGAAGAAGAAAGCCAAAGTGAAGGCCAGCCAGCCAGACGGCGACGGCGACGGCGACACGAAGACAAAAGTCCCTGGGTCGGCCGCCGCCTCAGCCTCGATCCCAACACCAACACCGTCGACAACAACTCCTTCCAACGACCTAAAAATCCTCCCAGGCGAACGCTTATCCGAATTTGCCGCCCGAGTCAACCAATCTCTCCCACTCTCCTCCATCCCGAAACAAACGACCCGAGTCGCCAAGATTCCGGGTCTAGAAAATCTCAAGACACCGCTGACCAAGCACAACAAGCGACTCGCGCGACTCCAAAGTGAATGGCGCGCGACCGAGGCCCGTCTGCGCGCCAAACTCGAAGATGAGAGCGAAGAGCTGGCCGACCAGCGCGAGGAGGACGAAATCGTCTGGCTAGGCGCGGGTATTGACAAGAACGCCGGGTCCAAGAAGAAGAAGAAAGGCAAGAAAGGCAAATATGGCAATGACGATGACGACGTGGATCCTTGGAAACAGCTCGAACGGAAACGGAGTGAGGAGGGGGAGCTGGGAAGACAGCGCAATCTGCAGGACGTGGTGCAGGCGCCGCCGGTGTTGAAAGGCGTCAAGAACATATTTAAGGATAAGGGTGATAAAGAGCTGCCTCAGCCGTTGCGGAGGACGCGGATATGAATGGTTGTCGACTCGATGTAAGAAGCATGTATTTGCCTACAGGGAGCTACAGCAGCGACGGGATTTTGACATGAACACGCATACCTCCTCCGCCGTCTCCCTTTGATGACGGCCAAGACGGTGAGGGTTCCACACGTTGCTGGGATGAATTACTAGGCCTTACTTTCTCTGTTTTATTGAGGCAGAGTATAAAGGTCAAGCGGGGAAGTGGGAAAGGAGCCTTGACTTGGGTTGATATTGACCATACTGTGGCTACAGCCAGTCTGCACGAGACCTGGTCATGACTGTCATGCTTTGACTTACACCCTCATTTGGTATTTGGTGTCCAATTACTGCCCTGGTTGAACGACCGCGGTATATGCCATGCTTGAAGTTCTATCGCTTTCCGGTCGCGTCGCACGGAGCCTTCGGAGAGGAGGACTTGAAACCGTGCCACTTCCATCTCTCCATATATGACCCTTTACTAATAAGTTTGACATTTCGCAGCGATTGTGCCTGGAGTCGCAGCAGACAATAGAAAGCAGCTTGAGAACAGAACGGTCAGTTGGTCACAACCAACAGGAGGCTATATGAGTGAAGTGGTGTTCCTTAAAGTGGCGACACCGGAGAAATGATTCCCCGTTCCGTGAGCCTTCTTTCAACCTCATCGAGCTGCTTCACCTTCATCTTCTTCCCACTCACTCTGTATCTCGATCATCCCCCCAGTTCGGGTTTCTTTGCTGGAGGTGATGCAAATCCCTTACGTTCCAATTATGCCGACCCACACTTTGTCAGCCTGGCACCGCCATGGCGATGAAGCAAACACCAGTCATAGAGGTTACGTTTCTACTCAACGTTCATCCAAGGCTGGCTAAACAATCATCCCGCTTCTTATTGGCTCAATCTTTGTCCCATATCTTCGTCAGAGGGTCGCTATTACAAGCAGAGGCAATGTCAGGACCTGTCGCATGTTACGTAGATACATGCGATGATCCAGACGGCTTTCGCTCGGATGTGACGAAAGGTAGGTGTGCCACACGGATGAAGACAAAGGTCTGTTCCAAATAAAACCATGTTGACTTCCGCCCCGACTCCGTCTGCTCTACTGATTACGGAATACTTGTCTCTCCTTCATCATAATGGCTACTTCGCAACCCAAGGTCTATACTCTCGCGGAGGGCGCGCCTCTCCCTCGAAACGACACCAGTGTACAGGTCCTCACCAAACATGGCGGAGGCCTGGTTCTCCTCCAAGACACCCAGTTGATCGAAACGCTCGCGCATTTCTCCCGCGAACGAATCCCCGAAAGAGTGGTGCATGCCAAAGCAGCCGGGGCCCGAGGCTATTTCCAAGTGACCCACGACATTTCCGACATCACGGACGCCGACTTCCTCAACGGCATTGGCAAGAAGACGGAAGTCCTGACACGAATCTCGACAGTCGGGCCCGAGTCGGGTTCGGCAGACACAGTGCGCGACATCCGCGGGTGGGCGATCAAGTTCAAGACCAACGAAGGCAACAATGACTGGGTGTTCAACAACCACCCGGTCTTCTTCGTGCGCGACCCGATCAAGTTCCCTTCCATGAACCGCTCCCACAAACGACATCCGGCCACCCACTCCACGGATCCCGACATGTTCTGGGACTACCACGTCAACGCCCCCGAGTCGGTCCACGCACTGATGTTTATTATGGGTGACCGAGGCACGCCGGCCTCTCTCCGCCACATCAACGGGTACAGCGGACACACGTACAAATTCACCAAGAAGGACGGGTCATTCCACTATGTCAAGATCCACATCCACGCCGACGGCGGGGTCAAGAACATGCCGCCGGAAGAAGCGACCAAACTGGCCGGCAGCGACCCGGATTATCTGACGATGGACCTGTACAACGCCATCGAAGCGGGCAACTACCCCAGCTACACCGTGTATATCCAAACCATCCATCCCGCTGACGTCGCCAAATGCCCCGTCAACATCTTCGACATCACCAAGACCCTGCCTCACGCACAGTACCCGTTACGGCCGGTCGGCAAGTTGGTGTTCGACAAGAACCCGACCAACTACTTCGCCGAGATCGAGCAGGCCGCCTTCAGCCCGAGCACCATGGTCCCGGGCATCGAAGCCAGCGCCGACCCCATGCTCCAGGCCCGCCTGTTCGCGTACCCGGACGCCGCCCGCTACCGACTTGGCGTGAATTATCAGATGCTACCCACCAATGCCGCCAAGGCTCCCGTCTACATCCCCACCGAGCGGGACGGGTTCATGAACTTCGGCTCCAACTACGGCGCCGACCCCAATTACCTGCACAGCGCCATTCAACCGACGTCATTCCGCGCCCCGCCTGCCGCGTCGGAGTATAAGCCTACGGAGGATGGCTTGAGCGGGCCCGTCGTCTTCACCTACGAAACCACCGACGACGACTTCAAGCAGCCCCGTGCCCTGTGGAACAAGGTTCTTGCCCGCCAGGAGGGTGCGCAGGACCGGTTCGTCGCCAATGTCGCCGGAAACGTTGCCTCTGTCAAGCGGGAGTGGTTGCGCGAAAGGGTTTTTGGTGAGTACATGCATCGTCTTCTCTCGAATTTAGCTTGTCTTAGTTGGCTTGGTCGGAGGGTTATATCTGTATCCTCACTCCAGCAGACCCTTCTCCTCTGTACATCCTTTTACCCGTCTCCGTTGCATTTCGTTCACGAGCTTCAAGATTTCGGAATCCCTATGCTGACGTTGATCTCCAACTTAGAACTCTTCCGCCGCGTCGACAACTCTTTGGGTGACAGGATCGAGGAAGCCGTCAAGGAGATCCTGAAAGCATAATTTCTATACACTCGAGCCCTATAATCTTGATGGACAGAATCACTAGAACTTGGAACTTGCTTAGGATGGACTTGCTTATTTTTCTTCGTGCCTTGTCACGTCTGGTTTTCCAAGAGACGGATGCGTCTTATGGATGCATCGCATCGGATCGTATCCCCTCGGCGTGAAAGTACTCCGGGAATGCCGAACATGGTCCTGCGTCCTGTGGCCAGATTACTATCTAAACTACCACACTACACCATAGAGGATGGTACCATATATTGTTATATACAACAGAGATGATCATAATCACGAGTGATTTGAATCCTATACCAGTGGTTCTGGTCTAGAGCAGCCGGCCCTTCCAATCCAACTCGCAAGTCCTATCCTGGCACGACTACCTTATCTATGGTGTCCATACAAGCCTGTTCAAGCTTTCTCTATCTTTCTTGGCCCCCCCTCCCCTTCTGATCGTGGCCATTAGTAGGATCTAGTAGACTGTAGCTTGTTTTGTCCAAAATAAATCAAGGCCGCTCGATTGATGGACTTGAGTCAGAGATAGGGGTAGGGGTATATCGCCCGTAATATTTCAATCCGACAGGAATATATATTTCTCTCCAGACCCGTTTGGATAAAGTAGCTTGGATATCTTCGCAATTTCTTTTTCTACTTGACGATCAAGGCTGTCTGATATCCTGAAAGTGTAAAGAGGGTATTTGTATTGTATTGTCTTTTTTTGCACCAAGGCTCTTCCGTCTGTCTATTTCTCAGTTTCTTCTCTTTGGCGGACCCGGTCGGGTTTTTCTGTTCCGAGTGGGATTTGTTTCACCGCACCCCAGGATGTCATTGTCACGAGCACCAACATACTACGGCGTAGGTTATGCACATACTTCAGAAAAGGCCCAGACAATGGGAACTGGCCCGTGAAATAGATTGGTCGTCTGCCGCCAAGCTTGTTTCTGGAACGGATGCAAACAGCGGATGGGTGGATGGACACATGACATGGCTGGCATGGCAACCTTTTTCAAAGATGGTTTGGATTCCCACTGCCCTATTCCGAGGCAACTTTGGGGACATATCTTTTGTCGGTCTCCCGTGACATGGATGTTGGATTTGGACCATACATTTGGTCAGACATGTTAAGCGCTGGGAGAATTGTGAGACGGCGCGAGTTCGCGTTCCCATTGCAGCAGTGGACATGGTCGACAGATTCACCGCCAAAAACACAGTCTAGCATTTAGCAGGCGGACCGTCACTCCCGTGGTGACGAATACATGATGCTTGCTTGACGCGTGATCCGTCTGGAATTCCAGACAACGCCGGTCGTCGCTCCACCGTCTCATCGGCAGCAACAAGGTTGAGACTGGAGGTAGATAGAGACCATAAAGACGGCATGGCACAGTTCACGTATTGACTGTTTAGAATGGTCCACTCGGAGCTACCGCTGCTGCTGAGATAGCACATCACGCCCAGACCAATATAGTGTAGAACCTTAGCCCTTCGTGAGCCCGAGCCTGAATTGTCTCCGGTAGTTGTCTTGAGCAATTCTCCTTTCCCTTTTCACGCAATGGTGATGCACCTGGGGCTTCTCTTCCCCGATCAACGGGGCGGCGCGCCGAACGTCATAGCAGTAGGAGCCACATAGCCTTCCCTTCTTCCTGCAGTCGACCCGGCGGGCTTCCTAGCCTGCTCCTCTCGGAACTTGACTTCCTTCTCGTCCTGAGCGACGACACAGCAACAGCAACAACAACCGTTGAGACAGTCACCCGCGATGTTCCCGGCCTCCGTGTTCATGTGGTAGGCTTTGCGCACGCGCGTGTGTTGAATGGCAGCCAGAATGCCATTGACGCCACAGAGAACCCCAAACGCAATACAGGAGCCGTTCACCGCAGTGTAGCCCAGCATGTTGGTGGGGTCTTTCCTGTCGGCCCGCAGACCAAGTCGATACTGGGTCTTCCCGTACACGAGACAAGGGCAGAACAGCGCCGTCATGCACGTCGAGGGCTCGGCGCAGGAACAGAGACCGTGTTGCCATGAACCGCCGCGGATGGCCTGTGGGCTTGGGGTGAATGTTCCCACGGAGAAATGGGATGGATCGCTCGACGGGAGGATGATGGCCATATTGGTGGTGGTGGTGCTCGCGGGGTCGGAGACCTTGGGGGTGGTTGGTGTCAATGGATTCACGTCAGGTTGGATTGGTGTGGTCGGTTCATGGGGTGGGTGCTGAGACTGCGGCTGAGGCTGTTTAACAGGATCTGCTGCGATTGGAGCCTGCCGTTCATGTCTAGACAGTGGTGGTCCATGAGTGGCTGATTGTGTCTGGGCTGGTAGAGGTATTGGGCCTTGTGGTGTGGGAGCTGGTGATGTGGGATAAAGGTCTTGTTGATGTTGATGTTGATGTTCATAGTCGTGAATGTGCTGCTGTTGCTGTTGTTGTACTACCCCCCCGACGTCTCGGCCTTGATACGCATATGCTGCGTAATTGTATCCGCGTGGTTCCATAGCCTCTCCCTCCTGTCCCTCTTGTCCGGGACCTTGCATGGCAGTTGGGATGCTGATGTGTATGGCTCCCCTTGCTGTGTTGTTCGTCCACACTCGATTTTCCTCCTCAGCCGGTGTGTCCACCATCCATGAGAATCGGGGTCCAGTTGGTATTTGAGGCGCCTGCAGTGAGGTGGGAGGCCGCACTCGAGGATATTCGTAGGGCTTCATTCTCGCTTGATCACGGATCACCGGACATGCCCCCAGCTGCTCTGGAGGTGTGTGGATAGTTGCGCAGGATCAGGATCGTAAGCAATGACGTGCCTGTAGTGGTGGCCTGATGAATGTAGTGGTCGTGCTGTGTTCAGGAGTTAAAGTACACTTTTCATGTCATAAAGGGTATAGGGAAGAAAGAAGAAAGAAGAGTATCACTTTGAACGACCGCAACGCAACCATTACCTTGTGACTCTTACCGACTGGGAGCGCCTCCTGCCGGCGTCGATGAGGACTGTTGCGACATACGTAGGACTGTCCACGAGTCTCTGGTGGTCGTCACCAGTGCTTGGAGCCATCACCGTCGACGATTGGGCTGTGGGAAGTCCACCTTGTACACTCGGCGCTTACAAGAAACAGAGTGTGTCAGGCGTGCCAGGCCCTCTGCTGCAGGCCGGGCGCGAATCGCGTGTAACATTGCCCTCATTGCTGAAACAAGCGACGACGACAGTGTTTGCCGCCAGCCAGAGAAGGCGTAGAAGCGCCGATGAGGGAATTGGAGGTGGTGGGAGAAGAGTTGGGAACTAAGAGAGCGGTTGTTGATGGTGGTGGGATGGAAACATTTTGTGGTCCCGCGGCTGTTGTCGAGTCTGTCGTCTTCGTCACTGTGACCGGCGCTTCTCATCACGCGTGCCTAGGTAGATCACTGCAGGACGATGGCCAGCGAGCGTGAATTCGGATGCCGACCTTTGCATTAAATGTATATAATATCCGTCGTCTTTGGTGGTGTAGCCGCATGGGCGGTTAGGGTTGAATGTATAGACACAGACACAGACACAAACACTCCTACCGAACATCTACCGAGCATTTAGGGGACTTCTTCATTCAGTGCATGCTTAGGATATCTTAGGGTTCTTGAAGAACTAATCCTGAAGCATCCAGCCCAGGTATATCTCTCCTCCCTGGCCGCCATAGATCAGGGCTGCCGGGCCTCAAATCGACGGTAGGCAATTCGGCCATGTGCAGCTTCGCACTGCCATAAGGACGCAATTCCACGGGGAATGCTCTCCCCGTGCAGTTCCGTCGTCCCATCAAGGGTGGTTCAGGAGCATATCCGTCTTCCAAGTGCCAGTCGATCTTGCAGGCCAAGGCTGAAATACTGACAGGAGGGGCTTCTTCATTCCAGATCGGATCCGGCAACGACGCAGCATACCGGTTGGGATATTCGTAGAACTTCAGCGTCGAGGAATCAATTGCCACGTTCCACGGCTCTCGAGGGAAGATCTCCCAGTCATTTGCTTCCGGCGGGGCCGAGGTGCCAGGATACCTGGCTGGACGTGAAGGACGGTAGTCTCCCGCGACGGGCAAGGCATACAAGAGAGCACCGTGGTAGATCGAAATAGTATCGTTGGCTCTCGGCTCGATACGCACTCTGGCACCAAACACGACTTCAACCCGCGTTCGTCCCGCGGTGATGATCATGGTGTGCAGGCCGGTGACATGATCTGGCTGGAGAGGATGTTCCTTGCCTGAATCAACCCACAGGCCACTCTGCTCGAGAACTGCCCAGGAGGGCACTCTGAAAGAGAAGCGGAAGCTGGATCCGGCCTTGATCTCGTAGTCGAGGTGGTTGCTGAACGGATAGTTCGTCTCACATCGGATGCGGACCCGGTTGCGCCTCGTCAACGTGGTGTCAACTTGAGAAGGCCCGAGCAAGGCGTGTGCGAGTCCGTCGTCACCCACTTTGACAAACATTGCCGGCACAAACTTGGAATATCCTTGCATGTTGACCGTGCAACATGGGAAATGCGGCTCCGTGCCAAACGTCTGACCCAAAGCCCCGACGTTCCAGAAGGGCGACCTGTCCAATCGGTGGCTGATGGGTTGGTTTGTCTGGGCGAGATATTGGTGAGCCCACCAACGAGGCATGAACATGACAGGCAGGGCATTGTATGCTGCTAGTTCCGACTTGTCGGCAAAGTCGCGGTCGCCGACTGCTTGATAGAGGTAGTTCAAGGAGAAGATGGATTCCACCACGCTGCACAGTTCGGTGCCTCGGACAGGACTGAGTCCTGCTTCGCGTTCATCGCCAATGACGGCCCCCGATGGGGTTCCATGATATTGGAAAGTCCAGTTGACGCCGTTTCTGGTCGTGTTGAGCAGACTGTCGTCGTGGGTAAGTCGTCGCATCACGGCAGGCCATTTCAGCCCCTGGCCTGCATTGACGCCGTGAATGTAGGGAAACAGCTTCTGGGTCACATTGACGGGCACGAGATCCAGGTCTTCTTTGAGGAAGTGGTCTTCGTGGAACCAGTATGACCAGTCATACGCCATCTCATACATGTGTACCATGCAATGCTGGATGATGCGTCCGTTATCCATTGGGTGTTTCTCGTAGAGCCATTGCAAGGCGAGAACCATGTCTGCAGCACGGGATCGGCCCCATTGCTCGTCGAACTCGTCGCCAGGCTTCCAGACGTAGCCTTGGTGGTGGTCGGCTAGCATTTCGTGCATGAGCTTGACAAACCGATGCATCGCTGGTAGAATCACCGTCTGCCCCAGCTCTGGTTCCGCTTCAACCAGTTGCATGAACCCGAGGAACAGAGGATACCGGGCCCAGAAATTGCGACGAGCGAGATCGACCTCTGGGCCCAACCAGCCATCATCGTGCTGATGGTCAATGATCCATTTGGTGACCTGCAGAACGTGGTGCTTGAGCCGTGCATCATCCGTGATCCAGGCCAGTGGAACGAGTGCATTATAAGAATATGGCCATGCTTCGTTCAGTTCTGAGACTCATCAGCCGGGGAAGATGAGTCCGAGTCGACAATCGGCACACTCACCGGAGTACTCTTCGTCTCCTCCAAGCCATGGAGCATCTTTGACAAGTCGGTAGAATTCATGCAAGTGGCCAGGCAGCCCATTAGCCATAAGGTCCATCTGTTGCCGAAGCCATCCCAGTGGCTTGACTGCCCCCAGTGCCAGGGGCTCAAACGTGGAGGAAGCACTGACAAGGATCAGTGGATGTCTCTCAACGTCTGGCTGTTTCGAAGGAGCTCTTACATGTTTTGTTGTAAGAGTCCGGCTCTCTGATCGGCTGTTGAGGGTCATCTTTAGGGCTCCGCACATCCCAAGCCGGTCGTTCCTGAATAGCACTTTGATCAGGTCTCCATGTTGAATCTTCCCCGCGTTGTACGGGACCTGGCAGAACATTCAGTGGCTGCTGGGCACCGCCACCATCAGCACCAACGTGGATGACACCACGTAAGGAGTTCGACCAGACCAGGAAGAAGACCAGACTGAACATGAATGAGCGTGGACCCGACATTGTCCACAAGACCCGAGCATGGGATGAGTCTGTGCCAGCACAGACGATGCTCTAGATGGAGTTGTAATATAGAGAGGTAGAGAACAGGTCAATAATGAGCCTCTCTCTGCGTTTATTATCTATTCAAGTTGGAGAGTTTCCCCAGAATCATACGCCATCGACCATTTCTCAACCGGACAAGATCTGATATGTGACGACGCCACCTACTAAGCCGGCCCGGTCTGCTCATATATGTCTGAGGTACCAGATTACTTGAAGGAGTCACTCTTATGATCACCATTTGGACATCATTATGCTTCCACAGTATTACCCATGTGTGCAGACAGTTTGGGAAGAATTAGGTAAGCTGCCCCTATACCCAGTCAGCCTTGCCAACACGTAAATGGACACTATGTACAGAGTATGCCAGACCCCAGGAGAATCCGGGTCAAGACGGGTTCGCCTCCGAGCTCCAGTGGCCGTCTTCGATGCTGAGGCCAGAGACACTCCATGTTTTATGGCAATAGACAAAGACGATCCCAGGGCCACGCGCATAGGGTTGCTCAACACAAGCGAGATGTCGGAAGAAGCCGCGGAAGCGTTCGTTGGAAAAGATTTTCCACCCAAGTCGGCGACGCAGGTCGACCAACAGGGTCCAGGGAATGCCTCGACAGAGTCGACACAGCAAGATAGTCCACTTCCAGTGTCAATACAGCAGCAGAGTGCTCCTGGTTTCACATTCCTCATTAGCTTCGGCGCTGCCGCAGGACGTTGATGGTTCCGAAAGGCAAGATGGTCCGGAAGGGTCTTCTCAGTAGTGATCCAACAGATCAGGCACGCCGGTGATGTGCTCATAATCCATATCACCGGAGACAGATTATACACCCGCAATAGACGCGTGATGGGTCACGTCCTTGCATCTGAGAGACCTAATAAGGCGCTCCATGTTTCTGCATCATTAAGCACGATAGTAACAAGCCGTTTGATATTGTAAAGGTAGATGTGCCGTCGCACGCTGCTTTGGACGTGTTGACTGGGCTGCTTCAATGTGAAATTAAAGCGGCATCACTTGAATCCCATTTCAGGTAAATCAGGCCAGGCACTGAAGTGATTTCCCTGAATCTCGGCATGTTTGATGTGTTTCAATCTCGAAGCAGATCAGACAAGCACAACGACGTCGAGTAGCACTGCAAGACTTGCAATTACGGGTAGAGACGAAGTCCGGAAACCTCGTCTAGACGGTCAAGAGAGACCTTCGGCGCACTTCCTTTGCACGATGTCGTTCCCTAGCTGAGATACTGAGATTCCTTGTCGCATTGCACTTCCAGTCACTGCCAGTGTCGAGCCATGTCTCTCCTCCGACGGCTCTTCCGAGCTGCGCCCAACCCACCGCCGCGACCGGTACGGACTCCCGTATCCTTTGCGATCCATGTCGGAGCCACGTTCATTGCGATATATTCGTTGTCGGCGTTGATCGCACACAATTGGATCTGGTACACGGTAAGTCGGTCGATATCACATCGGGCCCACCTATACTTTGACTTTGTCCCGCTCATACAGTATTCGTTGCAAAAGGCAAACGCAGGTCCTTCCATGTATCCGACCATAGCGAGCGGACTGTCCTACACCATCTACTCTCGAAGACACAAACGGGGCCGAAATATACAGATTGGCGATGTTATACTTTTTGAAAATCCTATCTTCCTACGAGGAAAGGCATGCAAACGGGTCGTTGGTATGCCGGGCGACTATGTGGTTCGAGACCCTTCACAAAGTCCAACTGTCGGCGGCGCACCTGTGCCTGGTATTACTGAAGACGACGCTGTGCGGGAAGAGCCCGTCATGGTGCAAGTTCCCGAGGGCCATGTGTGGGTTGCGGGCGACAGTCTGTCCTACAGCAGAGACTCCCGGTTCTATGGTCCGGTGCCGATGGCACTGATTGCCGGCAAAGCACTCTACAATGGCGACGGGTGGTTCAATTGGACCTCATTCCGCACACCTCAGCTGACTCCGGTCGAGGAGCCCAGTCAAATCTCCCTAGAGCCTGTGAAGGGCGAAGTACCTCTGGAAGATGCAAGGGCTGGTTGAGTCGAAGAGAAAGCTGGATATCGTCTCATGTGCGCTCGGCATATATGTCCGGGCTGCGCCTGTTTTTGGATACACTCGGATCCGTATTGTACAAGGCTAAATAATGGACACAACCTATCTAAAGCTGGATGGGTTGCGCCTCTTGTAGGGCAACGGCTCGACCTTCTTCCGCTTGAGCTCGACATTGGCTCCCTCGAGGCCGGCTCTTTCCATGACAGCAGCCGTGCTCTCATCCCATCTGGTGCGGAACAGAGACGCGCTGATCGGAGTCAGCAAGTGCCGACTCATGAAACTGCGGAGGGTGAAGCCGTCGCGCTCAACCTTCTGCTTGGCAGGCTCAAAGTCAATGGGGATATTGTCCTTGTGTTGGAGGATGACAATTGACAGTCGGTGGTATGGACTGCCTTTCTGTGCGTGAGGTGGCAGCCACGGCAGGAGGACTTGTGAGCCTGGCGATAGTTTGGAGAGATCGACCAGGGGCTTGGTCGGGGAAATGGTGATATTGGATGCCAGGTAGTGGCATCTCGAGTCAAAACTGTCGGTTTCGACGTTCGGTACATCGGGATCGACCACGGCAATTGTGACCATTTTCTCGCCTCGATCGAATGCTTGTAACGTAAGCTGGCATGGCTTCTCACTGACGTCGGACGGCACAAAGTCGCCGGAACCAACAGCCTTCTTCCCAAATGCAATCTTGACGTCCACGATGGGGTCAACATTGGGTACCACGTCCGGGACAACGTTCATCTGCGTGATTCGTTGCACGAGGACTTTGCGAGGATATTCTCGCCATTTTCGCTCTGCAAGATATCTGTATATGGGTTTGTTCATGTCACCTTTGGAACGTTAGCGGGTGCTCCGTCTTGTCTTGCTATTTCTGACACACCTTTTCCGTCTTCGAACCTCCTCTTTACACTGGGGTCATTGATGTCGGCCAAGATCTTCAATCGTTCAAGCTCAGCCTCCATGCTTGCCAATTTCTTCTGCTTGAACGGCTCTCCGCCGCGAAAAGCGCCTGGATCGGCCTCCCGAACACGAGCTACCCGTGCTCTTTCAGTCTCGATCTTCCTGAGCTTTTCCTCTCGGTCCTCGACGAGGACCTTCCGGGCTTCTTGAAAGCATTGGTAGGGTAATTGCTCGAACGGAATGCGAGGAGACTGTGAAAGGGCCATTCGTCGGCGGCGGGAGCCAATTGGAGGCCTACCGGCTCTTGCGAGTTTGCGCTCCAATCTGGGTTGGTAGACAGTCTCGGGATCGGGGTTTCGATAGAAGGACGGTCTCTCAGCCTGTACTTCCTGACATGTCGAGCTGGCCGACGTGAAAGCACGGATGGCCAATGCCGTCGATGGTTTCTCAATGGCCAGAGACCTTAATGAGTGTAGAAGTAGCGCACTCGGCGCTCTTGAGGGAGCCATGGTGATAACCCTCTACAAGAAACGACCCTGTAGTGGCCTCTGGTCTCTCCTGTAGCCAAAAAGTTTCGAGACTCGAGCTCAGATCTGCGACACCAGAAAGAGCTTGGCGCGGTCAGAGACGCGGTCACGTGACTGAGACATGGCCAATCAAATGATCTTTCGATGTCGCTTGTCTGACAGCAATTAATCATGCTTATTTGGACGACATTTTCAGTCATGCGAAATCCCTTCTCTGACTCGAGGGAGCGAAAGTGGCTGTCTCCTACTACGGACTAGCATCTGCCATTCCCATGTCTCCCGCTGTTGCGCTTTATATCGGACGTTTTGATAGGCGCAGGTCCCTTGACAGGAGTTTGATCACTCAGCAGCGTCGTCAGCACGACCAAGGCCATTGACCTGAAGTCATTCGCTCGCGCGAATTCAAAACTCACCCGCGTCGGAAGAGACTTCGAGCCGTCCAGTATCAACACCGACCACGCTCGCCGAACCGTAGGCGATTCATGAAGACATAAGTATCATGCCGCTTTCCTGCTGAATGGACACCGTCCAGGCGCGCTTCAAGCCCATCCTGGTTTGTAGGAACCCTTTCAATCCCGCCAGTCGCCTTGGACTCTATATTGCGACTGAATCTTATTTCGGTTCTTGACCATGTCTGCGACGCCTGAACAAGAACCCTCTGATGGGTCGACGAACGTCGGGGAGGACTCAACACAACCCATCCACGACCGGAATAACTCCGTTGCGGAAGAGCCAAAGGAGCCCCGACCAGGGCTCTTGAAAAGGGCTGTCGCAAAGATCAACCTAGATCTCCCTACATTTTTGCTGATGCTCAAGTAAGCCGAGTCCACGGGTTGTCTCTCAACGCTAACCGACGCAGAGGAGGAGTACCACCAGCAATTGCTCTTGCATCGTAAGTCAATTGAAATGATTTTAACAACAATGGGCTGAAATTGTCTAGGTACCAGAGTGACGGCTGGGCCAAACAATACTCGACTCTGGGGTATCTGGTCGCCATTATCTCAACTTTATCCATGCCCATCCTCCCTCGGGCGAAGTACGTTCAGGGCTTAACTAACTCTCTTATCGCCATATGTCTTGCAGCGGCGATGGGGCTTCTGGCAATCCAATGCGCCGTGGCTGCCCGTCAGCACGGCCATACGCACAGCGCCTCCACCACCACCGGCTCTTCTGGAAGTACGCAATCCACAGATTATAGTGCAGCAGCCAGTGTCACAGCATGCGTGTGGTTGTTCTTCAATCTGTACATGACGAATACGATTCGAGCACTCCGACCTCAACTTTTCCCTACGTCTATTCAGTACAATATCTTCACTGTTGTTCTTTCCACATACGCCCCGACCTTTCCCAATATGACGGCGGGGATGGATTTTGTGCAAAGATTGCTCAAGGTCTTTTTGACTGGATACGCTCTTGCCGCTGGAGTATCTTTGTTTCTGATACCCATCTCTTCCAGGATGATATCTTACAAGCAAATGGCGGGAATTATGAATCTCATGAAGGACTGCTTGAGTATCCATGCAGCATACCTGCATGGCATTACGCGCCACGAGGAAATGATCGGACGTGTGGACGAGAACGGAACACCGGTTCCCATATGGGACAATCCGGAAGCGACGGTGTCCATGCAACAGGCCGAGGATGCCGCGAAAAAGCTGAAGATGAAACTACAGCAGATGTCGCAATTATTTTCTCGGCTCAAGATCGAGATCAGCTTCGCAAAGAGAGAAGTGGGCTGGGGAAAGCTACAAGCTGGGGACTTCACCAAGATCTGGAATCTATTGCAGGATATCCGTCTTCCTCTTTCCGGACTGTCAACGTTTATTGATATTTTGCAGTCTATCAAACATCATAAAGCGGCGGGAGAAGACGTGATCTCTGATATGGAGACAGTTGAAGCCATCCGTCGTATGGAAGCGGATGAGTGGACCGAGATTATCATCATGTCTCGTGGGCCATTTCACAAAGTCAGACTCGGCCTGGCCGATGGCTTGGCCCATATTGGCTACGTGCTGGAGCTCGTGCCACGACCGAAAGCTGCGAACAAGGATCTGGAGAAAGCGGCCGACGCATCTCCCGCTCCAGGCGACCCCAAGTTCGCAGACTACTTGGAGACCGAGATCAAGTTGTTCGAACAACATCGGCAGGATACCCTGCGCGAGTGGTGTGAGAAGAAGGGGATAGATGTCCCCTCCACGTTTTGGGAAGACCCTTCGGTTCAGTACAACTTCAAAGATTCGGACTCTGTCGACGGCACTGTACGCCACAAGGAGAATCACCAGCAATTATACCTGATTCTCTATCTCCAGTATTTGCTGCACTCTGTTTGCCTCACTATCCTGGACATGGTTCGTTTCGCCGACTCCAAGGTGCAAGATGGAACCATGAAGAAGAACAAACTCATATTGCCTGGATGGAGACGAATCAGGAAGTTGATGCAGAGCTCATTCATGCAAGCCGATTCGACTCAAGAAAGTCCTGATGGAGAAACGAATGGCATCATCGTCGCACTTGGAGCTTCGTTAATGTCCGGAAGGAAGGACCCAGAACATCTCCCTCCCACCACCTGGTATGAACGCGCCAGTGACCACTTGAGGTTGATTCCCAAGTTTTTTGCCTCTCCGCAGTCCGCATTCGGCTTTCGGGCGGCGGTGGGCAGCATTAGTCTGGCAATCATTGGTTATATTCGCCAGACCAGCCACTTCTTCCTTGCCCAGCGTGGCATCTGGGCGGTGATCATGGTCGCCATCTCGATGGGCCCCACAGCCGGAGTTGGCGTGCAAGGCTTTATCGGCAGAATTCTAGGCACGGCTATATCGACGGGAGCAGCGCTTACCATCTGGTACATGTCGGACGAGAAGACCGGGGCCATCATCCCTCTCGCGTACATATATTTCGTGTTCTGCTTCTACTTTGTTCTGAAGAAGCCGAAATATATCATCGCCGCGGTCATCTCTGTGGTGACGGTCATTCTGATCATTGGATACGAGCTCCAAGATCGGAAGGTGGGCACGCAAGTCCTGGAGACCAGCGGGCAGGCATTCTACAACATATATCTGTTGGCTCCATACCGACTGGCGTCGGTGGTTGCCGGCATCTCGGTCGCGTTCATCTGGACCTATTTCCCCTATCCGATCACCACGCACGCGACGCTGCGCAAAGACCTCGGCGTCGCACTGTACATGATGGCCAACTTCCACTCCCTCACGCACTCGACCGTGGAGACGAAACTACGGCACGGCTCTCTGCCCCGCGGCAACGACAAGTCCTGCCCCATGAGGAGGCTGGACAAGGCCCGCCACAAGCTGTACGAGAAGATCATGGTCATGATGAACCGGCTGCGCGAACACTCGGCCTTCACCGTCTACGAGCCCATCTTCGGCGGCAAGTTTCCCAAACAGACGTACGACGAGCTCATCGCCCACATGCAGCGCCTGATCAACTACATGGCCCTGATGTCGTGGTCGTCGCAGGCCTTCAACTCCAGCCCGGACGGCCAGGAGAGCGAATGGCTGCGCGACTTCCGCCGCGCCACCGTCGAGTCGCGCATCACCAGCCACGAACTCACTTCCACCCTGTATCTGCTGTCGGCGAGCATAACCAACATCCAGCCGCTGCCGCCGTACATCCGCGTCCCCGTCCCCATCGACATTGCCGACCAGCTGTCGGCCATCGACCCGGGCATCCTCAGCACCAAGCACATCGACGAACCGTGCTACGCCGCTTTCGCCGTGCTCGAGATCGCCAGCATCCTCGTCATGGAGGAGGTGTCGCACGTCCTGGCCAAAATAAAGGACCTGGTCGGAGAAGTCGACTTTTCCGTCCATCTGATCGGCACCGGCGCGAGCTCGGCTGATAACTCGTATGTGAAGCTGAACAAACCCCGCAAAGGCAAGGCTGAGTAGGGGGGTGACTCTGCATTTGGCTTGGTGTTCAGGAGCATGATTAATGGGAGACTCATTGCGGTCAGCGATTGATTTTGACAGTTACAATCCAGGGATTGGTGCCATGCATGGATATGGAAGGAAGATAAAATCACGATCAGGCCGCATCCTGTCATTTGGAAACCCCTTGTCAGAATGCTCCGACGGTTCTGTTTTCCAGTCTACCGGCATTCGTGGATGCAAATTATAAGATATGTATCAATAACCTGGTCCCTGGGTATCTCGAATAATACAAACAAACAACCTCGGATATAAATAAAAGATCGCCTCAAAAGGAAGACTCGCTCATCTAACCTGACGACATCGCTCCAGTCCGTGATCACTGCTCCGCCGAGCAGGTTGTGACAGACAGAATAGGAATGTCCCACACCCGCGGGCTGGTTCCAACCACAGGCGGCCAGTACCTACGTTGAATAAATACCTCAAGTGTAGAGTGGATGGCTTTCCTCCTCGCCATACTGACAGATCCAGGTCTGTGGCAGAGGCGGATCGATAGTCGATGGCTCCTGTCCTGCCAGTCGCTGTGCATTGGTGACTTGTCATTTTGACATTGTTCTTCGCAACAGCGCCGATGCTGTAACAATCCGTGTCTGTCCGGGCCCTCACTTGAACATGCTGTCAAAGTCCATATCCATGTTCTCCATGTTTTCCATACTCATCATGCCATCGTCGTTTAGATTGAGTGAGTCGTCAAAAGTCATGTCGTTCGAGTTCAGCAAATCATCGAACTCATTCGGTCCCAAAGCTGGGAGGCTGAAATCGGTGATGTTGATCTGCTGTTGGGCGTTGTTGTCGGTCGTCATGCCTCCTCCTCCTATGTCGGTTCCGCCGCCTCCGTTTGCTGTTTGTGTATTAGTAGAGTCGCCCATGTTGAAACTGTTGTCGTCGCCGGCTTGGTTGGCATAGGACTCGAGGCCAGGGAGTAAGGAGTTTAAGGACGAATCGTGGACGTTGAGGTGTTGAGCAGCGCTTTCGGCGTCAAATCCATTGCCGAGGTTGAGGTCGAAATTCATGTCGTTCCCGGCGCCATCCAGATTGTCGCCTGAGGGTTCGCCAAACATGGAGACAAAGTTGAAGTCCTCGTTGCCTGCGCCCGGGGTATCCTGTGGTGTTATTTTGGGCATCTCTTCCGCCGTTGGCTGCGGCATGGCCTTTTCAGGAATCTGCACGCTCTGTGAAGGCTTGTCTTGTTGTCTGGGGGGAGGAGCAGGGGCAGTGGCAGTGGGAGGTTTTGCTTTCTTGACCTCGGTTGTAACAGACGCTTTTGGCTTCTCTCCTGTTTTTGATGCAGCGTTATTGGTACCGTTCGGTACGGCTGTAGCAGCGGGTAAGGGAGGCGGTCGCTGCGACGGCGACTGTGATGGCTGCTGCTTCAGCGCTACTGGTTCCTCAGGTTCGGCCGTCTTGACGCGTTTCGGCGCATTTTCTCTCTCGTTTTCGGGGGCCGCCTTTTCTGGTTCGTCCTTGATTTCCTCGTGTTTCCTTTTCGCGTGCGCGGCGCTTTCTTCTCGTGCCTCGGCCTCGCGACGCGCCTTGTTCAACGCCAACTGGTGCTCCAGGTACCATTTTGCTTCGAGAATCTGGATTTCGCAGTCGTCCAGCGCATCTTGGAATTTCTTTGCCGTCTCAGCCAGGACGGCTTTTGTGGACTGTGCGTAGTTCAGAGGGTCTTTGATGGCATAGGCGATCCGCGTCACTGAACCGTTGAACATGCCTTCCACTGTTTTCACCGGGTCGTAGCGAGGTTTAGACGAGGCCATGACGAGCGCATTCGCGACAAGGTCGAGGGATATCGGAGGGTGGAGGGGCGGACGGAATGCGTCGAAAGTGAGTTCATTCAGACTGAGAAGGGGTTTGTTCCTTCAAAGCTTAAGGAGACCGCAGCTGCTGAAAGCCTGAGAGAAGAATATGGCGTCTGTCGAATGTCGAACGAAGTGTCAAGGTTCGACGTCAACCACCACTGCGGTATAGCGGCATAAAAGGCCGTTTGGTGTACTAGTAAGTGCAGTGGGTCAGTCACAAGTGACGAGTGATGATCAGTGACTGACACTGTTCTCCTCCGAGACGGGCTGACACTGATTAGGTAACCACCGCACTGCAAGCGCCCGGGGCGTATACTACAGGTATTTAACTCCCGGTAGCGTTGAACTCACAGGCACTTAGCAGGCTTAGGAGGCTCATCAGCTTAGGTACTGTACCTTAAATACAGTGACCCGTCACCCTTCAAGCCTTGAAATCCTCCCCGGGCGGCAAGCTCCAAGCCTCATAAGCCGGTGCTAAGCTGAGGATGCCTACCTGGTGCTTTGAGCTATGACACTCCACACAAAGGCTTCATAGCTCCTTACAGGGGCCGGACTGCACTCGGCTCACAATGTAGTGACCTCCAGTGGCATCGAGGCGCCCTAAGCCGGCTGCCGTTGACACGCGCTCTCCCTGGCACCTGCGACACTACCACTGGCACCGGCGCTTCCCATATGACGGGGAACCAGCGGGCACTGGTGCAGGCACCACGCCACTGCCACAGCTGGCTGCGGTGCATCTTATCAAATGATGATCTGCTCACCCACCCTGCACTCCGGGGCACCATCCACAGCACTACACAGCACCTGCAGCTCACTACTGCTCAGCAGCTCGATGCCCACTATCTCAAGCTGCGGCGACTGTAACTACAACTGGGTAAGCTACCTTACCTACCTGTTCTTACCTATTACTACCGACTACTTACAAACCTGCGTTTTCCCTCCTCACTACCGTTTCTTCTTCTTCCTTCTTCTCGCCATCTTTGCTATCAGCGTATCTTCTTCAATTCGTCGCTTTCTTCTTTCTCCATCTCCGTCTATATCGCTTGGAATTCGTGCATTGCAAGTTGGGCGTTGGGAAAGAATTCGAGCGATTCCTCATCTCTCCTTTTCCTACCGTCTCTCAGTTCATCACTCTGTGTGCTGCTCTGCTCTGCTCTGCTCTCCTCTAACCTTCACTGCTGCTCTCGGTTTCAGCTGCTACTCCCACCATCACCGCTGCCGCCTGTCTGACAGCCCCCGAGAGCCATCAAACCTCCCGGCGCGACCTCTTTTGCGACCGACCTTCTTCTGTCTCCCTCCCAACCTCCGAGTCTTGCGTTGTCATCATCTCCTACTTTCTCGACGTTGGGCGCTCCTCTTGCTGGGTTGGCTTGTCATCTTGATAGCGAATTGTCTGGTCTTTCGCAAACAAGAATTCCTTCTTGACGACCCGTCCCTGGGCGTTCTCCCTGCAGTACTACAATACAATACGAGTGCCTACTTGAGCTGCCGCTCTACATACAATACTTTTGTCATCCCGAACCTTCGCCGCGCAATTTGTCTCCTGTCATCCCAGTTGTTGCAAACGTTGCTTTCCTCAGTATGGCGGAAAACATTCCTCCTTCCACGCTGCCGCCGCCGCCTACTTCCTCGGCTGGCATTCCAGGTTACGAAGTTTCTCCCGGTAGCAATGGGCACAATGCTGCGGCCATGGCTCCCCCTCCGTTGCCTCCTGTCGTCATCCCTACGAACAACAATCCAGTCCCCAGTCAAGTCACGCCTGGGGGTGCTTCGGCGGGCGGAGTCGTGCGCAGGGCTGCCCCCGAGCCGAACAAAAGAGCACTTTATGTGGGTGGGTTGGATCCTCGAGTGACAGAAGAGGTCTTGAAGCAAATATTTGAGACGACTGGCCATGTTGTCAGTGTCAAAATCATTCCGGACAAGACTGTAAGTGGTTCGCTTTGATTAACTCGGTGTACGCTAACATGCCAAAGTCGCAGTTCAGTACCAAAGGTCTCAACTACGGATTCGTCGAATACGACGATCCCGGTGCGGCCGAGCGCGCCCTGGCCACTCTTAATGGCCGCCGCGTCCATCAAGCCGAGATCCGTGTCAACTGGGCATATCAGTCCAACTCCAATAATAAAGAAGATACCTCGAATCACTTCCACATCTTCGTCGGCGACCTGAGCAACGAGGTCAATGATGAGGTGCTCCTTCAAGCGTTCTCTGCTTTTGGTTCCGTTTCCGAAGCACGAGTCATGTGGGACATGAAGACCGGCCGATCTCGTGGATACGGGTTTGTGGCGTTCCGTGAACGAGCAGATGCCGAGAAGGCCCTCGCGTCAATGGATGGCGAGTGGCTGGGCAGTCGAGCGATCCGTGTGAATTGGGCAAACCAGAAAGGCCAACCGTCCATCTCTCAGCAACAAGCGATGGCTGCGATGGGTATGAGTCCTACCACACCTTTCGGGCATCATCATTTCCCCACTCAAGGCATCCAGTCCTTCGAGATGGTTGTGAACCAGACTCCCGCCTGGCAGACGACGTGCTATGTCGGCAATCTCACACCTTACACCACCCAAGCAGACCTTGTGCCGTTGTTCCAGAATTTCGGCTACGTAGTAGAAACTCGGTTCCAGTCGGATCGTGGATTTGCCTTCATCAAGATGGATTCGCATGAAAATGCCGCCATGGCAATATGTCAGCTTTCTGGTTACAATGTTAATGGCAGGCCATTGAAATGCTCGGTAAGTGCCCCCTTTGTCGGTACATAAGGGATGATTTCCAACAAAAGCAGTGGGGCAAAGATAGACCCCCAACCGGTCAGTTCGATACGTACTCGCCGCAGACCTCCGTCGGATCGGCGACAACTCCCGGAGGCTACAATCCCGCCTCTCCATACTTTCCACAGTATGGCACTCCTAGTTCGATCACTCCGCAAGGTATATATTCACCGCCACATCATTGAATCGATCTCGGCTAATGAACCTCTAGGCCCCAGTCCTGCTGGCCGCGTCCCATGGGATTCCAACCATATGGCAAGTCCTTACACCCCATCGCCTCAGTCAGCATATGGACAGGTTACACCGTCAGCTGGCGGCTACGCCCGTGGTCAGCCTGCTCCAGGAGGAATGTATCAACAACCTCCGCCATCGTATGGCAATAATTATCCTGGCTATTAAGCCGGATGCGTGTCCCTGTGGAAAGACTGTTCTCGGCGATGATAGTGTGGGTCATGAAATGTACGTTTCGATGGAAACTCAAATTGTTGTGGAATCAGCATGCAGTAATTCGAGCGGGCGTGAAAGGGTATCTGATAGCCTGAGATTGTTGATTAGTAACACCGTGATTCACAGGATACCCTAGGCAGCGTGATGGTTTACTTCGGGCATTGTTTCTGCACCCCAAGGGGATTGTCTCTGCGGTACTATCCACGCCCAAATGCCCTGTGTGGTGTACTTAATGAATTCAAACTTGAAAACAATATCCAGCTGCAGACAAGGCTGAGGCAATGACTCGTGCAGCCTCGTTACTTCTCCATCCATGAGTCAGAATGCCAAGCTTCAATAGTGCCAGTGGTGCACTGCACGCGACTGCGGGCTCAACGCGTTCTGTCAGGCTCGCCTGCGCTTTCACTCTACCTAGTCAGAATCGCGCGATGCAGAAATACAACAAACACATCCGATTGCTCCCTTCTGGTACTGAAGCTGCAATGTGACTTGCTTCTTCCCATTGTCCTCTTTTTCATGCACCGACACCTTCCCTTCCTTATCCTCTGCTCTTCAGTCTGCGCGCCGAGATCTCCAAAGACATTCGTTAATGCTGTCATGTTTGCTCAAGCCCTCCAACGACATCCGGCCTCTGGACATGCGGAGAAGAAGCAGACACCCCTCCAGGTAAACTCTGCTGCCAGCAATATACCCAGGGAGAAACCGCAGCCAGGCTTGAAACGAAAGTTCGATCGCAGCATGAGTACTACAAGCAATTTGGATTATCTCCACGAACAAACGTCCTTTGACGAGAACAGTCCTCCTGGTCCCGCAGAGATTACTTACCCTACCTTACCACCTCATCCACAGAGGGCCTCGCCGCCATCAAGCAGTGCTTTGGTTCCCTGGTCATCATCTCCAGAGTCGCATTATGCACGCCCCGGTGCAAAGACTTTGTCAAACCCTGTGCCATCGCCTGAACCTGGCAGACCAAGCAAGAGACGAATACTTCCCGAGTCCTTCACGTCAGCCCCGCTGGCGACTTCTTCTTTCCGCGATGAGCAGGGTGGGCCCAATTACAAACACGGTGGAGGTAATGCACGCGGACAGTTTGGCCGGTTTGACAAGTATTCTGCGCAGAAGCAGTTTGAGTCGATGAGTAGCCGGGACAAGGCATCTTCGGCCATGTCAGACATGTTGCAAAAATCAACATCTGTCCGTCAGCGACCGACCACCACTACGTCACGGACTGCTTCGGAACGAACTGTCCAGTCGTTCACCAAACCAGCCGACCCACCACACTCAGGCGTGGATAGATTGCCTGAGCCTTTCCTCAGTGATGAACAGAAAACTGTCATGAAGGCGGTCATGGAAGAAGGAAGAAGTGTTTTTTTCACTGGCTCGGCCGGTACGGGCAAGTCTGTGTTAATGAGAGCAATCATCGCCCAGCTTCGACACAAATACCGCAAGGAATTGGATCGCATCGCCATTACAGCATCTACCGGCTTAGCGTCGTGCATCTTGGAAGGACAAACTCTGCATAGCTGGGCAGGGATTGGGTTGGGAAAAGAACCTGCACCGGAACTGGTCAAGAAGATCAAACGGAACCAGAAGTCGAGGCAAAAGTGGCTACGCACCAAGGTCCTTATCATCGATGAAATTTCCATGGTGGACGGCCAACTGTTTGACAAACTTGAACAAGTCGCGCGTACTATTCGGAATAATGGTCGGCCATTTGGGGGCATTCAGTTGGTGGTTACGGGAGATTTCTTCCAACTTCCGCCGGTGCCTGAGAAGAATTCCACCGCGAGGTTCGTCTTTGAGGCGACGACCTGGAACACTTGTATTGGACACACGATCCTATTGACGCATGTCTTTCGGCAGAAGGACGAGGTCTTTGCAAGCATGCTCAATGAAATGCGCCTGGGCAAGATGAGTGCCGCTACGGTGCGGGAGTTCAAGTCTCTTTCCCGGCCTCTCAAATTTCAAGACGAACTTGAGGCGACAGAGTTGTGAGTCTGCCTTGTCCTTGCCATTGTCGTCTGCTAACAATTCCCAGATATCCACGTCGAGAAGAAGTAGAATTCGCCAATCAGAATCGAATGCGCAAGTTGTCGGGCCAGGTCATGACTTATAACGCCGTCGACTCGGGCGTTCAAGACCCGAACGTACGGAAGGCACTCCTCGCCAATTTCATTGCACCAGAGGTGTTGGAGTTGAAGAAAGGCGCACAAGTCATGTTGATCAAAAACATTGACGCCCAACTGGTCAATGGATCACTTGGAATTGTTCAGTCTTTCATGGACGAGGGCACTTTCTTCGCCTACAAAGACGATGAGCCCGCATTCCTACTGGCGCACGAGCCGGACAATGGAGCGGCTGCAGATGAAAAAGTGGCTGCGCGTGAGAAAGTTCAAGCTGCTCGGATGAAAAATGCTGGGACGGGCGTCGGGTCTACCCGACTGTGGCCCATGGTACGATTCAACCTCCCGGATGGTACATCTCGAAGCATGCTCTGCTCACCCGACGAATGGAAGACGGAATCTCAACAAGGGGAGATCCTTGCCAAACGGGTCCAGGTGCCTCTGATTCTGGCTTGGGCCTTGTCTATACACAAAGCTCAAGGTCAGACTTTGAATCGAGTCAAGGTAGATCTTCGAAAGGTGTTTGAGAAAGGACAAGCCTACGTGGCGCTCAGTCGAGCCAGAAGTAAAGAGGGTTTACAGGTTCTCAGGTTTGACGAGCGGAAAGTCATGGTGCATGCGAAGGTCCTACAGTTCTATTCCAAGCTGTCGGGGCACGAGAGTTTGGAGACGAACCACGCCACCACAACCGCGACCACGACCACGACCACGATAGTGAAAGGTATTGCAAAGGGTCAGAGCTATATGGCCACCAAGAAGGAAACCACCAACGGATTGGCTTCGGCGGACGATGACTTCCTGGATGATGACTTTTCGCTGGAAGAGATGCTCGAAGCAGAGTCACAGCTGACCCGAGGAAGTGGCAGTACGGCATAGCGGTGGCTTAGAAGGATGACCGCTCCGAGGGCTGCCAGCTGCTGGAGAGATCATGATCTGGTCATTGTTCTTTGAACATTGTGTAGCGGCTGCAATAAACTGTCCAGTGGCATGAATAGTCAGATACTGCCTATGTAGTAAGTAGTGGCCGTGCAATCAGAGACAGGCTGACAGAATGAAGGGTTAATGCGCTGCCAGTGCTTTGTACTGCTTTGTACTGCCGCTTATTGGTTGGTCGTGAGAGAAAGCGAGAAAGCGAGAAAGCGAGAAAGCGAGAAGTGACGAAAGGGGAAACTGAAGAATCTCAACTTTTGGATTTTCTATCTGTAGGAGAGTTGAACCCTTATAGACAACTCGAACCAAGCCCAATTCTCTCTCAACGTTGTTCTCTATTCACAGTCTTGACTCCCCTTCTCCTTTTTCAGCAGTATGTCGCTATAGAGTTCACATTCTACCCTCCACCATGGCGTCCGAATTCATCGGCTACACCATTCTTGTCACGCTGAAGAGTCCGCCGTGGTGGCCGAACACCCAGGTGCGCGGTGTCGTAGCAAACGTCGCGAACCAGAAGCTATTTCTAACCGATGGTCTGTCTGCTCGAGTTTCACATTGACAGATTGGTATTAACTGTGTGCTAGTTTTACTGCTATGGAATAATCAGCGGCTGGCTACCTATACGCTCGAGTCCTCTTCGATCGCCGACCTAGAAGTCGCACCAACTCAACCAGCGCAGGCCAAAGAGAAGGAATTACCTACACGAGCTGTGACGGGCCAACTTGAGCATCAGCCGATCCCGAGTGTCTCTCAAACGCGGCAAAATGAATCTGCATTCCTTGATCCCGCCATTGTCAGTTACACACAACCACCAGCCGCCCAAGCAGGTGCAGTACCTTCTATGGTCAACCCGCCACAAACCGTTTCTCCGATTATGATAGCCGACGGCGTCATTAGCAGTCCTTCGACACAAGTGCCCAGGGATGGCACCATAGAAAGTAGCTCGGTTTCTAGCATTGTCACTGCCGTGCCTAGCAAGGCGGAAAAGAGAAACCCGTCCGCGAGCGCAACGCTGACCGAGCCTTTCGATGCATTGCGTCTTGGAAAGAGCGTGGCCGGAGTGAGAACAGCAGTCAACCCGGCCAATGAACCGAAGACTCGAGACACGCCATCCCAAACTGGACCAGGTATCATTGACATGAAAGATGTGAACAATGGCCCATTGAAGAACCAAAAGAAGGCCGGAAAGGGCAAGGGATGGCGGCAAACCCCCTTGATCGAAGAGGTTCCCAGACCGAACAAGAAGAAGAATGGCCAGCGCGGTCGTAAAACCATCGAGGACGTCAATGGGTGGGCTACTGAAGATGCTACGGACATCCAAGACCTGGGCGATTTCGACTTCGAATCGAACTTGTCCAAGTTCGACAAGCGACGGGTGTTTGATGATATCCGGCAAGCAGACACCACAGCAGAAGCTGATCGATTGGTGAGTTTCAATCGTAAAGCACGTCCCGGCACGAACGGGGGGCGAAACCTTCATTTCACCGAGAACGTCCTTGACACGCCCGTTGCCAAGGACAAGGACCGGTGGAAGAGCGAGGCCGGCGAGACGGAAGATGAGATCCCTGAGGACCAGTACAGCAGTGGGAAAGGATCCAAACGAGCTGGTTCCCTGCGGCCCCTGCAGTCCAGGAAAGGAAGCGTCATTCCCGGACACCTTGAGCAGAACGGATCACCGCGACCCATGGGTCGAATCCAGACGGCATCACCTCTCAACGGCTCCATCTCCGGTATTCGGGCTTCGTTCAAACTGGCCAACAACAAACCATGCTATTGTCTCTCGCCGCTGCAGATGTTGGAGATTGAACAGTTGTGCACGTCGGAGCTGGGGTTGACGGAAGACATGCTTTCGGAGAATGCCGGGCGCAGCATTGCCGTCGCCGTGCTCAAGGTTCATCCCCATGCCAAAAACGTGGTCATCTTGGTGGGCAATCACAAATCGGGTGCCAGAGCCATCGCGGCCGCACGGCATCTGCGCAACCGTCGATTGAGGGTGACGGTCGTCGTTCTCGGCGGCGAGCGGGAAGATCTCCTACTCGAGGTCATGCGGAAGCAGCTGGGCATCTACCAAAAGGGCCAAGGCTACGTCGATCGATGGGACGAGTATCAAGCCAAGGCATCTGGCGGCGCCCCGGGTCCCGACGTGGTGGTCGATGCCTTGCTGGGGGTCCACGTCACCTTTGAGGAACTGCGGACGGACGACCAGGCGACGGTGCTGGAGATGATCCGATGGGCGAATCGAACGTCCAGCGTCCTCTCCGTCGACGTGCCCACGGGCCTCTCGGCCACTTCGGGCTTGTCGACCGAGGTGGACGGTCAGGCGCTGGTCATGGCCAGCAAACACGTTCTCAGCCTGGGCGCGCCCAAGACCGGGTTACTCCACGCCATGGCCATGGAGGGATTCGAGCCGGCCTGGCAAGTCTGGGTGGCGGACATTGGCATTTCGGCAGCTGCGTGGCAGAAACATGGATCTCGACGGCACCACGGCATGGACTTTGGGAGTGAATGGGTCGTTTCCGTCAAGTTTGTTCTCGGGTCGTAAGGCTGAATATGGGGGAGGGGGGATTCGAATGGCGTTGCATTGCATTGCATTCCGGAAAATGGGAGAATGGATCCCAGGGGCAGTGGGATTTCGTCAAAAAGGGATTCTTCATGGCGGAAAAGGCGATCGTGGTCAGGCCAGGTCTATTGCTTGCATGCTGTTTTTGATCGTTTCGTGCTGCGTTCAAGCGATGACAGAGGGTGGGAGGTAGGGGGGATGGGCACAGGGTACTGGTTTCTTTCTTCTTCGCCGTTTGTATTATTCTTCCTTCTTTTCGTCTTCTAGAGATACGGATCCGCAAGAGACAATGGTCCAAGTCCCACCACAGTCTCGAGATACAGCGTCACGGCAGGTGGGCAGCGAAAGATATGTGTTATTTATCTATCTATCAATCAAGTGATCAATCAATGGATTGATCGTTTGTGTAAAGAAGGAAAACACGAATACTCTCAAGGCATCAACGTTGTTGTTTATCCGGTCTTCTATCTTGTCTTCTGTCTGTTCTCTCAACCATAATAGTAGGAATGCTTGAGACTTGGAGCGATGTTTCTCTTGACCCCCGGCCCCCTTTCAGCAGGGCATCTATCTTGCTACCATCTATCTACCTCTAAGCGTGAGGCCCAGGGCGCTGATTCAAGAAATAAGCAGCGAAGCTTGTCTTGGGTGCCAGTACATAACAGAGGAATAGTTCCCGCTACTAGGACTTCTGTGAGCGGCCGACTGGCTGACGGTTAAGAACAGGGGGCGGGATCACAGATGGGCGATGTCGCTTATATTTGTTGCGAAACGGGTAATTAAGTGCTGATGGAACACAGAATATACCCGGTCCCTAAGGTCCCTGAGGTCAAAGGTCAGGTAGGTCAACATGGTCGTTGGTCGTTCACAATATAATATAATCCATCCCTCGATTCCTCTTCCCTTTCCCTTTCTCTTTCCCTTTTCATTCTTGCTGACCAATGGTGGCTTGTTGATAGCCGTTCAGCCGGGATCGGATCTCTCTCTGTTGAATCTGAAGCTGAAGTCGAAGCTGAACCTGAGGCCGGTTTCGAATCGAATCAAGTCAAATCGATTCAGAAGTCGCGTTGTGTGGGAGGGTCATTCTAGTCATTTGTCAACCACGAAAACATGTCATACAGGGCAGAAAGATATTGAGACTGATTGATACTGATACTGGCACTCGTTCTGGCCCAGGCAGGCTTTGGAAAAAGACCCATACAACGGAGGAGAGTCGGTATCTCGTTGAGATTGAACTATACGAACTAAACACCCGGGATCGGGAGAAGACAAAGACACATAGTGTCCCGTCATCTCGAAGGAGAGGGAATACAATCTCTACCTCTACCTCTACCACTACCTCTACCACTACCTCTACCACTACCTCTACTACTACTATTACCACGACCAAACCATACACTCACTCACTCACCACCTCCATTCCTCAACCCAGCAAACACAAAACACAGACTAAGCTTTCGAATCAACCACAACAATGTCATTCCTCCAAACAACCTTCAAAACAGGCTACATCACCGACCTCATCCTCCCGCCCGTCCCCACAGGCAAAACATCATCCGACGTCTTCCTGGCCGGCCACGCCCTGGCCCTCAGCATGGCTCGATCGCCCGAAACCATGAGCAGACTCAACCCCTTCGTCTACAGCGTACAGACCATGTCCGCTGCGGACCCGCATGCCGTTGATGCCAGGGCGATCGCTGCACGGTTCGATGTTAACGTCGACAATGACAAGCTCGACAACACCCCGTCTTCTGCGACAGCCGACACCGAGTCCGATTCCGAGTCCCAGTTCGTCCATTACGAGATCAAAGACAAGTTGCCCGTCGCGTTGGGATATTCGGCCGACTTGACGTATCATAGTGCGATCCGGCGGACGAAGGAGGGGATCGAGGCGTTGACAGATCCTGGAAGTGGTGTGTTGCTTCATGGGAGGTGGATGGTTAAAGGTGTTGCGCTGGATGGGGACGCGAATAAGGAGAGGACTAATAGGGATGATGGGACTGGGGACGCCAGTGCGAGTGCCGGAGTACTTACTCTCCTCGAAACGAACACCATCTCCTGCAGTGTTTTGGTGGCGTGGTATATCAGGGCAAGTATGGATAAGAGTCATCGCACAGCACATCAACGGTTCAAGGAGTTGTGGACGCAGAGGATGAATGAATTGGGATATCCTCCTGCATGATGATTATGACGATGGGGTATATATCCTCCATCTACTTGATGATGATGATGATGATGATGATGACAACAACACCAATGATATTAATGTGTTCTTGTTGTTCCACAAAGAAACGTTGATCGATCCAACGGACTATGGAGAGTCTCTTCTCTTCTCTTCTTTGCGTTGCAAGCGAGACGCAGGATCGGGATTGAGTTTGTCTGAATATTGCTTGTGCAAATGGGGACCAGGATTGAAGCGAAGCGAAGCTGTTCATTCTTTGCAAATCCCAACAACTCAAGGGTCAAGAAGAAGGATCTTGTACTGCTACGTCAACTCGGATCCTGTTCTGGTGTCTCTTTCGAGATCGCGAACGACGCACGTGGGAATGATTGTGTTTACTCTGAGTTTTCAATGAGTGTTGGAACTTGACTTGGGATTCGCTAATGCAATGCCGCGCGCGCGGGTTGATTTGGACCATGGAGGTCAGAGGACAGACCCTCCGCTTGACGATATCATGATTGTTGAATATGAGGTATGGGACATGGGATATAAACGTCTCCTAGAGCATCTATGGATGGACTTGAGGAATTGGACTGGAGTCGACATGGAGAGGATGGAACGGGAAAACATGGAACCCTCATTCGACCAGGCCGAAAACTGGTGTCGCCGATGGAATGTGATTGTGATTTTGACTACAGAACATGACGTTTGACTTACTCGTATCACTTTGAACTCGAGATGGAAAAGATCGTTATTCACGTGGGGTATCATACATGTATCTGCAAGGCTGAATCCATCAGGGCGGCAACAACGAAACAGTTGGAACGTCTCACCGCATCGAGGAGGCCGTCCGTCACCAACTGTCGAAATTGCCGAATCCTCCACTCTTCGTTTTCTTCCTCACCGGCTCCTCAGGCTCATCGATGAACTCGACGATTTCGTCTTCCTCTTCCGGCGGATGGTTGTTGGCTAGCGCCGCCTTCAGATACTTGCCTACTCCTCCAGTAGAATCACCGCTGTCGACGGTCCCGTCGTCACGGATTCTCTTGCCCGTCCAGGTCGTGCGGTCTTGATCCTGTCGTTGTTCCTTTTGTTTTTCCGTCTTCTCCGTCTCATTCTTTCTCTTCCAGAACTCCTCGAACGGGTCAATAAGAACCACCGCTTCGATGATCTTGATTTCCGTCGTCGGCCGGTCAGTCGAGTCGACCGGGGTGTCCTCCAGTTTCTTCAGCACGGCCATCGAACTGCCGTCGTCAACGACTCTGCCGAAAATCGTGTGTTTGAGGTTCAGATGTGTCGCAGGTCGATATGTGATGAAGAACTGACTGCTGTTCGTGTTCTTGCCTTTATTCGCCATCGAGACGACGCCGCGCGCATCGTGCTTCAGAGGTCCCTCGATCTCGTCTTCAAAAGTCTTGCCCCAAATGCTTGTTCCGCCACGGCCGGTGCCGGTCGGATCGCCGGTCTGAACCATAAAGTTGCGGATGTTCCGGTGGAAAATGATCCCGTTGTAGTAGCCCTTCTGCACGAGCCGGACAAAGTTCCACACGGCTTTGGGTGCGTACTCGGGGTATAGTTCGATGTGGATGTCGCCCACCGATGTCGAGAGTCGTACATAGCCCTTCTCCTTGACGCGGCCACGCTTGAGCAGGTATTCTTCGTCCGACATCAGTGCCAGAGCGCCCGACGTGTGCGGCGTCATCCCCGTCGAGGTGAACGACGCGGCGGCAAGTCCTGTGGTATGTTGTGTGGCGTTGTATGGAATAGGTTTCGAGGTTGTGGCCGTTGACGACTTCTTGACATGGTTGCCGGACTGTGACTTCTCTTTTGCCTGGGCCAACTGAGCGTTCGCGCGTTCAGCCCTCGCCTTTGCAACTGCTTCTTTGGCCTTGATGATCTTGAGTTCCGCAGCACTTCCCAACGAGGCCGAATTGATCGACGCTTCTTCCTTGGGAATGCCCGAATCCTCGCCTTCTCGGAGGTATTTGAACGAGCTGAGATTACGCGATTCAATGTTCTGCGGGTCCTGGAGGGTGATCATGTCCTTCCTGGAGAACTCCTCGTCGGACATCAAATCCCGCCACGTCTTGGGTTTGATGTTCAACCGCTCAATGGTATCGTAGGCAAACACGTTGGCCGAGTCGCCATGTCTGATTGCCACAATGTGTGTGTTATTTGTGAACACCTTGAATGTAACCGGATCGACATATTCTCCGCCGTCATTCCTCGCAAAGTTCAGTTTTATAAGGTCCTGCTGTTTCAGAGGCTTGCCGTTGGTCGGGTTGGTGTCGTGTTTGAGCAGCCACCTGAGGATGTTCTCGTGGTCGAAAATGATCCCCTCGGAAGTGCACACGGGAGTGTTGAACGGTTGTAGACTCAACGCGCAGAAGTTAAATGGCAATCTCTTGAATGCGGCATGGCCGCTGGTGTCGGCGCGGACACCTGCGCCTGCTGACGCCGAGTATGCGTCGGACGAGGCCCATTCGGAGTGTGTGATCTGTGAAGTCAGTATCAGTATGCCGTGGGTGCGGAGTAATGGAAGGATGTGGCCGTACATAGAGCTTATCGGTCCCTATTGAAGCCTGTCAGCAGGCTTAAACGAGCGGAAGGGGGGCCATGCTGACCTTTGCCCATCTTATGCCTCCAGTGGTCTGCGCGAGTGTTGATGTTTCCAAAGAGAAATACTCGGTGCCAGTGAAAGTGATGCGGAGGTCAAGTCGGCATACCTTCTATTTACGGAGGGGAAGGCTATCTTATATCTCAGCCTTGTCTTCCTCCTCTAACTCTAAAAGCATGAAATCTATGCAATCAATCCCTCCTCCAAGTCTCTATCTAGGTATACCCAGGTACTTAAAGTACTCTCTTACTCCTGGAGACGTCCAGGTCTCCCGCTCGTCCAGAGCAGATATCCACACCATACCAACAATGGCCGCCGCATTGGCACCTGCACCTCTCTGCAAGCCACAATGCCGTCTGGGGACCAGACAAATCCACTCCTTAACCATGACGACGTTATACGCCGAATCAGAACCTTCGTCGGCGGCCGCGTCTTCATGAGCCTTGCGCACTTCCGCGAGGAGTTTGTCGTAAGCTTGGACGAGATATGCCTCATCCGCATCCTCGGGCAAGCGCAGCACGAAATGCTTATGGGGGACATTAGCGATGTCGCTGGCAATAGTGACCTCCGACTCCGCCTGGTTGGGGAACAATTCGAACCCGAGCTCCGCCTTGCCCGGGTATTCCCAGAGCTGCATGTGCTTGTGGCCCTGGCTGGAACCGGCCTCGTAGCCGCAGTTGTAGATCATCATGTACGGCCGGGACAGGCTGGCGTGGTGAAGGAGCGCCCATGCCGTGGCCAAGTCGTTACCATCCAGTCCGTCTGATTGCGGGACGAACTGCTTCGTCACTAGCAGTAAACTGGGCCGGTAGACGCAATACTTGTTCAACAGGAGCAGGTGGTTTGGCCCGACTGGGCAAAGCACGAATGCCGGGTCTGGGTTGACGAATGGATTGCGCCCTTTTCCTGTCTTGCGCTCCGGCGCATCGGATGGGATGATTGGTTTGCGGCGTAGATGTGGTACATAACGGATTTCAACCTGTAGAGTTGTACGGCTCGTGTTAGTCTTAGTAATGTCATATTTTGATGAGAGTGTCTGGGAAGGAAGTGAACGTGTTTGGTGTACCTTGAATCCCTGGTCTTCAACAATCTCCGCTGTTGATGGTTCCCAGATCAACTCGCCCTTAGCTACGAGGTCATCGAACCTAGATAATATCAAGGCCTCGAGATCGGAAGGTAGTGCTGATGTTGTTGTTGTTATCGAATTTGGGGTACTGGTGGCTTCAACAGGCTGCCCGTTAGAGACGCTTTCAGAATGACTGTCTCCCATGTTGATAATAGACTGGCAGGCTCGGTGGATGAAGTCAAAGTCTGGCAACACAGAATGATGGAACCGGACTTTATAGGCAAAGTTGGGATTCCGATTGCTTCTGACTGTAGGCAGGGGCGAGGTGTGTAGATTGTCGATCTCTTGAGCCAACGTCGATGTATGTGAGGTTGAAGTAGCCCCTATCTTGTCCCAACTTTCAGCCCACCTTGATGATATGACCACGACGCACTATATGGCAAAACTGAGAAACTACAAGTGAGTTCTCTCCTAGTTTTCTTATGCTACTTGTATCCAAAGATAAGGCCAAGTGTCAGATGGAAAGTCCGAGTCATGACTGATGACTGAAACTTGACAGTTCCCCAATTTCTGGACACAGCCTTGCGACGTTGAGACGAATTATGTACATAATACTTCAGGAACCGTTCTAATGATGGTTTGATTGAGAGAAACAAATGCACGCCATCTAACTAGCAATTGCATATACCATAGCTATGAGCAACATACCCGGAGCGGAAAGCATCACGACATGTCCAGCCTCGGGGAGCCTTCTTCGAGTACAATCAGGAGGCCATAATCCTGCCGGCAGTCACAAAAATCATCCATCTTGGATTGATTTCTCTTCTTGACTGCAGAGACATCTTCTCAAGTATATCTTCCACGCGTCGAGTATGTCGAAACCACATCAATTGTATTACCAGATGGATATTGAGTAAGGGTCCTGCTCTCAGAGAGGAAGACTTCCACAGGCGACATTCGTCCTTGCGAGTGGTTAGGGACAACTCTTCAGCTTGTCCCCAGTCACTTGACCTTCTCGATGTGAATATCAAGAGTATGCATTCTATCAAAACAAGAATCATGTTTGTTCTGGATCGGCAGCCATGCCTCGTCCTCTTTTCGTCCCACAGCACACGCTGGTGCGCGGTAAGCGGTCTTCTGTCGTATATAGAGTTGTCCGCAAGCGCCGGTCGAGCTATTCACGACAATAGCCTTCCTCTAAGGTACAGAGGACGACGGTCCAACCAGGCGGGGTATTGCAGTACTCACATTACCTCTCTGTATAAAGCATCTCGTACCTAGGATCTCTGCCATGACATCCTTCGCCACGAGTTTCCTGGTAGCGGTTGTAGTGCCATTTGAGATGTCAACTCATCTCTGCCAATGCTATAGCTTCAAGGTATTTGATCTAGCTATGCAGTTAGTTGGTTAATACCATTGCAGGCTTTATATGAAAGAGTAAAAGATGGAAAAGATGGTGGCTTCCAGTCAAAAGACAGCCATATCCAAACTGACCAACGCTAGACCCAATCGGGCAATTGGAGCTCTAGATCTTCCGTCTTCCTGCGCTCCGTCGTTTTGTTCGTATCTTTTTATTTTCTGGTCGTTGAAGCATCAAGTTCATCCCCGTCGACGCTGCTGTTCCTGTTTGTCGCCGCATCCGGGGTTCAGTTCCTTTTAATTCTATTCCCCTTCTTCACCTATTGTCTTCTTACGGCGTCACCATGGCTTTCTCTCGCTCCCTCACATCTCTCCTGCGCACTTCGCGGCACATTGCGACGCCTGTGAGAGGTGTTAACCCAGTCAACAGAGTCTTTGGTCACGACAGATTCGGAGCCCGAACGTATGCGGCAGTCTTTGAACGAACCAAACCCCATGTGAATGTCGGTATGTATTTGTTCCACCCATCTTTCCGGTGGTGTTGGTCTAACTTTCTCTTCACAGGTACTATTGGCCACGTCGATCACGGCAAGGTAATATCTTTTCCCGTCGAGATCCTACGTCCCACGCTCACCCATCTAGACTACGCTTACGGCAGCCATCACGAAGAGACAAGCCGAGAAAGGCTTTGCCACCTTCTTGGAATATGGAGCCATTGATAAAGCCCCCGAAGAGCGAAAGAGAGGTATTACCATCGCAACCGCACACATCGAATACCAGACGGAAGCCCGCCATTATGCCCACGTCGACTGCCCCGGTCACGCCGATTATATCAAGAACATGATCACTGGTGCTGCTTTGATGGACGGTGCCGTCATGGTGGTTGCTGCTGGTGATGGACAAATGTAACATTTTCTTTCCTGGTCAAAGCACGAGCGTGGACTAATGGTCAACAGGCCTCAAACTCGTGAGCATCTGCTCCTGGCTCGTCAAGTCGGTGTGCAAAAGATTGTCGTCTTCGTCAACAAGGTCGACACCGTCGAAGACCCGGAAATGTTGGAACTGGTCGAGATGGAAATGCGTGAACTGCTGTCGACCTACGGATTTGAAGGAGAGGAAACCCCGATCATCTTCGGCTCTGCTCTTTGCGCTCTTGAGGGAACCAGACCGGAAATCGGTGTCGAGAAGATTGATGCTCTGTTGGAGGCCATCGACACCTGGATCCCAACTCCGGTCCGCGAAACCGACAAGCCTTTCATGATGTCTGTCGAAGAAGTCTTCTCCATCTCCGGCCGAGGAACCGTCGCCTCGGGACGTGTCTTGCGTGGTGTTCTGAAGAAGGATTCGGAAGTGGAGATCGTCGGTGGCGGCAGCGCCCCGATCAAGACCAAGGTCACCGACATCGAAACCTTCAAGAAGTCCTGCGATGAGTCCAGAGCCGGCGACAACTCAGGCCTTCTCCTCCGTGGTGTCAAGCGAGAGGATGTCAAACGTGGAATGGTTATCGCAGTTCCGGGCGCGGCCAAGGCACACCAAGAAGCGCTGGTTTCCATGTACGTCTTGACCGAAGAAGAAGGTGGACGCAAGTCCGGTTTCACCCAGGCCTACCGACCACAGATCTTCATCCGCACGGCGGATGAGGCGGCGGACCTGGCATGGCCCGAAGGCACCGAAGACACCAGCAAGGTGGTCATGCCGGGTGACAACGTCGAGATGGTTATCAAGACAAACCACCCCATCTGCATGGAACCGGGTGAACGATTCAACCTCCGAGAAGGTGGAAGGACCGTCGCCACCGGCCTGATTACGAGAATCTTGAAATAAGCGTGGGAACGTTGATCGTTGGAACGGATAAAAGTCTGTCTTCTACGCTGATCCCGACCACCGAAGACCTTGTATCACAATGTATGTTAAGCCATTGCTTTTGGTCACTTGTACATCTGTCTCGAAAGTTGAATTGTAGAGGGACGTCAATGCTGGTTATGGGAACAATTTCGGGGGTGTTTGTGAATGAGCTGGCGCAGAATCTCGCATATACCTCTCTACTTCCCAATACCAAAAGTGTGTACAAATGGAAATTGAAATAGACTATAATTCTGCGACTCACATGTCCTCGAGACAAAGTTGCGTCAAGAGACAACAGACATCAAGCATATTGCCAAAGGCGTGGCAGATAACAACGATACCGAGAGGAGCCGGCCTGAACAAAAAGGGGGCTTGAACAAAGAGATAGCAAGGGTCTATGACAGATATCGTTCCGTTTCAATTCAGAATGGTGGAAAGGAATCACAGCAGACGGTATGAAAGCTGAGAGACGAGATATCAAAGTGCAAAGATCCAGGGAATGGACCAGGCCCAGCAACGGAGGCCCCTAGAGGGTATTGTATCTCACATCCTGTTTGCTTTCCGGGCAGCTGGCAACAGTGTCTTGCGGTTCCATGGATTTTGCGAAATGAATGCGGTATATGCATTCTCGTACAGTCGTTGTCTTTGTACAGATAGTAGTACCAGTACCCGCAGCAGTAGCAGCACCAGTGGTTTGTCTGAATGCAATAGTTCACGGACATCGCTCCCTACGAGCCCCTTATGGTCCTGCCACTGATCCCGACAGCTCTTGTTCATTGTTTTCTGTTCTCCATCCCCCATTTCAACCCATCCCAAAACTTGACAACAGAAGAATATGTGATCGAGGACGAGGACAGCTCTGGAATCTGCTTGATTGTATGTCTCATTGAGTTGTCGCAGTTTAACTTGTCGAAGCCAGCACGCCCACAGTCTCAGCCTCGCCGCCCGTTGCAGCTTCCCGCTCCGCCCGCCGTCTCCGCTTCTCAATCAAAAGTTCTTTCCGCTGCTGGAGCATCTTGATCTGTCGCTCCTCCACGCCCTGCATCCAGTATCCGAACGACCCGCCAATTCCCATGAACAGAGGATACACCCATAACGCGCCGCGCTGGAAGAACGGTCTCATTTCAATGCCGAGTTGGACGAATCTAGTAGCGATGCCTGCGCGAGAAGTAAGAATTGGAGTCACTTGTGTCAGCCCTGGTACCAGTTGTTTGGCCAGGAATGTTCAATTGTTCTTTCTCGTGGAAGGATGTACCTACCGAAACCGGCCCAGAAAAGGATCTTGTGAACCATCTTGGAAAAAGTGTAGGTGTAGGCGCGCTCGGCGCGGCGGAGAGGTTCGTGGACAATTCGCGACTTAGTCGACCGGTTCTGGTAGGAGACGAAGGGGGGGGAAAGAGATCTCGAGTGGGAGTGGTCGTGGTTGTAATGGCGTCGGGGGGAGCTTGGAGAGGTTGGTGGTTGTAGGAGATAGGATAGGGATTGACGATTTGGAGAGTTAAGTTGGAACGTTTGGCTGCTTTAGGTACGAAGCAAGCAAGCTTGCGGCGGGCCGGCCTCTCACAGGCGAATGATTCCCAATGGAACCAACGCAGTGCAGTGTACAATAATGCCAAGAATGTATGATTGGGTGCGTGATCTGCCGTATAATGACAAGGCTGTGAGTGGTGATTCACTTCAGCCTCGCGTTGTAAACCACACGCCCTCCCTTCCTCCCTTACCTTGCACTTGTTGTGTTCAACAACATTGAATGATATACGATGCTGCTCCGGCGCCCTCTACTCTAGCGCCCACAAATATACTCACCACCAGAAAAATATCCAAATCCTCTCATTCCAGGTAACAAAAAGTCGGCGAGCGAACGGGAGGAGTCTCCTCATACCTTCCCGGTTGTTGATCAAGGAGATTTCCTCTATCCTCGATCGGAAGGCCCCACCGACCGACCCTAAGTGCATTGAAGACCTAATCTTTTTCGAGGAGGAATCCCACTACCCCGGGTATACCAGCGGGTCGTGTGCTCTGTATGCTACTTAGGTTAAATGCGAGGTAAATTTGCGGGAGTGGAATATATGAACTTCATTTATTTGAGAGAACTGGACTCGTGACCTCGCTGTCATGTGACTGTTGAAGGTGAGGTGCGTGTGAAGTATGACTGAGGATAATGGACTATGAGAAATACATGCGTGCGCGGCATGGTCGTGTTCTATGGGGAGGCTGAATCGCTTACCCCTGAGTGCCTGGACCATACAGGATTGCTTCAACACTTATGACTTATGACGGTTATGGTTTGGTTCTTTTCTGGTTCTTTTCTATCTTAGTATCTATGTTTTAGCCTGCGTAGGTGGAGATTAAATGGTATGACTTGTATATACCTCGAGGTGGACAGGTTCTGGTCCATCCGTGCCGGTATCATGGTCAGTACCCAAAACACTTTTAGGTTACAACGATGCTCGGGACTATAAGAGACGGCATAGACCGGCATCAGGGGCAAGCATTTCCTGTTGACCTGCCGTCCAATGTATGAGCTGCTAGACTGTGAGAGAAGGGGACGTCGGTTCACTGCAGCCATACACAATTCAGTTCACCAGTCGGGAGAGCCTCTCTGTGGCAGAGGCAAGCCGTGGTGACGGGATAGTTGAGCAAAATGGGCTTGCTTCGATCAGGCATTGTCGTTCTGGAAGATGTAGATGGCAGAGGATCTACATGCCTGCCAAAGCAGACCTGACCTGGCTTGAACTGACCCTGCTTGACTGTTGAATCCAATAGCATGAGGTCCGCTCACCGGATGCATTGCCTCTCTACGCCGTTGATCAGGGCTGGGTCACCAAGGAACAGTGCCGAGTGTGCCAGGCTCAAGGGATTGTGGAAGCGTCAGTCTGTCGAGCTGGGCAGGTCAACACGCGTACGAAGTGCGAAAGGCAGAACAGAATTAAGTTCCAGACGTTGAACTTGGTTCATGTATTCACAAACAGGGTCGAGTTACCCCGGGGGTCTCGGTCTCTGTGGTAACATCTCGGAAAGCAGCAAACGCTTGTGGAAGTAAGAGGTCATCTGTGGAATCCAGCAGACTTCTGGGAAGAGGTGAATAGCGATATATTGGTACCTTAAGGTGCCAGCAACCGGGAAGAACTCCCAGGATTGTGACTGCGAGGGTGTGGCATCAAGCCCAAGCTTAGGTATCTACCAGACGTATGTCCTAGTGAAACGGCTGTATATTGTCCCAAACTAGCGTGCCGAGAACAGCTGATACGCCTTTCATTGCAATATAGCGTTGTCTTTCTATCCACGCCGTTGACTTCGCCATCTGTGTGACTCGTTATAGCACGATTGATGCGCGTAGCACGTAGACTTTCAAGGCACTTCCAGCCGGACGTGGGCGTTTGAGTCCACATCTGCGGATATCACCTTTGTGGCATAGGTACTTGGCAGTGCCATCAATGTAGAACATTCTGATGTAGAGTTTCGTAGTATCAGTATAGCAGAGATGTCTGCAGTAAGTACATGTAGGTTGGACGGGTGAATGATGAAGGCTGAAGGCTGAAGGCTGTAAGAAGTCCCCCAATGCCAAGAAATTGCTGACACGTGACTGAATTATCGGCTCCAGGTTTCTTTTTGGCCTTGACAGCGGCAACGCGACCAACTAGCAGGCCGCGTCTGAAGTACAACTCAATTCAACCAGTTTCACTTTATTAACCACCAGTGTGTCCTTGTGTCCTCTTGCTGCGATTTTCGCGCAGAAAGGACTAGGACTTTACAGTCTAATCATCCATGGTCTCTGGCAGCCATGGCTGATTCTGTCATGACCGACTCACCAGCGGCCGATCCCTCAGTTCCATTCTCCCTGCGGCCGCGTTTCAAGATTTCTGACCTCCCACTTGTCAAAGAACAGCGGACAACGATCGATGCCCTTCTTCTCAAATTCAAGAAGCAAGGCGGCTATGACTACCTCCGGAAACAAGTTTGGGCCTCGTTGAACTCCCCAGACGCCAAGGCCGCTCTCACCGCTCAGATCCAAGCCATTGCAGTGGCCGAGATCGAGAAAGATCCGAACCTGCTGAGTCGAGAGCGGGGTAAAGCAGCGACATTGATTCAGGGTGCAGTTGACCGAAGCGATATCTACAAAGATGTGGAGTCCAGGATCGACACCGAGCTTGCAAAGCACTCGGCTCCCATGCTTGATTCAGTACGAGACATTCGCCGCGAAGATGTAGGCGCTGAGGTTGCAGCGGAAGAGGAACAACGTGGTAGCAAGACGGATGATCAATACCGAGCAGAGACTGAAAATCGAGCCGCCGAAAGGGAGCGAAATAGGAGTCGAATGGAGCAATTGCTTCGCGAGACCGCCGAACTAAAAGCAAAGATCAAACAGGAAGAGGAGAGGAAACGCAAGAAGGAAGAGGCCAAGCGTGAGGAGGAAGAGCGCAAGAAGCGTGAGGCTGAGGAGGAGGAACGAAAAGCAGCCCGAGCTAAGCGACGAGAGGAGGAGGAAAAACGTGAAGCTGAGCGAATTAAGGCGCGAGACGAAAGGCATCGAAAACGTGAGGAAGAACGGCGAGAAAGAGAAGCTCGTTACGAAAAGGAACGGGATAAGGAAAGAGACCGCGACCGTGAACGTGATCGGGAGCGTGAACGAGAGCGCGAGAGGGAACGAGAACGAGAACGAGAGCGTGACCGTGACCGTGACAGAGGAAGAAACCGCGATGACGACCGCGGCCGAGAGCGTGAGCGTGAGCGTGAACGCAAGAGAAGCACAGATCGAAAACAGTCTCGGGCAGAGTCTATTTCCTTTAAAGATCTACCGACTGACGAAAAGGATCTGGAAGCCACAGCCCTGGAACTACTTCTGAACGAAAGCAAACAGTTGGCCGAAAAGTCCAAGCACAGGCCGGAGTATGATTTTGAAAGATCAAAAGTACATGATAGCTCTCGAAGATTTGCTGGCTCAGACCGTTACTCTGGCAGGCGGGACAGATCTCGAGAGAGCTACAGACCCAGTCATGACCGCCGAAGCAGGTCTCGCCATCGGAGAGAATCTGTGCACGAAAAGGAGCGGGAGAAGGAGAAGGAAAAGGAACCGAAGAAAGAAAAGGTGGCCACTCCGCGCCCTCGATCCCCGAGTAAGGACCGGGAAGAAGGCGAAGCGCGGAGCCAGAAGGACTCGGCATCACCAGTTCCCGAGAAGGTCACAGCAGCAGCAGCGGCTGCGGCTGCGGCTGCAGCTCGAGACAGAAGGCCTCGATCAGCTTCGCCGCCCAATATCGACCGTTATGTTCCGGGTGGCGGTTTCCATCGTACAGATGAGGAGCGTGACCGCGCCCGAGATCGACGCCGAGCCAGGGATTTGGAGAAGGATGAACCGAGGAGAAAATATGACAGTCATCACCCTGACCGAGGTACCGATCGTGAGCGGGAACCAGATCGGGAGCGAGACCGAGACCGAGACCGAGAACGTGATCGCGACTATGACCGAAAAGATCGTGAGCCAGATCGGGACCGTGATCGAGACAAAGACCGTGACAGAGACCGTGACCGTGACCGTGACCGTGAACGTGAGCGATATCGAGAGCGGGATCGGGATCGGGACCGTGGTCGTGATCGGAGTCGGAGTCGCGACCGTGAGAGAGATCGAAGCAGAGTACGAGGCCGAGACCGTAGCCGAGAACGGGACAGGGATCGCGACAGAAATCGAAGCCGAGATCGAGATCGAGACCGAGACCGAGACCGAAGTCGGGACCGCGACAGAGATCGAGACAGGAGAGATCGCAGCCCTCGACGTCGTGAAGAGCGAAGGGATGAGAGAAAGGACGACCGTCGTGATGATAGGCGAGATGACCGACGGGACGACCGAAGGGACAGTCGCCGGGACAGAGATCGGAGTGATGTGCGTCGAGACCGAGATCCTGTTCCGATCGACCGTTATGTGCCCGGACGATAAATCAACTCAACACCTCAGGGCTCAAGTGGCTGTAAACGCTCGCATGGGCGCTGGTCGAGCCATGATACTCGGCAAAGGCGGCGGTGGCAACGGCAACAGCATTGGCAGATGGTTCTGCTGATTGTGACTTTGCAAACGAGAGTTTGAGATGGTCTTATCCGAGTGTTTGCGGAAATTGAACTCGGCGTTCGATCGGGGTCTAAGATCAGGAGACAGGCCTTGGACGATTGCACGCTCCAACAACAAAACACTGCGCAGGTTGTCGCCTTGTTTCGTCCAGATGGAAATATGGGTGAAGTACAATCTGGGCGAGAAAGACATCCCCAGGATATGATCGTGCTCTGGCAAATCACACAAATCAATATCATCACATCAGTCGTGAACTGAACAACAGGGGAGGTGATCACAGCGCAACAAAACAATATGAGTAGAAGGGTAGGGGTTGCAGAAGATCATAATCACCTTGGGCGATGGCGGCTTGCAATTCTCCACCACAGCAAAGAATGCAGACCTCTTCCCACACTCTGATGGCTCGATCATTCCCATTCTCGGGACGCACGCGAATCAACCAACGTCCACCGTATTGGTTCTCGGCGTCTTCCCACAGCGGTTTCACGCCGGCGCGGAAGATATGGATGCTGTCCTTCTGCCTGATCTCGGTCCAGGGCACGTTGTTGAAAATGCGGTAGAAGGCTCCAATGTCGGCGACGTTCTCGACGAGCGTTCGCAACAAATACTCGGCTGTGTCGTCGGGTTTGGAATGCCACACCGACCACCGGTACTGGAAGGGAAGAGGCCGCAGTTTGGCGATGACCATTCGGTGAAGCGATGATGACCGACGAGGCATAGATGGTCTGGCAACTGTTACGCTAGAAGCCAGCTCAGATGGCACAACCGTGCTACATGTCTTCTCCGCCGAGGACATGCTGACAGGATTGGAGACTTCAATTGCAATGCACAATTCTTTTCTTTCTGTGTCGTTCGAAGAAAGTGGTTTAATCGCAGTGCAGTTGTGTCGCTTTGATCAAGTCTCGTTCCGTATGAAAACCCCCAGATATCTGTCCAAGTGTTCCTTTTTAGATATACGGACAGAAACAAGAGCTGGACAGCTCGGAATAGCTCGGCCTCTTCTCTCCACGTCCTCGCAATCGTGAATTGCCATGTCTCATGCAGTCCAGTCGTCAGATGGCCTCGTATTTACCATCACTGGTGGCGGGTGTGTCTTGCATTCGTCATCTTCAATCTTGATTGCATCCCAATGGTCGAGCGATACCAATAGCCGCCCAAAACATCGTGACGAACATCGACAATGTGAAACGCGAGTTGTGATGTATACCGTATCCAGTAACCCGACCGACTTCGTTCCATTCGACGTGCCAGTTCTACGCGCCCGGGTGGAGACGCAATATCTTAGGTTGGTGAAACTTCAACTTGAAACACGAACCGAACCCAATCCCGTCCCACTGGAATTCTGTATCTGATGACGGACTGGGGGGGTTGTGTAACTGACTGATGATCGACCTATCCTCCCCTCGCATTCGCGTCTTTCAAGGTTGCTGTTGCATAGGAACAGAAACATTTCGGTCTCATCCGTGTCTAAGTGTCTAACATTAACATGTCTCTTCCCGAGTACGTAAGTACCTATCAAGCTTATGTGGACATAGAAGCCTCAGCGTGAAAACCAGGTACGGCCAGAACCCTACAGGTCACGGATTTCTCTACAATGGGACTCGGGGTCATCTGGGGTAGGATTGGATGTGGCTGAAGGTCTTTCTTCATTTCTTGGTTGAATACTATCTGCTGTTCGACTCTATTTATGCTAGCGAAGTATCTTAGATATCTACCTACCTGGGCAGTAAGTAGCAGTAACAACACAGAGAATTCCTTTCCTGTGGACAAGACGTGTTTCGATCGACCACAGTTCGATACCCTCAGTTCGATACCCTCAGTTCGATACCCTCAGTTCGATACCCTCAGTTCGATACCCTCAGTTCGATACCCTCGGTTCCGGTCCGAACCTGGCTGCAAGGTCGACAAGATGCAGGATTGTCCGAAGAAGAAGAAGAAGTCGACATCTGTGGGTAACAACATCCCCAATGCTGCATACTGTAAAGTACCTAACTGGCCGTAGGGGAAGACCGGGGGAGATAAGATAGCGATTAGTCATTAATTAGGTAAGCGGAAACCCAAATCTCACATACTACCAAATATTGCTTCATATTCGAGATGGTCTTCACCATTACTCTGTATTGCTACAACGAGTATCGATATCGACCACTTCTATTCTGTTGCTTATGCCATTAATAACGTCCAATCACTATTCCTCTTATTGCTAGTATCAGCCAGACACGGTTCTGGATAATAAGCACTCTTTATTACACAGACATAGGCGAGGCATGATTACAAGTATTCAACAAAAACACTGCATCATCAACAGGAAACCATGGCTAGCAATGCGGAAGAACCACCAGCGAAGCGGCGGCATGTTTCTAATTCTCAAAGTCGACAGGTTGAAACAGTCGATGACGACCTGAAACTTGGGAGTGCAAGAGACGAGACGAGCAGACATCACAGAAAAGGGAAAGGGAAAGGGAAATGTGAACGGCAGTCGTGGTCTTCAAAGTCCTCGTCTTCGTCTTCGCCTTCTGGGAGGCGCTCACCTCAACGACCACAGTCACTACATGATCTTCCCACGATCACGGCAACAGAGAGCAGTGGTCTGGATCTGGACTCGGATCATGATGCTGATGAAAATGAAAATGAAAATGAAGAGGAAGAGGAAGAAGAACCAACGTCATCTTCAGGGACTGACGAATCCGACACCGACTCGGACTCGGACTTCGATGAAGGGAGCGACGCTACCCTCACCGCCAACCATCTACTAGACATGTTGACCTCCTCCACCACGTCTCGACGACAAGCGCTCAATACTTCTACTTCTGCTTCTGCTTCCTCGTCTTCCAGGGAAAGAGAAGTGGAAGGACAAGAGGATGAGGAAAAAGAAGGGGAAAGACCACCATCAGATCTCAAATCTCGACTCCAGAACTTCCTGCCGCAACTACAAAAAGCCAACAAGGACCTAGAGACCTCATCCGCATCTGACATGACGGTATTGATGGAGCGGAGGATCGACTACGTCCCCGACGACGCCGAGCAATATATTGAAATGAACCTGGGTTTGGGGGTGTTGACTGAACAGAAGCCATCCTTGGTCTCGACAAGAGTTGAAGAGGACGGGGTGGAAATCAGGCTGAAGCGGGACTGGTCGAGTACGGATGATGAGGAAGAACATGGCGGCAATGACGAGGATGATGACGGCGAGTTTCTGTCTGGTGGTCCGAGACTGTCGCTGCCAGGGGAAGACTCTGATACACGGGGATCAAGTCCGGGTCAGGGTCAGGTTCAGGGTCAGGGTCCGGTTGAAGATGTGTTGGCTCGATTGATGGGGGAAAGGGTGCATAAAGGCGGTCGGACGAAGAGGAAAGTTGAGGAGTTGGGATGAATCCTGATGAGACTTGTGACTTTTTCCATTCTCCATTCTACCTTCTCCCTTCTGTTACTCGACTTGACAAGATGACATCATTTTCGCCGACAACTCTCACGATGTAAGTGCGTCTTGACTCGAGGTGTCCTATGCTGAACCGATGCGCAGAGTCCGTGTAGAACGTTGGACGCTGTTCACATGATCCCATTGACTTCTGCGGGGGCTTTGTTGTTTCATGCCCTTCATCACTATCTACAGTTATACGACCACATCCAATGTGACCATGTGACATGTCTTCCAGGCAAACGTGTTTTGTTCTGTTTCTAGGACTTGACTTGAGATTTCTCATCAGCCACCATATTTACCACCATATCTGCCTCCTCGTCATACACCACCACCCCCCGGCGCAGCTACCCCCGTAGCCTCAAAAACCAGTCGATACAGCGCACACCTCTGATCCAAATCCCCGGCAGAAACCAAAGTATTGAGAACCCCTCCCGTGCCCAGATCCGCGACGATCGGCACGCCCGCCCAGCCCGGCCCACCGCTCGGATTCCTCGCGAACGTCGCCCACGATGTCTGCAAATACTGACTCAACGCCCTTTCATCCTCGGTGGCATTGACGCGCGGATACGTGCCCCAGACCAGCGGGATCTCGGAACTATGAAAGACGCCCGCCGTGGGGAACCCAGCCAACTGGATATTGGGAAACGTGGCATTATAGAAATACCGCCACGCCGGAAACCCAGCGGCAATCGAATCATTGGCCACGATGGCCGCGGGACACTGGAACGCAAAGTCCGTGGCGATCGCGGCGACCTGTTGTGATTCCGGCAGCGGGTAGGATGCCAAAATGGCGTTGATTAGTGCCGTTTGCCCAGGGAGGGTGCCGCCCAGGTAGGCTGTGGCGTTGGTGACGCCGATGGTGAAGAGGGTACCTTCGTTGGTGTTGGTGCCCGTGAGAATGGGCACGGGGGCGATGCTGCCGTTGAGCCGGGCGGCTTCCGGGTAGCGCAGATTCGTGACGTTGTCTGAGACCGGCCGGAAGGGGAGGGCGAGGTGTTCGATGGTCGATTTGATGGTCGAGGCGGTCTGGTTGCGGAGACATGTTAGGTTGGATTGAGGGTGTGTGGCGCTGCAGTTGAGCGCGGCGGCTAGGGCGAGCCATGAGGTGGGCGCGTTGGTTGGGTTGATGTAGAATGATGTTTGGCCGGATTCCATGATCGCGGCGCGGAAAGGGGGGTTTATGGGATGAGTGGTGACAAGCATGTCGACACTAGAAACAATAGGAGAAGAGAGAGTTAGGTTTGGTGATCTAACAGAGATATGACAGATGGCTGGGATAGAGTGGGAGGGTGTGTGGTTTGTGCTTTGTGGTGGTTTATACCTTGCTGCCCCGGCACTTTCTCCAAAGATGGTCACTTTCTTGGGATCACCGCCGAAGGATTGTATGTTTCTTTGGATCCAGTCCAGAGCAAGGCCTGTGTAGCATCAGCAATTGCACTCTGGAGTCTGATTTGCTCAGGGTGGGAGAAGTCTGCTGCACTCACGTTGGTCCAACAACCCAAGGTTGCGTTTTGTGAATGGCAACTCAGGAGAATTGGGAAATCCAAAGACTGGAGGGACGAGGAGTTAGCCCGATTACTAGTAGGCAAGGCAGTCGACCACGGTTGTTTATGCTCACCATTTGTGCGGTAGTTAAGCGTGACGATGATGACATCTTGATTTACCGCAAACGAGGTTCCGTCGTAGATAGCCAAAGAATTCGAGCCGTAGTTGAGATTTCCGCCCTGAGAAGAAGCATCAGAGATCTCCTGTCCCAATTTCTAAGATAATCGTAAGTAACTCACATAGATCCATGCCATCACCGTCTTGTTCTTGCCCGGCGTCCCACGGACATAGACATTCAGGTTGAGACAATCTTCGCTCTCCCCAGCTGGCGGCGGAGGAGTGTTGAACCAGCCCATAGTGGCATTCCGCGACGCCTCGGGATAGTTGAACTGCTGAATACACGCCGGGCCATATTTGGTCGCATTGTAGGGGCTCGTCCAGGGAGTCGGCTGGGTGGGCGGTGCAAATCGGATGGGGGAGGCTGCGAAGGGAATCCCTAGGTACTTGTTGACCGTGACAGTCGCTCCAGCTGGTGATGTTGCTACTCCCACCACAACACCAGAGTCGATGGTGACAGTAGGGGTGGGTACCGAGGCTGGAGCAGCGAGTCCATCGTTGATGAGAAAGAAAACTGCAAGCACAAGCTGCAGCAATGGGTTCATGATGGCCTTTTTGCAGCTGGCCCGTCCGAGAAATCGAAAAACCGTCCACGATGGCGGGGTGTCTGCTGGCTTTCAATAGATTTTATGCTTAGCATCAGTCGGTCTCTGCGGGATGCCGACGATCCTCGCATGACCAGGGGAGCCAGTCCCCCGCGCAGTCGTTGCCGAATTCTAGGGACCGATGTATATTCCGTATCTCCATTAGTAGAGCTATCCGATGGGAGAACCACGACAATGATGGTGACGATGACTATCAGGTAGTACAGGGTTACACATCCTTGCAAGGTACTTTCAGCCCCGCTGCGTCGTTGAGTAGCTCTCGATAACTCGCGATGACACCCATGTTAGGTTACCGCCGGTAGAGGTAAGGGTGGTAAGGGTGATCTGGGTGGAGAAGACATTCCATTCGTGGAGAGAACCCCTGCAAAGGCGGAGAAGAGACTCGAATCTGGGGCAAAGCGGAGAGCTTGACGGCGTACGAAGCTCCGTTGTCGGTTCGGTTGTAACCTAGGTAATAATGCATCGTACCAGGACGACGAACGGACGGATAGGCCATGGTGAACCGTAAGATAGGTTTGCAAGGTACATGGGTCGATGGATGATGATGTCTTCAGATCGGCCGGTCGAACCAAATCTGGCCTAATCACCGGCTGGAGTGACCAATGGTGCTCTCTTTGGACCTGAACTGCCTCGGTCCTTGGTCCAGATAAAAGCAACGTGCCTGTCGATGGCAGGTGAGTTGCTGGCTGGCTGGAGGAACGGCAGCAAAGAAATGAACAGCCGTTGCGGTGTCAAGCCGGGTACATTCATGTATATGCCAGTTGACGATGACGAGTTGATGGACACTAAAGGTCACACCTGTAGTGTCTCGGTCGGGAAGAGTTACCAGGCAGGATGAACGATGTCTCATCCAGAGCCTCACTCATTGTCTGGCCTCTCAGCGGTCAGCATCCGCCATAGAGCTGCCCTTCGGCTCAAGAGGTCCTTGAACGGCCCTTGCTCGACAACGCTGCCTTGGTCCAGCACCACCACATGATCGACAAATGCCATCATCTCCTTCGCATGGGTCACGACAACGACTGTCATCTTCTGTTGCGTTCGGGTGACCAACGTCTTGATGCTTGATCGGATGATCTCCGCACTCTCGCCATCGAGAGCACTCGTCGCTTCGTCAAGGATAAGAATCCTGGGATTTCGGACTAAAGCACGCGCTATCACGATGCGTTGTGCCTGTCCACCAGACACTCCCAGGCCTCCGTCTCCGATGATGGTAGCATAGCCTTGAGGCAGCGATTGAATGAATTGATGAATTCCAGCCGATTGTGCAGCAGACTCGATCCGAGAAGCCGATATAAAGAGTGAGTCGGGTGGTAAACCATATATGATGTTCTCACGAACCGTCGTTGGTAGAAGCACAGGAGACTGGGGTACCATCGAGATAAGAGATCGTAGTGTGGTAGGATCCAGACTGCGGATATCTCGGCCAGCCAGTGTCAAGGACGGCGGACCACCTGAGGGATCTGCGGGCGAGAGGAAACCATATCGTCTGTGTTTGGAGGATAGAGGCCAAGGATGAGGGAAGCGATTGTTGATTTGCCTGACCCTGAAACACCCACAATGGCCGTGTATTTCCCGGGAGGTATAGTCAGGTTCAGTCGTCGAGTAAGAGAATGTCAAATTGATGAAATGAATTGGTCCAAACAGAACGGTTGGGTCGTCCTGATTCAGTTTGACCCCAACCACATCTTCATGGGAGACGACTGGCGTTCGCACGAGACGTAGTAGTCGTTTGGCAGTATCATGTGCAGAGCTGATTTCGGGGATATATGTCACCACGGCTGACGCATTGGCAGTACAGAACAGAAGGAGAGAAAAGACAGTCAAGATGGATTTGGCCGGCCATTCTTGATTTTTAGCGAGACGTGCTCCATACCAGAAGATCAATGGTGTGAAAAAGATGATGGCCGAGTCGGAGAGCCCAAAGAAAAGCCCACTGACTACCGCCCGTCGCTTTCCAACTGAGAAGGCCTCTGTGGTCGCATGATGGTACTTTTTGTGAAAGTATGATTCCAGAGTGAGGGCTCGAACGGTCTTGATATCTGCAAAAGTCTCTGCGTAGATATCGCCAATCCGCTCCCAGGCATCGTTCGTTCGGGCTTCCCAGCGTGAAGAGATTGACTCGAAAGACCGAGTGATGAAGTAGAGAAGAGGGGTCACTGCGAGGCTGACCAGCGTCATCTTCCAGCATGTGATGAAGGACCACAGGACTGCCGCCATCATCATCACGGCGACGACCACCAATTGGGCAGCGAAACGTCCAACAAGATCTATCATCTCTTCCGCACTGCGGTCCAAACAAGAGACAAGGATAGCTGTGCTGTTCTGCTCCTCACCGAACCAAGCTTTCGGCTGCCGTAGGACGAGTTCCATTGCGGCCATTCTGAGGTCGTCAACCCATCTTTGGCTTACACAGCCCAAGAGATAATGCATGAGGAATGATGCAATTCCATCAGCAACAGCTACCCCAAGCACCACCATGGAATACATGAGCGCCTTTTCCTGATATCCCGTCGGCAGAGAATAGGTGCCAAAGACTTGGACGAGTGCGTACGAGAATGTTGCTGGCGCTCCAGCATGACAAAGCGTTGCAATGACTCCACAAACAAGCCTGACTCTGTCGGACTGGTTCAGGACTGGCCAGACAGTTGCCAGAATCATCGAGATGGAATAACGTTTCTGCTCTTGTTCAGCTACTGCTGCCAATCTCCTGGTAGTGGCGTCCTTGAAGCTTTCATCTCTGCTGGAGAGTTCCAATATCAACGGAGGCACAGGCAGCGGCTTGCTCTGGTATGCCGGTGTGCGAGGGACCGAGAGAAATGCGGCTGCATGCGCATTGATGTGTCTGTTGGCTGGCACCGGGGGCGCATCGCTGTCGAGGGGTTCAACACGAAGCTGGTCTCCCCCGAACACATACATGGCTTTGGCCCGTGCCAGAGACTGCCGCTTGAGATCTTTCAGTGCAGCTCCTGTGGTGGCCGAGAGCCCTTTCATTAACCTTCGTGTTAACGGACCTGAAGAGATGGTGAACCGTCGAGATGAGGATGTTTCGTCTTCTGTTACGATTTCCATGGCATCGTCAATTGAGTCCCTTCTGGGAAAGCGTACGGTCGAGGAGCTGTCGGCTCCATCTGGTTTAAATGCATTCCGGCGATGTTTGAGCGGCAGATCAGTTCCAGCAGATATGCGGCCAACATCGGTATTCTGCTGAAATTGGTCGGCTCCAGCCTCGGGTCCTTGGTCGACGTTCTCGATTTCGTTCCGACGGCCATTGCGAATAACCCGCCCGTTCTCGATAACATACACCATATCTTGCTCTTGGATCTGACTCAGATCGTGGGTGATTATGATGGTTGTTTGATTTCGCCGCCAACGCCGGATCTCCCCCATAACCGCAATCCTGCTCGTGGCATCGAGCGCACTTGTGGCTTCGTCCAGGATCAAGACCGGCGTGTCCCTCAGCCGTACTCGAGCAATGGCAATGCGTTGTTTCTGCCCGCCAGACAGAGACGAGCCCCCACGACCGACTCTGGTATTTACTCCGTCGGGAAGAGCTTCTATCGTGCTCTGCAGGTTTGCCATCTTCACGCAATTGCTCACTTGCGAGTTAGCCACGAGGTGGTGGTCATGATGCCCTAAGGCTATGTTTCTGAAGATTGTCTCGCTGAACAAAGTGGTCTGCTGTTGTACCAAGCTAATGTTGTTTCTGATCCAGTTTGTCTCGATATCCCGCAAGTCAATGCCGTCAATGGATATCGTTCCACTCTGCGCCTCGTAGAACTTGAGAAGCAGCTGACCAATGGTGCTTTTCCCGGAACCACTCCTACCAACAATAAAGGTTGTTTGGCCAGCTGGAAATGAAAAGGAACAGTCATGAAGCACGAGGTGGTCTGGTCGGACAGGATAAGCAAAAGAAACCTGGAGGAGTTAAAATTGTGGCAGCACAATATTCAGGCAACATACAGCTCGCATCTCAATCGTCCCGTCACAGAACCGTGGCGGCAAGCCGTGAACTTTAGGCTCGGCAGATCGTCCAGTATCAACTTTGTTTAGAACTGCCTGCAGCGTACCGGCAGAGGCATGCGCGCGTTGAAGGACGACGATCTGTGGAAGGATATCCTCGAATGACTTTGTCGCAATCAGGCATGCCCAGAACGTTGTAACCACCTCTCCTGCTGTGGTATGTCCGGAATGAATCTGGGTTCCCCCGTACCAGAATCCTATACACACTCATGAGACACAATCTGGAGAGCAAGGACCTCTGCGTACTTGCCCTGGACGAACATGATGGTGCCAGCAAACCGAGCGAATGCGACCTGGGTCGCGCTGAAGAACGCTTGCTTCAAGGAAGATGCAGCAGCTTCTTGCACCGCTGTGCCATACTGTTGCCCTTCTTGCTTCTGAGTATTGAACAGCTTTACCGTCACGACATTGTCAAGGATGCGAATGGCCACCTTGGTTGCGTGTGTCAATCTTTCGTTGTGTCTCTCCACATGAGTCTGGGCTCGTCCGGAGAGAAGAGCAACACCCAATGCGATGACAGGAACCACAGAAAGTACAACAAGAGTCAACTTCCAGTTGGTATGAAAGGCGAGGCCAAGAGAAGACACAGCCTGGACAAGATTTAGAACCGAGAGACCAAGAGGCTGTGAAACTCCCAGCTGGAGGTCTCGAATCTGTCTGCCTTGATTAGTGGTTGAGGGAAGGGAGCGTGAAGTGTCATACGTTTGCAGCCTCGCCAGCAGTGTCCCCACTCCCATCGTACGCTCGTCATACCAGGCGAGGTCTCGATCTAACAGGGCTTGGAAAAGCTGTTCCCGCACACCTTTTGCTTGCATCTCGCCGAAGACTAGCCATGAGGTGAAAAGTCCACTCTTGAGAACAAATTTACAGAATCCAATGCCTAGCAAAGCGTAGACGCTATCCACAGTTTTGTCCATAAGGATCGGACCATCGATTTGTCCAGATGCGTAATCCGAGAATGCTTGGAAGTATCGACCGAAAACAATAGCCATCGCGGGCTGCAACAATCCCATAGCAACAGAGAGGAACACGGCGAAGGCAAGTATAGGAAGATGCGGCTTTCTGGTGAACAGGAACACCGTTCTCCAATCACTGCGGCCTGCATGGGAGGTCGGTCGGGCTTTGGACGAGTTATCACCATCATCTTGCTTCGGCTGGCTCATATCTTTAGACAGAACGTGCGTACTCGAGGCCGCATGTGAAGAGCGACCAGGATCGTCAGAAAAGCATCAAAGGAAAATTCGAATATTCAATTACCGGGTCGATTTGAACAGAGTTCCCGCTGTTCTCAGTGGTCTGCTTCATTCCCCTATCTTGACTCCCAACCTCGGTGGGCTGGCTCGCCTACCAACCTAAGATTGGACGGTTGCTTCATATTGTTCTTCTGGAATGCGGCCGAATCTCCTTTGACAATGGTGAAACCAGTCCGTGAGTCGCAACTATCCTTGAATCCGTTCTCCACTTCCAAACTCTTCGGGTGTAACTTGTACTTGACATTCTCAAATATCACGTTCCGAGGATCGGGTCGGCCTTCGCTCGGAAGACAAAGATACTCCCCTGGAGCAAAGTACAGTGTCAACATTTTCTGTGACGTGCTTTTTGTAGCGAGGCTCTAACTTGAGCTGCAAGAGCATTATTTGTTGAGTCAGACGATCTTGCCGGCCGTTTTATGACTTGTTGACGGCCTCTTTTTGAGCGTGCTCATAGATCCAGTCGTTGAGACCTGCACGATTCCTCGCAATTTCAATTGCATAGAACTGCATTCGAATGACAAAAATAGTTTCCTTCTCTCCGTACTCAGTTTTCGGACTCTTTCTCAGCATCGTGCCGAAATTGTAGTCCTCAACTTTCTTCTCGCCTTTCTCGTACACCATGGCAAATTTCCGCCACTTTTCCTTGCCTTCTTTGCTCTTCATCTGCTCTTCATCGATCTCCTCAGCCGGGTCGAAGTCTGGAAATTCTCGCTTGAAATGATCGAGAATCTCGTCATCCAGTCTAGTGAGTCGAAGTTTGGATCCCGGCAACTTTTCGAGAATTGACCAGTATATCGACATATGCTGGACCGCTCTTACGGCAAACTGCTTCTCCATGTCCTCAAAGTTGGGAGCATTTTCGGGGTCTATGTAGTTGGTGAGAGACATGATGTCGGATTCTTTATCAAGTCTGGTGGTGATGGAAACACCCAAAGTCCGATCTTGGTAGTGGTATACCGCCTAGTGTTGTTGCTGGTTTGGCACCTGCCCGAGTCTGGGATCCCAAATGTACTCTTGATGTTGTGACTCTGTAAGCCTCTTTGGATATGGATTTGGATTTGGACTCAGATGTTGCCACGCGCTGGTAGTAGGTAATCAAGATGTTGAACATCAAGGTCTTCGTTCGATCTGCTCTGGCCCTGGGAAAAGACGAGATGCTTGGCGGTGGCAGAGATAGTGGCGCTTATGATTGCACTAACTGTTTTAGCAGCTCTGTCAAAGCGGCAACTGTGGCTAATGTAGTTGGTGATCCTCGTCCCCGAATTGAACTGCTCACAATCGCCTCTTTTTCCTCGCTCGCCCTTTGCTCCAAAATACCATTGTGAAAGATGCGCAGCCTGACCGACTATCACAATACCTTAGGGCATCTATCACAGGAGTATTTCTGCAGCTTTCCAGCATGCAATATGCGACCGTTCTCACACCTCCATTGACAGACCATCGGTTACATGGACAGCCGGGCTCCGGCCCACAATAACGTTTCCCCGTATTTTTGTGCGATCTCACTGCCATGTTGTTTTCTTGCAGTAAAAGAGCATGTGAAAAGAGTCTCTGTCACCAGCCCATCATCTGTCACAGTGTCAGCATTTTATTAGTAGTGAACCAATCCTGTGGCTACCAAGACTACTTACCTGACTTGCCCTGATCTTACCTCAGCTTTTTACTGCCACTCACCACACTCACATCTGGTGCCTCCACCTCGCAGCGTTGTCTCCCGTTCTCCGATGATATTGTGCAAACGAAGAAGATTCATTGACATGGATTAAAGTACACATATACGACTAGCCATAGTAATCCGCCGCCTCTGCGCCTCGACATATGCATCTACAATCTCACCTTCCTTCAAGTTAGCAACTAGGCACATCTCGAAACACTGCTGCAGCTTGCACATTGAATCCAGACTCCGCCTCATTCTGCCTCCTGCGCTTCTGTGGCTTCAATTCTCCTCCTCCTTTCCGTCAACTCATACTTGCCCATCATGGAGATGCCTCAGATTGCTCGTCCGATACCCCGACGACCATTCGAACTGACTCCTACTTCAACCGACTCGTCGCATCCTCCATCCCCAGCGACTGAAGCCGTCAATCCGGATGGGCTCGCCAGTCCAAAGCCCGATTCCACACCCGCTCGAACCCGATCGATCCTCAACCTCACCTCTTCGACACTGCTCGGGATATATTCACCTACAGGGTACGATGAGAACCGAGAAGAGTTGTCAACGCCGTGGGGGACTGGAGCGCAAACACCAAACCAAAGGCAGAGCATAGATGACTACAGGCCTCGACAACCTTCGTCGTTGGCATGGCCCCGTGATGCGGACAAGCCACGGCTGAAACCCAAGAGAAAAGGATTCCGCGGCTTCATAATACCTCTACTCCTACAGACAGTCCTCCTGTTCGCATTTGGGATTGCCTATGGCTCCGTCGTCACGCATCTGCACAAGCGGCAGCTTATAACGCCAGTGCCTGTTCCGAACGTTGAACGCGATTCCTTGTACTACCAGCTATCTTGGGGTGTGTTTGGCATCTTGCTGGGCAATGCTCTACCGCTAGTCGACTCCTTGTGGGAGAAAGCTGGTTCTTCTGTCGTGTCTGGGGAGCAGACTACTCAAGCTACACAATTGGGGCCTGAAATAGCTGCTGCAACCGAAGGGCCGACCTCTAGCCCTTCATCTGACAGTGGGTTGGGTCCGATATGGTATTCAGCCGTGAGAAGCATTGGTGTGTTTGTCGGGATCGCCTTTGCAGTGGTAAGTCACCCACCCTCTCGTCGCAGCACCGCCCTATTGACGACTTCACGCAGCGACGGCTCCCCTGGCAATCAACTCTGCAAGTTGCCTTGACGCTGGCTTTAGCTAATCCCGTTCTATGGTACCTGATTGACCGGTCCTTATCGGGCTTTGCTTTTTCAGCCGCCGTCAGTACCATTGGAACAATGGTTCTGTTGCTCGTCGATCCGAGTTTTGTGCCGCTTCCAGCTATCCATCAGCCGACCGCGTCTCAACAGTTTGGTGTATATACGTGGTTGGCTAGCATCCTCTTCTGCACGAGCATCTGTTTTGGGGCTATTGGCAGGCGACTTCAATTGTGAAGGTGATGAGGTAGTCAAGAAAGGCCACTTCAGGTGCTATCGTTGCCAGTAAGTTATAATTCGTTCTGCTATGCCAGGTGTGGTGTGCAATGCTATAGCAATCCAAAACCTTGTGCACGTCCGATTCGGGCTGTCCATAATTTCGTAGGAGCACTGCTGCCGTGTCTGCGCCTTCAACCTCGAGTCGCTGTGGTGCGTTGTATGATTGAGAAGCAGCAATATGATGGCAGATGCATGCCACAAACAGTACTAGTAACTCGCTGTCCGCCCACTCCCTCGCCTCTTTTTCCGCCGACCATATGGGAAGAGGTCCACGCACAGGCTACGGTGGACAGTTGTCAGCGGCAGGATGGACGTCACGAGATCGAACGCAGCAATGCAAATAGGCGTATCCAAACATATGCTCGCAAGTCAGTCCGAGCAGCGGAGGTGGTTTCAGGTTTCACAGCTTGCGAGCCGGGTGTCGCAGAAAGGCCGCACAGCGGTTGCAAGGGTTGAGACAAATCTGGCGCGGGAGCATGTGTATTGACGTTGCCGGTGTTTACAATTCCTGTTTTGTAGACGTTCAGGAATCCAATCTTGGATGCCTTGCATGATCAAATTGAAGCCTGACGAATGCTACCTCTTAACATAATGGCCCAATCCAAGAAGAGCCATAGCGACATGCCCGGGTGCTCGTTGACAGCGCGCAGGATAACAGATGACCTGACCACACTCATCAACACTCAACGCGCAGATGATCAGGCGCGTCATGAGCAACCGCGCTTCGACAAGCTGATTCGTTGTCCCCTGAACATGGGACTCGATTTGATCGTGCGATAGGCGTCGGGAGGGTGTATGCTAGGCGCAGTTGGGTAAAGGCCCGTTCAGGTTTGTGGCCAAATATACCCCGTACTAGGTACTAGGAGCGAGCGTACTATGGGAATCTATGCCAAAAAATTCCGCACCAAAAAACCCTTGGGAGTCTAGGGATTCCTCAGCTTGATCCAGGCGCCTCTGCCAAGGGGGAGTGTTTGGTGTCTGTTCACGCACTGGCAGCCTGAGCGCAGTTTGTGATGATTGTCAACTTTTTTAGACACCCGCCCGCGTCTTAAAACTCCTGACCCATGTCGACGCCCTCCTCTACAACCCTTTTTTTGACCCCTCGGACATGCCTTGCGCTCTATGTCTCCTGACATTCATTTGACGCCTTAATATTCTCTCTCTCAATCATCCGCTCGGGAGCTGGCTCTTGTGCGACCATCACACTGTTGCTGCCCAACTGCTAGTCCACTCCGAGTCTAAACATCAGAGCCCGCCAATATCAGACACGCCCAAAACCAGAGGCACTTAATACGTTCACCACTCACGATCCTCCACGCAATATGGTTTCTTTCCAATGCGAGGTCAGCACCATGCGCGCGACATCTTTGTTTGAGTGGACCGCGAACTGACTGCTCGTCCTATAGGGATGCGGCGATGTTTTGACCAAGAAGAAACTCGACTCGCATCGCAACCATTGTCGGGGCGCCGTCTTTACCTGCATTGACTGCATGACCACATTCCCAGGAACGCAATACAGAACACATACAGTATGTCGATCCGCAAACGCGGGTATATGGAGACCTGCCGTTGCATCTGCAATTGCGCCCGGTTGCGGAACTTTGGGCTGACTTGAGGCCTAGTCATGTATGACAGAAGATCAGAAATACCAGGGCGCTTTATATCGCGAGAAGCCCTCCAAGGCTGCGAAGAGAAAATCGGTCTCGATCGTTGAGCCGGAAGACACCAAGGCCCTCGTTCCACGGAAAGCCTACGTCGAGGACGTTCCAGATACAGATGCTCCACCCCATGCTCCTACGCCGCCTCCTGCTGTGCCCGACTCCAATCGCGACAGTGTTTTTGATTACATGGTCGACGGGAGCGCCCCCGGGACGCCACAGATCAGGTTTTCCAAGAAGGAAAGGGAAGAGATGGCCATGAAACAGACTGCACCATCCATCTTCACTGGCAGCAGGCCATCAAGCCAGCATGGCTATCGAAATGCAGAAGAGAAAGCCAACAGTAAAGAATATGAACAGAATGGTTATACTTGGGGTGCGGAGCCCGTGAAGCCTCGAGGCGCGTTAGACATGAACAATAGTTCATTATCGCTGGAGTTCATGACCCCGGCTGCGAAAGAAACAAAATCGAGGCTCGACAAGACGGCGAGGCCGCAGGTGCATAGCCGAACCAACAGCGGAAGTGAGAAGAAACGGAAACGACCAACGGATGATCATGCACACGAGGGAGATAACCTGCTGGTCGACACCGTCAAGGCGGACACCCCGGGGATCGTCCACTCTGGACTTACGGGCGGCATCAGCCGCATGATGTCGCAAGACGAGGAGTTCCCTTTCCGACAATCTCCAGATACCGAGGATAGACGCCAACTCAATGGAAAAGACCGATCCTCTCGCCGGAGTCACAAACCCGAAGATCCCACGTCGCCTCTGAAGCGTACTCGTCATACCAAAGACGATCCCAACGGTCTGGGCATCTCTATCAAAGGCCACGCGGTCAAGGCGCTGTCTATGGTAGGAGGAGCTTTGCTTCCCGGATCCCAGACCGACAGTCAGCAAAGTCGGACACGGAGGAGAGCGAGCTCTTCCGAGCACGGCCAGAGTGTTGTTGGCGTTCGTGAGGGCGAGAAACGTGAGAGGAAGAAACACAAAGTCCACCGTCATAACGGTACAGCGTCATCCAACGTCCGCCATGAGCACCGGTCGCGTCGCCGTACGTATAGCGACGGCTCCCCTTCTCAAGGTGAAGGCACGACGCGAAAGGTCAAGGCGATCGAGTACCACCAGCAAGGAGAGTCCGGGTCCGAGTCCGACTCCGATCCTGCTCACCGCCATAGCAACGGTGGTGGAAGACGCAAAGGTCCTAATGGGACCATGGTCGTTTTCGGCGCCGAGGAGAAGGCGAAGCGCGCGTGTCGCAGTTTCCTCGCCAATGCGCCGGGGCTGGAGTCTGACAAGGGTTACTCCATTCACAAGATGCTGAAGCGTTGGCACAAGCAGAACGACGTCAGGAGTTCGACACACAAAGCAGAAGAGGAAGAGGAACTGTGGAGGAGTCTGAGGGTGAGGAGGAACGAGCGAGGCGAATATGTTGTCATCTTTTGACCTCATTCAATCCGTTCCCTCCTGCTTCTGCACTGGTGTCAAACATGCACCACGCTCAAGCATCCCAAGTCGACAAGACCCGCCCCCCTCTCTCTATCTCTCTACACATCTGTCTGCCTTCCCTAACAACAATGCTGAGCAGTCGCTTTCGTTGGCGTTGATTTCAATGGTGGTATCCTTGTACTGTGGTTTTTGGCCCGGCGACATCTGTTTGCTGAACATTGTGTTTGATCCTGGCAAGCGAGATTACTCGAGATGACAGAACCTAATGAATGTACATTTATGTGAGGATTGGCTTGGAGTTGGATTGTGATCTTGCAGAACGAGCTGGTATGGGAGGAGGATCAGGAGCGACTCAACTACTGCGGCCACTGGAGTTCTTTTGTACAGGCTTCTGGGGCGTAATGTCAGGGAGCACTCGTAGGATGCTGGTGCGAAGGCTGAGACCGTGGATCTCGTATAGATACTGCCCCTTTATAAAGGAGAGGAATGATACCCACGACAGCTTGAGTTCACCTTTTTACTACGTCCGTCCGATGGATCGAGGCACCGGGGCAGTAAGACGCTTCAATACGAGCAGATCTTGCTTTTGTGCTGACCAGGCAGCCATCCACCTCAACAGTGTTTCTATCACGGTTATATCACAGGTCGGCCTCTATGTGCCGCTGAAGGCTGCATCTCTTGTACTCCCTCTGCATTTTGTCAAGCTAGATCAAATACCTCCAATGTGCACCGACCAGGAGCAAGCCATAAGATATCTTCACCCTGTATGAGGTACACAAGGTAGGCATCAGCCTACTATTAGGTACTTGCCCCCTGGCGTCCTATACTACCGAGTTTCATCAGAACAAAGGTACCAGACACAAAATCGAAGGAGCCTGGCTCCCGGCGGGCCGTGGCAGATCCGAAGCTCCTACTAAGGCTCAGTGTCCGCACCAAATAAGTCCTTCAGCCTGACCGTGCACCCTTGTCTTCTGTCCCCTATCCTTACTACCTACATACCATTCAAGACATCGCCTTTCCCTAAATACGGCGAAGGTAGCCCGAAAAGGGAGTGACGAAGGATATCGGGCGGACTAATAGCCGAGGGGTTTGCGTAAGTGCTCCAGCAGTACTGGATAGTACCTCTGTCAACCTGTCAACAGGTCGACCGCGTCTATGCTATAGATCGAAGTCCTTGCATTGGACGATTCTGTGCAGCGTGTCCCATCGCATCCGGGGCGATTTTCGCGAGGGGACCCTCGTTGGAAGACGTTTATGTCGAGCTGACAGCGCAGTGACAGCAGTCAGGATGCAATGTTCAGGAGGATTCGTCATGGATGTAGCACGTAAAGAGAGGAAGATTCCAGCTCGAAACAGATCAACGAAACTGCAAGCTTGCGATTCCAGTTTAGCCTGACAAGCTGGAAGCCACCGGGGGTGAAAGGATTGCTGTCTGACAAGACTTGTTTCTGGGCCATATGAGGCACACGGTGGTAACGATGGTGGTCCCCTGACCTATATCTTCGCAGTCAGACCAGAATATAACCGTTATTCTACCTGCAATGTATTTTAGTTGTGGGCTAAAGTGCAATCCGTACCTTGGTGCTTAAAGGTACAGTACCTGCAGTGGTAATTTTGCACCAAGCCACTAAACTCGACCGCCTGCACTTCGCCCTTGTCCCCTGTCTTATCCCTGTACGCTCCACGCTCCCTTGCCTGGACGAGCCTTCCAGCCCTTGACGCTCCGGTGCCACTGGCGATAGCGTACCACTCCAGGCACTGACACGAAAGCCAGTCCAGCCAGCCCAGCCCGCCTAACCCGCCTAACCCGCCCAGACGCCTTCGGAATAGTCACAGGTATGCTAGTCGTCGCGCGCCGTAGTCCTTCGCTCCCTTGATTCACCTCAGCTTCACCCTTCACCCTTCACCCTTCGTAAGCTGACCTCTCCCACACTTTCTACCGATTGTTCCCTTCCCACAACCACCTTCACCTCCTCCCAGATATTTGCTATTTCCATCTTCGATCAGAGCAATGTATCTAAGAATCAGATAGCTGCTCCGTTCAGCCTCAACAGCACTGGAGTCGCTCTTGGTGCACCATGGCCAAACCTCCGCTTCGGCCCCCAGGCCGACGTGGAGGATCCAAAACAGTGCTGACCTGGGCTTTCCTCCTGCTGCTCATTGCTGCGGTTCATCCTCAATCTGTTCCTCACCACGAGTCCGTTCAGAGACTGGTGGCCTCCACCCAGAGCATCCGGCCCGATGCGAGTCGACGTCCTCAGGCTGGCCGCAGCCCAGCAGAGATACCTCTCCTCAAAAACGACATCGCCACGGTCAAGTTCAGAAGTACCGATGAAAACCCCGAAAACCATAAACTCCGTGCCTTGGCTCCAGCACACGATAGCAGTAGTGCTGTTAGAGCACCTCTTGTTCAGACGGCCGAGTCCTCGCGACTCTCAGCGCTTCCTTCAGCGCGGCTGCTGCAAGATTGGGAGGTGGAGAATATCATCATATTAGCCACCATTGATGGCACCATACATGCCTGTGACAGGAAGACTGGCAACGAGAGGTGGTCACTGGGAATACCGAATAGTCCTATGATCGAGACCATCCACCACGCCGTGAACCGAAGTGACCAGGACGCTTCCCACTACGAAGACGACTTCATCTTCATCGTGGAACCGAGCAAGGATGGCAATTTGTACATCCAGCATCGAGATCCACGAATCGGTCTACAACGACTGGGCGTCACTGTCAAGTCCCTTGCAGCCGAGACTCCGCAGTTCGTGGATGATCCCCCCCTGGTGACAATTGCTTCTCAAGAGACAACCGCATACGTGGTGGACGCTGCGACAGGAAACATTTTACAACAGTTCGACAAACACAGAGGCTTTTCCACCGACGATGAAGACCGCAGCTGCCGACGCCTCAGTGGGTTTGAGCTCGATGGCCCAGCCTGCGAATCCTTGGGGACATTGAACCTCGGACGCGTCGAATATACCGTCCAGATATCACACAAGATCACAAACCAGCCATTGTGCACCATAAAATTTGCCGAGTGGGTTCCAAATAAGGGAGACAGCGACCTGCAAAGCCAGTATATCGCACCCCTCGACAATTTCCATATCCAGAGCTACTACAACGGCCGAATCATCGGAATTGACAACAACGCGGACGCAGCCAAGGTTCATCGATTCACTCACATGTTGGACACCCCTGTTGCGCGCGTTTTCGATGTTGTCCGTCCTCTGGACAATAGAGACGCATCTCCCAAACTTGTCTTGCTGGCCCGACCGACCGATTCTCCCCTCATGTCAACCCCCCAGATCTGGCGAGATGAAACGCAAAGAGCTGAAAGGGTGTTTGTGAACAAAACCGAATCAGGGGTTTGGTACGCGCTGTCGGAGTTGTCGTACCCAGGTGTCACGAGTGGTGCGGCACCTGCAAGCTCACATTGGAATTATGACAATCATCCACTGAATTTCAAGAGCGACATGGAAGAGATTGTTGGGGTGCACGTTCTATCCACCGAACCAGACAATGCACCATTACGATTGACTATCTCTGGGCCTCCTCCGGCAACCGACTTGGCCGAGGAGGCAGCGAGGGACATCGCAACCATTGGATCCAAAATCGCGCCATCGTTGTCGCCAGTGTTGAACCATCCGCTAATGTCGGTGTTCAACCTGATCGTCATCAGTGTAATATTTCTCTTCGTGGTGGGAATACAAATGAAGCTCCCCTGGATGTTAAAGATGCAACAACATCTTCGCAAGGCTGGCTTCGAAGTCGCTGTTGAGAAGGCCGAGCCTCCTGCGTCTGTCCCAGCTGCTCCTACGCAGACGACCGGTGACCGTGAAATACCGGTTGCCGATGTTGAGCAAGCGAAAGATGAGCCGCAAATCGTCTCACAAGCATTAGAAAACGCCATTGCCACGCCCAGCAGAAGTCGTGCTGAAAGCGTTGCAGTTTCGACATCTAGTCCTGTCAAGAACGTCAAACTAAACAATGGCAACGATGAGAGCTCGGAAGGCGATTCGGAGGACGACAAGGGCAAGCAAGAGTCCAACTTGGGTGAAAATACCGAAGCCGGAGCACAGCCTCGTTTCAGACACGCCAAGCGCGGGAAGCGTGGTGGCCGGAAAAACAAAAAGGGAAAAAAGACCATGGATCCTCAGGCTATGGATGAAAAAGAAGAGCTGGTGGTAGAAGTCCCCACCAAAGATGGCATGTTGCAAGTCGGTCGACTCAGGATTGACACGAGAGAGGATAGGTGTCTGGGCCGGGGGAGCAATGGAACGGCTGTCTTCCCTGGCACGCTTGACGGCAGGGAAGTGGCCGTCAAGCGTCTGATTCGAACCTCGAACAGTTTGGCAGCGAAAGAAATCAAGCATCTCCTGTCAAGCGATGAGAATCCTCACGTCATTCGATACTTTGGTAAAGAGGAGTCGCAGCACTTCACCTACATCGCGCTGGAGCTCTTCACCACCTCTCTCGACCAGTTCATTGAGCGGCCTCTGCAATTCCCTAACCTGGTCAAGTTTCCTGAAGGGTTTGATGTCAAGGACGCTCTACGTCAGATTACCGATGGTGTTCAGCATCTTCACTCACTGAAACTCGTTCACCGGGATATCAAACCGCAGAACGTCCTTGTGAAGGCCGTAAAAAGTAACCGACCTCCTACCGGTTTGCCGAAGCTGCAATTTGTCATCTCCGATTTTGGACTGTGCAAGCCTTTAGAGGAAGGGCCTGAATCAACCTTTGCCCCCACGGCAAATCACACCGCTGCAGGGACGACAGGCTGGAGGGCGCCAGAACTCCTGGTACATTCCAGATCAACCATTACTGCCTCAAACACCACCTCGTCAACATCGAAGTCCACTACCCATTCCAGTAACGGAACAGTGATCGACCGTCCTTCCGGTCGTCGCGCCACCAAAGCCATCGACATCTTCTCCTTGGGCTGTGTCTTTTACTATGTCATGACCCAGGGTCGCCATCCCTTCGATGTCGGCGGTTCCAGTCTGGGCAGAGACTTGAACATCAAAGAAAACAAATTCAGCACCGAGGATCTGCGCCTTCACGACTACCAATATGACGCTGACGACCTTATCATGCAGATGCTCAAACATGACCCCAAGGAGCGTCCCGACACGACGGAGGTCCTGCGTCACCCTTACTTCTGGGATGTGGCGGACAAGTTGGAATTCCTCTGCGATGTGTCGGATTGCTATGAGCGGGAGAAGAACTCGATCAAGAATATCTTCGACGAGAACGCCATCCGCACGCCAGCCGAAAAGGAGGCGCTGGCAGAACTCGCCGCCCTCGAATCGCTCGCGCCCAACGTCATTGGCCCGTCGAGGGACTTTCTTCGAGCCTTGCCTAAGAGCTTCGTCAATGAGATGGGCAAACAGCGCAAATATAGCGGTTCCAAAATGATTGATCTCCTGCGTGTCATCCGGAACAAGAAGAATCATTTCCACGATCTTCCTGACGATGTCAAGGAACAAATGCTCGGCGGAAGTCCTAAGGGATACTATGAGTTCTGGGCGAAGAGGTTTCCTAGCCTGCTCATTAACTGTCATTGTCTCATATTGGAGAGGGATCTCGTTGGACGGTTTCGGATGGAGAGGTATTATGAGTGATCAACCAAATCCCTAGGTTTGGTAGCACACCTAGGCAGGGGCCAGTATCTCAATCAGCCTACGAGCAGTGCTATATCTAGATATTGCCTTCTTCGTCTGTCTGGATTATACAATCACTATACGATTTTGGCAGCATTGATTTGATTCATTTTCATCAGCTAGAGTATGGAATACTGTGCTGTTTGGTCTTCAGGGCCCATACCATGACTTGACCATGGCCGTAGTTTTCGTTCATGACGGTAGAAATCTCTCGTGCCAGATGGAAGGCATTGAGACCATTTTCTCTTTTCGCCTAGTTTTACACACAACACAAGCGTCGCTTTTCACCCGTCTCCCTTTCCCGTCGTTGCGTGCCTTGCCAGTACAACCACCAGATAGATACCTGAATGGCTGATCTAATGTTCGACCAGGAACAGCCAGACGCTCGCGCAAGGACCTCGAAGACAAGCGGCAGGACCGTCCGTTGGACAAGGCTCTCGCTTGCAGAACTAATGATGGGACCAGATGCTGTACACAATCGACCCAAGCCCTTTGAGGTTCTGTTCTAGCAACGCCTGAAGCGCAGTGTCTTGTAGAGGTCGTCGTCGAAACCCCTCATCCCTGATTTCTCCAGCGCCACCATAGTCAGGCACGGTGCACAATGAAAGGGTCGAAATGAAATGGAAGCTGGCTTATGAGGTGTTTGTTCGATGTGATACCCGGCCGCCCTGCGGTGTGGGATGCATTTCGTCTCAGTTGGCACAGATGTCGATGACGGTGCTTTGGTTGCCCCGAACAGCTGAGGAACAGGTTGATACAGCTTTACATGCGCTCCCTTCTCCGCGGGGCAGCACGAATGATGTTGTCGACTCTCAACAAGAGCTCAGCAGCCTCGCTGGCGGAACTGACGACGGCTTTCTTCAGCTTGTAGCTCTCGACGACGCCGAGCTCACGCATATCAGCGATGCCGCCGCCGGGGGTGAGCAAGTCCAGGCCACTGGTTGACATGCCGCGGTAGACCTCGCTGCGCAGTTCAGACACCAACGCGGACGAGTCCAAGCCGGCATTGTCGGCCAGGATGGTGGGGAGCTGTCGAAGAGCAGTGGCGAAAGAGTCAATGGCAATTCGCTTCTTGCCGCCGACCTTCTGGGCCAGCGAGTCGACGGCCTTGGCCATGACCATCTCGGCACAGCCGCCGCCGAGGGTGACGCGCGGGTCCTTGACAGTCTGGGACAGCACGGCCAAGGCGTCGTGCAGAGAGCGTTCGGCCTCGTCGAGCAGCTGTTCGGTGGCGCCGCGGAGGACGATGGTGCACGCCTCGCCCGCGGCCACGCCGGAGAACTTAATCAGCGTGTCCTCGCCGATGATGACCTCCTCGATCAGATCGCAGTGGCCCAGCTTGACTTGGTCCGGATGGTCAAATGTGGAGGCGATCTCGCCGCCGGTCACGAGCGCTAGACGCTCGACGCCGTCGAAGTCGGCATGCTCAATGCTCATGATGCCGGCCTCGGTGAACAGCTGTTCGGGCCAGTTGTAGATGAGCTGACGGTTGATGAAGCAGTTGATGCCGTGGGCCTTGATGCGTTCAACCTTCTGTCTCATCTTCTCGCGCTCGGCCTTTTCCAGCTCCGCCAGCTCCTTGGGCGACCCGACCTTCATGCGCGACGCCCAAATCTTGACTTTGTCCGTGTCCATGGCCGTGTTGGCGACCAGGATCTTCGCATTCTCCAGTCTCTTCGGCTGGTTCACGCCCATGCGTTTGTCCAAGATGAACCCCTCGTCCAAGTAGCTGTCGCTCAGTTTCCCGCCGGCCTTCTTGATGATCTGAATGTGGTTCAGGTCCACCGACCCCTTGAGCCGCAGCACGGCCTCACACGCCAGCTGCGCGAACTTGTCTCGGTCTTGACTGAGGACTTTGGAGGAGAGCGTCGTGCGCGCAATCGCCTGTAGATCCTGCCGGAACGCGCCGGCGTCTTTGCTGTTGTCGACCGCCGCTTTCTCCAGCGCTTGCAGTGCCGCCTGCGATGCTAATCTGTATCCCTCGATGATGGTCTGCGGGTGGATGTGTTTGTTGACCAGCTGTTCGGCTTCTCGGAGCAGTTCGGCCGCCAGAACCGTCACGGACGTCGTGCCGTCTCCGACCTCGTCGTCTTGCACTTTGGAAATGTTCACCAGCACTTTGGCCGCCGCGTTGTCCAGCGCTATACTCTTCAATATCGTCGCCCCGTCGTTCGTCACCATGATCTCGCCCGTGCTGGCGCTCTGCAGGATCTTGTCCATCCCCTTGGGGCCCAGCGTCGATTTGACCAGGTCGCCCACCGCAATGGCACCCACGAACGCTGACAGTCGTGCATTTTCGCCCTTTTCTTCTTGCACGTCGTCCGCGAAAATCTGCGTAGGGTTGTTCGACGCCATCCTTGGGTTGTGAGCCTGGCCGGGTCTGTGTCGTCTGTCCGTTGCTATCGGGTAAAGCTTTGGGGAAAAGGTGGTCAATTAACAGGCCCAAATTTACTTGTACCGCTACTAACAGAGGACACTGCGTAGTACCTTATTACACAAGTAATAATTGTATCGACTGCGGAGGAATCCAGGCGACGCACTCGCATTGCAGTGGGGAGAAGTTGTCTCTTGGCGGCTAAAGCGGCGTTAACATCCTGGCTCCGAACGGGTTGGGCTTCCGCTGCTTTAATTTAACTGCTGCTCCTGCCTGTTTTGATCGTTCGTCCTTTCTACTACCTCAAGCTTGATCTACTCAATATCACAGAGTCAACATACATCTGATGGACATCGGAAACGGCATACAAGTGCCGATATCACTACATCAACATACGCTTGGTGGTCATCGGAAAGAGACACACAAGTCCCGATACTTAAGCAAGCTCTACCCAGAGACGGTAGGCTGAGATATGAATGTTTTTGCCAGGTCACATAAAGAATCACGTCCTCGTTCTGGATGGCTACCTCGCTCTCCACGCATATCACCAAACGAGCCAGAAGGCCGCCAAACAACATGTCTCAGGATTGGACAGCTTGCTACCCTTATTAACCTGCTGGGCAGCTGAGATGCCAACACCTGGCTCATTGCATGCCGATATGGACGGGTTGCTGCCAGTGGTTACCGCCATCAGGCTCCCCGCTCAACGATACCTGTTCTGTTTCGTTTGATTAGTGGCGATGCTCAATGGTGAACATATCGGACGCAATGCATTTGACAAGGGCTGCATATCATGTACAGGTAAAGTGGTCTTCCTCACTAACTCCACAAGGCGAGCTATCGAGCGCCGTAACTGATTGCTAGCTGCCCCTGATATATGCAGCCTGCCTCCCGCTACATGTGCTGGCTATGCTGATCAGGCTGCAGCGCCGCCCGCCCTTAACAGACTGTACAAAGAGAGGAGAGGCATGATACCGGTCACCACTACCTTAGTCTCTATATCAGATACCCTTTTTTCTGCTTTTTTCTTTCTTCTTCTCACTTGATCACTCCATCCATCTGCTTTTTTTTCAGACCATCTTTTTCCATATTCTCCCTTCTATTCCGATTGAACAAGCTACATGGTTACCTACTGAATTGCAAAAAGTCGGTCGTGAACAAGTTTTGATAACCGCCATGGCACCGTGGCGCCGTGGAATGCGCAACCGCGGTTCAAGATTTGAAAGAGGCAACGGTTGGCGCGGAGGAAGGAGAGGAAGGGGGAGACCGTGCTCCAACAACGCAGAACGGTCTTCTAATGGGAATGGCGAGCGACCATCAAGGCCAGAGGACACGTACGAGCAAGAAGAAGCTAGAGCCGACTACATTGCCTGGAAAAGAATTATCAAGACTCCACCTCGACAGCACGATGAGAAGACGGTGGACCGGCTTTGGAATGGTGCTCTTCCGATTTTGAATGGCGGCGAACGAGAGTGGAAGCAGATGCTCCCAAGAGATCTGGTGCATGAAGAATCTTTTGGTCTGGAGCACGTCGGGACCTTACTGGCCATGCGGACAAGTGTAGGAGGTCCCGGTGCATTCGTTCAGCTGATTCGACCCTTTGTCCTGGTTATCACGCACTGGGCATTCTTAGATTGCCTTTCTGTCGACACTTTTGTGGGAGCATTGTACACCTTCATAGGTGGCACGAACGGGACAAGGGCGGTTCCTTTCTTCCAAAATCTCTGCTGGACGCTGGTCAGTGTACATGTCGATAAAATCTTCATGACAGCAGCCTCCACGATTGACACAACACTGGTCGCCGTTTCAACTGCCCTTCGCGAACTTTTGAGGAGGGAGCCCAGAGCGAGATTCAACGATGATCTTCCAACACTGATTGACACGTGGAAAACACCGTGCAGGTGATCACTCGAGCAGGTCAGTCTCAGAGTGCCACAATCGTGCTCAGTCAAATCAACGAGATACGAGCAATGGTGGCTCGTGCAAACGGGTTATTAGTTCCGGAGGAGGAGCAGCTGGAGGCAATATCCAAATTCACAGGTGTATCCAGTTACCCTCGCGCCTTGGTGATGCCTCGAGATCGCCACGACAACAACAAGACAGATATCACCAAGATCAAGGTCTTCCCTACTCGTGACGAAATTCTGAGCGATGAAGCAGATTTCTTGCCGTCTACCGACTTAGACTCACATCATTTTCTTGCCGACCAAGCCGAACGTCATATCGACACCCACTTCCGTCTCCTTCGTCACGACACATTTGGTGAACTGAAGGACGTCCTTGGGGGCGTGATACATGCTGTCGAGAACGACCAGAACCATCCCAGACTTGACTTTGGCGATTTCCGAGCTTACCAGTACCTTGGTGCCAACATCAGCTATATTTCCTTCGACAAGCGCCGAGGCTTGGAGATGCAGTTATCCTTTGCGCAGCCTCCCGCTTTGCGCAAGGAACGCCCCTTAGAACGACGGAAGTGGTGGGAAGCGTCCAAACGGCTTTCCGAGGGCGTCCTCCTCTCCTTCATCTCGGTCAATGAGGTTCAGCATTTGTTCTTCACCGTGAGTGAGAGAATTACAGACACAAGCAAAGCTCATAGTCTCACCCACAAAGACTATCAAGCCACTATTACTGCAAAGTTGGCGAGTCACGATCAGATGAGTGTTGAGGCCGCAACTCGATTGAGCTACAAAAAGGCGAGAGGAGTGCTGATAGAGTTCCCTGGAGTTTTGCCGGCCACCTTCACCCCAATACTTGAGAACTTGCAGGACATGCAGCGGCATAGCCGGTTGCCCTTCCGTCAGTGGATTGTTCCGGATAGGATCAGTGCCATCCAGCAAGTCAAGGATATCAGTATTCCCCCTCCGCTCTACGCGCGGCATCGTGGATTTGCTTTTGCGTTGGAGCCGATCATGAGTCGAGACAAGTTACCTGTTGACAGTATCTCTATTGACCCAGCCACCTCCGCAAACGATCCCACTCTGATCGATACGATGGAAGCTCAAACGGACCTAGATCGCGGCCAGTGTCAGGCTTTGCTTGCAGCACTAACACGAGAATTTGCGTTTATTCAGGGACCACCCGGAACTGGCAAATCCTATCTGGGCGTCCAGTTGATGAAGGTCCTGATGCACTGCAAATAGAAGGCGGATTTAGGACCCGTCGTGGTTGTGTAAGTTCATCTTCTCGCTGACCGATCATCGCTAATGACTAGCAAGCTGCTATACGAACCATGCATTGGACCAATCTCTGGAGCATTTGCACAAGATTGGCATTCGCAAAATCGTCCACATTGGAGGCCAAAGCCAATCCAGGCTGCTGGAAGACCATAACCTTCGGAAGGTTTCTCAAGCAGAACCGAAGACAAGGTCGGAGACATACCTTCTAGCCACGCAATACGAGGCCTTGGACCTCGATACAAAGAGGATTAGAGGATGTCTCGGGAGGTTGCACGGTGTGCGAAAGGATGAGAAGTGGCGAAGCCTACAGTACCATCTTCGGCAAAATTACCCTCATATTCATGCGCAATTTCGCCAGATTGACGAGAAAGGATTTGAGCTTGTCGGCCGTCATCCTTTCGATCTGTGGTTAGCAGCGGGGAAGTCGTCCATTTCATCACAGAGCACGGACGAGATCAAAGTCACGGCAAGCGAGCTTGATCATGTTCTCCAGAAGGCGAAATCAAATGTACACTCGTTGACTCAACAAGAACGAGACAGACTTGTCAGATTGTGGACTCAAGAGGCCCATGATCATGCACTAGCCGAGCTCTACGAAAAGGTCAAGGAGACCGACTCCAACCAACACCAAATAACAAGCATTCACGATGAAGTTGATCGGCGGGTCTTGCAAGAGGCAGAAGTCATCGGCATCACCACGACGGGCTTGGCCAGACGCATTTCCACACTCAAAACGTGTAAGATGCAAGGTCGTTATATGCGAAGAGGCAGGGGAGGTCATGGAGGCTCACATGATATCCGCCCTGCTTCCGACGATTGAGCATTTTATTCAGATCGGTGATCATGAACAATTACGCCCACAAATCAACAATTACAGCCTGTCTCTTGAGAGTAGGGAGGGCGCCTTGTATCAATTGGACCGCAGTCAATTCGAAAGACTTTCAGTTGGCGAGCCTGGAAGACCGAAGATGCCCACTGCTCAGCGGAACGTCCAGCGCCGAATGCGTCCTGAAATTTCGATGTTTATCCGTGAGACCATCTACCCGAAATTGGTTGATCATGCGAGCATCATTGATCTCCCGGATGTTGTGGGAATGCGGAAGAATCTCTTCTGGCTTGATCATGACAACCTTGAGACCGGTCAACACTCCGAGATGCATCATAAGTCACATTCCAATGTCTGGGAGGGGGACATGGTGCATGCCCTGGTTCGCCATATTGTCCGTCAGGGAGAGTATAGCAGCACCGACATCACCGTTTTGACCCCGTACACGGGTCAACTTCAAGCACTTCGTTCCGCATTACGAGCCGACTTCGAGATCGTGCTCAGTGACCGTGACCAAGATGTCCTGGAGAAGGATGGGTTCAACATCGCGGCCGCCAGTACTGGTAGCGAGGGGCATGTTGATCCGTCTGGCCAGAGGAAAGCAACATTGGAGAAGAAGACATTGAGCGATCTGCTTCGGGTAGCAACTGTCGACAACTTCCAGGGCGAAGAAGCCAAAGTTGTCATCGTGTCCCTGGTCCGGAGCAACAAGGAGAAAAAGGTCGGGTTTCTAAGGACCACAAATCGAATCAATGTTCTCCTCAGTCGTGCTCAACATGGCATGTATCTCATTGGCAATGCGGATACTTACTCGAACGTACCTATGTGGCAAAAGGTCATCGATATGCTTCGAGCCTCGGATTCTGTCGGTAACGACTTGGCACTTTGCTGCCCGCGACATAAGGCCACGCCTATCCAAGTGTCAGCGCCGGAAGATTTTCCCAGGCTGAGTCCTGAAGGTGGTTGCCAGTTAGCTTGCCTCTGGCGGCTTCCTGACTGCGGTCACATGTGTCAAGCCCGGTGCCATTCAGAGAGCATGCACAATGTTTTCTCATGTCCACAGCCGTGCCAGCGCCTCCACGAACCATGCAAGCATGCATGCCAAAAACAGACTTGTGGGGAAGATTGTGGGCAGTGTCATATCAAGCTAAAGGACGTTATGCTTCCCTGTGGCCACTTGAAAGACGACGTTCTCTGCTACCAAGCTCAGAATCCTTCGGCCCTCTACTGCAACGTGCCTGTCCCGAAAGTGGTTCCAGGATGCAATCATGTGTTAGAAGTGGCGTGCTCCAAAGACGTAACCTCAGACCATTACAAATGTCCCACTCCTTGCACAACAATCCTTCCTTGTGGCCATCATTGTCCGAGTTCCTGTGGAGAATGCAACACCAAGTCAGAGACTGGGCCGGTTGTTACCCGCCACAAGAAGTGCGACAAGGTGTGCGGGCGGCGGTTTGGAACCTGCAACCATACCTGTGCGAAACAATGTCACGATGGGACGGCTTGCGGCCCATGTGTTTATCCATGTGAGGTCCGATGCCAACATTCCAAATGTATGTCACGCTGCCACGAGGCGTGTGCTCCATGTGTGGAAACATGTACATGGAATTGCGAGCACCAAGGGTCCTGCACCATGCCTTGTTCTGCTCCGTGTAACAGACTACCATGCAATCAACGCTGTTCCAAAGACCTTCCCTGTGGACACCAATGTCCAGGCTCTGCGGCGAGACATGCCCCAAAGACTACTGTCAGCAATGCGGCTTGAAGCAGGATGCTCGAGTTGACCTTCTTGAGATGAAAGCCTATGCCGAAATCGACGTCAACGAAACTCCCATTGTCGTCCTCGGATGCGGCCACTTCTTCACCGCAGAAAGTCTTGATGGCGTGGTAGGAATGCACGATGTCTATGTGACCAACAACTCAGGCCAGTTCTCTGGGCTCGCCGACATTTCGGGTGCTCTAGCCATCAAAATCCCTCAATGTCCAGACTGTCAATGTCCGGTGAGACAATATGTCACACAACGATACAACCGAGTCATAAACAGAGCTGTGATTGACGAGATGTCAAAGCGGTTCTTGGTGAATGGCAAGACGGAATTGGGACGACTGGAAATCCAAGTTGGAAAACTCGAGAAAGAACTCGAGACATCGCGACCAGACATCACACATCCTATCGAATCAGCCACTGAAAAGGCTTTGATAGGACTTGCAAAGAGCAATACTGCCAACCGAATCAAGAGTCGATACGTTACAGCTCTATCATTGAACAGAAAGATCAATTCTTTCCTCCAACAAGTCGCCGACCGCCACCAACCCGCTCATAAGCTCCACGAGGCCACAATCCATGCCAGCCGGGCAAGCAGATCAAAGTCTAACCTTGAGGAGGCACCGGCTTCATTAAGGATCGACCCTGCAGCAATTCCAGTGGAGCGAGACCGGCGCATCACGCTCGGCGGACGAACACTCCAGATCGAAGTTGACTAGATTGCACATTCTGGCCACTGGTATAATTGCTCCAATGGACATCCGGTATGTATGGACTTTTTTTTTACGAAGCGTTCACTTGTCCCCCCCCCTCCCCCTCTCTCCTTACCCTCCATCTCCTTTCTCTGCTTCTTCTTTCTCTCCTTCTTCTTTCTCTCCTTCTTCTTTCTCTCCTTCTTCTTTCTCTCCTTCTTCTTTCTCTCCTTCTTCTTTCTCTCCTTCTCCTTCTCTCCTACATCAATGGTGAAAGGTTTTTGTCGCTTTACGGCGCCCCAATGATATCTCAGCACCATTCTAGCTTCCCCTATTCGTCTTTTCAGTCAGTGTTAATACCAATGTCAATGGTCATGGCTCTTTTTCTTCTTCTTCTCACCACTACCCTAGCTTGACATGCTTTGCTTTGCTTCCCCTACCATCCATCCTTCCTAAGCAACCAGCTCCCTTCTATCAAAATTGGTACAGATGTACAGACTACTAAAACACTGTTCATAATCTAGTTCGCAACCGGCGAATGCGGGATGCCAATGGAACAGGCACGCTGCCCTGAATGCGGAGCTCGTATTGGCGGAGCGCATCATCAAGCCGTCGCTGGAGTCACACGTGCTGTGGACATGGAGCGCTGAGCTGAGGTGGACGACATCAGACAGAGCTGAGCTTCCTCATGGTGGGTTGTCTCTCTAACAAATGTTTGTTGAGGTCGTGGTCCTACTTTTATCGTTTTTCTGTTCGTTCACCGGTGCCGACTACGTACGTAGTATCTCTACAAAGGAGGATGATCAAGGTGGTTGTGTACTATATGGAACACCTATCAGCCAGATAATACTTAGTGCGACTTGGTTCATTGATCGCTAGGTCGACGTCGATGGGTAAAAGATACTAATGGATAGGCAGGCAGGCAGGCAGAGAGGAAGACATGTAGAATGATGGTAGGTGGAGGTAGGTAGGTCACCTAAGATACACCTTATTATATAGCATGTATATCCGCTGTACTATGCATAGTACCTCATACCAGATCGTATGAAATGAAAGGTGGTCACAAACTGCCTGTTAGATACTAAGGTTCTGGTGTACAAGAGTACTCACTTAGGCATAGAGTTACAAGAGTATACATAGGGAAACCAAAAGGACTTGAATTGAAAAGAGCGTGTGCTGTGCAGTGGCCGGTTTGTATTTCAATCTTGGCCTGATTCATGTTCGTCACGACAGTCAACAGTTGTTCATTGAGCTCTTCTCTCCTCTCCTCCCATTATCGCATAACAACAGAAAGAGACATACATCCACACATACATACAGCCAGCCAGCCATTGATCAATCATTCCGCCCCGATTTACTTTTTTGAGGGAAAGCGCCGTCAGCCAAGCCAGTCAATTGAATCGCTTTCATTTCCATTTCCATTTTCGCTTCCGTAAGAGACAAGGGACATTTCCGCCTGCCAAAGCCATTTTTCGTCGAACATTAGAGGTCTTGACGAATCAGCCGTCATTGTTGTTATCGCACAAAGGTATTGCTACCCTGGTCTGTGCAACTGCTTTTGTTCTCAGTTGTGTACTGCGTGTCGTCTGATGAACACCGAATGAAGACACGCCAGCACCTTCTATCCGTAAGAGAAGATATTGTTCCATCCCTGTAGAATGTCGCTTGAAACTCAGGCCAGGCTAACTTCCAGCCGCTCCGAGAATGTAAGAGCACATCGATGCTGGACTATTCAGTTCAAGACGAGTCGAACCGTCCACCCAGCTGGCTTGGCTTAATTCATCCATAATTTCTCATGTCTCCTGCATTTGGAGGACCGTATTCGTAGAGGACGTGCTTCGGAAGAGTTCGATCTGGCGACTTCGCCTGTCGTGCTTAGTTATCCACCCCGATCTTGACATTCTTTTCCTCGGGAGGGATGATCTCCTCTGATTTCTTCCCTTGGAGATTGGGCAGTTCGGTGACTGCCTCTCCAATGATCTGGAGGGCGCGCTTGATCTCGTCCTCGGTAATCACCAAAGGCGGAGCGAGACGAATGATGTTTTCATGGGTAGGTTTGGCCTGTCGACCGTCAGCATTGTCATTTCCATTTTGCTTGTTTCGCACATGAGCGATCCTAAGGGGCTCGACTTACCAGTAAACCTTTCTCCTTCATCAGCATGCACAAATCCCATGCGCTGTGGCCGTTCGTTTTGGACTCGTCAATCACAATGGCATTCAGGAGACCCTTGCCGCGGATAGTCGTGATGAGCGGGGACTCGAGATCACGCAGGCCGTCGCGGAAGAGGTGGCCCAATTTCTCGGCGCGCTCGACCATGTTCTCCTCTTGGACGACCTCGAGGGCGCGGATGGCCACGGCGCAGCCAAGCGGGTTGCCGCCATACGTGGACCCATGCGTACCAGGCTCAACGGTGAGCATGACATCTTTTCGACCCAGGACACACGAGACAGGGTACATGCCTCCGGAGATGGCTTTGCCGAGAAGAACCATGTCCGGTTTGATGCCTGCCCATTCGTGGCAGAGAAGTTTGCCTGTACGGGCAATACCAGTCTGGATTTCGTCGCAGATCAAAAGGACATTGTGCTTGTCGCACAGGGCGCGGATCTCGGACAGGTAGGTATCGCTGGGAACAACAATTCCGGCTTCACCTTGAATTGGCTCAACGAGAAACCCCGCGATCTTGTCACCGTGAGATTCGAAAGCAGTGCGCACTGCTGCTACATCGTTGTAGGGGATGACTTCGCCGGTAGCTGGGGAAATGCTGCCCACACCCGGCAGGTAGGGGCCGTAGTTGTCTCGTGATTCGGCATCCGTGGACATGGAGATGGCAGAGAACTGGACACACTGTCAGAGGTGGTTCAGCCATAGGGATGTGACACTTACTGTGCGGCCGTGGAAGTTTTCCGCGACGCTGAGGACAAGGGCTTCTCCTTGAGGGATCTTCTTCGACTTGTAGCCCCACTTCCGGGCGATCTTGATGGCCGTTTCCACGGCTTCAGCACCCGTGTTCATGGGCATCACCATGTCGAAACCAAAATACTTCGTCACAAACTCTGCAAATCGCGGAAATACGTCGTTGTAGAACGCTCTTGAGCTCAGGGTCAGTGTCGATGCCTGTTCGACCAATGCCTTGACTAGTTCCGGGTGGCAATGGCCCTGATTCACGGCCGAATATGCAGACAGAAAGTCGAGGTATTGTCGACCTTCAGGGTCCCACACCGTGGTTCCGAGGGCTCGAGCAAAAACGACTGGCAAGGGATGATAGTTGTGGGCGGCATATTCATGCTCGGCGTGGATGGCTTCGTCGGACGACGAGGCATGATACCTTGATCGGTTTGCCGCGCCGGCAGGATGAAAAACTGGAGCGGTTGCTTTGAGTTGTGTCCCGGCGCTGTGACCGTTCGACTGTGTGGTCCCATTGACACCATCGCCATTCACCGCCGAAGGAGCCATGTTTGTAGTAGTAGAAGGATAGTGTACGTTTTGGTAAAACGTAGAGCGAGGCGAGTTGGATATTTGGATGTGTCGAGTTGAGGCGACGCTAATTGGCCACCAAATTGGAGTCGAAGTTCGAGTCCAACAGTCTAGTTTGAAGGATTTATGGCTTGTGTACAGATCGTCCGGCGTTCGTAAGAGAATGATAATGGGTCTTGTTTGCTTGCAATGCTGCTGAAGGATTAGAATTAATGAATTCACGACTCTGTGGTCCACATAGAAGTCATGTGCAGAGATTTTCAAGCACGCTCACACAATTGGAGTCTTGTTGCTGCTATTCCCCTAAGTGCAGGTGTATCCGTGTATCCCTAACGGCAGGAGGATGATCGCTAAGAGCAACCTTAAGCGTACCACATCAGGCCCGCATGCGGCATCAGGGGCGAGATCATAAATGGATCGGGATGTTTGCTGGGGGGCGTAACTCTGTAAGGGGGGATTCGCTAGACTCGATGTGTGTGGTCTGTGGCCCTGGAGGCGAAGGGCGGAAGAATGAATGAATGAGTTATGTTATGGGATTGCAGGCCACTGGCTGCGATAGATACAAGGAGGGGCACACTTTACAGAGTTGTTACACCGCAGCGCAGCGCAGGCTGGAGGTGAAGGGGCAGCCCACTCAACGGCAGAGTACCTGGACTTTTAGGTACCCTACCTGTACTACAGAGGATCCCTAGGACAGAACGTGTAGTACGCATAACAGCCCCCGTGCACTCGCCCTTAAGTTAGCCACCTTAGCCCGAGTCTTTACTAAGGTCGAGACCTCCATTACTAACCGCTCCAAACCCTCTCCCACCGTTGGACCGCGCTACATTGGCAGATTCATCTTCAAACTTCTTGTGCGGTTGGTCGCGGGCTCCTGGCTGGTTGTCTCGCAAGTCATACATACCCTTGATCTACTACGTAGTACCACATCCGCTACAAGGCCGCGCCCTCTCCCTAAGCCCTGCCTGCGCCCACACATCTCCAACATTGCAATCCTGTTGCATTGATCTCAATCTCACCGTCATGGCATCTCTCAAAGGCCCTGGTGCTCCTCAGAAGCACGACGGCTCCGACCTACGCATTGCGATCGTCCACGCGCGCTGGAACACCACCATGATCGACGCTCTGGTCAGCGGTGCGAAGAAGACCATGCTGGCTGCGGGCGTGAAGGAAGAGAACATCGTGATCGAGTCTGTACCGGGGTCATATGAGCTCCCCATGGCAGTCCAACGGGTCTACGCCGCATCTCAAATCCAAAGCACAGCCAGCACCGTGGCTGGCGGGATGGGCAGTCTGGCCAGCGGTATCGGTGATTTATTGGGCGGAAGCAACTCCACCACCGACTTGCAAGGAAGCCTCCAGCCTGGCCCTCCTGAGACCGAGAAGAAAGAGTCGCAAGCATCAAGACATGTCTTCGATGCGATTATCGCCATTGGAGTGTTGATCAAGGGAGAAACTATGCATTTCGAGTATATTGCAGATGCGGTCAGCCATGGCCTGATGAGGGTGCAGCTGGACAGCGGAGTCCCTGTGATCTTTGGTCTTCTCACGGTGCTGAATGAGGCTCAAGGCCTGGCGAGAGCAGGTCTGGAAGGTGGCAGCGGCAAAGAAGCCACTGGCCACAACCATGGAGAAGACTGGGGGAATGCCGCCGTGGAACTAGGAGTCAAGCGCAGAGGTTGGAGTCAAGGCAAGATTGCAGGGTCGTGATTTTGTAGGCCAGGCTTCTTCCTATCACCGTTACTCTCAGAAAGATACCGACCAAAAAAGAGTCTAGAGCCTAGGCAAGTTGGGCATTGAACTGTACGTGGCTCGGAATGAAGACAAAATTAGAACCTGTTTTGGAAAGACAGCGCCTCTTTGCCTTTGGAGACCAGGCCTTTGGACCACCTCATACGCCAATAATGCTACAATGCTGTGAAGACAGGTATCAAATCACTCCTGCATGGCATCTCCTTCTTCCTCTTCTTCTTCATCGTCGTCTCCCTCTAGACTCTTCTTGGCGGCCTTTTCGGCTTCCTCCAGCAGTTCTTGTGGAACGTGTTGATGTCGACCTTTCGTTGGGCCGTCCAGCGTCGAGATCCAGGTCATCTCCAGTTCGAATTCCTTGTCTTTGGAATCCTCATGTGCAACGTAGATGATTCTCGCAGCCTCCATAACAGCATCTTTCAGCGTCAGAGAGCAGGTCGGGGAGTCCAGATCCAGCTTTTCTAACTCGGCCTTTGCAGCTTGTCGGCCTTTGCCAGTTGCAGCACCATAGTAACCCTGGTAAGGTTAGTGAGGTTGTCGCCAAAGTTGAATGATTGCACATACCCAGTACAACCCACTAGGTTCAATCATGTAAAGACCGGGACCACCTCTTTTGACGGCTTCGTCCTCCGCTTTCCCTCCTGCGCCAGTGGATGGGCCGAATCCGACTTGTCCGTCCACGCCTAGCTCAGCTTCTGAATCCCATCCACCCAGAATAGCTGTGACTCCAAATGGTCGTACACTCGAATAGAGTGTGTATGCCTGGACATAGCCTCCCATCCTCGAAGCCAGAGCACTGACGGGGATAGGACCTTTGTATGTCTGCCGCCAGCTGCTTGCTTCGTCTCTTGCTCTGCTGATGAGATGACGGCCATCTGGTAACAATCCTGAAGTCACAACACCTGCGTGGCGATCCACCGTTGATATTCTCATGTTGGCGCTGGGCTTTAACAGCTTGGAGGATATGATCTTCTCGCAGGCAAGGACCACGCCGTGCTTCGTCCGGATTCCGATGCTGGTTCCCCCATTTTCTACTGCCTTGACCGCATATTCAACTTGGAAGTTTCGCCCATCAGGTGAGAACACAGAGTTCGAAAGATCGTAGCCTGTTCCTATCGACGTCTGTTTGGAGCCGATTCAGCAGTGCACTTGAGCAGACGAGAAGAGCAACTTACCATTGCAACGAAGGTGAACTGGAGTGATTTAGAAGGCCTGTAGGGGATTTGAGATCAACTAGAAAGGAAGTTCAGGACAACTGCAAGCGCTTCATTCAAGACAGGGCGTGGAAGATGTGTAGACCGTTAAAGCACATCAACTCGTCAACTGCAGGCGTCCAAACCGCGTAACATGGTCGATGGCCTGAAAGAGGTTTAGTCGATTTGGGGTCCTTGGCGCAGTTGAAGCTGAACTTGAAGGTCGAGTCATTCCGTCACTGTCACCATCTCACATCTCATCTGCTGTCCTATCTTTTCTTTCTGTCGACTGATTCTCTATCTCGTCGATTGACTCTTTGTCTTGCCTACGAGCCGTTTTCCAGCTTTGATATTACGCTGATCTCGGTCTTGCTCCTCCAAAAACTACAGGATCTCCCCCTTTCTGATTGTCCCTCCTCCCCCTAGAGCTCACCTCCTTACCGAGCAACAGGCCTCCCCACCCAGTTACCTGATCCGGCCGGACTACAGGCTTTCTGGACTGGATTCTCTGGACCGTTGGTACAACTCTTCCGTTCTGGAACCAGGATCTCTGGCCGTCGGGGCCACTCCGGATCCGGACACGCAGCTGGACATACCTGGAGCTTCTATAGCCTTTGTGTCGTTTAGCTAGATTAATACGAATCTGAAGCCTGAATCTCGGATTTCTGCTTCCTTATCTCTCTGGTTCTCATTGTTGCAAAAGGCTCTCTTATCTGGTGCTATTGTCGAGTTAAAGTCTGAGGTCATGGCGTCCGCCATCCACAGATGCCAGCATTGTGGCTATGAGACGGACCTCTCCAGCAATTTGGCGGTGTTTGAAGACAACCCACACTGCAGACAGGTTTGTTGAATTCCCATCCCGGTTCATGACCTTCTGATTCGCCTCTCTAGTGCGGACTATCGGCCCATGAGAGCGACATCAAGATGCAGGACGACCTCATCAACATGATGGCACGCACCCTCCAACTCGGCCCTTTCCCACACGACCAGCACGACATGTCTACGCCACCAACTCCCCAAGTTCTCCCTGAGCCAGCACCTATTACGTATATCTCGCAACATTATCACCACTCGGCACATCAGGTGCCCGCCAACGACCTTCCTGTGTCTACAATCCTCGAAAACTGCGGGATCAATGCTGCCGCGCTGTTCCCTTCACAGTTGCAGCTGTTTAAAAACGCAGAGCCGGACCAAAGATTGAGGTTGATAGAGTTGTGGCAGATCGCTCCTCCTACGTACGGGAATCAGATGCATCCTGATGACCTAGCAGATTGGCCACAATCGAGCATGGAGAAGGAAGTGGAGGCTGCAAAGTATCGTCTGGAGAGAATTGAACAAGGCAAATTCCAGACCTTTGGCCTACCAGGACACAGCGCTCGCAACAATGCAGAACCGTACATACTGCAAGGCTACAACCCGTTACCAGATGATGGTGGAAAGGAAGTGGCAGTGGAAGATGGGGCCGTCAGGACCGGGGCAGACTACAACCAATCCACTGATCCGGCGTACAAGAGCCGGGAGTGGTGGAAGTTTTCGGAGGAGGCTGAACCGATGGAGCATCAATATGGCATGCTCCAGCAGATGTACGGGTTCTTGGACTACACATCAAGCCGACCAAACGACGGCGATGCAGAAATGTCATGAGGGAAGCACGAAGGCGAAGCAAGGACGGCATAGCATAGAATGGGGATCTCATGGTGATGGTCCTCTTGATCATGGGCGTAGGATATATTATTGTTGCATTGATTGGTCTGTAGACAGAGTATAGCTTTCCTTTTGTTGGACGGGAATGATACATTCACAGCAATCAGACTTCCACCATGTTATTCAGGGCAAATATCTCTCAAAATTCCACAGTCTGATAGCCTCGAGTCGCGCGAAAGTGTCAAGCAACAGTAATAGCCGCGTCTAGATGTGGAGTAGTTGATGAGGTAGTTGATGAGGTAGTTGATGGAGATCCAGATATGCGATCGAGTCCGCCGTCAAAATCACCAACGCTAGTCATTTGTCGGCTCGTTACCCGGATTGGGTTCCAACTATCTGTATGAGGCGAACGAGACCACGAATAACTATAAGTCAACCGGCCATAACATCTCCCAACATTGAAGCACAGGTGCATTGAGATCGCCCTACGACACAGACAGAGGCTAAACTTTGAAACCATGACCTAGAGCTTGACGTGGCCGAGTCTCTTCAACAGACTTCCCTCCGCTCCCACTCGAACCCAATCTCCTGCGTCCGCGCCCGTCCGCCTCCCTTCCTTCGTCGACCGCCTCTCCTGCTTCGGGGCAGCGAACCCCCAGCATGGCTTCCATGAGCAAAAGAACACAGGCGCGTAATGAGCGGGAGTTACACGAGCTGCTTCGTCTGCCCGGAAACTCGCAATGCGCCGACTGTGGTGCGAGCAACCCAGCATGGGCGAGCTGGAATCTAGGCATTTTCCTCTGTATGCGGTGCGCCTCTCTGCACCGCAAACTGGGGACGCATATTTCCAAAGTCAAGTCTCTGAGTATGGATACCTGGACTGCAGAGCAGGTGGAGGTGGGTGCCGTGAATACCTCATCAACAAGACACAAACACTGACAGACAACAGAACATGAAACGCAATGGGAACATCGCCGTGAACAAGGTCTACAACCCCAAGAACAAGAAACCGGATATTCCACTCGATGCTGATGAGGTTGATGCGGCGATGGAGCGGTTCATACGCAAGAAGTATCAAGAAAAGAGTCTCTCGGATGGGAAGCCAGAGCCTCCACAGCGCGACGATGCAGTCCCCCAGACTTACTCGAGACCTGAGGAACGAGAACGAGACCGAGACCGAGAATCACCCCCGCCGCCTCTCCCGCCGAAGAAAGGAAGATTCTTTGGCTTTGGTCTTCGCGCAACCTCGTCCATCTCTAATCTGAAGAAGCACGACAAGAAGAAACTGCCCAGGGAGCCTCGCGTAGACGGCGCATTTCCTATCTCGTCTGATGATTACACTTCGATGTCGAGGATGGCAGATGCCCGCTTCGAGATGACAGATGCAGAGTTGCAGGACCGACTCGATGCCCTGCGAGACATGGGGTTCACGGACACTGAGCGCAACATGGACCTGCTGCGCCGACTGGGCGGCAATGTTGAGAGGACGATTGAGAGATTGGTCCAAGAAGGACCGAGTGATTCGACCAAGTCTTCGGCCGCGAGACGACCAGACCAGCGTGCAAATGGAAACTCCAGGACTGCATCTTCACGCAATCCTGGACCTTCTGCATCATCAGAGCCGTCCTATAACCCGTTCACGCAAATGACCAACCAAGAAACAGTCGGTCTGTCCCTGACCAAACCGCAACAATCTGCAAATCCTCCCGGGCAGGCATACCAAAGCAACAATCCCTTCGGTCCAGTCGCCAACAATCAACCTCAGACTGGGCTTGAACAGTCCTTCCAGTCTATGCAACTGGGGCATCCACTCTTCCCTCACAGCACAGGAGGCTATCCAAGTCAACCGGCTCCTCTACAAGATCCTCGGTCACAGTATTCTATGACACCTCCGGTTCCCTCGACACACTTCCCACAAGGCTATGTTGCTTCGCCGGCGGCGATGCCTATGAACACAAACCCGTTTTTCGAATCCTCAACTGGCGCGCCTCAGCAGTCTACGGGGAACAATCCATTCATGGCGCAAGCCGCGGCCGCTCCGACCCCTTCAGCATCCTCTATTAATCCATTCTTCAGCGCCCAGTCTTTCCAGCCCGCACAAGCAGCGCCGATGCAACAGCAGCGGCAGTTCTCCCTTCCTACTAATTTGAATCCTTTCGGCTTACCGCCGTCGCAAGCATCGTCTCAAACAACACAAAACCCAATGCCTTCACAGTTCCAGCAATATGAGCCAGCGACAAACAACCCTTTCCAGCAGCAGCAGCAGCAGCAGCAGCATCAACAACAACAATCACAACCTCAAAGCCCTCAACACCAACCACCAACCTCAAGTTTCCCCCAGTTTGGGTACGGCCAGCCTCAGACACAACCGCAGTCGCAAATGCAACCTCAACAGCAAATGCCGCAGTTCCAGCAACAGCAACAACAATTTAATCAGCAACCTCAACCCCTAACCGCCCAGCAAACCGGGCGATACGACAAGAACTCGATCCTGGCACTTTACAATTATCCTCAACTAGCGCCGAAACCGTTGGCCTCAATCCCGGAACCAGGACCGGAAGGGGACCTTGCGAGCTCGTCTCACCAACAATCACAACAACAACCGCAGCAGCAGCAATATCATCAACAACAATCGCAACACCCACAGCAGCAATATCAGCAACATCATCAACCACAGCAACAACAACAACCACAGCAGCAATATCAACAACCACAACAGCAACAGCAACTATCTCCCGCACCCTCAGGCAACATCTACAACACCACCCAACCAAACGCAATCTCCCTGACCCCAACCCGCAGCGCCACCATGCCTGCATCGATGTCCATCTCCAACATGCACTCCGCTGGCGGCGGGGGAAGCCGGAACCCCTTTCTCATGAATACGGCCAACACAGCCACAAATTCCAATCTCAATGCCAATCACAACCCTAACAACTTTCCAACTCCAGCTGAATATGGCGGATATGCTGGCGGATATGCCAGTGGTGGTGGAGGTGGGAATACCTTCACTCCGGCTTCTCCGACTAGACCGCAGGGCCAGGGTGGTATGATGGCCAGATATCGTCACGCCAGTGCGGAGAGCGTGAGTATCAGTAATCTGGACAATGGGCGGCATAGTCCTGATGCTTTTGCGAGCTTGAGCGCTCGGTCTATCAGATGAGAAGGTCAAGGCCAAGGTCAAGAGGAAGAGGAAGAGGAAGATGAGATGGACACTAGGGTATTCGGGTTTATGAGGATCATTGATTGTTGGGTCATTGAGTTTGGGTTAGATGTAAGGTATAAGATGTACGATGTGAGAGGTGGAGGCAAGACAGATGTATTTATTCTGTTCATCTGTCTGTCTGTCCGCTGGTCTGCATGTCACCAGTCGACCCAGGCGGGCCCTTTGCGAGTTAAATTGATCCATACTAGTACATGAACATTGGCGTTCGTTTGATGAGACTTTACAGATAACGAAAGAAAGGGGATAGAACCCCTTTTCGAGGTGTGGTGTTGAAGTTCATATATATTCGAGAATGGAGGAACTGTTGATGGACAAACACGATCTCGTTCTTGACTTCCTTCCTGGCAGAGAAATGAGGTTGAGGACCAGATTAGACATTCAGTAAAGGTACCAACTGTACTGTTAGGATAGTGTACCACTTCCACCATCTCAGGTACCTCAAATCAGTCTCCATGCGAGTGCTGCTGGTCCGGCTCGTCTCTGACTTTCCAGAATGGCTTCTCGACGACTCGAGTCACAGAGCTACTCTTTTTCGTTTGTGTGTTTTGCTTTTCTTGCATCTTTTGAGCCTTCTTCTCCGTTCTTTTCAGTTCCTGCTTCTTGATATTGTCCTCATCCTGACTCACACCCCGCTGTGCATGTGGGTCACGAATGGCGTCCTGAAAGGCATCTTGATCCACCAAGACCTTACTACTAGCTCTGTTCCCAGGTTCGACGCCCGTTCTGTCTCCCATATTTTGTTTGGTGTTAGGAGGAGGAGGAGGAGGATCGAGACACCAGACCACAACGTCACCCGTCCTCCGCCAGTCGTCGTGCCAATGACTATTGAAGAAGCGGCGACACTCTCCGTACCCGCTGCCGCGCAGGGCAATGGAGAGTGTCGGTTCCAGCTGGGCGAAGAAGACGAGGTATTCCGGCCAAGGACGCCGTCCTTGGCGTGTGGTCCACCAGATGTCTTCTTGCTCGTGATCTCCACGGTGGTTTTGGTGTTGGTGTTGGTTATGGGAGCGGCCGAGGCCGATAGACGGGGTTTCCGAGTTGAAGAGTACAGCGTGGTTGGAACGTCGGTTTTGGGTGCTAGCGGAGATACCGTTAGAATGGGCTTGAAGACGTGGATGTTTTGACCGGGGCGGGTCTCGTGACATGTGCTTCTTCAGCCATACGCCTGGGTCGGCGTAGAATTGGTCGGCTTCGTCGAGATAGGTTGCTCGCTCGGTCAAGGGGAGGTCCAGGGGCGGGTCGCATGTCAATGCCCAGGCGTGGATTCCTGGGGAATATGATGTTGGTGGGTATTGCAGGTGAGAGCGCCACGGGGTGGAATGGCATGGCATGAGCATGCCGATGGTCATGTTTGTGGGAGAGCCCATTCCGAGTCTAGAACCAGAGCCGGAACTAGAACCGGGTTCCGATTCAATGCCAGCTTCAGCACCCAATCCCACACCCGCCCGAAATGTCGTAGCAGTCACAGGAAGATACGTGGTCTCAAACTCATTCCGTAGATAGTGCGTCAGCTGGATGATGCCCGAATTGTGGATTTGGGTTGTATAATATGATATTGACACGTTGAGACCAACAAGTAGAACCAGCAACACTCTCCTCGCCAGGCGTCGTGATGGTCTGGACTGCTGAGCTGAGGTTCGCGAGCCAAAGAATAAAGACAACGGAAGTCCCGTCACAATATGTAGAGCGGGTAGTAGAGGGTAGATGAAGCGGACCTCTTTATGAGCGATGATAGAAAAACAGGCCGGGACAAGCAGACATATGATAGAGAGTGAGCGTAGCACTGCGTGTCCCGCCGAGGTGACCTCGCTTGTTGAAATATTCGAGTTCAGGCTGCGATAAAGCCCGACCAGGGTGAATGGCAACGCCGTCGTGAGTAGGAGAGGATAGCCTTGGGAGATGTAGTAATGCCAATCATTATTGCCGTAGAATGTTGCCAGCGACTGTACGACGTTGACACGGAGGAAATTCAACGGTGGAAACGCCCATGTATCGTAGAAGATGCGATCGACGATCGCCGAGAGAAGAAGGATCAGCCCTCCACAGAGAATGGTCTCTCTCATGAACAGTGGGCATTCCACCCAGGTAGGTCCAATTGATCTCCATCCTCGTAGAAAGGTCAGCATTGTGAGACTCGCCCATATCAGGATATTAGTAGGGCGTAGGACCGTGGCTACGGCAGCACAAAGCAAGGCACGTCTCAGTCTGGTCACTTCATCCGTCCCGTCGACATCGTCCCGGACACGTATGTTGCGAATGTCGGGTTTGTCCAGGGGTAACTGCCAATGCCATGGCCAGTTGTATAGAGCGACAATGGTCAGAGTCGTTTCCATGGAATTGGAGAACGTCCGTGTAGAGCAGAACCACTGCCACGGACTAATGACTGTGAGACAGAAAGTCGCCAGCGTCGCCGTCGAATTCGCTCCGTAGACACATGATGCAAGCTTCCAGGTGTACAAGTCACCCAGGGCGGCAAAGAAGCCTTGTAGAGCCTTGGGCGAAGCGAGGAGTAGTTCTGCCCGTGCATGAGGTTCGAGCTTGAACAACTCAGCAATTGCCTGGGCGCCACGATAACCGAAGCCAAAGATGGCCGGGTGTATGGCAGACCGTAGATGTCTGTTCCACTCCTGTTTCGCTCAATAAGCTTCCTGGCCGCGCTGTAAAGCATTGTGACTTGTATCGCACCCATGTTATCCACGCCCCGGCATCTTTCCCAAAGGCCAAACGCCATGCAGGCTCCAAGGCCTGGAAGTATTCGTCCGGCTGGAAGAAGGTCTGAACGGTCAGAGTATTCAGGAGTCGAAAGCCGATCAACCACAGGAAGATATTCTGTCGCCCGAGGGAAAGGAAAGGGGATGTTTCTGATTGAGATGGACGTGTTTCCGAAGCATTGAGGTTCGCGATGGTGCTATGCTTCAGCGCTGCGTCGGACTTGGATGGCTCTGTGTCGCCATTGTCGCCCATTGCAATAGCATTGGATCAACCAGACCTGCCCGATGGCGCAGTGTCATGAGGTTCGAGATTGTCCAGTCAACCAGGATGCGTGCTCGTTCATCGTTCAGAGCGCGTTCTACCACATTTGCACAGGATCGTGGAGATGATTTCGTCTCCGGTCTCCAACAATTTCCCCCGCGCAGCCTCGTCACATCCCACAAGGCTATTGCAGTACATTTGATGATAAGAAAGGACAAGGTTCTGAAGAGCCTTAAGACATGCAAGCACTCGTAAACAAATACTGGCTAGCAAAAGAAAGTGGCATTGCTGGTTTACAAACTGAATGGCCCTAATCCACTGTTTTCCCTTTCCCATACAATACAGCTAAAGTCCTGCCTCACGTAGGTATCGTAGCATTCAGTCACTTGCTGGACGCCTGTTTCTCCCAAACTTCCCCGCTTAGCCCATGAATGAATAACACGGCATGATAACTGCCCAGATGATCGTGTCCTTTGCTCGCTTCGTCTATTCGACAGTAACCGATTTGGCCAAGTTACGTGGGAAGTCCACGTTCAAGCCTTCAGCCACAGCAAGCCAGTAGGCGATGAGTTGCAGAGGAATGACGTTCAGCAGACCTTGCAAGCAGTCGACTGTCTTTGGAACCTCGATACGCTCCGTCTTGTCGGGTGGGAATTCGGGATCAGCTTTGTTGCAGATCACAATGGGTCGTCCGCCCCGGGCAATTACTGTAGCCATGTTAGTTTGTCAATCAGAAGGAATCGCGGGAGTACTGACCTTGTTGATACGCGTTCAGTGATTTGGGGAAAATGTCGTCTCGGGTGAGGATCATGATGATGGGCAGATTTTCATCAACCAACGCCAACACACCGTGCTTGAGTTCTCCAGACATGACCGCTTCGCAGTGCAGATACGAGATCTCTTTGATTTTCAACGCACCCTCGAGAGCAGTCGAGTACTGGCTGCCGCGGCCAAGGAGCAACAACGACTTCTGGTTCTGCAAGAATTTGGCACACATTTCCTTGATCGAGTCGTTGAGTTTGAGAATATCCCGAATTTGGTCACTGACTCTCGCCAATCCATCAATGATCTCTGCCCGACGTTGGGACTTGGACGCACGATCCTCACTCAGCGACAGAGCGAACATGATCATGGCGACAAATTGAGAGGTGTACGCTTTGGTCGAGGCAACACCAATCTCCGGTCCAGCATTGATGTGCACACCACAGTGAGTGAGCATGGAGATGGAGGAACCAACCACGTTGACGATACCGACAGTGAGTGCACCACGCTCCAAGCAGTATCGCAGTGCCAGCAGCGAGTCGGCGGTCTCGCCAGATTGTGACACAAACACGCAGGTGTCGTCACGGAAGACAGGTGCCTGTCTGTCCAGGAAGTCCGAGGCCAATTCGACAGCAATCGGAATCTCGGTCAGCTCCTCAAATGCACCCCGGACAGCCATGCACGAATGATAGCTGGTACCGCAGGCGATGAAAATGATTCTTCTGCAGCGTCGAATGGTGCTGATGTACTGCCTCAGGCCTCCCAGGGTGACTGACTTGTTGGTCACGTCCAGACGACCACGCATGGTGTTGACGACGGACTCAGGCTGCTCAAAGATTTCCTTTTGCATGAAATGGTCAAACTTGCCCTTCATGATCTCCTGGAGCTCGAGCTCGATGGTTTGGATTGCACGGACGTTGGAAGTGCCGTCATCCTTGGTCAATCGGTGGATGTTGAGCTGGCCCTCGTGGATGTGAGCAATGTCATCATCCTCCAGGTAGAGAACCTTCTTGGTGTGCTCGACAAGCGCCGATGCATCCGACGAGAGGAAGAATTCTGCTGGCTGCGGCATGCCGTCGTCAGACAAGAATGCTCGTGACTGCGATCGGTGGAGAAGCGACTTGTCAGGGGGAGCCAAGAGGCCGCCAGGAGACAGCAGACCAGCCGCCGACTTCTTCATGGCAACATTGTGGTTGGCCTTCTCCGCCGGCAAGGCGCCACCATCTTCAGAGTACTCAACGTCGACGAAATCCACCTTCATCTTCTTCGCTGTCTTGACTCCCACCACCAAGGGCGAACCTTTGCGTGCAGCAATGACCTCATGGGGATAGTGAACGGATTTCAGGAGCAGACCAAATGCACCCTGCAATTCCTTGATCACTGCCTTTCCGAGAGTGGTGAAATCAATGTCCGGGTGGGAATCGTAGAGGAATTTGGCGAGTTTAGCAATGCACTCGGTATCGGTCTCAGTCTCGAACTTGAAACCCTTTCCCTCGAGCAAGGCCCTAAGTTCTTTGTAGTTTGTGATGATGCCGTTGTGGACAACAGCGAACTCCCATTTGGGATCAGATCTGTGACCAGTCAGCCTCTTGTCCATCACTCCGCTTTGGCATGCAAACTGACCTGTGGGGATGGCAGTTGAGTCGGGAGGGTTGACCGTGGGTGGCCCAACGGGTGTGTGCAATTCCACAATGAGAGTCGAAGACCTTGGTCATGTCCACGTCCGAGCTGTCCACCAACTCGCGTAGTTTGGCCACCTTGCCCACCTCTTTGAACGCAAAGACCTCATTCTTTTTGTCACCATCGACGGCGAGACCGGCGGAGTCGTACCCTCTGTATTCGAGGCGGGAAAGACCTGAGAGGGATAACAGTGAGTTGAGAATCCCGGATCAAACCAAAGTCTTTCACATACCATTGAGCAAGGTTTCAATAATGAACCTGCGGTCCTTCTCCACCAAGTAGTTGATGTAGCCGAAAATGCCACTGGTTCATGTCAGTCAGTAGGGCCCAAGGGAATGCATGGGACAGCCACGAACCACATCTTGAGCGATGCCTAGTAACAACTCAGGAATGAGGCAGTCCGGCTGGAAGTGAAGTGAACGTAGAGCGCACGATTCAAGATTTGAGTCGAACTGTAGAAGTCGGGGGAGGCAAGTGTCGAACAAAGGGCAGCCAGGAAATGGCCGTTCAGGGAAATAAAGAAGGGAGGGATTGGCGGTTCGGTAAGAGGGTATGTAGACAGGTCAGAGCCAGTCCAACGGATGAGGAAGGAAGGAGGATTAGAAGGCAGGAGTCGTCTCAAGCTGCAGTGAGCTGAACGGTCGGTCGTGGTTGACGAACTTGGTGCAGCCTGAGGTTGTTGTATATTATTACGGGCTGAGGTTCCGAGATCTGACACTGCAGTGTTTTGTGGTGCTTTTGAGGCCAGTCTCGGACGCGGTCATCGATCAGCACCCCGTACACAGTCCAGAGTGCGTACACAAAGCGTGAATCGACAAGAGTAATGAACGCAGACTCTAGAGTGCCCCAAGCGCGCGCAGGGTCTCACTAGCCGGACCTAATAGTTAGAATTCCAGGCTTGAGAGGCCGCTATCCACAGAGTCTTAGCCCCCATACGCCACCGCAGCACAGGCCTGCAGCTCCTCCAACGCCCTTCAGCGCCCTTGCACACGAGCCCATAAGCCATTCTCGCCCCCACTAGCACGCTCTGGCCTGCACAGCAACCGCCCGTTGACGAACCTTGGCAGGCACAACACCACAGTCAACGCGATAGTCAGGAAATAGTTTTCTAGAAGACCGAAAATCCTGCCTGCCAGTTTCCAATATAACGTCAATCAGAGAGAGCCGCTCTAGATCCAATGAATGCCCTTTTGATTTTCACGGCGAACGGTGACTAATAACAGAATCTTCTCCTCATTCTCGAACGCATTCGAATCAGGGCTGCCGCCTGGTGAAACACCTCTTGTGCCACAATCGTTGGTCTTGATATTCGGGCCACCGAACAGTGATCAACGCCCACTTGGCGTCCATGACGTTCCTTCCTCATACTGCTGGTCCACCCTCCAGACCGAACTTGACAATACTATCAAAACGGTGGTGGGGACTGAAGCCGGATGGGACGTCGTAGAAAAAGTGCGCCAGTAGTGAAAGGTATCGGTCTCGACAATTATGTATCTACAATGGACAGAGCAACGTCTACGGTGTGCCAGTGCTTCATCGAATTGTCGGTGTATGGATCTCAGCCAAGAATGTCCTGTGGGATCTGACACGACATGCGGTGCAAGTGCTGTGGCTGATGCCAAAAATACCTTCTTGCCGGGAGACGTATGCTTTTGCTCCTCAGCCTCCCCCTGCCAGGATGCCAGTGTCAGCCTGCGATCATTTGCTTCGCGGCCAGCCAACCGCCTCGTTCGCGTTCTGAGACAAAGCTGTCCTAAATTGAAGCCTCGGACAGATCGTTTGCTTCCGGTTTCAGAGGTCGGTCCACTTTCCGTCTTAATAGAGTAAGGTATTTGCGGTTTAGGCCGGAAGGAACCACTGACAGCTGAGAGACGAGAAAGTTCAACCAAGTTGGACGTCTGAACTGACTTGGGAATGGAGAAGCTTGTTAGCACCTACTATGTTCGATGTTCGCCGTTCGCTGCCACAATTGGCTGCTGTACCTTAGATTGTAAGACGATTCGTATTGTAACTATCTGTATACGTCCGTCCGCACTCTATGTTCCACTCGAGGCCTTTACCATATATTGAAAGAGCTCCTGCCGTTTTGGCTCCAACCCGTCAAACATCTTCTTTGCATGGCCCACAGGCACCTGCTCCGAACCGCTGGCCAATCCAGCGTACGCCTGGACTCAATGTAAGCTTCACGTGGCCCTACCGTAGTATCAAGTGCACATACCTCATCCGTGAACTCGGCGAGGGGCATACCCCAGGACCTTCCATTTTTGATGTCCGGTTGATGCTTCTCATCATGGAGCTCAGTCTGGACCGCTGGTGGGAACACCTCCACCACCTTGACATTGGAGCTTTTTAAACTCTCCCGCAGGCAGAGGATAAATTGGTGCAGAGCGGCCTTGGTAGCACAATAGTTGGGGCAACGAAGGATGGGAACAAGTGCTAGCCCGGACGTCACGTAGACGAACGCGCTCTTGCCCTCTTTCTTCTGGAAATAGGGCAGAAATGCCTTGGTCATGGTTAATGGCGAGAGATAGTTGGTCCTGAATTCGAGCTCGAGAACGGCCATGTCGATGGATTCAGGCTCACTGAAATCCGAACGCCTTTGTACGCCAGCATTCAGAACAACGCAGTCGACATCGGGATGGGTGTCGATGATTTTGGTTGCAAACTGAGGGATCGCCTCGAGGTTTGAAACGTCGAACGACACTGCGTCGATCTTATCGCGACCGTACTCCTGCACCAACTTGTCCAGATTCTCCTTTCGCCGGCCGACGGCGATGACAAAAGAGCCATCCTCGACCAGTCTTCTCGTGAGCGCCTCACCGATACCTGCCGAGGTCAGGAAAATCTTGGGAGATAATGTGAAGGAAGCTTACCACTCGTTGCCCCCGTTACCAACACTTTCTTATATGGAAAAGGCATGTTGTCTTATATAATAATACTCAATCAGGCTGGATGGACGAAGTGAGAAACTTGATGGTGTCAAGATTGACTTGAGTCGACTAGGACTCCTCTTAACTGCTGTTGACCTGGGGTGGGTGCGTATATATCACAGTAGGTGTTCGACAACACGGTAGATGGGTGGAAATCTCGGGTCTTTCTAGTCTGTCCTCTACACAACCGTAGATCGTTGTGGTCCTAACTCCGAGTCCTGGAATCCCCGACTCGTCGCGTATCTTTCGTATGACATCACGACAGGAGTTTTGATCGAACTATTCCTGTACGAGTACGACGACCGTCGACAACCACCTGCCGAAACATGTTCGTTATTAGTAATATGTTAGCAATAAAGCACTGCAAGCATGGCCTTTCACCGCCCGACAAATGTAGTCCGGGGCATAAGTGTCCTAAAGAGGAAGATTATGTCTCCGAAGCCGGACTTAGGATTCTTTCCGCGACGAGCCAATCATGTCTGTTCCTGAGCAGACGCACTCGTAGTACGCGATCAGTCATCGTCGCCGGAGGCCATGCACGTCGAGAATGTCGAGCATCAACCTTTTCTTTCAGCGTTCAGCCTGGTTGATGGTAACATCGTCGAGGGAGCAATGCCCCCTACGTGGCAGGCTCTCTTATGAAATTCTTTCCCCAGGGCAGCTTGTATGCCGGACCTTGACCACAACTGGCTCCCAACCTAAGATACTCTCGAATTCCCGTATTGATCCAATCGCCTGCTGGCGTTACATGCGCCAAAGGCACGATACTGGTCACCCAATTCAAGCATCGGCAGTCGACACACTTGCTCGTCTCGATGTTCAACGTGGACATAGAGGCATTTGGGTTCAGTCATCTGGCACTGGATGGTACAGATCTCTCACCCATTTGCTATAGCAGGTCTTTGCAACCCCAAGGTACCCTTCCTCGTAAAGTTGTAATATGAGTTGCATGGCTTGCTATGCGGCGCGTAATATGATCAGTGTAGGGCCCAACAGCCGTGAATGAGACTGGCTGGTAGGTAATCTCTCATCCCACTACTTACAGCCTCGCAACATTCAATGTAACTTGGATGCTGCAGCACCACGGCAGTAAAGGGTCTTCCGATCGCAGCAATCAACACAAAGTACCTAGGTAGGTAAGTTTCTGGTGAGAAGAGCATTGAATTGGCAATAAAACGTCGATTTAGACAATTTGCACGTGATCCCAGGTCACGGGTAGATACTGTCCTGCCAAGGCTGCTAATCGCATCGTGGTTTGGCTTCGCTCTGCAAACGATGCTGTCAAGGCGTTCAGCACGACGACGCAGCTGTGTCCAGATCACCTTTCTATTCTCTAAATTCTTTGCTTCGGCTGGCAGTAGGGCTCAATAGGCCTTGAAGGACGCCTCGAACCCCTTTGACAACAAATATTGTCAAACGTGGTCCCGGTATTGCCAACTGCGCCCTTCCGCAAAACCCCCTTCCTACCGTCCGTTCCACCTCGACGCGTTCAATATCAGACCGCAGCGCAGTTCTACAGCAACCCCAGGGCACTTCATGGTTCGGACGTCCCGATCTATACGAAACTTTACTTAGGAGGACGTACATCGAAGATGAGCGCGTGGTTGGAGTTGTGATACAAGGATATGTCGCGCCCGCCGGGCAGTAAATTCGCTGATTTCTTCCCAAGCGCCCCGAGCGTCATCGCGACAAAATCTTCCAGATCGGCAGACACAGACAAATCTCGACTTCGGGCTGCCGAAGGACGCGTGGAAGATGCGCATGTCAAGGACAACCTTGTCCGCGTTGCACTGAACTCACCAGCAACTAGTCTACCGCACACGTCCGGGAGACAGGACAACCTGGCCAAGTTCACCAACAATTCATTGCTGCAGGAAGAAAGCGACCAATTTGCAGGCGACCTTCTCAATGGTGTCGGCTCGGCCAGCTCGTCAAGCACCGCTTCATCGGTCTTTAGTGCTTCCCTCGCCAACGCCGCCATGCCCGGTCCAAATCATCTTCAGTTCACCACTCTTACTCCCCTCACAAATTCTGACTCGCCACCAAATGGGAAGTTAATGAGTCCCACCGCAGAGTCGGCTTCTCACGTGCAGATGAACGGCAATAATGGTATATCGAATCTCCATCAAGGCTCGATGACGCCCCTTCCCACGCCCCCGGCTCACCGAAGGTTCGCGCGAGACGCCAGCTCACCTGTCAAGGGGACCAAATGCACCTACGATCCGGAATTGGACAAAACAATAAATTCCAAGGATAAAAGGAAAATCAAGGCGCAGTTTGAGGATTTTGGGGTCAAGCCTGAAGACAACTTCCAGCCACCCGATCCGCGACTAGCAGTACCCAATTATACAAAAGGTGTAATAGGCAAAGGCAAGGCGAAGTTCCGACCTGCGCCCTACAATCTGAAGTCGTGGTCCCATGATGTCGCGACTGCGGTTGCACCACCGCCCGCAACTACCGTTGTGGTCACTGGCTTCGACCCCATGGCGCCTCTTTCTCAGATCAACGCGCTGTTTTCTAGCTTTGGTGAGATTGCGGATTTGGACGACAAGACAGATCCGGTCACAGGGCGATTTCTGGGAATATGCACCATTGGATACCAGGATTGCCCATCCTTTCAAGGTGGGGGGCCGATCTCCGCCGTTCTCGCCGCGAAAACAGCATACCTTGAGGGCAAGCGCGGTCAAAGGATAGGCCTGAAGACGGTCCAAGTGGTCATGGATCGAGATGGCTCTGTTGCCGAAAAGCTGGTTGAGAAGGCGATTGCTCTACACCGCAGGGAAAGTGGGTTCACGGGTCAATCGCGGCCAGTACCATCTCCATCTCCGTCAACGCTGGTCGGGACACAATCACCTGGATTCGCGAAATCTACCGGTCCGCCGCCAACAGCGCCAAAAGGTCCGTCAGGAAAGTCGTCCATGCGGCCGCAGACCATGTATCATGCTCCATTCGTGGCGCCGATCAAACAAGAGCGGCCTGTGAAGCCTGTAGTGGCTCCAACTGTGGCTCCTGCGGGACAATCGGTCGTGGAAACCACTCCTATTGCCGGCACATTAAAAGTTCCATATGTCTTCATCGCGCATTGTTATGTGCCTGTTATGAGCACGACCATACCACACTTGAAGAAGAGGATGAGGATGTATGACTGGCGAGAGATCCGTTGTGACGAAACGGGATACTTTATCACCTTCGAACAGTCTCGAAATGGACAGCTGGAGGCAAGGAAAATGTACCACGGCTGTCACATGCAGCCCTTGTTCACTTATGTGATGAATTTGGAACTCCATCTCAATGGAAATCCTAAGGCGGTCGGCACAGCGGAAGCAGCGCCAACGGGGCCCGCGCCGGTTGATTTCGTGTATTCCAAACAGGCCTACCGGCTGAGGAAAGAGCACGACCTCGACCTGGAAGAGGAAAAGAGGCAGCGAGCCAGAGATCTGGATCCTTCCCGGGCCGTCGTCCAGCTCGTCATCCAAGAACTCCGGGATAAGCTGCTGGAAGATGTGAAATCCCGAATCGCCGCGCCGGCCTTATATGACTTCTTAGATCCCAACAACCATGTGGAACGGCGGAGGAGGTTTGGGCTCGACGACCCCGAGGGAGCGCGAGGGGGTGTGCCCACGGACGAAGGCTCTCGCACGCCAGATTCTCGTTTGGGTGTTGGGTGGCTAAATCGACGTCCCCTCGGGAGCAAGAATCTCAACATCCTCTCACTACCCAAGATCGGCAAGAGATCTGGTATGGACAAAGCCATGGTCGGCTTTCGTGACGAGAGGAGAAAGGCGCCTCCTCCGCGACCTTACGTCCGACCATTGTTCCACCAGTTGGCACAATTCCACGATGATGAGGATTCGGATGATGAACACGGGACTTCGATCACCCGTGACACCGAAGACCTGGAAAGCCGCCCAGCCAGTCGGATGAGTATGACTTCGGTATCTGACGATGACGACGAACTCTTACTACGCAAGGCAACCAAACGACGGTTCCAGGCTCGAGAGGCATCAGAGATGGGAGATGGCGTTGTCAAGGACGAGTTCGACACGGCCAAAACGACAGCTGAAGACCTCATTATTTCCAAACTTGAAAGGAATATCTACGAAATGTCACCATCCTCGCGGAAACGCAAGAGGTTGGTCAAGGAACTAGAGGCCCGGAAACGTCAAAAGGCAGATGATGAGCTCTTTGGTGTTGGTCGAGCCGGACTGGACCTCGAGGACTCGGAGGAGGTTAAGATTCAAGACAGCGAAACTCCTTTGGAGGCTACGCCGGACATCGACTCTGATGTGCCGAAGCCGGCGGCGAAGAAAGCCAAGACGAAAAGGAAAACGAAGAAACAGATTCTCGAAGAGCAAGAGGCATTCAGGCAAGCGCAAGCAGAGGCCGAAGCATCTGAAGTGGTGGATAATGTCCTTGAGTTTGCGGAGGAGGAAGAGGCCCTGGCTGAAGCCGCCGAATGGCGACCGGAGGTGGAATGGGGTGTGTCAGCAGAAGAACCTCTACCGACAGTCGAGGACGACGAGGACATCTTACCCGACATGCGAGGATGGCAAGTCAGTCTGTTCGACGACGAAGACATGCAGTTCCTGTCAACTGCCACCAAGGTCAAGATGGCCATGGATATAGGAGACTCCATGGCCTGGGCTTGGAAGCAAGAACAAATCCGCAACCTGAAGCCAGGGTCGCAACACGGTACATTACGAAGCGACCCACCTATAGAGGGGTATTATGTTCCGAACGCGACAGGATCGGCTCGCACAGAGCCCATCCGCAAGATCTTGGAGTCGGAGAAGTCGAAGTATCTGCCTCATCGCATCAAAGTGCAGAAAGCGCGGGAGAGGCGTGAAGCCGAAGCCAAGAAAGATCCGTCGGCGGCCGCCGCTAGCAAGCAAGCGGTGGAACTTCCCAAAGCATCGTCGCGAGGCAAGCGAGCCGATGACAGGCGGACGGTCAAAGATCTGGACCGACAGCGAGAGATGCTTCGAGACATCAACGACGACGCGGATGTTCTGCGCTTCAACCAGCTTCAGAAGCGTAAGAAACCGGTCAAATTCGCCCGGTCCGCCATTCACAACTGGGGCCTATACTCGTTGGAGAGAATCCAGGCCAGTGAAATGATCATCGAGTATGTGGGAGAGAAGATCCGACAGGAGATTGCCGATCTGCGCGAGATCAAATACACCGAGAGTGGCATCGGCAGCAGTTACCTCTTCCGCATTGACGAGGGCACTGTGGTCGATGCCACCAAGAAGGGAGGCATCGCCAGGTTCATCAACCACAGCTGCTCGCCCAATTGCACGGCCAAGATCATCCGAGTTGGCGGGACCAAACGAATCGTCATCTATGCTTTGAGAGACATTGAGAAAGGTAAGCATCTACTTTTTTACATCTCGTCTGGCTAAGAGAAGCACTTGCTAACATGTTGAAATTAAATTATAGACGAGGAGTTGACCTACGACTACAAATTCGAGCGCGAGTTCGACAGCGACGATCGGATTCCTTGTCTCTGCGGCTCGGCCGTCTGCAAGGGCTTCCTCAACTAGGTCAAATCTTGATGGCTGGCTGGCTGGCCGGACGGCCGAGTTCTTCGCCTTCTCTCGTTGGAACCGGTCTGGCACAGCAGATGGATGGGTTGATGGATGGATGTAACTATATGAAAAGGGAGACCAATCGGCAGATCAAGGCAATACCCCCAGCGTCAAAACTCAGGCAGGAGTAGTTTCTGGCTGTCTGTGGCACTGTCTGTGAGTGTGTGGATATGGAGAGGGCCATTCTTTCTTCGCCTTCGTTCAGCGTGTCTAAGAGCACAACAAACAACAACAATGTGATATTCAAAAGAAAGCATTCTTGCTTTGGGCTGTGGCGTTTGTTTTTGGTTCTTGGATTGATTTGTTTCTCTCGCTCCCCCCTATCGTGTTTCTCTCTTGTTTCTTATTCTTCCTGACTTCGGACAGAGTATCCTACAGGCGGTTCAATCGGAAGGCAGGCGGGCGGGCATCAGGAAGATTGACAAACATGGAACAGCATGGCATGGCATGATACGGTCTGGGCCGGGATGGCATGGGATGGCATGGGATGGGGCATCGTGTGGCATGATAAGGCACAACTTGTGTGCTTGTGATCCCTAGTGGAACTTTACAAGGATTTTGCATGACTGGAAAAGGGGGGCGGACTACAGGACCTGAGATCCACGAATTTGATTTGATACAGGTCATCCTAAATCGGAGTGGTGCAGGAAGAAGGGATATGAGTCAACCAAGCACGGTGTGTAGGAGTTGCACAATTGCGCCCTTTTGTTGTTTTGCAAAGGTAAAGGCAAGGGCAAAGGAATAAAAAAGCAGACACGAAAGAAGAAAATAAACACATTTCTTCTATCTCTTAATTGTTCTCCCTTCCTTACAACAAAGTGATAAAGAAGTAAACTTGAAAGCCGAGCGTTGACTCCCTTGGGGATGAGAGATTTGACACTTCGTGAAAGTTCGGAGACCTGCGAGGGCATGATAAGAAGAAGGAATGGCGAGACAACAGGCTCGAGTTGAACGCTGCTGACCGACCCTGGTCCATAAGCCTCGTTTTGCAAAGCAGTGGTAAGTTTCTGAAATGATCATTGTAGGTAGCGAAAGGACCTTGATGATGCCGGTGATGTGTTCTTTCTTGCTCGTGGCATGGACCAGTGAGATCTATTCTTTCTCATTCATAGCCTTGTGGCATACCCTTGTGCAATTTGGAATACCCGTGGATCGTTTTAGAGCAGACAAGACACCCTCAAGTTGATATGCTGAGTTGGATGGGCATATGATTGATTCGATTGACTGATTGATGTCCACCATCGTGGATATATTGAGTGACTTTTGGTCTCTTTGAGCTCTCATTTCTTCGAACTTGTTCGCCCTTTTCACCCTCTTCACCCTCTTCACCCTGTTCTTATCCTTCACCCTCGCTCCCTTCACCCTTTTCTTATCATTGACTTGGCGTCCTTCCAGTCTAGCAGACACCCACTGCATGCCATGGTATTCCCTCAGCCGATACATGCCTTCACAAACGAGTCCCGATCTTGAATCCGACGAATAAGACCATCGTCCACCATTTCCAGGTTGGAGCTTCTCTCAGAGCGGGCTTCGGTCGTTGCCAACGCCATTTGACGACGAGGAGAGAAGAGGAGAAGAGCTTCAGTAATGGTGGCAGACGTTCGAGGTCGACTGTGGATGTATGTCGTCGTCCCTGGACCCTGGACATAAATGAAGAACCTGTAGAACCTGGCGAGGAAACCTGGTCCTTGAGAGAACGAGTTCGTGCTTATTGGTATGATTGTTTGTCGTTGCCGCGTCCCATAGATAGACAGAGGTGGCGACATCGAAGTTAGGCAGTTGAGCGAGATCACACATTTCGAAGCCATGAGATCTTCTCCCTTCTTTTTCATACCGAATCGAAACGGGGACCAAATACACCTCTCCGTGGCCCTTCTGGCTTGATGATACTTAGATTCGGTTGTTGTTGGTGCTGATCGTCCATGGATCTGGATTCCCGACATGCGATCGCTTTTCCTCTCCTTGTCCTTCCTCATTGGCTTCCTTTCTTCTCTTTCTGTTCTGTTCTCTTTCCACTTTGTGGCCCATTCACACCAAATGCGCCGGCAACAAGAAATTCCCCACCCCTTCCTTGATGGGATACTCGAACCCGCAATTCCCACAGACCAGTTTCCCTTCCACCACGCCCGTCTCGAGCAAGAGATTGTGCAGTTTCCTCAACTCTTCATCTTTGATATCGGTTTCTGTTTCTGTTTCTGTTCGGGTTCCCTCCGTCTGCATAACCTCATCATCTTCTTCTGCTTCACCACCAGCCGTGGCTGCGGCATTCTTCTCCTTCTCTTCTTCCATAACATCCACGGGATTCCTCGCCGGTACTAGACTCTGCAATCCCAGTTCCGTGGCTGTCGTGGTCAAGGCGTCCCAGTTGACGCGCGGCAAGACATTGCGGATGAAGAGCGGGTTGTAGTCGATCTCGGTGCGTTCGAGGGTAGCGTCTTTGAAATGTAGGGGAAATGAGAGCGGTGAGGTCTTGCACGTCTTGACCGCGCAGGTGAGGAAGTTCGTTGTGAGGAGTTTCATGGTCGTTTACTGAAATCTGGGGACGGTGTTTGTGTGGGTTTCACCGAGGGAGAGTAGGGTTTGTTTCAGATGGTGGATCGCGGTCCCGCAGTCGTGGTGTGAGTATACTGACTGACTGGCTTGCTGGTGCAATGGTAGGTGGTTGAAGGTACAGTTTGTATAAATAAATAAATTTCTCGAAAGTCGAAATGTTGGAGTTTGGAGTTTTGGGGACATTTCGAGTGGGAGTACCTGATGACTAATCTATTAGTCATCCGTCCGTCGTCTTTCCCCTTGATGGTCAGCCTTGTCGTTGAGAGGTAGAACCAAGGTATCATATTCATGTTCCCACAGAATTGATATATTTGACATTACCAAACATCTAATCAGGTTGAGAATATAGTATGGAATGCAAAGCTATGGACTCTCGGTCTCGAACGGACAGAATGTTTTGCTCTTGGGCGCATCTATAGACATCATAGGGTGTCAAGATACCCCTTTTCGCTGACGCGCGATCAGGCCAAAGGATCCTTTGCTTTGCTTTTCTCAACTTGCTTCCAGCTGACAGGTCTTTATCCGACCCTTAAGATCATTTCTCGCTCCAGGTTTCGAACAATCACTCGCTAGAACATCAATCATATAAGTTATATAGGCTCATCCCTCGGCTCGATCAGAATTTCGTTAACCGCAACATGCTGAGGCTGTTTCAAAGCATAGACAATTGAATTAGCCACGTCTTCCGCATCCAAGACCTGAGCACCAGACGGCTCGCCATATTTCTTGAGCGCTTCAGCGTCCGTAGACATGCCCAGCAGATCAGTAGCGACGTTGCCCGGCTGCACACTAGTGACGCGCAGACCGGTGCCGGCAGTCTCCAGACGCAGACTCTGTAAAGTCGCTTCAACGAAGAACTTGCTGGCAGAGTAGACGCCCAGGCCGGGGAAGACTTTGCGGCCGGCGTCGGACGAGATGGCCACGATATGTCCACTTCCACGCGACAGCATGGACGGCACGGTGGCAGAGAGACAGTTGAGGAGACCCTTGCAGTTGACGTCAACGGTGCGTTCCCACTGGTCGACCTGCACGTTGGCCATCATGGTGAAATACATGACGCCGGCGCAGGACACGAGAATGTCCACGGGGCCCAGCTCGTCGGTTGCGGCACTTAGAAGGGATTCGACTTGTTTCCGGTCCGTCACGTCCGTCTGGCGCACTATCACCTTGCCTTCGCGCACCACCAGGCGACGCTTGACGGCTTCGAGCGCATCGAGACGCCGCGCCGCCAGAGCGACGTGACACCCTTCCCGTGCGAGAGCAGTCGCTACGGCGGCGCCGATGCCTGACGACGCACCCGTCACCACGGCCACGCGGCCGCTCAGCGGGCCTCTGCGGATCGGCTGTGCAGAGCCGCCCGGGGAATGGTGGCGCGAGGGAGGCCGCGGGAGCCAGCCTCGGGCGAACCAATGGCGAGTATAGGTTTCCAGCAGCACACTGTCGACCTTGGGTCGTTCGACGACGGCCCGGAAAGGTCGGGTTGCCGCGTTGTTCAGCACGACAATGCCCCTGAGGAAATCGACTGTCGGCATGCCGCTGCGGAGGATGTCGACTGTGAACGCGCCGTCACCGCCTTTGACGGAACTCCTCTTCTCGTTCCACAAGGCGACCCATTTATCGAAGTCGAGCGGTTTCGTTGGATATCCTAGCTGCTCGAGATCCTCGAAGACCTTGCGACAGTCGACCGGGTCGGGATCGCCAAGGTGGAAAACCACTTGTTTCGCGTGCGTCTGGTTGGCCAGGTGCACGATGGCTTTGCTGACAAAGTCGACCGGCGTCATCTCAGCACGCCAGCCCTCGACATCTGGGGCGTAGCCGAGATGAATTGACTCCACGATCAACGCGGACAGCAGATCCCATGCGTTCGCTGAACCGGTCGTGCTGTGGCCGCTGATGGTGCCTGCTCGGTGGATTTTCACGGGTAATCCACGCCGCCCGGCCTCGAGCACCAGCTGCTCAGCCACCCATTTTGTCTGGCCGTAGCCATCATGTAACTTCTCGGGCACTTCTTCCACGGCAAGCATGGCATCTTCCGGCCAGCCCTCTTGTGATGGTGGCAGCACGCCGTTGGTGGATACGTACTGGACTGTGGCGCCGCCGCGGCCTGCTAGACGCAAGATCTCGCGTGTACCGCCGACATTGGCCCCTCGTAGGGCGGCATAGGGATAGACGAGGTTGACGGTAGCGCCCGCGTGGACGATGACCTGCACACGAGAGGCCAGTTCGTCAAACGCTTCGGGCGTGAGACCCAGCCGTTTCCGGGATAAGTTGCCAGGTAGGATTTCGACCCGCTCCATGATGGAGTCCCGCCATAGTCCCAAGTCCAGTAAATTCCTCCTGATCCTTGCTATGCCGCCTGGTCGGTCTTCTTCTGAGGGGTCACCGAATCTGACGAGGCAGATGATCTGGGCTGAGGTGCTTTCCAATAGGTCGTTGAGTAGAAAGGCCCCTAAGAAGCCAGTCACACCCGTCAGGAGCACGGTGTTGACATCTTTGAGTGCGCATATCGTGGCATTGGATGGACGGATGTCTTCATCCAGGATAGAATCCTTTCGCAACACGGCTGGCAGATCCGCCTGCACTTCTGCGGTGTGACCATCTCTCACGGCACGGACTGTTTCTAGATGGCCGTTGAGAGTGGGAGGGTCGACTAGTCGAGCGAGGGGGATGCGAAAGCCGAAGGTTCTTGACAGTCTGGAGGCCAGATCCGCAAGAGACAGGGAGTGACCACCGAGATCGAAGAAGTTGTGTTCCGGCGTGATTACATCCCGTGACGTCTTCAGGGTCGCCGCCCAAATCTCGGCGATTGCATCAATCGTAATCGGGTCTTGCTCGACTTTGTGGCCGTTGGTGACGACCTTTTTAGGTGTCGGCGGAGGTGGGAGATGCTTGAGATCGACTTTGCCGGACACTTGATGAGTAGGTAGTTCGTCGAGCTCTACCCACAGAGCTGGGATCATGTAGTGGGCTAGATGGGCCGACAATGTCCGTCGTGCCGCTGGACTGTATCCGGAATCATCAATCTCCACAATCGGGCGATCCGGGGAGGAGCTCTCCTTGTCCCGGACAATGTATGCCACTAGTTGCCGCTCGAGGCCTTCCCCATGGGCCACCACAGCGCAGTGCCGGACGGCCAGATGCTTAACAATGGCATTTTCGACTTTGCCAGGTACAACGGAGTAGCCTCGGAGCTTGATCATGCCTGCAACGCGTCCTGTGATCTCGAGAAGTCCTGAAGGCAGCAATCGCGCCAGATCTCCGGTCTTGTACATGCGGGCTCCTGGGGTGGGATCAAATGGATCCGGCGTAAATGCTTTGGCGGTGGTTTCAGGAAGGTTAAGATAGCCACGAGCCAGCATAGAGCCGCCGATGAAGAGCTCTCCATTGGCGCCAGATTCCACTTTTTGCCCACCTTCATCAAGGATGTAGGTATGTTTGAGGTCCATTGGCGGGCCGACAGGACAGTAGACGGACTCGTGTGTCAGCATTTCCGCAATGTCGCCGCATGCAATCTCGTGGGTCTCACAAGCGCTGTAGCAATTGAACAAGCGCACATTGGGTAGTGCCTTCAGAGCTCGACGGGCCAGGTCTGCGGTGACGACCTCGCCGTTGAGCCACAGGGTGCGCAGATCTGAGAGTCGAGACCCCAGGTCTGAGTGACGGGATAGGACCGTGGCAAGAAGCGTGGGTGTCATGAGGGTTTCAGTGATCTGCTTGGCAGAGAGCAAGTCCACGAGTGCGGCCGGGTCATAGCTGGCCTCATCGGAAACGGCATACACCGTGGCTCCTCGTAGGAGCGGACGAATCATTTCCCAGATGAAGAAGACGTTACAGGCCACGCGGTCTCCGGGGTGGACGTCACGCACGCCAAATCGCAGATTGTATGAGAGCACAGGGGCCCTGTGAGGATTGGCTATCCCCTTGGGTTTGCCCGTCGTGCCTGAAGAGTAGGATACAAAGGCCAAACGCTCGAGGTCATCTTCTGCAGGTAGTGGCGGGAGCTCGCTGTCGGCGTGTCCATCCCCATTCACCGTGTCTTCCTGGTTCGAGTCTTCGTCAAGAGTAATCAGTGGTATACCCTCCTTGATCTTGCCGAGCTCGGCCCGATACGTAACGACAACTGCTGGACTGGCATCTTCAATCACGTCGGCCAGTAGCCCTGGCGGATATGCCATCTCGAGCACCAAGAAGGCGCCTCCGGCCCGCAACGCCGCCAGGGAGGCTATCACATAGTCGGCGCTGCGAGGGAGCAACACGCCCACCAGACTGTCTCTTCCAACACCATGGAGCCTTAGTCTTTGCGTGAGAGCATCGACTGAGGCGTCAAGCTCGGCGTATGTGTAACTGGTCTTGTCGTCCTCTAAGGCAACGGCGTCCGGCGTTCTCTGAACTTGGTCCCGAAAGAGGGCAGCCAAGTCTTTGGAGGTGTCGATGATGCCCATGACTTCTTTTTTCACTCTTCAACAAACATGGACTTCTGTATCTTCGATTCTGGTGTCGCTGTATCTCCCCGCGTTGCTTAACGACAAACTTTAGAAGTCGTTCTTCTCTGCGTCAGAGCAATGGCTCTGAGAAGGCAAGAATATATATGTTATGTAGGGGATTTTAATCTCCTGTTCTGACTGTTGCAGTTTTCATAAAACCTAACAGATCTATAGTCTTTCTGGGGGTCGTATGAAGTGAGAAGCGAATCTCGATCGAGTTCCCCAGATCAATGAACACGCTTTGTTTCTGTTGAGGTTTCAATATCGAATTTCTTCGTCATTCTCGACCAATGAAAGGAGAGGATACAACAACGTCATCAGCCACAAAATCAAGTTCTCCACCGTGGCACAGCAGACAGCCACGTGCAATTGATCTGATTCGGCAGCCTTGTAGCAGACCACCGCACGTGACCTGCATCTGCGCTCACAGCCTTGTCCCGCAATCTGCGTCCTGGCCACCGGCTCCTACAGATGGAAGCCAATCCTTGAAGGCGAGGCAGTCGGCTCCAGTTGAATATGACCAGATAGAGAGAAGACTGAAGTCCTTGAAATCTGGTGGATGGGAAATAGTTGAGACCGAACTTGCCAACCAACTACGGCTAAATGCTGACTTTGTAGGTCTACAATAATCTCTGGTAGGAAAATACATCACAAAAAGTCTTTGCCACAGAAATGGCTGAACAAACCACGCCAACACATCTTCAACCAGCAAAAATACAAAAATAAATTCTCCAAAGAGAATAGTCCCTATGGGTTTCGAACCCATGACCTTCTCCGAAATTTCACATTGTAAAGGAGATGTGATACCACTACACCAAAGGACTTGATTTGTGCGACATATCAGAGCATAATTTTGCTATCTTTGGTATAAGTAGCTATCTCCACTGTTGCCGTAATAGGCTAGACATCGTTCATCTCCGGGGGCCGTAGAGTCAAGTTGACCCTCCATAACATGTAAGAAGAATATCAGCCTTCCTGGGTATCAAGTGCCGACGATGATCCGTGGGACATCCGCAAGTTAAGCTGGTATCAAGAACGTCTGTTCGGTGAGGTGCTCTTTGGGGATCCATCATGTGCGCATCGCCTCTGTGTGAATGGATTCGCTGAACGCCAGAACCCCCAAGCGTGATAGACGGCGATACGAGTCAAGATGCGGCAGGTTTGATGGACCACCAAACGACCACATTACTCCTGGCTAAATGTGAAAGTTTCCCAAGGGATGGCGGACCGATTTCAATCTCGAAATTGTGCCGTCCTCCAGCCCTATGTTCTTGCCGACAAGGCTGACATAGTCAGGGGTTGGACATGGACATGGGCAGTTTGCGCCTCATTTCTGTAAAATCGGCGCCGTTGCTGATCAATAACCAAACTTGATTGATACGTTTAGCTTCCAACATCTGCCTAGCTATCTCCGTCTGGCAGTGATGGGTCTGTGGCTGCGCCCTTTGCTGGCGGAAGCGACTTTCCCGGGGTTCTGTTCTTTGAGCTTCCTTCGGAAGTCCCGACAATCAAGAAAAATAACAGGAGATATCGGATATTAGCGAGAGCCACCACCGCATCCTCCTCGCATCCTGCTCCAATATCTCGAAGCTATCTTAAGAAACGCATCAGTCTTGGTATGCAGACTCTTCGTGGGGTCCGGTCGCATCTGCAATGTCGACTCAAAAGCGTGGCGGAACATCCACGTCTGCTCCCGGTGCACAGGAGCCGCACGGCAGCTGGCCTCGCTGGTTCCTCCTTTCCCTGATAACAGCGACCGTCGCTCTGGCTTTGGCGGGTGGAAACACAGTGCTTGACCATGGCGGACCAAGTCGATTCGTGATGTCCTATGTCCCACCATCATTGCTGTCCTTGGAGCAAAGAGTCGACCGCATCTTGTCTCGGACACCGTTGCTGGGTGAGTGTTGTCCAACCTCCACACGCCTTTTGCCGCTATCTGAGAAGGATTGCCTCACACTCTTACCAATATCTTGTTTGCCTCTTGCACACAGGGGGTTGCCATGCTGATATTACAATCTGTAGATGGACATGATGACTTGGCTGAGCAAGTGCGTGCCGAATTCCAGAATCAGATCTATACACCCGAGTTTCGAGCCAAGTTCGAACAAGGGTCGATGCCAGGCCATTTCGATCTCCCCCGTTTGAAGAAGGGCCGGCAGGGTGGCCTGTTCTGGAGCGCGTGGGTTGATTGTCCTGTTGACAAGTACGACTTTTCGAACGAGAATTACGCCCCTGGTGAGCTCTGCCGCTTCTATGTCTTGTATCTTTTCTTCAGGTCTGACTTCTCTTCCTGGTCTCTAGTCGTCATGAAAGGGTTGGCACAGGTTGATGTGATTCATCGACTACAGTCAGCTCACTCAGACATCTTTTCTCCTCCGACATTGGATACCACTGCCGCGGTGGCAGCGTTCCGTCGTCATGGAAAGCTGTTATCGCCGATCGGTGTGGAAGGTCTGCATATGATCGGTCGCAACGCCTCGCTTCTGAGGCTGTATCACTCTCTCGGCGCCCGATATATGACTCTAACCTGGAACTGTCATAACGCTTTTGCCGATGCCGCCCAGGTCACGGTCAACCTCGATGATTCACTTGCATTGGATGCCGCCAGACCGGCCAAGCCGCATTGGGGAGGTTTGAGCCCGCTGGGGAGCAAATTGATGAACGAGATGAATCGTCTAGGGATCATGGTAAGCTAATGAAAAGGACGAGCACTTCCCTATTAGAGCCACACCGTCCTGAAGAAATGCATGTGTATGCTTCTCCATGCTAACTTCCCCTTTTTTCTTTCAAATACAGATCGACCTCTCCCATACACACCCGGTGACCATGCACGACGTCCTGGCTGGCAATCTTACGAAATCATATGCCGGGAGTCGAGCGCCCGTTATCTTCTCCCATTCATCGGCTCACGCTCTGTGTCCGCATCCACGAAATGTTCCCGACAACATCTTACCGCTGGTGAAGCAGACGAACTCGGTGGTTATGGTTACGTTCGTGCCAGAGTTTGTTTCCTGCGTCAATTCTTCAAACCCAGACGTTCTGCCGACCTTTTATCCAGCAAATTCTACTCTCGGGTTTGTGGCAGATCATATCATGTATATCGGCCAGAGGATCGGGTTCGAACACGTGGGCATTGGGAGTGACTTTGATGGAACCCCGGAGACACCCAGAGGTTTGGAGGATGTGAGTAAGTTCCCAGATCTCGTGGCGGAGTTGTTGAACAGGGGCTTGACCGATGATCAAGTTGAGGGGATTGTTGGGGGGAATGTCCTACGTGTTTGGAAGAAGGTTGAGGATGTCAGTCGTGAGTTGCAGGCGAACGGTGAGGTTCCGATGGAGGATGAAATTTAAGGTGCTGGAATATCAGACAATGTCAAACGCTATACATCGGAAGGAGATATGGCATCCGAGGTATGGTGCAAGACGCAACAGGGATTGCCAGGTGCATGTTCCTTGTATGGATATAAGACATGTGTGACCGCAGTTGACAGTTCGAATGGAAGCACATGGCTTCTTTGGGGTCATCCTCCCTTATGCATCTCCCCGTGTAGGCCAGCAGTATCAAAGAGCTTCTTCCCAACAGGGAGGGGGCTGTTCCAATGTGGTCGAAGTTCGTAGGACAAGTCGTTCTGGTCGAGTCTGGATTTTGCAAGTAAGTCGAAGTACGGCCGCCGGCTCTCCTGGTACCTATTTATGGGTGAGAATCAGAAACAACGTTGAGCAACACTGCGCCATCTGGCAATTCTGTCGCTCTCGAAACTCGGAGTATCTGTTGGATCCGGCAAAATCGCACGAGCTTTGCAAACAAAAGAACTGACAGAGACCGCAATTGACATAAAAATCATGACGCCCTTGCTTTTCTGATTTCAATGGTTGGTATTTGTTTCTGGCGCGGCTTCATGCCGGCGGCACATCCTCTAACTCTGGTCTGTGCTTCATGACGCCAGGATATCTGCCCATAAAACCATGCCGTGGGACAGTATGCGCATGTCCTCTTTTTGCTCAATCCGAACCACTAGCAATGTCCACTCGCCTTTCCACCCTGCAATGCTTCGACACAGCTCAACTACCTTAGAATTTCTTGAAAGACTTGACGGCCTTGCCAGTTCGGGGCAGCACACGGAGAACATTGAATCGGACCTAAACAGACTGATCAGCACACTGTCTGGAGCGCAGAAGCCGGCAGTGCTGTGGAAATGTCGGAGAGGGAATATCTTACAGTCTTGCTGAGAGGTCGGCATTGACCAACAGTGACGGTATCACCTTCCTCAACACGGAAAGCAGGGGAAACGTGGGCGGCCAGGTTCGTGTGTCTCTTCTCGTATCTGGCGTACTTGGGGACGAAGTGGAGGTATTCTCGGCGGATGATCAAGGTTCGGTGCATCTTCGTGGAAACGACGGTGCCGGTGAGGATACGGCCTCGAATAGAAACCATGCCGGTGAATGGGCATTTCTTGTCTGTAGAAAAGCAAGTCGCACAGGTTAGACATAGTTCTCATTCCATAACGAACCTTCCAGCATATTTGAAGCAGCGAAAAATGCTTTTCAATTCTCCACGACGGCATTGCTGTTCGAGAAGTGATCCCCAGAGTTCTACTGACCAATGTAGTGTCCTTCAATGGCCGTCTTGGGCGTTCTGAAACCCAGACCGACATCTTTGTACCATCTTCGTCCACCCTTGCCTGCGCTCCTGCTCTTCGCGGCCTTGGATTTGTGGTTGAGGAAGATGTGCGGCTGCTTCTGGTACGCGCGCTCGGACTGGACGGTCAACTCGGTCGCCATGTTTGCGGTGGTTGACAAGCGGTGGGCGAAAGGGGAGTATTTGTCGTCGTCGGCGTGGTCGTGAAACTTCAACTGCGAAATGTGGCCGGGAGGTTTTCCAAAAGTTGAGCCCGCTGTGCGTAGCATTCTTGGCGGGCTGGTGGCACTAGTCTCGAAAGAGGTGGGGGAGGCTGCACACGTGATCTCGAGCTCTTCTCGTGTTTATGCTTTCCCCTTCGGGATTAGTGTGTCACGGTGGACCGCAATGCCAATGGGACTCGCTCGTTTTCCATGGTGGGACGCGGATCTGGTCAGGTCGTTGTTCGCTATAGTAGAATCTATCATTCTTACCATGCAACACTTCTAGACATACAGCAAAACCCAGATCTTGTGGATCTGGTAGCGCATAGCCATGGCTGATTCCGCTACTGATCGCAAGGCTCCCAGGCCAAAGGCGCGCCAGTCAATTGCGCATGTGCCGTCGTCCAAAATCTCGGCCTTGAAAGACAACATCACGACAGATATTGCTGCGCTACAAGCACAGAACAATGTCGCGCAAGTGATGAAAAAGAAGTCGCGTGGCAAGAGTCTTGGGCCAGGTGGCCTTGAGGCGTTGACAGAGTCTACGGGAAACACTACAAAGGTGAGCGCAACATGCATCGTCGCGAAGGGGCTTGTTGTTGTTGTTAACTATCCATAGACCACAGCTCCTTTCCAGATCAAGTCAATCCTCAAACCTACAGTACCTCTTACACCGCCTAAAGCAATTCCCACGTTCGACGAATTGCGCAAGCGAAGCACAGGGAAGGGTCGATCACCGAGCAGAAATGGCGGCGAAGACCTCCTCATTGATTTCTCGACACCAGGACCTAGCACGCAAGATGCAGTTGAAACCTCACTCACTGGCGAGGACAAGATCGCGGATCCTTTCAGTCCAATTAGGCGACGCATGCCTAGTAGATCGGACGCTGGAAGTGCGGATAATCTCGAGCGACAGCAGGAGGAGGAGCTCAAACGACAGGCTGAAAAACAAGCAATATTAGAGCGCAGAGCTGCAAGACGGAAATCGCTGGCAAACAGGAGAGTTTCTTTTGCCCCGGAGGCAACTTTGCATACGTGGAGTGTTATGGAGCTCGCAGAAGACTCTACCACAAGTTCTGCGACCAATTCTACGAGAAGACAATCGTCAATGACAGCAGCTCAGTCCCCGGTCGCCTCAGCGCTGTCCCCAGAGACCGCAGCGGCGCCTTCGACCCCCATCGAAGAACCAGAACACCAAATAGCCGCGGAATCGCCGGCGCATCAGCGGGATCTTCACCAAAAGAAGCGTCGGAGAAGAAGTTCGGGTCTTTCCGAGCCACTGTTGGACGCTTCGCAAGACGAAGTGTTCTCTTCCAGCCCCTCAGGAGACGTTATTGCAAACAGCAGTCCGCTCCGTGTTGAGGAAGGTATTGAGTCTTCTGATGAGTCCGACACCGATGGTGACACTGCCATGAGCTTGGATGATGGCACTGCCCAAACCATCGCCTCTGAAGACTCCGGGTCGAGCACACATTCGAGCCTGGAGGATCGTCTTCGGCAAGCTGCTAGTCAGGCTGGCACGCGCGGGATTGACTACGATGAACAAAGCGATGATCTGTCCATGGAGCTGGCAACAGGAACAGTCACCAACGCATTCCAGCCCTGGGCTCGGAAACGCACTGCAGACCCGGAAGGCAGCGCCGTGTTTGATCAGGAAAATGTCAACCCATTCGAAGTTCCGCGCCAGGCTACCACTCTGCAGCAACCAATATATCCAGATATCCAAGAGGACGAAGACCAGACGGAAGGAATGACTATGGATGTTACGATGGCTGTCGGGCGCATTGTATCGAGACAATCTCCAAGCAAGAAAGGTGGAAAGTCACCAATGTCTCGTCGGAGAAGCAGTGTCCGCCGCCGCCGTTCATCTGCGGGCGAGTCAACATGCGACGAACCCATGGAATTCACCATGGTGCAAGGTGGCATCATCGATGTTGAGGCTGACCGAACGACTGGCAATACGACGAATGTCAGAGCTGATGAAGACATAACTATGGAATTCACCACTGCTGTGGGAGGAGTTTTGGGCAATTCAGCACGCAGAGAATCTGGGTTGTCCGAGCAGACCGACGAGAATGAAAGCATGGATATGACAACTGCTGTGGGAGGTATCCTGGCACCTATCGAAGAGCAGACTGAGCCACAGACTGATGTAGAGGACGAGCAAACAATGGCTATGGAGATGACTCGGGCGGTTGGTACCATTCTCGATCAAACTCCGGCTGGAGCAAAGAGAGCGACCAGAAAATCTGGGGGGGTTGCTATAGTTGAGAACACCGTATCGATGACGCCAAAAGGACAGCCAGCTCAACAAACAACTCCAAAGTCAACGCCAAAGTCGCATCAACATATGACTTCTGTGGCGTCAGAAACAGGTAGCCCTAGCCTTGCTCTGAAACCCCGATTGTCAGGCAGGGCCCAGCGAAGTGCAACGAGGTCTTCGACCACGCCACAATCAAAACCTCAGCGCAGCACACCGGTCAAGTCTACAGACAGAACTCAGCACGGCACGCCATCAAAGCAGATCACACCCCTCCCCGCCCGTGCAGAACCACCCAACAAGACGCCACTCTCGGCCAATGTGACACACCGAACGGCGTCGCCTAAAAAGCTGTTCAAAGCTGAAATCAAGGCTAGAAGTTCACCTGGCTCTGTCAAGCGAGAAGCAAATCTCAAAGCAAATACTTTGTTTTCGAGAGACTCGGAGACTGGCCAACAGACCCCTAGTGTCGTTCTGCAGGCCCCGAAGATCCAGATGATGCGACGAAGATCGAGCGGCATCGGCCTTGACAAGGAGGGGATCGGGTCTCCTCGGGTGTCTGAGATACTCGACCGTCGTGCCAGCATTGGCGAAAGTGTACCACAGTTCAAGCTTGGTAATACTGAGCCGAGACGCTTACGACTGGAAGATCCGAAGGTTCTTGGACATGAAGTGGAGGCTGAACGAGTTGAAGAACATCGGCGTGAAAGTGGTCGTTTCATCATGGAGCAGGAGGCTGATCAGCAGCAGGAAGAGACAGCCACATTGCAACTGAAGGGTATGATCGATGCCATGTCGCCCAAGAAGCCAAAGACCAGCAAACTCAAAGGCAGAAAGAGCCTTGCGGTTGGCGCTGCTAAGGGGCTTCTGGGCAAGAGGCCCGCAGAGCTCGATCTGGACGATGAGGATGAAGCTGACTCAACTCCGAAACGCTTGAAAATGGTCTCCCGAGAAGGCAGCCCGGTCAAGAAGGTTCACCTGCCAAAGCCGCCGAGTAAAGACGAGACTACAGGCAGACTGAAGTTTCTCCATGATGTGGCAAGCACTGAGGGCATAACTCCGACACTTGCAAATGCCTCACCCAAACGAAAAAGTGTCGCACCGAGCCCATCTTCTGTCGGCCGCTACCGTGATGTTGAAATCCATGACGATGCACGACCGACCTCATTCGAAGACAAGATGGACAACGTCGTTGGTGCCATCGATGTTTCGACGGCTCAGATGGAATATGGAGATGATGACAGCGAACAGGATAAGATCTCGCTGCAAGAGTTCTTGAATATGACAAATATTCACTTCATCGAACTCTCGACGACCAAGAGAAGACATACAATGGCGCAGTCAATGCCATCAACAGAACCTCAAGACGGTGGTGACCACAATAGTACCGAAGCGACGTTTGTTGCTGCCGCCACAACATTACCTCTACTGGAATTATATCAACATGCCACGAGAGAATTAAAGTCCTACATCTCTACCGGTCGAAAGATCATTCGAACCATTGAGGCCGAAACGTTGGCTGAACAACCACCACTCTTTCGTGAATATTTGGATGCTCGACCAGATGTGAAGTTGGTGATGGACAACCAATTCCGCAATGGAAAAGCCAATGCTCGCCTTCAAAGCAAAGAAGGATGGTACCAATGGCGAGCCCAGCTTGTGGAAGGTCTTAGAGCTGGTCTCGAGGGTATCAATCAAGGAATGAGCACCGACTTGGCTCTTTTAGACCAGCAGCGGACGACCTTGGATGGAGTGATACCACAATTGCTGCACGAGCAATCGGAACTTGAAAGACAGAAGTTGTCCTTACAACAGAGGCTCGAAGAACTGAACAGTGTTGACCAAGAGGCCTTGAACGACTGTCGCCATCAATTGCGGGCTGCTAATGACTACGGCCTCAAGAGATCTGCTTTGCTGGAGAGTTTGCGGGAGCAAATGAAGGGGAAGGATGAGGCTGTCGCTGCGGCCAAGGAAATGAAGGTCGAGATGCTAGAGCAGATCGCAGAGGCAGACCGCGTGAGAGAAGAGCACAAGGGATGGCCCGCCGCTGACGTCCTGGCGTTCAAGTCGAAGGTCGAGACTATTGAAAAGCAGACGGGCTGGCGGATGCTCGCGGTAGAGGAGGACGCGGATGAACCCAGCGACTGCGGTCCTGCTCTCACCATCGTGTACAAGGATGACCTCCGATTGTTTTTCCACCCACAAGCTTTTCAGTGCAACACTGCCAAAGCTCCTCGACGGAGATCAGGGAGGAAGTCGGCATCAGTCTCTGGTCCGACAGCGCCTATCAGTTTGACATTTGCGCCCACAGATGAAGACGATCTCGAAGAACGACCACCACAGTTATCTACTGAGAAGCGCTTCTTCCTGCAGATGATCAGAAGTCAACTGCATGTCTTCGCAATGATGCCCAAAGGCTCCGTCGCATCCAAAACACTTCTGTCGACTGTCTCTCAGGGTTGGGATGTTGCATGCAAAGTGTCTGAAGAGATACGTCTGCTCAATCTGGTTGGCATTACCACGGCGTCGATCCTAAGCGATGAGAAATTGTCTATCAAGGTGGTGCTGGTTCTACCGGATCAAGGCGGGCGCGTGGACATTGACTTCACCGTCACAGCGACGATTCTCAATGATGGTGCGATGGTAGCTTCCACGAATGTGACTGCCAATGCTGTCTACGGATCAGTATCGGACATTCTGAGCGGTGCCAAGTGTCGGAAAGTCCAGCACGCTCTTGGGAAGGAAGTCGAGAGTCGGACCTTAGGTGAGGGTGCATGTGTCAGCGCCGTTCAAGGCTTTCGGGCGTGGTTCCAGCAACAGCGACAACAAATGCAGATGCAGACCGAGAGGTCGAAAGAGGAGAGGGCCGTCCAGAGCAAGGAAGAGGTCAAAGCTACTACTCAAGCCCCAGCTTCTGTTTCTGTTCCTGCAGTGGCAATTGGCGACGGTGTCGTCGTGTCAAGATATGCTCCAACTTCAGCTTTAGGACCAGTCACGACTTCTTCGTCAGCCCCGAAGCGGTCACCGCTCGCCCCCAAGCGCAGTAATCTGGTACAGAAGAAAGCTCTGCCCATTCCCAAGCAGCGTCTTGAGAAGTTTACCATGCAGACGTCGTCACATCAGCAACACCAACAGCAAGGCGTTTCAGCCGCGGCAGCTGACAAGGAAAACTTCAACCCGGCCCTCCCGATCTTGGCGGCGGGGAAAATGCACGACTCGGAGGAACTGGTCAAGACGAGGCTCGACTGGGCCGATAAAGACGCACAGATGCAGATGCCGATGCATACGCCAATGCAGGTTCCCAAAGCGGCCATCCCACCAGAGATGCAGGAGGTCATGATGCATACTCCGATCAAGCGTGTTGGGGCCTTGAGAAGAAGTCCGATCTGATCATCAGCGTCAAGACCGAGCTGGAGATGAAGGTGTGGGGATATAAAGTCTTAGCAGTGATGACTGTGACTGACTGGACTGCTGAATGAATCAATGAACTGATGACGATGGGAGCTGGGAGCTGGGAGAGAGCTTCCTGGCTTTTTGGATTTTGGTTGGATCTGGAAGAGGCAAGATGTCGATTGTTCAGCCTTGCAGTGGTGTTTGATTGAACCCCTGAGGGATTCGAGAACAAAGACACGCATGCGCATAAGGGTCAGCATGAGCTTGTCAATTTGATCGTGTTCTTCTCTGGCGCGTTAGGACATCCGTTGGCTTTGTGAATTTGAATTCATCTTGGACATTTTTTTCTATACCTCGATAGTCTGTATGTGTTCATCATGAGTGTATTTTGTTTTCAACTCCCTTTGACTTGATGTTTGTTACTTGACCAACCGTTGTCCTGTCTCCTGTTCCAAGATCCTAGGACTAAGTACATGTTTCACTGGAAAGTTCGATAAGCCCGCAAACCAGGAGGCAGTCTCAAGAGGCGGCCCTTGTTCTTGTTCTTGTTCTGTATCTAGGGATAGAGCCAGAAGAGGTTCTTCAAACATGATTGATACATGATACATGATACATGATATATTATTATACAGAGGTATTCAATGCTCTTTTCGGGTCTAGATACCTGATTTTCGGAAGAAACAACGACTCCCGCCTCGTTCTATTCAGCAACCCAAAGCTGCTAGCAAAGACAGGGCAAGGGGGTTTCAGAGCATATATCCTGTGGTACAAACATCCGTATTTCCCACACTATAGGACGAGAAACAGGAAGAACAGCGAGAGCAGTAGCAACAGTAGCAGCAGTAGCAGCAGTAGCAGCAGTAGCAGCAGCAGCAACAGCAGCGTCATAGTATAATAGCGGTAACAGTGTTGGTAATACGTATAACAAGTCCAACTGAGGTCTGTCTTGTCTATCTTCACCATCCACCACCGCCGCCGCCGCCGCCGCCGCCGCCGCCTCCTCTCCCACCGTATCCACCACCACCGCCACCACCACCACCTCCTCCTCCATACCCATTGCTACCACCGCCGCCTCCGCCCCCTTTCCCACCATATCCACCGCTCTCATCGCTGGCAGTGATAGATTTTTTGGCCGTACCGCCGCCACCGGCACTACGTTGGCTCTTCTGCTGGGCGGCCTCATGTTTCCTCAACTCCTCCGGGACACGACTGATACTGCTCTTCATCAGCATCTGTTTGAGGTCATAGAGGACATCGGCATCCTCGTTGCCGAGGAAGGTGATGGCGACACCACTCTTGCCGGCACGACCGGTACGGCCGATACGATGGGTATACGACTCGATGTTGTTGGCCATGTTGAAGTTGACGACGAGCGAGACGTCGGGGACATCGATACCGCGACCGGCCAGATCGGTGGCGACCAGGACGTCGGTCTTGCCGTCGCGCACCGACTGCAGCGCGGCCTCGCGCTGGTCTTGCGTCTTGGAGCCGTGCAGCGTGACGGAGCTGAAGCCCATGGATTTGATGTCGCGCGCCACGGCGTCGCAGTTGCGCTTGATGTTGACGAAGACGATGATGGGCGGGCGGAACTCGCCTGACGCCAGGATCTGTTGCAGCCGCTTCTTGCGTTTGTCTTCGCCCGCGACGAACTCGACGCGCTGCTCGACCGTCTCGACCGCCTCGCCGACGTTGCCGATCGTCACGATCGCAGGGCGCCGCAGGTACTTCCGGGCAATGCGTTCCACGGCGGCCGGCATGGTGGCCGTGTACATCATCGTCTGTCGGTAGCGGTCTTTGCCGCCGATGGGCTGCGACATGGCTCGACCGTCTTCGGCCGCTTCCGTGTCCGGTTTCTCGTTGCCCACGGGGAGGGCGTCGAGGATGTGGTTCACAGGGTCTTCGAACCCGAGGTCGATCATGCGATCTGCTTCATCCATGATCACGTAGCAGCATTGTTCGAGCACAATGATGCGTCGATCAATACAATCCACGAGACGGCCGGGGGTGGCGATGATGATCTCCGCGCCGTTGCGGAGGTTGTATGCCTGCTCTTCGATGGAGTGGCCACCGACGATGGATACCACGGTGAAGCCGAGTGGAGTGGCGAACTTTCGAGCCTCAATCTCGATTTGTTGCGCCAATTCACGCGTCGGGGCGAGGATGATCGAGTAAGGTCCATTGTTTCGGCGTGTCTCGTCTTCGTCCAGACGTGGTAGTTCCGAGATGTAGACGAACAGGGGTAGGAGGAAGGCCGCTGTCTTACCGGATCCAGTCACGGCAACACCAATGAGATCTCGATTCTGGAGGGCGATGGGAATGGCGGCTCTTTGAATCGGCGAAGGGTCCTTGTATCCCACTTGCTCGATGATCTCCAATAACCGCCGTGGCAGTCCCGACTCTTGCCAATTCCGCATCGGGTTGGGGATGCCTCCTCCTTTGGTGCTGATGTTGAAGTCTTCTTTGAAGATTCGCCAATCTCGTTCCCGCATCTGATCCAACCTCTTCTCGCTCCAGTGCTTATCAATCGCCATTCGGTTCGACTCTTCTTTCCTCCTCCGTTCCATCTCGAGGATCTCTTGGGCGCGTGCGGCTCCAGCCTCGCCATCTCTCGACTGTAACGCTTCGGCATATTTCCTCGCAGCATCCTCTGCAAGTTGGTCGTCAAATCCTCCCAGTCGGCCACGGCCGAAGAATGTAGGCTGTGCTCGGTCGTTGTAGATCGGATTGTAGTCCGGAGTCGTGTCTTCTTCAGTGTTCCATTCGAAATTAAATTTCTTTTCTGTCGTCCGCCGTCTCTTCTTAAGTGCGGAAAATGTCGACACATTTGTGTTGGCACCCATATATCTCTGTCGTATCAAATCGGTCTCTACCGTATCTGACGAGCCCTCGTCTGCCTGTCGCTTTTTCGTCTTTGAATCCTGACCGAATGCTATAGGTTTCGGAGGTGCGGGCGGTGTCAGATCAACACCTCTGTTGTGGTCCCTCGACCGCATTGCAGCGGGACCTGTTGGGATGTCTCCGTTGCGTGTAGCTTTCGGCCCATTCGGGATTGAGCGGGCATGCGACCGCTCGGATTCCTTGGAGGTGCCATCAAAGTCATCTCGAAGAATGCCATTTTGAGGCTTTGCGCCTGCGGCCGCCTCGACTTCTTTCGCACGCTTTTCCAACGCCAGACGCTCACGTTCCGCCCTCGACAAGAACTTCGGCTTGCTGGCAGCAAGATCAGCCTCTCGTTTCTTCTTCAATAGTTCTTCCACGCTCAGTGGCGTGGCCTTGGCCGGCTTGCTGGATCCCCAACCTTTCTTCTTGGGTGGTTGAAGAGGTTTCGATCCAGTGACGGGTGGCTCTGCGTCATCGCTCGGCGGTGGCGGTACGCTTTCGGGCGGCGGAGGAGGAACACTGATGTCGGATGGAGGTGGAGGCGGCGCAATGTCTGCAGTTGGCGGTGGTGGAGGAGGGTTGGTTGCCGCGAGAGGCGGAGGCGGAGGGGTCTGTGGTCTTGAGACAGGGTCAACAGGCGGTGCTGGAACGTCAATATCATGATGGCCGTTCACCATTGTAGTCGCCATGATGGCATGTAAGAGGCGCAACAATTGAAGGCGAGCAGGCGATGTTGTGTGGCTGCTGACGACCGAATCCGGAGGCAGTGGAGGCCCGGATACCGTAGGGCGCGCGGAAAGTTATCTCTTTATGAGGATTCCTAGGTTGGTCTTCGAACGATGTCTGACTTGGGATAGAGGCGAGAAGATTCCCGCTGTTGCAATGCAGTGCAGTGGAAGATCAGATCACTAGGCGCCAAGGTTGAAGCCAGCCTCGACTAGTACTTAGTGGTACGACTAACTACGTACTAATACATACTAGTAGCTCGATAAAGGCTCTTATCTTATCGTACAACAGTTAGTGGCCTCTATAAGATAGACGTATGTTCTACTCTGTAGCTATTGAACGACCTGATCCTTCAGAAACATTCCCTCTTACTCGAAATGAACGACGGAGACAATACGGTGTATATACATTTTCTGTTCAAGCACTCTGACGTCTTGAACGGCCTCGTCGCTTTACCACACCTTGCGCTTTCAATGATTTAGCCACATGCCTCTCTTCGAGGTCACCACTCGTCGTTCTGGTTGTTCTGGTCGCGACCGACGTATTGTTGACGGTGGGAGCAGCTGCGATTGTGTTTTCATATCGTCTTGGTCTGAAGCTTTCACGGATTGCGACATGCTCAATCGACGTTCTCTTTCTGTGAATATAAAGCCGCGACGGAGTGGCCGAGCTTGCTTGGTGATTCTAGAGGCCGGAGCTCGAGATGCTCGCTGCCTTGGCTCTGTCATCTCGGAGACCGGAGAAGAGACTTCGGACTGTGCTGTCGAAAGGGTGGTACCAGTGCCTGAACCTTTGAAGACGCGATGCGCGGTGGGACGACGCTGTTGCTTGCGTGGTGTTGCACGGGGAGCGACTCGCCTCTGCTCCGTGCGAGGAGCCATGTCGACGTTGTCCTCCAGCGACAACCGTGCTGACTCTCCACTTGTGACTACTGCTGCAGTTCCTGGTCCGGTGCCCTCGTGATCGCCATTCTCATCTGCAAGGGGGTTTGACATCGACCCTACAGACGCTGATGGTGCTGTGTCCCCTCCAAACAAGTTGAATGTAAAAGCAGGACGTCCGAGTGCAACTTCCGGCAGCGGCGGCGACGGCGACGGGGGAGGAGTGTGTATCGCTTCCAGCGCATCAATCTCGGACGGGGTAAAGTCCATGTTATTTGGCTCCGGAGGCTCTGGTGACGGGGACTCATGTCCCGATTTCCATCCCGGCACGTCTGTCAATGCAGCCGGCTCGTCTTTTTTTGCAGCCTTCGGTGACCATCCAAACCTCGCGTCGTGGGGCATACTGTTAGTCCAACTGTCTTTCCAGTATCCCTGCTCTTTCCACCGAGCTCTGACATTCACCCGCGCCTCTTCATAGCCGGCCAGCCAATTGTGCTTTGGGTCGCGGGGTAGGATCGTATCCTCCACCAAAGCCTCCAGTGCCCACACGAACCAAGGCCGACTTGATCCAGGACTCACGATCATCTACCGCAGCAGTGTCGTGTGGATCTTCAACCCCTGAAGACCGTACCTTGACAGTCTCGCTCCATTGACCTTCCCTCTCGAGGTAAAGTCGAACCGCTCGCTCATCTGGGGATTCTTCCATTCGTTAGGGCCAACTGACCTCTTCTTGCCACCAAAACTGTGGGGAATCGAGATTTCGCTCTAGTCTTATACATCGTGGGCGCCGATCCCACGCCCAGGGGTGCATGCTGTGACCCTCGCTGAACCTTTGACTGTCCGTGAAGCTAGAGCCGCTGGTTGGGATCCCCCATTCGGCCTTCCACACTCCTAGCTTTCCCCATCGTTTCTTGATGCTGTGTCGAATCATGATATGTGCCCGCTGCTCTCCAGCCCGTCCCCGCAGATCGGGTCCACGATAGAGCGGACGGCCATTCGCATCCCTTCGGGTATATATTTCCCAGATGCGGTCCCATTCTTGAGAGACTTCCGCACTGTATCGGTGGCCTGGGTAATAGACGTGAAAAGAATGTGCGATCTTCTGAATCTCGAAATCACGCAATGGCTGTTGGAGGAGTTCGGTGAGATCAATGTCACCTTGGGCCTGGGGGAGTGGGTCAGGAGTCGGCTCTCTCCTAGTGCTGCGGGATGAATCAGGTGGTGGAGATTTCTCGAAACCAACATGTCGAGCCGAATCGAAGTGGTAGACGGTCCGATCTATTGTCGCGGGTGAAGGATGAGTGGAAGAATTCGGTAGAGGCGGTGGAGGGTGGAGGGCACAAGACGAGTCTATTAAAGGGGCGCGTTGGAATTGTCAACATTCACGTCGAGGGGAACGTTGGAATGTAGGAGCCAGGGATTACCATTCCAAGAGGTCAAGTGACATTTGGATCTCGACTGACTTCTTTTTCTTCCAGCTCCACCGCAACAGATCAAATTAGCGTGTTGGCCGCCTGAGACAACAGCACGAATTGCAGCAATAGCTGTTGTCCGTCCGACTTCAGGGGAAGACATGGGGTTCTTCAAGAGTCTCAATCTCGTCGGGGCCTGAGCGAGGAGACTGGCGTGTTCAAAATAAGGCTCATCTCAGACCACCGTCGGATCCAATTTCTCATGTCCTGGCTCCCATCAGAAAATCCCAGCAATCGAGGAGCTTTCGTCCAGAAATCTCTCCACCCTACTCATCTCTCGGGACACTATGTCTTGCCGAATACCTCATACTCACACAATCTTTCACCTTGTTCCGGACGGGAAGTCTCCTGGGCCCGAAGATATGCTTCTTCACCCGGACAATTAGCCATTTGTATCCCTCTGCAAAGCCTCCAAATGGAAGGAGGTAGGCAAGAATGGACTCGAGATCGGCCATCACGTCTGGGCGAGGCCTCGTGGTCTGCTGGTAGTGGATGTTGGAAGGAATGCTGATATTGTGATGTCGGGGTCGAACATCTGCCAAATCCACTTCGCATTCGAGGTCCATCCAGAATCCCGCCAAATAATGCTTCTTGACCGGTCCCGGTCCCGGTCCGGCACAACCGAAATGGCCCCAAGGCTCCAGAGCAGACGGAAAATTCGGTCACGTCGTCCTGGATATGAAAAAAGACGACTGCACAATCACCGTTGGGAGCAAGAAAGGAGATCAGTTTATCTTCCACTTGAGATGGCAGAGGAAGCCGGAAGACACTCTGCAACTGGTAAAGGAACGTTTCACACGCTGGAAGTCCGATTGCAGAATTCTCGCTTTGCACAAACGATTGACCATGAGCCTACTCCTGAAGGCAGCTTTGATTGATACTGTGATCTAATTGATGGTCCACAAGTTACGTGTGAGTCGATCGTCGATTCATGTGTGCAGAGTGGTAGAAGTCCTCGTATCCAGTATCAGTGTGCGGAACCTTGCCTCACCACTTTTGTCTTTTGTGGGGGAATGCGGAGGCAGCTGGCGGAATTGGATCCTCGACCACTACCCCGTTCTCTTTGGTAAAGCCTCGTGTAGTCTCTAAGTAGTGCGAGATAGCCAATCAACAGGCACCGCGACGGTTTCTTCCACACCAGAGAAGATCTGATTCGACCGTGCAGGCCACTCAGACTACATGACACGAAGCGAAGGCTGATCGCCTCTGCACCCCAGAGCGGGGGTTGCTGGAGAAAGCGGAGGTGGGCGGAATTCAGAGCATTCTGGAGGTTATTGACCATAGACCAACAGGTCCAGGGGTCACCATTAATAAACAGACTGCAGCCGCTGGACGATGCTGGGATGAAAAAGAACTGCACCATATCGTGTCTGTCTAGACCCTGAGGCTGCAAGAGTACTACTAACATCCTAATTATCTCTTCCCCGTCCCACCTCACTCTCATCCATCATCCATCGACACCATGGTCTCTCCAACGCAAGCCGTTCTTCGGCGCAAGATGATCGGACACGGCGCGTGGATGATTCTGTCCAGCCTCGTGGGCGGCCTGGGCCTGTGGTGCTTCCTTCTGGGCGGCTTTGAGGTCATTCCCGGACGAGTCGTCCGCTTTGGCCTTCCCGGAAGCGAGGCAGGCTGGGTTCGATGCCACACGGGCCCAGTTGCCAACGGATTCATGGTCATCGTGACCGCCCTGGGCATCCCGTACCTCGACCTTCCCGAATCCAAAGCAGAGTGGCTAGGCTGGATTGTCATGATGGACGGCTGGTCGAACGTCGGCTTTTATTTCTTCGGCAACCTCTCCCCGAACCGCGGACTGGCATTCGGACGGAGCCGGCTCGGGCCATCCAACGTCTTCAGCTTTTTGGCCCTTTTTCCTGCCTATCTCTTTGGTGTTCTTGCCATGGGTGCATTCACCATGCTAGGCTACCACGCTCTCTTCGGCCCTAAGAACAGCAAAGAAGCGAGCTCAAAAGCGATTTGACAAACGTTGTACTTGGAGAGGGACGTGACTAGCCCGCCATAAGGCACGAGCCGGGAGGTTGGAGCGTCGAAAAAATCAATTGGGCCTCGTCATTCGTTTGCACCTGATGACTGGTGAATGGAATGTCGAACTTTTGTCAGATGTGATCTCTAGCGAATAATGTGGGAGTGTGTTGGATGGAAAGACATGTGTTTGAGATGTAACTTCGGTTGGATCTTGCTGGACTTTGGAGCTCTATCTCTGCTTCCCCGGCTAGTCACCGAACGAGATCTCGAACTGGGCGCTGACATGGTGGCTGTCCACTACAGGTGCAGGTACTTGCAATTCAAGAGCATGCGGTTGCTGAGGCGTCGAATCTTACCAATCGCTTTGATTTCTGATACCGTCAGTATAGTATCAGTGCTTAGTCCATATGGCGTTTACTGAATGGCGGTCTTGCAAAATGGGCTCTGGTCATATAATACTCCGCGTTGACAACGCTGATCCACAAAAGGTTGACCCGGAGCAAGAGGAGCCCTGTCGGAATTGCAAAAGTTCGATCAGTGACAAAAAGGCAACTCGTACTACTGCACCCCCAGGCCAATAAGATCGGTTAACAGCTTCTTGCGCGTCGTGCCCAGCATCCTCGATTAGGCTCGTGCCTGTCCGGGCGAACTGCCTACTTGTAGAAGCTGGTTTGATTCGGTGCTCGAATCAGAGACATCGCGCGCCTTGGACAATCACTCACATACCGGCAGCATCTAGGCGCAGACAGGAGCACCGGGGCTGCTCCGTTTAGCACTAGGGTGTAGACGTGCACCTCTGCTCTGTTCAGCACCAGGGTGTAGACCCGCACCGGGGCTGCTCTGTTCAGCACCAGGGTGTAGACGACGCACCCGGCCTTAGCCCCAATCACTGGCACTGGGATCACGTTGTAGACTGAGAAGCGAGGCAGGTATCATGGCGCGCACCTTTGTCCAGAACTCAGCCACACCTGGCAAAAGTCGTTACACGTATTTTCCGTACCATATATTTCACGGATTCACATCACTTGTTCGTTGAAATGACACTTTTCAGCCGAACCTTTCGGTATGTTCTGTGTAATCGGACGGTAACAAGGTTGCAATGCAATCCTTCATTGGAGCAACAGCTGCTGATGCTTAGCCCCCTTTGGATTTTCACAAGAGAGGTTCATCGGGGACAAAAGTCGTTCTGCCATTTGTTGCCCATTGATGAAGGCTATATAATAGCCTGAGCATGTCTTGCTTGGTAAGTTAACTCTTTCTGCAGTCTATACTCCTTCACTCCTGTTCTCTTTACATCAAAACTCGGACAAGGGAACACAAACCTTGCCTCACATCGATCGATATCTTGGACTTTGTTCCCTCGAGCTCCACCGCCGAGTCACTTCGACGGGCCCGCGTTCTCACCCCTTCCATCCCAGGCCATTGTGCAGCAACGTCACTGGTACGGTTCGCGTATCTGTGTATCAGTACCAGAGGACTGCTAGCCTTACCTTGCTCCAGGCAGGACATTCACCCAACCATATTCACCAACAAAACTTCCCTTTGGTTGGTTTGGCTTTGACCCTGTTCAGCCTTGTCTTTCGCCTCTGATTGATCTCGACTCCTGCATCACTCTTGCTCTGTGGCTCCAATCTTTCCACCATCTCAGCCTTGCATCTTCCACTGGCACCAGTCATGGCATTGTCCGACGAAGTCAAGGTGTCAATCGTGTTTGGGGTGTTGATGGCCATCCTGGCCATCGGTGCGCTGTGGCAGATGGCACACTATGCTGCCCGGTCTCTTCGAAGTAAGTGGCCATGAATGAATCTTGTGTCTCCACTTGTCGTGGGATCTGACATGCGTTATGTTAGCTCGGGATCCTCGATCGAACAGTTTCGAGCTTGAAGCTTGAGAAGGATGGAGGTGGTAGCCACCATTTGACTGTCCTGCATTCCGTTTCCTTCATTGGCCAGGGACGCAGACAGAAGGAGTTGTGGTAATACATTTCCTTGGGTACAACTGCGGTCTGCAGTGGTGGAGTCATGTCATGATGCTGTTGGATTAAAGTTTTGGTCAAATTTTGGTTCTGGTTCATGATGGAACAATATTCATGATGCAACAATCTTCGAGGGAACAAGTCTTCAACTTTCCTCGACCAATTCCAGGCGACAGTTATGACAGGTGCTCATTAGCCTGTTGGCCCAAGCAGCTGCCAGAATCAGATATGTTGTGAATTCTGTCCTTTGATTTTTCAGAACAAAGCAGACATTAAGATAAAAACACTAGCTATTAGTAGCCTCCCCTGAGACACAACGCCATCGACATGAAGCCATTTCTGGTCTGGATGGATTTTGCAAACTCCTCATACCCGTAATCATAAATTTGACCAAGATTTCCGGAAGTCCTGTACAAGAACACCGAGTGTGTTTTGAATATCAGATTGTAACGCCCCCTCTCTCACCAGCGCCGAAACCAGGAGATTCTTCATGGCTTCAATCATGCACCATACTCTTTGTCCTGAACGAAGCTTCCCCTGCTTCGGGTGCTCTTGCTTCGTCGACCTTTGAAGAATGACCGGCGAGTAGATGTCGTCGTCGTGTCTCGGCGGGAAGAACCAGCCATGCAGAACAAAACAGTCGAGATCAAGAAACAGGCAAATGCGGCCCATTCGAAACCAAAGGCGTATTTGCCAATGTGCGAGGCCTGCCCGTTCCTGCGGAAGTTGTCACGACCCTTGACGTACGCAGCACTATTGTAGCTGGTTAGCTCGACGATACTGTAACGGGTTCGGCAATTTACTCACGTCATCAGAGAAGCTTGGATTGCCTGGAAAAACATGGCAAGGGCGGTGAAGAACCCGCTCAGATAGCTGCCAAGTCTGGTGCACAGAGCAAGGAGTCCGGTCAATAGACCACAGACGCTGAAGAACAGCGCAATCAACATGAAGGCAAACATGAACCGGGTCATGTAGAAGTAGTAGCCATGGTGACGGACAAATCTCAGCGGCACATTGACGGTAGTGTCGAACTCGCGATGCGACGCAGGATCGAGGGGGAATGCCGGATGGACATCCGAATAGTGTTGATCACCACATACGGTGCGACCATTTTGCACGCCACAGATGTTCCAGTATGACCATCGCGAGACTGGAGGCGCGTTAGGTATGTTGCCAGTGTCTGCCTGGAGAATGTAGAATTTGTTGAGCGGGGATCCTGAAACTGCGCCGGCGAGGAGGATGAAGAACATGAAGAGTACGCCACCGGCGAGGATGATGAGGGAGGCAAGACTGAATACGCTTCCTGGAATGGATTGTTAGAGTCTGCATAAATTGGACTTTGTGTGGTGTTTACTCACGGACTGCCATTATGCGCAGGTTCTGACTGGACAGTAAAAACAAAACCCGGGTAGAGCGCGGATGTGTGGTGAAGGCGTCGAGGTCGGTCCAGCAGCTGAGGAGCTGGGAAGGCGAGCAGTGACGGCGGAGGTGAAACGAAAGTGTCGACGTGTGCAGTAAAGGTGGTGTAGAAAAGAGAAGAAGAGACAGTGCGTGTTCTTGTATTGGGAACTTGAATGGGGAAGCGGTGATGTAGTACGTAGTCTGATGATGGGGGAGTGACGGGACGCTCGTGGCTCCTGTGGCTTCGCCTCTGTCTTGGATGAGGTCACCCCCTGCAACAACCATCCACAGGCACTGCCAGACACTGCCAGACAGTGGATTGTGGGTGGACTGTGGGTGCAACAACGCCCGGGCAGCGCCTAGCAACGCCCTACTTGACAGCGCCGAAGCCACCTGAGATGCGGATCGGACTTGAACCTAACTGACTACTGTTTGAAGCTACTAGCCCTCACTCGCTCGCCCTCTCAGGCTCATGATGTGGAGGGAGAAGAAGCGAGTATGCCAATGAATGGGGTGATTAATGATGCTACGGAGACCCTCAGGACTCAGCTACGTAGGCCCTCTGCATTGTGTTACGCTGTATTGCGTACTAGCACATCGAGTATGGGGAAATCAGCTTCAGCTCTCATCTCAAGCTTCAAGCTTCTCCAGCTGCAGCGCAGGCCACAATAATCTTGTTGTTGTTGACCCTCCATGCTGGACACTGAGCCACCACGTCATCAGTGCCCGAGTTGGAGCCAGTCCCACTTCAAGATGAGTTAGTGGCATCCTGAGCAAGGAAAACAACTGGGTTTAGCCGAACAAAGTTAGTGCCCGTGTTTGTTTGCAAATAGCGCCAACTGTAAAACCCATCACGTGATCTTGACTGGTACCTTTCACGTGACCGGGATTTCCACAGCCTCATTGCCGGTCTCGACGCCTCATCCTTCGCTCACCAACATCCGCACGAGCCTAGTATTACAATGTCCACTTGGGTATACCCCCCTATACCTCCCGATGAGCTCAGAAAGGCAGAGGAAGAGTCTTTGGTAAGGCTGAACAGACTCCATCACCACCCACCTTCCCGTGACTTGACCCAGGGACTGACTGCCAGATAGAAGCTTGAGCTTCAATGGCTTCTCCAAGCCTTGCAACACTCTTTGGTGGCTCTGAAAGAAGGTCTCGAGGAATGTGATGCCCTTCTCGCCCCTAAAGAACCAGGCTCGACCTTGGTTTTGTCCTCTCTACGATCCGAGAATGTCAAGGGCTTTGTCACAAGAATCGGCACAAAGCTTGTCAAAGGAGTGAGTTGCGAGGCAGACAGCCCTCAGACTGTCTTCCCGTGACTTATGGCCTCTAGGATATTCACCTACGACTGACTACGCTACCTCCCAATACTCCTAGAGGTACTACGACATCCACCCCATCAACCCGCCATCTCTTCCACTCGTCTTCTACCTCTTCTGAAATTCTCCTGCCACAATTGTCCACAGTCAAGGCCTTGATCAATGACTCTCTCGATGTCATTGATGTTTCTCGCTGGACTGGCCAGTCCACCGATTCATCCTTTATGACCGGCCAGCTCAAGCTCCTTCATGACCACCTCCGCGAAGCGAAGACTTGTTTGAAAGGTCCTGTTAATGGCACAGATTTGGATTCCATCCCAGGGGCACAATGGTGGCTCCATAGTTCAGACGAAAATATCTTTCAACCTCCACTGGGTGATTATCTTAGTATGCATTTCACCATTCAAGATGCCAACCTCGTTCTCACCGTCCGTACACTTGCTCCGGCCTCTCCAGGTGGCACCCCAAGTACTCCGCTGGACTCGGCCTTCTCGCTTTCGGGGTTCAGTCTACGGTCGAAACTATTGGGTCTCGGTCCACGACCACCAACCCACGATGAAATCGGAGAAGTATTCGAATGGCATGGCAAACAAGATGTCATTGTCCGTGAAAAGGTCCGCGTCGAGAGCAGTGATCCTAGTCTGCTGAGTCTGGCCGCGAAATTGAGTGCTCTTGAGCATGAAGTTGCTCGGTGGCGTCTGAACCTGAGGATTATCCTGACAGGTAATGTCGAAGAGGATTGATTCTTGGGCCGAGGAGAAGTTGAATGCATTCCATTTTCATTGTTGCCATGATACTACTATCACTCATTCTCTACCGATGAATGCATATAACAGCACACCTCTTGTGGATCGCAATCGCTTGTCTGGAATCGCTTCCTAAGCGCACGGAATTGACGGACCAAGGACCGTTGCGCCTGCGGACCCGCATCCCAAACAACAGGTGATCTTCCGCTTTAGGCTGCGAGTTCACGTTCGCCGAGTTGACGACCAGCATATAATGCCTGGATATTCGTCATGTGTCATTGGATCCAGAAACAACCGACCTCATCCAACCATGGGAAGCATATTGCCAGAGATGGCCAACTTTAGACAATGAATTCAGGGACAAAAGATTCAAAACCCGCCCCAGTCGTGGCAGTCGTGCCAGGAGACAAAGCGAACACAATGGCTGTACCAACATTGGGTAAGACAATGTGCTTTGTCCCGAAGCTCCCCCAAAGACCCGAGACATGCTACTATTATGTAACAAACGTTGTCCACGACGAGAAGCACTTCCACGTCAAGTCCGACTTTTGATGCCATATACTCAGCATACAAATATCTACGCACCAGCTACAGCGTACGACGTGCGTAGAGAGCAGCGAATCCCGATCAAATTCCTTGCACACTTAACTACACGCTCATTCATGAGTTCCGAGAAGCCAGGACCAACCACATCGACGGGCAAGGAGGCCTCTGCCCTCGAACTGGATCCTCAAAGTCAACCAGATTTCCGACGGAAGAGGCGATACACGATCGGCAAGTCTCGTCAGTCCGCAGATGACTCTCCAATAGTCGACTACGGGCAGTGTATCAAGCCTGCAGCCGAGTTCAGCGCGCCGGGACCCAGTGTCACCATTACTCGGTCGTCATCTCGGCATCGTCGGAAGTCTGTTACCACTGGATCAATTATAGACACCCAGACAGAAGTTGAGTGCCCTGATACCGGAAAGGCAAACATTTCTGTCACGAGCTTGGGGGAAGCCACCACAAGCACAGCCTCCTCACCCCCGGCGAATACTAGAAGAGGTTCCCGGTCGCGACGGTCAACACGTCGCTATCCTCCAAGCAGTTGGAAGAACAATATGGGAACGGACACTGTTCTCACTCCTCTTCGAGGGGATGGACCCTTGGGGCCCTTGGATGGACAACATTCAGCTACGAGGTCAGCTGATGTACCAGGACATGATGCGCGGCCTGCGGAGAGATCTGCCCTGGGGACCAATGCAAGATCCGTAGATCCTGAACCCAGCCTGAATTCGAGAATGGTACTCAAAAGCCCAACAACAATGGTTTCCTCGTTCGTGGTCAAGACAGCTTCTCAGCCAATTCCAAAGGGTCAATATCCGCACTCTGAAGCCGCAATCCAAGAAGCGCGCAATGACAACATCCCGCATCATCCCACCGCCTCATACTCTGCTCCTGTCCTTATACGGTCTCGTCGACGTCGCCTCAGTGATACATCGTCCTACTCTAAACCCACATCCTCTCCTGAGTTCAGAGGACATGAGCAGCCGTCGCCGTCGCCGTTGTTGTCGGCAGCCCCACAAACAAAAGACCTGCCTCTTCCAGATCCCGAAATCGCTTACGCCCATACCTACCACTTCACAAACTGTCCCCACACATCTCCTCCCATGTCCCGGCCTCTCAACGTTCAGCCCATTCTAGTGCAATACCACGATGACCTCCTCGCGTACCCTCCCTACCACCTACGAGAGTTGCAGGATGAATCAATGGCCCGACCGCCAGACATCTATATCATCGAAGGCTCCTGCAGCCCCTGTGATTCGACATCCCGGAGAGAAGCCGAATCCGCGATCCTCGACACCTACGCCCACAATACAGATGGACTGTCTGACCAATTGAGCCGGTTGAAGCTGGATATTGAATCGACATCCTCGCTCTCCCTCGAATCAGTTTCTACATCAACATCGTCGGGACCCGCCACAAATGGGACTGGGACATCGTCTAGTTCTTGTTCTTCGAAATCGAAGCGATCTATCGGCCTTTCTCCCGGACAGATTCTAGCTATCGCAGACATTGAGAATCAGCTCAACTCGATGGTAAAGCTGCGTGACCGTCAAGTCACATCCGTTTGGAAAGGATTCACGTCGCGCTGGGGTCCCGCGACTTTAGGGATTCATCATGACTCTGACCAGGACAGAGGACGGCGACGGACACGGGACATGAGTTTGAGCTTGAACACAGATTCGAACACAGAGGCAACCACAAAGACAACCACATACACTCCTGAAAACAGCGTGATCTCACACGAAAAAGCACAATCCCGACGTCGCAGTGTGGGCAGGGTCCGAACCTCCACAGTAACCTCAACTACAGCCACCTCCTCAAGAGTCACGACCACAGTCACTACCTCAAACAACAGCAGTCAAACAGTGTCCTCGATGTCGAGCCAGCAGCGAACTGGTCGTGACAGACGCACGAGTACTAGTTCCAGCAATGGGCCTCGGGAGCGCTACTCGGATGGGACTCGCCAGGTCATCCTCTCGTCGTCCGTGGATGGGGTGAAGAGTGATGGCAGGATGGTGGTCGATTGGATCAGACCTGAACTGAGTGCGGCAGGTGGAAGAAAACGGGCATCGAATAACAGTCACAGTCGGAATCGGGGACAGAAGGGAATGTCGATCGCGAAGGAGACACAAAGTTAAGCGCCCGATGCGTTGTTCATGGTGCTCTCTCTATACATATACTTCGCTCTCGGGGATGCAGTGTGTATGGGACGTGATTGTCAGCAAAATATGGGTTCAGAACATGGCAGTATGGTGGAATACGAAGAGAATCTCTGTTCCGGAAGTCAGGAGTATGTCCCAATTTGCACAATTACATTTCCAGTTGACATTCGACACATACATGATATATCCAGATGGTCAGTATAGAGGACATACAGAATGAAGCATGTCTATTTTCCATATCAATGTCTTATTATTCTTAATTGCACGAAGAAGCCTATCTCTATTCTCCCCAACCAATCAGCACAGCAGTGCTTTCCGCATTTATACTTGTGCGAGCCTCGCAGCGATCGTAAGTTTGTTTCATCAATACTCCAATTACCATCACTGCTTCACAACTTTGCTCTCCCCTGCTCGATCCTAGCCCAAGCATCTGCATCCAACGGCTTGAACCGCTCCGCGTCGAGATCAAGATAATACCGTCTCCCGTCTGACTCCGCCTTTTCCACACCAACAGTCGTGGTCTTGGACCAGTCGATGTTCTTGACCACCATCTTAGCATGCTTGAACGTGTCGCCGACGTCGATCAGGCCGTCCCGAACCATCACGAGGCGCGGGACAGCGTAGCGAGGGACACCCTTTGCGCGAAGCTCTCCAAATAGACGGCTCATGAAGGTCTGTTCTTGATCTTCTTTTTGTTCCACTTTCCTCCCATCCACCCATTCCCCGTGGTCAAGCACCACCAACGCAGTCCCCACCTGCCCATCATACTTCCCCAACCGTCTACCCACAACCACCACATCCCTAACACCTGGCAACTCGGAGATGAACCCCCTTACCTCTCCGGCAGAGACGTTCTCCCCCATCCAGCGATATGTGTCACCTATCCGATCCACAAACCTGACCCACCCGCTTGGCTCCTGAACCAACAGATCGCCACTGCGCTGCCACAAATCGCCCTTTGCAAAAGCATCACGGAGGAATTTCTGCTCCGTGGCGGCCTGATTGGCGTGGTAATCCGTATAAGTATCCAAGTTGTGAATCCGCGCGATCGCCTCCCCAGGCTCACCACGGTCTGCAACCACACAAAACCCGGTTTTGGGATCCCGAATGGGCATTTCAGTATCGTAGTCGAATTTGACAATAAACTGATCCTTGTCGAGCACCCGTTTGCGCAGTGTTCCTAGATACCCGACTTTGCCTGCCCCTGGCCTCCCGCGACGATGGGCGTTATCGTACTTGACCAGACCTTCAGTGGAGCGGTAGAATTCACGCACTTCGTCGACGCGAAACCGTTCCTGGAATGCAACCCACACATCCTTCTGAAGGCCGTTGCCACATGCTACTAGGACGTTGTGGTCACGATCGTATAGGGTTGGAGGGGTGGCTAGTAGGAAGCGGCAGAGTTCCCCGACATAGAGGATGCGTGTGGCGCGACTTTCGTGGACTTCTTTCCAGAAGTTGCGTGCTGAGAATCGTCGCCCGATGCAGAAACAGCCGCTGTTGCCGGCGCTGTAACACAGGCCGGTGAAGAAGGTTGTGCCGTGGAAGAGGGGCATGCATGAATAGACGCGGAGTGGTCGGAGATATTTCCGGGGGTTGCTGTCGTCGATCGAGGTTCTGCATGAGACGACGCAAATCATGGCGTTTTTCACTCTGCAGGCTTTGGGTTTGCCCGTTGTGCCGGACGTGTAGATCAGTGCGGCGACCGACGCTAGCGATTTCGGTGGTGTGGGCGGGAGTAAAGACGCTGGTGTTGGGACTGACTGTGACAGTTCTGGGAAGGGGAAGTCTGTGATATAGGTAAAGGTGTTGTTGTTGCTGTTTGATATCGGTGTTGTTGGTCGGAAAGAACCTAGATTCAATCGCACGGTTTTCACCGCGCCGCCTAGTGTTTTTGCCACGGATGCAGCGTGAGGAGCGAGATCAAGCGTGGTCAGAATCAGACTCGATGCCGGCAAACGCACACAATGCAGTAACGTCTCGTCTCGGAGGGCGTTGTTGATCAATGCTGGTGCTGCGCCCAGTCTGGTCAGTGCGTATACGGTGAAGACCATCTCGGGCGAGTTGGTCATGAAAACGGCAACGATGTCTCCATTTTTGACGCCTAGTGAGTGGTGCAGTCCCACAGCTAGCTCGTCGACTTGCTGCTTCATGGCCCGGTAGTTCCAAGTCTGGCCTTCGAACCAGATTGCGTCGGCTGTTGGATCAGCTAGTTCGAGCATTCGATAGAGATGTGGTGATTCATGGCCCAGAGTGGCCACGTATTGGGGAAAGCGTTTGGCGAAGGACGCATCGTGACGGTACTGGGAGATGTCGCGGGACAGGCCAAGGGCGTGGTCGGCATACATCAGGCCCGCTGCCGCTGCCGCGGCCGAGGCTGCGAGCGTGGCCATTCTCGTTGATTTGGAAAGGGGTGGGATGTTGACAGAATGGATAGCTGGTTGTTAGAGGAAGGTGATGTGACAGTGGATTCGACAATTTTGTTGCCCAAGTATCCTTATTCTTGGTCTTCTATCAGATAGACCTCACACAAGATCAGGCTGAGAGTGATTACTGTCATGTAAGACGCTTCGCCACTAGTACTGCATCTTTGGGTAGAGGGATGATCAAAGGGACAAACAAGGTTGCAGGACCAGCAACAGAATGAATAGGAGTGACCAAAGGGTGGACCGAGTTCAAAGATTCCCTTATGTTGTTGACAGTGTTGAACAGGATGGACATGAGATGATATGATATGCAAGAGACTCAATGTTACAACAAGCAATGAACTGCTATGCAACAATGAGCTTTCTGTTAGTGGAGACTTATGCCTCGGTGGTGCAGGCAAAGGCCATATGCCGATGGCAGTCGCCGATGGAGTGATGCCGTAAGATGTCTTTAGCGTCAAACCAGAAGCAGAATAGAGCACGATTGACTCTAGAGTCAGGAGGGTTTGGACATCAAAGGTTAGTCTGGATGTCGGAAGCCAGTCGTTGCAGTTCGGATACGTTCGTTGAGGAGGGGGGACCCTAGGTAAGCATAGGTTGTAGAGGACGTAGGCTTGACCACATATTTTCGTCATATCTGAAAGAATGAGCAACAAGAGAAGTGGATGTTCGACGTTCGACACGGTTAATGTGTTAGACAGTGAGCTTGCTGGCTGCCTATGAGATAATAAGAGTCCTTGAGTGCGAGATATGTACCTAGGTAGGAAGTTGTGTCTAGACAGACAGTACAGTATGCTAAATTTCTGTACCAAGGACCGAAGGAGGTGGTTGTTTAGCGCTGGGGCTCTTCTGGGGTAGAGAGTTGACGGCTGAGGTCTCTCCCCATTCAACGCTGTCGGTCCGGGGTTCTTGGGGTGGAATCAGGGGGATTAGGGGATAGATGCCCCACCAAGTTGGGGGATGATACACAACGGTGTCCTGGAATGAGAGACACGGTTATCCTATCGGGACGGCTGTATTCCTTCCTACCTGAGGTTTGTATTCCGTCCGCTTGGGGAGAAATGCATGAAGCAGACTCCTGATGGTATCTTTTTTGTCAGGATACCACAATGTCCTCATCAGGATGGTATGTCTCTCGAGGTAGATTCATGAGACATCCAGCACGATTTGGAGCGTGGGGTTGGCTCATCTGATCAGCGTCTGTAATGTACCTGTAGGCGTTTTGTCTCTCCCTCCACTGAGGCTGTGATAGAGTACTGGACCTCGATCATCTTGATTACACCTCAGGGACTAGGAGTCAGAGGCTTCTGCAACCCAGGCTGACAATGTGGCATCTACCCCCCGAAGCCATGCCAGTCCCAAAGGCCGGTACCAGTAGGGTAGGGGGTGCCATTCTGAACGATCAAGGGAGGTTACTGGGTGAGTGGATGAGTGGGTGAGTGCGGAATCTCGGTGCCGATGTGAAGAAGGATGATTGCTGAGAAGCGTCGGCAGTTGATTGAGGCAGCTGAAAGCATCGCAGTACTAGTAGTAGTAGTACTAGTAGGAAGGGAGGTTGGTGGCAGACGGCAGATGTGATAGACGCCTGCGGTCTGTTGCCTGCGCCCTATTGCCTGCGCTGACTACTACTACTATGGACTCACGTTTACGTGATGAGCCGAGGCATGAGTATCACCACCACCAATGACCTACTACTATACCACCACTATCTACCTCCCAACTGACCATGAAGATTCCTCGAACGCAGAATGAGATAACATATACTACTCATTTCTCTCTTGTTTGATCCGGGTCTCGATTGAGTATCTCGTCGTCCAACAGGACCATCCCACCACAATGTCAGCCCAACAACGACTCGACGCCATCGCCGGCCACATCAATTCATCCGCCACCACGACCCAATCACCAGGTCTCAAGAAGATCCTAGAGAAGAACCCGGATGATATTGTACGGATAGCATCCAGCCTTCCTTCATTACAGTCCTCATCTAACATCTGTACCAGGTAATAACGTGTGCCACACGAACACCACTCACCAAAGCCCGAAAAGGCGGCCTCAAAGACACGCCGCCGGAGGAACTCCTGATTCACGTCCTCCGTGCCATTAAGGACAAATCCGGAATTGATCCGAACGTAGTCGAGGATGTTTGCGTGGGAAATGTCCTTGCTCCCGCTCCAGGCTTTGGCGCCCGTAGCGCCGTATTGGCAGCAGGCTTCCCAGTCACCACAGCAGCCAGCATAGCAAGCCGATTCTGCTCCTCAGGCTTACTATCAATCCAGACGATCGCCAGCGCCATCGCCATTGGAGCCATTGAAGTGGGCATCGCCGTCGGCTCCGAGAGCATGTCGACTAACCAGGACGTCCCGCCAACCCTGAGCGACGCCATCACCTCACACCCCATCGCCAAGGACAACTTACAGCCCATGGGTTGGACGTCAGAGAATGTGGCGCGAGATTTCCACATCTCACGCGAAGCTCAAGACAGGCTGGCCGAGACCTCCCACAATCGTGCAGAACGGGCCCAGAAGGAAGGCTGGACCGCTGACGAGATCACTCCCGTTACGACTCATTGGATCGATCCCAAGACGAATGAGAAGAAGACCATCACCGTCGATAAAGATGATGGCATCCGACCAGGGACTACCTATGAGGGCCTGTCGAAGATCAGGCCGGCCTTTCCACATTGGGGTGGTGCTACCACCGGTGGCAATGCTTCACAGATTACGGATGGCGCCGCCGCAGTCTTGTTGATGAAGCGGTCTACGGCTGAAAAGCTGGGACAGCCGGTCATTGCGAAGTATGTCAAGAGCACTGTGGTCGGACTGGAGCCGCGGATTATGGGTATTGGGCCGTCGTTGGCGATTCCCAAAGTGTTGGAGTTGACGGGGCTCAGCAAGGAGGATGTGGATCTGTGGGAGATCAATGAAGCATTTGCGTCGATGGTGAGTGAAGAAGCTCAAACTGCCAGTCTTGTTTTCACTCTGATTGCTATCCCGTCCTGATACATGATCCACAACGTTTGATTTGACCCATCACTAACATACCTTGTCTTTAGTACGTCTACTGCGTTGACAAGCTAGGGCTGGATATCAACAAAGTCAATGTCCGTGGAGGAGCCATGTAAGTCGACTCAGCATGTCTATTCTTCTCGTCAACTTCCTGCCTTTTATCCCTCTTGGACTTCCCCAGTCTCTGTTCCGACTGACTCCCCCATTTTCACTCTTCCATGAGCCCTCTCCATGTTTGCTCAGTTGACTAATCATTCCGTTTTGTGTCCGTCCAGAGCAATCGGCCACCCCCTCGGCTGCACAGGTACCCGCCAAGTCGTCACTGTCCTTTCCGAATTACGCCGACAAAAAGCCAAAGTCGCCGTCACCAGTATGTGTGTCGGAACTGGGATGGGTATGGCCGGTGTTTTTGTTTCAGAAGCATAGCCTAGAGCGCAAGGTCTACTAGTATCTTTCGTCATCGTGGACTTCTGGACACCCCATATCCCTCCGATCAGATCAGAGTACTGGGTGGCAGCGATGTGGATATCATTACCACGCTGATGGTCTGCCTTCTCTCTCCCGTGGGAGGACGACCCTGAAGGTATGGATGCAATCACGAATAAAAGACTCAACGCCGACGTTGACATCAACCTCTGAGAGGAATACGGACCACGATATATGGGACCATCGCAACAGTATGAGTTTGTCCCGTCCATATTTCTTCTTATCTGTATCTGGAGATACTGGTGGTACAAGGCATATCTCACATCACATACCACATCACAAGCATGATTATGATCTTTGAATATGAAACATCCTCTCCCTTTAATGATACATTTCACCTATTTGACTGAGTGATACTCCCAATATTGACTACCTTACTATCCCAGAGAATAGAGTCACAAGCATACCAATAGACGACAATACACAGTCCTCTGTACAAGTATAAGGACCAGGTACCTTCATATAAATAGACACTATATACACACACCAACAAGACGAAGATAGGATACTATAGCCTGAATATCCGATCCTCGCACCCTTAAACATGGTCCATGGCCGCCTCATAGCATTATAGCCTCGTAGCTTCGCAGCATCAGCATCCTTCCCAGGCTCATCCTCGTACCCTCCAGCAACCCAGGCGCCCTCCCCGTTCCCATCCCAACCGCACTTTTCATTCACTCTCACTCTCGCCTCACTTCACTTAACCTCGCCTCAGCTTCCCCTCAAGCCCTCTAGCCCCCTACTAACAAACAAAAAATACCCTTTATAACCCAAATTCCCGCATTTTCTTCCAACAAATCCCCAGACTCGAACTCATGGCCCGATTCACCGTTTCCAGACCCGAAAAAGCCTCCATGGCTCAGTGGTACCGGAACCAACGAATCCCTCGTGGCACCATGACCCCGGTCCTGGTCTGGATTTCCCGGCTCAATCTGCAGCCCCCCTTCTCCGGCCTCCGCCGACAGTGGTCTAAAACTTGTCTCTGAGAATCGCTTCCCAAGTGCGAAAACATCTTCAGAAGACTAACACTACTCACAGGAGGCCTTAACAAGGGGGTTCCGGCGGAGAAGGTTGGGGGGTTCATACTAGGCCCGGGGTGGAGGTGAGGATCACCGAGTAGAGAGCCTGGGCGTGCTGTTACCACCGACGAAGACGACAACAGCGAGAAAACTTTGGCGGTCAGATGCCTAAGGTTCACTTCCCTACAACCTCGAAACACGAGTTTCGTCAGGAAAAAGTTTTTTATCGGTGGATATGAAGGGAGGGAGGGAGGGAGGGATGCTGTTCGAGTCTCGGTCTGTTCGAAAGAACCTTTTTTGGTGGAGTTAGAAAAGGATTGGCTGGGCTGTGGTAAGTAGATGCTGTTCGAGTCTCGGTCTGTTCGAAAGAACCTTTTTTGGTGGAGTTAGAAAAGGATTGGCTGGGCTGTGGTAAGTAGATGCTGTTCGAGTCTCGGTCTGGTTAGGTTCACTTTTTGGTCTTTTCGTTTCTGACCATAACAAGATCCGTTGGTGTGTTGAAACTTGAGAGTGAATGCGTGCGTACCAGTATATCACTGACCAGTCACTGGTTCAACTATACCATATGCGGGACATAGGGATTGGTAGTGAATGTTAGTCACTTTCTCTCGCAATCATAGTGTGGTAGAAACGCGGTAGACAGGCTAGGATGGTAGGTAGGTATGTATATCCCCCTTTCTTGAGATAGATTTGGGATTGAGTAGAGTAGAATAGAACAAAATGCATCATCAGCAACAACGACTCTCAAGAGCCTTGTTGTATGATTTCCTTCCTGTAGAGTCCAGAGTCCAGATCAACCTTCAATACCAAGTTCGAAGACACTCTTCAGATCGTAGAGCTCCATTTCAAATGTACAATATTACCTTTTGCTTGACTTCTGATCGGACTTCAGTGGTGAAGAGTAGCCCGACAGGATATACAAGAGAGAAGAGTCGTTCAGGCCCGTTTGTGGCCAGGAGAGGAGACAAGGAAGCTGTAAGCTCACTTCTCCGCCGACTTCGATTCCGGCTCGGCGTAAAATTGCGATTTGTCCATTTGCATCTCGTCGTCGGCGACACCGATCGTGGCGAAGTACTGATGATAGAACAGACTGGTTAGTCACTGCGTTCCAGACATACAGACCATCAACACGATGATGAAGGCTCGCATGCGGCAGCACCCGGACACAATCAAGGTGATGGCCATACAAGCCGTACCACGGAAGCCTCTCTTGTGACAAATAGCCAGCCATATCCTCATGAGAAGTTCAGACTCCAGACCCAACGTATCTTGATATCCTGTTCTTCTCTCCAACGAATTGATTCTTGTGCCAGCAAGGATTCAATAATCACCACCGTACAACAAGACACGATAAAACGAAACGACTGCCAAAAAACAAAAGTGAGCAAGGAAGGACAAGACTTACAGCCATACCCCTCCTATTCGCCTCCGGATCCATCGGTTTCCCAGCCTCGCCCATCTTGGCCAGCAATTTGAAATAGTTGATATAGAACGCCGGCGTGTATGTGTTGAAGAAAACCGCTTCTTCGTCGTACGGGTTGCTGAACGTATGTGGCGACCGCGTCGGGACGGTCACGTAGTCGCCGGCTTTGGCGTCGATCGTTGCACCGTTGAGGGCGTGGAAGCGGACTGTGCCTTTTGTGACGAGGAAGGTTTCGTCGTGCTAGAGAGATGACGGAGGGAGGTTAGCTTGGAGGGAACGTGGATCAGATCTTGGAGCAAGTGAATGATAGGGAGTGGCGAGGTTGTTGAGTGTTGACTTTGATAGAGATGGGTGGAGAGATGGATGTCTTTGATGGGATTGTGTGATTGAAGTGTTGGCATGTAGGGTATGGTATGGAGTGGTGTGGTATGGGCCAATTGGGCGATAATGTGTCACAGTTCAGACTTGATTTCTTGGGTTGGATGTTTCAGTTTCTTGGGGAGCTTACCATTTCATGCCAATGTGGAGGAGGGCTGGTAGGAGATGATGTCAGCCTTTTATATCCTTCAACTTGAGCCTTAGATTTCGGGTGATGTTCAGAGCCATCGATGGGATGGACTGTCCAGACTCGAGCGTGGCATGGGCTCAAACTTCATAGTTCCGACGAGGCTGATATTTAGGAAGATGGTGGTGGGGGTGATGATGGCTGTCTTACCCTGGAGTATGCGGCGGGATTATAAACTCTGCATTGCCGATCCGATTATCTGGTGATAGCAAGTCAGTATGAACCCCCAAGAACGATGTAGATTTTGGTGCTTGATCCAAGATGTGAGAAGCGAGTAAAGACAATGAGGGCTCATGCTCTTGAATGGTCTTGAATGAAGTAGGTCGCACCAACGCCCTCAACCCCAATGAGAGGAATGATGCCAGAATGTCTTTCAGACTGACAGTTCTGGCACACCGTCGCCATTCCACCAGACAGCAACATCGTGACATCCGTATATGATATCCCAGTACGGAGGCCGACAAGATACTTCCATGGCATCTTGAACTATGATTTGTCGAGTGACATGGTATATCTCCAATATAACAATTCCCTTTCACGACAAATTCCTCCAGGGGTCGACTCTCGGGTACGAAAATGCTCGACTCACCTGTTCTTGACCCATCTTCCAGGATGCGGATCGTGATAGTCCCAAGTTTGAACGACTCTCCAGCCGAAGCGGGGACGAAGTTGACAGGGACATTTGGCGTCTCCATGTTTGCGAGTCTGCAAAACAGTAGATGATTCCGTAGAGTTGCTTGATCTCCTGGTCCTGCGAGAGATAAGACGTGTAGCGTGCTTCGGTGTATGTTGTTCCTTATGAAACAAGGTGAGCCGACCAGTTCAATATAGTCCTCTCGCTCGTAATCGTAAGACTATAATAGCTTATAGTGAAATCTCAGAAGGTGGTCAGTATCTCGAATATGTACTATACATATATAGGCACCTGGCTCATTAGGTACATGTACTATGCGTCCGTCTTCCGTCGTCATAACATGCCAGACTCCAATCCACTGTTGATGGTGATCAAGATGGTATCTCCGCACAGTTTGTGGTCCATCCAGAAATGACTGAGTCAGCAACCATGAGCGACGCTTGTAAGGCTGTCACCGAGATGCTTACGGCCGATACCTGGCGGTCTAGACTTGTCAGGACTCTTGTTTCACTCTTGTTTCTTGGACATCCATTAATAATACGAGACCGGTCCCGGGCCAGTTGACGTCCGGGAGAGGAAGAACTTGGTTTCCTGTATCGTCAGGGACCCCTTATCCCCGTCTTTTCACCACTGGTAACGCCGTGCCTTATCTTCATACAGAAGTACAGTACTACTAGTACATGGACAACAGTGGATGCTGTCATCTGTGGGCGTGGCCTTCAGCCTTCAGGATGATTGAGTTAGGTAGCTGAGCGCATCTTCACATGCCTAATGAGTACCCTGGATACCGAGATAGCCGAGGTGACAGAACTACCGTGCCAAAGGCGCTTTGACGACTGACTGAAGAAGTCCCGAGTCGTTTCTTCAGCTGAGGTATCTTGATATATGGTATAGGCCAATTCTATCCGAAGCTGTCTCACCCAGAGGACTTGAACGCTTCGACGTCTTTGTCACCAACCCTCTGTAAAAAGGCTCCTGCGGAAGTTACAACTACCTCGTTTGTCCTTCTCTTCCCAAGCAGAGAGTATCGCATTGTCTTTCCAAGACAGCGCAAGTCGCCGGCAGGATAAGCGTCGACAGCGACATCAGTATCGACACCATACTTCCCCACTCGTCTAAAGTGTAAGTTGCCATTCCTCTTCACAACTAAGACTAGACTTTCCCAATATACTGGTCAAAGATGCCCTTCATCTCCAGCGCGCTCTTCTTGGGATACCGCTCCTGTCCATTTGTGTAGTCGACATAGGTGGCGCCGAAGCGGGTTTCATATCCTTCAGCCCATTCAAAGTTACTAGAGAGGCAAACCAGGTTAGCATGCATGAACCAGTATTCCTCCTCCTCCAACTTCGATATCAACTTCAACTTCGACTGCAATCGTAATTTCAACTTCGACCCCAGGAACACCGCGAAACAAAGAAAGGGCGCAGGAACAGAAACAGGCACAGGAACAGGAACAGGACCAGAAACAAGAATGATAGCCGGACAAAAGGAAAGCACTCACTCCATCAAACTCCAAGCCATATACCCCCGACAATCACATCCGTCCTCCGCCACAGCCTCCGCCATCGCCTGGACGTAGCTGCGGAAATACTCGACGCGAAAGTCATCCTGCAAGATCTCCTCCATGGGCAAGTCATTCTCGCCCTTGATACTGGTCCCGTTCTCCGTGACATAGATCTTCGGCCGACCATAGCGATCACTCAACCATTTGATCAACTTGCGAAACCCGGGCGCATGCGGCCTGAGCCACGGACTCTGCGTCTCCGGTCCGATCGGGTTCCCGTGCTTATCCTCCATCAAGACGTCCACGTTCCCGGAGAAATCGAGCGGATCAGCCGGCCCGTCGCGGTGGCGGATATAATTGGCACAATAGTGGTTCATGCCGTAGAAGTCGTTCGAGCCGACCAGGAGTTTCTTTTCTTCCGGGGTGAATTTCGGCAGCCGGTCGCCGAGCTGCTTGACCATCGAGGCCGGATAGTGGCCGAAATAGATGGGGTCGGCGAGCCAGGCGATGGAAAACTCGGTCTTGCGCTCGCACGCTACGCGGTCCTCCTCGTCTTCTGGGTCCCACGGTTCAGCCCAGTCGCCGTTCAACGTGATGCCTATTTCTCCACCACTCCGGCTTGCATATTCCTCTCTGTACACCTTGACAGCGCTCGCGTGGGCGATCAGGATATTGTGGCCCACGATCCACGGCTCCGTGCTCGCATCGCCTACAGGACTCTTGGTTCGGTCGCTGGTATGTCCTGGAGCGTGCACTCCTAGACTATATCCCAGGATCGCACTGCACCAGGGCTCGTTGAAGGTGATCCAATGCTGCACCCGGTCGCCCAGAGCGTCGAACAGTATCCGCGCATAATTGGTGAAGTCGGCCACGAATTCCTCTTTGTTCAGTAGCCCGCCGTAGCGCTTGTACAGTGCTTCGGGCAGGTCCCAGTGATACAGAGTCACGAGCGGGACGATGTCGGCTTTGAGAAGGTCGTCGACGAGCTTGCTGTAGTATTGGATCCCGGCTTGGTTGATCGGGTCATTCCGTCCTCCTAGGGGGATGATGCGCGACCAGGAGATGGAGAAGCGGTAGGCTTTGGCGCCGGTTTTTCGGAGCAGCTCGATGTCTTGCGCCGTGCGGTGGTACGAGTCGCATGCTGTCAAGCCGGATGTGCCGTCGGCGACCTTGCCGGGGAGCGTGCAGAACGTGTCCCAGATTGACGGGCCGCGGTTGTCCTCCGTGGTGGCCCCTTCGATTTGATATCTTGAGAAGTGTTAGTGGTGAGTAGAGAGCAGACGAGAGAAACGCAATGCTGGATAGGTCTATACTGACGATGCTGTCGCAAACCCCCAAAGGAAATCCGCCGATAGCCCAGCCTTGGGAGCAATGTCTTTCACCATGATGATACCTGACTGTACCTAACGAGTCTGTTGTTGGAGGGAAGTACCAGTGTAGTAGACCTTGTTGTATCTGGCTGGCTGATGAGGGTCTGCTGCTGCTGCTGCTGCTGCTGTTGATGCTTTGTCCCGAGTTGTTCGCTGCTTATATGATAGTAGCCTCTCAAGTAGCCCAGAAGTAATAGTCCAGAAGTCGAATCCTAGTGTACCTGAACAACCAAATGATACCTGATATCTCTGATGTATAAGGTGTCAGGTTGTCACAGCGTTGTCGTTGATGTCACTCTGTCCGTGCGTGTACAATAATCAGGTAGAAGCTGGTTCAGTGGACCACCAGCAGAGTCTTCTCAGCCAGAGTAACGAGCAAATGTATGTGTTGGGAGGAGGAAGCGACTTAAGATCAACAATCTACCTCTTAACTTCAAGTCAGAGCAGAGTATATGGTCCGTATATATACCTTTTCCAGCGAACCCCTAGTAGCAGCAGAAGTCGTAGCTCATACCCCGGAATGACACCTGCAAGAGGACCTTTAATTGCCCGTGGTTTATCCTTTCCAGGCTTCTAGTTGCAATCCACCACAACCCAGACCCTGGCATAGTGGATTGGTTGGAATAGTGAGATAGATGGCCATCTGTCCCGTCAATCACAAAGTCAATACGTACCAAGTAGCGAGCAGTATCCTGGGTATCATCTCTATACCTGAGGCCTGTCGTCTGAGTGCCGAAATTTAGCCTAACTGCCTGTTAATGCTGAGTGATGTCGCATTGTCGATGCCAGGGGTTTCTACGGCTGCTCTTCGGGTTCTGTATCAACTAGATGTGATCTAGACTGCTTAGCAGAGCGGACGCGAGAGGACAAACGAAGACAAGTCACGGCATGGAGAGCGCGCAACCGCATGGGATGAGGCCAGCCACAACGCATATGTTTGTCCGTATGTACGATAGATTCCGAAAAGCATTCGACTACCTCAGGTATCTTCCAAGGAGCTAATAGAAACACCCATGCTTTTCGTCTTGACCGTCCAGCTCCGTGGCCACCTCGGTTGAAGAGGCTTCAGTGTCCAGTGTCCAATATCCAGTGCCCAGGGCCCAGTATCCTTACAATCCTTGACTCCTAACTAGCCTTTACAGATGTTTGACGCTGCCAATTCCATGTTCATTCCACATCGCGCTCGTCACCGGGTTCCTTCATCCGCCAGGTGATGAACGCCGCTATCAGGGTGGCCGCTCCGCCAATCCTCAATGTCCAGCCGACACTGACATCCCCGGGTTCGTTCCTCGGCTTCTGGAGCAACTTGAACACGACGCTGCTGATCAAGGTCGCCAGAATCTGGGGCGCACTAATGGCAACATTGTGTAGTCCCAGAATGACACCCGCTTGATCTTCTTCCTCATATTTCATGTCGTCTTCGCCCAGGTCTCCGTCCCCGTTGATGAGACGCTGTCTCTGTTTCTTGCGTCGGGTTTCGTCGCGCTGGGAGATCTCGGCGGAGATCAAAGCAAAAGGAGCCCAGAGGGTCAGCGACCAGGATATGCCGACCAGGGCCGTCATGATAGTCGCCGCCAGAGGGGTGGTGATGAAAAAGGTGCTAAAGGTACAGAACGAAAACAACAGTTGGGACATCAACCATGCCCGTCGAAGTGTGAATCCGGGGATTTGGAGCCGGGTCATACATTTCTCAGTGGACGTCGGATGTTCTTGGCCCATAGCCCGGCGCACTCGAGATTCTTCAGGCGAGGGCGGAAAGGTAAGCGTGCTCTGCGATCCACTGTAGGCATGCTGGCCCCATGAATAGCTCCGGGGTCTCATGTCGGGTCGAGAAGGAGGCGTGATGGGACGGTCGAAATCCTCCACTTCTTCCACAGGCTGCGCTCGGCAGGTCGGCACAACCAGGAAAGGCAAAATGATGTTGCAGCTGAATGAGATGATCGCATATATTAGAAGTGCAAAGGTCCCGATGCGGGTGGCCTTGCCCCAAAGCTTTTCCACCTCGTCGTCCGAGAGACCTGGGGTGAGGTACGGATCAACATACAGTTGACCGATGTAGGTGGTGATGTAGAAGAGGAAGGGGAACCAGCCGATCCAGTGGAAGAATTGGATTTCGCAAACCTGCCGAATCTCGGGGGGTAGTCGTTTGATGGAGACAAAGACCTGCTTGAAGAACGCCACCAACCCGCCACCATCATCCGCTCTAGAAGGTGGTTCCAGTTGCGGGTTTCGTTCTTTGATCGTGAGTATACTGATGAGCACTGTCGTGCTCAGTGCAATCGATGCAATGACAACGAGTACCTTGAATTGCGTGTTTCCAAAGAAATAGAAGTATCGAGGGAGGTTGAGATATCCAAATACATAGCCGAGGACATTTCCAACCCCCGTCATCCGAGACGCCCACGCATTCGCCGATTCTTGTTGATGAGATGGCGCATTATCGACGATGAACGCGCGGATTGACGCTTGGACTAGATCTGGTCAATATATACTCATCCATTCATAAGCACATGACATACCTGTGTTGATGGAGAAATCTAGACACCACATCATGATGGTGGCCAGGATGATGGTCGCCGTCTGGTAACCGCCACCATACGGCGCATCGACCCCGAGACGGCCAATCACTCGGATGATATCTCGTGCATACGCGAGAATCATGGACGATGCGACCGTTCCCAAAGTGCCAGCGATCATGAATGGTTTCCGCTTTCCCCACGACACGCGACACCGGTCACTCCGGATCCCGACGTACGGCTGCACAAGAGTGCCGGTCAAAGGCCCTGCAAGCCAGACGAAGGCAAGAAGAGCCTTGCTCATTCCGAGCGACAGCAAATAAGGCGATCCATTGGAAAGTTCAACTGACCAGACAATCTGAAGTCCGCCAATAGACAGGGTGAGCAGGATCAGGTACAAGGCGCTTTTGCTCTCCAACGTCGAGTCATCAAGACCGATGATTTCGGAGGGTGGTCCATTACCGTTGAGGTATCGCTCTTCGCGCTCGGATCCCGGGGAAGAAGACTCGTCCTCCTCTTCCTCCACTAGCGGCCGCCCTTCGATGTCGCTGTTGCGCGCCGTGTTGACGGCTCGAATGAGCGGGGAGCGCTCGTCGATCTCTACACTTAGACCGCTACGGGGCATCAGGGGGTGAGGAACCTCTCGGCAACCAACGCGCCTGTTCAGGGGCCAAAGAGACAGAGACCGCTTTCAGCCGTGGTGTAATGGTGACGCAGCCTCGGCAACCTCATTCAGGAGAGTCCGCCGAACGTCGTAGGAAGGATTGGAAGTACGGCCACAACTGTGTGCGGTCGAGGCGAGAGGCAAGGTCGAGGGAGAGCACAGAAGATGCGGACACGAATGAATGTAGGTATACTAGGAGTTAGGTAGTAGTAGAACGAATGGTCAGATGAGATGTGTTGTTGCGAGACTGGCTGACCAGTGCATGTCATGGGGGAAAACAGGATGAAGACTGGCCAGGCTGACTCGATGCTGATTGGCTGGCGGACCACGACCTTGACAACCGCAGGGTGAGGCACAAGGCACAAGGCACAAGGCACCGTCTTGACTGTCTTCCCGTACCATCTTTACCTCGCCTCAGGTCACGAAGCCATCGGTCTGCTGTTGTTGCTCACGTCGAGGTGTCACGTTCAATCGATTTGACGAGACAACTCTCCTGCAACCTCACCCTCCGCCCTACTTGCAGTCGATTTACCGAACGAAGACCTCCACTCCCGCAGCTCTACTTGAGACCACGCCCACGATGAAGCCCATCGTAGGCGCCTTCAACGCATGGATCTGGTCAGCCTACCCATGCACCTTCCTGAATCGCCGCTGATATCTGCATAGCACGGTCGTGTCATGTTTCGCCATTGTCATTCTCTCCGTCATTGGGAGCCTCTTTGCGGTACGACGAGCTCGGTTCCTTGACCTCTCCAAATCTTTATGCAATATAGATGCGCGGCGATTGATGAAATTCATACTAATTGGACTGGCTACAGAGTGATCACCATATGATGATGGGCTTGGAAGATGATCCGCAAGACGGTAGAGCAGTCGCAGCATCGATATTCATCGCAGTGGCCGTCTATGCCGTAAGTGCTTCGGAGCTTTTGATATCTTGTTGGTTCTGACGGCAACAGGGTTTCCTCGTATTCTGCGGTTTTCAGGCGTGGCTTCACGTGCGAGCGAGTCGACGAGGGGCAATATCTCTATAACACTGACTGGAAAAGCGTCCGCAGGAAGAGTGTATATAATTGGGAAGCTGGGCATAAATACGGCGTTGCTGATTGCTTCAGATCAAGGAAGTGTTTATGAAAGCGGATGTCCATTGAAGACCTGGGCTTGACAGGCAGATGCAGAAATGTATAGAACTACCCCTGTCTGTTTCGGATCCCAGGAAGACAACAGACTACTGCTTGCGAAATCAATTGTCCACCTCGCCAGTGAAGAAACATCCCAACCCCAGCGGCACTCAGATGAGATCTTGCTTGACGAACTGGGCATGCAGAGTCTTGCCCAATCTAGCGGGACTCCGTTCCACAACCACTCCGGCCGCCTCCAGTGCCGCGATCTTGGAATCCGCTCCTCCCTTTCCACCGCTGATGATAGCACCGGCATGGCCCATTCGTCGTCCAGGAGGCGCACTGATACCGGCAATGAAGCTGACCACTGGCTTGTTCTTCTTGTTCTCGCTCTTCAAGTATTCGGCTGCTTCTTCCTCGGCACTCCCTCCGATCTCGCCAATCATGATAACGCCTTCGGTTTCGTCATCTTCCATAAACACTTTCAAGCAGTCTATGAAGTTGGTGCCGCTGAACGGGTCACCACCGATTCCCACGACCAACGATTGACCAAGACCGGCTTGCGTAGTCTGGTTCACCGCCTCGTACGTCAGTGTACCCGATCTGGACACGATGCCAACTCGTCCCCTCTTGTGGATAAATCCTGGCATAATTCCAATCTTGCAAACATTGCTGGCGATGATTCCGGGACAGTTGGGGCCCACAAGCCGCGTCTTGCTCTGTGTTTTAAGCATGTTCGTGACTACAGATACGTTAGCATGCAGGAGATGTAGTCAAGGGGCAGGCGGATCATACTTCGAACCATATCATGTTGCGGTATACCCTCAGTGATACACACGACCAGGGGCATTTCTGCTTGAATGGCTTCCTCGATTCCGGCGGCCGCGACTGGGGGAGGGACGAAGATAATCTATCAAGCTCAGTATATCGTTCTTGCAATATTGAGTCGCTTCACCTACGCTCGCGTCGGCTCCTGTAGCTTTCATGCCTTCGCTCACGGTCTTGAAAACGGGCAGTCCCAGATGTGTTGAGCCGGCTTTCTTGGGGTTCGTTCCACCAACCACTTTCGTGCCATAATCGATCGCTTGCTGGGCGTGAAACGTTCCTTGTTTGCCTATAGCAACATCAGCGAGATAGTACAAGCAAGACGAGCGTAAGATATACCTGTGAACCCCTGGAAAAGGACTTTCGTGTCGGCACTGATCTTCAGATTGCCAATGGTAGCTTGATACTGTGTGCTGGAGGAGACTGTCGCGTAACTTCTGCGGGCTTGCCGAAGCACTGAAGATCTGAGAGCCTGCATGGCTGCGATTGTTAAAGAAGCAGCCCGAGGAAATCAGCAGATGCTTAAAAGCTGATGTCGTGGAAGGATGCTCAGGGTTCAGTTCATGGACTGCTATCAAGGGACCTTGCAGTCTGCGGAGCTCGGCTGCTCATGGGTGTCGGATCGGGCGCTTGCGGATTGGAAGCACTGTACTGTGTACTACTGCACAGCGAAGCGCAGCACAATTCGGGCCGCTCGGCCGTACTACTGCGCAGCCCGGTATCTCAAATGATTGGACAGCCTTGCAACCATGATTTCTCGGCCCTAATTGGTTCAACAAAAGCGGCAGTCATCAACAATGGAAAGTTGCAGTTGTGTAGACCGGAGGCTCAATTCAATAATGCCACCTTAAGCAGCATCTGGTTGATGACTTTTATTCAAGCTACTTCTCAGTCTCTAGTCCCCAATTGTATCCAATGACTCTCATTGAGCTATAAGACTTGATGTGAATCGCGGAGTGATAATACAGAGGTCTACATCAACCAAGACTGTCGACGTGCCAAATCCAACATACCAGGCAGAAAGTTAGTATCATTCAACCCTGGCAAGCCAGACGCGCTCAAGGAGTGAGGTATGCCGACCGAGTGTTGATATGAGTATGGAATATCCGTACAGACGCTCCGGTATCTCGCATCCTGCGAACCTAAAACGACAAATGCAACATGGCATCACAACTGATAAGGGCGCTCGCCAGCAAGAGAACTCCCCTGATGGCGCTGCGCGTGCCCCATCTCTTGATCAATTCTTTGACGCTCAGATTCCTCAAGGTCAAGTCCGAGCCACCTTGCTTCTTCTCCACCCTCGAAGCCAGTTCAGCGTTCGTCGAGTCGAGTGAGAGGAATGTGTAGGGCAGGATAGCAAGACTCAGCGCACCGGCGGCCATGAATCGATAGTGCTGCGGCTGGGTATGGGTGAAGTAGGAGTTCAGGAAGTTGGCGCCGGTGGCAATCAGAGCGAGCGGTGGCACGACGGCCTTGCCAATGGTGCCCATGGTCTGCCATTGATTCAGAAGGACCTCCTCATTTGAGTTTTGCACGTAGCCTGGGACGTGCATGAATGAAGTGGCGAGCAGACCACCTGTTTTCTAGGAGTTAATAGAAGGATTGGGCAAAGGGGCAGGTCGGTCAGAACAGACCAGAGGTAACGGCTGAGGCGGTGATGCCCAGCACAAATAGGGTCTTGACCCTGCCGTAGCTATCGAAGGAAGACATGGCAATATCTGGTATAGAGCCCGAAAATATCGAAACGTGGCGGTGGTTCTTTCTTGGGTGTCACGGAGAAACGAAATGAGATCGAGGAGAGGAAGCTTCACAAGATGTCTTACCACTGGCACGCGAAGCGCCTACCTTTTAAGACCACAACAGAGATCATGACCATGCAGCGCAACGGATGCAAACAAGGTACCTGGCCGCCATATCTATGACGAGTTGTCAGGGATACGGTGAGTAAAGACTTTGGTAGAGGAGATGGCTGCGGGCGGCTTCCTCCATCCCCGACGCCGATTAAAGCAGCGTGGAGTTCTATGCCGACTTCGGCTCTCCAATCCCTTTGAAACAGAAACAGACAACAAGCCACCTAAGCGCAGATAGATACAGCATTAAGAGGATGCGTCTGATTGAGGCATAGCCTGTCATGTAAGTGACAATTCTTCCGTGTCGATTGGCAGTTGTCGGCCTCCAATCAATATCGATGAACCGGATTTCTGAAGAGGTTGAAAAGCTGGCAGGTTTTGACAGTTACAGTGTCAACGAGTGCCTTTTCGCTTGGAAGCCTTGGAAACATGATCCTTGACACAGATGCTCAGTACCTCAGCGTAGACATGTACCTTGGATGTTGCGCTTTGTGCGGCAAATTGCTGATACTAGGGCCGGAAGGACAAAGCGACAGCAACGACAAAAGATCTCGTCCGTTGTGCTAGAAGCCTGGAATGATCAACCAGAATCGAGGCGAACAACTGACTCATCACATCTAGGTAGGTCGACAACATATCTGGTTGTTAGCCGAGAGCTCTGTGTGAAAGCAGTGCCGCTGTTGTCCCTGGCGATGATGCTCCGAGCTTGCATATGATTGATGTTCTCTCTCTCCCGTGACTGAGAGCCATTGTGACCATCGACAAGACTATGCAGTACATAGTTCATTTGCTTCCTGGTCTGGCTATGGGACCAACCCGTCCTGCTTCTCGTCAGTCAGAATGCCGCTGTCCTAGCAAGACTCGTGGTAGATGATGGGTGATTTGGCATCGCCTAGACTCGAAAAGGGGCTTGTTGGCGAGACGGTAGGAGATAGAAAGGACTGAACATACAGGCTTTCACCGTGAAAACGTGTTACATGGCCTAAATGGTTAACACAGCTACTGGTGCCAGTGTTTGTTCACAGGCACAACCCCGCTTAGTGATCATGGTGAGGTTGAATTCAGACACATCTGAAGGAAGAAACCAACGCTTACTTCGTCCTGCTGTCATACTCAATTGCTCTCCGTGATTTCTCTTACAGCTCTATCGCACCACGTTCATCTACGCACGAGTACTGAGTTTGTTCCTACACAAAATCCAAGTCCCTCTGGGTTCACATCTTCTCCTTATGAGTCAATCAATGCCGATCCCTGCAATGGGTAATGAGATGGGACGACTTTTCGGTCCTAACTTTGTCCTCGACACCACTCCCACCAGAACACCAGTTTTCCAGGGCTACATCCCAGAGACCGGCCAAATGATGTTCATCAATAGCGGCAACGGGTTTATTGTACCTGGTGTCATCGCAGGAGATTACCCATTGTCCAGAACATGCTCAGTCCTTGCGGCGGGCCTTACCGAGTGCTGCGCACGTGAGGGACGAGGAAAGGTTGGTACGCCTTATCCTATCAGTGTTTTCAGCTACTGACAGTTGAGATCAGATCTTCTGGATTCCCAGACAACACATCACTTCCTGGAAGACTGCGGAGAACTGGCCCAGGGCGTACGACGCACTTCCGGATCTCTACTACGTCGATTACGCGTGGGATGACAAATCAAGAAGAGAATGGTTCGCTCAACATCATCTACAGAGACTCAAGCTCCTTGATGCGCGCAATGGCTCTCTCAATGGCAACGTCCTGAGCATGCCGATCAACCTGAACTATGAAACGGACAACTATGGAACAGTGCGAATCTCCCATGGATCGGCCCCGAACTTCCTGTACTACAACGCCTTTGGCTACATGTACTTGGGCTCTCTGGCCGAAGCTGCAGCAGCTATGACCTACTTCGTGCCACCTGCAACGCCTGGGAGCTCCTACACCCGCCCTTTCTGGCACGGTCCTAAGACAGCCACGCAGACCTTCCAAGTCCGATCTGGCGAGCAAGCTGTTGAGAGACTTCATGCACTCTACATACTCCAGCGACCAGGTCCCGTCCGCCCTTGCATGCCACTCACCGAAGAAGCCATCAGAGCCAAGGATTGGCTCGCTGCGAGAGGCGGTAGGATTGGCAATGAACGAGTTGGAAGACCAGAAGCTGGCAGACAAATGGCTCAACACCCGCAAGGATTGAATCCAGCTGCTGATGCTGGGCCGGAAGTTGGAGATCGTCTTCGACAAGTCCTTGAACAGGCAGCTGGCTGGTATGATCCAATCAAGGCTACTTACACTCGATACAAGATTGCCAACCTTGGAGGTTCGATGGCTGTCACGGTTTTCATCGTCACGGATGGTGGATTTGCAACCATGGGGCGTGACCAAAAACAACTTCTCGTGGAACGGTTGGAGTTAGACCAGGAGTCGGGCGAAAGAAATGCTGCACTGGCGGCTGGTCGTTTAGGATGAGCATGAGACTTTGTCCAAGAGCGGCCCGACCGAAGTGCCAACCATGGCGGCAGTTAGAACTGCAGCAATCAGGAACAACAGGGATGATTCAATTTGAGACTGGATCGTCGTATCAGTCAGTTGTCTCTCAGTGGGAGAGCATACTAAAAGCAGTTTGTCTGACAGAATATTTATTTGCGGTACTCGGGTGAATGCTTCTCACTACTTCCCCGAATTATGCTTAATGGTCCGCCGTATTAGCTGACTAAACAAACGGCAAATGCCAAGCCATTTCATCCTGCACGTGATATCAAATTTCTGGTCTAGATTCGGTCGTGGATTCTTAGACCTGCAACGGCATCTCATTATTGTGGCAATACTGTTGATGATTTCTTCATGTAGGCCTCTGCACTTTTTGTAATTCAATCATGGCGACGGAGACGGTAACTCGGACCAAGGTCAGAGTGGGCAAAAATGAAAAACTCCCGCCCGAAAATGTTCGTTACATGGCCGCCTGTGCCGACATTGCTCGCGCGTTGGTCCAAGAATATGAAGCCAGCCTTGACGATTCAAAACCAAAGAAGGATGTCAACCTCAACCGGCTCCGAGGTGATATTGCCAAGAAACACAGACTCAGCAGCCAACCTCCTTTGACGGCCATTCTGGCCGCCACCCCAGAGCAATACAAGAAACATCTTCTGCCAAAACTCATTGCAAAGCCGGTACGGTCAGCGAGCGGCATTGCCGTCGTGGCGGTCATGTGTAAGCCGCATCGGTGTCCACATATCGCTTTCACGGGGAACGTGTGCACCTACTGTCCCGGCGGCGTCGATTCGGATTTTGAATATTCCACCCAGTCCTACACCGGGTACGAGCCGACCTCGATGCGAGCCATCCGTGCTCGATACGATCCCTTTGAACAGGCTCGTGGGAGAGTCGACCAGATTAAAAGTCTGGGACATAGCGTTGACAAGGTGGAATTCATCATCATGGGTGGCACCTTCATGTCCCTAGATCAAGCCTACCGCGACAACTTCATCGCTCAATTACACAATGCTCTGTCAGGCTACCAGACGGAAAACGTCGACGAAGCGGTTGCCGCCGGAGAAATGTCCAACATCAAGTGCGTCGGGATCACGATCGAGACCCGGCCCGACTTTGGACAAATCGACCACTTGTCCGACATGCTTCGGTATGGATGTACACGACTAGAGCTTGGTGTTCAATCACTGTATGAAGATGTGGCTAGGGATACCAACAGAGGCCACACTGTCGCAGCGGTCGTCGAAGCTTTCAAGTTCTGCAAAGATGCCGGGTTTAAAGTTGTGTCGCATATGATGCCCGATCTACCGAACGTCGGCATGGAACGAGATCTCTACCAATTCCAGGAATACTTTGAAAACCCTGACTTCCGGACGGATGGGCTCAAGATCTATCCTACACTAGTTATTCGCGGCACCGGCGTCTACGAATTATGGCGGACGGGACGGTTTAAGAACTACACTCCAAACGCTCTGGTGGATTTAGTTGCACGGATATTGGCCTTAGTGCCTCCTTGGACGAGAATCTACCGTGTGCAGCGCGATATCCCGATGCCATTGGTCACTTCTGGCGTCGAAAATGGCAATTTGCGAGAGTTGGCACTGTCCAGAATGAAAGACTTTGGCACGACCTGTCGAGACGTGCGAACCCGGGAAGTGGGAATCAATGAAGTGAAAAACAAGATCCGACCGTCTCAAGTGGAGCTTGTCAGGAGAGACTACATGGCCAACGGTGGCTGGGAGACTTTCCTTTCATACGAAGATCCGAAACAGGACATCCTCATCGGCCTGTTGAGACTGCGGAAGTGTACTACCACCCACACCTTCCGACCGGAGCTTACCGGTCAACCTACAAGTATGGTCCGGGAGCTGCATGTTTATGGATTGGCAGTCCCGATCCATGGCCGCGAGAAGAGCAAATTCCAGCATCAAGGCTATGGCACGCTTCTGATGAAGGAAGCCGAGCGCATTGCTCGGGATGAACATGGCAGCGAGAAGCTGAGCGTCATCAGTGGAGTGGGCGTACGAAGTTATTATGCACGTCTTGGTTACAGCCTTGATGGACCATATATGAGCAAGATGCTAATCTTTGACGATGATGAGGCTGAAGATTGAGAATGGAACGAGAGTCGTATCAAAGACCTACGGGACGCACGACTATTAAGACGAAACTACTGGTCGCAAGGCTGTGCAGGGAATCAAGTCCGATGATTGCATACTTTCTGCGAGCCGAAGAAGTCACCAACTGCCGCCGGTCAGACCAGACGGATGGGTATCAGGTGCCCTAAGTCTTTTGGATCACAGCACGAGATCGCCCACAAGCTATCAAGCCTGCCGGGCTTCCCCTCGTTGTCTGTGGCATACTCAGGTTCTTCTCTAGGACTCTGAGGCGGAGAGGCGTGAGTCGCTGCTCTCAGATCACGGACTCAGCCCGCTGCATGTGCACCCACCTTCATTCCGAGTCAGAAATCAATTATGACAACTGCGAGGCCGTGTATGCTATCATGTAGCAGCCAGCCGCCCGGGGGAAAGTGCTTATCGTCCATCGTTATGCTCCCGGGAGGCAGTGAGGAAAGTGCATATGAACTCCCGCCACGAATCTGTCCATTATTGTCGAGGACAAGCCCCAAGGGGTAATTCATTGATACCAGAGGCTTATATCCTTATGCCTGGCTGCATATGGCCTGATATGCAGTACTGTGGCAGATACCCAGGCACCGGGAAGAGAAATAATGGAGATGGAGACAGACGGCAGACGGCGAGACTCCGCGGCCCCACCGTCATAGTAAAGAGAAATGTATGATTGGTGAGCGATAAGCGATAAGGGCATTCGGGCAAATCGCGTCATTGCAAATTTTACGCCTCAATAATTTTTTGCCCCAGTATCAAATTGTCTTTCTCCGAGCAGCGAGTCGCTTGGTTGATCGACGGCTCCTGCTGGATTGCGGCGACTGTATGACTATGTTTGACAATGATACAATGAACATACCGTCCGCGGAGTGAGACTGAGACGATCTTCCATTTCTAGGCCAAGTTATCTCTCTCATATCTCCTATTTTTGACCATCATATTGCTTAGGTAGCCATGGCGTCTGGTTGCTTTAACTGACCTGCCCTCATTTCGCCAACCATTTATTGAACTGTGCAGGGCAAACTATAGACGCAGAAATGATTCCTGCCCTTCTCACGGCGCAAAGCTGCGTCGATCATGTCCACCTCATCCTTGGGACCGGCCCGCTGGCTGCCTCCCGCTGTGCGAAGTCTCTCGAGGTTGGTGCCCGGCCTGTCATTCTCGCTCCCGAAACCGCGGACCTGCATTTCACCCTAGCCAAAGCCGTTGAAGATGGAAGAGTGCGGTGGATACAACGCGACTTTGAAGAGCAGGACCTGAGAACAGCAGGCAGGGAAGAAGTTGACGGATTTGTCGACGCTGTGTTTGTGACATGGCCAGCGAAAGATCCCCGGAGCAGTCACATCTCGAGTCTCTGCAGACGTCTGAGAATACCCGTCAATGTGGTTGACGCTCCCTCGCTTTGCTCATTCACACTGCTCTCCACATATTCCGACGGACCGCTACAAATAGGCATAACCACGTCAGGAAATGGCTGCAAGTTGTCGTCACGGATTCGACGGGAGATCGCATCCAGCTTGCCCCCGAAGTTCGGTCTGGCGGTGGAACGACTGGGATCCATGAGACGGCGTATATGGGAGGAGGATTACAGATTAAATCACCCGAACGGCGCCGAGACTGTTGACGTGGTGGATGGTGAAGACGAGGAGGCCGCGGCGCAGAAACATACCTTCAACTCCTTGGTGAAAGAGGACGACCAGGATCCAGCCACCCTGCGCACTCGTCGCATGAGATGGCTATCGCAGATATGCGAGTATTGGCCCCTCAGTCGACTTGCAGCCATCACCGATGCAGATGTCGCAGCCATTCTCGAAGCTTACCGATCGCCCGCACACACTCCTATACCAACTCCCGGCTCAGGCTCATCCACCGATCTCCTTCCTACACCGGCTCCTCGAAAAGGTACCATCACCCTAGCAGGATCTGGGCCAGGACATCCCTCCTTACTGACGATTGCAACCCATACGGCGATCAAAACCGCGCATTTCATCCTAGCTGATAAGCTCGTTCCTGCGGAGATCCTGGCTCTCATTCCACGAAGGACACCCGTGCATATTGCACGCAAATTCCCCGGAAATGCCGACGCAGCCCAAGAGGAGTTGCTGCAACTTGGTCTAGAAGCCATGGAGCAAGGAAAAGATGTGCTCCGATTGAAACAAGGCGATCCTTATTTGTACGGTCGCGGAGCCGAGGAGGTGACGTTCTTCCGTGACCGAGGGTACGAAGTCAGAGTTATTCCTGGAATCACCAGTGCGCTGTCAGCACCGCTTTTTGCGGAGATTCCTGTCACTCACCGCGCTGTTGCAGATCAAGTGGTCGTCTGTACCGGCACTGGGAGGAAAGGTGCGGCCCCTGAGCCGCCGTCTTACCGGAAGAGCAAGACAGTAGTGTTCTTGATGGCACTGCACAGATTGGAGAGTTTGATCAAGAGCCTGACAGAACAAGTCGATGAGCAAGATCCGACTGTTACGGTGCAGAAACGCGCGTTGTGGCCATCCGGTACGCCTTGCGCGGTCATTGAACGAGCAAGCTGTCCTGACCAGCGCGTGATCCGCTCTACTCTGGAGCATGTCTGTCAGGCAGTGGAGGAGGAAGGGTCTAGGCCTCCAGGACTTCTGGTGGTCGGCCATGCATGCGAAGTGCTGCACAAGCTGGACCAGGGCCAGAGATGGTCTGTCGAAGAGGGCTTTCGGGGTCTCGATGCGATTGGGTCCGAATCCACGCTTTCAGATCTGAATGTTTTGAGGGACGTAGAGATGTGTTCGCCGAAAGATACGCAAGCTCTCAGACCAGATGCGCAGGTATCTACGACGGCGCGATGATGATAGAGAAGTTGCTGATTTTGTACATCATGTTTGAGATACCCAATAGACATTCGCATTTTGTCTCGACGTCTGCTTCTCTGTTTCTCTGGCTTCTTTCCCTGGAACGTGCCGTTAACCACTCTCATCACCAGCGACCGGTATCTGGCAAGTTGCCTCCGTCAAAATTACGAGAGACGTCGGTGTTGCTGGTGATGGTCAAGTGCTTCAGGGGGGACTAGTATAATGATATATATTGATCCTCGCTTACACTGTTCGAGCATGGCCAGCAGCAACAGCAAGAACATATACTGTAGATATTATCTATCTAGTCAGAGATCTTGTGTTCTATTTCTTGTCTTTGAACACATTGTGCGACCACATATCACGGCTCGGGCCTCAGCAAACTCTCTCAGAACGAATAAAATATCAGGGTATCACATTCTCTACAATCTACCCCTATTTTGACGACGCAGCCTCGTCCTCCACCATGTATATATATATATATATATCCCAATGCAATGCACCCGCAAGTCTACACCGACACACTCCAGTGTTATTATCACCTACCTGGTAGATACGGTGCTCACCAGGTGCTCACCGCTCACCTGACATAATACCTGCCTACCAACTGTCGTCAATTTCGCTACAAGACTACTTCAAAATATACAACTCCCCACGACGCTCCCTGATGTCTCTCTCCTCTTCACAACAACGACAATCACCACCACCATCCCTCACAAATATAAACCCCAATTCCGAAAATGAAGCAGCAGGCCAAATCCCCTTTCCCGCAAACACCATCATCCACTCTCCCCCAATAAACCTCTCCCACCCCATCCCAACGAGCAACCTGCCCTCCAAAACAATCCTCATCACCGGCGGCGCATCCGGGTTCGGCGCCACATGTTGCCGCTCCTGGGCATCCCACCACGCGATCGTGATCATCGGCGACATCAACGCCCGCGCAGGCGAAGAGCTAGTTGCCGAGGTTCGCCAGTCCACCGGCAACCAGAATCTCCATTTCATCCAGCTCGACGTGACCAGCTGGACGAGCCAAGTCGAGTTCTTCGACCAGGCCGCCAGGTTGAGTCCGCATGGGGGAATTGACTGTGTGATAGCGAATGCTGGGATTGCGGATGCCGAGGAGAACAGGAAGTTCGAGGAGCCTGAACCGAATCAAATCAAACCTGGGCCGACTAGCATCACTGCCTCCATTACTACTGGTGGTCGTGCGGGTGCTAGTCCTGATGGTAGTCCTGGTGCTAGTCCTCCCACCCTCAAAACAATCGACGTCAACCTCTACGGTGTTCTCTATACGACTCATCTGGCATTACACTATCTCCCGCGCAATCCGGGCAGTCGGCCATGCGACCCGGACACGCACACGGGACCGCGAGATCGTCATCTGCTGCTGGTCTCGTCGATCGCGGGTCTGGCGGGGTTGCCGTCGCAGCCGTTGTATGCGGCGGCCAAACATGCTGTTGTTGGGTTGTTTCGGACGTTGAGGATGACGGCGCCGATGAAGTGTGGCGTGAGAGTCAATATGATCAATCCTTGTAAGTTGTCGAATTGGACAGTCCTTTCGTTTTCGTTCTCTTGTGAGTCGAAGTATAGGGATATGACTATACTCGTTTGTGTCGTTTGGAGGCAGAGAGGATGTCTCTCTGCGTTGGAAAAACATGGATCCTTTCGTCCAGGCAGTCGAAACATCGTCGGCATGAGTCGTCAAGATCAAGTCACACCTGGTTGTTTGGACCTTCTCAAGTTCGGAAGAGAGCATCCACTACTCAATCTCGAACCCCATCACGCCTTTACTTTCAAGACCGGCTACGCCTAGTTCTGTTCTTCGTCCTACATCCAGCGTTCGATACTCTTCATGCTGTTGCTAATATCCTACACCCTTTGGTACTCCTACTGACCCGTTGACACACCCAGACTTCGTCGACACACCCATCCTGGGCCCGCTCGGCGCCCTCCTCCTCGCTGGAGGCGGTATGGCCACGCTCGAGTCTGTGCTCCAGGCCACGACGCGCCTCGTTGCCGACCAAGGCATCATTGGCCGCGCGCTGGTCATCGGTCCCAAGACATCAGCCGAACATGCGCGTGCCGTGGGGCTGGAACCTGATATCGTGGACCAGGCGGTCTGGGACGTCTATGCTCATGACTTTGAACAGTCAGATTTATTCACTCGGCGGGTTATTGGCGTAACGAATCTCATTACCCGGGCTAGAGGGTGGACTGGGCTTGCGAGTGACATCGCGAACAAAGCCTCATATGGGTTCTGGAAGATGCTGGGGTATTAAAAGTTTCATATTCGATTTCGGGACGCATTTGCAAACGGAGCGGAGACTGTTTCTGATGTGCCTGGAAAAGAGGGGAGTGAAGCTTGCATTTCTGAGCGTGTTGCGGGATAGGGAATCGATGGTGGACAACCATCCTTGTCGCGAATTTGCTCTTCAGCCGTGCTTTACAATGGGGATAAGTAAATCGGTCGGGGCTGTACTCTGTATCCTCCATCCAAAGCCTTGTCGTGATACTGCGTATCATGCATAAGAATCCACTGTACATGTCTCTCGGCAAACATACCTCATATAGACTGCGCTATTTCCCAATCTGGAAAGCCACCTGGACCTCCAACAATGCTGCTATACTGCACTGACTCGCAAGGTCGTGGTGTGGATAGTTAAAGGGGACTCAACCTCTCACTTGATCGCCGTTAACAAGACGCTTCTGTTTCAAACACTCTCAGACTTGGACTAGCCACCGACCACTGTGAGCAGAGTGAAAGCACACACGTCAAACATCTCTCTACTCTCACAAAGCAGCATGTGTCGACAGCCTCATTTACCGATCCCAGTCCTTTTATGAATCGATCAATCCTCAGCCAAAGCCATGTCCAAGGCATGATAAGGTCGCGAAAGATTCTGTTTCTGGTCGTTCTGATAGCCATCACCGCTTTCACTACCCTTCTCCTCCGACGACCTCAGGCTTTCGAGGAGTCCGCAGCTTCGCTCTTTTACGGTCACCATGCGCACGAAGAGAACCAACCGCTCCTCCCGGCCAGCTCCCTCTTACACCCAATCCACCAGCTAGTCTCGGAGGCGGAAGGGGATTTCCAGACCGTACGCGCCCGCCAGTCACGATCCCTCAGCGATGCCGTAGCCGAGTACCGCAGGCGGTACAAGCTGCCTCCGCCGCCGCACTTCGACAAATGGTATGCTTTTGCGAAGAAGCGAGGGGTCGAGCTGATCGACGAATATGACACCATATACCATCAGCTACTCCCGTTCTGGGCGCTGGAGCCGGCGCTGATTCGCGAGAGGACAAGAGAAGCCGTTGGATTTGACAATGCGTTGATCGCCGTGACCATTCGAGATGGCAAGGTCGTCACCGTCCAAGGAGGAGGCGACATGTATCAGTGGCACAGGGACGCAACGCCGGTCATGTTGCAGGAGTTTGTCCAGTACCTGCCAGATATGGATCTGGCGTTCAACATCCACGACGAACCTCGAGTCGTCTTGCAGCATGATGACCTCTTACACCACGTGCAGGTTGCAACGGACGAGAACATGCCCAAGGCTTATGGCAGTCAATCACTGAACAACAAGTGGTCTCCGAGACCTGCTGATCTGGGCGAAGGGATACGGATCAAAGAGTACAAGACGACCCGATTCAACAAGTACGCACACCAGCCGACGTGGAGCGAGTCAAGATTGTCCTGTCCACTCGACAGTCCGGCACGGGCCTGTCTGGACGACGCCTGTCCCGACAACACCACAACATACTCGGGCCTTCCGCTGGGTATTGTGCGCAACACGACCGCGTTCTCCGACATCTGCAACTCCCCAAGCATGGAGAGATCCTTTGGCTTCTTCGACCGCCCCAATGCATTTGACGTGACACACCAGCTATTTCCGATTTTCTCACAGTCGAAAATCTCCAGTTTCCAGGACATATTGTACCCATCGCCATGGTATTTCATGGGTCGAGTGAAATACGAAAAGGAGCGGGATATGCCGTGGGAAGAAAAGGCTCCCACCATGTACTGGCGCGGCAGCACGACAGGCGGCTTCTCCCGGGATGGCGGGTGGAGACGCCAACATCGGCAACGCTTCCTGACCAAGATCCAGCCAACGCACACAGCCAAAGTCCTGATACTCGACAACTCCAGCAGCACGGACACCATGTGGACGGAGAGGCAGTTCTCAATGCAGGAGGTCTCGCACTACTTCGACGTCAAATTCACGCACATCGGCCAATGCGACCCGGGCGACTGTGACGCGCAGCGCGAGTACTTTGGCACCGTCGAGCCCGTCAACATGTTCGACGCCTTTGGGTCGAGGTACTTGCTGGACATCGACGGCAATGCCTTTTCCGGCCGATACTATGCCTGGCTGCTGAGCAACAGCCTCGTCTACAAGTTGGCCGTGTTCCGCGAGTGGCATGACGAGTGGCTACGGCCGTGGGTGCATTATGTCCCGCTCAGCTTGATCGGCGACGAGTATGTCGAGGCCGTTCGATACTTTGACCAGGAACAAAGCGGCAAGGTCGAGGGCAAGAGGATCGCCACTCGCGGTCGTGAGTGGGCGCAGAAAGTGCTTCGGAATGAGGACCTGGAAGTCTGGTATTTCAGGTTGTTGCTTGAGTAAGTTTTTGACCGCCCCCTGTCTGTCTCTGTCTTTATCTCTGGTCCTTTCCTGGTGTCTGCTTGCTTGATCTACTATCTTTGTCCCTGTGGTTTAGTCCTGCGCAGAGCAGAGCAGAGCAGTACCTCTCATGGTATTCATATCATATACTGACATGAAATTCTCTCGCGCAGATATGGCCGCCTGATCGACGATAACCGGTATGACATTGGCTTCAGCTTGTAAAAAGAGAGCCTATCCAGTTGCTAGCTATCCAGTGGCGAATCAAATCAAATCATATCATGTTGTCAGAACCTTGTCTAGACCCTCGTTCTTTTTTCTTCTCTTATCTATCTGGAGCGACTGGAACAGGTTGTATACTATTCTGCTCAGCCCCGTATACCCCTTATGTACAATAGTGTCTTACCATCAAGGGAAATCCGAACTTTGAAGCTTGAACACGAAGCACGAATAGTCGAATGTTCTGTCTTGTCTCTATCAAAGATACTACTCTCAGAAAAGGCGCAATCGCAATTGCAATGGCATTTGTTGACCACAACCCGCCCCGGCTCCTGCTATGGGTACTACAGCGACCACAGAGCGGAACCGCTACCACGGTCTTCTTGCCAATAATGCCCGCTCAATCCTCCGGACTCGAGTCGAATAGTCCCCGTCAAGTTCCAAAGAACTGAATAAGGAGAGACCGCCTCCGCGTCGAAGTCTACTTCCTCAACAGACCATGGGAAACGAGGCGGTCCTCCCGTCCTATTCAGCTCCTTGTTAATCCCTCTGTGCCGTGCATCTGACCCGCTAATTGTCTCTGGTGGGTATCTTCATCTCCATTTGTCATGGTCCTTTTCTTTTTTTCATACAGCATTCCTCCCCTATTTCCCCAAATCACACAAGAAGACCAGCCACCCCTTGCGGTCACAACTGGACTATAAGCTTGGACAGCTTCTCGCCCAGGCTGGTCTTCCTGGGCACTCGCACGCGAACGCACTACTGTCCGGTGTCCATTCTCTCCGCCGCCGCGGCCACGTTGCCTCCAGCGGCAACGGTGGCAAAGTATCGAACATCGACATCCTTGTCCCCCTGTAGTTTTTCCAGGTTCGGCATGATCTGGTCGTTGATCAGCTCGGCGCCTAGAGGGCTCGGTTCGACATTTGTATTGCCGGATTCTTCAAGTTGCTGCAGCGTGCCTTCGGCAGGGAGGCGGCGGAGGGTGTCAATGAGAACGGCATATGACTTGGCCACGTTGAATCGAATGTTGGGGATCGGGTCAGACACAAGTCGGTCCATCATGGGGAGGATGCTTTTCTGAATGATGTCGAGAGTGATGACAGGGGCGAGGATCTAGGTTATAGAGGTTAGCCAACGTCCCTTCCACAGCGGGGTTGTCTTGTCTTGTCTAGAACATACCGTAACGGCGAAGCAGGTCGTCATTCTGTAAAGATAATTCTCTTGCTGGCTCATAGCAGTGACTTTTGGAATGATTGCTCGGTTCGCCCATTCCACGCCAAACACTTCCGTGAGTTTCTTCAGGTTCTGAGTGGCGGCCTCTCTGATAGAGAAGACAGTGTCACCTAACCAGCCCATGCAAAGAGAACTCAATTGCTCGTCAAAGAATTTCACGCCCAACTGTCTGGCAAGCAATGGAATATATTCGATGATAGCGAGGCGTACACGCCATTGCTTGTCTTCGGCAAGTTGGACAATGGCGGGAAGAAGTGACTGCGAAAGTAGATCAATGCCAATAACGTTGTTGACCAATTCGAGTTTGGAGATGATGTGTAGTCGCACGTCGGGAAATTCGTCCTTGAGCATTTGCAGGAACATGGGGAGGAGGTGAGAAATCGTCTCTTCCTTGCCCAGGATTGGAGCCAAGCCACTCAGTTGTGTGCCGAGAGCAGCTCGGACATGTTGGGATGGATCAGAGACAAGGTCTTCGATGCTGGTCATGATCTCGTTGAGCAGAGTCTCTCGGTCGAGCAGACTGCAGAAGCCAGGGATCTGACTGGCGATGGCCGTTCTCACCTCCGCCTCACTGTCTTTGAGCAGCTTGACGAATGCCGGAACCAAATCCCTTGTGACGACCTCTTCATTGACAGCTTTGGCGATCTTTTCAAACTTCTCGGCAACCATGTATCTGACCCTCCAGCTCTTATCTTCAAACAAACTCCGCAACGCAGTCAGAAGGACGCCATGGCTCGGTTGTTGTTCTTTCGGAATGACTTCAGCGATGGAGATGAGAACCTCGACGGTAAGCAAACGGACGCTGTCTTGATCATCGCTGGCAAGATGTTGAAACAGGGGAATCATCTCATCAATCACCACTGATACCGGCACGACCTTGATGAACTTGGCCAGGTTGTTTGCAGCTTGTCGTCGGACCATGGGTGTTTCATCGTGAACGAGGTGGCCGAACTGAGTTCGGAGAGTTTGTTGTGCAGAGGGAGAGGCCTTCTTGTAGGGTGTCACATACAGTCCCGTGGCAGAGATCTTCGATGTGAACCAGTCCGCCTTGGAGAGTCGAATCGTAAGGGGGATGAAATATTCCTCCACTTGTCGTTCCGAAAGTTGCTCACAGATCTTGTTGAGTGATTCAACAGCCTAGAAGGTCGAAGTATTAGATTTGTTCTTGTCTTCCCATCCTTTTTTGATTCTCTCATACCTTGTCCCGCACGAGTGGCTCCTCGATGGCTGCAAGATTCTCCAACGGTGCGAGGAGCACATGGCCGTATTCTGGACCGCCGACATATTCGACGAAATTTCCGAGCTCGTCGGCGAGTGCTGTCAAAACTTCATCCTCGTCCTCAACAGAGTCTGGGTAGCACGGTCAGTGCTTGTTCCAATGGTTTTGTAGCAAAAAACTGCGCACCGTCCAAGAATGGTATCAATTCGTCTCTTGTTCGTTCAGGACCCAAGGCTAGTGCGATTGTAGAGAGTCTATGGATGGCGTTGAGCCGGAGGAGGACGTCGTCATGCTGTTTACATGGTCAGTCAAGGATCAAATCCGACCTGCACCGGAGGTCTAGCCGCACCTTGAGTTCGTCGATCAGCACGGCGATGGGGTAAAGCTCATCACCACTATCTTGGCCCTCCATGTTGAAGAACTGGCAAGGAGTGATGTGGGTTTCTCGATCTTCCACCAAGGGCGGGGTTGGTGTTGGTTGGGTTGAGTCGTCGAACCGTGTCGAGGGTGTTTGGTTGGGTGCGAAACTCGTGTCTGTAGAGAAAGGTCTAGTTCAGATCCCAGTACATCTCTGGCTGAAGTGACAAGTCAGTGTTGGGTAGGTTTTGGGGCTGTCAGGAGGTGTGGCTGTTGCCTTGCGGTCGCATGCGGCGCGGTGGACTGTTGGAAAGTTGCAGATGTACTAGTAGCGCGCGAAGGACAGATGGAGCAACTTACGATCGTCAGAGAACGCAGGCTTCGTGGCGTTAGAAGTTGAATTTGGTCAACGAGTTGCCCTGTTTGTATGAGATACAGATGCCGAATGCACAGTGACTTTGATCAAGTGGTTCGTGGGATGGGCGAGGTGGATAATCAGTCAGTCAGTGCATCTGAGCTCCGTCATAATAGTAGGGGCAGTCGACAGTAGCAGTAGCAGTGGTTACGGCCTCACACTTCTGCCCTATTTACAAGTGTGTGGCTTGATGCCTTTGTGTGTGGCGCAGTAAGTTGCAGGCTTATTTTGCGCCACAATGAGGCGTCAACTTCGATTCGATCGTAAATACGTACGTAGGCTGGACATATATCTACCTTAACTAGATTCTACTCTACACGCGAACGCAAAGCGCAATTGCCAGATGCAGTGTGATTCTACAGCAGGAAATCGATTCTTTGAAGAATGATCAAAACAACCTTGTCAAGAGCTGAAATCTCCCATAAGGGCGACGAAGCTGAGCCTCAAGATTTTGTTTGGACCATGGCAGTAGGATACGGGAACTGGTGGAATGATATTGATAGAGCAGACGAGGCCACAGCCTTTGTGCGGCGGCAGAGAGACGCCAACTTGAAGTAAAGACAGCAGTTAGGGACTACAGCCTCGTGAGCATGGGCAGGTGGCTGTAATCTTAAAGCGGCATGATTTGCGACAAGGTCCACGTGACCGTCTAGTCGATTTCACCTCCAGTTTCAATGCTTTGCCGCCAAGACATTCATGAAATGACTCTTTACAACATTTTGATAGCGTGTAAGTTGTCAAGGTCTCGACCAGGATCTACGCCGAGTGGTAAACCGATATTATTTCACAGGACCCGTGAAAGCCTTCTGCGGGGAAAATACGGTGTTAAGCAGGCTGGCCATATCTTGTCGCATCCGTTGCAGCTGTCGTCACAATGCCTACCATCACAGTCGACAAGGCTGCCCTTTTCAAGGCGTTGGGCAAGGATTACACTACGGAGGAGTTTGACGAGCTCTGCTTTGATTTCGGCATAGAGCTTGATGAAGACACTTCACTCAGTGAGCGGCCTGTGATTAACGGCAAGCAAGAACCACCGCAATTGAAAATTGAGATTCCAGCCAATCGATATGACATGTTATGTTTCGAGGGCATTCAACTCATGCTCAATATCTTCAACCACAAAGTGCCCACGCCAAAGTATGTCTTGAAAGCGCCGCCAAAAGGCCAGCTACAAACAATCACAGTCTCCAAGGACACCGCCAGGATACGACCATACGTGTCAGGAGCCGTTCTACGGAACGTCAAGTTCGATGAGTCGAGATATGCCTCCTTCATCGACCTTCAGGACAAGCTGCACCAAAACCTGGCTCGGCAGCGGACGCTTGTCTCCATCGGTACCCACGACTTGGATACGATCAAAGGACCTTTCACCTACGAGGCACTACCGCCGAAAGACATCAAGTTCGTACCTCTCAATCAAACGAAGGAGATGAATGGGGAAGAACTTATGGCGTTCTACGACAAGGACAAACACCTTGGCCGGTATCTGCACATCATTCGCGACTCTCCTGTGTATCCTGTGATATACGACTCCAACCGCAATGTGTGCTCTCTACCGCCAATTATCAATGGAGACTTGAGCAAAATCACGCTCGACACAAAAAATGTTTTCATCGAGGTTACAGCGACCGACAAGACCAAGTTGGATGTCGTTGTCAACATCATGGTCAGCATGTTCTCTCAGTACACGGCGGAAAAGTTCACTATCGAGCCCATCCAAATCATATCGGAGCACAACGGCGAATCGAGACAAGCGCCCGACCTTACACCACGCGCCACACAAGCTGAAGTCGACTACATCAATGCATGCTGCGGTCTTTCCCTTTCAGCTCAGGAGATTTGCGACCTTCTTACCCGCATGTCTTACACCGCCCGACCTTCCAAATCAGACCCCAACTTGATCGACGTGGACGTCCCTCCCACACGAGCAGACGTGCTGCATCAAGCCGACATCATGGAGGACGTGTGCATTGCATATGGCTTCAACAAACTTCCCAGAGCATTCCCCAAAGTTTCCGCCACAATTGCCGCCCCGCTTGCGATCAACAAGCTCTCAGACATTCTTCGACTCGAAGCTGCCATGGCCGGCTGGGCGGAAGTTCTACCGTTGATTCTATGCTCGCACGACGAAAACTTCGCCTGGCTGAATCGCAAGGATGACGGCAAAACCGCCGTCAAACTGGCCAATCCCAAGACGGCGGAGTATCAAGTCGTGAGGACGACACTGCTGCCAGGTCTGCTGAAGACGATCCGTGAGAATAAGCACCACTCAATACCTATAAAGATTTTTGAAGTTAGTGATGTTGCATTCAAGGACGAGTCATTGGAACGCAAATCGCGCAATGAGCGCCACTTTGCGGCCGCATGGTGTGGCAAGACATCGGGCTTCGAGGTGGTCCATGGCCTGTTGGATCGCTTGATGGCCATGTTGAAGGCCGCATTCATCACGCACGAAGAAGGGTTGGAGATCAAGAATGGAAAGCCGCAGGGTATGGAATACTGGATTCAAGAACTCGACGATGCCACCTATCTCCCTGGCCACGGTGCGAGCATTCATGCCAGAATCGCCGGGCAGGACATCGTCATTGGCAGTTTCGGCATCCTGCACCCTACAGTTCTGGAGAAGTTCGAGCTGAAATACCCTGTCAGTGCGCTCGAGTTCAATGCCGAGGTTTTCCTGTGAAATTGACGGGTGGACTACTGCTTTGACCAACACTGCTGGAAGAGAGATTCGAACAAAAGGCAAGATAGCGTAGAAGTCAATAGAACTTGATCAGAGTCAAAAGGTTTATTTCCCTTCTTCACTCGGTCTGAATCTTCTCTTCGTCCACAGCATGCATGTGGGCATTCATGGCATTTTTGATAAGCATCCGCTCCTGCATGTCACCATGCGAAACGTAGAACGGCGCCCGGATCGAGTTTCCTCTCCACCCGTCAGAAAATGTATGCTATGTGAATTCGACAAAACGCCCCGCGTAACACGGCACAGCAAGCACGTCCCAAAGCTTTTCTGCTTTTTACTCCTGAGCATACGTCTCCTCGCCCTCGGCAGGCTGTTCCTCGGCAGCCCTGGCATCTTGCGCTGCCTGTTGAGCGGCCAACGCCTTGGCACCATAATCCTGCGACATGGGCTGCAAGATGGGCTGCTCCTCCTTGGGGTCGATGATGGTGACGCTGTCGGGAAGAGTCTTCTGGGGACCGGCCTTGCCTTCTGGGTCGCTGCCGCGCATGATCTTGACCTTGATACCCAAAACACCCTGTCGCAGCAGGACGTGGCGGGTGGCGTAGTCGATGAAGTCGTTGACCGGCTGGCCGGAGTGGATCATGAAGCCATCCTACAGCATTTCATGTCAGTCCTTGTGTCCCTGGATACTTCCAGACGAGTAGATTGCGCTGGAGAAGAAATCTTACAGTGAACTTCATGCTCTTGGCTCGGGCAGCTCTCAGCTTGCCGCTCACAACGACCTCGCAGCCCTTGGCACCGCTCTCCATAATGAATCTCAGCACACCGTAGCACGCTCTTCGCACGGCCAAACCGTTCAACAGCTTGTATCGGAGGGACTCGCACTGAGCGACGGCGGACAGACCACGGTTCTGGACCTTGGCGGCATACAGGGAAACGCTGTTCTCGGGGAACTTGAATCGCTTCTGGATCAGGGAGGTGAGTTCGCGGATTCGTCGACCCTGCTCGCCCAGCACTTCTTGGGTGTGTGTGGCCCGGATGACTGCACAAGACAAAGTCAGAATTTCTTGATCTCATGGTCTATGGAGAATCTGGCCATACTGATGTCAGTCACGGTGGGAGTAACTCGGACTTCGACTCCAGAGTAGCCCTCCTCGGCCAGCTCGCGCTGGAAGAACTCGTTCAACTCGGCATAGAAGACACCGTCGGCGACGAACTTGCGCTTCTTGGAGATGGCTCCTGGTTGGGTCGTCATGTTGGCGGCTTGGTCGGTGTCGAGGCTGAGAGATTGAAGTGACGGTGCGGTGCGCAAGTTGGGAATTTCAAGTTCGTTCGTGAGTCTTTGGGAGGGGGTGAATTCGTACCGCACACAATTTCGATGATGCCAAGAGATATTTTGCTTCGTGCGCTGCCAGGTGGTATCCCGTAGCACGTGACCTGGCCGGGCGGGTATGTTATCCGAACTCTTGACTCGCAGCCTTGCGCTTCTCTTTTAGGACGAATTCTATTGGGCTGCGACCGTCATTACTGAGCGGAGCTCCATGTACTATACTACTACCTGTTCTGCAGGTTGTCTCCAGGAATAATTCATGTTATAGCTCTTGATCATGGCAAGAATTAGATCCAATGCCTGGTTTCTGCTTACTGTGGACTTATGATCCAACGAATAACGTCCCTGAATCAGTAGTGCCGAGTATAGCGCACATCAAATGCAACTGAGCGACCAGCACTGGCAGCTCTCCAGGAGCTTAATCTTGCGACATAATCGTCCTGAACAGTACGTACTTCCGTTGTTTCACCCTATGTCAATCGCTCAGAGTGATGCACATCTGCTCTCATATCCATCTGGCAGCATATCGCTCAAGAGCTGATAGTTGACACCAAGCTTCTCGCTGCAGCATAGGCTGAGCACTCAGGCCTTGTGAGGATATCTGAGCTTCTGTCGGCCAGTGGACATTCCGAAGCTGATCGTTGTTCCCTCGTCAAACGTCCAGGCTCTGTTAACAAGACAGTTGAAGATTCCAATGATGGAAATGTATCACAAGTTCAGTTGTCCAGTTCTACATTGCTGAACAGTCTGAAGTGTCGTCGTTGCGGAAGGGACTGTGCAGCTTGCCATGTCGTCAGTGTGAGCCAGCAGTCCCATCATGTTCCCCTTTTCCCTTGCTTTTTTGTATATGGCAGTGTTCGTCGTTGTCCATGAGCTGCCCGCTTGCTTAACATGACCTGGTCATGAGCGGTGCTTGTCGTCAATCCCAGAGTCCAGCGCTATGGACTGTGACTGTATTTCTTGCGAATTGCTGCTGTACATTGCTCTGAGAAGTCGATCTGGAAGGTCTCTGATAAACCTGTGCCAGGGGCCGTCATGACTTGTCAGGGCCACCATTCGGGTGCTGGTATGCAAAGAACAGTGTGTGCTCGCACTCTTTGTATCTGATGCAGTGATCGGGGACTCTTAGTGAAAGGGGCAATACTCTCATTGTGACTCCTGCACAAGGTTGATCGGCCTGACAGTGGTGTCTCCTGGAAATCTTGCATCTGGCAGTACAATATCGGGATAATGGGGATCACCTACCTTGGAAGTCAACTCGCTTCATTTCATATTGCATGTTTTCACACTGTTATGGTTCTTTCGGTCAAGGCAATTGAATAGCATCACAGCGTGCGTATGCGAGCCTTGCCGGATCATTCTGCACAGTTCCAAGACCAAGCTGCGGTGATCCTAACACAGCTGGCCGTCACTCGACCTGTCTGTGGTTGCGTTTCATCTCTTGGTCGTTGTGTTGACGCTTCCTGCGTTCTGCACTTGAAATCTCTTCATCTCTGCCAACCCATCTCTCTTCCTCTTCCTCTACCTCTCCCTCTTACCACCTCTACCTCTCCTCTCCTTCATCATTCCTGTCATCGCTTTCCTCTCTATCGATCATCCTTTCGCGTCTCACCAATTCCTCGACTCCAAAATGTCGTGGGGGCCTACCGAAGATCCCACCCCACCAGCACCAACTACCGGTACGTATGCCTCCTTTCTGATCTCGTCAACCCAGTACAATATTCCCCTTCCTGTGCGACTTGTCCACCTCTACTGCGAGCTTCGGACTCGCCTCTTGTTGCTTCTCTAGTTGGCAAGTCCTGGCGTGGAACGTTTCCTGCAGCAGACTTGCCTGCTGGTCGTTGACATCAAAAGAGAAAGCTCTCACCACGAGGAACCTTCATCTTCGTTTCTCAACCCCATCCTTTCACTCCGCACTATCATACTGGGCATTGATCTCTCTTTCTTACAAGAACTTACATGGTGTTAGGTGACATGTCATCCTTCAATACTGCTGCCATGGCCGATGCAATCGCCGAAGCCGCCAATACTACCGGTGCACAGATCGACCAGCGTACCAAGGAACAGCGTCTCGAAGATGCTCAGCGGGCTGGCTGGTGCGCGCCTCAGCCATTCAAGTACGGTCCTGAGGTTCCTGAGCCAGGCGCGAATGGTACGAATGGCGAAGAAGGCGGTACCGCTGAAGATGCTTACAAACCTACTCCCTGGGCACACGATGCGGAGAAGTATGAGTGGCAGGAAGAGTACGGCGAAGTAGGCCCGAGACATGAGGAACTGGAGAAAGAGTTGTTTCGTGGAGAGTACATCAATCGCGCTGGTGACAAGTTCAAGAAGTAAGTCAGTGGTGAAGGCTATGATCCCATACCCGCTGACCGACAAACAGCCTGTCCACCGTCAAGATCATAGTCGAATCTGAAACTCGCGTCGAGCCAATCAAGAGTGTCGGTATACTCTATCCCACCCTCTGTGGCTTCTTGCTTACCACATTTGCAGTTCAAGAGCGCTGGTCTTCATCCTGTCATTGAGGAGAACATTGCGCTTTGTACTTATGAGTACCCAACTCCAATTCAGGCTTACACTATCCCTGCCGTCCTGGAGGGTCATGACATGATCGGTGTTGCGCAGACTGGTTAGTAGTCACAAGGATTCCATCCATGGCACCTCTGACTTTTCAATAGGATCTGGCAAGACTGCTGCTTTCCTCATCCCATGCATCTCCAAGTTGATGGGCAAGGTCAAGAAGCTTGCGGCACCTCGTCCAAACATTGCAGCAGGATTTGATGCTACTCGCGAAGGTGTGCGTGCGGAGCCATTGATCCTCGTTGTTGCCCCAACCCGCGAGCTCTGTTGCCAGATCTTTGATGAAGCACGTCGTCTCTGTTACCGTTCGATGCTACGCCCATGTGTGGCATATGGCGGCGCGCCTCTGAGAGATCAGATGAATCAACTCGCTCGTGGCTGTGACCTCCTCGTCGCTACACCTGGTCGGTTGCTCGATTTCATGGGCCGTCCCAATGTTCTCTCTCTGGCACGCATCAGGTAAGGATATCATGGGTGAATGATGATTCATTATGCTGATTTGCTGCAGATACACCATCATCGACGAAGCTGATGAGATGTTGCATGATGACTGGGAGCAAGAGATGACGAAAATCATGTCTGGTGGTGGTAGGTTACTCCAACCTTCTATAATGTTCATCTGGTTGCTAACCCAACAGATGCAAACACCGACGGCGATCATCGTTACCTTCTTTTCTCTGCCACGTTCCCCAAGCGTCTGCAGAAACTGGCCGCGAAGTTCCTTGCAAATGACCATATCCACGTCAGCATCGGTCGCACTGGCTCTGTCCATATCAACGTCAAGCAGAACGTACGTTGATACCGTCGAAAAATGACTTCAATTAGCTAACAGCAGTCAGATCATGTGGACCGACAAGGATAAGAAGAAGGAAGCTCTCTACGACCTGCTCATCTCAATGCCGCCATCTCGCACCCTTGTCTTCGTTCGATCCAAGAAGACTGCCGACTTTGTTGACGACTACCTCTTCAATATGGGTCTGCCGTCCACCTCCATCCACTCTGATCGTACTCAGTTCGAACGCGAAGATGCACTGTAAGCCAGAAATGCTGGAACCGATGACAAGATGCTGACGATGTTAGGCGAGCTTTCAAGGCTGGAAAGTCTCCAATTCTCGTTGCTACCGGAGTCTCTGGCCGTGGTCTCGATGTCCGTAAGTACATTGGGCTGGTCATCGCTTGACTCTAGCAACTAACGAGGACTCAGGCAACGTGATGCATGTCATCAACTTCGACCTCCCGCAAGCTGAGCATGATGGTCGCAATGAATATGTTCATCGGATCGGTAAGCCATTCATGTCACGGCCTTGACATACCACTGACCGGGGGGCAGGCCGTACCGCACGCATCGGCAATGAAGGCCTCGCCACCTCTTTCTACAACGAGTATGACGAAGCCTTGGGACCTTTCCTCACCAAGGTCCTTCTTGAATGTGGCCAGGAAGTTCCAGACTTCTTGCAGCAGTTCAAGCCCGAAGGTGGTGTCCTCAACTTCGAGGAAGAGGAAGAACCGGATATGGACGATGAACCAGCAGGAAATGAGGCTGAAGGCGACGCCTGGGATGCTGGTGATGAGGGCACTGGTAACGGCGACGCAGACAAGGTCCAAGATTCTGGCGAAGGCAATTTTGCTGCAAATGCCTCGACCGACGCCTGGGGCCCTGGCAACGACACCGCTGTCGCTGCGTCGGCCAACTGGTAGGCATTCGAGATGGATTTGGAAGTCACTGGTCAACCATGCACCGGGTTCGTCAAACGTGCACCACAGTGACTTGCCACCATCAGCGCGTGCCACACTCACAGAGTGCCCTTCGTGCTCTGATTTTAGTTGCCGACCATCATAGGTCTCTTCGACCAGCTCAAGGAAGTACCATGCGGTGCTATGGAAGACGGGTCGAGCCTCGTTGTGGTAGGGTTATGAGAAAGGGGTCGAGATCTCCGGCTCGCCGACTTGACCCCTAGTATGGTTTCTCTTACCGCATACGGCATGCCCTGTCTTCCGGTCAGAGCATCAAGGTCTTTAGCAATCCGAGCGAAACAGAAACGAAATCAGGTAGCTTAATGAAATTCTAAGCTCCACAATCCCGAGGTGCCTTCTAGATACTGCGTTGTAGCACAGACATCCAGATCGCACAAGTTAGCGAGGTCGTCTCTTTGTGCTACTTGAGGCTGCGGCAAACCGCGCGGTGCGTGCCAGATGTAGGGGTCGCTTGAGGACGAAAGGGGAACGTTCATGCGACCAAACACACTACTCAATTTCGGGCCTGGGATGCTAGGTGATCGATGAGGCATCTCCGTTATTCGCTACGGTCACCGAGGCATTGCATTGCGCGGTTACTCATTGGGAGAGATCAGGCCCAGCCTGGGTCATTATCGGCTTTACTGATTGCAGCGTATCATTGACCGGGGGATGGCGGGCCAGGGGAGAGCTGAAGGCCGGTTCCTCAGGCCTGATCTGGTTACAGAATGCACAGGAAAGACTGTACAGATTAAGCTTGACAAGCAATGTAAGGTAGGCATGAAGGACGACTTGAAGATACAGGGTGAGAGTTTGACATGATTCTGTTACTGGGCCGTTGAGATCCATCTTATCGATGAAGGGTTGTGTCTTATCGCCGACCTCGATTATTATTACGATTGTGATTGCAGAAGATAACAGCCAACAGCATCGACCTACCACGGCTGGCAATGGCAGCTAGGGGCTGCTTGGCAGGCTGCTATTCCATTCCAGGCCTAAGGTAAGCCCTAGTCCGCCGAGGGTCCTGAATGAAGGCTGAGATGAACCTGCGATAGAGATACAACTCTCAGGCTGGCAATTAACCGCGATGATGATTTGCCCGACGCCTACTGCTCTGTACAGAGTATCACAGCTACTAGTACACAGTACACACCGCTGCGTCCGCCAGCTGCCGGTCCAATCTGGGCCTCATCGACGCTTACTGACCCCCATCAAGAGAAAATGTTTTCCTCGTGAAATCTCCCCCCACACAGCCAATCATATTGGAGACAGTACGTATATCCGTACGGACAGTGTCCACAGGAGAAGAAGATCGCCGGGGTGATGGCTGCTGTTTCGTCGTCCAAGCGAAATGGCCATCGTCTTCATCGGAGCTTTGCCATGTCCAGCAAAGTGGGTTGAAGGGTGAGAGAGATAGCTGCTCGCGCCACCACCAATACTAACGCCTGAAAACTCAGCTAACATTTCCCACGCAGGACACTAGAAGCTGTGTAGCATCAGACCAACCTTCGATCTCAACTCTATCCACCCTTCTTCCATGGTCCTGCTCCCTGCTGTGCCACTCTTCCCCCTTGTCCGCTTCCTGGATGTGGGTGCCCGCCGTCAAGCCCACTTCGGCTCCCTCCCACCACGCACCGGACAGCCGTGTCACAGTCCATTTAGCAGAAGCAGCCAATCTTCATCCCCGTTGCGATCGAGTCCCCTCCTTTCGGCGGTATCCATCCTGGCTTCTGCCGTTGCAAGATGCGGTCATACCGTGCAAATGTCACCCCAGCTGAGGGTCCCTCGAGGCCCATACCTAAAATCCATGACAAAAGGGCCCAGGGCTGAAAAAGAATTGATTCCTGATCGCAAACCCTGCTGGGGCTATCCTTTAAAGACTGTCCCTGAAACGTCTTGCCTTTTTCCACCTCGTTTGTTCAGCCTCTAAATAGCGAAAGATACCCCGAATCGCTCCATCGCTCACCCGTTTTCACACCCGGTCGAAGTCGCAACAGGCTTCACATGCCGATCCACGAAGTTGACGAGAAGTTGACGTTTTATTGTACCTGCTGCAAACGGGTCGTTCGTTATCGCAAGTGGCGTTGAACCATCGCCTACGCCTCCAGATATATAACCTGCCTTGCCTCGCCCTGCTCCTTCGACTAAGGGCACAACCTGTCCGCGTACGGCACCATGGACACAAACAAAGATTTGACGACCGGTCCCATCAACGAGGGCGACCTGCACCGACGTAGCGTTGGCACCGTAGAAATTCAAGATGCAGCGGGAAGACGGAAGACGGTGACTCTGGATGAACTCAATGCTGCAGACAGAGCCCTTGCCGAACAATTTGGATATAAACCTGTACGCGAAGCCTCGATCACTCATACAGTCCGCAATTTGCTGACAATGTGCAGGTCTTCAAGCGGGAATTCGGCTATCTCTCCACCTTCTCTTTCGCTGTCAGCATTTCGGGTCTGTTTGCCACGACGACAACCACATTCATCTACCCTCTAGAGGCAGGTGGTTCCGCCTCGGCCGTTTGGTGTTGGCTGATATCTGGTGCTGGCTGTATGTGCATCGCATGCTCCGTTGCTGAATTGGTGTCTGCCTATCCGACTTGCGGAGGTCTATACTACACTGTTTCTCGACTGGCACCCAAGCCATGGGTGCCCTCCATCAGCTGGGTGACTGGCTGGATCAATCTTTTGGGCCAAGTCGCCGGTGTTGCCTCATCCGAGTATGGTTCGGCTCAGATTCTGCTGGCCGCCGTTTCCATCGGGCGGGATTTCCAATGGTTCCCTACCACCAACCAGACTGTCGGAGTTATGGCTGCATTGACCGTGCTCAACGGATTCGTCAATTCGCTGTCGACCTACTGGATGGAGAAGATGACCAAGACCTATGTTATCTTCCATTTTGCCGTGCTCATCTCGTGCGCCATTGCTCTTCTGGCCAAGACGGAGCATAAACATGACGCGTCCTATGTCTTCACCCATGTGGAAGGCAATGCAGGTTGGACTCCAGTCGGGTGGTCATTCTTGTTTGGCTTCTTGTCGGTCTCATGGACCATGACCGACTACGATGCCACAGCACACATTACAGAAGAGTATGTGAAGATCATATTCCGATTGAAGTGGAAGGCATACTGACTTGAGCAGGATCAACGAACCCGAGATCAAGGCGCCGTGGGCTATTTTCCTTGCCATGCTTTGCACCTACGTCCTGGGCTGGCTATTCAACATTGTTCTCTGCTTCTGCATGGGAGATCCGCTTGAGATTCTAGCCTCGCCCATCTACCAACCGGTGGCACAAATCTTCTACAATTCGCTCGGCAAGGGGGGTGGGATCTTCTTTACGGTCGCGGCCTTCATCATTTTGCAGTTTGTGTGCTTCACCGCGACGCAAGCTTTGGCACGGACCGTATTCGCCTTCTCTCGAGATCGCCTAGTTCCCTTCTCCAACATCTGGACGAAAATCAACCGATTCACGGGTACGCCGCTGTACGCCGTCTGGATCAGCGTTTTCTGGTGTATTGCCATCAACCTGATCGCCCTCGGGTCCTACATCGCCATCGCTGGTGTGTTCAACGTCTGCGCCATCGCGCTGGATTGGTCGTATATCCTCCCAATCGCCTGCAAGATGGCTTTTGGGAAATTCGTGCCAGGCCCATGGCACATGGGGAAACTCTCAATATGGGTGAACGCGTGGGCGTGTATTTGGACTCTCTTCGTCACCATCATCTTCCTGATGCCGACCATTCGACCGGTGACGGCGGATAATATGAACTACGCCATTGTTTTCTTGGCCTTCATCTTGGTTTGCGCTGGAGTCTACTGGCTTGCCGGCGGCAAGAAGTTCTACACCGGCCCGGTCATCGAGGCGGAAATCCACGAAGACGAATTGGGAAGTTCATCATCTGCCATCGATCAGGAGAAGAGGGATAACGAGCCTCGTCAGCGTGGAGCAGCAGCTGTCGCTTAGTCTCAGGAGGGCACGGCCAGGTGGTGATGGCTTTTGGGCATGATCTCTCGCTTGCTGAATGAACTATGCTTTTTGGAATTCATGGATGATAGCGTTGGATTGCCGGTTGTTGGTGTTGGAATCCTGCTGTAAATGTGCTACTTACAATGCCATCTATGTACACAATATCTGTGGTATCTATTCAGTCTCTCCAACAAGATATTTTCTGTTGTCTGATCAAAGCGTTTAACAGATCTGCTATTGAGACCGTATCTTCATGGATGTTTGGATAGATACAGAGTAGAGTAGGTACAATTCCCTCGATCGTTCGTCGGCACTTCTCGGCAGGACTCTGATGATGCGGCACGGAAAGTATTTCCACTTTGGGCTGTGGATTGTGGATGGGGATGGGGATGGAGGTCTCGACTCTCCTCTGCTCTCGTTACCTGACACGTCGCTGTTTTCCTTCATCTTGCCCCCTTCCAGCTACATCAATATCCATCGATAATCGAAACAAATAGCGTCCACACCTCTGCTTATCTTCGACCAAGCTCAAGGCTTCCTGACGGAGCGTCCGGGGTTGTCGCCGACGGGGAGAAGATCAGGATGAGGCTGGCGGGCTGGCGGACTGGCGGACTGCCGGCCTGGTTGAACGTTTACCACCCACGGTGAGATTTCCCGTTGCTTCACTTCACATTTCTCGTTCCTTCTTCGGCATCAAAGAGCCATTTGGTGACACCTCGTTCCTGTTCCAACGCTTCACGGGCACCGAAACCATCACATTGAAGAGCATCGTTGAAACCATCGCCCCCCAATATTGCCACCGTCTGTTCGAAAAGATGAAACCCCCAGGCTCCATTCTCTGGCGACATGTCACTCGCATCCCCCTCTGTCTTGATGGATGGTTACAAGTCTTGAATATATGATGTGGCGAATCTCTGCATGTGAAGCATGGTAGAGTCATGCATGTTCTTGACTTGCAGATGCATCATGCGTGCATGGAATTGCTTCCCTTGGATACTTTCACAGCCTCGATCCCAGTTCACTGAATCCCCTTTACCGCATCAAAAAGGACCAGTCAGTCATGGGAAATTAGTTCTTCGTTTCAACTTTGAGACGCCATGCTTCAACGCTCGTGGTGAGTCGTGACTCCCTTGAAGGCATCCGTTTCGCAATGTGAAGAATCGTTGCCGGTGAGTCCATGCCTCGTCGGCCAGGAGTATAAAGATCCGTCTCTCCCTCCCCTCTCTGCTGTTTCTTTTTCATCGATCATCCACATCCCAGGCTTGTACTGGCCTGTGGGCTGTGGCCTCAGGGTCTTGGGCAGAGTTTCTTGCTCAAGTCCTGAACCTTTTTATTATATATATATATATATACATGGCAAATCATCACTCTCCATCATACCTTTCCCTGCTTGAAGAAGTTTGCACTTCTTGTTGCATAGCATATCTTGGACGGTTGGACCGTCATCCTGGTGTCAACATTTCAAAACCTCTCCCATCTTCAATCGTCCAGAATACCAACACCTTGCAGCATAGTTGGAACGACTGCGGAGAAAAAGATGCGTTGTGGAGTGATGCCATTCAAGTTGGCTATGACATGTGGTTTGGAGGACGCAGAAAGAGCTACAACATTCGCTACAAGATGATGATACCACTGCATCTGGGAGGTCTCTGCCAGGCTGCAATGCTGCATTCCTCTCCATGTCTTTCTTCAACTGTTCTTCTCCTTTCCCTTCCAGACGAAGAACCTCTCGACAAGGAGATCGCGGCATCTGCAACGGAGTTACATCATGACGATCACCGCCCTAACTTCTGGGCCTTCGTGGCAGCCATTCAAACTCCTCTGGTCAGTGGTCATCATAAAGGCACATGCCTGAAGCCTTTGAAGATCAAGATTTAATTCCTGCAACGTCATCAGAAGGAGAGATCGACCACGACGATGTCGTGTCCGTGCGAAGTGAGTCTGTCGACTCCACGCAGACTGAAGGCCACTGCTTTACTTCCACACGAATTGAGGCCACCGTGACTCCTGCACGTCGAAAGATCCTGGCTTCGAAAACTGGCTGGCTGGCAATATGCCGCAAAGAGAACGACTTTGACTGCGAAGTTGTGGAAGTCCTGTCTGTCAATGGCCTGCCTGATCGACGTCAAACCTGCTTTTCTGCTAGCCGGGATCCCCATGCAACGTCTGAGAGAAATTTCACACTGGCACTCCAGCATCCAGCAAGTCAGACAAGAAACACCTTGTGAGGGATCGACATATGGACTGAACAATCGCTCACGACGTCGGCCACCGCCAGCTACGACATTTGGAGCTTCGTAAAGATCGTTCAGTTTCGACTCGCCAACAGTGGACATAAACAACTGTTGTCCGTCCTTCGCCCAGTATGAGACAGCCTTCATCTAGCAAAAGCATCAGGCTCGGCTGCAGCGGCTATGTCAAGCGAAAGATCAAACCACATCATCAAAGCACGTCGGTCCGTTGTTTTCAGATCTGTGTTGCTACACAGGACTTTTCCGCTCTGGCCTACTTGGCTTGGCTGTCTGTATCTTCAGCAGCATCGTCCCGGTGCTATACGAAGCAATGCTCACATTATGGCGTTTTCGTCGAGGTGCCAAAGCCACCTCTACAGGGCAAAGCTAGCCCGGTTACAAGGAGACAAATCAACTCATTGTGTCATCTTGGACACGAAGAGGATCTGGCCAAGCTTGACTCATTTGACATGACCGACCAAGACGACCCGGCTGCATTCGTCGTGTTGAGAGCCATTTTGAGTTGGCGACTCGCTTGCAGATGAAGGTGTCCCTGGACCACTACCACAACAGTTGTCGAATCATGGCCACAAGCGAAGTAGTAGTGGACAGATACTTTCCCCCCAACAACAGGCATCCGCGCACGGTACACCACCAAAAGGACGCTCGAAGACACAGCGAGATATATACTCTCGCAGAGACAAAGGGATATGTGTCCTTTCGAAGTTAGGTATTGCCACCGAAGTTGTACACATCTACCCGTATTCTATGCGGGAGGAGCTAGAGACGACACGCCAATTCTGGGGAGTCTTACGACATTTTTGGTCTCAAGAGCGTGTTGATTCCTGGTATAACGCGATATTTCCCCACGGAACTGAAGTTTGTAAAAACCTTATTTTCTTCGAAGTGAACGGCCAGGTCATCTCGCCTGGGGATTCGGTTCCCATTTATCGAATCAGTGCATGGACCAACTCCATTCGGCTGTCCACTGTTCGTGGTGTGGAGAAATGTCGACGGCCAACGGAAAGGTCGGATGGTTGTGGACCTTCGGGCATTGAACAAGATCACCGTACCCGATTCCTATCGTATGCCCCTACAGAATCATGTCATCGAACGCGTACGAGGCAAAAGGTTCATCCCAGTTGTTGTCTTGACTGATCACTCAGCAACGAAAGGCATCGTCAATGCCACCAGCTTGGCGACCACAGATTCGACGAGATCGAATCTTCGTCTGGTGCACGCATCACAATACCTGTCTCAGTTTAATCTGGACGTGCACCATATTGCCGGGAAAATGAATGTGTTGCCCGACGCGCTGTCCAGGCTGGAAGCATTGGAGGAGCGCGAAGTGGAAGCCGACGACCAGCTGAACATCATATACTACTGATTGAAGACCAAACCATGTCCAACAGTTGGTAGCGGCGAGGAGTGGAGTTGAAGACGACGCTATTTCCGTATGGGGAGATCTGGGGTGCCTTCGGCCATTTTCTGGAGAGGTGCATAGCCTTTTGCATATTGCAAGCTGTGCAAAACCGACCATATAAGTCCTCTGTGTATGACACTCGTCTCCGAATCAAGCCCTAATGCAGCAACAGTCTGCGTGAAAGCTATCGAGATTCGACTTGTTGGACAGTTGGACAGTTGCTCGCGACCAATGCGAACCACAAGCAGAAGAAGTACTGCATCAAGTGCAGCAAGACAAGTACAGAGAGAATTGAACGTGGCAGATCCAAATGGACAAGAGCTGCAAGGACGAAGTCAGCGTAGCCAGTCAACCGGCTTGGCCTCGACAAGTAAAACAGAATAGATGCTTCGTGTCACTTTCGAGGTCTGAAGCTTTTGATACTGTGTTGGATCACATCTCGGTCACTGACTCACGATGGTGGTTGTGCTGTCGGTGCTACTCCTACCGGCGCGTTTCAATCAGTACTCGGGAGCTTTCGTTACCGGTACGCGGTCTCCACCGAATCCATCCTACGCTATTATCCCTCTTGACTTTCAATGGCATCCAGCTCTCTCAACAATTCGCTTTTCTGCGCCTCGGCCCAAGTTACCTCGACATCGCTGAATCCTGGCCCTGCCTTGGTCGCGAAAATAGAGTTGCTGCTTTTTCAACAGCAGCGTCTGAGATTGAAAGGCTGCTTGGCTCCTGAGCAGACTGACGAATCCGACCATATGCTATGCGGCGGTTCGCGACGCTTCCTATGTCTTCACCCGTGTGGAAAGCTATAGCGAACATCAAGATCGCCAGAACCAAGTTTCTTCGCGAACAACGGGTTGATGAAATAGCGGTACCATCAGCAGGATCACCAGCTATCCGAGCATCCATCAAATTTGGGAAGCCTACCAAGAAAGTAGCGATCCCAGTCTAGGAGACTACAATATGAGGTGGACATCCTCCCCCCACAGAAGCGTGCTCTTCCGTGATGTTGAAAGGGACATCCGCAGAGTCTAGAAGACGTGCAAAAGAATTACGAGTTGGCTTTCACGACATAGTGGACCGAGGTTCAGAAAAGCATCGAAATGGAACGAGATGCGAAAACGACATCAGAAAAAACGGTCTCTGCTATCCTTTTATCAAAACATCAACAGCAACAATAAATGTTCGGCCGAGGCCTCTCCGATCGGGTGTCGACGCAGAAGTTAGTGGTCTTCGAGACATGGCGGTGCACTGTCAACTGTACTGTCTCTGACTACATTCGACAGTCAATTGAGACAACATGCTCTCTCCTATTCTCCTCTACATTGGCTCTTCGGAAACGACGGACTTACTCGAACCCTACCTGTCGGAGAAATACAGCTTTTCGATGGCACAAGTGACCCGTTCCTAGTAAGTCATTATGGCCTCAGAGCGCCCCCAGCTTATCAACCTGGGTTGGAGGACACCTATAAAGTGTGAAGATCTCATCATCAAGTTACAACGACTGGCAAATCAGCGATGCTTGCCTCTGAGAGAGCTTTGCAGTATATCATACTGCAACACGAGGGCTGACTGCTGTCCAATCCACGAAGAATTCAATTGATGCCCCACAACTTGACTTAAACTTTCGTAGATGGCTTGTCCTAAAGAGGCAAGAAGATGAAGCAATGGATGTGCTGGCTGCTTTGTCCACCTTCTGTTTACTTGGCCTTCTGGGCCCGCACAGTGCTTCGTTTGTAGTGCCTTCTCCCGATGGGACAAATGGACAACTGGACAGCTTGCAGGCCATCTCGCAGCGTGGCGGAGAGCGGCTACGCCGCGAGCTCCCCGTATCTGGGGGCATCATGAAATCCTAAGGAATATATTAGGTGCTCTCTGTCTATTCGCACAGGCTGTTTCCAACGCTGTTGAAACAGACACACCCGACTTCCTTGGGTACGAGCGATATGCGCGGCCGACTTCGGCTTCGACCCCGAAGAACGAGGGTACCAGGTCCTCGTATGTTCCTACACCGAGGCTCAGGCGGTCCTGGCAAAGGCGAATACTTTCGACTCTGCTACCGGCATCATCGTGCTGAGGAGCGAAGATACATGCAGGCGATAAAACTCACAAGCTGGGAAAACCACGATCGAGTTCAAGGAGCTAAATATCAAGCAGTCAGCAGATGATATTAAAGCGATCGTCGAGCGCGAGCAGAAACTGAAGCTCATGATATCCACAAAGCGGAAGATTTCTGGCGCAATGAAGCAGGCCCTTTAGAAGAGGCTAGGGTCCAGGAACACGACCCGGAATATGCAGCCAAGTACGGGGCCCGTCTGTATATCCTGAATCCCGAGACCTTTGCCCACATTTGCAACTCGGGCAAGTTGACTGGCAAGGTTGCCAATACTGTCCTCCGTTTTCTCCTGCAGCACATCCAATTCCGTTTCAACATGGCATCACAGGTCGATGTCAGTATGGGCCGCAGCATCGTGCCTGGAGCTTCTGTCGCTCCGTATGAGATTGTCACGGTCAAACTCCCGTACAATGCGGGGGAATGTGCCCGGTACGATGGAATGTGGCAGCGTGAGCGGCCTCGCCTGCACCGCGGAGGAGCTGTCGGCGGTGGTGATGGTCTGGACGGCCCCAGGGGCACTAGCTCATCCTTGTGCCCAAACATTCCACTGGGTCTATTACGAGAGCGTCTGGTTTCTCATCAGGTGGCTCTTCACTGCACCCTGGTGATCTGATCTACGTGTCCAACTCTATCTCTTGAGTCTACGGCTACGGTCAACCCTATTTCGGAGAAAGAAGCGATCTGTCCGGAGTGCGTTTCTGCTACGACGGAAACCCAAGTTCGACCAGCCGATTTGAAAGTGAAATGGTTACTATCTGGCAAGTGCGCTTCTTATTTCCTTCGAAGGGGAAACTGTTTGTTGTCCGCCAAATGATAGTCCTCGGAACAGAAAATCTCTAGGGGGCTCGTTTTTTTGGGTCTAAGGACCTCGCTTCTGGAAAGGAAAAACTTCTGCCCCCGTGAAAACAAAATGCTGGACCTTGGGCTGGGTGCTTAGGATTGGGGTCTTCTTCTTCTTCTGGTCAAGGACCTCCAAAAAGCTAACGTACCCTCTAGTTTTTCCAGATGCTGACCGCAAGAAAGCAACGAAGAAGTAGAAGATCTGTTCGATTTCCCTGGCCCTCTAGTTCGACGTTGAAATAGCCGTCGAAATTCTCGAGGACAATGGCTGCTACCCTGCTCTATGGTACCCATCGAAGCAAACCAAGATTTTCATATGATAAGGGCCAAGAACTCGAAATCGTCAAAGAGACTCTCTACCACTCGATCGATACAGACTTTCGATGAGGACTCTGACGTGAATTCTTTACTGAGGTTTGCAAAAACATGATCTGCCTTGCAACAAACGCCCATATATATTGGGAAAGGGGGCCTCTTCGCACGGAAGCCGATCAGAATTTCCGGCGACTAAAATTGTGTGGAACCGAAAGCAGAAGGTCATGTGAGGAGATATTAATACGGCACGAGGCTTCCACGATGGGTACGATCCCGTGTTACGGAGGCGGCGACGCCGAAAAGCCGTTCAGTATGGTGATACCGAGTTCTTTGGCGAATCTGGATCCAGGACCACGTTTGCGAGACTGTGCCACCTCGAAGTAAACATCCATATGGCAATCCAACATCTCCTCCAATCACAGTTGCAATACATGGAGCTACTCGATACATACAAGCAGGGGTTGAGAATATGTCACCCACGGACCATGGTCGGATTTGACCTGAAGTGGTGCGGCGTGGTTATTAGTAACGCACGGATGGGAACGACGCAAGGTCATGGTGAAAAGAGAATTGTGCCAGTTACGATGTTTCTGCAGCGAAATGTCATGATTATACGGCCAGCGGCAATTCTAAGCACCACAGACGCGTGGAATCCAGCACCGACCTTTGATCAAGACTTCGGCTTGAGACGTACCCTACGCTGGACGGATGCGTGGCCAGAACCAATGCCACAGGATATAGTCCTCTATCGCTGGGTAAAGGAGGTAATGGCAGCCAAAGGAGTGGGATTTGCCTTTTTTATGAAAGGATTCACACTCGTGAACCACCTCGGCAACAGACGAGCTCCAGACAACAATATCTGGATTCAGGCCGGAGTGCCTGATGGGATCACATACCGTGCAGTCCAGGCAGAGGCAACGATGTTGCGTGGATGACAGGGCTGATGGATATCCAGGGTGACGACAAGGTTGCTGGTATGATAGCATGATTTCAAACAGCAAAGAGGGCTGAGTGGACATGAATGACGCAGAGCGGCAGTATGAGGGCGATACAGTTCAACAACGTCGACTTTGACGAAGTCGATCCTATCCGCCCTACCAGACTACACCAAGGAGGTTCGTCTACTAGATCTCTGCCCACCGACATGCCAAAAGTCGAAAGGTCCCACGACGGGAAGTCTGGTCAGAAGTGTGACACCCGTGCTGTGGTCGGGCTCTGAAGAACAGCCATATCCACTAGTATTTGAATCCGTGGCACATTGTCGAAGGTGTATTCTCTCCACAAGCCCGCTGTCGGACGAAATACTGCAAGGCTTCTCAAAGCTCCAAAATAAGGAGGTCCACCACCTGCGGAAAATATGAGCGATATCAATGACTGTTGCATCGACTCAATACACAAGATACACTGCATGACAGAATTCAAAAGCTTTGGAGAACGAGGTGCTTACCGGTGTGTGTGATTACAAGTCATATAGGAGAGTTGGATCTGTCGATGCTGGACCTCGACCTCGACCTCATCGCTGACATTCCGCCAACTGGTATTCTGCTATTCAAACTCCAATGTGACAGATAGCAACGATTATGAATCCTGGATCAGTGGACAACTTCCTGCTTCATTGAAGGCCACAAGGCTAGCTTCTCCGCCAGTGAATACCCTTGGATTTCTACAAAAACCTGCAGCAGATCACAACCATCTCGAGAAAGTTCAGGCAGCGGACTGGACGAGCTGGATCAAGCCAGAGGACTGGTGTCCCTAAGTTTCCATCTCAAAACAAGGATGTTTGTCTTCTGAATCGCAGCGCTCCTGGGTCACCAGCGGCGCGAGGATCGTCATCCCTTCCAGTCAACATCTCGGTTCTGGCCCCTCTGCAGAGGAATCTGCGAGATTCTTTTCTCCTTCCTCCTCCGGCAGCCCTGAGGTGAGGTCTACTTCACGAACTAAATGGGCACAGATCCCGCTCAGCCATGGCAGTGTTGTATGCAACGCCTAATGACCAAGGCCCAGCTAGCCATGAGAGTCTATTCGATGTATAAGTTCAGCCAAACAACCAAACATGAGAAAGGCAGCCTTCAAGAATTCGATGGAAAAGGCTGCGTGTGAAGCAGGAGTTATTTGAAGAGTGCATCATCTGTCCGCACGACAAGATCATGGATCATGTCATGTTGACCGGCCCCCAAAGCCCGACGCCCATCAATAAGGTTCTGCGTCAAGCCGGTAATCCTCGAGTACAACTTCAAGTGTTGGTGAGCTGATGAAGACTATGAATCCCTTGCACCACCGATTCGATGCTCTTCTTGTTCTCCCACTAACTTATTATAGTAGATGAACATTCACAACAAAATGTAAGACTTGCCTATCTCGTTTCCTTAGATCTTTCTATGCCTGCTTTTCGCAGCTGCTGACATGATTTGATAGGCCTGAACTTGACAGAGGACCATCCCGCCGCGTTGCCACCGATGCCGCCAAGATCAAGCGCGACCAAGCCCGCAACCGAAGTGCGTCAACCTGAAGTACTGTAAGCGTCCAGTACGTCGCGCAAAGACGTGTCGCGGACGCCAATATCACCGGGATCGAACGACCGATTCAACCACCGTCGGTTGATACGTCACGGTGACAGTGTTACGGCAACTTTTCCCAGGCCGTACCAAGTCAAAATTTATAACGAGGAGAACGGGTCTCGCTACCTTGTTGGTTTATGATGCTGGTCCTCGACAAAGCTAGGCTGTCGATGCCGTCCGGTGAAACGATCCACGCGTGTGCGTGTGCACGTGCCAAGTGGTCCATACCAGCTTTTTTCGAAGAATGGCCGACCGAACCGTCACTCACCTCGTCGAGGCCGGGCCAGTCTGACTGTGCTGGAAGGATCTTTTGGAAGTTGACTTTCAAGCACCAGTTGGACTATCGGGGACTTTCGAATCCCTTTCTTCATCTGCTCCCGACTGGAACAACGCCAGTAACCATTCTTGACGACGTGATGGTCAAGACGTCAGCAACCACAGATCTTAAGCAGATCAGAGACTACTGCGATGGCCCCATTGCAGAAGCCCAGGCCGACCTAGATGGCAAGCTCAACTAGGTTGCGGAAATGATAGACGAGGGATTAGAAAGCCTAGTTTCAAACCGTGATCTAGGGTTGTTTCTCTTGTTTGGCCATCAACAAGTCCTTACACTCCAATCATCGACATTTTACAGTCTGGAGGATGAAATGGGCACTACATTCCAGGGAGTCCGCAGCCTGGGGCGTGGAGTACCATAAAGACTATTGAGACAGACTGGTAAGGGCCAGAAGATCCCATTCTGGCTCCTTGTGTGCGACGAGGCACACGAGATCAAAAGCATCCACAGCTGTAACGTGGTAGCGGTAGAGGCCTTGTACGCCGGTCGCACATAGCTACCTAGTTCCAACTTCCTTGATTGCGAAAACCTCTGTGCCTGGACCTCAGTGTGAAGGGGACTGGGAATGTCTCTGAGTCTCATACTTACGTGCTCGTGACACCAGAGACGTCAACTTCAACTCTCGTCACCATACGTCTTCTTCCACCATTGCACGACTGCGGATGCACGATGTGGCGGACTTTCAAGGATGAAGTTGCTAATATCATATATACTTACTCAAGTCGTTGATGAAACAGAATCAACCCAAGCAGAATGCTGTCTCCGTCTTGACATGATCCCAAGCCATTGAGCAAAACAAGGCTAGATCTACATTTATACATCTCGAGTCGGGCGTCTCAGTCTCAGTCTATCATACTTCATCATTTCAACAAGTCGAAATGGAAGAATGGCGAGACTAAACATCAGAAAAATCAAGCTCATATGGAACAGTTGATCGTCAGTTTCAAGGTCGGTGTTCCCGAATTCGTGGCGTCTTTGGTGTTTGTTGGCAGTGGCAAGGCATACATCATCATGGTCGAGGGATCTATCTCGATATTGAAGAAGGTATACGGGAAATTCTGAAGCCACTAAATGGCGTCCGACTGCCTACGATGTCATTCGCCAAATATCAAGAGTGCCCAAAGAAAGGGGTCTCCCTAGTCGATTCTTTCCATGACTGAAGAAGAAGGCTCGGTGGACTTAGTCACATTCACACAACAAGTCAAGAATTCCTATGTTGGCACAAGGGTCCTGTTTGATAGTGACTTGGATAATCCTCAAGCCCTCGCAGCGGAATTTGTCTCGCACCTCAGAGGCACTTCTTATGCCTAGTACACTGGACTAGACGACGAGATGCTTGATGACTTTGACAAGTTGTCTGCTGCATTGATCGAACGATTCTCACGGCGCCAGCGTGTTACGACTTGCACGGTGATAGTCAAGGTTGCAGGACTCCCAGAACCAACAGAGGCGTCAGCCAACCAAGAATGGAAGCGATTCGAAGCCGCACTGAGCACAGCTATCCTGAAGGCCGAAACCGAACACCCATTCCGAATTCGAGACATGGTGGAAGAAAACGTCAGAGGACGTCGAAGCCTACCTGGGCATCAGACCAGGCGGAGAGAACGTGTCGATGGACAATCTACTTCACGGAACGAGACGGGTGGACTTTGGTCGCCAGGCCCGAAATATGCGCAAGATGCCTACCATTGGGCCTGAGCACGACAGACCAGCGCATCCAAGATATCCGGAACCTCAAGTTCCCAGTGAACCTGCAGGCTCTCGAGATATTCAATGGGATGACGGGATAGCTTCGAACGTTCGTTCCCTACTACGCTCAGCTGATCGAGCCCCTACGACGGAGGAAGACTGAAATGATCAAAGCGGACGAGAATCAGGCATGACGAGCAAGAACAGAAAAGCCTACACAGCCATATCTACATGGGAACCAACTGAGGCAGAGCGACAATCATATCGCGCCATAATCGAATCTCTGACAGAAAACAGATTTCTGCATCATGCCGACCCTAACAGGACGCTGTTCGCCAAGATTGACGCATCTCGCAAACGTGGTTTTGGCGTGATGTTGTTTCATCTGAGGGCCGAAAATCCAAGATGCCAAGACCGAAGAATCATTCAATTTTCTTGATCGCGAAGAAGCCGTGAACAAGATGTCGTTCATGCCTGGGTTGCGATGCATCTTAGAACATTTGTCGCATTGAAGAATGTAGGTTTTCTGGTCCCCGGTGTCACCGAGAAGTCAACCTTTGCCACCAATCTTATTTTCCGAGAGGTAAGCAAGGGCAAGCGTATAGCGCCCCTAGGGGCCAATCTCGTCACAGTCTTAAACAAGTCTGAACTCACAATCAATAACCTATATTTTTCCGGATTCAATGGAGCGCGGGAGAACAAGAGTATCTTCCCGCGCGCGATCTACTACGTACAAGTGTAGAAGATGATCAAGCGAAACCTATTCCCGGAATCATATAACCCCAACTTCCCCGAAGAACGAAAATGGGGGTTGGCCACGCCTGACGACATGTATCGAGCGTTTTTTCAGTTGAGATTCTGTGTCAACTACTATGGGAGCAAACGAAAGCCCTCTTTCGGAGACAAGCTAGCGGCAGAAGTGCGCTATCTGACAGACGAGGAGTTTGAAACTCTTGCTTCTGGGAAGAAGATCGCGATAGTCCCACCAGAGCCTGATGAAATCATTGAGAGCGCAAGAGAGTTTTAGGGTTAGGGTCAGTGTTTGAGTCCACCGCAAACTCTTACCCATACGTGTTCCGCGACTTAACCTTCGAAAGGACAGCTGCGACTTTCGCTCCTCTGGCTCTTCTATAACCGCTTTCTACAGCACCACATACCATGGAGAACTCTTCAGCGGTCCTAAAATCGACCAAGAGCAGTTTATAGGGATTTCCGTGCCACAAGCAACGACGTCTGAAAGGCATAACACAAAGTACTTGCCATAGACACTGGTAGACACACTCTTGTCAACAACCGGCCATAACTATACGCCATTCACGGAGATGATGCAAAGACTGGTATTCCAAATCCCGACGGTCTCTCTCCTCAGCGAGATTCCATGATCATACCGACTCAACGCGCCTCGAGTACCGGCATGTAGTGCGACTTGATTATCTTCAAGTACGATCTGGTCTACGCCAACCACCGTACCGATATTGTTGATTTCATCGACGTAGCACAGCTACAGCTAGATCATATAATTGTTGATCTTGACACCGGAATTGGCTGGGTAGTAGAGGAGGCGGGGCGACTATGTCGTCTAGCCATCGGCGTTAACATCAGTACCAACAGTATTCAGATGACCAAGTCGAAATCGGAAATCCCAATACTATCGCGGCCTGCGAGTACACAACCAGAGTCTCCGTCAGGCGTCGCAGTCTAAAAGAACCAGTCGTGGAAGGCTGCTGGGCGAGGGTATCATTACCTATCGAACCTGTTCATTGATCTTATTGCACTATATCAAACCCAACACACGGCTTCGACGTCCGGGGGAAGAGGGAAACAAACACCAATGCCACAAGCTTTTCAACGTCGCCGGATGATACAGTGTTAGGAGCGTCGTGCGGGAACGACGGCACACTGACATGGTGTGATGTTGTCAACATCTCCTCTTCAGAGAAAGGAAAGGCAGAGCCATACTCGAAGAACATCTCGACATTGATTCCGCCACCCATTCAGTCGTCGCCGAAGCTGATGCCAGTTCGAAGAAATCGAACATTCAACACCGTACATATGTAGTCAAACTCCGATCTGGGCGTCTATTCGTGGTTGGAAGACGAGGCAGATGACTAGGTCCCCGACTCCCCGACAAGAGATGGAGGCCGCAGGATCTGGGGGTTTCGATCTTCACCTGGATGATCCCCTGGGTGAAGGGGAGTGCGTTCAGGTGGGACAAGCCACCTAACGGCGTCAAAATGTCAGCACAGCAAGCTTTTAGAGCCAGGTCGTTTGCGGAGACCAAAATGACGTGTACACGCCTCAAGTGGGCTGGCCTCTCCATGGAACAATGAACAACGTTCGTCGATGGCTACCGGGAGCGGTATGTTAATTCACTAGGTCCGATGCCCTCCGCTCGTAGGAAAGAGGAGGCGAATCGTGCTAAAAAGCGGGCAACTACCGCAAAGGACCGGTTGAAGTATATGAAATCCCGGAAGTCAACGTCCCTGGACAAGTTAAAGGTCAAAAGCCTCCTCGAAGTATACTTCGACGGCGTCGACCACTCCGAAGACGATACTGGCGGAGCGTTTTCCTGTCCACAGAAATGGCAAAAGATCATGCCGTCGGCAAACGAGCTGAGATCGTGCGAAAGAATCTTCACACTTGTCTGCGAGTTAGCGCGCTTCAATGGTATTCAAGCGAGCTCGACCAACTGTCCAGATCTGGTCTCAAGAATGATCTAGACGGAGTCAATCTGTGGTGCGAGCCAGCGACCTCTTTTCCTACCTTCCTACTAGAAACGGTTATGACCATGATGGAGGCCCCTGGTATGGATATTGCTGGTGTTGGTCGGAGCGAGACATAGTCATGAACTGGGTGGACTCCCGGTTATGTCAAGATATCAACTCCAGTCTACAGGTCCAAAATCTCTAGGCACAATACCTAGGATTGAAGGGCTGGCAGCCGTGTACGCCGAGAACCGTCAGGTCTCAGAAAACCTTGATGACACCAATCGGTTGGACGAGCTGTGGGAGCGTGTCTACAGTTCCCCCCGTGTTCCTGCCGCGGTCGCCGAAGGACACCGAAGCGATCAATTGTCACACTGAGATTGGTCGCACTCGTTGTGACCGTTGTGCAGTGTCCAATGATGATGATGATGAAGACGAGTCGAGGACCCTCTACCTGCTAGATGGCGCGTATAATAGGAGATAGACACCATCATTCTTCAATTGTTCCTTCCCATTCGTGCTTCCGTAATATACATGTCAACATCTAGGTACTGAGCGCCGTCGACGCTGTTAGAGGCACGTTATATGGAGGGAGACAGACGAGTTAGGGTCAACTCCGGAAAATATAATATAATGAAGTCGGACTTGAAGTCTGAGATCTGTCGTCCGCAGTTCTTATTCACTTCCCTTCCATGGGACGCAGAGAACTTGTCCGGACGGTATGACACATCTTTTTGGCTCTGCACAGGCTGGTAGCACAGGAGTTGTGGGAGTGGGGAATGTCGCTTACATAATAAGCTTCGATCCATGCGTGCATGCAAGGCTGCGCAGATCCAGGGGTTCCGGAATCCGAACGCCCGATCAGCCCTGATCGGCTTCCGTCGGAAGCGAAATGTAAGAACTTTCCTACCTACCTTCAAGTTTTAAAATTTTAAAGTCTCCCGATCCTAGTAGTATTTATGATCAAAACTATAAATGTAGTCAAGCTTTTGGGATCGCCTGGTAATATTCACCTCCGAAGCAAGTATTCTCCGGAGCGATGCGACATTGAATTCAACATAACTATGATACCTGCTTAGCATTGCGCGTCTGATCTTCAGACCGACCGCAGACGATCGACATTTTCAATGCGATGCACAAACACTCCTAATCTGTAATATCCGCCGTCTAATATGATTGACCACGAGAATGAAGGTTTATTTGGATCTCACAAAGATCGGGAATGTAGATTACGGAATTGTAAGGAACTCAACCGCCACAGCACCGGCCTTGATGATTGTTACAATGTAAGTCTCGCAGATCTCGGGGGCGGTGAGGAGGAACGGATTTCGGACTGTGCTTCTTTCTAGTCCATTGAAAAGATATATTAGGGGAGCATCTGTCGTGATGCTATAAGTGATTTTTGCCTCAGGTCTCTGCAACTACCGAATCTGGTCGAGACATCTCTGCGTCTTGTCTTCCAAGGTATAGTATAGTTTCCTCCCTGAAGCACATCTTTTCACATTCGAGAGAGATATCTGACTCAAGCCAGCATAGCAGACATCTTGAATTAGGCCCTTCACCAGCTCATCAGACACAGACAACGGCTCAACACTCCATCATTGAGACAAGATGGCCTTCAGCTCTGGATTCTCGAAGATGGCATCAATCTTCACCCTCATCTTTGGCTTGCTGGTGTGTCTGGGCGCCGCTTCTCCCACAGAGGTCCTGGCACCCATCGTCACCGAGGACTCTGTCGGTGGGCGCATGAGAACCAGGAAGCGCGACGAAACCGGCTCCACTGCAGGTAAAGCGACACTGTACAACGCATGCCCGTTCACCGTCTACAGCACCATTGTCCACGGCACTGGAGCCGGCGACACGGGCGCACTGGAAGAGGTGTACCAAACTCTCGAGCCCGAGGAGAGCGTCTCGCACTCCTTCGAGCATGACGCTGAGGTGGGCGTCAGCTGGAAGATCTGGCGCGAAGACACGGACAACACGTCGCCCGTGCAATTCGAATACACGTGGATCCAAGGGTCCAAGCGCACTTGGTACGACCTCAGCATGATCGATGCTGGTGAGGCAGAGTGGTTGGAGGATTCTGATGAAGAAATCGTGGCCGACGAGGGCGGCTATGAGGATTATACCGGTGACATTGCGATCAAGTACTCGTTCCAGGAGTACGGGATGACTCTGATCCCGCAGGTTGATGGCAAGGAGGTCGCCGATGGCAACTGTCTTAGCGTCAAGTGTGCGGCTGATGAGGAATTTTGTACCGCCGCGTACAACACCTCGGATGATTGGGGCCAACAACATGATTGCGAGGATAGTGTTGACCTGAAGCTGGTCTTGTGTGGTTGAGCAGGAAGTCGGAGGTTCACGCTCTGGGGATGCAGGATCGAAGGAGGCAGCGGTTGGAGCCAGGGAGACCCTTGAGATGGAGCGGCTGTGCTAATTGACCAACACGGAGAGGTGAGGGATGGCTCCGTTGTGGTGTTGAAGTGTTTGCAAGGGAGGAGTTGCCTCCGATAGTCCCATGAAGACACCATGAGTTTCTTGCCGGTGTTCAGGCTCTTCTGTATAGCGTCCATCAGACGCCGCTGATAGCAAAGCCGTAGGCCAAAGGAAAAAGCGAGACATCGTGGCCATTGCTCTCATCTCTTCGATCCACACAAACTCCTGCCTCCTCTGCCTCCTCTGCTTCCGCGATGGCCGTTAGCCTCCCAGACAATCGATGGTCATGCCATCCGTAGGATGCTTCCATGATAGATGCTTGCCAGCCCCGAAGTTCTTCTAGAAGCCCTTCCTGCCCGTCCTGTCTTTGCAATAGCCATTAGCCTCCCAAAGAGTCGACAGTCATGTCACTCTGGAATATGTTTCCATCACAGATCCTTCCCCGCCCCAAACTTCTTTTGAAACACCTTCCTCTCAACCTCGCGAGTTTTCGCCTTGACCTCCATCTCCCGCTCAATCTGGCGGACCTTGGTCTCCCTCTCGTCCAACTTCTGCTTCAACAACGCCGCGGTTTCCTCCCTGATGCGCTCAATCTCCTGCTTTTGTTTCTCCGTCACTCCAGATCCTCCCTTACCCGAGCCCGACTTCGAAGCGCCAACGATCTGCTCTCGCAGTTTCTCGAACCCATGTTTCTCCAGCTCGGCCTCGGTAAAGGGTCGCAGCGTGACGGGGTTCGTGTTGGGCTCGGTAGTCAGGGCTGTGTCTGGCACTTTGACAGACGGGACGGATGGGTGGATGGGAGTCGTTCGCAGAGGAGAATCCAGTGCGACTGGGCCAGACGCTTCCGTGGCCGCGGCGGCGGCGGGTGAAGTCGGCATGGTGATAGCAGTAGTGGTGTTTTCGTTTGTGGTTGTTGTTGTTGCTGCAGGATTACCAGACGGCACGGTAGTAGACTGCGCGGCGGAATCTGGGCGCGGGACTGACTTGTGTTCTGAAGCAGAAGCAGACGCAGACGCCCCGGCACCCGCCAAGGGACTCGAAGGTGCAGTCGTCGCGTCTTCGGCCATTCATCAATTGGCACAATGGTCACCGGAAACGTCGTGAGGTACGTTGTGCTGTGTGTTAAAGTGACATCCATGTACATTTACGTTTCGGATTTAATGATCCACCGTAAATAGTGTACGGCGGGCTTAAACTACGCTCAATGAATTGGGGAACCAGCCCTCGCAGCCTTGCCAGCTTCATCCTCATCAACATACGGCAAGCCATAGTCATGAGATTGTTGTAGGTAACCTAAGCCATGCCTGGCAGCAGACGCTGCAGATAATTTTCGCCCTATAAATGAGGCTCATTCTGAGCGTATAGCCGGCCACATAAGTAGCAATCTTACACCTTCACCGTGACAAACTGACCAACCCCTGGAACCCCGTTTGCGACGACGTATACCACGTAGGGTCCCGGTGCAAGTTTGATTCCATCAGCCATCTCTACTTCAACCCTCTTGCTGTTATCTCCAGCATCTACCCAGCCAGTATGGTCAAGGTAGACCATTACCTGTCCCATGTGCAGAGAATGCGTGACGAACCCACCCGCATACAGGATGACATCCAGAGTGGACAAGCTCATGTTCTGGAAGTCGAATTCAAGGGAAAAGTGAGTCGTAAGCTGCAGTTCCAAGCTCGATAGTCGTATGTTGGTGGGCCTTCTGGAAGGATAGTCTCCTCTCAGATACGACGGTGTGTATATCTCCACCCTAAACTCTGTCGGGAATGCTTTGGACTGATCGTGAACTTCAACCTCAGTTTCCAGGAGCGGCTGTTCGTTTGGATTGCTTCCAGCAATCAGTATCGTCCCGTCCAGAAGCATCATGGCAACAGAATGATACAGCCTAGCGATCGTCGTCCTTCCTGAGACCGACCATGAGTTGGTCCTTGGGTCATAGATCAAAGCTTCCGACGCTGGGGCAGTTGCCAGTCCGAACCCTTGTGCTCCCGCCTGACATCCATTGATCCAAAGGACATTCCCGTCGAGAAGAAGAACTCCTTCTACCATGCCCCGAGGTTGCGGCATTGCAGTCATTTGCCATATTGGTTTCTGGCTGGTTGGTTTCAACCTCCCACAAGAGGCATCACACAGGCTGTCTGAGGCCTGGACCTGTCCCCCGCCACAGATCATGATTTCAGGCTCGTAGTTATCTCCTATGCGCAATGGGAGCATCACACTGCCACCGGTATTTGGATAGGTTCTGTGCAAGCCCGGCATTGTGGGCATCTTTTTGACAGTGCGATTGCGAGCGACGTCAAAGATTTCAGATGACCTATCCGCGAAGATGAAAAGCAGACCGGTCGGTAAAAGGTGAAGAAACGGGTACATCTAGTACGGCATGTTTTCGACCAAGATGTCCATTCGAAAGTTCCGACCATTGCTGAGACCATTGACATCGAGTATCTCATATGTGGGGTTATTGTTGCTAGAGTTGAGCACGTCCAGTCCATTCAGACTGCCAGCAGCAACAAAGATTGTGCCGTCTGCCATCGTCTGTGCGGAAGCATACCATCTCTTTGAGGCCAACTTGTTCCCAGGTTCCTCCCAAGTATAGTCCCCGTTCTCCATTCCGATATAGCGGATAGCATCGAACCCGTCTCCAACGGTTGGATCAAGCTCCGGCAAAGGCGCATTTCCTCCCAGTGTGACTAGTCGTCCGTCGGCAAGAAAGGTACCACCGCAACAGAAGGGATTTGTTGTCACCGCCAAGGGGCTCACATTGCGTATTTGCGGATCGTAAAGTGATGAATAGGCCAACCGCTGATTTGGCAGACGCAGCTCGGAATAGTTCTCCACCTTGTCAAGAAAGACCACCATTCCCGATGGAGGCAGTAATGCTGCATGCATGGCCGGGACTCCCGATCGGGCGGAGACCTGAAAGTAATCATGGCTCAAATCCACAAACTCCTGATCCAGCAGCCCTAACGCAAGGCTTGTTATGACATAAAGAACATAAAATAGGAAGAGTAGCTCCATGATGTATGCTTCGTACCGTGTGTATCGCGAGTATGATGAAGGTGGGCCGGGGATGGACTGGTTGTTGTGTGATGCGGCCGTTGAGATCTGCTAAGGAAGGAACCTGCCACCGAAAAGCGTCGCAGGAGCGAGGCTGCTGATATTCCTGGACGTAACTGTGGAAAGGTCGAGCTGGGCTGTGTCCAACTGTAGAGACGATCACTTGCTTGAAAGGCGAACTCCATTGTGATGACTGGGATGAGAGCTGCTCGACTGTCGTTCAGGGGTCATTCAGTGACCACATCCCCCAGAAACCCGACAAGTCGCCCATTCTATCCTTCGTGATCTCAACAATGCGTCGGCCGGCCTTCTTCCGGGCTCTTACTGCTCCATCGGCTCTCCCGAGTCCATCATGCACCACGACCATTGTGTCGAATGCCACATCTAAAGTCTTTGACAGGGTTTCATGCCCACAGATCATCCTCAAACATTCCCCAAAAGAACTGGCAAAGGCAGAGTCAAGCTCAATGCCAGCAATGTGTCTCTTCGACTTGGCAGCATCCTGTCTTGCTTCTCCGCTTGCTGGCCAGCCAGTCTCCACACTAACATCTACAAGGACGAGTACATTGGGCGACATCCGCGAAAGCTGGGTGATGTTTCGCACGAGACCGGCAAGAAGTGCGTTTGCCTGTACAAGTCCACTTCTTCGCTGGATGGCTGAAATTGCATGCCCAAGACCTTGGACTAGTACAACATCCCTGACCTTGCCATTGGAGGTTTCTTTGCTGCCGCTGTTGACTCGTTGGAAAATCTCTTCACTGACCTCGCTAAGGGCTTCAGCCAAACCGGCGAAATCGAAGTACTGGAGTAAGCGCACGTCTTTCAGAAGTTCAACAGCGGTTGCAGAGTCGGAGAGCTTCTCGGCCAGTAACGCATGCAGAAGAGGAATGGTCTGGTAAGTGTGAGGCACAACCGTGTACACAGTGGGCGGCAATGGCGGTAGAGGAACTGACGCATTGATCGAAAACTGACGATTGGTGTATTGACGGCGGGCATGATCGCCCAGGAGCGTAGCAGCAACAATATGGAGGCTTAGCAAGGTCTGCATACCACAAACACACAGTCAGTTGCTCAGGTCTTGCTATTCAGGGAGGCAGGCCCTGTTGAAGCTGGGCGTAGGGAATTGTGCCGCTCACCTTTTCTTGACCAACATCATCCTCATTGAGACCGGACGAGCCCACACCCACCACCCTACCACCAGTCCACACGGCTGCCAGTCTATTGTTCAATCCATCAATTCGAATCTCTCGGTTTCTTGGGTTTGGTGGTGTGGTAGTGGCTGGTTGTCGCAGCGATCCTCCTCCTTCAAGGCTGAGGAGAGTCGATGCCTTGATCGGGTCGACCACGTCCGGTCCGGACGATACTGCCATGGTTGAGGTAGTTCCTCGCAGCGGAGAATTGGAAGATTCGTATTCTTCTTCATAGGTCGCCCACCGTATGGACTGGATCACGCATGCTCCCTAAGTGATCTGAGATCTTGGATAGTTCATTGCCAGCTCAAGATCAATCGATTGGTCATGCTAGGGGGTTCCGTGGATAAGAGGCAGAGACTTGCATCCATCGTGAACGATCTGTCGTCACAGTCATCATGATCAATGACCAATGTGAGGCCACCGTTTACTTGATTTGTAGAACCTAGGTCGAACACAGACGAATGAATTGTACAATATCGCGATCTTCAAGTTGCTGTTGGCCCAACTCGCCGCCTTTAAGCTCATTGGCCAAGCCTTTCCCAATGAGGAATGCTTACTGTGACTGATCATGCCGCTTTATCTGCTCTGTCCCCGGCTGTCTTTTGACTTCTGATTTCTCGACCCTTTGCTCTCTGCACCCATTTATAACAGTCTGCCGCTGGGAATCAACGGGAGAAGAGTTGTTGAATGGAAATATAATCGACCATGGAGACTAAGGCACAGGAGAGCGATGCGGACTTTGCTCGGTTCACAATCGATCAGTTCCGGCTTGGTTCAGAAATTACATTATGTACGTGCCTCTATGGCTTTACTCTGTACACAAATCCCCAAGATCCTATTTGTCCTTAATGTACAGTCAGCCAGGGCATGGGCTGAAGCTGCTACGGACAGCATCCGACCGAGATCCTGCCCGAGCGCTAATAAGGCGGCCGTATTAAGCGACTCCCCCTATTTTCCTTGTCCGGCCCTCCATTAACGCCACCTGAGGGAATTCCAGCCAGCAAAGAATCCAGGTCGAACTTATCTTTCGAGGCAAACGACGGCGCCACAAGACTCCTCCTGCTGGTAGGCCGGGATGTCCTCAGCGATTCCTGCTTTCCTCGTCCAGCTCGAGGGGACCGCCCGCTGTTTGTCGTCTTCTGCGATCGAGGAGTCATGCCAGCTTCTTGTGGCCCCAAAGAGGCCTCGTCTTTTGACGAATCGGCAGCTCGGGCAGGCGAAGCATCCCGAGGCCAAGTCCCGGGGAGATTGAGGGTGGAAGGGATCTTAGGCACAGGCGGAATATCACTGGTGACCTGATCATAGAAATTGGCACCGGTCGGAGGGGTGTTGCCACTATCTGTAGTCTCCGTCACTTGCGCGGCAGCAAGGTTGTTTGACTTTGAGGTCTGTGGGCGAGAGCCTGTATCTGTAGCCTGGCTGTCCGCGCCAGCTTGACTCCCTCCTGATTGGAAGGCCAGGACTGAACCATCACGGTCGTCGGCCTCGTCCCAACTGACCATACTGCTTGTCCCACTGCTTCTTCTACTTCTTCGAGACCCAGCTAAAGCTCGCCGGAGAGGACTTTGTTGTCTGGCGCCCGCAGCGTAACCAGAGAGCACTCTTTTGAGATCGCTGACTCTCATGGTGGAATCTCGGCTAGAAGCTGTAGGCTCTCTTGCCGGCGACCCATTGGCACTTGGTCTTCTAGTTCTTGTCAAACTTCCCAAGCCGCTAACCAGTCCATATGTAGGGGTTGTGTTGCCATTGGCGTTGACGGGGGACTCTTGGCCACTTGCAGACCCGCGCTTGCGAACGCCGTTCACATGGAGATGATTTCTCGGGACGGAGGAAGCGCCTGTCCGTGAGCCTGTCATGGAAGCAGCATTTTCCTTCTCGATAGCAGCGATACATGCATCTCTGCTCCAGCCCGCCTTCATCTCATCCTTGACTTTTTGTGGTAGCCGGGCCTCTTTCGACGGCTTGAGGGCGGGAGCAGTTCCGTACCCGTAGCCAAACCCCAGCGTCGGCACAGAGAAGAGGCGACCAGGAGAAGTAGGTGGTGAGGCTGGCGGAGTGAGGAGAGAATTGTCGTAGGACGCTGCAATTTCGTCAACCAAAGCAGACACAGACAAGAAAGGCTTGATCGTCTCGACGGCGTCTCCAATATACTCTGCGGCTTTCTCGTTCACTGATGGAAATTTGCGGATTTCCCTGATGGATAAGGCAGGAAACTTGATTTTGTCGAACCACACCCCAAACCGCTTTCTCCGGGAAATCTCCGCATTGATTTCGAGGCTAACGGCGCTCGTCCCAAAATCGAACTTTTCGGCAATAGTCCATAGATACCCATGGACCACAGTTGCTACGTTGACTCTTCCCGTCGTGGAGAGCACCTGCGCGTTCAGAGCTGTCTCCTGCAGCTTAAGAATCATCGGCAATCCACTTCGGACCGCATTCACCCCGAGACGCTCTACCAGGTTCGCCAACAACAGATATAGCAGAAGAATGTTGGGCTCATCCTCGGCGTCGTCCAGAAAGCCGTCATAGATGGCGAGATGCAGCAGGGCCAGGAAGTTTGAGTGCGGTGGCTTTGTCTCTCTCCGAGACGCACCAGAGACGGCTCTTTTGGCCATGTTGACCTCGCCCGCCAGCTGTGTGTTCTTCTTACTCTGTGAAGGCTTCCTGGAACCATCCCTAGGCAGGAACATGTCGTTTTTATTGGTCTCCAGCTTGAGCCAGGTCAAAAGCGCATCGACGTAGGCGAATCTGACGTCTTTCTTCTCATCCTTCAGGAGCCATTGTGTGCCTTCCCAAACTTGTATTCCGACACGAGCACGTGCTTCAATTGCGCCGTTTTTAGTGCTGTGCTTGCTATTAGCACGAACCAGGATTTTTTTGATGACTTGCATGGCTGTGAGCCTCGCGGTATGGAAGGAAAAGAATGTAGATGTATTAGGGTCCTCGTGGATGCTTGCTGACTCTGCGATCGCCTTTGCTGCGGCGGCTGGATCGTTGATGGCTGCCGCAGAAGTGGGAACATCTGATTGAGGGGAGGGCTTTAACCGGGCCAGAATTGCTGTGAGCATGTCTGTGATCTGGTCGGTGTAGTAGATGTGATTGGACAGCGAGGCGATACAATCTTGAAGCTTTAGCAAGAGCGATTGCCGAAACGGCGATGCTGTCAGTTCGGCCTTAGGGGTAGCGCGGCTTGTTTCGGTTCCGGTAACGATTGTGCTGGGATCGAAAGCCTCCTTGACCTCACGAAAAATGCCTATAGTATCGTTGCGCTGAGGTGTGATGATTCGAGTGTTGGAGACACCCAGTTGGAGCAGCAGTAGCATATGGTGGATCAGTCCCAGCAGAACATCCATCACACTCAGCCCAATCAGATTCACATTGGAGCTCAAGAGCCAGTCAATCATCGTGGCGAGGACCAATTGTTTCTCGAGTGAGCTTTCCGTGATAGGGGTGCGTACGAGAGTTTCCATAGCCGTTAGCACGATGATGAAACGATCCTGCACAGGTGTCCATCTTGCGATGGTCTCGAACAAGGAGGTCGCCCAGGTACCCTCGTTTGCCTTTTGCGACGTCAGCTGAGGCGGGCTTTTGGAGACGATGAATTTCAAGGTCAAAGCGGTGGCCAAGCGAGTTTGACCTCTGGTGCTACCGATTCCGACAGAGAATATTTGCTTTAAGCATCTCAGAGCCAATGCTCTGACCTCCTCCTCAGCAACTTTATCCGCTCCGGCAGTGGTTTCGACGGCCGTAGCTGGGTCCCCATCAACCGTATCCACCGTGGTGACTGTTGTGAGACTCGTGCGCCGCCGTCGGGCAAGCTCATCGTCCAGCCTCTCACTGGTTGTGGCCCGTTGTTGCAGCGTGGCCAGAATGTTCTCTTCATCTAGCGACAAGTTCTCGAGAATGACCGGCATGACCATATTGAGCTGTCGAGCCGACTCAGTAGCGAGCGCCTCCGACGCCACGACCGCACGTAGAGCGCGCAGTCCAACCGTCCGCCATCTGATAGAAAGCGGGATCGAGTCGCCAGCCTTCTTGTCGACGGGCTTGGACTTGGCCGCGTAATTGGCATAGAGTTGTACGATGGACAAGTATTGTTGGGCCCGTTGTTGATCCGCATTGAAAGATGCGGCATCGACATGTTTGCAATAGGCTTCAAACGTTGGTATGGTCTCTTCCACCATGTTCACATCTTTGGAGCGGAGGACGGAGTCCAGGATCGTCAGGACCGAGCGGGAGTAGAGAGAGAGATCGCGGGGAGCCTTGTCGATAATGGCACTGAGGATTTGAAGAGTGACCTGAACATTTCTGCGCGCAATTAGTAGGGTCCCGACAAGAGGGGAGAGAAGTCAGATATCGTACCCGAGTCTTCCTTTGTAAACGTCGCTGGCATTCTTCTTCTCCAAAAAGGCTCCCACTTTCTGAAGCTTGTGTCGTCGCGTACTCGCATAGTATAGCAGGTAGCTCAGTTCGGACGAGTTGGGCTTGACTTCCTGCACGGTTTTCTGGTATTTGGGATAACACTTCAAGACAAGGACTTGATGTTTCGGACGACACTTCTGGCTCGCGCTATGGATAGGGTGAAGAAGAGAGCTCATGGTGAGTGGTGTGCGGGAGAGGGATTGATCGCGCCGTCATATGGCAGGCGGGCTGGCTACTGTGAATCTTGTCGCGACTGCATTATTCAGTGTGTAGTATGACGCGACCTAAGGCTCAGTCTTAACAGCAGAGACAGGGTTCGAGTCGAAGTGAGAAGAGAAGTGGCTTTCGCGGTTCTGCCACAATTGGTCGATGGTATCGGTCGATCTTGGAATCGCGAGAGGATGACGACTTGCGCGCTGAAGGCTGGTGGGATGTGGTCGCTGAGTCGCAGATGAGTATTGGCGGTAGAGAGGTTGCACAGCCTAGGAGATACACGGATAGGTACTTCACTCGTGAGGAACTGGGTTGTCTGGTGGTGTTCTGCTCTGTCCTGGGCTCTGCTGAGGGTAGGTAGCTTTACAGACGGACACCTTTGTATAGAGGCATAACGTGGATTGTGGCCGCGGCTGCGACCAGCCTGCCAAAGTACAATTCAGGTTTAACTTCCCGTATTATTCGGCCCCGGCGTCGCAATCTGTACAATTGGGTAATAATACGATACGACTGCTGTGACCGGCATTGGATTTTCCGCTGCCTCCGGCCCGCTTTCATGCCCCGGCCGTATACGTAACCAGCATCTCAGGCGGCGGCTGGCACGTGACACGGTCACGTTATTCACCCACAGATTAGGGGTCTCTACCTACCTATGTAGTATAGAGCGTTCGACAAAAGACTCACAGAACGGAACAATCCATAGCGCACTCAGGAAAGAGCTATTAGCAGAGTAAACCAAGTATAGCAAGGAGAAGGATAGTAGGCGCCTAGGAGAATACTCGGCAGGAGCGAAGACGTCCGGATAAACTCGCTTCCGTACGCCAGGCCTTTCTAGACCACGTGATAGAGCTTCCGATTGACCAATCGATAAGTCGTATTCTTATCTTGCCGACAAGATGAGCACAGAAATCCACCTAACCTAAAGTACATGTACATACCTACCTGCCTACTAAGGGGCAGGTAGGAAGTGCCCCAGCCCTGTCTGCATCGCCTGCTTACTACCTAGGTATATATTCTGATGCTCACGAGTCCTGTCAAGAAGATCTTCTTACGGAGTACTCCGTCGGCGTGGTGAGCCCCCGACGGCCACTATCGGGGTGAAGCATGGCGACGCTCCGAAAACCCCACAACCCACGGCATAGCGCTTGTTGGCCTGGCCTATGAGTGAGCCCCTCTTGGCTTTGACCTAAGGTAGGGCCATATCTTCTGAAGAATGATAAGGTACATAAGCACTTGGATCTGGGTCATTGACAAGTCATCTGTTATTGTGGTTCAGTTCCTCAAAGAGTCAGTGGTACAGTTTGTTCGTTTTCTGTTTCTTTGTCTCACTACGAGCCTCAGGCTCTCAGATCACAACCCATGCATCCTCTCGACCCCTTGACGCCGGCGGAGATTGCCATCACGTCGATGCTGATCAAGAACGCCAACCCGGACCACAGCGTGCACTTCAAGAACATTACTCTAGTAGAGCCGCCGAGGAAGCAGTTGCGAAAGTTCCTCGTAGCCGAGCGAAATGGCTTGGTCGGGCCCAAACTGGTGCGTCGCGCCTCGTCGCTGTACTACCACCGCGGCACGGCCGACTTGTTCCTCGCGACAGTCGACCTGGACGCGCAGAAGCTGGAGAAAGCCGTCCAAGTCGACGGTCGGTACCACGGCCAGGCCGACATGGACGAAGTCATCGAGGTCCGGGACGCCTGCCTCAGGCACCCGCGGGTCCGGGAGGAGATCGAACGCTACGGTCTGCCAGCCCACTTCACCGTCGTCTGCGACACCTGGCCGTACGGGCGCGACTCGGACCAGCGCGACCAGCGCCAGGCACAGTGCTACTTGTACGCGAGGGACAGTTCGCACCCGGGCTCCAATGCCTACGACCACCCCTTGCCCTTCTCGCCTATCGTCGACTATATCACCAAGGAACTCGTCGATATTGTGCGTCTGCCAGTCGGCTCAGACCACTCCATCGACCCGGACTTCAAGTACATCCCGCACACCCCTAAGGAGTGGCACCACGACCTACAGACCGAAGCGAAGCGGACCGACCTGAAACCGCTTACCGTACACCAGCCGCTAGGCGCCTCCTTTAAGGTCGACGGCTACCTGGTGACCTGGCAGAAGTGGCGCTTCCGGGTCGGCTTTAACTGGCGCGAGGGTATGATCCTCCACGACGTTACCTACGATGGCCGCGAGCTTTTCCACCGTCTTAGCCTGAGTGAAATGTTTGTCCCGTATGGCGATCCGAGGACGCCGTATTCGAGAAAGAGCGTCTTCGACGTTGGCGACGTCGGCGCCGGTGTTGCCGCCAACAATCTGGCCCTGGGCTGTGACTGCTTGGGTCTGATCAAGGTGTGTTTTCCTCCTCCTTGTTCTTCTCTCCACCCACTTGTACTGTTCCTTAACCAGAGCTTCTCTCCATTTTTAGTACTTCTCCTTCGCCATTAGCGATTCGAATGGCAAAGTGGTCGAAAGGCCCAATGCGATATGTATGCATGAAATCGACGACGGTATAGGCTGGAAACACACAAATAGTGCCACTCAGACGGTATCTATTACACGATCTCGCGTCCTTGTCCTACAGACGATCATCACGGTTGGTAACTACGAGTATATCTTTATGTGGCACCTCGACCAAGCCGCTGGTCTCCATTATAGGATCCAGGCTACTGGTATTCTCTCTACAGTGCCTATCGCCCCTGGGCACCAGGTTCCCTGGGGAACGAATGTCAACGACGGAGTTATGGCTCCATTTCACCAGCATTGTTTCGCCCTACGAATCGATCCTTGTATCGACGGAGACGGGAATAGCTTTATGGAGGAGGACTCGGTCGCTATGCCGTTGGATGAGAACAACCCTGTCGGCGTCGGCTACGTGACCAAGAAACACGTCGTGCCGACATCGGGGCCGTCGGCCGCCGCTCCTAACCGGGTGCATAAGATCCTCAACCCGTCCGTTATCAACAAGGTGACTGGGCATCCCGTGGCGTACGCCATCCACAGCGCCCCGAAGCAGATGCTCCTGGCTCACCCGGGGTCGTGGCACGCCAGACGCGCCAAGTACGCCACCCAGCCGTTCTGGGTCACTTCGTATCGAGACGGCGAACTCTACGCCGCGGGCGACTACACCTACCAGTCACTGCCAGAGGAGGTCGGCGGCAAGGCGGGCGACGTCGGCACCTGGGCTGCCCGCGGGGACAAGGTCGATAACGAGGATATTGTCCTGTGGCACTCGATCAGTTTGACCCACAACCCTCGCCCGGAGGACTATCCCGTCATGCCCTGTGATACCATGGTGGTCAGCCTGAAGCCCAGCGGCTTCTTCGAACAGAACCCGGCCCTCGACGTCCCGCAGAGCACTCAGCGAACCAACCACAGCGTCCTATACGAGGAACGGAGTGGTTGCTGTGAGCCAAAGGACTCCAAGTTGTGATTGACGAAAGTATGGGAATTTGATGTTTTAGAGAGGTAGATAGGGCGAACAAGAAGACGTGGGGCTGTGGCTTGATGGACCTCTTTTGGTGGCCTGACTGTCTGAAACAAAGCTGAATCTCTGTCTCACACACACATACACATTCATAGAAACAGCTGTGAAAGCTTCATCATATATCTTTATAATGGAATGGTTCATAACTCGACATAAAATCGTCGTTGAGGAACGCTGGCATATCGTTCCAATTGTGATCGGGACCGGGGAAGCTGTGCTCCGCCCATTGGAGGCCCATGCCGCCGCCATCATCATCGCCAGGAGCAAGAGCAGGAATGGCGGACGAAGGCGGAGGGTTGTCGTCGTCCAAGTCCATTTCCTGCATCACGGGACGATCGTCGACGGGAAAGTCTTCGGTGGCCATCTCGCGGATCATGCGCAGGACAGGACGGTGGACGACGACCTGGGTCGTGTGGGGGAGGCTGGATTCGACAGTGGCGACGCCAGCGGGCGTCATGCGTTTGGGTCGGGGCCACGACTCGCCGAGCGGGATCTCGCGGGCCAGGGTCTCGAAGACGTCGCGCAGGCACTCGGCCTCGGTCCAGCGCTCGGCGAAGATGGCCAGTGTGCTCGAACAGGCCCGAACGGCGTCTGGCACGTCGGCCGACCGGTAGGAGTCCCTCCAAAGCTGGGGTGGGGTGGCCCAGAAGCAGTATAACAGCGTGACGCCGATCTGGAACTGCGTGAGCAAGCCCAGCCAGGGTTGGGCGATCTCCCGGGCCATCTGGAACTTGCGGAACAACAACAGCGCCTGGCTGCACGCCTGGACGGACCAGTCGCCGGCGATCCCGCGGACGATCGCCCTCGTCGTGGGCCGGTACAGCGTGACCAGGTTGTAGTGGTAGATCATGCTCAGCCAGGGCAGGCTCACGTACCCCTTCTGCGAGAGGTCCGACGACGCCTTGGAAAGTCGATCCCACTCTTTCAGTTTGTCCAGCACCGTCGACCGCCACCGGAAAGATTCCTCCGAATGTGGCACGAAATCCTTGCCGAGCGTCACCTCTTGGATCTCGGATTCGATCTTGCGACCGGCAAAGATGTGGAGAGCCGAAGACACGTTCGTCACGCCACTGGACCCGACCATCTGCGAGCCAGGCGCCAGCGACGAGGCGACTACAAAGAGTTCGTCGTCGTCAACGTTGGCAAAATTCTGCGTCATTGGTCAGCACAAGCAACTTTCCGGAACTAAGTGTGCAGTAGTACTCACCGCTACCGTGATATGGTGATCCGGAACACAACACGGGAAATCATACGAGCTGCAGACGGCGCGATCGAGAGTGTAGGCACACCAGAAGACTCTCCGACGGACTTGGATCTGGATCTGAGCGTCACGGCTGACAGGTGCGGGTTCGGTTTCCGCCAGGTGAAGTTGTGCCATCACGCAGTATCGGATGGTCCACGAGGACAAGGCAATGATGTTCTCGGTGGACGGCATATGAAGAGCATAGAGCGCGAGAATGAGATATGCCTGAGCTTTGACAACGGGGTTGGCCCATGTTGTTAGAAAAGGTAGATATTTTGTTGTAGCAACGTTGTAGAAAGCCTGACAATGATTGCCTGTTAATTGGGGTGCTTGACTTGGAGGGCATGATTGATTGATTGAGGGCCTGCCTCACCTGTGATCTGACTGGCCCATTCATCCGAGCTTTGGTCATGAGGAAAGCAATGGCAAAAACCTTTGACAAAAGAGTTTCATCAGCGTTTGACCACTTTGCTGTATACAGAGCGGGGATTCTGCTGGAAGGCCCACCATATTCACGAAGAAGCCTTTCCATCTCAATGCTTGAGGAAGAGAATCTTTGTGGGCTTTCCACGACTCGGCCCATTGCATGAATTCGTGCTTGACCAGGAAGGGATATTGGGTGTGAGCCATGTCGAAATAGGTCTGGATCAAGAACCGCTCCAAGTCTTCGCCCAGTTCCGGAACGTCTGGCACGGCCAGAGTTTGATTCGGCCAAATGCCGGACAGTGTGCCGAAAAGGTCTGTATCATGGACGACATTGGCAGAACAGCTGTTATTTGTAATGCTTGTGACCGGAGGCGCTGTAGTGGTGGCTTCGATTGGGCCACCTACGCTCTCACCTAATAAGTAGTAAGGCTGTGCGATGTGGGTTGAAGGCAGAGGCTCCTAAGAAAACATGGAGAGAGTCAATGCTCCCACTCGTTGTAGTATCCGCACATGCTGATGACCAAGATTGGCTTCAGGGCACGGCTACAATGATCTTACCTGAGCCTGGGTGTGTGAGGGTATCGCCGATCGCGTCTTATCACGGGGGTTCTTCTCGGCGACGTTCAGATGATCGAGGCTCTCTCGAGGAATGAGAGCTTCAAGTTGTGCCACGCGTTCTTCCAGTCGTTCGACATAGCTGTATAGCCAAGTAAGCATGAATTTTGAAACAAGCCACTTGTCATCCCGGATATATATAGGCTAACAGACCCTGGCTCTGGGAACGGTCTGCCGGAAGAAGAAGCGGCTGGCTCAGAGGGCATGCATTCTGTTCCTTGTGTCAGGAGGGTGCTGATTGACTACAAGGGAAACTTGTCTTCTTCGTGGTATCATACCATTTCCTGACTGAACGCAGTTCTCACAGGGCCGGGCTTCGGTGCACTGCAAAACGTAGATCAGGACGGGGGTCCCTGAGTCTCCTTCATGTCATCCTCACCTTTTGTTTTCGATGTCGGCATCGTCGACACGCAAGAGGTTTTGGTTGCTTGGAGGAAGGGACGGTGGTGGCCTCAACATCGAGGGAAGGCATGGCTTGTCAGATTTGAGACCTCTCCTGCCCTGCTGAGGGAATGGAGCACTATCCGAGGGATAGCGCCACTAGGGGAGCATGAGGCCGATTCAAACTCATGATAATGCACTCATCGTGGGTTTCCTGGAGAGAAGTCTTCTACTCCATCGCTGTGGTACAAAACGACCACAGCTATGCTGCCAGCTTGGCCAGACCAACCCAGTTCGCCAGTAATGGATCTTTCTCATCGGCTTCCCGCCCAGAGTGGAGCAGCACCACTAACACGCCATGCGCATCAATCGGCCTCTTGGCTCTGCGAATGATACGTATGTAAAAATGATAGCTAAGGGGACCCACCGGCACGTCGAGTTCAACGACGCGTGCTTATCGTGGTCTCATCGGACTGAGCCCCGATGCCATACCATAGTGGCGGCATCAATATCGGCGAAAATGAGATACTTGAGCCCCACCACGTCTCGCCTTCACACACATGCCATCCAATGTCTTCAATAGTATCTGATGTTCTACAAGTGAGATCTCGAACAATAAGGAAACAAGGCTAACAATTCTCTCCGGAACCGCCTCCGCCAGAATGATAGATGTCCTCCGAGTAGAGCCAACGGAGTGTCATCCCCGCCTACTAACGCTTGTTGTGATGGAACCCGGGCTCTGTAAATCTTTCAGTCTCTTGAAAGGATAGATCTCCGGCCAACGATAAGAGTCTGAATTCTGAGCTCTTTGTCTTTCGGTCCCAGAATGACTAGCTTCCCAGAACACAAAAGACCACAAAGTCAGTCGTATCATCATTGACCCAGGGCCATCACGGAATAAAATGGGCGAACAACCGACATTCAAGGTACTACTATCAAAAGAACTCGTCGGCGGCCGTCGACAACGTGCTATATCTCACTCCCAAACTGCAGTTGAACAAACCTGCGCTGTTCCAGAACAAATCTCTGGTCGATGGAGCCTGGTTGGAAGCGAAATCGGGGAAACGATTTGATGTGATCGGTTAGTCAAAAAGCTCCCGATTAATTAATAGTATGCATAACGGTTTTGACCTCAATACATAGATCCTGGCACCGGCCAGCCGTGGACCACTGCACCAGACAACGACGCTTCTGATGTTGAAGAGGCCGTACAGGCTGCCCACCGGGCGTTCCTCGGCTACAGAAGACTCAGTCCCCTTTTCCGCTACCAATGTCTGTTGAAATGGGGCAGTCTCATACGAGAGCACCGGGACGACCTGGCCCAAATCGTGACGTACGAGACGGGAAAGCCGATCACCGACGCTCAATTCGAGATCGATTACGCTCAAAGTGCGGCGTGGTGGTTCGCCGGCGAGGCCGAAAGGATCCATGGCACCGCCTTCGACTCTTCCGTCTCGGGAAAGAAAGTCATGACGGTCAAGCAGCCCATCGGCGTTGCCGCTGCGCTGGTCCCGTGGAACTATCCAGTCGCGTGAGTGGCTTGCCTCAACACAAGTCGTCATTATCGACGTTGACTGTTTGCTATACAGTATGATTTTGAGAAAGGCCGGTGCTGCGCTCGCCGCTGGCTGTACCATGATGATCAAACCGTCGCCCGAGACACCCCTGTCTGTGCTGACGCTGGCGTTGTTGGCCGAAGAGGGCGGGTTTCCTAAGGGAGTCTTGAATGTCTTGCCAACGAGTCTCAAGAACACGCCCGAAGTGAGCGAAGCTCTTTGTCACCATCCGCTTGTTAGGAAAGTCACCTTCACTGGTTCTGTAAGTCACAAGAGTTCTTGCCAACCGAGACATGGCGCCCTGATCGTGTTGTTCATAGACCCGAATAGGGAAATTGATCGCGAAATTATGCACCGATGGGATGAAAAAGGTGGCTCTTGAATTGGGAGGGAATTGTCCTTTTATCATCTTCTCAGATGCGTCCCTAGTCCAGGCTGCCGACGGTAAGAGGAAATGGGTCGTTCCCTGATACTGGAGGCATCTCACTCATGAATTTCGTAGCACTCATGAACCTCAAGTGGCGTAACGCCGGACAAGCTTGCATCAGTGCGAATCGGGTATACGTACAAAGCGATGTATATGACCAGTTTGCAGAGATCCTCATGGAACGGACTGCCAAGCTCGTCGTTGGTCACGGCAGCCTCCCGTCTTCGACAATGGGACCCGTCACCACTCCACAGAGTCTCGACAGGGCTCGCTCACAGGTGGAGGATGCCAGAAAGCACGGAGCTAGCATAGCTCTCGGTGGTGACAGAGTTAAAGATATGCCTGGTTTCTTTTTCCAGCCCACCATCATCCTCGATGCCACGAAGGAAATGCGTGTCACTCAGGAAGAGACATTTGCACCAATTGTGACATTATACAGGTTCGAGACGGAGGAAGAAGCCATTGAAGCCGCGAATGACACGAGTGTGAGTACCATTCCATCGCCATATATTGTACTACGACCCCATCGCTAATGTCATGGCTTCAAAGATGGGTCTGGCCTCGTATGTCTTCACCAAGAACATCGACCGAGCTTTCAGGTTAGTGGAGGATCTGGAGGCCGGTATGATCGGGCTCAATACCAGTAAGACTCTTCTCCATGCAAGCGTCAACTACCAAAGTTACTGATGTATGTCTTACAGGCTCTATATCTGCAGCAGATTCTCCTTTCGGGGGTATCAAAGAATCTGGCTATGGCAAGGAAGCCGGTAAAGACGTCGCCGTCGAGGAGTATCTGGTTACCAAGGTGGCATCTTTTGCACTCGAAAGTCGGGTATGAGATTACATTCGGAGCGATTGAAGAGATTGATTTTTGTGAGATGGAGTACCTCATCTGAACTCAAACATTAAAATAGTGATGAATGTTATCTCGCAACCTTAAAAAAAGAACGCTTAACGACTCTTCTTTCTCACCTACCATTCGTTAATGTTCAAAGCTGAAGGCGTGATAATGACATGCTGCTATCTATGGGAACCATATCACTGACCTTTGTGTCGTCTCCGTCTTGCATATGATCAGCCACTATCAGCCTTTTGCAAAGCATTTCCAAGATTGCTGGCTCGCACTGGCATGTCCGATAAAGAAGCTCCACCAGAGAATCCGGGAATCCACTCCATACCAAAACATACTTCCTACTAGAAGGTAATAGGCCACCGCACATCCATCGCACATCCATCGCACATTTTCGGAGGCACTAACTCTATCTCGGCGAACGGTCGGCGACGGCCTACCCCAGCTTCTATCAGACTTGGTGGCCAAGTGGTCGACATGATTGTCCACGGCCGAAAAGGCGTCAATCTGGACCTTTCAAGATAACGAACACCACACCGGACGGCCATGTGGGAAGATGCGCCCCTACTAAAAGGGGGCCGCTCTCTTTCATAAAGAGGTAAAAGGAGCTGAGAATCCTTCATTCCCGCACTGGCATGTAATGTGGCAGTCGATGTGAATTCCTGGTTCCCATACATTTCCCATTCCACTACTGTACTGCTTTCAGTCTTTCACCGGGGGATTTACTATCCTCTACCTGGACAAGCACCGAGCAGACACTCCTCCCGTCATCATCCTCGGAACGGGAAGGCTACGACCATGGAGGAGGGCAAAAACATGAACATCAATGCCACGGCGGAACAACCGACCATTGAATCTGCGAATGGAGAGATCACCGAGGTCCGCGGCGGCGGCGACATCATCGACGACGGCGTGCGTCGGGCGCTCAAGTCTCGCCATCTGCTGATGATCGCGCTCGGCGGGGTCATTGGGCCCGGCACGTTCTACGCGACGGGATTCGCGCTCCGCTATTCGGGTCCCGTGGGTGCGTTGATCGGGTACATCATCATCGGGGTGGACGTGTGGTTCGTCACGCAGTCGCTGGGGGAGATGGCCACGCTGTTCCCGTCGACGGGCGCCTTCAACGAGTTTGCCGGCCGCTTCGTCGATCCCGCGCTCAGCTTCGCCCTCGGCTGGAATTACTGGTATATGTGGGTGAGTAATAGTCTCCCATAGAAAAGAAATTTGCCTTGCCCTGCCTTACCCCTTTACAGAGAAATCTCTCTCTCTCTCTCTCGCTCGCTCACTAATAAAAATCCAGATCACGATTCTTGCCAACGAATACAACGGAGCGGCCTTGATCCTGACCTACTGGACGACCAAACTGCCCAACTATGCGTGGATTCTCATCTGCTGGGCGTTCTTCATGGGCACGTCGCTGCTCGGAGTTCTGGTCTACGGAGAAATGGAGTTCTGGCTGGCGAGCTTCAAATTTGCAGTCACCCTCGCCCTCTATCTTGTGGCCATGTAAGTAGCAGTCACTCCACCCCCTTAAATGCCCTACACAGGATCTGTGCTGACAAAACCAACAGCTTGCTCGACACCGGCGCCATCGGAGGCGACTACATCGGGTTCCGGTACTGGTCGGACCCCGGCCCGTTCGCCAACGGCATCAACGGGTTCGGCAAGGTCCTGGTGCTCGCGGCCGTCATGTACTCGGGCACCGAGGCCGTGGCCATCACGGGAGGCGAGTCGCGCAACCCGAAAAAGGACATCCCGCGGGCCCTGAAGCAGACCTTCTGGCGCATTCTGATCGTCTACATCGGCATGGTCTTCTTCACGGGGTTAATCGTGCCGTCGGACTCGACCGCATTGCTCAGCGCGACCTCCAAATCCGCGTCCTCCCCCTTCACGGTGGCCCTCGAGCAGGCCGGCTGGGGCGGCGCCGGCAACCTCATCAACGCCATCATCGTCGTCACGCTGCTCTCGTCCATCAACTCGGCCATCTACATCGCCAGTCGTTGCATCTATGCCCAGGCCAAGGTCGGCCGCGCCCCACGATTCCTGGCAAAGACCACCTCCCGGGGCGTCCCCGTCAACGCCATCGTCCTGTCCAACCTGTTTGGCCTGATTTCTCTGTTGAACATCTCCGAAAACGCCGGCGATGTCTTCACATACCTGCTGGACATCTCGGGCGCCGCCGCCTTCATCGCCTGGGCATTCATCGGTCTGACCCACGTGCGCATGCGCGCCGCCATGAAGGCACAGAACATGCCCACGTCCTCGCTCCCGTTCGTCGCCTGGGGGTATCCTTACGTCGCCTGGATCCTGTTCGGCGCCAACATCTTCCTGGTGCTCATCTCGGGTTACACCACCATCCTCACACCCTTCGATGTCAAGGGCTTCGTCTTTTCCTATCTCGTCATCCCGCTCTTCATTATCCTCTATCTGGGATATAAGCTCTGGCACAGTAAGTTGATCTTCTGGGGTGTTTGGCACGCGGAGGAAGAAGCAACTCTTGCTAACTCGTATGATTCCACAGAAACCAAATGGATCATTCCTGCCGAAGCAGATCTTACTAGTGGAAGAAGAGACTGGCTGGAGAATAATGAGGAAGAAAAAGTCGGACCAGGATGGTACGCGAGGATCAGAAACACAGTCATCGGTTAGACGAGTGGGAAGGGTACAAGGTTACAAGATTTGGGGAGGCGCGGATTTTTGGGTGCTTCTGTATAGACGTTTTCATCATTGTCGATGTTCTTGTACTGGTGACTTTCGAAATGGACTTCTATTCCATGAGATCCTCGCCCACCAAGGACCCCTTAAAGAATTCTTAACCGTCTTTCGCGGAAAAACAGACCGTGGCACCTTACCACGCGCTCTCGCATCCTCCGAAGATGGAGACGTGCTTCATCGAGGTCTTCCTTCTCTCGAGCGCTCTCGCTCTCGTGGCGAGCAAGTCCTCCGTGGATTTGACCTCATCCCAGTCCATGACATTCCAGGTTGAAACATCAAGTTCAATGGGCAGAATTGGACGATCCGCGTACTCAACTTCATACGGCGTCATTCCTGTGCTTGTACGCACCGTGGTTCGGTCTGCCCACAGCATAGCATATAAGTGGTTGAGCCATTTCTTTCCTCCTTTTGATATTTTACTAAGAGCGTCTACCATAGGTTTGTGCCCCCTTTCCACCATTCCATTTACTGGTGGATGATATCCTGACACCACCACACGCCGAATATTGTATCTGTCCGCAAGCTCGTTCGTGAGAGACTTATTTTCAGGGCCTCCGTCGACGACAAGTTTCTGGAATATTTTTCTGAAGTGGGTGGAGTTGGCTACACTCATAAGGTAGGTGTACTGAGGCTAGCGACCGCGCGTACCGTTGGGAGTGCGCATGGTGTTTTGCTAAAGGAACAGAGCTCGCTGCGTTGGCTTGTTGTGCGCGCCGAGCACCTCGCGGAGGATATCAAATAGCACTGAGTAGAGCACGTAGAGCCTCGTCGGCTAGAAACACAATATCGAATCATCTTCGTCGTCCAGATCTGGCAGCATCTGGCCAGTTCTCTCCAAATCTTGCCTAGTATAGAACCTCTTCAATCGGTTGCCTGCAACGTCCCAGGCAGTTGCGCTCCGTCGAGCTCAGAGAGCGAGTACATGCCTTTCACCGGTCAGTGGGATCGGTGGATTCGACGTGCAAGACGGCTGAACGGCGAGCCTGTTGTGCGCGTGCACATATTGTACAAAAGAAAAGCTGATAAGGTAAGGCCCGTTCTGTGGCGAGAGAGGCCATACCAAAGTAAGATACTCGGCGTACACCCAAATACTGACTCAAGGAGTAATTCATCTCGACCGTGACGGCAAGATATACTTCGGGCCACAGCCTGAGAATCCGATGCAGTCCATGCCTATGAGCTTTCCTCGTGGAATAAGTAAAAAGGAGCATATCGACAACTTACGGAGAGCACGGAACCCGCCTGGTCCGCACGTATCTTCTATCCGTCTTGGCGAAGAATGTTCAAGAGAAGCGTTGCTGAACGACACAGATGACGAATCTGGCGAGGAAGAGGAGTCGTTGCCCCGAGGAATGTGCAGTCCTGCAGCTATCTCTCGTGCGATGGCTCGCTCTCGCCAATGATCCAGACCTCCTGGAGTGCTGCCGTCAGTCAAACCTTTGTCTACCAACAGTCAAGCTCTCCCGGTGGTGGTCTCATATCGCGCATTCCGTCGCCTTAAGGACGTGGTCCGCTAGACATTATATGTTGTATTATATTCCGTATTCCCTGCATTTCAGCACGAATCGGAAGGACTAAGTTGGCAAGCCCTTTCGTTAATTCGTCCTCATAGTTGCGCGGCAAGGTGCTGTCTTGTTTGCTCGTTACGCGCTCAGCAAGTTCTTCACAGGCTGCGATTCGCTCGGTAGGAGTAGGGTTGTTCAGGTAGGCAAAGGTTTCAGCTGTTGATTCGAAAGTGAGGTCTCCGACTTGCGTTAAGGCGTTGCTAATCGGCTGTTGTTCGCTTTCAACGTTTGAGGCCACGTCTTCGCAATCCATGGTGACTTGCGTGGTCGAGAAATCGATGAAAAAGCTGAGTTGTTTGGACGCAGAGTCCAACAAAACCTTTGACTTCCGAAGCATTCTGGCAGGACGGCCGTTCACGATCTTCTCGATCATCGAGTACTCAGGATGACGTCCTCGTGCATCGCAGACGTACCCAACAAACTTCATGCCGCTCACGCAGAACTGTGACTTCTCTCTTGAGACTGTTGCTCCTGCTCTTTCAAGATCACAGAGTACTTTATCGAGGTTTTGGATATGCTCGAGCACTAGGCGACGAATGCCGGGGGCAACTTCTTCGCCATCATAGTCGGTTTTTGCTCGACCGACGCCAATGTCGTCGATAAATGGGTGTCGTCTCAAGTGCCTTGTCTATGAAGATGCAATGCTAGTCATGCACTCCAAGGCCCACTCCTGAGATATCACGTGCCGCGTCACGTGCTAGCATCACGCGTTTTTAAATTGTTTTCACGGAGGACTTGTTCGCAGACAGCTTGGGCGCTACACCCTGTCGACGGCCTGCCACAGGAGTCGGAGATTCTTCGCGAACTTCTGATCTTCGGATTCTAACACGAGTTCGACGGACGTCGAAAGTCTTAGGCTTGTATAATGGATCCTCCGCCCATCGTGTCAACTCTCTAATCGCCTCCAAGACGAGCTTCCGACGATCCTCTATGCTTGAATGATCCGGAATGCGAGCATCGAACCGCTCCACCGATCGCCATAAACTCATATTTGCCGGAACGGGTATTGAAAGCCGTCTTTTCGACTGCTCTCTCTGCCATTTGTACCTGATAGTATCCTTGGGTGAGATCCATCTTCGAGAGCCATCGAGCGTAGCCAATGGTGTCGAGACAGCCTTGGATCCTGGGCAGAGGATAACCGGAAGGAACTCAATTCGGTTTCGAATGATCTGCTTAAGGCCTCGTTTAAAAACGAGCAGGCATTCGCTGTCGCTGGGACGGGTTTCGAGGTACAACCTGAGGGTTTCGATCTCTTGCCGGAAGGCTTAGACCGTTATAGTTTGCCTTAGGGAGTCGAACTCGTCTCAACGTTGTTCCTGGGTCCTGACGTCTCCGATTTGGGTTTAGAAAGCTTCTTTCTATGCTTCCCAATCGATGAGGATCGGCGTGGTATCGGCCTGATCCTTCGAATTGTGGTACATGAGGTTCCACCAGGCTCCCGCGGATCCTTCGAAGTAGGAGGTTACTAGTGCAATCTTCTCTCGATCCATGATGGCACTCGGAAGGGTCCAAAGTAGGTAGGTTCGAACTTCTGTCTTGATTCATTCTGTAGAAGCACGAAATCTCCCTCCTTATAGCCTATATCCGTTGCTTTTAGTCGCGAAGATCGAAGCTTCTAGGAGTATAATCCTCTCTCGACGAGCAGTTTGTTTGCTTCGTGACGTACCGTATACAAGGTCTCCAACCTTGAGGCAAAGTCAGCGTTGAGGTTCTTTAGATCGAAATCGGATTGATCTCCTATAAGCCTAGGCTCGAGACCATAAACAAGCTTATATGGGCTTATACCGGTGACTGTGTGGGCTCGTACTCGCGTTGCGGAGAGTGCCGAGGCCAAATATTCATCCTAAAGGATCACAGGTTGGTCCATTAGCTGTTTTGTGAGGATCTCGCCTAGCATACCGTTGAATCGTTCCACTGAATGCTGACCTCACCACTCCTTCCTCCTTCGTCTGGCGAAAACAGAGCTTCTCCATCATGAATAGCGATTTTTCTCGCCTTGCGAGCCTTGTCCCGCGGCGTCTCATCTGGAGAATGTATGCGCTTGGCATGACATGTCGACCGTGGAGAAACGCTCCGATCTGCTTCGATCGACCTCATCTACCGAGTCACTGGAGTCGTTGTTGGTTGGGTCGATGGTGTTCCCTTCTCGAACGACACTCGAGACGCAGACAAGGAGCACTCGGTATTGGGACGCATATGATGTTATCCTCGGCCTCGACTGGCTAAAGAAGCACAATGCTTCGTGGGATTTCGTACGATCTCGAATCACCGTTCGAAATGGAAGTGGAAAATCGACGCTCATCCCTCTCCGTCCTTTTCGAACGATTCGACGTAGCATCGTCGAGGCTGTGTTGGAGGGTTTGACAGCTCAAGGATGCTTTCAGACGCCCGTTCCTTAGTAGCACATGCTCGCCGTTTAGCGTCGACAGTGAGGTGAGGCGTGCGTTTGCACAGTGAAGTCGCCGTCATCGTCGCTAGCCAAGTGCGTCCTGATTCGCCACCGAGATCACTACCGAAGGCGCCTCGATAATCACACACCAAACCCTGCCACACCACCAGTATAGTATGGTCTTATTTCCGCCTCTGAAGGAAGGCATGCAGAATTTCTTCAGGTGGAAACTGTAGGTTCGCGAATACCTCAATAGAGGAAATGGTATCAGCCGAACTGTGAACTTATACCTGCCTTGGGTCATCATTTTCGGCAGACATCTCCCATAGCATTCTTGAGGTCGTCCGGTGAATGCCAATTTCGTCCAGCTTGTGAACCAGAACCTTTATCTTGTCTCGTACATCTTTCTCCAGATTACCCAGTGGTCGACTCCGGGGAATAGACACCGCCAAGATTTCGAAGCAATCACGGTAGTACTCTGCGTTTGGCCACCGATCTGCAAAGATGGCCAGGACAGCACCGCAGTCTCGGATGGCATCATCTGCCTCTCTAGGAACAGGAACCGCCCGTGCCCATAGTATGTACCACAAGGTCACGGCAGCTCTAAATTGCGACAGGACCTACTCTTATTAGCGCGCGTTAGTTGTTCGCGATTGGATTCGAGACTGGACTCACCACGAGCCAGGGCTGGGCTATTTGTCGTTTCTTTCGCAAGGATCGGAAACTGGTGCAAGCCTCGCAACTCGCTTTGAACGCAGTGTCGGCTATGTATGAATGAATATTGGATTTGTTGACCCAGCAGATGGAGAGTCGTGTGAGTTGGCCGATGTGCCGAAGCCAGAGTGCACTGTGATATCCATCGGTGTTTGCAATACTAGAACACTGCTTTCAGTAACGTGTGACTTTGTGGGGCGTGGGGCATGGGGCACGACAAGTTTGTATGACAATTGCAACGCTTTGCCGACATCAGAAGAACACGAGGTCTTAGCTTACCTGTGCATTGCTATGACGTCCGGTTGCTCCCATTTCCTCAATGTTTCCAGCATGTGCATTTGCAATTCCAAGGGCACGCTATCCTCCAGGTCGTCCTTTTCTACCATATGCATAAACAGGGACTGTACAGTCCTTATCTTGCAAATGTGGGCAAATGTTCTGAGGTTGGGAAATAACTCGGGGCGTTCTCGTGGCGCACAATCTGAGAGCCAGGGCATGGGACATTCGTCTTCGGGGCCGTCTTCGGGGCCGTCTTCGTACAACGGAGATGAAATATACATGTCTGGAAGGCTGACGGGTGTACCGAGTGCTGAACTGACTGAGCGGTCGAGACTTTGAGACACATTGTAAGCTTCGAAAACGCTTGAAGGGCAATGAGTACTTACGTGTACGCACTTGACCACACTCTAATCATCATCGTATTGTAGGGGTCGTTTGGGACTTTTTTCAAACGATGAAATCGGTGAAGACTAGCAAACTTCATGATAACTCCACTGACGTGTGCGATTCGCCAGGTATTCTCGGCATGTAACGCAAGCATTGCTGACAAAAGCATCGCTTGCATTCGAATGAGTGCCGTGGAGGAAGAATCTGCCATGATGGATTGCTCGGCTTGCGCTCTCGACTTGAGATTTTGATACTTATGGTGTGGGGCACTGTCAGCTTTGGATTCGATCAGCAATCCGATCGCAAATATCTATTACTTGGTTAATAGGTGAAGGCTGTCTGGTCAAAAAGTATAACGTTACCATGTTGACAAAGAAAGCGGCCCAGCCGCCCAATCTACCACCCGACAAGGAGGCTTTCCACCGCAGGTAATAGTCTCCACACTCCCTGATATCCAGGAACGGGTATTGTGGATGGATAACACTGCAGTAGGTACGAAAGAAAGATGCAGCCGTGGGGATCGAGATCTCGCTCGCCAAGGTCTCGTTGGTGAAGCCTGATAGTATAGTTGGCCGCCCGGTGACCTGATCTCCCGGACTCATACAATTCTGTCCCTCGATCTCGAGGATACCGTTGGACACCTGATATCCTCCACTGGGAGAAGTGCCGGCATGGGATGAAAGGATCCGGGCCTGATGGGATCCAACATCTCCAACATCCGATGCCGGAGGCGGCGGGTACCCGGACCGCTGCCAGCTACCTGGAGAGCTGTATTGACCCAAATTCAAGAGAGATGTATCCGGAGTAGCTGTCACGCATTCTGTGAGGGTTGTTAGTTCGGCCTGTCGGTTTCAGGGCTCATTCAGTACCGGTGCCTGCTAAGATGCAGTTGCGGCAAGACGCTTCTTGCTCAAAGTCGCATCGTTGCTTCCGTCGCCGACATCTTTCACACACACGCTTCTTCCGTCGTAATCCAACAGCTCCCTCCGAGGGCGGAGACATCGCCCCTCAGAGCGGATTGGCCCATAGAACGTGCAGTGTTTGAAGGGAACTTCAAGTGGAATCGCTGGAGTGACTTATCTCGCCAAGGTCTCGCCGCTTTAATATCGGATCACGTGCTCAATTCCTTATATCAGCCAGCCAATATCAGTTGACAGTAGGCTGCTTCAGCAGCCGTGTATCGGACTTATCTTCGGTGTCATTAATACCTTGATATCGCCAACATCTGTCCGCGGTGTTGGATAATATGGAGATACTGTGCGAATTTGAAATCCATTGCTGGTCCTTGTACTGTCATTACTTTCGTACACACCATCTGGGCTCGGGCACGCGCCTCTATCTGTTGGTATGGACCGAGGTGAAGGGCTGAGAGAATAAGAGGAAAGAAATTTGTGGTTTCGCATCGATTTGCGGTTTGAATTCCTGAACTACTCATTACTGACCTGATATACAGCTTTCGTCTTCCCAAAGGAATGGGTAAGCCCGCATGTCCCGAATTGATCCCAAGACGAAGTAAGTAAAAGCAAAATAGATCAGGGAATCTTTACGATGAGGATGATAAAACGTCCGTCATCTCCGGCTACGGCGTAAGCTCATTCCCCAGGAGGCGTCCAATCTCCTTCGCAATGGCCAACGTTCTCTCCTCGCTCAGCTTCTTGCCCACAATCTGCACAGCGACAGGGGCACCGTGATAGGCATCAGGGTCATCTAGATTCCGACGTCAAGTCAGTGACTGCCCAATCAACCAGGAAAGCAAGCGGATCCGACGAAACCACTTACATTCAGCCTGCACGACACCGTCAATCTCAGTCAGAGGTTTGAAGTCCGTGTTCTTCTTGTCCACGGCTTTATCGGCGAACGTCACTGGTACAACGACGCTTGTCCAGTCGAGAAGGTTGATGGCGCTCGCATAGCCGTAGTACTTGAACTGGTTATGGCGAACGGCCGCGGTGGGAGTGATAGGGGCGATGAAGGCGTCGATCTCCCTCCCAAGGTCTGCCTCCCTCTGCCGCCATTGCTCCAGATACTCCATCTGGTAGATCCACTTCTGGCGCTGCACTTCCCAGATCTCATTCATGTCCAATTTCGGATAGGATGGGTTGACCAGGTCTTTGATATTGGGAATGGCGGGCTCTCCAGACTCTTTCAAAACCGAGAATATATCCTAGACGGCAAGAAGTGAGCTTCTCGTTGCCACTGGTTCTGACCTTTTTTTCTCAGGCGAGAGGTTGAACTTACCTGGCCACCGTCACTGGAATAGATCTTCTGGATCAAGTCTACTGCATAACCGTGCTTGTAAGGCTGCCATGGCACCACGGTGTGGCCATTGTCTTTCAGAGCCAATACCACCATGTCAATACCACGCAGGATAGGAGGATGGGGAAGAACCTATGCACGACGTCAGCAATGCCTCAACAGCAGGTAAGGGACGGCGATCTGACATTTCCGTCACAGTTGAAGAACCCCAGGGTCAGCCCACCCGCTCCACTCTGCAGCTTGGAGGTGATGATGTCCTCTTCCGCCTGTCTCCATGGCATCGGAATGACCTTGGAGTCGTACATCCAAGGCTCCTGTTGGAGGACGGAGGTTACGAACAGTTTCAAGTCTGAAGGAAAGGATATCAGCACTTTTTGCGAACGAATATCAATGTCCCGTAAATTAAGGCTTACCGTCGGCCGAATGAGCGAGGGGTCCGACAACACTATGAACAGTCTCCTGTCCCTCCATGCTATTCGCCATTTTTGCGTACGGCATGCGCCCATGACTCGGCCTGATGCCATAAAGGAAGTTGAATGCGGACGGGACTCGGATTGAACCGCCTAAGCCGGATCACGATCATGTTAGCCTGGCGAAAACTGACAAGTAGCAGAAGAAGCTGTGCGGTATCTTTGACAAAGAAAACAAAAGGAGAGAGCCTTAGGTACGCACCAATATCCGTTCCAACACCAATGACCGCTCCCCGGAAGCCGACAATAGCACCCTCACCGCCAGAACTGCCTCCACAAGACCAATTCTTGTTCCGTGGATTGAGCGTGCGACCGATGACATTGTTGATGGTTTCGCAAACCATCAGACTCTGCGGGACACTTGTCTTGACGTAAAAGACGGCGCCAGCCTTGCGCAGCAGCGCCGTCAACACCGAGTCCTCTTTGTCATATTTCCCAAGCCAAGCCACATATCCCATAGACGTCTCGAGGCCCTTAACTCGAAGCTGGTCCTTGAGCGAGATGGGCAGGCCATGGAGCGGGCCCACGGTGGTCTTGTGTTGCTGATAGTACTCATCGAGCTCTTTCGCCTGGGCCAGAGCAAGTTCGGGGAAGAACTCCAACACGCAGTTGACCTAGATCAGATCAGATCAGATCAGTAACAGAACTGACCCACATTCATAAGGGCAATTGTCACTGGCAATCCCGCTGTGTCAATCTCAAGACGGAAAACCCACAAAAAAAGGCGTATGCAATCGAAACAATCAAAGCAAAGGGACGCTATTCGAACGCAAAATGCTTTACTCAAGGATCAAGGAGATACTCACCGCCTGATGTGCCAAAGCCGCCCTCTTGCAAAATGCCAGTGTCACATCCACCGACTTCAACTCCCCCTTCGCAAGCTTCGTGACCAACTCGACAGCCGAAGACCCCGTGATGGCCAGTTCTTCTGGTGTCAAAAGACCACTTTTGACCGGTACATCCATGAACGAGACCTCATCTGGCCCGACGATAGATTTCACATCCACGCGCCATTCGGCCGGGATGGATTTCTCGATGCGTTGCCTTTTATCGGCTGCGATCTCTTCCCAACCCATTGTTAAGTTGACCGTCGCGCGGCGGCCTTCTCACAAATCAATGCTGGTCTTGTGGAATTGGATTTCGTAGTGTGGAGTCGTTGACAGAACCTGAGTCGTGTCAAGTTAGGGCAATCAATGGTCGATATCAAAAGATCGCCTCTTTGTCAACATAGTCCTGGCACACTGTTCACCACTTTGCGAAATCGAGGGTGTTATGAGTATTTCGACCAGTGCTCGTACCCGATTTGAGCAGTCTCCTCGGCTTTGTCTCTCAATTCGGAATTGAAGGCCAAGGATGCAAGCAAGCAGGGAGCTCTTCGAAGCTTCAATCGATCAATCAATCAATCAACCGATAACTCAGGTCGTCACGTTGGCCCCCCTCAATTCGAATTTCAAGGATGGATGTTTGGACTACCTGGGTAGATATGTTATTACGAGATAGATACTGTACTAGATATAGTTTAGACGATATCTCCCGTACAGGTGGTTTGAGCTTGATAATCGTTGTAGGTTACCCCCTACAGAAGTACAGTCACTAGAAGGTATAACCATGAATCGGTATCCGCTCCCGAGGTACTTTTATATAAAGCCGACCGGCTCTTCTCTATCAGCTTCAAGATCATGAAATTTGAAATATCTAAATGTCATGTTAGCAATTGGGCATATCATTTCGATCGTGTATGATATTCGGTACATCCCCATCATCGATCAACCCCTCTCGGCTGTTCCTGCTGGCCCCGCCGTTTCCAAGCAATCGAACCACGTACTACTTATGGTTGAAGATAGGAGAACTCCCCGATAGTGGTGGAGATTAGTCCCGATAAGGAAGCTGGGCGAGGCTGGGCCAACCATCCCTGAAAGAGATTACCTAACCACTTTTTGTATCTCCACGGTCTCTTGTCACGTCGTGTAACTCTGTAGTCGCAGCTTGGGCGGTTAGGTAAGTAAGTACCAGGTAGGTATCACAGGCTGTCTTATCGGATGCTTCAACTACAGGTTGGGTCGATTCTGGAAGTTGTGCGTACGTGGTTGACCTCTTGTTTCCTTTTCGCCCTTATCTCCCAGGCTCGGCACTACAGCGACACCCGTCTCGTCCGCATCACACACCTCAGTGGACCACGATATGTGATAGTAATTACGAGTGACAGATCCGGACTTGGTGGCCAACTTGACGGTGGTAGAATAGATAAGGCGGCTTACTTAAACGAAGAGAATCATTTCCAGACGGACCTACTAGGTAAATTACACATACGTCTCTACTATGTAGATACCTTGATGAATAGCAAGTGATTACTGGGGAATAACCGGAATCAATTACCTGGCTGGCCCATGGATATTAGTTCTATGAGTAAATCCTCTCCTAGTCGACAAGTGGTCAAACACACCAGATGAGAGGACCGTACTGGACTTACGGGGCTGGAGCAATCGACTACCATGTCATCCCCAAGAGTTGATAGCGGGCAGCATCTCACAGTAGCATCCCTAAGTACCTAGATAAGAATGAACGAGACTCAACCGAGATGGGGAGCGAAGACGTGACACTTGATGTTGTATTGCCTGGGGACATAAGGATCTATATACAATGGATGGCGCTCAGACATATCTATCTCTTCATTATCGTGAATCTTTCTCTTACAGCGAGTTCGACGCCTCCAGGTGCGTCACCTCAAGACGGATCTCAAGCTCTTCAACTTCAATCCAACCCCCGAAGCTCAAAACCTCGAGATGTCGCGCCCAAACAGTTTCACGGCCAGCCACTGCATCGGGACAAGGAACTTATTCCTCCAACTCAGCGTCATGGTCAGGTAGGCGCCACGCCAAAGCAGGAAAGCGATCCAGCCCTTGAGACCCTTGGCCATGCCTTCGCGGTCGGTGTTTGGTCCTTGCAACACGGCCTTCGCACTGCCCACGTACGTGAAGACGCCCAGATTCCGGAACGTGAAGCCGGGCGTCTGCGTGAACGGCTCCGGGTCAGAGTGCTGATTGAGCGCCTTGGCCAGCCACAATGCTTGCTGGTTGGCCACCTGCGCCGTGGCAGGAAGGGCGCCGGACATCAGTTTCGTCGTGTCGCCCACGGCAAAGACATCTTTCATATATGCCTTGGGAGCGTTTTCGGCTGTCTCGCCCTCGGCAGCATCAGCGATGAGGTTGACCCGAAAATGGTCATCCACAAAGATCGAACCGCTCTTTGGATCTCTCTGGATCGACCATTGGCGGTCGGCGGGTTCTGTGACATCGCCATGCGTGATGTGCGCCGAGGAGGCAGGATACCGATGCACATGGGCGAGAGCCTTGGCCACGAAAGGGTTGGCCATGAGCCCGGTACTCCAGACACACATGCCGATCCCCACATCACCCTCTTCTTTCGTCCGGAGCGTGTAGACGCGATTCGGCACCTGGGCATCCTGGTTCTTGGCTGCTTCTGGATCATTGGGGAAGCCCTTCCGCAGCTCTTCGACATGGTGAGACGTTTTGATCTCGACGTTCTGTCGTTTGTACTGTTTCACCGCGTAATCGGCCAGAGCGGCATCGAACATGGGCAGCACTTTGGGCGCCACGTCGTACAGACTGATCCGGATGTACTGGAGAAGCTCCGGATGAATGCGAGAAATGTCCTCTCTGATCAGGTCAGAGAGGCACGCAGCAAACTCCATGCCGGTTGGACCACCGCCCACAATGGCGAAATGGAGCAGATAGCGCTTCGTTTCCTCTGGTACGATGGGCAACCGGGCGAGCTCGAATAGCTCCAGGATCCTCCGCCGGATGGCCACGGCATCTTTAACATCCTTGAGGAAGTATGCGTTCTCCCGGACGCCCTTGGTGTTGAAGGTCTGGCTGTAGGTGCCCACGGCGATGATCAACTTGTCGTACCTGACTGGGAATGTCGGAGCTTGTTGTTTGCCTGTCCCGCCGAGCTGCACATCCTTAGCAATAAACCCTTTGGGCAAGCCAGAGCCGTGATGAGTTGACTGCTGCGCATAGGATCTGCGCGGGCCGGTGAGGGCGTGGCCCACGTCTGGATCCAACACCGAAGGCTCAACCGTGACCGTCTTGTCGGCGAAACTGATGTCGTCTGCCCATGCTTGGATAAATTCCACTTTCCCGTTCCTCTTTCTCACTGACTCGAGTACGTTGCGGAACTCGAGTGTACCAACACAAGTGTCATTTAGTAAAGGGGTAAACACGAAGTAGGACCGGGGCGAGATGACGACGACGCGATATTTCTTGGGATCAAGTCTGCGCGATAGGACGAAGCCTGTTCAGCTGTTAACACGGCATGCCCATCTACCCCGGACCGCAGAGATACAAACCTGCCCAACCGCTTCCCAAGATGACCACCTTTTCTCTCCCGTCATCCTTAGAACCTCCGCTGGTGCTGACAGGCGTTGCATAGCTGCGTCTCTGGAGCACACTCAGCGGCACAAGCTTTTGTCGTTCGATGCGGCATGTTCTGCACACTACGCCCAGCTGTCGGTGCCACTTGGGCATTAGCACAGTTCCCGTGGGCATTGACGCGGACAGTCAGCGTAACTCTCCTGCAAAGCGGCCAGGAACACGGAGCGCAGTACAACACAATACCGCAGTTTAACGATGCTGGAGCTGCAGAGCACTGACAGTAGTGGTCAAGGAGATCCGTCCCTCCGCGCGAACTCTGTAGTCACGGTCCCCCGTTGGCCAGTCCTACATGGTGGTGAACTCATCCACTGGACCCAAAAAAACATCTTCAACGCCGAACATTGAGCGTTGAGGGTCCAGGGAAAATGAGCGCGAATTTGCGTCATCCCGTCGGCGGATCATACAGAGTAGGAGCTAGTTCTGTGATAGTACGTACCTGACCTCAGCTTATGATATTCAAAGGTGAGGTGGATGTTCATTGAGCACCAATGGGAAGCGGTGAAAAACTGCACCTTGCTAAACCCTTTTCTGAAGAACGCCATCGCCGCCCTATCGGTAGTTGCCACTAGTCTCTTATGGACACACTTGTCGGATAAGCGAGCGGTACATCCGTAGTTTAGCCATAAACGGCCCTAGGATCATCAGGTTGAGATTGTACTCTGTACCTTATATACACACAGTAAGAGACACCCAGGATCTTATCATACTACTACCTAGTAAAGGGAAGAATTAGAAAATGGCAGCCGCAACATGGTGACCGACGTTCATTTCAAACTCCCGACCAGATGACGGGCCTCGCGGAAGTGATAACCGTGGATATGGCCGACGAATACCCGGTCCAAAAGTATATCAAGAACCTAGTTCCTGGCGGATGGAGTTGCGATGAGTCTACTCAACAAATCAATCAACAATAATAGCACTCAGACCACCCGCCGCTGGATCGGATCGCATGTGATATTGACTGTCAGTGATTGATCGTTTCGAGCAATTGTGGTCACTATGCTCGCTATGTTCGCGATATTGACAACCCGATATTGACTCAAGTCGCCGCCATCAAAATCTCAGACGCTGATAAACCAAGCAATGGGTCTGGTGCGGATCATCAGGCTGTGCAACGCGTCTCCAGACGCTCTTCCAGTAGGTGTGGTGATATCCAATCCCTCATGACGACCCTTTTTCAATGAAACCTCGCATTGTCATCGCTTGGCAGTACGTATCTTGATATTGAAATACCCAGACTCATAATTGATCGGTGCTTCGTGGACCGCCGACCACATCCGGGCAGGGGTTCCCAGCCAGTAGGTATGGCAAATATGGATTGCTTTCTGGATCACATATCAGACAACCAGGCAGATCAAAGTTTTCTGATAACTGGAGCTCCGGAAGAGGCAAGTATCTGAGTCGGTGTGTATATCCATGGCGACCAGCCCCACGGCTGCTTTGGACCTCGCAGTCCCAGCCTACAAGAATATCCCTTTCCATGATGGCCTCAGAAAATCAGTCAGCGAGCCCCGCAACGTCCAAAGGTCGCATTGTCGGCGGCCGGTTCATACAAAAATATCGAGAGGCACAGGAGGGCGATACTGAAGAGGAAGAGAAGTCGACGGTGACCATCAATGAGGATCTACCGCTCACCTACACCGAGAGTGCTTTCGACAAACATGGCCGACCTGTTACGGTGTTGTCGTTCGCGCCTGGTGACCCGGAGAACCCGTTCAACTGGCCACGAGCTCGACGACGGTTCATTGCTGCTCTGCTCTGTCTGATGACGCTGTTTATTGGATTCGCCACCACCGCGTACAGTTCTGGCATTGGGAACATGTGTCGGGACCTGCATGTGTCCAACGAGCTGGGACAACTGGGGTTATTCACATTCAATTTCGCATGTGCGATTGCGCCGTTGTTTCTCGCTCCGTTCTGCGAACTCGCGGGCAGAAGAATTGTCTATGTTGGCGCCTACCTATGCTTCGTCATCATGTTCATTGGGTTGAGTCTGGGCAAGAACATTGCCACCATCCTCGTGTGTCGGGCGTTACTGGGCATGTTTGGCAGCGTGGGCACAATCCTCGTTGGAGGCACCTTCTCCGACATGTTCCTCCCGGACGAAATGGCAAGGCCGATGGCCCTGTTCTCGTTCGTGGCCATCTTCGGAACAGTGGGTGCTCCCATCTATGCCGGCTTTATCGTCGAGACCATTGGCTGGAGGTGGATGGAAGCCATCCAAGGCCTCGCCAGTGTTCCGCTGCTCATTGTCATCACCTTTGCGCTTCCCGAGACTCGCGGAGGAGTGGTGTTGCAGAAACGTGCCAAAGTCGCTGCCGCTGCGACAGGGCAAGACAACTTCGTCTGCCATATGGATCTGGAAGCAAAAGGTGTGAAGGAACTGTTGCACGAGTCGTCAGTCAAGGCTATCCACATGCTAGTGACTGAACCCGTTGTTTTCTTATTCGGCTTCTGGATTGCGTTTGCCTGGCTTGTCACCTTTCTCTTCCTTTCCGTGATTCCCATCACTTTTGAGGATAAGCGAGGCTGGAGCCAAGGGATCGGTAGGTTTCTATCTCAATTGTCAGTTCCCTACCCGTGGCAGCGGCTGACCATTACTAGGAGGGCTTCCCTACATCTCGCTATGTATAGGTGTCACTATCGGCTATTGTGCGAATTTCCTGCAGATGCGCCGTTGGTACCAGATCAAGTCTGCTGCTAAGCGAGACATTGTCCCTGAAGATCGACTGTACGGAGCCATGTTCGGTGCCGGCTTTCTTCCTATCGGCCTCTTTGTCTACAGTTTCACTCAGTACTCCTATATCACCTGGGTTGCACCGACTGTGGCCCTTGCTCCCATTACTATAGGGATCTTCTTCATTTTTGAGTCCTGCTATAGCTATACGACAGATTGCTACGGAGAGGATCATTCAGGATCGGCTCTTGCAGCTCAGTCAGCCCTTCGCAATGTTCTGGGTGCAGTTTCGCCCCTCTTTGCAAGACAGTTTTTCGTCAACGTCGGCAGTCAATATGCAGGGCTCATTCTGGCTCTTGTTGCGACCATCATGGCCCCAATCCCTTACTTGATGTTCAAGTGGGGAAGCTCACTTCGGCGGAGGTCGGCATTGGCGCAATATGAAGGCATTCCAGCAGAAGAGAAGTAATGGACAAAAAGAGGAAAAGCGACTCGGTAGAGATGTTGCAAGAACAGAGACAATCCTTCAGCAGGAAGTTCCAATTGATTCTCGCCCACTCCTTGCTGAGTTACGGGAGTACTGCTGTCGATATGATTTGTCGTCTTTCATCGAGTGTCATTATCAACTCATCTCGTGGGCTAGATAGAGTGCCTGGTCAGGTCTGCTCTCACGCCTTGCGGTGGACAATGCTAGCAAACTGCCTTTGAAGTGTAGACTATACTACGCCCTGGCCCTTTGCGTGGCCGTGATAGATCACATCCAGCACTTGTGAATCGGTGCTGTTGTAAAACAAAATAAGTCAACCTCCCGACTGCTCGAACCTGCGCCTTGCAAACATTGTAGCAAAATGATAAACAACCCTGTTTGCTCCAAGAACAGCTGACACGACTCCCGCCAACGATATCGCCAAAATCCAGTCGGAACGTCATGTACTGATGCCATGCTTGCAGGGGAAACGAATGACCACCAAGTCGATGCTGCAATGCATGCAACATTGCCCAAAGAAAATATGTTCGTCGAAGAGAACTTCCCCAATGCCGGCATGTCATCTCTCGGACTTCTGCCACGAATTAAGGTAGGCCATCAACCCAACCCCTATCAGGACCACGCCCAGCATCGACACGTATGGAGCAGACTGGGCGAGAGAGTCTCCCTGGCCACTCCTGTCCCTTAGCACAGTAGCAACGGCTCGCTCGACATGATCCGGCAGTCTTGGTGCTCGAACGTGGCCGTTACCATGTAGAGGCCACTTCACGGCGGGACTCGAGTTGGACTCGGTTTCATCCATGTCAGCCACCTCTGCGTCGTCCTCCAACTCGGCTAGAGAACGTTGCTTCTTGGACTTATCCTGAGACGCCTCTTCTTTCTCATTTTCTTCCCGAAGTCTGTGAATCATCTCTGCAAGACTCTTCCTTGCGCTGACGGCGTCCGCTTCGGCTGTCTCGGCACGTCGTTTGAAATTGTCAACGTCTATTTTCAGTCTCTGCATCTCTCCCAACACCTGGTCCAGGTTCTGTTGAAGACCATCTGTCCTGTCAACTCCGTTGCTTCTTTCGTGTTCTATAGATTGGTTCATTGGTGTCATGACGAGCTCTGACTGTGCAACAGACTCATGTTGTTCTTGCACTGATGGGACAGGTCGGGATGCAGCGTGCTGCTCAAGCCGGCGGGCTCGCTCCTCGGCGTCCTCTCTGGCCGAACGCTCTTGTTTGAGCATATCCTCCAACTGTTTGACTCGTGCCCCTTGTGAATCCAGCTCTTTCTTGGCAATTGACAGCGCTTCAATAAGAGACAGCATCTGACTGTTTTGAGGGTTTGTTGGGGAATGAGATGAAGTATTGGTGGGCTTGGCTGTGTCGCTCCTCTTCAGAATATTGGTGAATGATGTCGAGATAGGGCTGGCTTTTGAGCCGTCCGGCTTTTCAGGTAAGGGCTGCCGCGGCGGAGGTGCTGGGGGGTCAGCAAAGCGGGCCACATGGTCTACCTTGGTTGCCTTGGACCGTCCATTCGATTGTCTCTGAGAACCGAGTTCCTTGGGCTGTGGCTGAGACTTGGAGGGTTCCTCTCCAGACGTCAATATCGCGTTTAGAAATGAACCTGCATGTTCAAGTTCTGCCGCCTGCTGTTTTGCTGTGCGCATTTCGCTCTGAACTTGGTTAGTACACACATTGAGAGAAAATCAGTTTCCCACTTACAGAGAGTGTCTTGACCAGCTGTTCCACGTTCATGGGTGCACCCCAGAAATTCATTTGCCGCTGTTGAGCTACCGAACTTATCTGACTTCCGGCAACACTAGAAGGGGCCGACACCCGTCCACTGCCTGCTGGACCGCCCGGGCGACTGCGTGAATGGATCATAGGCGAGCTGACAGGTGACGGGAGTAGTCCGCCGCCGTGTGATGGGTCGAGATCGCCGAAGCTGAGGTCGAGAACGTTGTTTGAGGCCCCCGGAAGTCCAACATATTCCACCTTTGCAGAGACTTTGTGGTGGACGATAGTTTTCTGGTCCTCACTCACAATGTCAATACCTAGCTCCAAGGTGTCATGCTGCCGAAGTTCATGCGGTTCAGATTCACGGTTTTCGGGTGAAAGCCGCTGTCCGTTCACAAATGTCCCGTTGGAGGACTTCACGTCCCGGATCCAGACTTTCCCACTGCGGTCGGCCCATACTTCGGCGTGTTGGCGTGACAGCACTTTGGAATCAAAATAACCATTCACAGGAGTGGGCATGGTCTTTGCGTTTGTCTGCCGTCCAATACGCAGAACTTCAGGGTAGAATGGTAAATTGATCTGCTTTCTTTCGAAAGTGCCATTCATAGGCAACAAGGCCAAAATCGCTCCTTGTTCACCCATAGATTGTCCATTCACCATCCGGGTTCCGTTGGCTAATCCGGTAGGATTTTGACTGGGGAGCGCGGGTTGCACTGAACCCTTCCCCCCCATGAGTGAATTGCCGATGGCTGTTTGAAGTGATCCATTTGCTCGGGCATTGGACACACTGGCGGTAGACTCTGATTTTGACACCGGCCAAAATCCTCCTCTCGCTTTCTTCTTCGCTCCATGACCTGCCTCACTAGAGGCGTCATTTTGTGTGAGTGTGACTGTTGAACCGGAAGAACTTGTGGACGAAAGGGATGAGGATGAGCTGCTCCTGTGCACCGTCTTGCGCTGGGGCAGGAACATGCGAGACACTTCGTCAGTGCTCATTGCCGAGAAGCCTCCACCAGCACCGCCGACACCATTCCAATTAAGCTTGGAGATATTCTGAAAGTTGGGAGGCGATGCCACCGCAGTCGTCATCGGGGCGTCGTGGAGGACAAGGAAAAGATGCGCCTGGCCCGGAAGGTGCGACTCCTTTTTCAAAGACACCGCTTACACCGTAGAGGGTTGGGGAACGATCCGTGAAAGGACGGGAACAGATTGCTGATGGTGCGTAGACCCGTCATATGTCGGGCCTCGGTTTCCGAATTGGCTCATGCCTGAGAACAATTCACTCATCAGCATATCATTGCAGGTCTAATTAGACGGCGAGTGCACAAGAAGGAGGGTAACTTGGGATAAGTTTTGGGACGTACAAGCATCGATCATAGGTGAGACTGGGAGACTTCGAGGGAGGAGGGTTGCTCGCGTGCAATGATCGAGTCAGTGGGGTTCTGACAAAGAGGCCTCGGGGCTGACAGCTTGGATGCAATTGTCGTGGACCGGGCAGATGCAGATTCGATTCTTCATGAGGGAGTGGTATGGAAAGATGGCCGTGGTTGATGGCGGTCTCTCGTGTTTACGGATTGCCTCGACGATGCTTTTGAAAGGGTGCGACTCGTGAAATCAGATCAAGTTCGGTCCAGATTGACGCTGCGAGGTGGTACTAACAGCCGGCCGACGAGAACAGTTTAGCGTCTGCCAAGTGGCCAGTACACGTGAGAAAGGGGTCAAGTCTGACAAACAATTCACCCACTATTCTGCGGAGATTGTTGTCGTCAGACACTATCTCCTGTCTTGCAGGTAACTTAGCACAAAGCAATCCAATTCACGTGACATGGGGTTTCTTGCGGACAACTGGAAGACTGAAAGTAAGGCTGCGTATCTTCCAGAGTCCACAGAGTTGTCCAGCCCTTCAGACGAGACGGATTCACAACAACCTCTATGCCCTGCATTGGATCTACTCGTAGCATCGAGGCTCAAAGTGCAGGATGAGGGGGTATGGGGTTCTTTCCGTTCTCTTGTCCTTTCTCCTCCCAGTGATTGCTATCTTCGCCGACGATGCTTTCCACATCGATTATCACCATGCCCTCCTCGGAAGCCCTCAGGCACATGCTACCTTCTTCCACAAACCACAGCCATCTACGAATGCTTCCCTGCTCTACACGATCTCGGACAAAGCCTTCCTAGGCGCTGTGAACCCTAGAGATGGGTCATTGGTGTGGCGTCAATCCCTCGCGGATCATCCTACGAATAATGCATCTACCTCATTTCTGGTTGCAGGAGAAAGAGACGGCCAAATCATCAGCGGATACAACAGAACGGTGGCTTGCTGGGATGCCCTGAATGGGCGCCTTGTGTGGGATTACACCGTTCCTGAAGGCACCAAGGTCCATGGATTGCAGGCCATCGCACTTGCAGAATCAAGCGCGAATGACATCGGTCAAGACATCCTGGTCCTTGCTTATCCTGATCATTCTAACGCTCATGCGATCGTCAGTCGTGTTGCCGGTGATGGAAGCGGTGCGAGATGGCACTACGAAGATTCAAGTCTAACCCTCGGATCCTCCGCCTCGATTGCCGCTTCTACGCAACATGTCTACTATGTTACGAAGTCGCATGGTCTTTTGGCCGGCAGCAAAGCCAAGGTCGCCACGTTAGACAGTGCTACTGGGCATGAGGTTGGTCAGGCCAGCGTCGCGATTGGATTGGAAGCATTGGCTTTTGACGGGCAATATTCGGTGGCCTCGTGTGCACAATCCCCGTTCATGATCTCCGCCGACAAATCGTCCAGGTCGGTGAAGTTTAACCTTCTGGGACATACAAAGGCTGCAACCCTCACACTCGATGACAAGGGTGAAAACATCGAAGAAATAACCGTGCATCATGCTTGTGATGCTGCTGCACCACTACGTTTTCTCCTTCATATCAAGGGAAAGACGTGCCAATGGGCAGAAGTATATCACGTGGACGTCAAATCTGGTGAAGCTACGAGAGCGTATCTCTTGCCTGCCACTGAAGAGAAAAGCGCCTTTGCTGCCACCAGTAGCGGCTCCACCATATACTTCATCCGTAGCACGGAATCCGAGGTTGTTCTATACTCATCTGAGTCCCACGGCCAACTTGGGCGGTGGACGAAAACCACTTTTGGGACAACCTCAGGTAGCACGCCTTCTCACGTGGTCGCCGAGGTTATCAGCAAGGGGCAAGCAAGCTTTGCTGTCCGTTTGGCGGAGACAACACCAAGTGGCAATTGGTCGTTGATACGCAACGGGGAGCTACTGTGGACAAGGCCGGAGATGTTAGCTTATGCCAGCACTGCAGCTTGGGCCGAAGATGCTGGTCCGGACGCTCTGGCTGAAGAGCTCGATCTCGAATCCACAGTCAATCCTTTGACTGCCTACACTCACCGGATCAAACGACACTTTGCTGACTTGATGAGTCTGCCCGGTCATCTCCAGAAGCTCCCAGAAAACATCCTCAAGCCATCCCCAGAATCTGATGCCACAGCCCGCAGAAGTCTGGTCGGGACCAAGACGGTTATTCTTGGCACCGTTCGACGAGAACTGATGGCACTGGACGTCACAGACGGCGGCGCTCTAAAATGGCAAATCAATCTTGCTTCCCACATGTCCACAGGCGCCGAAATGGAATCCATCATTATAGACGGAGGAAAGGCACACGTCTACCTATCTGACGGAGCCTTGATTGTGGTCAATGCTTCCAATGGCCAGCTCATTGAACATCGGTCTGGACATGCGCGCATCTCGAAGCTGGTCCGCATTCCTGGCAGTCCGGCACCTGCGATTATTACCGTCGAAGCTGATGGCACGCCTCGCCCAGCCGAGGATCTCGCTTCCGTACAACCATTAGAGGGCAGCACGGTGGTGACTATCAGCGAGGATGGCAAGGCTTTCGGCTGGACCATCGGTCAAGGCGTCGAAAAGACGTGGACCCTTTCGCCGCGGGACGGTTCGAAGTTCATCAATGCTGTAGCGCGGGCGGAGCACGACCCTGTGGCATCGATCGGGAAGGTGCTTGGTGACAGATCCGTTCTGTACAAATATCTCTCCCCAAACGTGGCACTCCTGATCGCCGAGTACCATTCTGACTTGACGGTCTACTTGATTGACGCCGTCACTGGTGCCGTCCTTGATACTGCAACACACCAGGGTATCCTCCCGGGTACGGATGTTCCTGCTGTTGTTTCAGAAAACTGGTTCGCCTATTCCTTCACCAGTCAAGATCCGGCCGGAGAAGGTATAGCCACAAAACTTGTCATTTCGGAGCTCTACGAGTCGTCAATTCCAAATGATCGAGGACCTCTGGGTTCTCGTACAAACTTTTCCGAATTCTCGGTTGATGCGGGCGTTAGACCACACGTCATCTCTCAGGCTTATGCCATCGCAGAACCTATCTCCAACCTGGCCGTTTCGCAGACTGCGCAGGGCATCACATCGCGGCAGGTGCTGGCAACTTTACCGAACTCGAATGCAGTCATTGGTATTCCACGCGAAATACTGGATGCACGAAGACCGGTGGATCGCGATCCCACGGCAACAGAGCGAGAAGAGGGGTTGATGCGGTATTCTCCAATCATTGAATTGGACCCAAAGTTTCTCTTGACACACTCACGAGACGTGACGGGGATTCGAAAGATCTTGGCGTCACCAAGTTTATTAGAGAGCACGAGTGTGGTATTCGCGTTTGGGCACGACGTGTTTGGCACACAGATTGCGCCCAGTATGGCCTTTGATGTCCTCGGGAAAGGGTTCAACAAAGGTCAACTTGTCCTCACCATAGTGGCCCTTTTCGCCGGAGTTATGGCATTGAGACCTCTGGCTCAGAAAAAGACAGTGGAAGCCAGGTGGAGATAGTCAGACCAAAGTCCCGCGTGGCATTGGAGCAGGCGGCATGCATGGACGATGCGAGTGGTGATGCGCGGGGGCTCCGCATGTTTAGACCGGTGCTCCCAGATTTCCTGATGACATAGAAACCGAACTATTGTTCTGGTGCTCAACAAATATCAAACACACACAATAATAACCGTGATCCAAGCATACTCTGTATTCTGATGGTAATAATCGGGTGTGATGCGGACAAGGCTGAGATTCAGGAGCAGCCAGTCAGAATAGAAGGTTCTAGTAGTTTCCACTCGGAGATAATCTGCCTGCTGGGCCCCGATGCGTCATTCCACGCCCGTCGCATTGTCTCCCATGTTCTGCCCAGTTCTGAAGAACACCACACAATCCCAACTAGTACCTCACCTCTGCGAGCTCCCTTCGTTCAATGCAAAGTCTCGTGCTAAAATCGGATCTGTGATTGCTCAGACGCATTGGGATCTCACTCGAGCCTTCTATCGTTCACGAGACTAAATCCCGCAGCCCGGCTATCCTGCCTCATCCTCTCGCCAGCGCAGCCTCGTTCCGTCACTGCGTACCTCCCACTGCGCCCTATTTCTCCCTACCTCCTGCTCGTTTCTTTTCCTTCCTGCACAAAAGTACCTACGACCCTATCACGTTCAACATTCGACCAATCATAAACATAAACTCGCCATGGTAGCAGAGACCAAGCTCTACGATGCACTCTCCGTCTCTCCCACTGCTACTCAAGATGAAATCAAGAAAGCATACCGGAAAGCAGCCTTGAAGTGGCATCCCGACAAGAACAAGGACAACCCGAATGCCTCAGAAAAATTCAAGGAGGTGTCTCAAGCATATGAAGTGCTCTCGGATCCGGAGAAGAGGAAGGTTTACGATCAATATGGATTAGAATTCCTTCTAAGAGGAGGTCAAGCTCCACCGCCTGGTGCTGAAGGTGGCATGCCTGGAGGAGGAGGAGGCTTCCCCGGAGGCATGCCAGGTGGCTTCAGTTTCGGCGGAATGCCAGGCGGCGCCGGCGGTGGTGGTGGTGGAGCGAGGACCTTCCACTTCAGCACCAACGGAAATTCAGGGTTCAGCTTTTCCGATCCTAACGACATCTTCTCCAATTTCAGCCGCAGCGGCGGGCTAGGCGGAGATGACGACGATATTTTCAACATCCTGGGTGGTGCCTTTGGCGGCGGTGGAAGAGGGGGCGGTGGTCCCAGAAGGAGCGGAGGTGGTTTCGGTCAAAGACCACAACCTCAACCCAGACCACAGACCCCCGAGGTCAGTGTCGTCGAACGGCAGCTACCTGTCAGCCTAGAAGATTTGTACAAGGGCACGCACAAGAAGATGAAGATCAAGAGAAAGACGTACAACCCCCAGGGACAGCGAACCACAGAGGACAAGATATTGGAAATGGACATCAAGCCTGGTTTGAAGGCCGGCTCCAAGATAAAATTCTCCGGTGTCGGCGATCAGGAGGAGGGCGGCAGCCAGGATTTGCATTTCATTGTCTCCGAAAAACCACATCCCACACTGACTCGCGAGGGTGACAACTTGAGGACGACCATTGAATTAGACTTGAAGGAAGCCCTGACCGGGTGGCAGAGGACTGTGACGACAATTGACGGGAAGCAATTGAAGGTCTCGGGTGCTGGACCGACCCCACCTGGATATGAAGAGAAGTTCCCAGGCCTGGGCATGCCTAACAGCAAGAAGCCCGGCGAGAGAGGCGACTTCATTGTGGAGGTGAAAGTCAACTTTCCCAAGACGTTAACTGCAGCTCAGAAGGCCAAGATCAAGGAGGCTCTTTCTTGAGCTTAAAGGTTCATCCGGTGCATCGTTGCCATGAATACATCACCAACCGCAGTTGAACCGCTTCAAAGACCAACGACGCGATGAGCTTTCAATGCAAAGCACCGATCATCGGTGACAGTCTGCCTTCAGGGGTAGAAGAGGATGACCCCCAACAAGGACTGGAGATCCGTTGGATTGCCCGGCCGTTTCACGTTCAGCATGAAGCCCGGGGCTCTGATGTCGAGCACGCCAATTATTAGGAAATCATAGAGGCGAGCCAGGCGGAGGATTCTATGTTGACGAATTCAATGCTCGTTTTGGAACTTGACCGCCCCCAAGGAGAGGCGTTGTCAAATGGCCCTTGGGCTTGCATTTGTTGTTTCAGTGTTCATAATGCTACTACAATAGCCAACTTCTACACCGTCGACCTCGTTGTCGCTGTCTTTCTCTGCACCTCGCTGCCGCGCGTAGTATGTATCTATAGCCCGCCGATGACCAGGCAACCGAAGAAAATATGCCTTGTACGGAAGATATCTTGGTATGAGAGTATAATCCCAGTGCTGTCCTTCCCCCAAAATCTACTCGAATCCTGTAACGGAACAGTTCTTTGTTACAGATTACGTAACTATTCACATATGGCCACAAGGCTGTGAGGCTGAAACCGAACCATCTGCCGTGGAGATGAGATGATTTCAATTAACAAGGTAGCGAGTGCCACAGGTGCAGACTGCGCAGACCTAAGCAAGCAAGAACCCTACAACTTGAGCTCCTTTTCAGCTGGAGGAAGTCTTGGCCCCAAATATGTACGATACTTACCACCTTTTAGTGTAACTCGGTCTCAGGCTGCATTGCCACAGCTGGCCATGGACTGCGCTCAGCCTTCCCACCTCCTTAACGCAGATACATTGGTAGCACAAAGTATTGCTAGCTGGCTGCAAGGGACCGACCAAGACATAAGCTGAATCGACCCATTCAACCGGCTTGCTGTCGGTCCATATACTGTTCTATCTTTGTTACTGACATCGTATGTAGGTGTCTTCTCGTTCTGCTGTGTGCTGCATCCTACCGCCATATGGCCTGAAAGACGACATGTCCAGCTCGTTTTCAGGGCGTCCTGATACATCTGTGCCTGCTTCTTCCAGCCCGACTGCGCCCTCGAATGATCCTCTCTCTGACAGTCAAGATGCTGCCCCCTTCGTGCCGAATATATTTGACCTCGTCTACCTCGCAAGGCGAGCCGAGATCTCTGTCACCCGCCCGGCCATGCAACTCTTCCTCGGCGCCCAAGCCATCGACCAGTCCACCTATCTTGGGCATGGTGCCTCCTTTGAAGTGTTTTACAAGAGGGTGCCTAAGTCAGGCGGCATTAACTATGAGACGAAGGGCATGGGATTGACAATTTCAACGAGACAGGGCCAGTATGACGAGAGAGTTCTGGTGTACAAGACGGCAAAGATCGCCTTTAATGAGATGGGGGAGCCGCTGGCAAAAGATCGAAGAGCTATGGACTCGGTTCTGATGGAGCTATATGCGTTGATTCATCCGCCTCTCTACGAGCACCGCAATATAGTAACCCTGCTCGCCTTGGGCTGGGGTAGTAACCCTTACAACCCATCTTACAGGCTGCCCGTTATCGTTACTGAACACGCTGACCATGGCAACCTGGCAGCACTGCAAGCGAAGGAAATCCTCCCCTCTGAAACAAAGCGGAATCTCAGCCTTGACATTGGACGGGGTCTCGAGGTCCTCCACCGCTGCGGCATAATCCATGGAGATGTGAAATCAGAGAACATTCTGATCTTTTCTGACCCCCAGAAGAAGTATGTTGCTAAGCTCGGTGACTTTGGATTTTCCATTGTTGGCCTAGCATCCACTGAGCCTGTGCGTATCGGAGGTACAACCCCGTGGAGAGCGCCAGAAACAATCGCGGCTATCCCCCGCCATCTCCTCGCACAAACAGACGTGTACTCGTTTGGATTGACGGTATGGCGCATTGCCATGGACGGTATGAGTCCGTTTCATGTGATTTGTGGCGACTCTGGAGGAGGCACAAGTTTGACGGATGAAATCGAGCGTCTCAAGAGGGAAGATTTGCTTACAGCCAAGGCAGATCTTGGTGAATGGTATCCTGGCTGGGTACTCTCGGCCATGGAGAAGCTCGCTGGTGGCTCGGTGCCTGACATGATGAAAGTGGTGCAAATGTTACAGCAGGTACAAACCACTTTGGCCGGAGGTGGGATGAAAATGCTCCAGGCCATCGATTTCATCAAGTACATTTACTGGCTATTGCATCAGCATGGAATGTCCAATACGCCACTTCACGGACAGATCAAGCAAGGACTCATTACAGCTGCATTGTCGGATCCTTTCTACGGCAAGGTCGCTGAAGTCTTGAAAAGATGCGTGCTTCGGAATCCGGTCGATCGAGACCTTGCAGGCGCAATGTCTCTTCTAAATAGATCTGACGATATTCAACAGGACGCTGAGTATGTATAATCTCGTTTTCTTTTCTCCCTCAGTGCGCCTTGTGCCCCCGAACCATGCAAGGAACCAGCAATTTCATGTATCCGTCACACTCCCGCTGACTCGGGGTGAAGCGTCGTGGATGGCGACATACTCCTGCGAAGGAGCTTCGACGTGAGTGTTCTGCTACGATTTGTTTTCCCATCACTGACCCGTTTTAGCACCACTTGATGTCCTGGCAAGCAGTGCGAGAACTTCAACCTTCTGTCCAGACGTTTCTGTTTGAGCGATTGCGTACAAGAGCGGACTTGAATGCTTCCCAGAACAAGGTCAACCTGCCGGAGTGCTTCGCACTTGCCGCCTTCTACACGAACGGATACGGAACCCAACCCGATCCTGCTGAAGCACGGCGTCTCATACTTCACGCGGCACGATATGGACACAAAGTATCACAAGCGTATGCGTGGCGGATTTCCAGAATGTCAGGAATAGAGCTTTCTACTGACGAGCAGCTTTTGAGGATGATCGAGAACAGGGCACTTGACGGGTCAAGAGCTGCGCTGTGCGACCTGACTATCATTGCACCCGAAAAGGCCGACCGAACCCATAAGATCTTAAAGCTAGGTTTGGCAGGGGTTGGAGCATCGTTCTGGAACGACGACCTCATCCACGATTTTCGGTTTCCTCAGTGGATGAACACCTTCAAAAACACCACCGTTCTGGTACAGAACTTTCGAAACCTACGGGCTATAGCCGATTACAGGGTCAACAAGCGTGGTGATCGCATATTGCACATGGCCGCAAGCTGTGGGCAGACCCAAGCGATCGAAGCCCTCTTGGACAACTTTCCTGCCCTGACTGTGAACCAATTGAATGATGTAGGCGAAACACCGTTGCTTTCTGCATGTCGGTCTGGACATCGTGAAGTTGTCAACTTCTTGTTGGAATACGGGGCTGACCCAACGATTGCGACAATCTCGAAAGAATCGCCTCTGCACTGGCTGATCTCCTTCGAGAAAGAGGAGGTGGAGGACGTTGGAAACGTCCTCGTCTCCAAAGGTGCCAACACACGGTTGCTGACGACAGAAGCAATTAAGTACGGCAATTTTCCTTCTGGTGTTGACGCCGATGTCCTACCCCCGGGCACACCCTTGACCTGGGCAGTTCACCACAATCGTCCCGATATTATCAGATTCTTAATCCGTGCCGCGGGTACTGCCGGCGTTTCCATAGACAAAGGAGTGAACCAGCCTTCACCAATGGAGTGGGCTGCACACTATCATCATCAGGAGTGTCTTGAAGCGATGGTCACCGCGATGAAGGAAGAGAAGCTAGGCTTCACCTATCTCCATTTCCTACGGAGCGCTGTCCACAGCTCAGACATCTTCTCCATGATTTTGAGAAATGGTACCGAGTACATGGATCGGTTCAAAAGCACTATGGGTTATCTGTTGGAAGAGACACACCGCGCATCTTTCGCTACAGGAATAGGGTCTTTTGGATACACACTGCTTTATTATGCGGTGGCCGAAGCCCACGATCTGGCCGTGGAGTATCTACTCGCTCCTGAGACCGAGCGGCTTCTTCAGAACGGGTGGGAACGAGTGAAGGAGGGAGCACAGGACGACTCCGACATTCCAATCCGCCGATACGGCGTCTTCAGCCGCGAACACGTCAATATGCCCTGCGGTGACGAACAACGTACGCCACTATTAGAATGTGTCCGCTGGAATCGCCGACATATGTTCGACCTCCTCGTCACCAATGGTGCCGATGTTCAGGCAAGGAGCAGGAATCCATTTGACAATACTAAAACGAATTGGAGTGCTCTTCACACGTACGCTCACGCCGCCCACAACAGTGACGTTTCGCTTGCGGAGCGAATTATCGAGGCCGGCGTTGTGCCAGATGCTCCAATGGAAGGTGAAGGCGGCGAAGACATCGAGACACCGGTCCTGGTGGCTGTGAAGAACAATGCGTTCAACCTGGCTGAACTTTTTCTTCGTCACGGCGCAAACTTGAATGCCATGTGCGTCTCCTCGGGATTGATATCGTTGGAGTATCCCACAACGATCCTGGGACACATCGTGGCTTCGGCAGCCCGCGATTCTGTCTCACGAATTCGGTTCATTTTGAATCGTTATTCTGCCTTCGCCGAAGAGCATGCAGGAACGCAGAAGGGCATTGGATTTATTGTCGAATCAGAGAGATCATTGACCGCCTTGCATCGAGCCGCTTGGGCGTACAGAGGTGTCTATGATCGCATCCCGGACGGAACGTCACTGCTAGAGGCAATCAAGCGAGGACAGTATGACTTTGCCCAAAACCGCGAGATAATGCACGAATTGCTTCAGCATTTCGGCGACTCCGAGGATGCCCTCAACTCCAGGACGAGTGACGCCCTTTTTCGCCGGACGGCACTTCACTTGGCTGTTGACGCCGTCAATGTAAGGGCTGTTGAGTTGCTACTAGGCCATGAAATACTCGACATCAGAATCGAGGACGATGACGGGCACACGGCACTTGATCTGGCCATTCAAAGTGCTCAGCATCATGGTATAATATGCGATGGGCCTTGTCAGCGGGCCCCCATACCCGGTCGAAGGTGGCACTGTATTATCTGTCCAGACCATGACTTGTGTGATGCTTGCTATAGGTCTCTAAGGTCCAAGTCTCCAGAGCATGAATTCAGAGAGGTGACTTTGAGTGAGACATGTGCAAGGCATTCAGTCAAGACTCATTGGCAGGCAATCGTCTCGGACGAAATGGAAGACCTCGCGGAAATTATCGATCTTCTGCAGGCCAGACAGGCAATCATTGCTACGAGAGAAGCGATGAACCATCTCAGCGTCTCATCACAGCCATCAGTCGATTGACTGGTTTCGATCAATGTGCCGTTCCAGACTCCATCAGTCTTGATTTCAATTGTCGTTTACGATGACAGAGAGATTAGCCACTTCAAGAAGAGATACATGCTGGTCCGCGGTATTTGGCTCGGACAAGTTCTTTCGGTTTTTCAGATATGGCACTTCTCCAACCTTTGAACCATCCGGAGCAGATCTGGCACAGTATCCGGTGCAGCATCCATCGAGCTCAGGCCATGATTGAGACAGACCTCGACGATTTGTGCATATACATCGCCCATACGATATTTGATCTGACCAGTCGCGACTTCACGGTCGATCAAATAGTTCGGCACCTTTGCAATATCATTCAGAGACACACCACCACTGTGGCCTCCGTGTTTACGAATCATGACACAATCCTTGATGATATGTCGGAGCACCTTCCACTCGGCCAGCTCGACCAAGATGACCCCAAGACTATAAAGATCCATATGTTTCTGGAACGAGGTTGACGGCTCACCCAGGGCATGCGGATGTCTGTAGATATCGGCCTGAGGCTCGGACGATGGCTGCTCGGAAATCTCGGCCGGCGAATCCTGTCGCGAGAAGGAGAAGCCAGTGATGTAGGGCTGCGGGATTGTCGGGTCCTTGTCGTCCAAGAAGAAAATGACATTCTCGGAGCGCAAGTCCTTGTGCAGCCACCCTGCGGTGTGTAATGTCAGTAATGTGCTGCAGAGCCGCAGGGCGATTGAGAGCCGTGTGGTCACGCTGGGAGATTTGAGCGTTTTATTTTCGTAGATTAGTTGATTCAGAGATTTTGGTTGAGGTTGATGATGACTGTGGTCGGCTTTCGTGCTCGAAGTTGCAGAAGTTGTCTGGATATCCGTCTTGGAAATCATTCTCTCTCCATCTGGCTCTCCATACATTTCTGGGGCCCTCCTCTCTGCACTTGTCTCGGCCACCCCGTGTCGACTTTCACCCTCACCCTCACCGTCTTTGTAGATCTGACTGTAACGGCTGGGATACTTGTACACGAAAACGAAGCATTCCCCATCCTCGAAGAACCCAATACACTGCAGGGTATGGAACGCCGGATTTGTCGTCTTCGAAAGAAGGAACGCCAAACCCTTCACCCGGGAGAGTAGTTTACCTTTCAACCTCCGCGGGACATGTTTATATTCCAGCCACACGGGGCTGTTGTCGTACATGCCCCTAGCGACCTGAGATGAAGAGGACGATGATGATGACGATGACGAGTTGACCGGGACCACGTCTGTGAGTAGAGTTCGATTGATAGGGGGCAACTCCACCATCATTGCCGCGACCGTGGGGCTTTTCGTCCTGTAAGAGGGAAAAGAAGGAGAAGACAACGTCAAGGACGACAAGGCCTGCGATGTGTTATCACTGTTCCCAGCATTCTCTTTCATCTTGCTCGTCGTTTCTGTCTCCGGATCGAGATCCTCAATCTCGATCCTGGCAACTTTCAAATCAACAGCCATAGCAACAGCCGCGGCCGAATCACGACCACTGTCGTCCCATGTTCTTGTTCTTGGTCTCGTCGATGTCGATGTCGACGTCGACGTCGACGTTGACGTTGATGTTGTTGATGTTGTTGTTGTCGCTGTTGTCGCTGACATCATGCTAGACTGCAACCCGCGCAGCTCGCCGACATCTCTGCTCAACCGGACGACATTGGCTAAGACTTGGTTCAGCAGCGCCGACGAGTCTTCCCGCTGTATCGGGTCGAGCAGAGCCCACAGCCCGTCGACCAGTGTGCGCACGTCGCGAACCATGGCTTCGAATTTCTGTTTGTCGACCGCGGCCCACCACAGGCGGTGAGGGATGCGGGTTTTGGTCTGGACGAGGTTGGCGCGCGCCAGGATCCGGTAGCGAAGACGGTCGGAAACCAGTTTTTGGAGCACGAGGGGTGTTCCTGACACTGTCGAGGTACTAGTGTTAGTGTCGGGACTGGTGGTGGTGGTGGTGGTGGGTATAGATATCTGGTTCAGTTTAGCGCCTTGAACCTGTGTCTGACCTCGAGTCGGACTCGGAGTGTTTGATTCTTCCAGCGTTTTCGTCATGGGATGCTCAGATAAAACCAGGTTATAGCGTTTCCGAAGCTGGTCTGTCGTGAGTAGGGTTTCGAGCTGGGCCATGAGCTCGGAGGCCAGAGCGTGGTTTAGTCTGCGGTTCAGATTGTTGTTGTTGCTGGTAAGGATTGAAGAAGAAAGAATAGTAGTCCTGTCGTCTGTCGTATTGGTGTTTGTGTTCGGTTTGGCGTCAGTGTTGGTATTGCTAGGTTTGGTATCGTTGTCACGGATTCCATGCTCGTCATCCTCATCCTCATCCTCGATCTCAGCCTCAGCCTCATCACCAATCAATCCAACCTCCCTAGCCCACTGGATGAAACGATACTCTTCAAGATTCAACATCGTCTGGAGCAGGGAGGCGTCTTTGCCGAGATTGTGCGCTCGAGAGAGTAACGTGAACCCCTGAACACAGCTGCCGAAGACTTGGAATGAGAGCGAGGCAATCGCTAGTATTGAGCCCGGGTCCATTGTTGCGTCTCCTGCAAGTCACAAGTCGTCGGTGATGACGATCGTGCGTATAGCCGTTGACAATGGCGTAAGGCGTGGTATAGTAACTGAAGGTATGGTCTCGGCGGGAGTTCAGCTCGGGTGCATGCTGGTGCTACTGGCCTCGTTCATAGCATCGGGGATGGGACGTTGTTATAGACTCGTGGTCCAACGCTGCTAGAGCAGACAATCAGGCCGTCGAACTTGGTGGCAGTTGGAACAGAGGGAGGGAATCAGGCTGATGATTCTGACTCTCCTGCCTTACAGATAGCGAGATGCATCCTGTTGGATGCTGCGACTAGGCGAGCTTCTAGACCATGCGTCAGGCGTCATTAGCATTCAAGTTGCCCATTGATGTGATTGCAGTCCACAAACGCTGCCAAGCCAAACCTGATTCGTGCCACACTGCATCGCCAGGTCACCTTACTACCAGTACCACTACTAGGAATAGATGGAACGAGGCTGTAGAGCCGCAATCACTAGCACAGCACACGTGAACGGTGAAATTGAGAAGTTTGATCATACATCTTTGGGAAACAAGTGACTCGACATCCGTGCTCTTCTACAGTCCGGGGTGCACTGCAGTGTCTTTCATGACACGGAACGGGCCGATAGCATTGGTCCACGCGGATTGACGAGGCTGACATGATGACTAAGCGCTTAATTTCCTGCTCGGCAAGGCTGCGATCTTCGTACAGATCGCGTCGCTTGTAACTTCGGATTGGTCCCATGTTCCCATGTTGTAAATACCGGACTCTTAAGTAGACTACCGGGCTTACCGGAAGTCAATCTCTCCGGAAGCTATCCATGCAGCTACGAGCTGAACAGCACAAATTGGCACCAGAGGATCTCGATCAGGGAAACATTTCCTTTATGATCATATTGAATTTTGTAGCAATAATTCGGTCCGCATAAATGATATCGTACGTCGTGTTTTGTTCGTGTCCAGAGATCCTAGTCCATCAACATCCATGTTTTACAACTTCTCCACGGAGATATCGACAGGCACTTCGGCAATCTGATCGACACCCTCATACGGCGGTACATCCAGGCCATATTTCCCAGCCACGTCGGCCGACAGGAATCTACCACCAATAAAGTGCCTCTCACCCTTGAACCACTTGACGCAAGGTTTGGCCGCGGTCAAGCTGATCATGTACGTGGGCATGAATTCACTGCCTAGCTCGCCCTTTTCTGGCGGCCCACCCTCGACGTCCCATGATGACGGAATGTCCACGGCAAGAACGGGCTTCTTGCTGTCAATTATCGCTGACAAGACCGTGTCGAACGGCGCGCGGACAGGCGGTTTGAAGCTGAAGCCGAACAAGGCATCGATCACCAGGTCCGAGCTGGAAAGCGCAGAGGTGAAGTCCTCAAGGGATTTCAGGAACGGGATGTGAAGATGGTGCAGTTGTTTCTGGAGGCCGTTGAAGATCGGCGCGTTCGTGGGCTTGGGGTAGTAGATGCGTGGTGTGTAGCCGAAGTGGTGTAAGTGGCGGGCGGCGACGAGGCCGTCACCTCCTGCTGGACGGTAAGCTACCAGAAACAGAAGCGGACAGAGAGAGAGAGAGAAGGAGGGGCTATCTGCATACCATTGTTGCCAGGTCCGGCGGCGATAAGAACATTCTTTCCCTTGGATGGCGGGTGGACTCGGTATGCTGTATTCGAGTCAAATCAGTATATGTCAGTCAAGGATGTAGCCTCATCATCCCGGGATCATGCCTCTGGGAAAGGCAATCTCGGGGTTCGAGATCAACGGTCGACGACTTACCAGCCTCTGCAACACTCAGCCCCGCTAGCTCCATCAACTGATCAATGGTAAAGCCTCCATCTTCGCTCATGAGCTCTTTGTCGAGATCAGCTGCACTCTTGGCACCGAGAGTCTGTATGTTTCAAAGGACGGAGAGATTAGTAATACTCACAAAGTCTGCAAGGTCTAGATTCGGCTGACACAAAAGGACGGACGACCTTGAAGGAAGCTTTGGGCAATAAATCAGAAAGGGACGAACCTTCAATGCCATCTTGGAGAATCTTCTTGCTGTGAGGATTGACCTTACTGCTCTTCTAGGGACGAAGGAGCGAAGCATAAGACAACCGTGACCAGAGCAGAAGATGTAGATGGTCGTGGTCGTCCTTGGATAGATGATTAGAGAGGATTGTTGGATCAGTACTACCGGAACGACAGCGGAAGGGGTCGAATGCTCTGATTGGGATGGACCCACGACGATTCGTAGAGGTGTCTGCAAATTGAGATGGATTCCGCTTCACAAGCTGGAGTTACTGTGTTCAATCCTTTCACGATGAGCTCTCGGTGATACACAAGTATGGTCGAGGTGCAGAGTCCTACCACGACGTACTGCAGGTATGTATGGATATGGATATTGAAAGCATCATGTACTAGTTGACTGCAGTGAAGCATATCGTCATATTCTTGGCAGCGAATGACGAGGATCTGGAATATCGGCCCCGAGCTTACTAAGGGAGTCTGCACGTGCAACTTAGCTATATGGGGAGGTATGTCGTGCCGCTTTAAAGTACGAGTATCCGGCGGAAGCTAGTACTACTACTTAGTACTACTAGTAGTAGAGGCTTGAGTGTATATATACCTTTCCCTTCTACGTCCCCTATATTATGTCTTCTTCTAACTGCCAAAGAAGTACTAGCAGTAGTACTATCCAAGTCTTAGTGTGTGGCATTCAATGGCCAGTACAAAGAAGACTGTGACAGTGTGACTTCTGCTGCGCTCTGGTTGGGTTGACTTCGGAGGCCCATTTTAGCCATGTACTGTTCCGGCGCGCAATCTTCTGAGAGGTTTTACACCCAAAGCTGACTTAGATCCGACCAGCAACCGCACCAGAGTTATGACAACAACAACACGATTATTGATGTACAAGTGGGGCATTTTCAAGACAGGAGCAACTCGTCCCATTCGAAATGGCCGCTCAAAAAGTCCTCTGTCATAAGAAGTCCCAGATCACCGGCTGACGTGGTGCTTTGGTCATCCTGACCATCAGGAAGTTCATGCGCGGATTCTGGACTGCACAGGGGTCCGATCTCACCGGCCGGCCCAACTTCAGGATCCGCCAGGGGTTCGGAGATGGATCTGGTGATACTCTCTCGAATCTCAAGCATGCACGGCCACTTGACCTTGATCTCGTCCATAACGCCGAGAAGGAAAGACAGCGGCTTGGATATCTCGATGTCGGTCCACTGGGCCTTGTTGAAAAACCGCTTCATCAAGACCGTGGCGGCTGCGGTTGACAGGATATGCATCACGTCAAGAGGGAGGTCGACATATCGATAATGCCGCGCGTAGCTCCTCAAAAGGCGGAGGATCGCCTCTAAGGATTGGTAGCAAATTTCGGTGTCTTCGCTCGTGGCAATCTTGGGGTCACCGAAGAGAGTTCGTGGAGGCCGATGAAGGATTATCATTCCCGTGTGAAACAACATACTTTAAAGTATTAGTCGATAGGAAACCAGGGAACGAAGGGGAAGACAGGGAGAGAAACGGGTGGGAGAAATCGTACTGGAGATGTAAAACGCATGAAGGCACCCGTCCAACGGTCCACTGGTTCCAATGTAGCTTTCCTGGGAGCCTGGAGAGCCAGTTCGTCATATCCACGTGGATTTGGTGAGCCGTCATTGCAGCAACGGTGCTGTTTTGACTCCTGTTCTCGAAGATATTGACAATGAGATTATGAAAGATCTTGGCCAGTTCAATCTGGTAAATCAGTGAGGCAACCAACGCGATACCATCCTCATAGGCAGTGGTCGAACTCCCGGGCGAGATGTAGGTATCAAGCAGCCTCTCCCATTCGGCGGGATAGGGAATACGCATGGCATTGCGTACATCCGACTCATGTGGATAGAGGGCGGGAGGCCGTCCGAAATGAAGACTCAGCTGTTTGTCCGCGGCGAAGGCGGCCCAGTAGACCCGACGCAAGATCTCGCGGTCGACCGGAGATTTGGAGGTTTGTGCCCAGTTGCTGGGGTCGAGGTGCAAGCCCATCTCATGCGCCAGACGAAATGCCATTCCACAGAAAAGCCAGCCTTTGGATGCTCTGCCCTGGCCAATGTCCATGTGGCCAAGCAGAATCAGTGATTGCAGAGTCGTCAGATCGGGATTTTCCAGCGTCAGATACAGAAGCGCATGGGCTCGTTGGACAAACGTATTCGACAGAGCGGATATATCGGGGTCTTCAGACAATGGTGCACTGGTGGCGCACATGGAGTACAAGAGAAGATCCGAGTAATATCGACCGTAGCCGGCGTCATAGTCGCGCAGAAAGTATTCCCGATAGATGAACATGTTGTACTGATAGGATTGTCGGAAGAAGGTCTTGACCAAGTGACGGCAAACCTCATGGTGAGGATCGTAGTTGGAGCCCCCGGGCTCATCTGAGGCCAGGAGTGTTGTTCGCGGTGGCACAATCTGAGCAGCCTGCTGGTCGGCGCTGATGAGAGGGACCGACCAATCGTCCGAAAGATGCATCTGAAAGAGGCTGGTTCCTCCATAAAATTGGGAGGCATTTCTGCTGGTCAGGTTGCGCATTTGGCCGGATCGACTTCGAGCAGTCAAAGGACTCGTGCACTGGTTGCGGTCGGCCACTGAGCTTGATGCATACGCCGATAGCATCTGCTCTCTCTCAGCTTGACCGGCCGAGGCCACCTTTCGGAGGAAGGATTCGAGTGAAGCGACCTGAGACTCAAGGGCTCTGACGTGGCGCCTGTGCACGGGTCTTGTGAAGACAATCATCGAACACAACTCAGCCTGCATCCAGAACGGAGTGAGGGTGGGGTTGTGCGTCTTATCGACTTACCTCTGTTTTTCGCTCGAGGCAGGATGCACGCATTCTATGCCAACTTTGATACATCCTGAACAGGGCTTGAGCCGGTCGCATTTGATCTGCTTGGTCAATCAGATGCTAGGTCTCCCAGCAAAGCAGAGCAGGGGGCAAGGACCTTGCGGCGACGACACCTTTCACATCTGTGTATTGTCGATCGGCTTTCAGTCACCAAAGTGTTTACAAGACACACGGGCATGTAGTGCTTACGAGAGGGAGGGACGCTCCTCCACGAGTTCTGTCGCCGAACTCATCAAGGTAAGATGTCCTGTCCGGTGGAATATGTTGGAACATCTACTGGTTAATGTGTTGGCTCACAGCATTAGCCGATCTGGGCACGTCCATACAGCTGTCGCTCGAGTTGAGGAAAGCAAAGCAACTTGACGTTGAAATAGCAGTGTGGAGATGAAGGTACACAAGGTACACCTATATATACGCTGTATGTGTGCTATAGTATGAAGCTATCTGAGAAATACGAGACTACGCGCTCGTAGCGTAGTACTGGTATCATCCCGCTTTCAGATGACGAGAGCTACTGGTGGGGCCCGGGAAGACGTCCATAGACCCCCACCAGTGCTCCACCCCCTCCCCCCTCTTAAATCCCTATAAGAGTCAAAGCTACATACAGGTATGTATCGCATCTCCTGAGTCAGCCAGATCGGCGGGCTAATAGACATATCTAAACTCCAGCGCACTCTCACCTGTTGTTATCCTGCGGTCATCTTCCCTCTTCCCGTTCAGGATCTGTTCCTTCTTCCTGTTCATGAGCCAGAGATACGTGATTTGTGCCGCAATCAAACACATGCTGATGATACCAGAGACCAGAGAAGCCCAATGGCCGAGTCGATAGGGCGCCTTCCTGTAGACCTGGGGTGCCACTACGCCAGCCAGATTGCCAATCGCTTGTTGGACTCCAATGGCAGTAGCCCGGCGGTAGTGTCCCGCCATGTTGTTGTTGACCCAGATCTCGTTCAGACCGGGACCGCAATACAACGGGATGGCAATCAGATAGCACGCAAAATACCGCACACCTGAGCTCTTGACGGAAAGCAGCAGAATATACCCGATGATAGCAAAGAGGTCCATGAAGAACAATAACGTCCCTCGGAGCCTCAGCTTGTCGCCTAGCACAGCGGCCGAGAAGAAGGAGATGCCACCCAAGGCGTACACAGGCACACCGAGATACTGAGCTTGGAGGCTCGAGTACCCCAACCCGAGCTTGAGGATCGATGGAAGGAATGTGCTGAAGCCGTACAAGATGATATCCTGGAAAAATTGAATCAAGGCCGTGGCGTAAAGCTTCGGGTCGCAGAAAGCGGAAGCGACTTCTTTCCATTCGAACACCTGGCTGCCCAGATACTCCTGGCGTTGAATATCACGTTGTTCCATGACTGCATGCTCTTCGGGAGTCCAGAACTTGGCTTTGCTGGGGTTGTCGGGCAGGAATAAGAAAATGAATGGAACGATGACCGTGGAGACCAGTCCTTCGATGATGTATAGCCAGCTACGAGTCGATAGTTAGCACCGGTGAGTATTCAAAAACAACGGTATTAGGCACGTACCTCCAAGCCTGAAGATTGCCAACTTCGCCGACTTTCGTGATCCCAGTGGCGATGAGACCCCCAAACATGCTGGCCAAGGAGCTGGACGCGAAAAGATACGCAAGTCGAAGACCCTTTTGAAGATGCGCATTAGATCTTGCCATGAATGACATGGAGACGAGTCTTTCAAAGACAGCGGGTGACGGCAACATACCTGCTCCTCCCGTTTATAGGCCATGGTGATATAGAGAGACAAGCAAGGGAAAAACCCCGCCTCACAAAGTCCTAACAGCACACGACAGGCCACCAGTGAACCGAATGAGCGTACAAAGGCTGTGCCGATAGTAACTACGGCCCATGCTAGGGCCATTGAAGCGATGAGAATATGTGGACGTAGTCGTCTCATAGCCAACACGACGGGCAGCTCGAACACGACATAGGTCGCGAAAAAGACGCTGACGGCGGTGCTGTATTGCTCTTCCGTGAGGTGCAATTGGCTCTTCAATCCCACCACAGCTGCGTTGCCTATGTTTGACTGAGTTTGATCCGAGTCAGTTGGCCTGTCGTTGTGCTCGCTTTGGGTCTCGACGGCAGGAGACGATGCAACGTACCCGGTCCAAGTAGGCGAGGAAATAGAGCAAGGCAAAGAGCGGTGCCAGACGCCTATCCAACTTTCGAAGGACTCTCTTCTCCACTGCAGGGTCAACCACGATGCCCGCCTGCAGACTACCGTGCCTTTCGAAATCTTTTTCCTCGTCGGTCCCGCCCGATGCCACCGCTTCTGGGCTTAGGTTCATGCTTGCCACCTCCACAGACTTTGTCTGTTCGGAACCCATTGGTGGATATGGATGAGGGGCTGTAAAAGCAACACAAAGGAGGTTTGGGGCCTGAGTCAAAAACTGTGCATTGCAATGAGAAGAATATATTAGGGCACTGAGCGAAATTTATAGTATGGTCGTCTTGCTCAACGCTGTCGCGCAGCATATAGGAGCTCTCCAATAGAGGCCAGATTAGGGAATGCTGAAGCTAATTGCCAGCAAGCTGAGATAGACAGATAGGGTCGAGGCACCCGATGGCTGTACCATCTCCCAGAAGATGGTAGTTGATGTTAACATCCTCTGATTTGTGGATATGATGAGGCCGCACCTTGTCATTGGCCAGAGTCGAAAAGTGGAGATGCAGCGGAGGCGGAAGTCCGCCCTCCATCCCCGTTATCTCCATTTCCCCCTGATTAGATATCTCATGGCAGTCCACCTCGACGTCTCGGACTTACGGGGTTCTTGTCGTAAGAGGATGCTAGCTCGAAAGCCGAGAGACTTGCGGGTATGGGCCATTCAAGTGTGTCGGCTGGCCGTAGCCGTGATTTGCGCAGCAGTGGACTTTTTGCGTCCAGCCTGATCCAAGTCTCCGTCAGATCTTCCGTCAAGGTTCATTTATTAATGGGGGCATTCTCTCTTCTACCCTGGCGATGATTTATTCTTCCTGCCTTCCCCTCTTCGCTTCCTTCTCTACTTCGGCTTCATTGACTACTAGTACTGGATCAGTAGACCAGCCAGCCCCTGTCGAGTACGATCATCAACAGCAGCCATGGGATTTCTGGCTCCATCTAAACCCATCAACTTGGTTGGTTACATTGGCTTGGGCCTCGCTGGTGGTCCTCTATGCCAATGTATCCTCAAAGGAGGATTCCGGACTATCGTCAGAGACGCGGACCCAAAACGACAACGAAAATTTGTGGAAGCAAACAAGAATTTCCCCGTGGAAGAGGCAGAAGATGGACCAGAAGCCTTCAAGGATGTGGATGTTCTGATCACCATGGTACCCAATGGCGATATTGTTCGTGACATCCTGCTAGGTCGGGAGGGGATTGCCCCTTTTTTGAAACCAGGTACGTCGTCTACACTTGCAATGAGCGTCCCAGAGGCGAATGTGGTGTGCCCCAAATCCCTGGGAAGGACGTTGAAGGTCAACAGAGCCCGCTGACGTGGTTGCAGGCACAATAATAGTGGACACTTCGTCCTCCAATCCTTTCACGACGCGAAAACTGGGTGATGACCTCAAAGCGTATCAGCTTCGGCTGATAGATTCGCCCGTCACACAAGTGCGTATGCACGGCATCAACGACGGCGAGGCTACCTTCATGCTTGGTGGCAGCGTTGAAGACATTCGAATGGCAGAGCCTGTGCTCGCGACCATGTCCCGCTGGCGGTTCCACATGGGCCCGTTGGGCAGTGGCCATGTCATGAAAACATTCAACAACTACATAACGGCCGCGGGGATCGCAGCTCTCAACGACTCCTTCATTGTCGGTCGTAAGATGGGACTGGACCCAGCTATGATGACCGATGTTTTGAATGTCGGCACAGGCCGGAATTATGGTACGGCGCATTCCATCAGGGCCGAGGGCTTGACCAGAACCTACTCCAGCGGGTACGGCCTCGCCCTGCTGGTCAAGGACCTGGGCATCAACCTAGATCTCTGTGAAAAGATGGCCATCGACACGACTCTGAGTCAACTCATGCACGGAACGTTCAAAGAGGCTCTCGAGCTCCCTGGTGTCGAGAAGACTGCAGATTATACCGAATGCGTGAAGTTGTGGGAAGAGAAATCTGGCATCCAACTGCCAACGTACACCAATCTTCAAGAATGCGATGAGCCTAGAGATTGAACAGCACCCCTGTCTTCCTCAAAAGAGATTGGCCACGAGATATCTTGGAATGGGGTAAGAATTGGTTGTGGAGAGGTGAAGAAAAGTACAATTAGAATATTTTGGATAGATATCCTGTTTTCTCAGCCCGAGTTCCCCCATTGTCAGCTCACTCCTTAACATTGTATACACTTTTCCAGTGCTGTCAGTCTTTCCCATCTTTTACATCCTTGGCCAGATAGTACGGGTTTTCACAGCCACAAGACTGTGTATCAACATTTAGAGCTCCAGTCACCGTCCTTTGTCAGATTTAAGGCCGAATTACTAGGGCCGCCAATAACAAAGTCTGACGCTGTTGTTCCATGACTTCAAGCTGCTGAGACCTAAAAGATGCGCCAAAGATCGAAACCCATGTGCCGTGGTATTCGTCGGCTGGAAACCAAGATAAGGATGCAGCTTGCCATGTCCACCTTCTCACCAATTTAGTCAACGTGCATTCTGGCCGACAAAGATTGGAGCCTATGCAACTGACAGGATAACAATAGCCCTGACGGGAACGCTGACCCGATCGGCTTGTTGGCTTGACAAGTTTGTACCGCCCTGATACTGCGTGCGGGAGTGGAAGTCCGCCTCCGTCTTAGGAGTGCATTCTTGATCCATCCATAATAGCGCTCTGTGAACCAAGACTTACATCGCCTGAATACAGTCACCAATCCTCTATAGGCTTGATCATTAGAGACAAAACCAAAGTACTAACTAGTTCATTCCTTTGGAATACCTTTGAGCCAGACCCGAGGCCCTCCAAGGTAAACGAATATGGGGTCAATGCAAACGCCTCTGAAGTTTCCCGATGGCAGCGGGTATGCACAACCCACCGGCCTCTTGATCAACAATGAGTTTGTCGCCTCGGAGGATGCATCATATTTCGCCAGCATCGACCCATTTACCCAAAAGCCGATCTGTAACATCGCCCGTGGGAAAGCGGCCGACATCGACAAGGCAGTGGCAGCTGCACAGACAGCTTTTCCCGGGTGGAAAGCCACCAAGCCTGCGGAGAAAGGCAGGCTTTTGAGTAGGCTCGCCGACCTCATCGAACGTGATGTCGATATCCTCGCCAAAATCGAAGCCATCGACGGTGGAAAGCCTGTCAAGATTGCAAAGGATGCCGACGTGCTCGCCGCGGCAGCGTGCTTCCGGTACTACGCCGGCCTGGCTGATAAGTTGAAAGGGGACACGATTGAGACCGATCCTGACACGCTCAATATGACCCTCCGTGAGCCTTTGGGTGTCTGTGGGTTGATTGTTCCGTGGAATTTCCCGTTGTTGATGTGTGGGTGGAAGCTTGGTCCGGCGCTCTGCGCTGGCAACACCGCCGTACTGAAGCCGGCAGAGCTGACACCACTGTCCGCACTATTCCTTGGCAAACTGGTTGTCGAAGCTGGGTTTCCAGAAGGGGTGGTCAACATTGTCCCAGGATATGGCGCCGAAGCAGGTTCAGCCCTGTCCGGACACCCAGATGTGGCCAAAATCTCCTTCACGGGAAGCACACAGACGGGAAAGTCTATCCTTCGAGCTTCGGCGGATTCCAACCTGAAGAAGACAACGCTGGAGCTGGGGGGAAAGTCGCCTAGCATCGTTCTGAAGAGTGCAGATCTGGACGTTGTTGTGGAATGGTTGAACGGGGGGTGTTTCTACAATATGGGGTGAGTTGTGCATGGAATGCTCTGGATTTTGATCAAGCTGTTAGAGTGACACGATCTGATCTACAAGAACAGGCAGAACTGCTGCGCCAGTAGCCGCGTCTTGGTTCAACGAGATATATATGCAACCTTTCTGGAAAAGTTCAAGACCCGAGCCGAGAAGAATGTCCTTGGATCGCCCTTCGATGGCAACACTTTCCTAGGACCACAGATCAGCGGCGCGCAGCATTCCAAGATTCTCGGCACGATCGAAGAAGCAAAGGCAGAAGGTGCCGTATGTATAACTGGAGGAAAGTCGCCTTCTGGATGGTTCATTGAACCCACTATCTTCAAAGACGTCAAGAGCACGATGAAAATTACACGAGAAGAGGTCTTCGGGCCAGTCGTCGTGGTGGCGCCCTTTGAAGACGAGGCTGAAGCAATACAAATGGCCAACGATTCTTGCTACGGCTTGGCCGCCGGCGTCTTTACTTCGGATATCAAGGAGGCCATTCGGATCACGAAAGGGATAGCTGCAGGAACCGTCTGGGTGAACTGTTACAATGCCATCTCCCATCAACTTCCGTTTGGCGGATACAAGCAGAGCGGGATCGGCAAAGATCTTGGACAAGCAGCTGTAGATGAATTTAGTCAAGTCAAGACCGTCCGTGTCTGGACTTGAGCTGGAAGATTTGGATGGAACTAGGATAGTTTTCAGGCTGTTCTTCAAGCACGGCTTGAGCCATCATACTACCAGTCGATCGAGGATGCGACAGTGGGTCTCATCTTCCTCGGCTTACCACACCGTGGTAGTTATAAGGGGGCGTATAGCAAAATTCTGACGTATGTCACGCAGATGATCTCCCGACTTTTTTGAAATGTCTTTCGTGGAAATTGCAAAACATCGACCTCGAGGATCTTATCCCTATGTGCGCACAACGAAGCCAAAGTCAGCGTTGGCAGTCAACGACTTCGACTCCACCCGGATATCGAGTCCACCCCCGATTCCGTAATTACCTTACTTTTATTATACTAGTAGTACTAGTAGTAGGAGTCAACTGGCGGCCATCTCCGAAGCGACTCCATCGTACTACCCAGGTAATCTAGTACGATATTCTATTACCTAGAAGTGTAAAAAGGCGTAGTAATGTTAATGAATGAAGCGCTCAAATATCGGATCAAATCTATCTGCTCCGGGTCATCTATAGTAGCTAGGAGTCGCTAGGAGAGTCGGGGTCGCCGGAGTTGTTAACTCTCAACGCTTGCCAAAGTCTTTTCTGGGCGAAACAGTGTGCTGTCATTTCCGACGCATCACTGAACCCAGGGACCATCTGCCAGTCGCGCTGCTGCTGCCATGGAATACCCTCTGGAGCATCCCAGGTTTTCCTTGCCTTGCGGCCTCTTCCTGTAATGCCACCTCCTCAAACTTCTTTCTGTCTGTTGTCAGATCCATCGCCATGGCCCGCACCCTTTTGGTGCGCCAGATCATCTTCCACCCTAGGATATTGACCAGGTATACTGCAATGCCGATATAACAGGTCATGAAAGTCGAGAGCGTGAAGTCGGGGATGAATGCGTTATATCCTGGGAGTCACAGAAGCTGTTAGCGACGGATATCTTGCGGCGACAATGGAGGGGCTAGCTTGTCAAAACTCACCATTGAAGAATGTGATGGTCACGGTCATGCCCAAGGCGAACCACGCGCCATACGGTTGCAAAGGCCCACGGTAAGCGAGCTCAGCCCGTGAGATGCCTTGAGCCTTCATGCCGCGGCTGAATCCGATGTAGGAGAGGAGGATGTTAATCCAGTTGAGGGTGCCGAAAACGGTGACCAGACTGACAAAGTACCCGAATACGGTCGAAGCCGCTTTAGACACGTTCATGAATGCGAGCAATGCGAACACTGAAGTCGCTGCCACGCCATAGAGGGGCACACCTTTTGCCGTGGTGCGGGTAAATATCTGGGGAGCCTGTTTGTCTTTGGCCAGGGAATAGAGGGTTCGAGCGCCAACGTAAACGTCTGTTAGGACTATGTTAGAGGGGTCCCAGCCAGCAAGAAACAAGACGACATACCAGTATTGGCCGCACTGATGACAAACACCAAGAGGGCGGCGTTAATGATATCGGGGAGGACTTTGATCCCTGCGAGCTTTATGGCAATGACAAAAGGAGACGCTGCTGCGCTAGTCTTTGCCTTGGTCGCTCCTACCAGTCTATCGTTGTCGTAAGGGACAGCCATTCCCAGGACAAGGACGCCTCCAATGTAGAAAACACCAATGCGCCAGAGGGTTTGTCGGATGGCACGGGGGACATTGCGTCTAGGATTGGGTGTTTCTGCGAACGCGGCACCCACCACTTCGGTCCCAGTATATGCGAAGCACGACTGGACCATACAGGCCCAGAATCCGAGGAATCTGCCGAGCGCACCGGGTTGGAGGTACTCTGCGAAAGCCCCGGGTTGATTCCAGTAGCGGAAACCCGTTCGGTCCCCCGAAGGGCCTCCGCCGAGTGCCACGATGAAACAGGTCAAAATAACCACTAGAAGAGTGATGATTTTGAGGGACGAGAGAATGAACTCGGCTTCGCCAAAGTTGCTGACATGGAAGACCTATAGGAGGGTGAGTCTGACAGATCGCTCTTAAGATGTGGACGATGGCCTACATTGATGGTGACGATGGCCACGGCAAACACAGCCACCCAGATGCCGACATTCAAGTCTGGTCTCCAATATTGGATGATGAGTCCGGCGGCAGTCAGATTGTTGGCCAGAACGATGGCATATTTGAAAAAGTAATTCCAACCGGTGGCAAACCTGTGGAACATTTCAAGACATCAGTAACGTGGTCACAGCAGAGTTCAGAAGGGAGAAGAGTAAATCTACCCAAGGGCAGGGTCAACAAAGCGAGTAGCATAGCCGTTGAAGCCTTGATCCATGGGAAGAAACGATGCCATCTCACCCAAGGCCGACATGGTGAAGTAGATGATAGCACCGGTGACGATATAGGCAATGAGCAGGCTTGCTGGACCACCTCGAGCGAGTCCCTGGCCGGAGCCTATGATCAGGCCAGTGCCTATGGCTCCGGCAATGGCGAGCATGTTAACCTGACGAGACTTGAACTCGCGCCGGAGATGTTGGTGGTTGCTGTGCTCGCCCTCGACCACGACCATTTCGCCTTCGGTGTTGCTAACAGCTGTCGATAATTCTTTGGGATCGCCATGGGATGCCTGGTCTTTCAGGTATTCGTCCATGGTCGGAATGGATTATCGAAGAGGGTTTCTGTCGGCAATAGGTGGATGATTATATATTGGCCTACCCAGCGTATAGACTCTTAAGGAACAAGTTGCAGAGAGTTTCTGAGCCGTGGCGCTCGCAACGTCAACCTTGTACGCTCATTATATAGGTCGCTATCCTTTATCATGCTTTTCTGGCATCTGATTGTCCCGCACCGCCAAGCTGGCATCAGTTGTGAGGGTGTAGCTGGACTCTCCATGGGTGGAGCCTGGGGTATGGTGTTGAAACGATGTGCGAATAACGCTTTCTACTGCGTACATAGGTATCTATCTGATACTCCCCTCATTATGGACATGGTCTTGGCACGGGGCCTTCCGGGGCCTTAGCCTGTATCATGATAGGGTCCTGGAGGTCATATTGTGGGTCTCCACCCAAGACGGAGGATGAAGTCCGTCAGGCGTCAGAATACTATCAGCACGGCACCAGTGCCTGTACAATTTAATCTGGTCCGGTCGATGGACTGATAGGCTGATCTAGACTGATCAGCCTTCCGGGTCTCGTCCTCCGAAACAGTGTTGATGTCCTGGAACGAGTCCGCAGATTTCACCTTTTCCCACCCTACAGGTCGCATATATACCAAACATGGGCTCCGGTGCAAACTGCGTCTGCAATAGACCTGAGCCAGCTGGGATTCACCGCAGTCAATATGGGATCAATTGCGATAGAAGAGGTTGAAACCACCCTGGGCCGGGAAACACCTTTCACGAGCCAGCATTATGAGTCGTTCTCTCCTGCTGAGCACTCCAAGCTCAGACATTTGGTCCCGGTTGCCGAGCGAGAAGACACCACTTACCTCAACGCTTCTTTCCAGCCTCCTATGAACCTCAGAGTCAGAAGTGCACTCGACAAATACCTGGACCAGGCCACCACCCATGCGCATCCCAAGCCTATCTGGCAGCAGACGACTTCTGAGAGCCGGAGCAAACTCGCCACATACCTGAACGTTCCAGAGCATTCGCTTGCATTCACGCGAGACACCACCGAGGGTCTGAATCTCTTTCAAAGATCTCTGAAGTTCACTCCGGGTGACAATGTCGTGTTGTTGGACGTCGAACATCCTAACCATGTATATGGTTGGCTCGGTCTCGTGGACGCTGGCCTGGAAGTTCGACTGGTGCCGACAGGGACGGACACATACGCAGACGCCGACACATTCCAGCCGTTGGTCGACAGTCGCACTATCGCCATCGGGCTCTCTTCCATCATGTTTCACTCGGGTCAGATGAACAATGTCGGAGATATCTGTTCTCGTTTCCGACCCCGAGGCATTCACGTTCTCGTGGATCTCACGCAGCACGTCGGAGTGGCCCCGCTCGACCTTACCGCCTGGAACGTTTCGGCTGCAGCGTTTGGTTGTCATAAAGGCTTGGGTTGCCCCAGTGGGGTGGGTGCTCTCTATATTAGCCCTGATGTGCTCCCACTGCTACGACCGACACCACCCATCGTTGGGGCAGGCGCCATTGCAAACCTTCGGGGTGACCTGATTGCCAATCCTGACGTGCAGTACCACAAAACGACACAAAGATATGAGCACCTCAACCTATCCCTCATCGGTGTCGCAGCGCTCAAGGCGTCATTGGACTTTATAGTGGATGACCTGGGCATTGACAGGTTAGAAAGCCACCTTCGCGCATCAGGTCGCGAGCTGGCCTTGCGTTGCAAGGCACTTGGGGTGGAGGTGGTGGGAAGTCCGTATGCTGATCGACGAGCACCACATTTGTATGTGCTGAAGCTGTTGCATCCAGATTGGCAAAGCCACCTTCGAGAAGACCACATATATGTGTCTCACTATCGCCTGGGCATCAGAGTGTCATTTGCGTTTTACAACAACGTCGATGATGTCGAGAAACTCGTCCAGTCGATAGAGAGAGGACTGAAAAAGGGTATCCCTCGTGAATGAACTGCTCTTTGGTCTCGGGATTGAGACCGTAGGATAAGTCAGATAGAGGATAGATATTCCAATCCATCATGATCCTCGCTGTAGTTCATCTGTCGTGTATCTTTAATTGTGAGAAGGAATAAGAAATACAAATACAAAACCCGCTGCTTTACCATCACGCTTGGTCACGTGCATACCTAATATCCACATGCTCAGTTGATGTCAGTCAGTCAAGTCTTCTTCCTGGCAATCTCCCCTTTACAGACCCAATACGATTTAGACATACTTCAGGGCGATCATTATCCCCATAATGAACAGATAAATGGTACTGCACGAAATCAACTTTGTTGTTGTCAAAACCACGTCCCCAACCTCAGCCGTAGAGAAGACAGCTGGTCATATTGCAGCCTCGTTGTATTACAGGGTACCAGGCCTCTTACACACCCCAGAGAAGTAGTACCGCTAACATTCTTTTAGTTGTGATAGTCACTGGGGGAGGGTTCTTTGCAAGTAGCATGAATGGATCAGTCTCGACGGCTTTCGTGAGTGAAAATATCATTTGTCCTTGCACATCCCAGGTGGCTAAAAAGCATTCCCTTCAGATGCCGAAGATGTCAGAATCGTAAGGTCAGTGTATCTCAACAGTATTTCAAGGTCAACTTCAACAGCTCAATCTCTTGGTTCTCGCCAGATCAAATGCAGCCGAACGCAACCGTGCTCGAACTGTGTAGCGGCAGCTATCGCGTGCGAATACCCCAGACAGGACGCTCGGAAAAAGCCCGTCTCGCACAAGTACCTGTCCGCGCTTGAGACGCGAGTGGCATGGTTTGAATCCTTTGTCAGGAGGCTGCAGTCAGCCTCGGCCGAGGAGCGAGATACCTTGTTGCGCGAGATCTCGCTGGATGACCATCTGGACGAACCGGAAGCAGGGGCCTCCGCGTCCCAGGGTGATGCTACTGCCGCCTCCATCAACCTCGACAGCGCGATTTCATTGGAGAGGGACTCTTCAGGTAGGTCTTGATCACCGTGGGTGCCCCGACTTACGTCGAGCTGACGCAACGCTACAGGCGCTTTACAATATCATGGCCCTACCAGTATTTTTGTCAACGAGGAAGTCGACAAGGCAGGCTACGCTGGAAACCCTTCGATTGGCCCACTGGGGCCGGAGGTTTGGAGCCATAGGCGACTGGCTGCAGCCATGGGCATCGACGACGCCCTCATCAACACGTCCCTGTCGCTCTTCTTCTTGCACCAGTACCCTCAGTATATGTTTGTGTACCGGGAGGCCTTTCTCGCCGACTATCTGGGCCACACGCACGGGGGCAAATATTGGTCCTTCCCCTTGGTTTGTGCCATATGTGCCCTGGGAGCTGCTCATTCCAAAGACCCGAAAGTCCGCGAGAGAACCAGCATTCTCGCCAAATGTGCCCAGGAGATAATCGTCACGCATGGCCTGGCCAGTCCACAACCCACAAGTGTCCAGGCTCTATTATGCCTGGCCTTCCATGAGTTGGGACAAGGGAACTCAACACTAGGATGGATGTTGTCGGGTCAGTCTCAAGTTTTCCTTTGTGCTCTACGGAATTGATGAACACTGATACATCGTACACGTACAGGCATGGCCTTTAGGATGGCTCAAGGCTTAGGCTTCCATCAAGATCCTAGCAAATGGGTCATTTCCGATCAGACCATCACTACAACCTATGACATCGAAATCCGTCGGCGGATCTATTGGGGCTGTTATGTTGCCGACAAGTCTGGCTCCTGTCACTGTTGTTTTCCAGAACATTCGGCTGACACCTTTCCTCCAGGTTTATCAGTCTCTACCTCGGCCGGCCGGTATCTCTATCTGAAAATGACGCAGCGGTCCATCCAACTGTCCCATTGCCGTAATTCTTCCTGCTCATCACTCCTCTCCGCGCCGGACGCTCGCTGGTACTGACCCTGCTGTAGCAACTTCCCACCGGACCATGAATGGTTTGGACTGAAGGAGATCGCGGCCAAGACAACCTCGTCTGATCCTCCTCGGAAACCGCAGTTGACAAATGCGTTGAAGTACTCTGTCATGCTCGGGAAGATCTTCCAGGACATCATGGCCGAGGTGTTCGCCCCAAGAAAATTCGAAGAGGGCGGAAGCGGACTGATTTATCGGCTGGGACAGCTCAATCTCAGGCTGAGTCGTTGGTACAACGGCCTCGATGAGCCTCTGCAATGGAGCCAATGGACCTCTCAGGGAAAAGAGCTGGAAAACTATGTCGTCGTTCTTCAGTGAGTTGGAGACTTGCCCAAGATCCGATGCCGACTGCCCACTGACCAATGCGCAAAGCCTTTTCTATCACAGCATTTGTATTTCGCTCAACCGCCATTTCATCCGGCCGTCGCACGGATTTCCTCTCAACGAATCTTCGAGAGCGATATGCACCGAGTCATGCGACGCCGTGGTTGCCATGATCCGACAGGTCCGCAGCCAACATGGGTTTCTCGGTTCTCCACTCATCTTGGTTTACGCGCTCGTCATGGCCGCGACTACGATTGTGAACTTGCAAGGTATGCTTTCTGAGAGGGGGGAGGGAAAAGTTGAAACCCAGAGAGCATCTTGCTGATCCGAACATCTCTAGTGACTGAAGCGGCGGCCACAGACTCCCGTCTTACATTCCTTCTCAAGGCTCTTCAGGAATGTTCCCCGGTCTACAAGCTCGCCAAAGAAGCAAGGGCAAGGATTATCGCGTATGTGAGCTCGGTCAAGTCCTTTTCGTCGCTTCCACGCAGTCGGCAGCATGCACCGCGGCCATTGACAGCCAGGGACACGCAAGGCGCGGGTGGCATGCTGGACGGAGACTTTGGAGCCTCTTCGGACGAAGTCTTCCCCGAGCCAGGGCTTCCTACCGGGCCCGATGATGTGGACTGGCGTGCCTATGCTCAGCGATCAATGCACGGTGACGATGACATTATGGCTTTCGATTCTCCTTCAAATCTCATGCCTGGGCTTAACGACGAAACGTCGATCATGTTCATGGGCGACGGCGAGCCCAGCACGGACGGGATTGATGTAATGAACAATCTGCAAGGATGGTTTTCGCTGGGAATGATGGAATGATGGAATGAATCCCATCGTCTATGGTCGAGAGACTGGTTGAACGGAGCCGCTGGCCGCACCCATCATGGTTGAAACTAGTCTAAACCGGCAAATCTCAAGGCTGTGTCTGTAAACATCTCACCGTACACGGCACTGCACAGTATACGCACTTCGATATACTACAGTACGTAGTACCTCAGGGGTACTGCTCACCTGACTAGTACTACTAGCTCGCCCGAGACTAGGGTGAGTGTAGGGCGGCGTTAGCCCCGCCCCCGAACGGGTAGATTTGACTCGTCTTGGCTTTTCCCCCACTCAACCAATCGGAGTCCATCAAACAATTTGACGCCGACAGGGGTTTCAAGGTCATTTCTCTAGATGCTCGGACTACAATTGTAGTACTATAACGCATGCGTACCTTACTAGATGGTAAATGCAATCCGATTCAATGCAAACTACTTGACACCAACAACTACTATACACAGTCCTCTACGTTGAGATACACTCTCTGACCAAGTGATCTGTACAAAATATACCTCCCCCTACCGCCGAATTCAATTCCATTCAAACAGCCAACATGGTCCTCCGCATCCGTCTCGCTCGATTCGGCACCGCGCGCAAGCCAGTATACAACATCATTCTCGCGCAAGCCAAATCCGCGCGGGGCAAAAAACCCATCGAAGTCCTAGGCACATACAACCCGATCCCGCAAGAGCCGCTCGCGACGCCCGACACGCCGGAGTTCCTGCCCACCGGCGAGCGATTCACGTCCAAAAAAATCAAGGATGTCCAGCTCGACATGGTGCGCACGAAATATTGGCTGGGTGTCGGGGCGCAGCCGACTGAGCCGGTGGAGAAATTGTTTAGTTTGGTGAGTCATGACCTTTGGGGAGCGGGAGGACAATCTAGCAAGAAAGAAGATCTGCACAGATGGTCGCATGAACTTGGTCCAAGGAGCCAGCCTACTCGAAGAAAGAAGGGAAAATTATGGCTATTGTCACGACGATTCTCAGATAGTCAAGACTCGCGTGTGGAAGTTTCCTTTTTTTTCCTCTGCTGACTTCTTGTTCCCTCTCACTACGCAGATCGGATTGATTGAACCGAAACCCTCGTCGAAAGCGCAACAACCGTTCCGGTCTACTTCCTCGTCCTCATCTACATCTACACCAACGCCAACGCCAACGCCAGAAGTGGCCACGAGTTGAGCTGAGCTGAACTGTTTTGGGCTGAGCCGAGCTGATTTTCACGACGACCGGGTCAGCTGCCGATAATCGGTCGTGCATGCGGAAGAGCATCAAAATAAAACAAAGAACATAGCGTTGGCGTTTTGGGTTTTTACGGAGGCTGTTATCATTCTCCGGGCGAGGACTTAGTTATGTACAATACCCGACCGTACTGTGCGGCAGAAGAGAAGTGAGGTATCTACTCAACTACACGACACTTGAGGCATCCATCTTGCAGACGAGAATGGACAAGGTTGGGATACGTGACATGCAGGGATAGACAATATTCACATTTGGTGTCGTGGCTCCATCTATATGCCTAAGTACTGCAAGCATACCCTGAGTACCTACAGGTGTTCCATTGCTGCCAATTTTATTTGAGGTCATGTTTCACCTGGTCAAGCGACACAAGCTTAAGTCGTAGTTACATAGTCATGGTCATTTCGCCATTGTTAAGCATGCAGATGCCATCTAAACGCTATCAGGATTTCTTTTTCACTCGAAGACAAGGGCCTTCTCAGCATGAATCTCAAATAGAAGTGGACTGTCTCATGCTTTGACCCATCGTTGCTCACTGCCAACTGCCCGCTTCATATCATCGCAGAGCGGCCTGAATTTCCCCAACCACCGTCTTGAATCTCGGCTCTTCCAAGTACTTCTTGCTTCGTAGTTGAGTCAACGCCGCGGGGACATCGAAAATGTCCTTCGCCGCTGATTTGAGGTCTGCGCGCCCGAGACCGACGAGGACCGTGCCCAAAGCGACGACGGTGCGGTATGCAGGCTCTGTCGACTGTGCAGACGGACTTGCCGATGAGGTGTGATTGACTGCTGGGAATGTAGACAGGATCTTGGTCAGCTCCTCCAGCAACGATAGCCCATAAGTAGCGTTGGTGTCTGGATCTGCACGCTTCTCTGTGGTGACAAGGACGGCGATGTTGAGGTAGAGCGTTGTCAGCGCGACTGCCACAGACACGTCAGATGAGACGATGGCTGACAACGGTTTGAGGCTTTCAATGATGTTGTCCAGGTGGCCTTTCACGAGGTCACGCCCTGTGGAGGACCCGTAGAGCAGGTTGGAGAAGAAACGCATCGCAATCATGGCAAGCTTGTTGTTTGACCGAACAAATTCAGGGTCAAAGATTCCACTGCCCAGGATGCTTGCCACGATGTCCAGACCTTCCGCACTTGCGGCAGGAAATTCCTTTGCCGCAGCCGCTATGAACCGAAGAAGGTCGAGGCCAGCCAGGCGGTTAGCCGGAGGCTGCCACTGAGTCACAATCTTTATCAGAGCCGGCATGGCGGAGTCAAAGGCTGGAGATGGATTTAACGACGGCTTGGTTTGGAAGTTGTAACTCTCGAGCTGTTTGGCAGCTGCAGTCACGTTTTGAATTTCGTCCGATGACAGACTCATGTCGCTTCCCCCGTACTCGGCATTCTTCTTCGTGATTTGGCCCATCGCAGCAGCCGGCTTTCCGATCACAACCGGCAGGTACTCTTTCTGCGGTAGGAGTCTTTTGGCTTGCGGAGGAGGTGGTTGGTAGGTTGACGTTGGAGCCTCGCCAGGTCTGTAGCGATTTTCTGTCCCCCAAGGATCAGCGCCCCCGGGTTGTGACTGTCCCAATGTAGCACCCTGAGTGTTCTTAATGATGAAGTTCGCCGTTTCTTCCAAATACGATAGCGGCAGTTCATTGTCCTGAAGGAACTTCGTGGCAGCATCGTAGGGGCTTTGTGTGACGTTGTACGGCAGCTTTAGCGGTGGCTTTCCGTCTTCAATGTCAATGTCGAAAACATAGTCATACTCCTTTCCATTGTAGCTGGCCTTGTTTCCGCTTGACCCAGCCGAGTCCACAACTTGACCAATCTTGATCCATTCTTGCTGTGACATGGACCACTGGTAAAGCGACGCGCTACCATCATCCTCCTTGACAATATGGCTTTGACCCTCTTTGGTGCCAGCCTTGCGTTGGAGGAATTCAGGACCAGGCAAGTCGGTCATGTTGATCTGGCCGACTTGTTGCTGCGGAATGCTTGATGCTTTTAGTGACTCATCAAACGAGGCAAGAGTCTCTTGGTCTGCCACCCTCTCCGGTTCTCGGGTAAAGATTCTGGCCAACTTGTCACTCGATCCGACGATGATGTCGCCGTTGGGACCGGCTGAGACGCTCCACACAGAGATCGCGGGCAGCGTAATGACTTGCACACAATCCGTGCCTCGCCAGATCCGTACTGAGCGATCCTCTCCAGCACTGACAATCTCACCGGACGGAAGGACGGCCAACGAGTAGATGAACGAATCGTGGCCGACCAGTTCCGTAACGAGGTCTCCTTTCAAGGTCCAAAGACGAATGACGCCGTCATTGGATGCCGAAGCAAGCTCGGCGCCTGTTGGATGTCCCTCAGGAAGCTTCGCAAGAGCACGCACAATGTCTTTACCATCCCAGGATGCCAACATCTTTCCTCGGGTGTCAAAGATTCTGATTGCTCGGTCTGCGCACCCTGTGACAATGGTATCCCGGTCGTACGCCAGCACCGCCCAGACCGTAGCTGTATGTCCTGGTAGATCAATTGCAACCTCCCATCTGCCAATCTCCCAAACCTTCGCTGTACTGTCCCAACTACCACTCACAAAGTAGTTGGCTTGGGCGCAAACGTTCAAAGAACACACTTGATTGGCATGTCCGACCATGATGGCATCTGCATTTACATCTGCAGTCGAGGTAGGTTGTCGTGCCTCGATGAGTGCGTCTTGCCCGGAAGAGAGAATAAGGCCATCAGGAAATTCTTTTGAGGGAGGAACATATGCTAAGCATGTCTTGAACTGTGCGCCGTGTGAGGATTCAGTGCCGTCGTACGCGGGAGGACTGGTAGAGGTTTGCTTCCACACGCGAGTTGAACCGTCTCGTGAGGCAGTGATGGCAAAAGAGGGGTCAGGAAGTAGAACAGCGCGAACCTGCCCAGTGTTAGCAAGGGAAGGCTGTCAATAGCGACATATCTTCTTACATCGCTCTGGTGTCCGCTAAGCACCGCGCTCAGCTTGAAGTCTTGAGCCACACCACTCATCTTGGATGCTATTGTCGTGATATATTCATTGGTTGGTCAAATCGGCAACAATGAATATGTAAAGACAACCGCGGGATATGAAAGGGAGAGTTGAGAGATCAGTGCGATATTCACTCTTTTTGATGGCGACTGCGACTTGCGTTATATGTACAGAATACTTGACCCAAGCGAACATCTTCGGTGCAGCCTCGTGACGTCGATTCGCTCTGCCTCAGCCTTGCGCTGCTTGGCATCTTTCAAGGGGTTGATCATGATAAACGATAACGATAACGATAATGAATTTTGCCGCGATCTCTTTCAGTGCCTGTCTCCTATATTGTTATGGCTATATTGTTGTCGTTGACCTTTGTTGGTAATGGACATTCACATGACAGTTGTGCTCTATTCTCAATTTCATCAAACTATATATGTTTGGTATATCATTTCACAGATCCTGACTTCTGGTAGAAACAAGTGATCACGTCCAGCTTGTCCTATCAATACAAGTTGGAAGAAAATCCATCCAGTGAGATCTGACGTGTTCGAGAGATAGGGCTCTGTCGATATAACGACGACTTGATGATATATGGTCGGGAGCAATTTCATGGAACCCCGAGTATATAACTCGACGCGGGCGCGAACCCTGGTTCAAATACCTCATGTCGGTTGGTCTTTGAATGCAAGTCTGGTACAGATTGGACTGCTGGACCTCTGGCACTGGGTGTGGCGCTGAAGCAGGGGATGGAAAATGCAACGGCGGCTGCACGGTATCTCCAGGAATGTCAATGACTGGCCGACTGATTCCTGGTTGACGAGCGGTGAACAACTCCTCTGGCAACGTGCTCGCCCAGCTGCTGCAGTCTGTATTTCGATCAAACCTGAACAATCTTAGGCGCGCCAGGATCGCTTCGAACAGTTATGTTACACAATGGTACTGTCGTTGCCATGGGGAGGTGTTTTGACTGAGTATATGTTATATAATTATTTTACGTAGACTGCCGGAATTGTGATGATAGCTAGACCGAAGTCGCCTGCCGAGACATGGTAGGGAGGCTGGCATTTTTAGTGCAGATAGATATACACGAGTCGGTGAGATACGTACCTGCAAGGGGGAGATTGCATTTCAGGGGGAGTTTTACCCTGTTCCATTCCCTTTCACGTGCAGTCTAGACAAATATATAGAGCACCTGTTGAGGAAACAACACAATGTGAAGTTGATGGTCGCGGTGATATAGATCTCTACACCTGCACATCGACCACCTTTTCACCTTTTATCGGACCTCCAACATATGATAGATACCCTTCACCACTTCATCATATCTTCTATACTCAAGCACAGCTACCGCGGACTTCACTTGGACACTCTCTAAGTTTCGAGATGGCGACGTCTACCAAGACCCCATACTGCTTCCGCTGCCAATACTACCCAGAGCCCGACGATCCGGCACTCCGACACTGTAGGCGCTGTCAATCCCGAAACTACTGCTCGCGTGCCTGCCAACGTAATGACTGGCCCACCCACAAGAAGGAATGCGCCATCCTCGCTGCCGGCGGCCAAGTCCCCGTTTGACGACGGACTACCATGCGTCTCACCACAAGCCAGCTCTTTGACCTCGCGGACCGTGAGCAACAAGGAGGAACTGGTCCCGTTGGCGATAAGGAGGGTGATAGCGACGGTGAGCATGACGACGACGAGCCCGATCCCGACGTGATCTACTATATCAAGACGACTACACCGCATATCCGAGACGTTTCCGTTTCCGGCCCATACAGCAAATTGGAGGACGTACTTGAGCAATTGCTCGTCAAAGTCCGCATAGCCAAGAGCAAGGATGCCGAGCGGACTCTAGATGAGATGGTCTACAGTGGACAGGCGCCCGCCCTGGTCCATCTGAGTTGCCCCTTGCCGGACGGGAATATCATGAAGCTCGAGCTTTTGAAGCAAAAGAACCCCGAGGTTGCGAGACACTTGCCTGGAAGTGTCTGGTACATCATTGTCGCGACGCCTTTCCTGGACCGCACTGCGCTTGGACGCTCGGGCTGTGTGCCGGTCCAAGACTTGGACCTTTACGAGACGTTTACGACCAAAGAAGCTGCCAACGCCGCGGCCTCCAGGCTCTTGAAGTGGTTGAAAGCTGAAGAGGGAGTGGGCGCGTTGATGCAGGAATTGGTTGGGGATGGGGGCCGGCTGAACGGGTTCGTTATGTCTGCGGACCGCCGTTCCACGCGTATGGTTCAGGTCAATCACGATGATGGCCGAATAAATCAAGTAGATGAGCACGGAAACCCTCTATGATAGACGTGTAGAAGAAGGTTTTGCTTCATGAGCGTCTTCGGCTGTGCCAACATCTTTGGCATCACCGATGCCGAGCTTCTCGTTCTAAAACCACGAATGCTGGAGGATGCTGTACCGGCCGGATTCCCCCGGCGTCTCATATCAATATATTTACTGAACCCATCTTCTGTTTAACACCTATTGAAAGAATTCTTGGCCCAGTTTGACCAACCGTGATTGTGCCCAACACCTATCATTCCCCATGAACCACCGCTATGCGAGATAGTATGCTATGGTGCATTATATCAGGCCTTCTTTCCTGTCTTGCCCGGCTTTTTGCGAGCAATTCCATCAGTAGCCCCAGTCTTTAGCTTGAGCTTCAATGTTGGCTCCATGCTAGCATCCCTCGCGGCCTTCGTTGGCGTCACCGAGATCGTGTCCCCATTGACTTCTTTCAGAGGACTGTCTTCGCCTTGATCATCCACATTATTCACCTCCTTCAACCTGCTCGGGCCGGAGCCACCTTTCTTTTCATTCTTTTTAACATCTCCAAGCTTCTGTTTCTTCTTGTTGCCGCCTGGGGTATCATCGTCTGCCTTCCTCTTGTTACCGTTGGTTCCTGCTTTCGGCGAACTCGCTCTGCTGTCTCGAGGAGTCCCGCCAATCTTTGCGTTTGCTTCTCGACCGGCCGCGCGATCTTTCTTGAGGTAACAGCTGCCATTCAGATGCGTGGCAAAGACGTTCACAGACTTCCAGTGGTCGCCGAGGTGAGACTCCCGGTTGGGACATTTGGCAGCAGGATAGTCGATCTCTTTGAATTCAAAAGAGTCATTAGGTATGGATGAGGAGGGCGTTAGGGGATCTGAGTTCTCGGATGCAGGTGATGCTGGGTCGTTCTTTCTCTTGTTCTTGCCCTTGGCCTGTCCTTTCACCTTGACTCCTTTCTTGCGCTGTCCGTGTACATCATGCTTATCCATGATAATCATTGGTTCGTTTTTACAATACTGCTCCGCCGGATCCGGCACAGGCCGAGAATTGAAGCCGACCCGAGGATAGAGGAGACGTCGTAGTCGACAGTTAGGACATCGGATATGTTTGACATTTTTCATCGGGTTGCCTTTTAGTTGCACTTGTCCAGACTTGAGAACGGCCGCATTTGACTCGACAGGTTTGTCGTCCGCATTGTTGTCGTCGTGAGCACTCCTTAGTTTTTCCGCTTTCTGCTCGACCTCGACGACTGCTGTCTGCATACGAGCGATCTTCTCTTCCTGGTGTATGTCAAGGAGCATATCATGTAAAATGCTTTCAATGGATTGGTCCAACAGGTATGTAATCTGGCACAGTTAGCAATCAGGAGTATGCTTCGTAGGAAGCCTACTAACAGCTTGTTCTTGGTCTGAAACAGAAAGACTGACAGAAGACTTGGAGCCTGTTGCTGTCGAGGTAGCCATGTCTGCAGACGCTTTTACTGGAGGCGGAACGTCAGCCGTGATCTCCTCATCATTGTAGAACCGCTTCCACAAATCGACATCGATGATGCTGTTGGGGAACAACGAGACATATGCCCGTTCCGGAGCCATGTTGAACAAGAAGCACGGAGACAAGATTGAACAAGAGTCGGAGTTCAGCAAAGAGAAAGAGGTAGGGAAGGGTATGTAAGTGTATACAAGAATGCCCTGCAGGCTCGCCGCAGAAGAGACAAATGTCGGGGTACAAGTCGCATAGCTGTCCTCCATTGAGAGTGCTCACAATAGGAACGCGCAGGAGACATGCCGGGTGTTTGCCTCCTATTGTTAATCGCATATTGACTTACTATTATTGTGAGGTGAATGGTATCTTTCAACACTTGCTTCCGTCTATTCACTGCCTGCACTCATTGCCGCACCCAGTGGTTATATTCACGGACTCGTGGCCCATATATTCATTCTTTATTCACACAATATTAACTCGACAATCGACAAATCTTCGGACTCGGACAGGAAAAGGGACGTCAGATGTGAGAGAGTTCCTCGGAATGGCTCGAAGTGCTCGTATAGGCCAGAGTCTTGCCACGGCGGTCGGACAACGGAGGAAGTTATGTGTCCACGAAAGAAGATGCCTCCAGAATCAACACAATATAGTGTGATGGTCAACGGGAGGGACCTGGCAGCACCGGAGCATTTGCTTCACTTCTGAACTGATGTGTTTATGGACAAAGCAACATGCAGGGTGCGGCAAACATGGATGACATTTGTGAAATGCGGGCTGGGCGGCTTAGTGACCGCTAAGGGTCCTTTGGGCCTAGGGTAGATCAAGCATCGATTGCCTATGTTTAGCGTCGGGTATACCCGCGACCACAAAACGCCCCTTGGGCGACAAGAACGACCTGAACGTGACACGCGCCGCGTTTTGTCGGTGGACATCAAGTTCTTGTGTCTCTTCCATTCTCACCTTGCGGCCTTGTGGCGCTGCGACAGGCGCCCACTATTTTCATTTCCATCGAAACGACCAGAGAGGAAGGTGATTTTGATTACATCAAGGCCATGGGCTGCGCCTGTCAAAAATGCCCCAAGAAACCCTTCTCTCCTATTTCTCCAAGCCCATAACATCTGTCTCCAACGTGCCGGACAGCAACACAGGGCGGAGTAACAAAGCGCGCGGCCATAGCGAGGATGGGACAGTGTTGCTTGAGGACAGCCTTACCAAAGAAGGTGGCTTAGGTGTGATGGGACAGCTTCACCAGCAGTCTTGGAAGGAAGTCAGCAAACCCATGCAAGGAGAAGCGAAAACTCCCAATCCCGAAGCCTGTGACACCGACAGGAAGGTCTCTAAGGAATCGAGTCTCTGGTCTTCATTGGGCCAGCAAGGAGAATACCCCAAGATCATTCAGATCCGTCAACTTCCAGGAACCGTCATCACAGCCATTCAGAAGGCACATATCCCATCCATCCAGCGTCTCACCGCCACGACTCTGCCTGTGCGATATGGCGATGCGTTCTTCAGTTCGACTCTGTCTGAACCCACATCATTCCAGCTCTCTCGTGTGGTTCTTTATTCGTCCGAGCCTGTCGGCTGGATTCGATGCCGGTTGGAGCCATGCTCGCCCAACAACAATGCTTCTCTGTCGAAGCCCGCGCTCGCGCAGATATACATCCAAGCGCTGGCGCTACTCTCACCGTACCGTGGTCTCGGGATTGCAACGATGCTCCTCAACGCTGTTCTGGAGTCTTCAATAGCCAAGGAAGATGGCACGGTCTGCATTTACGCCCACGTTTGGGAGAAGAATCAGGATGCCCTTGAGTGGTACGGCAAAAGGGGTTTCAAGCGGGTCGTCCTGATGGAAAGGTACTACAAGAGGCTGAGGCCCGGTGGAGCATGGATTGTGAGGAAAGAGCTAGATACTGGGTGAGATGAAGAGCACACGACCTTGCCTCAAACAACTTCAGCTTTCCTCACTACTGTGTCTTGGGGACCATGCGGACCATGCGTTCATGGCAGAGAAAGCGGTGTGCAGATCTAGAAAGGCTGTTAGCGTCAAAACAGACAATCTCAAGGCTTGCCATTCCTTGCCCCAGGGCCTACCGAGAAGATGTCCCGGTCTCAAAAGACCGCAGGATCGAACGACAAGATGGCACGTCATGGATCCGACACGATTCAACGGCACCATTGGAAAGTCACGGTTACAGCCAGGCGTCAAACTACTGGCTAGAAGCATGCCGCTCTCTGCTTTGATCCTGCTAAAGTCGGACCATCACGGCCGCCCAACGTGGTGGATGTTTGGATAATGCAGGAATCACATGGTGTCACTTCGCGGATGGGGTGCCTCCGGATAGCTACACTACACTGTGCTCTTTCTGAATGAACGTCCCAGCTATCAGCCTCCTCGCCGTTGTCGAGGGCGGTTCTGAGGAGAACGGCGACGTATCCATAGGCAGACCTAGAGCAACCGTATTTGCAAAGGCTGGGTATTTCCATGAATCTTATTCCGTTCCTTTCCTTTTGGACCTAGTATATACAGCTGGCTGGGCCGCTAGAGCCGGGAGCAGCGCCGCGGAGGTGAAAATCAAAGCTGCGTGCGCTCATAGAACAGACTGGACATAGTTCTCCTCCATTTTCCGCACTTCGCGCTTAAAGATTTCCACCTCCTTCCAGCAGTCGAGCGGTTTTCTATCGTTTATTCTTAAGCAGTTGATAACATCTTGTCTCCTGTTTAGCATGTCAGTAAACCGCACAGAAACTCCCTCGGTCCTGCAGAACTAGAAGGTGGACATACGCTGATTCCACTTCTTTCGGCAGCTCCTTGAGGACTTTTCTCTGGCCCAACGTTTGTTTCAGCTTCTCTATTTCTTCCTGCACCTTCTGCGAGCTCTGGGCCTTCCGCCGCTTCTCTTCCTCGTTCTCAGAGTTCAGCAAGTCTCTCGGCGACAACGATGGCAGTTGGAGTAGGGAGCCAGAGGATTTCGACGAGCTATTGTCGTCTCCCTCTGCGATCTTCTTCCGGGCTTCTTCGAGAATCGATGTTTCGTGCTTTCGAACCTTCTCTAGCTCTTCGGCCACGCGCTGTGCGATGTGAAGCTCCAGAGCCTTCGCCCGGGTGGAATTTGTCTGTGGTGATCACAATGTCAGCATGGTGTTTCCCGCCATTTGCAAGGTGCTATGGTTATGGCATGGAGAGAGTGGTGGGCGTACTTCTGAAGATGCTTGGAGAGAATCAATCAACCTAGGAAGACTGTCAGCTGGCGTCCCATACGACCGCGCCACCCTCTATGGGCGCACGATGGCGTTGTTGTCGAATACGCACTCTTGGGAGAACTGGATGGGCGTGTCGCTGGCAAAGACATGTTTGGTGGATTCGTCGGGTTTGGATTGACCTGCGCCCATTTTGGGCGGTTGGTGCTATTTTCGTGGGAGTTGAATGAATTCTTCAGAGAATACGAGACGCTGACATGCCACAAGGTCGCGAAACAGCCATGCAGGGGAAATGGGGGCAGGGTCGCTGTTTGAGGTGCTTTCGTGGTCAACCTCGAATCCTATGAACATGCAGCGCAGTGAAGCTTCATTGAAGCCGATTCCAGGCTAGTGCAACGGAAACCTCGCTTGGCCGGTCAATAATGAGTAAAAGGTGCTCGCCGCTTTTATAACAACCACACACCCTCCATCTCCCCTTCGCTCTCCAGTCATTATGAGCAATATTTGGTATTTAGTACATTTATTGCTTCTTTCTACTCATGACCATATTTCTGCTTTACTCCCTTCTAATTGTATATATGCCTTTGATGAACTACCGAATTATAGATTTTTACGTGGGCTATATACCATCCCGAACTCTATCTTGAACGCGTCCTTGAGCAACCTCCGCCATGGAGCCGTATATATAAAGAAGTTCAACTGAGATACGAGCTAAGTTTGACTGTGAAGGCGCCGCCTAGTCTTGCGGCTACGGATTCTATCGAGGATGGTCCATATCTGGCCGGTTAACTTTTCGTCGTTGGGTCAGGAGGAAAGAGGATGTTGGTGAGACTAGGCCGCTGATGTGATATTGGGTTAATTGTTTGACTCCTGACTGGTCGCCAACGTGATACATCCTCAGCATGTCTCTACCATTTCCAATACCTATTATCTCGTCGGTCACTGTTGTCACAAGCCAATCAAATGGACGAACTCTGCATGACCAGAGGAAATTGACTCCATGACGAGATGCGAGAAAACAGAAAGTAGAAAGCTAATCGCGGGGGAATGATATAGCGGTTGGCACAGTTCGCCTTTCCCAAATTCCCATGCAGCCCCTGGGGTCTTCTTGGCTATACTAATAGAAATAGCACCATATGACTTCCGTTGCATACAGTCAAGGCCCTTCAAGCCTCCCTTATCAGCGGGTACCGTGATTTATAGGCTCAGGGGATCGGAATGCACGCAACAAAGTTGAGCAAAGTTGACGAGTTTGACAAATTAAGGGGGTATTATCTGCCTGTCGAACTCATTCCATCGCCTAACATCTGTCAAGAGCCAGTTCTGTTAAAAAAGCACACCAACCATTCCATAACCTGGATCGTATTAGCATGCCTGAGAAACATCACCATTTTCTGCCCAGCCCATCCTTCTGTATCCTATCCATCTGAAAGTACCCCAACAATGCATCTGCAAGGATTGTACACAAGACCAAGAGCCGCCGACTGCTCATGTCTCAACCATGCTCTTCCAGTTTGGACACTCAACCAGGAAGCCTGCTTCACAAACCTGCAGCCTTGAGGCTTCGCTCAATGCCCTTCTTTTTCTGCACATCAAGCACTAGCAGATTCCTCTCCTTGAGAACAGCCTCGAGCGTATCGACAACTTTGTAAAAACTACTGGCTGCTCCCTTCTCTTGCGTGAACTTCATGATACTCAAGTTGGCCTTGCGACCATGCTCGAGGACGGAATACAAATATGCATGGAAGTGAACAGGTTTGAGTTGAAGATCTGTCCTGGGGGTCAGCAGAGTGAGACGCGTTACGGATGGGAAAGAAACTCACAATTGCAAGCATCGACACGTCCTCGCACAACATCAGCTCCCCCACGTTGCTCTGCGACGACATCTCTCAATCCATACTTACGCCAGTCTTTCAAGATCTTGACCAGCTCTTTCCTCGCCTTTCCCTTGTTGATCTGAAGACAGATCATCCGAGTCGCAGGTTTGATGTGGAAGAATTTAGCGAACCAGTTCTGGCTGACCTCAATAGGACCAAGAGCCGCCGCGGCCGCGGCAGCATCAACGCTCGTGGCTGGAGGATAGACTTTCCGTGCGGCCAGAGAGTGTGCCGAGTAATTCTCAATACCTTCTTCAAGCCCGGGCTCAATGCCATCTGTCTCTTCCGACGCGTCTCGCACGATATGATGTTCCAAAGAGGACGCCGGAAGACTCTCCTTGACTTTCGAGGACTTACCAAACATTTTCTGGAACCAACGTCGCTTCTTTTCCAGGTTCAACTCGACATCGACTGACTCGGTTTCGCTGGCTTTGGTTCGATCCAGAGAAGAAGTGGTCGAATCACTCGGTTGTACAACCCGAGAATCATGTAGATCTGAGCTCTCCACGTTGGTTTCTGTAACAGGTGCTGCCTCGAACAAGTCTTGTGCTCCTGATGCACGTTTTCCAAGCCACGACCACTTTCGGGGGGCAGTCTTCCTTGGCGACACTGGATTCTCATCAATAGTATCCAATCCAGCGTTTGCAAAAAGCCGCGTGTCATATCCGCCGCGCTCCTGTTGCTTCTCCCTAGGCCCACCGCGCAAGGAATTGACTGGCATAGCTTTATTCTTGCGAACCTTTAACGGCTCAATGCGAGCTAAGGGTGACATTGGATCTGGAGTGACCAGCCGAATGGTGTTCTCCTTTTGAGGCCGAGGAGTCTTGAACTTGACGGGATCTGATGCTGCCCTAATTTCATCACGGTTGCGTTTCAGATCTTCCATGGTATCTGCTGGTGATGCAGGGCGGTAGTACCTGCCAGTCATGCTATTGTGGGTGGGATCGGAGGCAGCTCGTTTCTCATAGCTTCTTTGTTTCTCCAATTCACCGTCAATGCGTTTGTCAACAGCTGCAAGCATATCAGCAAGCACGGTGGCATCGGCATCTCCCCATGTATCGATGATTTTCTGGCGGCGCTCAATCAGCTCCTGGAGGACCGGGGTTGCAGGAAGAGGGCGATCTCGAATGCTTGGTGGTACTCTCCGGTTGTGTTGTGAAACTGATGTCGATGACGAGTCCAAAGGTGCGTGTGGGCTGACATCGCTCACAGTAGAGACGGAAGACCGATTGAACGCTTCTTCGCAAATCTTGCCCAACTCCGCGCTGACCTTCCGGGTATCATCCTTCCAATAGTAGCTTGCAACCCTAGGCTTCTTGACGTCAATCTCAGAGCTGGATTTGCGAGGACGATACTCCTGTGGAGGCGTGGGTATGCTAGGTGTACTCTGGGTTTCCGACCAGGGAGCAATCGTACTGCGTGTTTGTGGTCGCTCCGACAAGCCACTCCCCTGCATCAATGGCCGAACATTTGTTTTACCAACACCAGCATGTTCCTGTCGTCGGTAAGGGAAACTAACTTGTCTCTTGTAGCTCATTGATTTCCGAATCCGTGGATAGCGTCTACCACTCGAAAGCGAACTCCTAGATGTCGCAGTGGAGTACGACGCGCGCTTTTTCTGGATAAGCTTCTCAAGTTCCTCCGATGTAAAGCTGGGTAGAGCCGGCACCTCATCTTGAGTACACGCCATGGCCCTATTTCTTCGTGTACTGGAAGCCGAGCTCACTGATCGCCCTTCAGGTGTGGTCGCATATCGGCGAACGACGACAGTAGCAGGAGTCTGACTGCTTTCCGTGATTGGTGTCCTCGAAGCTCGATAGGGATCATAGCTGCTTTGAGTCGCCTTGCTTGTCGCGGTGGCTGGGTTCTTGTAGTAGCCTTCACGCTTGTTATTGTCATCGCTCACGATTGAGAACTGAGAAGCACGACGGGCATGACCACGACCAGTGGTACCACGGTTCTTTGGCTTTGGAGCCGGTCTGGTTACATGGTGATAGTCACTTGCAGAGTAGTGCAATGGATCGCCCGGATAGTTTTCCAGCTGGTCTTCTCTGAACTTGATGAGACCCCAGTAGAAGAGTTTCTCATGGTTCGGTTCCTCGTTCATAAGTCTTCGGATCAGCTCTTCCACTTTCTCTCCATGCCAGAGGGTCGCGAGATTTCTTAGAATTTCAGGGTCGATATCAGATCGTTTGGTGACACGCTTAGCTTGGTTGTCGACATTCAATGGTCGTGCGGGAGAAATGAGAGGCTCGGGGGCGACAAGGCTGGCGTGATATTGCTCGTATTTGAGAAGGAGTGGATGAGTCCAGATCTGGTCCATGGTGATTCTCTTCTCTGGTCGCTTTTGCAAGATTCGTTGAACCAAGTCGGACGCTTCGACGCTCAAACTCGGAGGAAGATAGTATTCACCCTTCTTGACGAGACGCAGTGTATTGGGCAAGGTTCCGCCGTCAAATGGTAGAAAGCCGTTAAGCATGGCAAACAGGATGATTCCAGTACTCCAGATGTCTGCTTTGTCTCCTCGGTATCGGTCTCCTTGGATGATTTCAGGTGCAGCATAGTGTGGGCTCCCACACGAAGTGTTCAGCCATGTGCCGTCAGGTTGGAGAGCTGCCATTCCAAAGTCGGCCAGCTTGATGTTTCGTTGGCTGTCAAGAAGAATGTTCTCCGGCTTGAGATCTCGGTGGCAGATGTTGAAGCCATGGCAATAGGACAAGCCTGCGATGATCTGGCGATAGAGTCTGGCCGCCTCCTCCTCAGGAAGAGCGCCATTACTTGAGACATAGTCGAACAATTCCCCTCCCGCAACGTACTCCAGTACCAGGTAGAGCTCGCCGCGGTTCTCCCAGATATCGTAGAGGTTGATGATATTGGGATGCTCGATAAGTTTCATGATGACGACCTCGCGTTCGATGCCAAATGGCATGGTCCTAGGCCCAGTGGCGATCATGGCTAGGCTGTCCTCGTTGTCCATTCGAGCCATACTCGCACTTTGCACGAGCGCAGCTGATTTCTTTGATACGATCTTGACTGCTGCGACCTGTCCAGTCATGGCGTGTTTGGCTAGGCGCACTCTTCCTGTGGCACCCTTCCCCAGAGTTCTTCCCAGTTGCCATGGTCCGACATGGGTCTTTCTCTTTCCTTTGACGATTGCGGATACAGTGGAGGCTTGTGAGTCTCGCTTAGCTCCTCCTGCAACTTCATCTGCGATAGTTGACAGGCGCTTGTTCTCAATGGCTGGAATCTTTCCCGCAACTTTCTGTCGGACAGAGAGATTGCCTTCAGGCTTCAGAGATTCATGATGCGGCAGACGCGGTGATGATCCAGGTGGGTGCTCGACATTTCGTCTAAAAGACGTGCCGGGCGTAGGCGATGCTTTAGGTTGTGTCTCTCCTAGGACAGCCCTCTTCGCGATAGGTCTCTCAGCTCTGGATTGGTAGGGTGTTGGTGTGAGGGGAGGCCTATCGTTGGCTTTGTGGGAGGATGACATGTTGACCTGTATCAACAAGCCTTTGTCTTGAGCTTCTCCCCAGAGGAGACCGGTCAACAGGCTCAGTGACTGCAAATTAGCCACAGTATAGAAGCAGCTGACATTTCAACGTACCTGTGGCCTTTCAAAGAGCTGTCACGCAGATGGGAGAAACGTCGCGCTGGAAATCAGATTTATTTAGACGAATGTTCAGTGGTCGCGGTTGGTTCGAGGTTAACAAGTGCGCGCGTAGTGAATGTTGTGCAAGTGTTGATCTTGTCGCGCACCCGCAACAGAGTCTGCGCTGTCTGCGTAGTGAAGTCGTCGCGTCAATTGTGCGCACTGTGTTAAGGTCTCCTTCCAATCTTTCGTTCTTGTCCTCCACCCGACTCTCACCCTATGGCATTGTCATTCCCGTCAACCAATCCAGGCGAGCATACTGTTTGTTTTGCTCCGAGTTACGGGATTCCTGGCACTCGAGGCTGTGATATGATTGGATCTTCCTGAGGAATGCTGGCGCAGTGGGCACGGAGGGATGCTTCTAGGTAAGTCGAATGGAGGCCAAAAACCAAAAACCGGTAGCAAGCAAGGATCCAAAAAGAACGACTCGAGAAGCAGAGGATCGAGGATTCTCGCTGAATCCGCTGCTTGAGGACAAGAAAGAGATGAGGGTTTGACGAGGATTGGTGGTAGCGCAGTCGACATTCATTCCTTCCATGGCAGCTGCAGTTGCAGTTGCCGACCATATTTCCCCCCTCGCTCTGTATCAACACAACCGCAAGGGAAATGGCCAGCCAGGCCAGGTTGAGGTCGAAGCCAGGAGCTGAGGGAAGACACACTGCTAGAGACACCCAAATGACAGCAAAAGCCTACTTACCTACCTACTTGCCATATACTTTCCCTTGAAGTATCAGGTCCTATGCTGCCTTTGTCTGGCCCCATGGCCCAGCTACAACCAGCTGCCGCCATTGTCACTGGCAGCACAGGTGCTGGGAAAGAACACTGCAATACACCAGCATATATGCGGCACACGATGGGCTCGATATGGAGTGATGTTGCTGTACTATCAAGCTCCTATTAACAAAGTTGTCCAGGCCAGTGCAGACACAGAGAGACTTGACACCATCGACGTGGTTCCGTTCCTGGAAGCCCAGGCCCCGGGACTCTGTAAACGTCAGCTTGTCCCGTTTGCGGTGGAGATGCGAGGTCAATGAGCCCTCGATCTTGCTCTAAATGCTACTAATAGAGATGTTTGACAGTCAACTAGGGTCTGAGTGGCTACACAGGACAATGTTAGAGGCTGGACTGAATGCTGTTAGCAGGCCGAAAGCGGCATCCAAGCGACAGGGGAACCTGAGAAGCTCTCTAAGGTCACTCACAGCCAGCCACAGTTATTAGTGATGATGGCATGACAATCATGAGGTACTAACCGCTGTCCCCATCTTTGTTCCCGCCCGCTTACGTCGACCGACCTTCCCCCTCTGACATCTTGCGGCACTGCTTGCGTCAACTTGTGCTGCAGCCGGCACCATCCTTGCGTCTGCACTGCATTACTTGTTATACTTCGACTGCGAATACACCTCATTCTTGCGTCTGCCTAAAGATCTCACCTGTCTACCTTAGGCTGCCACATTTTCCTTCTTATCCTCCTGGTCTGTCATTACTTCGGTTTCTGTCTCACATCTCGCATCTCGCATCTCGCATCTAGAGAGAGAGAGAGAGAGCCAGTACTGCTCCGCCCTCCTCCGACCTTCACCATGAGAGTCGTTCTATCAGTCCTGTCAGCGGCAGCTGTCGCCTCAGCTTTCGTGATCCCAGATCAAGCTACTCTCGAGGCTTTGTCCATTCAAAATCAAGACGTTGAACAACCCAAAGAGCATCCGTTCTGGGACAAAGCCCATCAAGCCGAGAACTTCTGGGAAGACCTTGAAGAAGAATTCACAAAGGCAGCGAACTGCGCAAAACATAAGTTCAGTGAGGTAGTTGAGTCGGTCCATGACACGGCTGTCAAGTATGGCGAACAATTCCAGGATGCCTTTGCAGGTGAAGCTTGGATAGATACTGCAGACTATGACCTTGATTTGGTCGATGAGCCTCCTCACCACGGCCCTCCACACCACGGTCCGCCTGGTCGTCACCCACCAGGAAAGAAGCCGCACCACCCTCCGCATCACCACACTCCCAATGAGACCGTGTACCAGTTGATCTCCAAGAGCAAGTACACTACGAAGCTGGCTGCCGTGATCGACGAGTTTCCCGACCTTGTCGATCTTCTCAATGGTACAAAGGCCAATTACACCGTGTTTGCCCCAACCGACCGAGCGTTTGAAAAGATCCCCAAGCATGCTCCAAAGCCACCCAAGGAGTTCTTGAAGAAGCTCCTCACGTACCATGTGTCGACTGAATTCTACCCAGCAGGTCGTGTGCTGGTCAGTCGCACCATCCCGACTGCTCTCGAAGCTGAATACATCGGCAAGGTGCCACAGCGGATCTCTACTCAAATCTCACTGAAAGGCTTGACCCTTAACTTTTACTCCCGCGTTGTTGCCATTGACATCTTTGGCACCAACGGAGTCATTCATGGCATCGATAGTCTTCTCCTTCCGCCGCCTAAGGTGGTCGACATTCTTTCTCTCCTGCCAGGGGAGTTCAGTACCCTCGACCTTGCTCTGGAGAAGACTGGCCTCTATCCAATCTTCAATGACACCTCAAGCCACAAGGGAGGCACACTTTTCGCGCCGTCCAACTTTGCCTTCCAACGTCTTGGATCCAAGATCAACGCTTTCCTCTTCAGCAAGTTCGGCCAGAAATACCTCAAGGCGTTGATCCTGTATCATGCAGGCGACAATATCACCCTCTACTCGGATGCCATCTACAAGCTCGATTCGGCTGCTGCTCCACATCACATGGTCCCCAAGGGACACATCCACGTTGATCTCCCCACGGGTCTGGAAGGCAAGAGCTTGAGTATTGACATTGGTCGATACGGCCGCTTAATCACCATGAAGATCAATGCCTTCACCCGCGTCAGTGTACTTGATGGTATTGCTGCTGATGGTGTCATCCACGTGGTCCCGAACGTGCTGATCCCACCCAAGACACCCGGTGGTCCTGGAGTTGCCGAGGATGACATGGACCTTGAAGAGTTCAAGGCAAGGATGGCTCCTCTCGTTGAGGGAGGAGATGACAGCTCCGAATGGGAGGAAGATGTTGCCGAGCTATAGCTTAAGATCTTCTGCCATCATCTCCAATCCTGCAAAAGCATTCCCGGTATATGTATGATTTGTGGGTAGCGACGTGATTACGACTGACGATCCTTACTGCGATTTGATGATCAAAGTATCAACTCCGGAGTTGTGGGGAATATATTGGAAACAAAACCGAGATACAGATTGAGAATATATACTTAATCCTCACACCCCGGTGTTCTCTGTTCTGTCGTTGCGATGTGACTGTAATCCTTTTTCCAGTTGTCTTCCTCCTGTCAACGTTCCAGTGAGTGCGAATACGGACTTTTCAGTAATGAGCCTCGGTGAGTTTCTCCGTGACACTTTGATCATCAACGTCCACTCCATTGAGATACCATCGTCCCTCGATTGCCTCTTCCGGTACCGCGACACCGTCACCATTCCTCCCGAGCACGATATCGTTGGCGCTCATCTGTCTCTTCCGCATCTTGCCAGACTCCCGATCGAACGTCCAATCTTCCAGCCCGTAGCATCTCTTCCACTTCATCCCGTCGTGGCTGTCCTGGTACTCATACCAGAACTGCACGGCGATCTTGTCGTCGGTGAAAGCGAACAATTCCTTGCGCAGCCGATAGTTCTTCTCCTTTTCCCACTTCTTGGTGAGGAACGCAATGATCTTCTCTGTGCCGCGGAAGAACGAGTCGCGGTTGCGCCACACACAGTCGGCCGTGTATCCCTTGGACACCTGTTCCGGGTTTTGCGTGTTCCACATGTTCTGGGCGAACTTGACTTTCTCTCGCGCCGTTTCTAGTGTGAAAGGGGGCCGGAGGGATGCCATGTCGCCTAAGCTGCCTATCTAGTGTGTCAAGGCTGAATGTTCTGATGTAAAATAATGGCTGCTTTCTCGGCTGTGGTGTTTTGAGTTGGAAGAACCGATCTTCAGAAGAAGAAAGATGAGGGGGGCACAACCTGCTTATATAGATGACTACTTCTTCTACAACCGCTCCAGGTTAAAAACATCATCCGATTTTCGCTTGCTTCTTACCTGCTTTGACTTATTGCAGAACATCTCTCAGTGAACCGACAGTCTCAGCGCCCCGCCGGAAGTGACCAAGCTCGTCCTTCTCCGCCTTCAGCCTTGCTCTGTCCGACCAATCCTGACACTTCGTAAGAGCCTGAATAGAGCCTGTTCGGAAAGAAATATGGAGTCTCAACCATTGAGATTTGATGCTGCCAGGGTGGTATGCTGTCAAGGCGTGCGTGACATAAGCCCTAGCTGACCGAACTGTGGAATTGCCATGTCAGCGAGCGACCTAGTACCAGTGAAGAGAGCATCGATTGGTCCAGATGATTTCCCTATTCCAAGAAGTAAAAACGGCGTGTTCGCCAGCAAAAAGCAGCGGGCAGTGACGTCGGAATCGATTCAATTACCAAATCAGATAAGATAAGATAAGATAAATGTCTCATGCCCCACCGCTACCCCTCCGGCTCTGTCAGCTCTGAGGGCCCAGAACGACGGCCGCTTCTCGGAGGCCTCCCCACCGCTGCGCGATCATGGACGTGCTTAGAAATGTTCTAAGGTACCAACCCTGGAACCCTGGAACCCTGGAACCTATTTGTACCGACGGTATCGGCTTGCGTTCATCCTCTCTTCGCCTGTTCCTGAACCTTGAAATCTGAACAGTTGCTTTGCTCAATAGAAACATCTCTGTTGCTTCTGGACTTGACCTCAACCCTCGTTTCGTCTTCTCTACATACCACCACGATGTCTGGCCTAAAGCCCGGCGACTCGTTCCCAGACGACGTTGTCTTCTCGTAAGTACACACCCGCTTGAACACAGGCCAGCAACCTTGCCTTTCCCTCTCCTTCCTCTTCGGTCATATTGTCCTTTGGTGTCCATTTTCTAATTTTGTGGTTCTTCAACATTTGTAGCTATATCCCCTGGACGCCCGAAAGCGCCGACATCACCGCGTGCGGAATCCCGCAAAACTACCCGGCCTCGAAGGAATGGAAGGACAAGAAAGTGGTGCTGTTTGCCCTCCCCGGCGCATTCACGCCAAGCTGTTCGGCCCGCCATTTGCCCGGATACATTGAGAAGCTGGCGGAGTTCAAGGCCAAGGGAGTCGACATTGTCGCTGTGCTGGCGTACAATGATCCCTTTGTCATGAGCGCCTGGCAGAAGGCCAATAACGTCAAGAACGATGATATTGTGAGTTTATCCAATGCATCTCATAGATGTTTGAACACACGGATACCCACCTTTGTGTGTTCGTCCGGCTGCACAAGAGAGAAGACGGCTCGGGGTGGGACCCCTGCACCAGCACACGATGTCTTGCGATGAGATGGAAAGAGGAACAGAAAGAGAGAGATCACATCACACCTGCATACTCCAAGCAGTGGGCCACAAATCGACGTTCAATGTGCATCGAAAAGTATGCTAACCATGATTGTCCCCAAACTAGCTCTTTCTCAGTGACCCGGACACCAAGTTCTCCAAGTCGATAGGTTGGAACATGGGCGAGCGGTGTGCTCGGTACGCCCTGGCGATCGACCACGGGAAGGTCATCTACGCGGCGAAGGAACCTGGACGAGATGTGTCGGTACGTCAACCTGTATTTCTGGCCTCTGTTGCACCTCCCTCCCAACTCTTGTCGTTTGCAAAGCTAGACCAAGCTCTCCCACCCTTCAACAGTCATGGTCCACCGATTTTCTAACCCGGTGTAACAACAGGTTTCTGGGGCGGAAGCTGTCCTCGCCAAACTATAGAGCATATACTTCCAGCTCCGGCTTCTTGCTGTTCTGCGCTACTGAATCTGTGGCGTGGTCAAGTCAGCGGACCTGCAGGGCCGAATTGACAGCAGATGCACAAACGCAATCTGGTCAGAGTTTATATGAAAAGAGATAGAATAGAACTGGCACAGAGCCCACGAATTCATCCCCGACTTGAAACGAATCCAGTATTATCATACTCGCGTATACGTTCCTCGAAATTGGTATCTGGGTCTGCGTAGCCACTCTTTCCCTATCTCATTGACAATGATCTGCATGTATATCCATTCGTAACTTTCCTCGGTAGGATTTGCAGTATGTCCTGGATAGGAGAGTGCTACTAGTAGGGCAGTAAGTCTCAACGCCGCGCATATCATGGCCTTGTCAGTCTATCTTGACAATTTCCGTGGTGCAATGAGGAAACCCAAGTTGCTGCCTAGCTGTCTCAAGAGACATGCAAGATATCTTCAAAGATTGGAGGAGTTGTTACCCTTTCGGACTCTGGCCCGATATAACTGGGTTGAGCTTGGCTGAATTCTTCCTCGTTGCCATCGTAAAGCATGGGATCTGGCGCGGCAGTGAATGAAAAGGCGTCGAAGCTCTCTGGCGAAAGCGATTGCGTGCTAGGACCGTGGAACAGCAAGTCCTGCTCGTTGCGCAACTTCAGCGCCTTGATTTCAGTCTGCAGCTGCGCCACATGTTGGTTAAGCTTCGTAGCAATGTCGGATTGTTTGGTGTATGATTCTAGGAGGTCTTGGTGTTTCTCGTTCAATGTCTCGAGCTGGTACTCCAGGCCTTTAACATGGCGTTCCTTCCTCTCGCGGAACGCACGCTGAGAAGCTCGATTCTGGGCTCTTCGACGCTAAATGTATACGGTTCTTGGTCAGCCAAAGCGCCACGGGTTGCCACACTTGCCTGGGTGAGTAGGGCAGCAACTGCTGCGTCCATATGGGGCGGTAACATACTATTTTGGATCCGGGAATGACTGCATTGTCTGAATCAGTCGACGTCACAGATTTGGCAGCAGACCTGTCGCATTCCCATGGTTCCGTGAAGGCCTCGAGATCAATCGGACCCCAATTTGTGCCCCATTCTAGTGGATTTTGAAGGCTGAAGGAAAGCATTTCATTTGCGAGCTATTGTATAATGTAAGCTGCAAGTCAGCAGGAGTAGAGTAGTAAGGACCTACATCTGGCGAGTTGGACAGGGAGGATCCGGAGTCCATGGCGGCCTTGAAGTATGAAGCTCGTATCGACATGACTTCTTGTTTTCGAGAAGCTATACTGAGCGGATGGACGAGGCGGCGCTGCCTGCTGAGGTGGTGCTATAGGCGGTCTCAAGGGAGGCAAGTTTCGGTGTTTGTGAGCGATGACTCTGTGCTGACAATGGCTTGTAGACACAAAACCGTCGCCAGTCGAGGTTTTGTACAAAGAACCAGCGGGCTGGCCGAACTTGAAGGTGAGTGCCACATGGTTCCGAGGATCAGCCTCTTCGCGTAAGCCAGACAGATGCTTTGATAAACAGATCTGTAGCCAATAGTCGCAAGGTCTCTCGGCCAGCTAGGATGTTACTGTGCCTTTGGCCGGACGTTGAGGAAGTCAAAATGTGTTGTACTTGATGTCTGTCCAATTAGATAACCTCGTTGGACTTCCAGAAGAGGATAGAAGTCCCATCTTAGTCTTCGCTTGTCAGCACCTTAAGGGTCACAGGCGTGTTGCTTGTTCGCGGGACACAGAAGTACCCAGTCGTGGGACAATTATTGGCCAGCTCTTCTCGCTTCGTGTCTTTCCCCTCTTCATGGGCTGACCATCCCAAGCTTTCGGAGCTGACACAGGCATTGGATAAGCAGGTAACGCAGCGGAGGACGGCGGGCAGGGTCTATTCTTGTGACACAGTAGCTCTGCTGGGTTCTGGAAGTGCCACCAGGGCTTGGAAGAAGGGCCCGAGATGGAAGACTGGTGACTGAAAGTCTTCATGCCGCGGAATCGACCTGGTATAGTAGTAGGTTGACCTTGATCCTGCCGTAGATAAGGTATCATAGTAAAGCAAGACATCTAGGTTCAAGGCGTACCAACTTACCATCCAGCAGGAATGTCATTCGCGCCTGGCAGAACACGGAGGTGCAGAACTGCCCGGAGAACCATCCCGCCATTGCTGCCTGCAGTGTGTGCCATGTGCTACAAGGAGAGAGAGGGGTTTGTAGCTGCCTGGGTCGCCGGTACTACTATGTGACTACTAGTAATCCCATCAAACTTGCAATACTATTGGCGAGTAGCAGGGGTCTATCCCTGCGCTATGCCTTCTAAACAAACACTAAGCCCCTTTAGGCTATTGACGCCGAATCCACATTATTCTTCCCCAGACCCCCATCCCATCGCATCCCATCTCATCTATCCTGTCCTCGGCTGATTCATCATTCCTAATCCTACTGTCTACACTCCTACATGACTTGCTTCAGCCGCTCCTTTTCCTTCCGGTCTGTCTACGGTGTCATCGCGTCTTACTAGTCGTTCTCAGCTTATCCTTCTGCACTTCATTCTTATCCTGAACCTGAGTCTATCACAACGCCGCATCCAAATGTCTTAGTTTATGTGCTATCCTGGTATCCTGCTATCTTTGCATCCGATTCATTGAGGCATCCTGGGTTAATCATCGTTCTTGATCTGTTCTTTTCTAGCAGATTACACCCCATCTGTATAATACGGAGGCTCCTCTATATGCAAGCTGAGCACTTGGTTCAAACAGGTCCCTCAGGGACCTCCAACGCAGCACTGTTAACACCACGGAGCGGATATGGTTGTTTCCTCCACCCTCGATCGATAGTGCGGAATGACATTGCTCTCTGCACCGGTAGCGTCAAATCGATACGCCTGTTGTGTTGCGGGTCAACTCTCACGCTTACAAGCTATATCAGAATTAATATGCTAATGAGCAGTGAGTTGCTCCGATGGAGAATCCCGATCACACCTCTCATCAGAGATTCACCTTCTTGAACTATAACACACCTACCCACAGTGCTTCACACCGTCGAGCGGTGAAGTCGCATATCTCCAGCAAGTATAGAGCTGCGATTCGCCAGAAGACGCATTCCCGGTATGCCTTGCCTCACCACGACGAGGGCTCCGAAGGCTTATCGAGCATTACGCAGGAGGATAGAACTCAGAAAGACGAGCAGAGACGGAAGGTAAAGACATACTCGGAGTCACCATCAACACTACCGGGTCTTTCGTGGCACTCCGCGCCTTTCCCCCTGAACATCGGTTTCAGCGGTACCCGGGTCGATCCTTTCAGCTCTCTTCCCGGTCAACAGACACCATGTGTGGTGGGTGCTCTCGACTATTACACCAACGTGCTCGCACCTCTCCATCAACCGATGTTGGTAGTGGTTAATCAGGTCAATCCTACGATGAGTTGGGCCTTGCCTGTTATCCTCTCTCACGACAGCGCCTTTCATGGGGCTATCGCACTGTCTCAAGCGTATCTCGAAAAACACCAGAATCTCACCACGAAACCGTCTCAAGAAGTAAGGTTTCATCGACATAAGGCTGTTTCAATACTTCGTAATCGTCTGGCCGATCTTGAAGGTCCTCCTGACGATGGCACCCTTGTGGCTGTCCTTGCACTGGCAATACTTGACGTCATGTATAAAGAAGATGATATGTCAAATCGCAAAGGCCTAGCTCTCATGGTCGCCATGAAAGGTGGGCTTGACAATCTTGGAAAGCGTGGACTGGTCAAAGCGTATCTCATCCAGTTCGACTACTTCTGGACGCTCGAGACCGGCACCGAAAGCATTTTTCCCCTCGCCAAGCGCAAAAAGCAGCGAATCTACCCTCACTTCCCATTCCAGGATAACGTTCTTTCCATGATTGCAACCCTTCCGCCAGGGTTTGCGGCCATAGCGCGTCGGGGAAGTCTGGGTATCGATGTCCTCCAGGTCCTATCCAGAGTGAGCAGATTTATGCGCTCGCAGGCCTCACCATCGGGACTAGCAACGGAGAAGGATCCGATACCGGGAGATCAAGACTATCCGGATATCTTCGACGCATGCTCTTGCCTTCAATCGGCAGCAGCCACCGAACATAGTTTGGAGAAGAACATATGCCTTGCAATTATCCTCTACAGTTTCAATATGGACAGTCAGGGTGACTCTCATACCAAACTCGCTTCATACCGTGGCTCACGCCAGGAGCTAACCAGGTCACTTCCTTTCACCCGAGGTTGGACTCCCGAAGAAAGACAATGTCTAATATGGATCTGGATGATTGTGATTACCTCCTGGAGAACTGACCATGCTCTGTCGGGTGAAGGCTTGTGGTTAAGCCACAGCTTCTTCTCAAAGATTGAGGATGCTCGCTCATGGGAGTCTGTAGAAACTGCTATGCGTCAATTTTTCTGGTCTGAACCATTGAGCGAAGTCTGGAAGACGAGCTGGAGGGAAGCATTCAATCACCACGATAGGATTGACCCTTTAGATTCCAGATCCCCATCGGAAAGCCCACCTCTGGAAAGTGGCAATCTCCCAATGATGAGCTCGCCGAGCACATATCAGTGGATACAAGACTCAACAACCCTGTCAACCCGTTGCAGAGGCACTGGAGGCGACAGTCTGTCTACGCATCTGCAAATACCGGGGATCAGACATGGAATACAAGAACATGTTGCAATCAAGTCGGAGAAGACTGCTCTCAGCTCTCCACATGCCATCAAACTACCGCGAATGTTGACCCTGGATACCTATCTTGGCCAGATACAGTGAGGGACAGATTTTTGATGATGCTCAGAAGGCAGCTTCGTGCCTGTCCACATGTATTGCCTAGCAGCATCCAGAGGCTGTGCGCACAGGGAACGAAGCCAAAGACGGTCACTGGTCGGGATTGCGACTGTTTGACCACACGGGAGGCATGTGCCGTTGTAGTAGTATTTCGTGGTCGCTTGACCGCATCTCATTTCTGTCTTGATCCAAAAGCCTCGGATGGAGAAATTTGGCACTTCGCTCAATCGAGGGCGAGGTGGTCTTGGTATAGAGGGAGACAGGGGAAGTCGTCTACCGGCGAGCTATTTAGTTCGGTCAAGTTAATAACCGATAACAACTCCCGCCTCGAGGCATGTTGTCGCTCCTCTAGAATAGTACTGCGAAGTATGACAAGGCTGCGTCCCCCTTTTCCTCTGCCAAGGAATGACATCAATGGAAATTTGTCTGTCTGCGCCGCGACCCAAATTCGTACACGGACACTCACCGCACCCAAAACGCGTCCGTCCACTGCAGGACAGCACGACTCAGAACGGCCACAGACATGGCCCCGTCTACCCAGGCGGCCGGTCAAAAGCGCAAGTTCGCTTTCGATAGACCAGGGCAGTCGGCCAACGCCCGAAAGCGACAGAAGAATCAAGATGCTCGAAACATTCCTGTCCAGCCAGCAGCGGCGGCCCTCGCGGCCAACGGTGAACTCAACGTGGCCTCGTTCATCAAAGCCAGAGAATTCGAAATTGGGTCGTTGGAAAGGAGCATGCAGAAGGCCCGGAAGAGCTTGACAACAAGAGCGTTCCAACAAGTACCGAGGCATATGAGAAGAAGGACTGCCAGCCACAATGCTAAAAAGGTGCCCCGACGGCTACGGAAAAGGGCAGAACGCGAGGTCGGTCTACTTATTCTCTGCGGAGAAGGATGGTGCCTGTGTGCTGACAGCGCTGACCAGGATGGGTGCAGATGAAAGATGACAATACTCCAACGGTGACTAAACGGACGCGAACACCGTCTCGGAAAATGAGAATACGCCTCGAAACGGCAAAAGCCATTCGCAAAATCTCTCAGAAGACCAAAACTGTGCGTCAAAAGAAAAGAGAAGCCAAAGCCAATGCGAAGCAGGCGGATCCGGAAAACCACGTCGTGATCTCCCGAGTACCCCGGTTGAAGAAAAATATTCTGGCCGAGCCACCCAATGCTACTACGAAATACAAGAAGAGACAGGTCAATAAAACATGGCTACCGACTCACCTATGGCACACGAAACGGGCTCACATGACCCGTCCCACGAAACCCTTGTGGAGGATGGCAATTCCGTTAAGTCCAACGGAAAAGAGCTATAGGCCCAGTCATCGTGCTGCAGGAAGTCGTGGATGTATAGCCTGGGATACCAGCTACATGTCTACCGTGGCCTGTCGAGGAACGGAGCATGCATTGGATAACCTGCTTGCCGCACTGGGCTTCAAAGCGCAGGGCCTCTCAGCGTCCTTGCAAAAGAAGTGGAAGTCAGGGACAAGGTTTGCAGAGGGCTGGGTGTATGAACAAGAAGGCGAGAGAAGACCTGTTAGTCCGGTCACAGTGATATGGTGCATCCAACCTAAGGAGAAGGAGCGCGCCGCCCATGCACCAAATGCTGATGATGTGATGGAGGTCGACACGAGTGACCAGACAGGCCCCTCGGAGCCTCAAATCATCAAAAAGCAAAAGGTCAGACTCGATCAGCTGCTCTTGATACGTCTTCATCCCTCCGCCTGTCAACAGTTCTGGCAGCAGTTATTGAAAGCCGCTAAATCACAAAGACCACAAGTGTTGGTCGAGGATCTTCGCTTCGAGATTGGGAGCCTGGAAATCCAAGGACCTGGATCAACAGAGTCGTTGCTGGGTGTATTGCGCCCATTCAACGGATCCGATGAGACCAGCGATTTGATGGCGACTCTCTGGACTTCTCTGGCGGGGCTCAACAATCCAGGGATACTACCGCAGAATGCTATCCTGTCATTTGATATCGTCGACCCCCGGCTCAGCCATCCGCCCAAGCGAATCCAGTTGCCAAAAGAATCTGACACGAATCAGTTGAACGAAATCTTGGTCTCCTGGCCGGCCGACAAGGAATTGTCCAGCTCCAGATTGATGTCACATAAAGAACGCTGGATGGTGAGCAATTCACTGCCATCACAGAAAGCGATCAATCGTCGTAAGGCACTTGCGCCGCCCGGTCACGCACCAGCGACCACGCCCAAAGATCCACGCATACCCGTGATGCTTCTCGCCTCAAGAGCAGAAGATGTGTCGGGCCGCAAAGGCAGCAACCTGCAGGGAACGTGGACTATCCTTCTGCCCTGGTCTTGTGTGGATGCGGTATGGCGTTCTCTGATGTACTATCCTCTGACCGCAGGAGGGACGCCGCGGTTTGGAGGACTGCACGAAAAGCAACAATTGGCATTCGAAAACAAAGCGCCATGGTTCCCTGGAGATCTGCCAGGCACTGATGCAGGGAAAGCATGGGAGCGAACGCAAAGCGAGAAGAGGTTCGACGAGTGGATTCGCAGACCTCCAAAGCACAGGATCGCATGGGACAAGCTTGACCTAGGGCCAGGCAAGACTGGCGAGGTAGGTAGAGGCTGGGCCTGTGACTGGGAATATCTGTTTGAGGGCAAAAAGGGCAATACGTCAACCGACGACGTGGCGGAAATATCAACGACAAAGGACATGTCAATGGCGAAAACAGTAAAGCCATTGCTTACGCAGAGACAACGAAAAGCAGCACAGGCCGCAGCCGAGGCGAGTAAGGAAGAAGCATCTCGACGACGCAACACTTCCAGCCCCGAAAGCGAGGATGAAGCCCGAGCTGCCAGCATTCCCGCGGAAATCAACTATACCCAGCTATCGCCGTCGGCAGCTTTGGCGCTCCTCAAAACCGTGTCGGGTGTCCAGCTCCCATCCACGCCCACTCTGATGACCGTTCGCATCACGCTGCTGGATAAAGGGACCCCGAGTCCCGCCGCTCGCATATACCGACTCCCGTCAGCTCCTCCTACCCAGAAAATCGCATCATCCGTACATCAATCAAGCGAAGCGACACCGCCGACCCAACCACCCAGTTGGTCTTCCGTGCCACCACCTGCCCAGCGGCCTCCAGTACCCAGCACCACAGACTCGTCCTCGTCCAGCATGTCTTCTGCTAGCCTTCGCGAGCGCTGGCTTGCATTAGACCCTTCCTCCTCCCAGCATGGTGTGCCAAATGCCAGCGGCGCCCACCGGCTCAAGAAGCAAAAGACCAATCGATTCAACCTGCCGCGCCAGCAGCACGCAGATCCGCGCGAATCGCTCGCAAAGATCAACGTCCTCCCGAAAGACGCGCCTGCAGAAATCATCGCAAAGTTCGGGCCAGACAGCGCCTTTGGACGTGGCGACGGAGAAATCCCCAAGGAGAGGCCCCCTCAAGGACGTAAACTGAAAGGACAAGGACGAGGGCAACAAGGGCCAACAAGCGGAAAAGGCAACGCCAACGCCAACGCCAACGACAACAAAGACAAAGACAAGCATAAGGCAGCAGCAGGCCCCGAACAGCTTCCCAGCGATACCGACGTTGGACGCAACCCGTACCTCGACCCGACAGACACGCCTATCCCAAATTTCCGCACCGAACTGGCCGATTTGATGGTCCCCAACCCTTCCGGCACGCAGACCCAGTGGACGAAACATCCGCCATGTCCCGATGTCGAGGATCTCATCGGATTCGTCACCTCGGGAGGCTACAATCTGTCCGAAGGCCGAGGGACCGCTATCGGCGCTGTATGGGCGCAACGGGTGATTGAGGGCTGGATTGCTGAAGGTGCGATCTCCCTCGGGAAGGGGACGTCGAACATAGACACCAAGGACAAGGACAAAGACAAGAACAAGGATCCAGAGAGGCAGAGACAGAGGAAGAGACAAAGAAGGCTCTGTATCGTGCGTAATTCCGGCGAGAGTATTGGGCGTTTGGGGATATGGGAGTGCTGTGAGTGAACTCTCGAGTTTCGATAGGCCCCGTGTTGAGTTTTGTCGACACTTATGTGCGAGCCATGGCATGGCGCAAGATTGACTACTACTAGTCCAGCCAATATCAATACCAGCAGAACCCACTGGCATGCGTGCTTCTGTATCCAGTCTTGCTAGCTGTCTATTTTTACCTTTTCACCTCTCTGCATTGATATGGGGAGTAGCCCGGTGCCTTGGTCCAGGCCTGTGAGACACAGATCCAAGGGAATGAAAGAGAATGCCTAAGTACCTCTTCTGGTCGATGTGTCGACTAGGGGGAGATTCAACAACCTCGTTTGAAGAACGAGTCATTTCGATTTTCGATTTTCGATTTTCTCTATTATTATAGATTCGTAGTGATATCCAATGGTGCTACCGCTGGGAAGCTACGGTACCTAATAGTACCTTCCCATCATCTTCTCGGAGAAAAAGCTTTCAGTTCTTGGGATCATTCTCTCCCTGCTCCTTTCTCCCTTTCTCCCTTTCTCCCTTTCCCCTCTCGCCTGCTGCTTCCTAGGCTTGATCACCTCACACGACATATAAGCAAGGGACAGGGTATTGAGAAATGCTCCATCAGGCGCAGTCAACAGCTGAAGATCAAGAGGGAGAATGACAGATAGGGAATGATAGAATCAGCGAGCGTAGACAGACGCTGAGATAGGCGGATAATCTTCGTCCGCCCCCGTCGGAAAGTGCCCCCATCGTAAGCCATGGCCTGCTGTTCTCCTGATACAACATTAATATTGGTATATGTGCACCACAACTGACCCTCATGCTGTGCAATCCCTGAACATCCACAAACGGACACTGCGGGAGACCCTGGACTTCAACATAGACGATACTGAGTCTCCAGACCCAAGACTCGAGGCCGCCGACAACTGCGTGTGACCCACTGCCTTCCCGAGTGTCGTTTCTAAAGGGCATAATTTTCGGCGTGAAGAAAGATCTCATCCTTCCCACTATCGCTCCAGACCTCGCTCTGAAGCTTCGCAACCGTGTTCGAGACATCTGTTCTCATCTCCGGCGGGCCACAGACATAGACGCAGGTGCGTCGACCAAACTCCTTACTCAGCCCTTTGAGCATGTAAGGAATGTCAGGGCGTCCGTATTCCGTCCGCCAGCCGTCTCGACGCTGTGAAGTGACGTTGGTGGGGAGGAAGGCGAAGCGCATCAAGTTCTTCTGGAACTTGGTCGGGGTCTGTGGGAAGCCGAAATCAAAGGTGCGGGTGGCGTCGATTTGGGCTTGGGATAGAGTTGACACGCGATGCTCCTTGGGCGGAGGCGGCGGGTAGTATGTCTCATTAGGGTTCGCACCAAGAGGTGCTGTAGGATGGCGTGGCGGTGCGAGGTATGCCTGTGGCAGGGCGGTGATGGTATCATCACACTCTCGCTTGAGTTCCGACTCGGGCTCCATTGCCATCGCCGAGTTGCGTCTGCTTCCGGCTCCGACACTGTGGATTGCGTCGGTTACTTTATCACGGATCCCACTGAGCCGGTGTTCTCTGGGTGCAGGCACTGGTACGGGGACATGGCGCCTTGCTGCGGTGATGAAGAAGTGGCATTGGACTGATCCGGGCGGAGCACATTCTCTACAGATTCGTAGCTCCTCTTTGAACCACTCCATAATATCTGGCCGCTTCATTGCCCAAACGACGTGGACTTTCGAGGTGGTGGCCTTGCCGTCGCGCATGCGCTTGATCAAGTCGAGGAGCTGGCTTGCGATGGCAGTGATGCCACTTCCTCCGGCGAAAAAGACCACTTGATCGAATGAGGCCATTTGTCGCTGCATGCCTCCATATGGTCCCTCGATGAAAGCACGGTATGTCTTGTAAGGACCTTTCTTGAGGCAGGTGTCGAGGACCTTGCGAGTGAAACCGCTGAATGGTCTGAACACTAAGGTCATGTCTCTGTATTGTTCGCCATATTCGGAGGGGAAATCCTGACTGCACAGAGAGGCAATCGTGAAGGGGTGATTCTCCAGCACAGCGATACCGGGCATTCTCAAGTACACATACTGGCCCGGGCGCCATCTCTTCTGCGTCGGAATTGTGACCTTGATGGCGTTTTCAGGCAAAATTGTAACGGCAGACTCTTCTCCAATGAGCCATGAGGCCCGCAGAGGATTCATCCAGTTCACGAAGAAGAGACGGGCGAACAGGGAGACGGCCATCAACACCACTGTTGAGTAAAGATATGCCCAGGAGGTAAGATAGTTGTGGCAATGCCAGAAAAGTAGACCAATGAAGGCCCACGCGACGGGGATGTGGAGAAGGACAAAAAGTTCGTACATCCTTGCTCGAAGAAATGGAAGTGAATGGAGGGTGAGGAAGAGCAGGGGTGCGATAGCCGCAATGCCAGTGGTGAAGATGTAGTATCGCTGGCGGAAATACAGCTTGAACGTCGCAAAGCCATCAGGATCCGATACAGACTGGTACCAGTATGGGACGGCATGGATGATTGCAAGGGCTGTGCAGAGATAAGCCGTCCACCGATGAAGAACGATCAGTCGCTCGTGCCCAATTCCTGTCAAAAATGAGATGGGGTTTGCTTTGGTAGCCAAGACGACAACCCAGGGTAGCAGGGAGACGGACATCATTCCCGCTCGAACCGCCAGAGGGGGTGATCCATAGGCCATCGAGGCGTAGAACAATGGTTTCGGTAAGAAGCAGTACAGTACTGAGGCAGTCAGAGAGATAGTTATGATCACGAGAACTCCTAGAGCCGGGAATGTGAACGTGTATCTTCGTATCCGAAGGGCGGGGACCGGTCGGTAGAAAATCCATCTGAACAAGGCAATTGTGTTGTTGAGGGGTGCAATTGCGGACATAGCTGCTTGTTGCTTGGGCTTCTCCATTGTCAACGGTCCGTTGGCCGGGAAGAAATGCCTCGTCGAGCCCTCCGTGTTGGCACTCGGTAATTCGTTGTCGACATAACCGTGATATCCTGGGTAGTAGCCTTGCTGTGGCGAGAATCCTGGCGGGCTCGTAGCAGATGCCGAATTGATATATTCCTCTTTGTACAGAGCAGTCCGGATCTTGTCGCCCCAGTAATAATACATGCGCATTAACGTCGACACAACCACGAGGATGATGCCCACATAGACGAACAAAAGACCATACTTTCCCGCAGCGTGGAAAGGGTCTTGCCGGATCGCATCCTGAAGAGGCGGAGGTGTAGTGCTGTTAATGGGAATGTTCACTCTCTTCACCAACTCTTCCATCGATTCCTCTATCGCTAACCATGTTCCTCCGTCTCTGCCAGCTAACCGACTCAAAGCTTCCGTCGACGATAAAGGCATATTCATGCTTGGGCCAAATCTGAGGGCTGGGAGATCTTCTGTCAACGGCGTACACGGGTGCAGGATAAACAGATAGCCGGTTGTCTTCGCACTTCCAGGCAGATGTCCCGCAGAAGGTCGTGTTTCTGGTCGAGCGCAGACCCGCTGTTGCTTCGACCGAATCTAGTGGATGTAAATGGTGTTGTCGCCGAATGGTCATGTGTTTCGCGACCACTCAATGGCCAGCGTAGAAGATTTGCACTTTTCGCGACGGATTGGAGTGAGAAAGCCTGCTCTCTCGAAGGACTGAATGTCAAGGTAGCGAATGTAGGAAACGTAGGATCGCAGATACGACGTCTTTTGGTTGTAAAGGAGGGGGGAGGGGCCGAAAAGCACGATATACACCCGAGTCATGCGAGGGAGGACAAGTAGTTCGCAGGAAAGCGAAGGATAGCTGGTGATGAAAACAATGCGCGCGGGTGTAGGGACAGCATATCCCGCTACTCACCGTGATATCGGCGGATAGAGGACAAACCTGAGAAGCTCCCGGTCGAGGGCAGCGAGAGTGACGAGGCCATGGGCTCAGTGTGTTCGACAAAGGGTCCTCCATCTCACAGGTTGCAGCACCTGAACGATAGAGCCAGCGCTTCGACGAGGGTTTACATTGGTTGCATGTATCTCGAGCGAGGCCAAGGGCGACATGCTGGACTGCAGTGTTAGTGAGAGCAGTGGAACCTGGAGCGGACCGAGTCCTAGTTGAGAGCAAGTCACAGAGTAGAAGGAATGATTGGTGATGGTGAGAGACGGTGCAGTAGAAGAGACTCGGAGTGGAAGGTCGTTGCCTGCGCCTTGAGCAAATCGCAGGTCGCCGTCTTTGCCGCCCAAGTGTGACAAGCTGCAAGCTGCAAGCTACATCTCTAGCTTCACCTCCATTCCAACCAACCACTGGCACCTCGCACCTTCACGAGGGTCAAGGGTCTCCTCCCAGTCACAAACCCCAGGTTCCTCTCCCGGACGATCGGCCCCTTTCTGCACAGCATCCAGCAGCCTTCGACGGGCATACTGAGCAAACCACAAGGAACATACATACGCCACGTGTATTTGACGGTTTCTCAGACCTCTTGATGCTTCGAATGCTACAGAATGCCTGAATAAGCCCAGTGTCGATCAAGCTGTCGGCTCACGATGGAGACGTAAGGTACACCTGCAAAAAGGCTTTATATCTCACAGCATTCTGAGCTTGACTAAGATTGCCTCCCACTCAGATGAGGCATGGCGAGCAATAGCACGGTGAGATAGATACTGCATGAAAACATCCCCTAGATCACTGGAGCGCCTCGGACGAGACGAGGCTTGACTGATAGACGAGGCTGTATAGGGGCACAATCTATTCTTGGATCTAGTCGTTCCCAGAGAGAAGACTGCCCCTTTAGATCGGAGAGCGATATAATGAAACATGTCGCAATCAGAGGGGCCCGCACGAGAGCTAAGCGCCCTTGGAGATCACAATCCAATGCTGTACGGTCAGGACGTGCTGGGTGCTCTCGCTTGGGTCAAATCACAAAGGAGAACGACGCAGGCCCCTGCATCGACGACCGAAAAGCCATATCGAGAAAACAATGTCAGGTTGGGCTTAAAGCACAAGTGGAAGGTTGAGATTTGCGAAATGTCAGCTAGAAGACGACCCTTTTCGAGGTTCTGCCTGCCTGAGTCAGGGGGAATGGTACCATGCAGACACCTCTTCCTCCCCAGCCTGGGTTTTCGCAGTGAATGGGTGATAACGGTCGCAGAGACACTTGCCAGTGTTGATTTGGCAGAGTCAGAAAACCCCGATGCCTGTAATCTGCCCATGGGAAGATGTGCATAGGCGTCGAGGCCGGTTGCGTCTTCGAAGCCTTTCTCTGAGTGGGCTTCATAGTATGCCTCCCATGGCCCTTCACGCTTGACGCTGGATGATAGATCAATGCGAGCAGAGCCGGCGTGACCATATATCACCATGTAGATCGCGGTCCTCTGGAGGGCCGTGATAGTGACAACGGCCACAGCGGAAGGGTACTTGGAGTAGGGCTTGGAGCGCGTCCATAGCTTCCGATATGATGACAAAGGCCACCGACCAGTCGTTTCGGCCAACCGAGAGAAGGATTTGGCAACCAACTCGACGGCTTAGACTCTTCGTGCCTTATCTCTCCAGCTGCGGGACTTCTGGGAGCTTCCGTCCAAGAGACTGAGACGGGGCTGTTCGGGGTTCGAGGTTCCAGTCCGTGGCAGTCTGCTCGCAGATATCACCACGCCTCAGGTCCAGGTCCTCGTCCTCAGACAAGCTGCGCGTCATCATCGTCGATGCAAGAGCAAGACCATCACTCTTACTCCGTACCTTCAACCACTCTCGCACGGATTATCTTGACTTCTTCCAAAGGTCGATCCTCACTGTTGGTCTTGACCAGACCCATCCTCTGCACGACCTTCATCCCACTCTTGACGCGCCCGAATATTGTATGTTTTCCATCCAACCACGGGGTAGGGGCCAAAGTAATGAAGAATTGACTGCCGTTGGTGTCTTTCCCGCTATTGGCCATGCTCAGCACCCCAGCACCGGTGTGCTTCAGCGCGGGATGGATCTCGTCGGCGAATTTCTCTCCGTAGATGCTGGAACCGCCGCGCCCTGTCCCAGTGGGATCACCGGTTTGGACCATGAAATTCGGGATGATGCGGTGGAAAATCACATTGTCATAATACCCTCGCTGCGCCAGGGTCGAGAAGTTTTTGCAGGTTTTCGGGGCGTGGTCCTTGTAGAGCTCGACTGTGATAGCGCCCTAGAAAAGGTGATGAGCATGGGAACACGCACAGACACACACAGGATATATGGTGAGGTTTCATACCATGGTCGTCTCGAGGACGACGTCTGTGGCCATTTTGATGTCGGCTCGTACCTGGCTGCCAGTGGTTCTTTGTGGGGGAATCATGGAAGAATGGACAAGTCTCCCTCCCTCAAGTTGGTTTATGGAAGACTCGATGCTCAAAAGCAGATCAGGCTGCACAACCCCACTGTACTTTTCCACCGGTCCAGTACACTATTACTAGTACCCGTACCTGTAGTATAGAATCCACTGTCACTGTCACTGTCGACCACCGGGTAGGCGTGAGCTTTCATGCGTGCATTGTAGTTATATAAGTGACAATCCATTGCAGATTGTGATCGGTCCTGTGACACCAGGTACGGCTTGTTGGTGCGTAGTACGTATGTCTTAATCAAGAAAAGCAAGGCTTAGGAGGCTTGAGAGACAGCCTAGTAATCAGATCGTTTGCAGTACGTACTACGTAACTACCTAAGCATATAGGATCCTCGACCCGCGTTCCAAAAGACTGATCTGGGTCAACAGCCTTGCCTACCTACATTACTACCACCTTGACACAAGTAGAAATATTGCCAGAACTTTAGGGAAGGACATTCATTCTCTCGTTCTCTTTGCGATCATTTGGCAGTCTCTCATTCTCCGGGCGTTACGCGCAGCCATGTCCGCACCCCCCTCAAGATGACCGACTGCTGGACACAAGCTCCTGACTGAGCATCACATTCTCTTGCACTTCCTTCAGACGGTTGCGTCGAATCCTCATCCTCCTCTCCGTCGTCCTCGCCGTCCTTAATGCCTTCATACTCGACACCCTCGTCTTCTCCTCCGCCGACGCCCTCCAACCGGCGCTTACGGTCATGCGCCCGAAAATGTGAACGTGGATGCTGTGCGGTCGCCACCTATTTCCCCCTCGCGTTCGTCTACAGTCTGTCAACATGGGCGGTGTGGGTAGTGGCATCAATAGGCTTTGGAAAAAGCCGGTCCAGACATGTGTGGTGGCTGATCGAGGGCATTTGCGCGCTCGGGATTCTGCTCTACGGCCTGGCGAATCTGTCATATACCGTTGCGGTCTTTACGGACCCTGGATCACCGACGCAACCCTCCTCGTCAAGGGGCGCATGGAGAAAAAAGGGAGGGAGAAAAGGACAAACACTGGCACAGGGAACCTATTCCATCCTCCCGACCACCGAGCCCTCCGCGACCGACTTGAGTGATGTGCAACCCATCACCGTGTCGTCGACCGGAGCGCCCAGGTACTGCAAGAAATGCCATACCCCGAAGCCAGACCGGACGCATCACTGCTCGACCTGCGGCCGATGCGTGTTGAAGATGGACCACCACTGTCCGTGGCTATCCACCTGCGTCGGACTGCACAACTACAAGGCCTTCGTGTTGTTTCTGATCTACATATCGCTCTTCAGCTGGGCCTGTTTCGCCAGTTCGGCCTGGTGGATGTGGAAGGAACTGTTCGAGGAGAGTGGATATTTGGATGACCTGGCGCCCGTGAACATTATTCTTCTGGCTGTCATCGCCGGAATCATGGGTTTGGTGCTGACCGGGTTCACGGGCTGGCATATCTACCTCTGCGTCAAAGGACAGACCACGATCGAGAAACTCGAGAAGACGAGGTATCTCAGCGGCGTCAGGAAGCGCGTGGAGCGCAATCGACAGGAGCAACGGTTGAATTCTCACAGAGGTAGTGCTGAAGGAGTCGCCGAGAGACTACAACGCGCTGGCGAGCAGATTCTCGAGTTCCATGCCAACGCTGTCCCCGGTGCTTCACGATTCGAAGAAGGCGAAGAACACACTTCGCCTGTGCCGAGTGCCTATAACACCATCCGTCATCCTCAGCAGCATTCTGACGCCTATATCGACGATCATCATTATAACAGTGGTGGCGGTGAGCAGCGAAATCATGAAACACCAGCCCTTCAAGCCCTGCGGCGGACTTACTCCAACATGGAAGCCGAACGAGAAAGAACTCGGTATGCCGAATACCTCGATGATCGAGACTCCGAAACACTGCCCAACGCTTTCGACTTGGGCTGGCGCCGGAACTTGACTCATCTCTTTGGCCCACAGCCGTATCTGTGGTGGCTGCCAGTATGCAACACCACAGGCGACGGCTGGCGGTGGGAAGTCAGTGAAAAATGGATGATTGCACAGGAAGAAGCCAGTAAGCGGAAAGAAGAGAGACTCGCAGCCGTGGCGGATCCCAACAATGGCAATGGCCATGGTCTGACAGGGATCCGAGGCGGCGGCGGCTACAGTGACAGTGCTCCTCGACATTACTACTCGCAGTACGAAACGGACCGGGAACGCGAGTACGACTATCCTCGTGACCACGATACCTTGGAACAGGACGGCTATTTTTACGGCGACGAGAACGACAATACGCCTCGAAACTATTCTGGCATAGGAGGCGTCTATTCTCAAAACGCAATGTCCTTGCAACACCTTCCGAATCAGAAGAACCATACGCGCAATCCTCCAGTAGAACGCGGACGTGGTCGTGGTCGTGGTCGGAGGAGGCAGAGACGAAATCCCTCCGAGGTGACTCGATCTGGTGGTACCAACCATGCCAGAGCAGTGCACCGCAATGGGAGTGGGAGTAGTAGCAGCAGTAGCGATGACAGCGACGACGACGGTGACGACAGCGGCAGCGGCAGCGGCAGCAATGACTTGAGATAGTTGAGATCGGATCTTGGATATGGGAACCGTATCTCGAAAAATGGATGCTGGAGCTGTCACTGCTACCACCACCACTGTGCTGCTGTGCTGAAGTGCTGAAGTGCTGAAAGGAGGGCCGGCCCCTGCCTACACGAACGTCCATGCGAATCAGAGGGTCATGTGTGTGTGGAATATACAAGTTTTCTGAGGTTCGATAGCAAACCCTTCTGCCGCTCCCACGACGGAGTCGATCCCAAGACTCTTTCCGTTCTCCTGTCTTGGTCTTGTTATATCTTTCTCTTTCTCTTTCTCGGTTTCCCTTGGACGCTCGTATCTGGGTTTCTTTTTGTGCCTATCCTTGTTGTTTTGCATAGCATGCCGAGCAGTAAGCCGTATTTGTTTGTTTTAAGATTCCCGTTCCCAAGGTCTCTCGAGGCGCCTCCCGCTCTCTCTCTCTCTCTCTATTTGTATATGTATGAGTATGTGTTGCTATATTGCATTATAGAGTCGGTTTCTTCTAATTCATGTGGAGTGGAGGAAGCAGTAAATCATCGTAATATAGTGTAGTAGAGTATACAAGGATATCAGAAACAAAGCAAATCATGTCATGATTGTACCTATAGCTCTGAGTTGCCAGCCCATTGCATTCCAATCCATTACATCCTATCCTCCAGTCCATCCTCTTCCAAGTGATGAAAGAAAACGACGGGATCTGAACATCATCTCCCGAATCCGTGACATATAATATATATAGCTCAATGTTCTGCGTCTGTCGATCCAAGTATCTTTGTTTCGTACAGCTAGCTAGCTGCCTCACAGATCCTCATGTACTTCCGTTCGCCGGCGGGTGTCTGAGATCTGTATCTAAACCTGGACCTCCGCCGAGCTATTTGCCTTGTGTCTCACGTCTTGAAACCCCGGATCCGAATCAGGACCAGAGTCCGGACGCAGATTCTGGATACGCGTTCTCATTCGGAAACTGCCAACTGCACAATCCCTTCAGATAGAATCGGAGAGAATCCGTACCCAGAGGCCCGTGGACGATCAGGTCAGCCCAAGACAGGTCGACGATCTGTTTCAACGGCTTGGGACCAACTAGTACAATGACTTTTGGATGTTGTTTGACCTTGCCCTTAGCAGTGGTCTCAGGACTGTTAGGGCTAATCTCAGCGTTGCCCTTAGCATTGACGCCAGTCTTGTTGTCGGCTTCGCCACCAGCTGCGCCACCAGCTTCGCCGTCAGGGCCAGACTTGTCGCCTGTCTTTGCAGTGGACTTCTTGAACGATGGAGGAGACTGGAGTATGGCACTGCGACTAACAAGTAAGAGCTCGGAGCTGGGATGCATATCCAAGGCTTGGGCCATCGACTCGGCCGTCTGTATCGTGCAGGCGAATCGATGAGCGACTCTTTGTGGACTATCGATGACGATATCGGCTGGTGTACCAACAAGACAAATGGTCCGGCAGGGATTCCACAGTGGTGATGATAGCTTGGCTGCTGAGATATCTGGAGGTACAAAATCCCCATCCCCATCCCCATCCCCATTTGCAGCTGTATGGACGTTGGTTGCTGTTGATGGTTCCGCCTTGTAATCACGGCTGACCAGCATCGTCTCTTCCTTCTCAGATCGAGTTGTGCATGAAACTGACTCAAGCCCATTACCTCCTTTGCCAGTGTCTGCCTGGGAGAATCCCACCGTCCATTGTTCGCGGATAGGAGAAGATCCCGCTGAGCAAGCAAGAGGTATTTCCCTCCAGCCATACGACCGCGAGCCGGATCGTGCTCTCGGCCTGGGTCGTCTCGGAGGGCTAACATGGCGACTTCTCTTACTTCCTGCTTTTCGTCCAGGAATTGCCTTTGAGGCATTGGACTTGAGAGCCGTCGTCTTCTTGCGTCTCGCTCGTACACGACGTCGAGGGAACCTGACAAGAGAACTGTCTGAGGAACTGTCGTCATAGAAGGTCCAAGGCTCATAGGATTTGGAGATGACAGCATATGAAATGAGCTCCATGTGGCGGCCCAGGTGCCGACAGAACTCACTGGGCGAATCTGTAGTCTTTGCTGGCAAAATGGGCACAAACCTGGAACCACAACTCCAGGCTGGTCAGTGTTGGGTGGCATCAAAAGTCGGTGCCGAGCCCAACGGAGCTGTTTCTGAACCGGACAGTTTGGCATTCGGATGATCCAGCCATGGCTCTCACAAAGATGGTCTAACAGTTTTCGCCGCTGCGAGAAACTAGTGACCTTGTCGGCACAGCCGTCGACAATACAACAGTAAGGCTGTAAGTCTTCGAGAACAGGTTTCCTAGAACTCATCAGTATACCTTCCGCCAATTTAAAGCACGACAAAAGGGGCCATACTTGCCTCCACTCGCGCTTGCGCTTCATTGCGACCTGTTTGCCACAGATGTAGCAGAGAAAAGGCTTTTTGATACTCATATGAATAGGTGGCGGTGGGAGCTGGAAGTCAAAGTCATCTCCATCCTCAGATCCTGAAAAGGAAAACAAGTCATTGGCGTCCAATGATCGCTTTCTCGCATCAAAGTGATCGCTTCCGTGCGCGAACTGTTCCTGCTTGAATATAAGGAAGCTGGCCGGCTGTGGCGCCGAGGTGAACCAGTCCAATAGTTGGAGCCCTCGCCAGAGTCGTGACCATAGCCGTCTACATCTGCCTCACGTTCGAAACTATCGCTTCGCATTGCGTCTGCAGTGTATGGAAAGAAAGCTTTCTCCCAGTTTCTTCTCTCCAGCAGAGATTTCTGTCGTATCAAGTCAGACACTTGAATCGTCTGATTTTGCATACAGTCAACTTCCAAAGCACTCCGCGCCACCGACTTGGAAGGCCAGCGGGGCCCTTCGTCTGTCGCAGCAACACGGGTTTCCTCTTCTTCGACATGTTTCTTGGTAACTGCGGCGCAGATGGTGTTGGCATGTGCTTTCGAGATGTGCTCTTGCAAAGCACGACGGTCCTGGGCCTTTGCTGGACATATCGGACAGGTATCGGCCATGGTAGAGTGCTCGAAATGCCCATGGTAGTAATACAACCTCTTATCATGAAGGGACGAAGGACATTCTGGGCAGTCTATCTGAGCTAGCTCGGCCAGCTCGGCCGCCAGTCGATGCACTGGTACTCGTATTTCGGAAAGATCGTAGCCAGGATGGGCTGCTGACTCCAAAATATCGAAGTCATCCCAAGTAGAAGCGTTACTGTCGTCAGCCCCGTTGTCACCCTCGCGCCAATATTCCTCGAAGTCTCCCATGCTAGGAAACTTGACTTTCGCAAGTTTGTTGGCTCTGTCCCAGCTTGCATTCGCCAGGCGCCTCGCAAGGTACTTGGGAACATCTGGGTATCGGTCTGTGATGTTCCGGTAGTAGATCCGGGCTCCAAACGGCATCCCCTCGCTAGCTGGCTCAGGACCTTGCGACGGACATGGAGCATTGCTGATAAGAACATTGCGTATGACCTCGACATCCTTGGCCTCCTTCTCCGAAGCTTGTTGCTCTGCTTGGTCTTTCTCTCTTTGCTTTGCAAGGACAGTGGTGGGCAGTTCTGGAGCTGTGATCTCCTGCAGCCATTTCACGATCGGGGGAGCTTCCGCGGTCTCATCATCTGGGGCATGACTATCGGCCTGTTCCAACTGTTCTGGGGGTGTGTCGATGGGTTGACTGCTGGAGGACTGATCCCTGTCTTCAACCTCAACAATCTGCTTGTGCGCGCCACGATCCAGATTCTCCGGGAAGACCTGTGTAGCAGCTCGAGCATGGCCGTTAAATGCTGGCATCACTTTGTCCTTCCTAGGCGATGACACCGTTGTTTTCCTGGCTAAAGCTGAATACTCAACGCTCAGGCCTGGCTGGATGGAATCGATGGCATCAAGGCCCAACAGTTCCTCCTCCAGAGTTTTGGGTAGGGCGCGATCGCCGAAGAGTGCGATGTCTTCCATCATCTGGCTCTCTTGCACCTGAGTGGCGTCGGAGATATTCTCGGCCTGATCCGACACGTCGAGAAGTGTCTGCGGCAGATACTTTAAGCCACATTTCGGGCTGGTATAATGGTCATTACAGACGAGAAAGGCTGATGTCCATACTCACCAGCAACCCAGCATCGTCCCCGAAGAGTTTATGCTCGGCTTTCCGTCACAAGTAGATCACGGGCAGGAAGTAACATGCCAGGACATGGACTCCATAATGATGAGCATGAGGATCTCTGCACCTGGTGCAATGCAATGGCTCCAATTATCCTTGTTGATCATCTTTGTAGGTCGTTTTGCATGTACGATCTGATACTTCCCTTCCCGCACCTTGTCCTCGCCAGGAGTGTGCTGAAACTGTGAACGAAGGAGCCCTTCAAACGGCTGTTTCTGGTCAGTCGAATGGCACCTCATGGGGAGAGATATATCTCTTACCTCCCAATGTTTGAACCATTCATAAGGCAATCCTCGGACTACGCCCAAAGCATCCTCAAACTTGACAATCGACTGGAGATGTTGTGTCGGGTTTGTCGCAATGTTTTGTTGAATATCCAGCAGCGTCATATACATTTGCATGTTGTATCGTAAAACAGCCCTCAGGTACCCGCGAAGCTCGATGGGAAAAGTGAGCAAAAGGTTCTTTATCTGTGACCCCATATCTCGGAGCGACATGATACTTGTCTGTGCCACGTTCATGTTGGTTGAGACCTCTATCAGGACTATCGAGACAGTGGAGAGGGAGGATCTGGTCGACTGAACGTCTCGAGTGAGGCTATCCAGCTTCATCCCGGACTCTGAAGATGATTCGCTGAGATTTTCGAGATTTGATGAGATTTGATGCATGGTCGCAGTCCCGACCTCCTGCAGTCTCCTATTTTCCATCCTGGTTGAATTGATACTTGCCGACAAGTCGGCCAGCTCTGATCTTTGCTGGTCCATCTTTGTTAGAACCTCTGTATGTCGAGTACCCCTACTTGAGGATAACAGAGACAAGTTTTCCCTAGGAAGTGAGCAGAGCGACTTGCTTGGAGAAGGTTGGTTTACTCACGAAGCGTGGGTTGCCAACAACAGATTGATACTCAAGACTTTCGCAGACGCCATCCCCCTCAATTTGTACACATCCTGAGTGATGAAAACCGCCCATTTGGCCTTCCTCCCTCCTGCCTTGAGTGATCCAGCGGCCCGCGGTCCCAGTTGAGCCTCATATCTCTGGAGTTTGGTCAGGAACTCCTGCAATGGAAGCCTACACGCCAGAGCCATCCCGCGGATGGCATTGACCTGGTTGACATTGCTCTCGGTCGGCTCAAGCGCCTGTAGCCGCGCCAATGCAAGTTGAAGACCCTCGAGTTCGATTAAGGCATGTTGATAGTCATCTGAAGCACCGCCGGCGGTCTGAGGGCCTTTCCCACTTTGGCACAAAGCTCTGGAATATGTAAGTCTGAGACGAGACGGCAGAAGCCTCGATGATGTGCTTACCAATGGCACTTATGAAGTCGCCTACGCTGAAACGAAACCGAAAGCTGGAACCATCATGTCTAGGCAGAATCCAGAGCAAAAAGTGGCCTGCTAGATGGTTGATGGCCTGGTGGATGAACCCTCTCTAAGTAATAGAAACTTGTCATGGCCAACGACCAAAGGTCTCTGTCGAGCAAGGCTGAGTTGGTAGGTGGCGGTTGCTTGGCTCGGCAGCCTGCTGGTTCGTGAGGCTGAGCATCACTGCGGACAGACCTGAGGGAGCAATCAGAGCATTGTGTTCAATTTTCTCTTTGTATGAACGCCTGCAGTATATCCGCTGGGATGAGCGCCGACTTAACATCACCCACTGCAGGGAAAGAGACAGGAAGGGGTGTCGTAGAAGAAGGAGCTGATGGACTGCTATTATAGTAGTAGTAGTAGGAAAGAGACACCACCATCATCCGCTTGGCATACCCCGTGACCCCAGATCTAAGGCTGAGGCTGAGGCTGAGGCTGAAACACATGGCGACAAGGCTGAGAGGATGGAGTGGGAAGACATCTAGATATCTGGGCAAATGCCACCCGAATACTAGTAGTATGCGAGCTATGCATTTCATGGATAGCATCAAGTAGGAGCACTCTGGGACAGGATTCTAAACCATGCTCTTGTGGATGAAAGCGAGTCTTCACGGGAGGCTTCAGGTTGAGTTCCTCACGGTCCTCTATACTGCTAAGAATGCTTTCTCAGATGGTCACCGTGGGCAAGCGATCGAGCCGTAACGAGCCCCATCCATCACTCCGGCTGCAGATAAAAGTCGTCAACACCACCACTCCCGGCCCCGCCTGCAGGGTAGAAGATTTTCTTCAGCACCATCAGACACAAGGCGAGAAACACCCCCGCAATGGCGCGGTCGATCGTGACGGTCTGGTCACGCTGGAGCGTCAACGGGTGGGCGGTTCTTGCGATTGCTGCGTTGGCCGCCGCTGTTGGTGGAGCGTGGACGCTAGACATCAGGGAGTGCCGTGGTCGTGAGGAGTCTGTGGAAGGTGGTGGCAGAGCCAGGTCGGACGGCGTCAGGACGGCTTCGGCGGATTCTTGCACTGCTTCGGCCGACGGAGTTGGGATCAAGGGCAGAGAAGCCTGCGACCGCGGCCGCAGGCTGGAGGACAGGCTCTGGGGTTTTAAGGATCCGTCCGAACGAAGGGTGTCTGCGTCTGCATCTGACGGTAAGGAGTGATTTGGTGATGTCGCTGATGGTGGAGACGGTGTAGACGACGGGTGCTGGACTTGTGGACTTGTTTCCTTATTTGCTTGCCTCTGTGCACCACCCTCTGGCCTGGGTGCGCTAGGATCTCGAGCCTCCAACGCCATCCCCTCGGGGAGCGACTCGAGCCCGAGATCCTCCTCATCGACGCTGACGCCAGCATTGCGACAGATGTCCCACCACTCACGCATGATCGTCTCGTTGGACTTCCGACACGCGTCGCACCTCCACGTCCGGCTGTCCTTGGCCAACCTCATCCGTACGTCCGCACTGGCTTCCAGCCCGCCGACCTGGCCGGCCGACCCCTTTTCAGCCATGAACGATCTCAGCGCCGTCAGTGCCGTCCGCACGCCCCATGCCGGCATCCACGTTTCCTCATGGAACCCTGATATGCTCAGACAGATCTCGCGATTGACCTCGAACCGACCGGACGGTGTCAGGAACCGGAAATTCGGCGGTTTCAGCGGATAGGTGGTGGGAAGTGTGATGCGTCCGTGGTAGAGTCCGCCTGCGTATGGCGAAGGGGCCGGAGGGCCGAGGAGCGTGAAGTGCCACTCGTGCAGGTCTGCGTCCGAGACAGGCGCCGCATAGAACGCTGGGTTGGGATTCGACGAGGGTGATGATAGTTCCGCCGTCTCTTTGAGGAGCCTCCGCATTGTAGGCGACGGTGCCATGGTAGGTATCAACTAACTGATGGTCGTGCGTGCACAGCGGGATCGGGGTTCGGCTAGGATGAGGTCATCGAGAGAGGAACAGCCTCGTGAACAGCGCTCGGGGGGGGAGAGATACGGGGGAAATATCTATGATACTGAACAGATATGTGAGGTGAAATCCATACGACTTTCTGCCGCAAGCCGGTTGCCGAAGAGCTGATGAAGGGAAGCGAGGTATATCTGTCTCTACTACCAACAAGGCTGGCCTCATCAGCCGGTCCAGTGCACTGCCAGGCGGTGATAGCCATGACCCTTTTCGGCCGGGCTGCTTGCCGCCTTAAGCCGCAAACTCCCTCCCCCTTTGTCAAGTCTATGGCAATGTCTCGACCGCGACTGAACACTTAGAGCCTTGACTACGTTAACATGGATGAGAATCATGAGAAAAAGCAATTGGAGCAGTTGCAGTGTTGCTATCATTAAGCTGAAGTCGCCCTAAACATAGTATGCAGTCCTGGTGCCGTTGCCAAACGCAGCCAATTCTTTCCATTCCCAGCGCCACCGTCCTTCACTATTATACAGAAAATAATCCAAAACCAAAACCAGCAAAGCGGCCGTGTCAGTCAGAAAAATTTGAAAAGAAAAGAGGTCGAAGGTTCATGAGGCACGTCCCCCGCTGGCCGAATCTGAAACCTCGGCCAGTTCTTGTCCGGGCAGCAAGTCGTCAGAGGGAATTGGTGATGGAAGACAAGAGTCTTGTATCTCTAAGCGCACAAGGTATCATGTGAGAAGATTAGATAGTAAGTGGTCGTGAGGGTGGGTGGATTCGAGGTAGTTGTAGAGCGAGATAAATGATCACCCAGTGATCATACCGCGTTGCAGGAATGATGGCCTCTTCATCGAGGGGCAATGTCCGGTTGCAAGAGGCGGGTATCTTGTGTCGGAGACAAGACTGCGGAAAAGAGAGCCACAAAAGGAAAAACAGTCAAGTTGATTATGCCCGTTTTGAACGCCGACTGCCACTGCAGAAAATGACACCCCAAGATCGCCATGCAGGATGTAGAGGAGAGTTGTGTCGTAAATCGCAAGAAAAGTTCAATATGCTGTTTCCATGCCCATCATGGTTTGATCCGTGACCTGCGGCATGCCTGTGACGGGATCCATGGGGAGTTCATCAATATATCCAACCAGAGCTTGGGCATGTAGCTTGAACGATTCACCCATGGTCTTGGAGATACTGGAAAATGTTAGCACATTTCATGGTCAGCATCGTTCAAGTTGCCACTTACCCCCAAACCACGACGCCGTCCAGCATAGTGCCCCAAACCCGCGCGACTGTAGAGCTCAAACGAGAGCCGTTTGAATCAACAGCATCGTCGTCGAACAACCCACGCACTTTCATGTACATGGCGAGCTCCTCTTCGGTCGCTTCTTGGTCGTCATGCTCTATACGATATAGCCACAGACTGAGAATCGTAATGAGTTCCAGACCGCAGAGAGGGAATTCAATGCTCCAGTTGGTCGCAGAAGTCTTCGTCACCCAGTTGATGCCCTGCATAGCAACGATCTCCATACACTCGTAGCATTGTTCGACCACTTTGATCATCTCCTTGGTCCGCTTGACATTGTCTCGGGAGAGTGTCATTGCGCCGGCAATTTCGAAAGAGTTGTGGTACCGCAAGGCTTCCTGGACATTCTTAAGGTCCACTTCAAGGAAAGCCCGCGTGTTTCGGTAGACCGCCATCGAGTTGAAGATGAGTGGATGGCTTTTGTGGGGTGTGGACAGTGGAACGACAATGGTCTCGGGTTCACACAGATCAAGAGATCGCTCCCAGGTTTCCAAGGCGATTCTAATCTTCCATTCCAAAACAACGTCCTGCAATGACTCGAAGCTCCTTCTCAGATTCCAGACCTCTAAGAACAGGGCATTGATCATCACCCTAGTTGCGAAAGCACTGTAGCGGGCTGGATCACCTTGGAAAAGGCTATCGTGCGCCTCGCGTACAGTTATTGTTGGCGAAGCTGCAAAGATGTCTTGCCACGATTCTTCATCCGAGGGTTCGATGTTCCACAGCGTTTCTGATGATGGGAGAGGCAACGAATCAAATTCGTTAAAGCTGATGGCTGGGGTGTGGTTGTAGGTAAGAGTCAGCATGCCAAAGAATATGTAGACCGCATAGTAGGTCCTCCGGCATCCTTCTTCGGCAACCCACTCTTCGTGAGTCGGGTGCGTACCCGAACGTGCATCGATTCGAAGCTTGAGCTCATATTTGTTGCCAGCAACCATCTATTTCGGTCAGCAGGAGACTCTTAACAGTCGTGCGATTGACTTACATTAGCAAGCAAGCTCTTAATAGAGCATGCCCATTCCAATCCTTGAGAACCGCCGCTCCAGCTCTCAAAGACCATGTTCAGAAGGGTGCTCTGCATCGTCCAAAGTGGGCATTTGCGGGAGTCAAAATTGTCTTTGTTTTGCAGGAATTGGTTCACGAGTTTTTTGGAGCCGTGATGAAGAAGATATGCTTGTTCTTGCTCGAAGTTATAGAGTGCTCCAATCGACAAAATGGCCAGGAGCAGAGCCGGCTCGGAGCTCTCAGGGCGGAATGTGACGGGATGGAGGAAGGGCATGTGATGGTGGAACAAGTTGAAGTACGTGGTGAGGTAGAGATTGATGGAGGGCAACGGTGGTAGAATGATATCCCCGCCTAGTTGGTTAGCAATGATCGCTCTTTCGTCCTCATTGTTGAACTGTGGAGCTTTGGGCAGGGAAAGGGGTTGGGCGGGACCTGGCGACTTGCGGTAATTCACCGGAGACACAGGGCCAGTCATGGAGGGAAATGGGGACAGCGCATTTGGTGTCGGGGTTCCAGAAACCGGGAAAGTGTCCGCCAACGAGGGGAATGCCGGAGGAAGAGAGCTGCCGAGCGAGTTTTGACGTTCCATGATGGGCGGGAGGTGCGTTTGATGAGGCTGTATGGATCCCATGTGGACGTACGGTGGCTGAGACAGGTTGTCTTGCGAAGACAGGCTCGACATGGAATGTGCTTTCGATTGCGACGGTCCTTGTGGCATGAACGTGTCCCAGGGCATATGTGGTAGGCTGTGGGGACCACTGAGATAGTCGGAAGATTCGAGGAGAGAGCTGCGGTCCGGAGAGTAGCTGGGGGTGAATCCTTCGCCGTTCTGGAGATGGCCGTTCACTGCTGCTGCCGCCTTGTGTTGGAAGTCTGTCATCAACATGGCGGCAGTTTCAAGGTCGAGCATACCATCGCTGCTTGCCTCTATTTGCTCCAACGTGCCAGCATCGATGTTGATCGAGGGCTTTGACGGAGCCGCCGTTGAGGGCGACGTCTTCGTCCCTGTACCTGTCCCCGATTTCTTTCTGCTTTCAGACTGCAAAGGCACACCGCCATCCTTCGCGTGGACAGTTCGGTCGTGACGCAAGAGCAGATCTCGACGGACAAAGGTGCTTCGGCATTTCTGACACTTGAAGGGGCGCTCCTTGGTGTCTATCAAGGGATGAAAGGTTAGCTGAGATGTATTGAAGGATGATTCCCCCCTTATGATGATGGATGGTGATGGCGGGGTCTTTCTCATTGCCCCACGTCGCAAAGACAAAAAAAAGTTGCTCTACTTACGCGATCGCTCATGTCGACTCCGATGTTCGCTTCGACTGAAGGCTCGGTTGCAGTACTGGCACTTGTACTTCTTCTCGGGTGCCGACGCAGGCTTCTTGGGCGCTGCCGTTGTCGCGGTCGTGTTGACAGCGTCTGAGCCGGTGGCGGCATCGGGCTGGGCCATGGCTGGCAAATGAAGGCTAAGAGTCCTCCGACCACGCGCAAGCCTTTTGCTCAAGAGTGAGATGGTTGAAGGAGGTGAGATAAGCCGTGTTCATGCCGTGTAGAAGTAGCGCCAGACGAGTTCGATCGTAGAAAAGGGCAAGTTGAGGTTCAAGTTGGTGGCAGTTTTGCAGCTTGGGGCTTTTCGCTGCAGTGGCTCGCTGGGGTTCGTTCCTAAGGGAGTCGGATTCGATTGGCAAAAGAGCGCAGGCTAGATCACGTGTGCTTTTCCACGGCTGCAGCAGGCGGAAACCGGGTACGAACACTGGCCTAGGCGGCCATCGTCTTTCTCGATAACAATATGATATTACAGATGGATGCGACGACCATGTTCATACAGGGCGAGAAGAGGAGGCGTGCGTGCGATGAAAAGAAACAAAAGGAGGGGCGGGAGGGCAGACGAGAGTTGAGAGGCGCTCACATTCGAGGCATCCCTCCCTCCTTCGTCTGTCCTTCGGCTTCGCCTTCGCCTTGGTCTTTGTTGCTCGCCCTCCTCAAGCCCCTGAAAAATTACCGTCACAACGCCCAGCGCGAGAGACCCGCGACGTCGAATCCTTGGATGCCTAGCGTTCTCCGTCCCTCCCTTCGAGTGCCACCTCTTCCCTGTTCTTCACTTTCGAGAAAACCCCTCGACCCTCCTTCCGGCGGTGACCAGCAACCGGCCTGCTTCTGCCACTTCCGGGATCTTGTGTCAATCCCTGGCCAGCTTTAAGGATCTAATCATCGCTGCCACAAGCCCCTCTCGAAAACCACCATCTCTGGACTATGTGGTACTATTCCACCCATATATCATCTGAGTTCGAGCCAGTCGAACCATGGATGTTTTTGTGCCGTCTACATGTGTGTGTACAGAAAGTGCCGGGTATGCGGGTGGCTTCCATGACTACGAGATGTGGTAATGGTGATAGGTGCGAAAACGTGATGTGAAGACTGGCAGCAGAATGTGGAAATCGGAGAGCTCGGGATCTTGAAAATCGATTTGACAACCCGTCTCCCAGCCACCCGCCCACGGCCATCAGTCAATCCTAGGAGCGTCGGTCCGTACCCACGCTTGCCGTTGGCTAACCGGCGTGACGCCCAAAAATGCTGCCTTCGACTGTAAACGTGCGACAAGCCACGGGTCCGTTTCTTACTGGATAGGCCAAAACCAACTGATGCTCATTGAGTGCAGGACTGAAGCTCATAGCGGATGATCAAAAGAGACCATGATACCTGTTACAAAAGAAGGTCAAAGTCACTAACGCAAATCGTGGCGGGAGTCCTGGCCGGAAAAAGATCGTCAGCACTTTTGGATCTCGCCTTGGCCATGTTCCTGCAGCAGCCAGCTTCTTGACCTCCGGGGGGGCTCAACTTGATTGTGAGGCCTGCAGCTCGTACAGGACGCCATGATCGATGTTGGACACGTCTATCAGCACTAGAGACTTCCGCACAGTCTGGTGGGGAACACCACTCCACCACCTTAGTCCGCTGTCAAGCATATCCCTTAACCCTTTTCTACAGAGTATGTGATGAAGCAATGATGAAGGGCCGTTCCTCTCAGACCATGCCAGTGTACCAACGGTAGTATTGATATTTCGACCTAGGGAGACTCATTCTCGCATCCGCGCAATGGTGGTGTTACGCCATCATCCGAGCTATCATACTTCGCGAGCAAGAACTGGCTGGTGGACCTGGCCGTCTGGGGTCGGAGGGAGAAATTGTCGGTGTTGTCAAGAAGCGGCCCTGACGACAACCTTGGTCTTCTGGACTCGGACACGAATGGTCGAGCCAGTACAGATTCGAACACCGAGGCTGCGACCAGATGCCCAAATGATCCATGATGCGACGGCGGCAGTCAGAGACATCTTTAGATATCAAGAGAACCCGGCGCAATCTGGCACCTGCTCCGGGTTGAAGTGATGTTTATCGACAAATATGCGCAGCAAGCCGGAGCAATACGTGGTCTCGCAAGAGTGCGTGCCCTTATGAGCCTATTTAAGGCCTCTGGGTTATGCAGTCGGACCGTTCCAGTCAAGGCATGCCGCTCCCTTACTGTGGTCGGTTCCGCGCCGTCGGTCCAAGTTGCTAGCGAGCCCCCACCACCAGTCGATGCACGGCTCCCACCTAAAGGGCCCCCGAGCCAGGATGGAAAGGGGGCTAAGGGCCACAACGGACGCCGCGTCAATGACAGCCGCCGGGATCCCACAAGCCGGCAAGCCAGAGTGTCCCCGCCTGCAACCCACCTGCAAGTTGTTATGGAGTCTCACATCCATCCTGCCCAAGAACCTCATCCTGAAGTCTGAACAATCTCCGGCAATTGTCGCATCACACATTGATGTTCCAAACCTAGTCCTCGGCCACCATTGGTGCTATTCGAGAAGGTGACCGAATCTCGCTTCGTTATCTGCTGATAGATAGGTAGCTTTCGGCTGCTGCCCACGGAATGTCTCAACACTGCAGTGAACGAGGGGTCCGAGGGGTCTTCCTGATTGCTCCTGGATTCCCTGAAACTGAAAAAACAGAGGTGCATTCGTGAAGCAGGTAGCTAGGGTATGTGCCGACCCAGCAACCCTCACATCGACCGGCTGTTCTATTTGGACAAAATTGAGGGCATCCAGACACGCCCAAGGACAGGGAGCAAAGATGCAAACGATGAGAGAGACGGTCGGACATCTTCCACCCTATCCGATATTCGAGGCGAGTTCTTGACATATTTTGGACGATGGATTAGCTTGCGTCGATGGACATATGTCAGAACATGGGCATTCGTGAGAAGCTTCGCCGCTATTTATTATTGTTATGCGCCGCGTCCTGACATTCCCTGTCACCGTTGACCTAATTTCTGGTCCATCCGAAGATCTGAATACCTGGAGCATCGATCCGTCCAGCTGTCCAAGTGGCTCACATCTGGTAACCGAACCGCAGTCCTACTTCGGAAGCGTATATATCAATATGGTTGGCAAGTTTGTTGTCTTTCTCATTCTCCTGTGGCGAAATTCTTCAAGGTGACACGCACGGCTCAAGAAGGACCGACTCGGGTGACACGGGCGTGAAGAAGCAAGCCCCAATCCACCGTGGACATTGTTCATCACGGTCATAACCTATACCGCCAGAACCGCTCCTTTCCAGATCTTGACTCGAACTGTACAGCGCCTCTGCCTTTTGCGATCGGCTACATCCTCGGCGTGGCCTTTCATCCCCGCGTGCTAGGCAACAATGCACAGCATCCAAAAATCCCGAGGGCTCTGACAGATCTATATCTTGCAGAAAAGTAAGTGCTGATATCTCAAGGCAGCATGGAAATGAAGGTGAAAGAGGCCAGCCCACGCAAAGAGACATCCCGATCATCGGTATTCGGCAAGTCACTTTACAAAATAAGTGGCACTGCCAAATCTTGGTAGGGCGGCCTTCAAAACTTCAATAGGTTGTAGGTACACCTAAGGGTAAGGGGAACGCCTATTGAATAAATGTGAACCTCACAGGCTGCTTCCCTATTTTTGCGGTGCCACTTATTTTGTAAGGTGGCTTGATGGGTTGCGCATGTAATGCAAAGGGGGATATGTGCTGCTGTAGCCAGTTCTGACGTGGCAGATGTCAGATGGAGCAGGTCATGACAAACGCAGCTGACACGGAACATGACTCCACGCCACGGTAGACCTGGTCTCTATGCTCGAAGATGTCCTCTCTCAGCTGGAGTGCTCTGATCACTGCTACCATGTCTCGAAGGTGGAGAGTGATCTGGTAGAGAATTGACAAGGAGACGGCATTCGCTTTGGGCTTTGATGGTGAATCGTTGGCAGCTGGGAACTGACTTCGGCGCGGCCAGGAGCAGTAAGATGGAGCCGGTGTACTCAAGCCATGGGGAGATCTGAACCGTGTAGGAACCTGCTGTCTACCGACTCGTGTAGCGGTAGGAATTCAGCGGCATTCCTTCTCTTGCACGTGCACAATTCCATGTCGAGGGGCCTGGACAAATCACACCCTCTTCAGCCAGCAGATCTAGAACGATTCCTCAGGGTCGGGTCGGTCCAGTCCAGTTTGTGTCGAGTCTCAACAACGTCACAAATGCGTAGATTGACGACCTACCATGCGGTAAGAATTGAAGGCTTTCCCTGATCGTGGTGCACTGGCGAGTCTTCCAATACCGATGACCATGTCGTCCGTAGCGCGAATTGGCAATCTTCTGCGGTATTGACGGTGGTCTTGTCCTGAAATGTGTGCAAAGTCGGATCCATGTCTTCTGAATTAGTAGCTTACCGTGTCTAGGAGTCGACCCTACTTCAAGAATTCTAGATCAGACCGTGTTAGCTCTCGGGCCAAGCGCATCATCCAAAATTCCGAAAGGGTCCGTAAAGCACGCTGTTAGGAATCGATCAGGGCATAGAGATTTCTGTTTTCTCGCACATGTGTCTTTAGAACAGCCAACCGATATAAACTCTTCCGCGAGGACCCATCTCAGCACCCAATAGCATGGAATATCTTGTCATGAAGTGAAGGGCCGTCCTTGGTACGGTGCACAACCCTGCCTAATGGCAGCAGAGAGGCCCTCAGTGCCGTCCAGACAGAAATTGACCATACCTGAAGGTCTTACTGTTCTTTAGTGGACAATTGAGCTTCCATGCTTCCATGACTGTGTGCCTTCCAAGTGTCGATGCGGCAAGATTTTGATGCGGCTCTAGAAGGAGTTCCCGGCTTGCCGGCAGAAGACCGGCCTGACGTTCGAACGATAGCTCATCATGTCAGAAAGCATTGATAGTCTGGTCTGCCATCTGCGACCAGGAATGTTTCGTGCGGTCTGTTCTCGGCGCTGCCAGATGCTAATATCGTAGGGTACCGTCTATATCTCGCCTGGCTGCAGAGAGCTCCGTGGCTCACGCTCGGCTTTTCTTCGTTTCTGTGCGTTTGAGCCGCAGTGTCTGGAGCGACTGTCAAAAGCTGGCGTATGATATAGACCTGGCGAGATCTCCCCTCTTGCTTCGTTGGGTCTTAGGTTCATTATGAAGTTCCCTGCTGGGACTCCAGCCTACCTTATTCCAGAGATCTGGGCCATACCATAGGAGTCTATGCTTCCGGTTGTTTGTGGCTGACGAAGCATGAAACGAACTGTCTAGCCACACCACCATTGAGAAGATGTGTCTGGTTCGCTTCAAGTAAGCATTTGCCATGGGGGCATATCGAAACTTGACGGGAATGTCAGCAACGCGAGCCCCTCCTAGCTGTCCAGTCACGCTGGCGAACAGGGCTGAAGAGGAAGGCTTGGGGAATGGCAGTTTCAGCATTATCGAATAGTTATTCTTGCGTTGAGGACAAACACACGCTGCGAGCTCGGCATTCATCCGAGCATTAGGTAGGTAGCGGCTGAGAACGTCTAAATCTGTAGGAGACGAGGTGCCAGTATTGCGAGAGCATGGGAGGAAGACTGCGAGAGGATAACTATTGAAACCCAGCTGGGTGAAAGCGTGCAACAGTAGAGGGCGGAGAAGGGGCCAATATGATCGGGGTTCCGAGATGCAAGGTGCTCAGAAGAGGTGCGAATGGAGGATACTGGCTGATGAGGCGTGTTGTACTCTGTGGTCAGTCCAGTCAACGGTGGGAGGGATGGATGGATAGATGGACAGATGGACAGATGGATAGGTTGGTCGGGCGCAAGCAACAGAAGGCGAGTGCAGGAGAGAAACCGATGCCCTCATCCTAGTACGTAGTAGTACTACGGTAGGGGTCGCTCTCCACCACAGACACGACAAGACAAGACACCGACTCAACCCCCCCGGTCAGGCATCATCTCACTGGCCTCACCTCAAATCAATCCCTGATCTCCATGTTCGTCGTTATTTTGGCTGGATCCGTCCTTCCAGCGAAAGCCATCCCCATTCCCTTTTTGACCCTCTGTCGTCCTATTCGGACAGGAATACTGTTTGCTGTCTCTATACTGGTAGAACTGTTGCAGATAGCCGCCTACCGAGTCGACCACTCGAGTGTCCGTCCTCTCCCTCGACCGGGCGCCTATCAGTTCTCCACCCCTCTTCGTGCAACGGACTGACACCTGCCTGCCACTGCGGTCGACCAAAGACTTCGTGTGCTTCGCTCTCAATCGTCGAGCCTCTCGTAACCCTCTTTCCCATACCACGACACCCATCGGCGGCGTTACGTAGTCTGCCTCACTCCCTCGCCCGCATAGCACAGCCGTCGAACATGCAGATCCTGCCTGCCTCGCTGTGCTCTGACACGCGAGATACCGGCCTTGAAATCGATGCTCGTCGGTGAAACCTCGAGCAATGTCAGGTTTCCGCCGAGTAGCACAAGATTCGACCTCACAACAAGAACCGTCCACGAAGTCTGGATCGACGCTTGCCGCGGCTTTTCAATACACAGGCCCCGCCCGACCAGCACAATCCGCTCCACGGTCAGGAACTTCCATGAGTGGCCTCTCGCCACGTCGACGTGCTGCTCAGGCGGCTGCTATGAACGGCTATGTTGCGAGCCCGGACCTGCCACCACCTCCTCCGCCCATATATGTCCGGGCGCTGTACAATTATGAGGCGGATGATCATACCAGCCTGAGTTTTCGTCAGGGGGATATCATTCAGGTCTTGACACAATTGGAGAGCGGCTGGTGGGATGGTGTGATCAACGATGTTCGGGGCTGGTTCCCCAGCAATTACACTGCGCAGATAACTGATCCCAACGAGCTGAGGGAGACCGGCGCTGGAGGCCACTATGAGAGCGAGACTAGTACCGGGTCAGGAACCGAGGAAGATTATGATGAGGAAGAGGAGGACTCCGACGGGCATACGCAAGATGAAGACTCCGATTTACCGATTGAAGGAGGGAGCACACAGATGCAAGAAGAGGCGGCGTTTTGGGTCCCTCAGGCGACTCCGGATGGCAGGCTGTTTTATTTCAACACCTTGACGGGGGTCAGCACAATGGAACTGCCTTTAGAGACACCTACGAGTGCAGAAGAGACTGGCCCGCGTGAGCGCAGCCATTTCCACGTGCCGGAACAGACAAGACCGCCGCCGGAAATGATGGCTGGAGGGTACGGGCAGCATGAGGAGGATTATGATGGTTCCGCGTCTGAGGCGGACGGTGAACAATCTTTTGTCTCTTCACGCAAAAAGGGTTCCATGACCTCTGGTAGCATTTCCACCTCCACCTCTATGGATTCCATCGATGTAAGCGCCCTCAGACAGGCGGGCGGTCAAGTGCCGAATACTCTCACCGGTACCTTTGGTTCGACCGGTATTTCGATGACCCTGCCTCCCCTAGGAACCACAGCCACCTCTTTCACAGTACCTCCAAAACCGATGATCACGAAGTCTCCCATGGCGAGGTACTTCCTTGATGATACGACCGCGGCGCCAGTCACTTGGAATGCCTTGGTAGAGAATATGCGAACTGCGGTTGACGCCTATCGGCATGCCATTCGTACCCAAACTCGAGCAGATTACGTCCGGAGAGCAGAAGACATCTCGGATCATCTGAGAATGCTTCTGGCCGCAGGCTCAGGCACTACTGACAATCACTCTGGGGTTCCCTCCATCATATCCTCCAACAAAGCCCTCTACCCTCACTTCCGTGAGATGATGTCCAAATTCTCGAAGCTGGTCCTCTCTTCCCACATTGCTGCGGCCGACTGGCCGGGTACGGACGCTCTAACAAAATGTCTACAAGAGGCGGATGGGGTGATGAATGGCGTCTATGGGTACGTCGAGGTGGCGCGGCAACAGAGAGGTGAAGAGATACCACGGCTGTTTCCCGGGTTCATCTTGGGGAGCCACGTCGGAGGAAACTGGCGGGATCACAACATTGAGAATAGGACCAATCTGGAAGAGGTCTCGTTTATGGATTCGAACGAAGAGGTTCGATCCCGTCCATCTGTGCCACTTGACGCCAATCTGCTACACCGGCTTGAAGAGTTGAAGAAGCACCTGGTGGCGAGCATCCGCCGGCTAGAGGAGTCACTCGTGTTGACCGAGAAGATTGTGACTCCGGCACGGCAGTCCGCAATTGGCGACAAAATCTGTCAAGAGGCGAGTGTCGTGATCGAGCATTTCCGGCCATGGATCACACATCTCGAGTCAATCGATTTGTCGGCCTTGGGCAACGTGTTTCAGAAACCGTCGCTGGTGGATTTTGGGGCACAGAAGCAGAAGGCCTACGATGCGATCGGTGAATTGATCATTACCTGCCAGGCAGTGACAGCACCGCTCCCAGATGAGTGGGCGGAAATTCGAGGCGAGTCGTTGGACACGCGTATGAACAACGTCCGAGGCGCATGCAAGCAACTGGACACGCACGCCTCCAGCATTGGGTACGCTTTACAGGTCCTGCTTCCGGCGACGTCCCTCAACCCGAGCGGATCGACAAGCAAGCGAGATCACCGCATGACGGACGGAGGGGAGACCTACCAGAGTCATCATCTCAGAGGCGACTCTGTGCAGGCGGCTAATCTTCGCCCTGCTTTGGCGGATGTCGGTCAATCCAAGTCGTACACGTTGGGTCAAGATTCCACCGCGTCCGAGAAGCTCCGTCGGCCTCCGACCAAAGACAAGGCGCGACAGTTCTTCGGGCAGATCCCACCGAACTTGACTCACCTCAAAGCTGGTAGCATGGATTCTAGCGCCTCAGATGAAGTGCCGTGGTACCTCCGGCTTGACCATGCAGATGAAGTGACATACGACGAGAGAACCGAGCCGCATCAAGTCAAGAGCGGCACGCTCACCGGGCTGGTGGAACAGCTGACTCGTCATGATCGGCCTGATACGAACTTCACCACCACCTTCCTCCTCACATATCGGTCGTTCACCAGTGCATCGGAATTGTTCGAGCTCCTAGTGAAACGATTCAACCTACAGCCGCCGGCTGGCTTGACGCGGGACGAATTTTCCATTTGGGAGGAGCACAAACAAAAGCCGGTTCGTTTCAGAGTGCTGAATATTCTCAAGACGTGGCTGGAGTTGTACTGGATGGAGACGGATGATGATGCGAGCAAAGCCTTGCTTGAAAAGATCGCGGCTTTCGCAAAGAGCACGTACGCCAGCACCAAAATGGCCACCAAGGTGCTGGTAAACATAGTGGATCAGCGGATGAAAGGAGGAGAGACATCGTCCAAGAAGTTGGTTCTCACGCTCACCAATTCCGCACCTGCACCCATCCTGCCGAGGAACATGAAGAAGATGAAATTCCTTGACATCGACCCTACGGAGTTTGCTCGGCAATTGACCATCATCGAATCCCGGCTATATGGGAAGATCAAGCCAGTCGAATGCCTGGCGAAGACATGGGAGAAGAAGGGCAAGTCGGAGAAGAATGAGAACGCGCCGAACGTGCAGGCCCTGATCCTGCATTCCAACCAGTTGACCAACTGGGTTGCGGAGATGATCTTGCACCATTCCGAGGTCAAGAAGAGGGTGGTGGTGATCAAACACTTTGTGGCCATCGCTGAGGTGAGTTTTCCCAATCTATTCTCGTCGTGAGATTCTGACTGACCCGCCAGAAATGTCGAGTGTTGAACAATTTCTCTGCCGTGACGGCAATCGTGTCGGCCTTCGGCACCGCTCCGATACTGCGGCTCAACCGAACCTGGCAAGCGGTCAACCCGAAGACGAGGGCGATGCTTGAGTCGATGCGTCAACTCATCTCATCGACGAAAAATTTTGTGCAATACCGGGAAACGCTGCACGCTGCGACACCTCCCTGTATTCCCTTCTTGGGAGTCTATCTGACCGACTTGATTTTCATCGAGGATGGGATTGCGTCGCTGGTCAAGAACACGGAACTCATCAACTTCTCCAAACGGACCAAAACCGCCGAAGTGATTCGAGATATCCAGCAGTACCAAAACGTGCCTTACAGCCTCAATCCGGTGCCCGAGTTGCAGGAGTGGATTTCCGACAACATGAAAAGTGCCCGGAATGTCCAAGAGCTGTACAACGAGAGTTTGAAGATCGAGCCACGGGAGCGAGAAGAGGAGAAGATTGCCCGTCTGCTTTCGGAATCCGGGTTCCTATAAACTCACACCCACGACGCGCTTTTGTCTGGTATAGAAGTGCGTCGTCTGCTGCGCCTTGGGGAGAGGGGAAAGAGCCGAATAAGCAGGTATCGATGCATATGAGCCGGGCATGCTCCTCGTCTGTGGTACATGTGCGCCTGATGGGGTCAACGGGGCAGACTAGGGCTTGGGTGATGTTGCAGAGATTCACTTCTTTCGACGACTATGGTGTTTCCGTGCAAGACTACGAGTTAATGCATAGCCACGGCTCTTGGGTCATCAGCCGGGAGTTTCTGTATGCTGCGCTGTACCGAGATGGCCTCGAGCATCTTGCGATATCGGCACCCGGGTTCAAGTCAGGGGATGGACTGGAGGGTGTACGGGGAGAATAACGGATTGAGCATGTTCCTTTTCTTGGACAAAAGTAGTCTGTTCGACCTGTCTGGTGTGGCTTGTAGAACGTGTCAGCCTCCACTACCTTCTCTCACTGTCGTTATCTTCTCCTGATAGATACTCTAGAGTCAATAGCACCACCGCCCTACGGCTACGACATCATCACGTGCTCCACGAGGCTGCGGATTTGTCGCCGATACAATCGATAAGGAGAATTGATTGGCCAGTTGTTGCAATTCGGCCTTCTGACAGACTGGGAGTATAGCTAGAGAGATAGCTACAGAGTAGAATACCCCCCATTTCCCCTCGGTGCATTATCAACCGTGCCTCAATCGGTAGAGAGGAGGGCGGCTATCACATGGACTTAGTTTAATTGTTGATACCCGCACTCGATCGTCTGAGGTCTTTCTACTTCCCGCTTCGTATCTGTCGTCTTCTCTCTTGCACGTTGTTCTGTGCTGTACATGCCTCCCCATCCCGCTGTCCTTTCCACCTCCATCTTCGCCCGCAGAGTCACCGCACTCTCCTCGTCGTCTTCGTTCCTCCTCCGTCCAACTTCCCCGCACACGCTTCCACCCACGAAGAACTTGAAGCTCCCACCATTCTCCCGCTCTTTCAGCCAACGCCCGCGGTCGCCGACGAGACGTAACACTATCCTACCAGTCTCTGTATCTGTGTCTGCATTATCGTCCAAAACCCGGACGTTCCAGCGCAACATGTCCTCCTCCATCACCGCCATGGGCAAACGCCTCGAAGGCAAGACGATCCTGATCACGGGCGCCTCGTCCGGCATCGGGCGCAGCATCGCACAGGAATTCGCGCGCACCAGCCCGACCAGCCTCAAACTGATCATCACGGCGCGGCGCATCGACACGCTGAAAGAGGTGGCCTCGGCGATCGAAAAGGAAGTCGGATCCGGCGTCAAGGTCTTGCCTGTCAAGCTCGACGTCTCCCAGCCGCAGGAAGTGGCCAACCTGATCCCCAGTCTGCCTGAAGAGTTTCGGGACATCGACATCCTGGTCAACAACGCGGGCTTGGTCAAGGGCGTGGACCAGGCCCCGGATATCAAGGCTGAAGACATGAATGTCATGTGGGCGACCAATGTGACGGGGCTGATCAACATGACGCAGGCGGTGTTGCCGATCTTCAAGAAGAAACTGAACGGCGCGGACGGCGGGCGCGGCGATATCATCAATATCGGCTCCATCGCGGGCAGGGAGGGCTATCCTGGCGGCAGTATCTACTGTGCCACCAAGGCGGCTGTGCGCACGTTCACTGATGCCTTGAGGAAGGAGTTGATTGCGACGAGGATCAGGGTTATTGAGGTCGATCCGGGCCAGGTTGAGACGGTAAGTTTTGTTTGTTTGTTTGTTTGTGGTTTGTATATCGGCGGTGTTTCTTTCTCCTATCTCCTGTGTCGAACTTCTGTTACACCCTTGTGTGGGAAGGTATCTTAGATACTTGCACAACCCTATATTCCTTGCTTCAAGCATATACATTGCCTGTCTGTCTATGGCAGTAAGTGTATGGTGTATGCTGCATATTTGTGTCAAGAAATCCATTGCTGGATTCTATACCATGCAAAAAGCGATGCGCAATGCAGAAACACTGTTCTATTGTGATCCGATACTAACGTCATTGTCATTGACAGGAATTCTCAGTTGTCCGCTTCTACGGCGACAAATCCAAAGCCGACGCTGTCTACAAAGGCGTCGAACCACTCACCCCGGACGATATCGCCGAGGTGGTCGTCTTCGCTGCCGGCCGGAGAGAAAATGTCGTGATTGCAGATACGTTGATCTTTCCGAATCATCAGGTCAGTTTCGATCCCTAGGCTCATTCCAATCCTCACATCCCTTTGGCTCCGTTGCCTCTGCCTTCCATCTGCTCTCCTTTTGTCCCAGAGCTTCATCTGTGAGATGGAGACGGAAGAAAAGGGGCGAAGACCAGGAAAAGAAGCAAACAGTCCAGAGTCTTCTCGTTCAGAACGGCCTTCGAATCGTACACCCTCTTTCAGGTCATCTGTTACACGGACTCTCGTGCTGACGATAGGTTGTCTTTCTATAGGCTGCTGCTACGGTCATGCATAGAAAATCGTGATTCTGAGGCTGCATCACACTTCGGACGAGAGTTTAGATCTCGGTGAAGGGGGGATATCACTGAGGAATACATTCTCTCTACACCCCCGGGGACGTGAAGAGGCGAGAGATGGTTTCAGGAACCATGTTCCGGGAGGCGAGACTTCATTTTCCAAAGAGAGCAGAGTTCCGTTATCGAAGAGTTGAAGTGCGCAGTGGATATGGGAATGGTGATAACTAAAAAGCTTAGATGTTGTGGGAGATGGAAGGTAGGTATATAGATACATACATACATACAAGAAAAGTGTCAATATATTTGGAAGGTCCACCGTTGTGTTTGTTCTCTCTGTCTGTATTGCATGTCTTGATCTGCGTTACTTGAATGGACCTGCCCTTTATAGAGAGGATACTACTCGCATGATAAATCCTGAATTACAAGTTCTGGGAGTGGTGGTTTGAGGGATATACTGGAACGACACATAGTTCAGTACCTTACTACAAGACCCATACTACGTAGTACTATCTTAGTACATGGTAATGTGAATAAATAACCTTGGAAGGTACCTAAGGCACTGTAGTAATCAATATGGACAACATCCCTTCGAAGGCAAGCGAAACAGAGGCAGAATCAACTCGATACAGGGAAGTCTACTTTAGGTTGGTGGGATCTCTTCTTGTGATTTCCTTTTTCATTGAACGATTGCTAGCTAAGAAAGAGTTGAAGAGTACATGCATCTGCATCTGCATGTGGACGGTCTACTACCGCCGTTCGCTTGGACAACATCATACACTTTTTGGTCGAGTCTGGGCTGCGTGATAGACATGGACGACCACAGACGACCATGATCTCTCAGATCGATCAGCTCGATGATCCTGAGACCACATCTCTAAGCACATAGAGCGGTCCGTTCGAATAAGCTAGCTGGGTCTGTGATACCGACTGGTCGGTTCAGAAGCTTGCTGACATCCCCTGCTGTGACTGGAGCTTCGCTCCTCTCTCCTTTGTGCTCTCTCCTCTCCTCAGTCACTCGGATCGCGTTGCAGCCATATCTCCATCACCTTCGTCTTGATCATTCAGGCGAGAGCTTGCATTGATATGTGCTCGCTCTCAGCCTAGTTGGGCTCTCCATGGGCGGTGACGGTTCTCGAAGGAAGGGGGGCTGTTTGCGACAGTGGGCGATCGAGATCGACGATCTGGCGACGCTTCATCGGGATCACGACGTCGGTTCTGGCGGTTGTTGTTGGTCCTATTCCTTCCTCTACCTCTCGGTCTGCCTCTAGCTCTGCCTCTGCCTCTGTTCTCGGCAACCTGCTCCACGTCGCTGTTTATGGTCGGGTAGACTTGATCGTCAGGACGTTGCTCTTCCTCTGCGAATCCATACGAGAAAGCAGGCAGGGTCTCCCGCGGAGGAGGGTAGCGAATGTCGTAGGGCTGAACAAGAATGGGAGAATTCACGAGTTGGCGATGATGTTCCTGACCAGCATCTGCAAACCCTTGAAGAGCGTGGTTGGGTACAAACCCTCCAAGGTCGTGGTTGGAAGGAGTGGGAGCCAAGCGAGCGTGCTGAATCGGCCCATCACGAATCTCAAGGTGTCTGGCTGAGAGGTTTCCGTTCGAGTCTGTCTGGACGAACACCGGGTCGTTGGCATAGAACTGCAAGAAAGGACCCTGGCCGATGGGCGGCAAATGGGCATTCTCGTTGAAATCGTGGAGATATTGAGGGACGAAGTGAGGTTCCTGAGACTCCAACCAATCTGCTGCCTCCGTGGCGGCACCTGGTGCTTGAGTTGACTGCGGCATTGGGATGAAGTTCAAGTGCAGAGTCGGGTTAGGCAATAGGAAGTCGAGACGGGCAAGTTCAGCGTACGGATCATTGTAACCTTCGAGGGCCTCTGCTTCGTAAACTTCAGTTATGGTTTCCTGGTGCGTCTCTGGTTGCCATGGCGCTGCTTCCAGAATGTCCTGGTGATTCTGGTCTGCCTGCGCTTGTGGGTTGTACTGGTCTTCATGGTCTGCCTGCGCTTGTGGATTGTACTGGTGATTTTGGTCTGCATGCGCTTGTGGATTGTGGCCGCCATGGAAATCCGGGGACGGCTGAACTTGCTGGTAGTACAGGAGCGCATTGTTACCAGAATCGCGCTCATAGTTCTGAGGGTGATGCTGATCATGACCATCCCACCGAAGAGCAGGCTGGTGGAATGACGGCTCTGTAAGGCCACGCTGGGGGACTGCTGAACGGCGTCTCTGCCAGTCTTCTGACGCAAGGTAGGTTTTCAGATCCATTGTGAACACGACGAGAGGAGAATTGTCGCGATAGAATAAACCTGGCTGTGCAAGCTTAACAAATTCATGAAAAGAGATAGGATTCTGCGACGCACTTCCTGTAAAAGGTATGCAAAAAAACAAGAAGGGATGACACAGGGGACTGGGTGAGGAGAGGTGAAAAACCAGTGAACTTAAGTGAAGGTCAGAGTTGAGTGAAGGGAAAAACAGGACAATAGGGAATTGTAGGTGAAGGGCACATAGTCTGCTTTTGTTCATCATGAGGAGGCCGCCATAAGTCATCTAGACGGTGACCAGTCTGGCACTTGGAGTGCTCCAGGTAGAATGAGCATCAGAGCATGGTTGTCCTTCAAGATCTTTGTACATAACGTGGAGTGGTTGAAACTGCACTTGACAAACCTGGGGTGCTTCATCACGGCACACACCACAGAGAGGCTGACGGTTGCCTCCATAGTCAAGGTCAGGAGGGCTGATAGATAACAGTGCGGTGGACTCCACTGGATGGTGAAGCAACTGAAGAGGATAGGAATATATAACAGAGAAGAAGCGAGTGAGGTCAAAGTGTATTTGGCCCCTTTTTGGACTGCGGCGAATGCGGCGTCGTCATTATAGTAGTACTACTACTAACCACATATTCTTTATTAATTCTCCCTGCGCAAACGCTAACAAACACAACCGTCCATTACTTTCGCTCTCTCACCTTAAAGCAATGCCTGGTCTGTATTCCCGCTGACAGGTTTCACCCTGTCTTCCCGCGCAAACGAGTCCTCGTCGTTTCTGAGCCAGCACCATGACCGAGCAGCGCAGGTCCTCTTGTTCGCCGAGGAACTTTCCCTGATCGCACCCGGAGGTCTCAACGTGGCGACATTAGCACTTCCGCCTTGACAGTCAGTCCGTCGTCATGCCTGGGTTACCCAGTATGTTTAGGTCCAGGTTTATATCAGTCGCGATGGGATCTCCTCGCTAACTATTGTCCTTCACAGCCAGTATCGATCTTGACGAATGCATCTCCCAACTCTACAAGAAGAATCTCCTGGCCGAGTCCTTGATCGAAGCAATATGCGCAAAAGCAAAGGAGATGCTGATGAAAGAGAGCAATGTGGTACACATTTCTGCGCCGGTGACAGTTGTTGGAGACATTCATGGCCAGTTCTTTGACATGCTGGAGATCTTCAAGATTGGAGGCTTCTGTCCAGATACAAACTATCTTTTTCTCGGTATGACTATGGCAGCGAGAGTGAGACGACAGAAACTGACAGAACACCAGGCGACTATGTTGACCGCGGTCTTTTCAGCGTCGAAACGATTTCCCTGCTTGTCTGCTTGAAGTTACGATACCCCCAGCGCGTTCATCTCATCCGCGGCAATCATGAATCACGAGGTGTCACACAGTCATACGGATTCTACACGGAATGTGCACGAAAATATGGCAATGCTAATGTTTGGCATTATTTCACCGACATGTTTGACTTCCTTACCTTGAGCGTGGTCATCAACAACCAGATCTTTTGCGTCCACGGTGGCCTGTCACCTTCAATTCATTCAATCGACCAGATCAAGATCATTGATAGATATCGGGAGATACCGCATGAAGGACCCATGGCGGACTTGGTCTGGTCAGACCCGGATCCAGACCGGGACGAATTCTCCCTCTCACCACGAGGCGCAGGCTACACGTTTGGAGGGGATGTGGTCAAGAAATTCCTACAGGTCAACAGCATGTCACATATCCTTCGGGCTCATCAGTTGTGTCAGGAAGGCTATCAGATACTGTATGATGACCGGCTCAGCACTGTTTGGAGTGCCCCCAACTATTGCTACCGATGTGGCAATCTGGCGAGCGTGCTGGAAGTGAGCGACGCCGGAGATCGGTATTTCAACATCTTCGATGCAGCCCCGGAGAACGACATGCATCGCAACGAGCAGCAACAGCAGCAACAGCAGAGTCAAGCAAAGGATGGTCAAGGGTCTCACATTGAATACTTTCTCTAGTCATTGAGTCATCTCGATCGTTGAGCACGCCTGCAGGTTCAGTCCCGCATCGAGCCATCTCTGAGCATAGCTACCAACAGGCCTCCCTCGTCACAGACAACCTCGCAAGACAAATTATGAGAAGTTCGCATATCGCCTGCCGCAGATTTTGTGATCGAGCAAGTCGAGGTCCAGGCATTCGCCATCCACTAGCAGGGTCATTTCCAATCTTTGGCGATATCAAAGGACCACTCGAACTTGAGATGGGTCACATCATCGTCGTCGACGAAACGAGAGACCGCGTCGTAATGGCCCCGAGCCATCATACCTGAAGGAGCCTCCTCCGGAGCAAACTTCTTGGTGTATGTTGGTTTGTCGACGGTGTTAGGAGGATAGCTGCCGATCATCTCCTGATCCTTACCCAAAGGAATTCCTTTCCGCTTGATGGACTGCACATATTTGAGACCGGAGAGAACTTGGTGCTGGACGACAAAGACCGCTTTCATCTGGTATCTGCTACCCTCCTTGATGGTGAATGGCTTGCTCTTCAGCGTCTCGAGGGCGCCTGGCTGTGCGAGGTCGATGGTGATGTCTGGTCTGCCTTCGACTTCCTGCTTGTTTGTTGGTTGCCGTCGACTGAAGCGCGTTCGTGTCACTTACCAAGGCGAGGGATTTGATGATACACAGGCGAGGGTCATTGGGGTTGGAGATTGACTTGCCAGTGGCAAGGCCGAGAGATGCCTTCCATCTGTTCAGGGCTTCATCTTCTTGGTCTGCAGGGCAAGTTAGTCATGCTTCGACTTGACGAGTCTATGGACGGGATTGGCTGCCAAGGGGGTGCAATTGTAATGGGAGAAAAGTATGGTGTTAGACAATCCTCCATCCCAATGGTAGCCCTTTGCTTGGCTTCACAAAGACGTATGTCAATGTGCAGGGTCGTGCATGAAGGAGACACAACAGCGAGTAGGGTATGACCGTGGCACTCACCCAGTTTCTGATATTCGTCCAGTGTTTTCTTCTCCCCCACCTTGAAACCTGGGGTTTTGTCTACTGCAAGATCGTCCGCCATATTGGTCTAAGAGGAAGAGCTTAGTGACCGTGAGTTCAGGCTCGAATTGACTAGTATCGTCTTGCTCTCTTCTTGACGTAAATGCACTGTTCTTTTCTGGGGTGATTGTGACAGAGGAGAGAGTGATATGTGAGGACGTCTGAGACATCAACGGGGAAGGCGGTCAGACAAGAGAAGAGACAGGGGCATGTGAAAAGTACACTAGATCCAATTGAGAAATACTAGTATCCACTGCAGTAAATGGTGCCAACTAATCAAACAGACCAAACAGGCCAAACATTGACCCCACTCTAGTCGCTGCTTTAGAGCATGACGCGCAAATGTCCTGACGCGACAGAGGCGCGACTTTATTACACTCACTCTTAGTACGTGCCCATACCGTTGTCCGTTCGTTTGCCATTCTTGTCCTCACCTTGAATACACAACCGCCATCATGCCTGGACGTGTGGTTGACCAGGCCAAGAAGAGAGTGCTTACGGACGCCACCAATACACACAATGCCGTCAAGTCCCCTCCCTCCGCAAAGAAGCGAAAGCTCAACGGCAATGGTCCGCATGTCAGTTTCGGGTCGTCTCAGGCAGGTCCCAATGGCTTCAGGTCGAAGCTGGGCTCAAGCCAGCCCAAGAGCCAGTTTGAGACCGAAGTGCTGGAGAAGATGACCCAGGATATTTCCGGGTTGAAACAGAGCAATGCCGAGAAAGACCAGCAATGGGATCGACCAAGCCTGGACGATTTCGATCCTCAGAGAGACGCCTTGCGCTTCCAACAGATAGAGATTGAAGAGGGTACGCTGCACGGTGGAAAGACAACGCTGAAGATGTTTGGCGTCTCAGAGGTGTGTCTATATCGCTCATCTATGACAACGCAACTGAACTGACTTTGTGACAGACTGGACACTCCATCCTCCTCCATGTCACCGATTTCCTCCACTATCTATACGTCGCGGCACCCGTCAGCTTCCAGCGGCAAGATGTGGAGGGTTACAAGGCGTATCTCGAGGCTCAGCTGGCTCAGCATCAACCCGTCATCCATTCCGTGCAAATGGTGCTCCGGGAGAACCTGTATGGGTTTCAGGGCAATCAGAAGAGCCCTTATCTGAAAATCACAGTGACCGATCCCAAATATATCAACAGGCTTCGGACCTCGATCGAGGACGGTGCTGCCAACTACAAAGGGATGTGGAAGGGCGTTGACAGTAAGATCTTGACTTTCGACATCATCCAATATGTTCTGCGATTTATGATCGATACCGGCGTTGCTGGAATGTCTTGGGTCGAGGTCCCGGCAAAAAAGTACCATGTCCTGCCTCAATACGAACGTCAGTCCAATTGCCAGATCGAGGCACACTGTCATTACCGAGACTTGATCGCCCATGGGCACGAAGGCGAGTGGGCTAAAATGGCTCCCTTGCGGATTCTGTCTTTCGACATTGAATGCGCCGGTCGCAAAGGGATCTTCCCAGAAGCCAACCAAGATCCTGTCATCCAAATCGCAAACGTGGTGACCAAGTACGGTGACTCGAGACCATTCGTACGCAATGTTTTTGTGCTGGACACTTGCAGCTTGATCGTCAATACGCAAATCTACGAGTACGATTCGGAGTCGAAGATGCTCATGGGCTGGAGGGATTTCCTTGAGAAGGTCGACCCAGACGTCATCATCGGGTACAACATCGCCAACTTTGATTTCCCATATCTCCTCGATCGAGCAAAGCATTTGAAATTGTCAAAGTTTCCATACTGGTCGCGGCTGAAGAGCGTGGTGTCGCAAGCGAAAGACACCAATTTCTCCAGCAAGCAGATGGGCAACCGTGACACCAAGGCTACGAACACCAACGGGCGCATCCAACTGGATCTACTCCAGCTCGTCCAGAGGGACCATCAGTTGCGCAGCTACACCCTGAACTCCGTGTGTGCTCACTTTCTCGGAGAGCAGAAGGAGGATGTCCACCATACCATGATCACTGAACTCTTCAATGGCACGCCAGATTCGAGACGACGTTTAGCCGTGTACTGTCTCAAGGATGCCTATTTGCCACAACGTCTCATGGACAAGTTGATGTGTCTGGTCAACTACACCGAGATGGCCAGAGTCACCGGTGTGCCTTTCAACTATCTGCTATCTCGTGGTCAACAAGTCAAATTCATCAGTCAGCTTTTCCGAAAGGCATTGGAGCAACAGTTGGTCATCCCGAACCTTCTAACGAAGGCTTCGGACGAACAGTATGAAGGTGCCACCGTGATCGAGCCGATTCGAGGCTATTACGACGTGCCTGTTGCGACTCTTGATTTTGCATCACTGTACCCATCCATCATCCAAGCTCACAACTTGTGTTACACCACTTTATTGAACAAGAACATCATCGAGAAACTCAATCTGAAAAAGGATGAGGACTACATATTGACGCCCAACGGTGACCTCTTCTGCACTGCAAAGGTCCGGAAAGGACTGCTTACCCAAATCTTGGAAGAGTTGTTGGGTGCACGTAAGCGCGCGAAGAAGGAGCTCGCTGTTGAGAAGGACCCTTTCAAAAAGGCAGTGCTCAACGGTCGTCAATTGGCGTTGAAAGTATCAGCAAACTCTGTCTACGGCCTCACGGGCGCCACGGTGGGGAAACTACCGTGTCTCGCAATTGCCTCCAGCACCACGGCCTACGGGCGACAAATGATTGAGAAAACCAAGCATGAAGTCGAAACAAAATACACCATCGCCAACGGCTACTCTCACGACGCGCAGGTCATCTACGGTGACACCGATTCGGTCATGGTCAAGTTCGGAGAAAAAGACCTTTCCAAAACCATGGCCCTGGGACAAGAAGCCGCCGACTATGTCTCGGCCAAGTTCATCAAACCCATCAAGCTGGAGTTCGAGAAGGTGTACTTCCCGTACCTGCTGATCAACAAAAAGAGATATGCCGGTCTGTACTGGACCAACCCCGACAAGTACGACAAGATGGACACCAAAGGGATCGAAACGGTCCGTCGAGACAACTGCCGACTGGTGCAGATTGTGATTGAGACTGTGCTGAAGAAAATCTTGATTGATCGCGACCTGGACGGCGCGCAGGACTACGTCAAAGAGACGATCGCCAATCTGCTGCAGAATAAGATCGACCTCAGCATGCTGGTCATCACCAAAGCCCTCAGCAAGAGCGACTACACGGCCAAGCAAGCACACGTCGAGCTCGCCGAGCGCATGAAGAAGCGCGACGCAGGGTCGGCGCCCGCGCTGGGCGACCGAGTGGCCTATGTGATTGTCAAGGGCGCAGGAGGCAGCAAGAACTACGAGAAATCCGAAGACCCGATCTACGTGCTGGAGAACAACGTCCCCATTGACACCAAATACTATCTCGACAACCAGCTGGCCAACCCGCTCGGCCGCATCTTCGAGCCCATCCTCGGCGAGCGCCGCGCCAATTCCCTGCTGGCCGGCGACCACACCCGCTCCATCTCTGTCGCGGCCCCCACGCTCGGCGGCTTGATGAAGTTCGCCAAGAAGACCCAGACCTGCATGGGCTGCAAGAAGCCGCTGGTCGGCGCAGAGGAGGCCAAGGGCGCCGTCTGCGAGAACTGCAGGCCGCGCATCGGCGAGCTCTACACAAAACACGTCAAGAAGGTCGGCGAGCTGGAGGTCCGCTTCAGCCGTCTCTGGACCCAGTGCCAGCGCTGCCAGGGCAGCATGCACTCCGAGGTCCTCTGCAGTTCCAGGGATTGTCCTATCTTCTATATGCGCATGAAGGCCCGCAAAGAGGTCGAAGAGGGTGGCCGTGAGCTCTCGCGGTTCGATCACGACGTCGGGGCCATCTGGTAGGCTCTAGTAGTAGACGGTGGCGACGCCATTGATTTACTCCTCCACCGGCTACGACAGCGCCGGCCATGAAGCATCAGCTGGCGGGTTACGAGGCTATGATTTGTGTTATTCTGGAGTTCTTCTGCGCGGGAAACCAAATACTCAATGGCCACTAGGGATTGTGGACAAAGCGCAAGAAATGTCAGGAAGGCATCAACATTAACTGTATTGGGTATCTCTTGTGACAAAGGAAAATCTGCTTGATTCCGTCCTGGCTGCTCCTCGTGTCTCAACCCCTGTTTGGTCCAGTTCAGCCCCCTCGCCCAGGAACCGTAGTCTTAAGGCCTGCCACCACTTAAGCCGAAAAAGTACATCTTTGAACCTCCAATCGACTTGTATAGCCCTTTGCACATACTCCCACCTCTGCGTCGAAGCGCCCGCTCCAATTCCTTTCAGAGGTCCGGATCGTCCACTCCGGCTTCGGCTTTGGAGGCACTCCCAAACGTTTCATCCATATCATCAAACCTTGACCCGTCTATCGACATTGCATCGCCACCTGCTCCGCCAATGTCGTCGTAGGATAACCCAGCATTCGCCTTCAAAGCCTCTTTCCGGATCTGCATTGCGACGATGGCTACCCCAAGAGCGTTCCAGACATCCTGATCCTGCTGACTGAAATCGAGTTCTGCAATAATCCGCAACCTATCGGGGTTGAAGTCTAAAGCATCGAGAGTCGAGGAGTTAATGTCAGGCTCGGAACCCGGTGGTGAGGCTGTCTGACGAATCGATTGCTGCGCCGGCTGAACAGAAAATGGACTGAGTGTCACGATCGCAATGACCGAGGAGATAATGACCAGGCCGATGAGCGTCGGCGAGGAATCGTCGTCAGCAACGACTCTAGTCTCGTCCACGTTGGAGGCATGCAGTGATTCGTCTTCAATACTGTGATGGAGGCCCCGAGCCCTTTGATGCCGTAGCGAAAGGTGGTGTAGCTTTAGGGCTATCTCTTCCAGTGTTTGAAGGGTAGAAAGACCGGCGCGTTTAGTGACCAAGGCATGGACGGGTATCTGGTGTGACCTTGACGAAGGTCGCAGTCCAACATCCGTCAGCGCCCAGTACAGGTACCGTTTAACCGCCCGCTCGAGAACCTTCTCTCTTCTCGAGCCGGGACTAAGATAAGTTCGGTCACGCACGTCGTGACCAATTTCGAAGAGTCGGCGTAGAGCATGGGAGGCTCGGAATTGATTGTCTCTCACGTTGTGGATGACCGGGACACCTGCGGCGTTTCCCTGTGCGAAGAGACTGATTGGTAGGGTATCGAAGTCAAGCATCCAGTTCTCAGGTAACAGTGCTTCAAATCCCCGATAGGCAAGATGGAAAAAGAGCTCACGCTCCGTTTGCGACCAGATTCCTGACCTCGGGGGTAGCCTGATGGCTGCGGCATGCCTTCTTGCGTCTTCCATAGCATGGTCATCCATGTCTTCGACTTTTCTCCTTCTCAAAGCAGAGGACGCAAACGACATAGTATCTTCATCGGCCCACGTAGTCATACCCGGCTTTGACATTATTTCCCCGCGTTGCCCGGGTCTGTAGTTGGCAAATCGGTGGGGTGTAGGTGGAGGTGGCATCAACGTTCGCTCTATTTCTTTGCGCATCCCAGTAGTACTCTTCGCTGCAAAGGAGTTGGCTCCATGTTGGGTCATGTCTACACCGGGATTGTCTTCATTGGGGCGCAGAGGGTGTCGATCTTCAATCATCCCACGCTTCAATGGCGGCACCTCCAGATCACCTTCCTCAGCCTTGCGCTTTCTTCCTTGCTGGCGATGTGTTGCAGCGGCTTGCTGGCCAACAACGTCGTCGAAGTCCACTTGCCTAGCGGAGCCTTGTAGTTCGGCGGAGTTCGGGGTTGGAGTCTGTACTGGAGGTCTGAGGAAATCGGACAGGACTCGAAACGTGGAGGTAAAGATCGATCTCGACATGATCGTTGTGTAGTGGAGATACAGTCCTCTCTTTGTAGGGTTTCATCAAGTTGTGGTATGGTCTGTGACGGATGGGCACTGCATGGGATGACTTGGCCTAAGTTTAAGCAGGAAGTTGACAAGAGGCAGTCCACCTGTGAACAACAGATCTAAGACAGGGCGCAGCCTTCGCCCGTATACAGAGCACCATGTTGAAGGTGCGGAAGTGCACGAAGGCAAGACCGTTCCGTTGCTAGAGACCAACTTCTTTGTTCGGCGGTGCTATGGAGCACAAGAGTTGGGCAGACACCGCAACTCTGAAGTTGGCAACTGCTGCATGCGGCACTCCAGGTTTCAGGGTTGAAGTCCGTGCCTGCCGCAACTGGGGTTAAGATCAGATTAAGCTTAAAATAGGGTGGGACCTTTCTGTTTGAGGACTAGGTCAACATGAGATCACATGACCGTGTCGCCCATCTGAGTTCGGCTTCATGACATCCGTAATACCTAGGCACGTACTCCATCCACCGTCTCCTTTCTAGCCTCGTTAAAGGTACCCGCAAGCATTGTTCCCATGGATGCTGCGGAACAGGACCTCGATGTCAAACTATACAAGGCATCAGGCACTCTCCTGCAGGAGCTAGGACACAAACTGCCGCTGCTGGTCAACACCCCCAAGAAAACACGGCGTTTGCGTGTGATTGACTCAAAATGCGAGGAATTAAGGCTGCTTGTTGGTCTCCTTCATGGACCGCCCACGTGTGATGCCTTGCTGACTTGACCTAGCTCGACCGCTTCCAAGAATGGCCTCAACTCCTCGACCCCGAGTTGTCAAACCACATTCAGCTTCTTAGCGAGGCCTTCGTTGGCTCTATCACAACGTCCGGCGATCACTATGCACAGTCCTCCAGGCATGGCATAGCCACTGTGTCCCCATTGCCACGGGCAATATGTCGTCTGCTCTATTCATTCTGCAAGGTCAGAGGCTACAAGGTCATTGTACGCCTCTTGAACAACGAGCCCAGATTCCTGGCCCCTATGCTGTCAACCTTCAAAACCTGGAACGCTTCGTCTCTGGGAATGGTCTGGGAGGAGCGCTACATCATGATGCTGTGGCTATCTCACTTGATGCTTGCTCCTTTCGAACTTGCGAACATGTCAATCTCCAACAACCACCCGCTTGACCCGGTCTTGTCTGAGGCTCTTGGGAATCTTCCAGGCATTGCAGGTGATATTACATCGGTAGCATTTCCACAGCTGGAGAGTTCGGGCAAAGAGCGTGAAGCGGCCAGTATCCTCCTTGTGCGGTTGTGTCTGCGCAAAGATATGCAGGCGCACGATCTGCATCTGAAACTCATGCACTATGCTACACAGAGGCTGCTTTCCGACGCGGACTTGGTGGTCCGCAGTCCTTACACGGCGCTGGGACTCTTGTCGCTAATATATAGCATCACCAATTCTGGCTCAGACACCGAAGTTGCTCCGTATCTTGAACAGCTATTTGGAGCAGTCCTGAAGATCGCTACCGACCCAGGGACCCAATATGTCGCTATTCGAGATTCTGCTCCTGCCAGGAAATTGATTGTAAAGATCTTGAGAGTCACCCTCACTCACGCGATGTCGCTAGATTCCAGCAATTTCGTCATTCCCGAAGCACAGTTGAACATGATGCTTGAAGAGAGTATCCAGTATTTCCTCGACGCGCTCAGCGACAAGGAAACACCGGTCAGAATGTCTGCAGCAAAGGCGCTCAGCGTAGTCTCTCTCAAGCTTGATGCTGACATGTCCGCGGAAGTCATTGAAGCAGTCCTTGCATGTCTTCAAGAACACGTTCTACTGGAAGACCGCCACAGCCATCAACTCGTTCCCATCACGGATAAGGCCCGATCAGAGGTGGGTGAGATGAGAAAAAACATATCTGCGGTAGATCCACTGCGTTGGCATGGGTTGATGTTGACTCTGGCTCATCTCTTGTTTCGCCGTGCGCCGCCGCCTTACTTGCTCGCAGAAATCATTCAGGCACTGATACTGGGATTGGAATTCGAGCAGCGATCGAATGTGGGGACTTCTGTTGGTGTTGGTGTTCGCGACGCCGCCTGCTTCGGCCTGTGGGCAGTGGCTCGAAAATATAGCACCGAAGAGCTGAGCCTCGTGCATGTCTCGGAGTTCGTCGAAGCAAAGCATCCCGAATTCGCAGAATGCAACAGTGTTTTACAGATGATAGCTGCCAAGATGGTCATCTCGGCATGCCTGGATCCCTCAGGCAATATTCGACGAGCTTCGTCCGCGGCGCTCCAAGAGCTCATAGGACGGCATCCGGACACGATCCTCAACGGGATATCTCTGGTACAAATCGTCGACTACCATGCAGTGGCACGGCTGTCTCGAGCCATGATCGAAGTTGCTCCCGAAGCAGCTGCTCTCCACACCATGTACCACAAAACTCTCTTGTCAGCGCTCCTGGAATGGCGAGGTGCGCGGGCCACAGACGTGAACCAGCGGCGATGGGCTGCCTCTTCTACCCGGCTCCTAACGAAGACCATTCCTTTGTCAGAGGCGTTATCTCTCATTCCACTCATTCTTCGCCAGCTTCTTGATCTGAAGCCAACGAATATCGGAAGCGCAGCTGGCTCGAGACACGGCTTGCTTTTAGCTCTAGCCGCAGCAGTGGAGTCTGTCACTGAGAAAGAGCCAGAATCAGCTGCATCATGGATGCTTGACCACAGCAACTCGCTCTTCCGCCTGGAAAGACTCACAGGTAAAATGGATGGCCGGGTATCGGCTGATCTGGAGCTTGTAATGGAAGCGATTTGTGCCCTGATAGGCATCACATGCAAATGCCTCTCGGCTTCAGAGGCAGATCGCTCCAAGGAGCGGCAAGAGTGGGTGTCACCCGCTTCTTTGTTGCTTGATCGTTGTACAGTGGCAGGCTCAAGAGATACAGTGGTTCAAGCTAGCGCCGACGCAAACGTGGAACTCTTCGAGCTGATGTTGCCCGAGTCAGCGGTCGCAATGGTCGAAAACTGGCTCGATGCCAGCCAGCAAGCGCCCTCGGCCTTGACGAGCAAAGGTCGTATCAGGACTCTGAGCTTGATTTACGGCCATCTTGCTCAGCAAGACCCACGCGTCGAGCTCCGCCAGAAGATTCTTGCATACATCATCAGTCTCGTCAGTGGAAGCTACAAGATAGAGACCAGAGTGGATGCCATGGAAGCCCTTGGTGTTATCTTGCGGGACATGGAGACATCAGGGTCTGACCAAGTGGATGCCACCAGCATAGCAGATGCCCTCTACCGCGGACTGACTGACTATACCAACGACCAGAGGGGAGACATCGGCTCGCTCCTCCGAATCCAGAGTCTCGAGGCGGTAGACGCCTTACGCGCGAACAAAGCAGCTCTTCACATCATGGATGGCCTGTTAGACACGGTTATGCCGGTGATTGTGAAATTGGCAGCGGAAAAGCTGGACAATGTGCGGTTTCGAGCATGGAGATGTTTGGAGAGCTATTGGCACACACGTGCAGGCATGCCAGACCTAAAGAAGTAGGTAACTTCTCTGCCATGCGTGATGCTCGCAGACTAACTTTGCCAGTACCTTTCCGCATCCTGAAGATATATCTACGATCCCATATTTTCAACAGCTTCTGGAACTGCTCACCCTGGATTGGTCACGCAAGCCTGTCATCATGGGCATCATCTCTTCGGCGACCTCAGGCACAGAATCTATCTGTCGCGCCACCAGCAACGCGATAGTCTGGTACCTGCAGTCTCTGGAAACTGACGAACGTGACAATCTTAGGACGCCAATTTCATCCATCATCCTGGAGCAGCTCGCTGCTCCATTAGACGACCGTCACGTAGTGCCTCTGCTTGGGGTTTTCTGCTTCATGATGGATCAAGGTCTCTTCTCGTCCCAGCTAATCACAGACCCGGAGAACAATGCGCAGGATATATGGACCATCATGCACAAACTGCACGGCCCCTCGTCCAGTCTTCACAGGATCGAGGCCTCCTTGAATCTCTACTCAAGGCTCATCACGACCGAAAAGTTTCGAGCCAGGGCGTTGGACAAACTAACGCGCCAATTGCTCCATCGGTGGCCAAAGGTAGTTTCAACTGGCCCTCCTGCCAAGTTAAGAAGCTGACTGACGCCGGTGCATAGGTTCGCAATACTGCTGCTGACCTTCTGTATGTGGAAGCCCCCAGTCGAACCCTCGCTTCGTGTGACTGGAGTAGCCCCGTCACCAAGACGAAACCCGTAGTCCTCGAGCTTCGAAAGGAACTCGGCGTGGCGGGAATGAACGCCGCAAAGACATGAAATGGCGCGTGGCGGTTCAAAACACAAGTATATATTCCAGGACGATTTTCCTGGAGAGGAGCCCTCAGTTATCCAGAGCGCGGGATTTCAGACAGCGAGAAACAGTATCCTTAATGCTCTTCTCGCTGTACTGCTCCCAAACATCGTACAGACTGATCATCTCCTGAGTGCTCTCGATCATTTGTTCGATGTCGATGCCCGATTCCACAAGGAACCTCATGATGTTCTGCAGCTTCTCGGATTCCTTGATGGCGGCGATGGTCTTCTCCCTGTCAACACGCTGCGAACTTGAATCGTTGAGTGAGGCTCGAGCTTTGCCATTAGGAGCGGGGTTGGTCTGAGACCCCGGGTGATTCGACATTTGCAAATTTCCGATCACGGCGTTGAAAGAGCCCGAGAGGGCCTGGCGACCGACTAACGAAGAAAAGGGGCCCGAGTCGGGATTGGCAAGAGTGTCATGAGATATTGGGCGCAAGGTCCCGGCTGCTTTTGCGGTTGGCAAGAAAACCACAGCGAGGAACATGGCAATGATGGCAATGAGATGCGGTGCACAAGTCAGCGGTAGATCGGTCATGTAGCTATCATTGATGATTGACCAGGCCAGGCCTAGCTCGTCATTAGAGAGCTTGAGGTCCTGGTTCTCCTTAAGAGCGATCAAAGACCGATAGGGATGCCAGACGATCAGCTGCGAATGCATTTCCGAGATGAGGCAGAACTCCATCTCGCCCAATCTCGATACGTCGCCGGGCACAAACTCGGGCCACGCTTGTCGAGCTTCGGCGGCGACCAGGCGAATGTGGTGAGGCGACTCCTCGGTCTTTGACGCAAGATAGAACGCCGTCGCCGTGAGCAGATACAAATTCACATTCTGCATGGGGGTCGACAGAAAATATCGGTGCAGGTAGACCAATGCCGTCGCCACGCATTGTTGCCGGAACGGCAGGCGCTTAGCCAGCTGTAGAAGTCGATCTCGCAGGAATATAAACATGAGTCTTCGGTCGGGGTACGGGTGCTGCTCGATGGCTTTGGCGGCCTGGCGGTCCAAGTCATCGCGGATCTCGGCAAGCTTCTCGGGCGTGAATGTCCAGTATTTGCGCTGCGTGGACGTCCAGTAGTTGGCGGCCATGTTGCGCTGCAGTATTTATGACCCTCTCAAGTTTCTTGGGATGCCGTCGTGCAGACAGTTCGCGTAGGGAGTTCTCGAGGAGCAGCCATTGCTTCTGGCTCTGGTGACAGCAACCTCACCTTCGCATTGTGAGTCAAACAGTGTTGTTACCAGTCCGGACAAACGGCATTTGGCGTCATTTGCAGGAACACCTGGAGGAGCCGGACATGCAAAGGGAGCCCAAGCACGTGGAGTATCACAGGAGGTTGATGCCAGCTTTCAACACGAAGACGACTTTGAGGTGGAATCCTATATCACGTGATTAGTATCCCTCTTGGCAAGGCTCGCCTCCCGGTTACGTAATCCCGGGATGTGCGCGCCACAGAGACTTTTATAGGAGAGAAAACAAACCCCACCGTCGCCTACTATCCATCCAACCAACCAACGACAAGGTGTCCAATTGCCTGTCTATTGGTTCGTGGAGAGTGTCACGTTCAAGGTCTGCTCTGTATGTGACCACTGCAGCATCAGCATCAGTGGGCTGCGACGCCCAACATCCGAAACTTGAACCTCATTTGCAGCTCCACTTACAACAAAAACATCCTTTGCTTGAATTCCTTCCACAAACCCTCCATTTTTGGTTCTTCTCTCTGGGAACGGGTGCATAGGTTCTCATCTTTCCACTCTTCACGAACATCTGTATTTGCACCACAGCCGACCCCAACGACCGCCCCCAACAGCCTGGCTGGTGAGGACTGCAACAGCCATGCTCCCTCACAGATAGCCGCAGTTCCTACTACACAAGGGGTAGCATGAACGGAGAGTCCCATGAGAACCGCGATCAGCGGATTCAAGAATTATGGCGGACTCTGGACACACGGAATGAGGGTCATCTCGATCTCCATGGCCTGAAGAAAGGTCTCCGCACCATCGACCACCCTCTCAAGAACGCCGACGACCTCCTTCACGATGTCGTCGATGCTGTCGACACCTCGGGGGATGGCCGGATCCAGTACAATGAGTTCCGAACGTTTGTGGAACATGCCGAGCGGGAACTGTGGCAGCTGTTTCAAAGCATAGATAAAGACAACAGTGGAGGACTGGACAAGAATGAGCTGCGGTCGGCCTTTTCCAGGGCGGGCATCACAATCAGCAATGCCAAACTAGACCAGTTCTTTGATGAGGTGGACGTCAACCATGATGGGCAGATCACGTTTGACGAATGGAGGTATGTCTTGAATCCGGTACAAGCCTTTTTCGGTCGCTATGTCTAACGTGGTTTCAGGAATTTCCTTCTCTTTCTGCCGGCCGGTCGATCCAGTCTTGGGGCGGTCCTCAGCTATTATTCTGCGACGGGAAATGTGAATCAAGAGGGAGATGTCACCATCAATGACACGCTGAAAGGATTCGGTAGGGACATTCCCCTGCACACTTACCGAACACAAGGCTGCCCATGAATAACACATGCGTGTGACTTTTCCGCGTCACGTTCCTCTCATTCGACCTTCCGCATGTTACCTTTGTCCGGGGTATAGATGTTCTTCCCATGCCAAGCACTCGACCTCTCGTACCAACAATCTTGCGCAGAGTCAGTGTCTGACAAAGTTGACAATGCTGACAGATTTTCTCCCGCCCCCAGGCTATTTCATAGCTGGCGGCTTAGCAGGCATGATCTCGCGGACCGCGACTGCACCGCTGGATCGGCTCAAAGTCTACCTGATCGCACAGACCAACCCCAAGGAAGCAGTTGTCGAAGCGGCAAAGAAGGGAGCTCCCTTCCAGGCCGTTAGGCACTTTGGCCGGCCGTTGATCGACGCCTGCAAGGATTTATGGGCGGCGGGTGGTATGCGCAGTCTGTTCGCCGGCAATGGACTCAATGTCATCAAGGTCATGCCTGAATCAGCGATCAAGTTTGGCGCCTACGAGGCTGCGAAGAGAGCTCTGGCCAAATTTGAAGGTTCCGACCCAAAGCATCTTCGACCTACTTCACAATTCCTTGCCGGCGGGTTTGGAGGCGTCATCTCACAGTGCCTGGTCTATCCGCTCGACACCCTCAAATTGTGAGTGACCCAATCCTCCCGATCTATTTGCCGATCTATGTCGCGCACCTACTAACCCGGGGGTTGTCACAGTCGAATGCAATGCGACACAGTTGCTGGCGGCCTGCATGGAAACGCGCTCATCTTTCAGACGGCACGCACAATGTGGAAACAAGGAGGATTGAAGCCTTACTACCGTGGACTTGGCATGGGTCTTGCTGGCATGTTCCCTTACAGTGCGATCGATCTGTTCATTTTCGAAAACTGCAAGCGATTCGTCCTAGCACGCAAGGCGAAGCTGGCCCGATGCCATGAAGACGACGTCGACATGAGCAACCTTGTCACTGGATTTATTGGAGCGACGTCGGGAGCCATCAGCGCCACAGCAGTGTATCCGATTAACCTGCTCCGCACGAGACTGCAGGCGCAAGGAACCATTCTACATCCACCGACCTACACCGGCATCTGGGATGTGGCTGTGAAGACCATTCAAGGAGAAGGATACAGGGGCTTGTTCAAAGGAGTCACGCCAAACCTTCTGAAAGTCGCTCCGGCCGTCAGCATTAGTTATGTGGTTTATGAGAATAGTAAGGCGTTGCTGGGACTGCCTTGAGTTGGGTAGGCATAGCACGACGAGACGAGCCGGGACCCAGGATTCAGGATTCAGGATTCAGCGAACCATGGCTACTTTCTAGGAAGAGAGTCTATCTTGCAACGAAGCTGGAACAACAAGACCTCAAGGAGATCCCACGGATCTGTACCGCCATGAACAAAGATGGGGTTTCTTTTGGCTGATTATGAGAATACCTTTTCGCGTGGGTGAGCAAGGAGGCTGGCTATACCTGTGATGTTTCACGACAGGACAGGACAGGCATGAGGAACATGGAGCTTTCTAAGACAGAAGACAGCACAAACAATTGTTTCTACAACAGAGCCTGCAGACTTGTCGTTGTTCTTTTCCTATTCCAACAGAATATGCCCCTTGTGCCCCGTTATTGTTTCGTTCGATGCTACAGAGCAGTACTAGGAATGGCATCTGCATATCTCTGAGAGCTCTCGGCCTGGATCCCCAACCTGTGCAACGGGCCTAACAGACGTGATTTATTGGTAATCTTCTTTCTGGCTGCGAATCAAGAGGCTAAGAGGCCCGGCTTGCAGACTGCGATCGCCATGGCTACCCTACAAACTTGAAATAAGTGGCACCGCCAGATCTTGGTAGAGGCCCTAGGCGCCCTTCAAAATTTCAATAGGCCTAAGGAGCCGCAAGTAAAGGTACTAGAGTACTCATGTTGTGTCACACACCCCGCGCTCTTGACTCCAGTCGTTGATCTGCTCTTATTAGGGCTATTCTGTCCGTCGAGAAATACCAGATACTAACGGGCTTGAGACCGAGACCCATTGCGAGCAGATGTACGTAGGGACTACTCATCTGGACTGCTGACCAAGCCGCACTCTCAGTATCAGTACCTACCTACTCCTACTCCTAGTACGTAGTAGGTCTTGCAAGATACGACGATTTCGACCCGCGTCCCTGTTATCTTCCTCCCCCCTTCCCCACGGACGGACTCCCTCCTCGCAGACCCTGCTCTACGCTCGCCGAGATCGCCTCAAGCCAGCCTCATACGACCCTGTTCCGGACTGTACTCTTTGCGGCGTCGTTGAATCAAATCCCTGATCGCAGAAGAACTCTCCCTGACCACCAATAGACCCTCATCTGACTAGACTACAACGACAACGACAACGACAACAATTGGCCACCGCAATGCGATACTCGCCTGGCACGATAGCTTCCAGTCAATGCTCACACCGCGCTCCCGCAGACTTCAAAACCTCCATGTCCCGATAAGGCGAACTCGATGTTTTAGAAATCCATAAGATACACTACACTATATGCCACGATGGACGACGAGATCAACTTGAAGCCAGAACAGCCGGCTCAGCAAACCTCTCCGCTTCAACGATCTTTGGGAGGGACAGAACCCGGCGCCAGTGCCACGAGTTCGGCTTCGGCTTCAGCTTCAGCTCCAGCTCCGACGTCGACTTCGGCCAGAAGAAAGAACAAGAGCAGAGATGGAGGCAAAGACAAAGACAAGGACAAGGACGGAGGCAGCGCATCCTCCAAAAGACGCTGCGTAAGCACGGCATGCGTAGCCTGTCGCAAGCGCAAATCGAAATGCGACGGAAACCTACCCAAATGCGCCGCCTGCGCATCCGTCTATCTGACGGAATGCGAATACGCACCACACACCGACCACCGGCGCAAAGGCGTGTACAAGAAGGAAATCGACAGTTCCAAGGCCAAGAACTCGACCCTGCAGATCCTGATCCAGGCCATCCTCAACGCGGAAGAAGACGACGTGATGGATCTGGTACGTCAGATCCGAACGTGCGACAGCCTCGAAGAGCTGGCGGGCAGTATTACCGAGGCGCAGGCGCAGGCGAAAAGTCTGGAAGAAGATGCGCCCGACTCGCCCGTCTACGGCGCAGACCAGTCGCTGGCGGCGGTTCCGAAGTTCGAGGCCGAGCTTTCCGGCAAGATGGGCGACCTGATGCTAGACGGGTCGGTCAAGTTCATTGGGGGAACGTCGAATCTCATCTGGTTCCCCGAGGAATATGAACAGCAGAGGAACCCGGCGGCTAGTAGTCTCGCTGCAGGTCATGTGGTGCGACCGCGAGAAGAGGCCATCCTGTCGTGGACGACGGTGACGCAGGACAAGGAGCTGGTGCTGCATTTCATGAACATGTATTTCTGCTGGCATTACGCCTTCTTCACCACCTTGTCCAAGGAGCTGTTCTATCGCGATTTCTTGACGGGGAAGTCGTCGCAGTACTGCTCGCCGCTGCTGGTCAATGTCATGCTCGCCCTGGGATGTCACTTTTCGACGAGACCCGAGGCGAGGGCCGATCCCGAGGATTCGGCCACGACGGGAGACCATTTCTTCGCCGAGTCCAAGAGATTGCTGTATGAGGACGACGAATTCGCCAATGCCAAACTCTGCACCGTCCAGGCTTTGGCGCTGATGTCGGTCAGAGAGGCCGGCTGTGGCCGCGAAAGTAAAGGCTGGGTCTACAGCGGCATGAGTTTCCGCATGGCTTGTGATCTGGGGTTGAATGTCGATGCCGCTCCCATCAATGAGTCCTCGCGCCTGGCCGATGAGGATATTGATGCCAGGCGGATCACCTTCTCCGGTTGTTTCTTGTTCGACAAGTATGTTGCGACCTGTTTTGTTCTGTTCTGCTCTGTTCTTGAACTAATGTGATCAGGTGCTGGTCGAATTATCTAGGCAGACAACCGCAGCTGCAGATGCCCGATGTGGCGGTCAAAAAGCCCGACGTGTTCCCGTCCGAGGATAGCGAGGTGTGGTCGCCCTACACCGACGCCGGGGTGGTCCATACACATGCTCAACCGGCGAGAACTAGAGCGGTGGCATTGCAGTTGGCCAAACTCGCCGAGATCTCGGGCGATCTGTTGACCTCGTTCTACAACCCACAACAACGAGACAAGCCGCTGACGAAACAAGCCGAGCTCAAACGGCTGACTGACTTGCATACCCGGCTGGAGGCATGGAAGCAAGCTCTGCCCGCGGAGATGGAGCCACGGGAAGGCCAGTTGCCACAAGTGTTGCTGATGCAGTAAGTTGGACGACGTTTTGGGGGCAGATGAGCTCCGACCGTGATCTGAAACTGACGCTATCCACATCAGCATGTTCTTCCAGCTGTTGTACATCCATCTGTACCGGCCGTTTTTGAAGTATACCCGAACGACGTCGCCTCTTCCCGCACACGTGTCGCCACGGAAATACTGCACACAGGGTGCTGCGGCCATCTCGAAACTGCTGCGGCTGTATAAGCGCACACACGGTCTGCGTCAGATATGCAACATCGCCATCTATATTACCCACTCGGCATGCACGATCCACCTCCTGAATCTGCCGGACAAGAATGCGCGACGAGACATCATCCACGGCGTCAAACACCTCGAGGAGATGGGTGAATGTTGGACGGCCGCGCGACGCACTCTCCGAGTGCTACGACTGTGCGCGGATCGGTGGAACATTGAAATGCCTGAAGAAGCCGAGATTGTCTATACGCGGGTGCGGAACAAGTGGGGGCTGGCAGCCGAAAATGCTCCCTCGCCCATCTCACCTCGCTCGCTGGCGACCATGGCCACGCAGATCAGTTCGCAGCCAGTACCAGACCTGATGGCTCGAAATTCTCAACATCAGCGGCAACAAAGTCGCCGGCAACCATCCATGAACATACCGGTCATGTCGAGTGGCTTGTCTGCAGCGATGGCGCCTTCGCCCTCCGACCTAATCGAGACACGGCGGTCGTCCGGCAACATCTCGATGCCTCCGTCCACCGCAGCGGATTTGAGTCGTGACCCACACCGCGTGCGAGCGTCGAACTTGACATACCTGACGAAAGCGCAACAGGATGCCTGGAACACGCACCTGGCGCGCATGGCGAGTTCCTCGGCCGGCGCGTCTGCCACTGCGTCGGGTGCCAACGTGGGCGAAACGCAGAATGCGGCGAGACTGTTTGGCGGGATCGACAGCCTGATCGAGGAGACGCAGGACTGGATCTTCAAGGACCAGAGCCAGCTGGCCATGGGCTTTGAGAATTGGGGCGGCGGCGACGGCGACACCCAGCAGGACTGGGGCACTCTAGATCTGTCGTTCTTTGAGGATAGCCCGGGCGGCGGCGGCGTTGGGGCCGGTAACGGCATGCCCGACAACTCCAGCAGTGCAAGCCGTACCAATACCAATGGCAACTCGCCTGCCTATATGGGCGGCGGAGTGCACTCGCAATATGGTGCTGCGTATGATGCCGGACCTGGAAGTGGCGGCATCGGGTACGGCCAGTATCAACCGACCAGCAACGGGTGGGGACGGACGAGTAAAGGGATGAATATGTCCATGGGAACGGGAACGGGCACGGGCACGGGATCCAATCGAGACTTCGGCTGGGGCAAGAACCGGTCAATGCAGGCTCAGAACAGTATGAGGTTTGATGATGATATGTACTACTAGTCCAAGGGTACAGGATGTATGGATTGGATTGGGATGTCCTGAAGGTCCTAATGCTCGATGAATATTGAGCAACCCACTAGGCAAGATGCATGATGGTGATGATGACAATGAGTGATGCATGAAGTAATGAATGAAGTGAGATCTTTTCTTTTTTGTTTCTTCTTTCCGCAGTCATCTAAGGCAAATGGGGAGACACAGGCTCTGTCTCTGTTGCTGTATCCAAACTGTCTCTTCCCTCGTCTCTTCTGCGTCTCCAGCTTGCATCTGACTGTATACTGCGAAGAGCTCGGAACCGAGAATCCAGGGCTTCGGTTTGTGATTGGAGGTGGCTTTTGCTAGAATGGGATCTGAACAGCGCGCTGAGTGAGATTCAAGGTCCCAGATACCGGATGTACGAGTAAGCCGCGTGGATGACTCGAGTCGGCCGGGGGATGGATGATGGAGGGAGGGAATTGTTACTCCGAACGTAAACCGAAAGGTTGTGTTGGGGAGATATTTACCCGGCCTCACCGGTACGATGGAAGGGAACAACTTGAACTCAGGCCACTTACCGCACTTACGTGAGGTAATCATGCATGCTCACAGTTGTGCAATGCTGATATACCTTAATCAGCCCAGCACCTGGATGGCATGCATGGGGCTGAAGTCGAAGCGAATTCGGACTGCGTACCTTGCACATCAAACGCAGTCCACGGCGAGCTGGGGAATGGAAGCAGTTGTCATGCAGTGAGGAGACATACTCGTAGCCCGTCGATCAAGAACGTGATAGGGTGGTAGTTACAAGCAACATACTACTCTAGAGTAGTACTGTCGAAGTCATCGGTCATCTCGACGTCATGGCATGAATCTAGGTACCAAGGCAGTCACGTTACCTGGGATCTGGATCCGATCGCTGCATCGCATCTCTAGAAGCGTCGAATCGCTGCTAGTAGGAGGTGCTAATAAAATCTTCTCCGCAGTCTGCGCCCCTTACCGCGGAAGATGCTGGATCAATACGTAGTTCGTGCACCATGAATCGAAGTGGGATCGTAGTAGCGGAAAAGTCCTTCCGCCTCGTTTGCTCATTGTCTTCATAGAGAGTGCTCTGTATATCGTCAAAGATCAGCCGCATGATCCTTGCACTGACTGAATCCGGCTCGTCACATCCGGCATTGCATGAAGTGCAGTGTACGAATCCAAGAGTTCGCTGCAGAGGAGTAGTAGCAGGTAAGCTGTGCTGACTCAAAGCATGGAAAATACCGTGGAGTGGGACGAGGGGATTAATTTTTTTGCAACACGCAAACTTTACTTCATGATACTTCCTAAGCGAGGACAGCGAACGTAGCGAACGTAGCGAACGTAGCGAACGTAGCGAACGTAGCGAGGACAGCGAAATAGCGAGTCGATTGCCCGTCAGCCCTGTGTCAACAGCCGTGTCTTCCGGAAGAATCGACAGGTGGGAAATTTTTTCAATCATTAAATTCGAGCCCAAGTTTATTAGTGATTAGCATCTAGTACCTTAGCGTTGACAGATTATTCATTACATATTACTCTGTACAGCCTCACATGATGACATGACATGACCACACGGGCCTCGCGTCCTCAGCCATCCAATAATACCGAATATTCTGTACGACTAGTCCCTAAAATCCTTGTTCCCCAGGTGTTCTAGGACCTAGTTAGGTTGTTCTAGGGAGTATTATTTGCCCATAGAGTTCGACTTTTGTCGTTAACGATGCGACGTAGGTACCTGCCAACCTGCCAACCTGCCACTGCCACTGCCACTCTGGTATCCCGCATCTCCGGCCGGCTATTCTCTTCCGCCGTCTTCCTTCGCTTCTTTCTCTGCCCTGCTCCGCCCGGTCCACTGCATTGTACGGCTGATGCAAAACCCATATAGCCTACGTAACCCGGTTTCTGGTGCCAGTGTGTTTGTTTCTTCTGGTCCGTCATGATTCATTGGAATTCAAGTTAACTACTTGGAAGCCTGGCATCACATCCATATCACCGCATCAATTCTCCTCTGCAATTCATCAACCTCTTGACCATTGACCTCCAACCATGTCAACCATGTTGACCTCGACGAATCCCGCCGTCACGGCCTACAAAGTCTTCCACCTCTCCCAGATCAAACTCGACAAAGAGTGTCGTCGACCGACCCCCGACCTCCACCGCATTGTCGCCCATGCCGCCATCGTCGACAACATCCGTCGCTGGTCGCGAGAAGTCGCCGAGCCCTCCGAAACAGTCCTCGTGGACTCCGAGTCAGATACAGATTCCGACCCCTTCGAAGATCCCATCGAGGATGAGGACGAAGACGCTGTCAGGTTAGGCGAAGTGGCCATCTACGACGACGATGACGACGAGACGGATTACCAATACCATCAATCTGAGAGTGATACCGATCATGTTCACGACATCCAACTCGACCCTCTTCAAGACTCTGAAGACCATGAGTCCAAGTCCACGATTCCCAGTCCCAACCGCCGACCGCCTCCTCCACCAACCGCTTCGCTGTACAAATACAAGAGCCAGAGCTGGCGCCAAACGCGACCGATCTTGGTCAAGGAGACTGCTGTCGAGGTCGACGAAGATGATTGAAGGGATACAAGTCCTGCATCTCTAGCATGCAACCCACCTACCAACCATCCAAGCATTCAGTGCTACGACGTTACGAAGCTACGACTCCTCTCTCCATGGTTCAACGGATTGTTGACGATGGATGAGACAACAGAACCAAGAAATCATCCTGGATCTGGACATCCGACCGCGATCGGAAACTCTCCTACCGATGATGCTCATTGATTGGTTGTGTCAATTTAGCCGACCTCTGTTGGTGACACCATCAACCCCACGCTCCGAGCCAACTTGACAAAGTCCTGGTATGCGGGCTCCGGCCACAACCTATTGGGCCGCGCGTTCCAAACTGGTCATGAAACTTGAACTTGAACATTTCTAGCATCTCCTGCCGTCCAAAAGAAACTCAATGTTACACCGCCGACTAGACTGACACGGGCGGTGAAAACCGGCTGGCGCATGACCTAGTTTCGGACAACTCCTGTTTCGAGATCGGCCTTATCTCCGCCGCATCTGGCTGTCACAGCCACGATAAGAGAGATCGAATGAGTCAAGTCGACGAGGACGAAAGGAAGTCGATGCAGGAGAAGTCAGAGGAAGAGCAACGAAAGGGAAGAGGTGACGAGGCGACGAGACGATTATGCCTTACCTTTCCACCCAACTGTACATTATTACTTGATGTGACCCACGAATCTTGATACCCCAGCCGAACTTGATCTTGCATTTTTTGAGTGTGGATTGATCAATTTACTACGTATATTATTCCATTTGGAATCTCTAGGAGCTTGATATCCCTGATACGATCAAAAGCTTTGACCAAACTATCTCTTGCCTACCTACATATCGACATCTATACATACCTAATAACCATCTACCCAGGTTCAGAATACTTTGGACGACCTTCCACCAAGAGTTCTCTAATAGTATGCCTGTGTTGTAGCCAAGTCATGTTGTCACGTTGTGGACCTCGATATATATATATATATAGGTACCTACCTACCTACCTACCTCCCTCTGTAAGTTGTGGCCATCATCGTCGTAGCATGGGCAGTAAAGTGCTACTAGTTCTAGTACTTATGAGCAGCTGCCCTCCTAAGCACGGTATCTCATCCCATGTCAGCCTCCACGGCGACCCTAGTATGATGGTTTCGTCAATCACTCACTCATTGATTGATGGATGTGTACTGTGTACTGTGACATGACCTTACTAAGTAAGTTATCTTCGTTCACTACAGGTATTGATGCAATTGTGATAGGGAGGGTAGAAAGATGCGTTGATTCCGAGGACACTCATGTCTTTGATCCCGCATTTACTCTATAATCTATCTAAGGTAGGCATAGGTACCTTTAGGTAGTATCAGGCCTAGGCCGGGGGTATCTCACTCAGAACACCTATCTACTTGTGCATCGATTTGTTGCGAATCCTCACGCCCTGCGGATGCCGTACGCTCTGCCACACGCTCGGCGACACCTTGACGGGCAGTTTGCGGCCCTTGAGCCGCTGGTCGATCAGCCACAGGCCGATCACAAACTCTTCGCGGTTCACGGCTGTGGCTCCCGGCGCGGCCACGAGGTCCCAGACCTCTTCTAGAACGTCCTTGGGGAGGCGGCTGCGCTCCCAGATATCCCGCACCACGACATTGACCACCAAATCGGCGGGATTCACAATATTTTTGTGGGCGGGGTGTTGTGGCTGCTGCTGCTGCTGTTGTTGTTGTGAATGTTGTGATTGCTCCTGCAGGGCCTCGAGAATGGCGAGGTCCAGATCGACCAAAAGACCCCTGTTTGCCGCCCACACTCCTTCGTACCGTTTGCGTTCTCGGTCGGTCACAAGGTCGCGCCATCTCTTGCGGTCGCCTTCATGGTGCATGTTGGGATGGCGTCGCCAATGTCGGCGGCCTCGTTTGGCCGGTTCGTCGTCTTTTTCACGATGGTCCGGCGATGGACTCCGCATTGTTTGCCTCATAGGCCTTTGCTTGCGCGGAGGCAACTTTGGTGTTTGTGGCGCCGTCTCGCTGCCACGACCGAGGAACGGGAGGTGTGGTTTGCCAGTTTCGAATAGACTTGCCGACCTTGATCGTCGGCGCGGTTTCGGAGGTGGAGGTGGCGGCTGGCCGTTTCTTGCTGGGGATGCAACGCGCGAGGCAGATTGCTGTGATGCTAGTGACGAAGCCACCATTGCATCGGCGAGCGAGCTTGCCGTCATTTTGGTACGAGCGTCCAAGATGGGAGCCTCGGCGTTGTGAGCATTGGCGTTCTCTTGAGCGACAGTTGCCGCGCGGCCTGGCCTCCTCAGCGGGACAGGCGCTGAACGTGGCTCTTGAGGAGTCTCCGGAGCAGACTCATAATCGTCGAGAGACTCGGAATCCGTATCCGAATTGGTTTCCGGCGGAGTCAGTTTGATCTCTGGCCAGCTTGAACCTTTCGCTAGTGATGGGGACAACGCAACATTCTCGGAAAACGAGTCACTCAGCCTACTCTCGCCGAACACAGACTCCTCTCGTCGCCTCGCCTCCGCGGTCGCAGCAGCAGCAGCAGCAGCATTCCTAGTCGCCACGGCGGCCGCCGCTGTCCCAGATGGAGAAGGAGATGGACTTGACCCCGTGGAAGGGTGCGATGGTGACAAGAACAGGTGTGAGATGCCGCTCAAATCAGTCTTTTGCTTGTCCTCGATCTGTCCTCGGTCTTGAACTGGAGCATTGGTCATTGAAGCTATGGCCCCTGCAAGTGCGGCCGGACTTCTTTGAGCAGACAGAACCGTATCGCTCTGCACGCTGCTGGTGCTTCTTGAACGCAGGCGCATTCCATCTAACCGTTCAATTCCAGGGAGGTATAACGAGGTCAAGTCTTCTTTTGATTCGGGCTGGCGGACGGGACTTGTTGCGGCCGAGGCTGCCACTTGAGCAACGGCAGAGGTGGTGGACTGAGGAGAATGCGGCTGGAAACGAGCCTTTGGAGGGGACGGGGAGGACTGGCTAGCCGCGAATGATTCATTTCTAGTGGCAGGTTGGCGACCGCGGGATCCCGATGACTGTAGCTGAGCGACCAGGCCATTTTTCGGAGCATTTTGCCAGTGCTGTTGCTGCGCCTGTTGCTGCGCCTGTTGCCTCTTGCCGGCCGCGGCGGTTGCAGCAAGCAATGCTCCTGTCGACGGATTATGTGAAGATACGGCATTGGAGACTTTGACCGGTCCGGGGCCGAAGGCGGTAGTAGCACCCTGCAAGGCCGGCGAAGGCAGCGGAGAGATCTTTACTGTAGTAGCATCTTGGTGAATGAACGAGGGCTTGGGCGCCACAGGTGGACGCCGTGCCTGCTTCTCCGTCATCAATCCATGAGACCATGGGCCAGACAGAGATGCGCAAGCATCCAACGCAGACAGAAACGAGCGTGAGGAGTCGCGCTCTGCTTAGTAAGGGTGCTGTAACAAGACGGCTCTCATTGTGGTCATTAGAGTTAAAGCATGGAGAAGGGAACGATGATGGGAGGTTGCAAAGTGTAAGTCTGTAGGTATAGTCGGTACCTGGTGTAGACAGGTTGTCAGCCTCAAAACTGCGCAGGGTGAATGATCGTCCGCCGTCATCCGAAGACTCGACCGTGGCCACATGACTGCGCGTTTCTTCTCGGCGCGTCACTCAACGCGCGCGTGTGGCGTGTGGCGTGTGGCACCTGGGGGATGTGACGTACTATCTTCCCGACTTCCATCTCATCCCCGCCGCCGCCTGAACAGATGAATTTGTATAGAGACACAGAGAAACATTGAATTCTCCTCCCGGTTGCGGAGTAGGTCAACTCTATGAACATCTCTCCTAGCACTGCGTATGGTTACCGCGATGCGCACATGAAGCACGTCCGACCGTCTTCCCAAATTGAGAGGCGATTGCCTTGGCCAACATGTCGGACGATGAAGATATGGATGTCGTCTCCACGCATGGGCATTCCCACGACCCAGCTGAGACAGAACGACAGCTAGACGAAGAATACCCAAATCGGCCCCAAAATCACTCTCCAACACTCCCATTCCACACCCTCTTCGAAGACCTTTTCAATCCTCTCATTGAAAACAGGACGAACAAACCAAATGCGGCGACCACCAACCGAAGAAAAGTAGGTCCAAATGCTCACAACAGTACATCCCCATCCGAGAGACGTCGAGCCATCATTGAACGATACATCGCTCGATGGCGACGAGACGTGGGAAAAGATTTCTATCCAGCGTTCCGTCTCATCATTCCCGACAAAGATCGAGACCGCGGCGTCTATGGTCTGAAAGAGAAGATACTTGGTAAACTCCTGGTGAAGATCATGAAGATTGATAAGAATTCGGAGGATGGCTTCAATCTCCTCCACTGGAAAATCCCTGGCCAGAGCAAATCCGCTGGAGATTTCGCCTTACGATGTTACGAAGTCATTTCCAAACGGCCAATGAGGATTGACGTGGGGGACATGAGTATCGAAGAAGTCAACCACCTTCTAGACCAACTATCGGCGGCGCCGAAGGAAGAAGGCCAATTAGACATTCTAACCGAGTTCTACAGACGAATGAACGCCGAAGAGCTTATGTGGCTGATCCGGATCATCTTGCGGCAGATGAAAGTTGGGGCGACGGAGAAGACGTTCTTCCATATCTTCCACCCCGATGCTGAGACGCTGTTCAATGTGTCCAGCAACCTGCGTCGGGTATGTTGGGAGTTGTACGATCCCAATATACGTCTCGAAGGTGACGAGACGGGAGTCATGTTGATGTCATGTTTCCAACCGCAACTCGCCCAACACGAAAAGGAGTCACTCCAGAAAATCGTCCAACGACTGCGGCCCACTGATGAAGACGACGAATTCTGGATTGAGGAGAAACTAGATGGGGAACGCATGCAATTACACATGGTAACCGAGGAATCATGGCCAGGACAGAAACGTTTCAAGTTCTGGTCGCGGAAAGCCAAGGATTATACGTATCTCTATGGCGAAGGGTTCGAGGACGACTCCAGCGCTCTGACCCAGTTCATCAAAAACACTTTCAGGCCGGATGTCGAGAGTATCATTCTGGATGGCGAGATGATTACGTGGGATCCCGAACAGGACGCACCGGTCCCCTTTGGCAGCTTGAAAACGGCCGCTCTTGCTGAGCAACGCAATCCGTTCGCGGGAGGCCAGAGACCGCTCTTCCGTGTCTTCGACATTCTTCTCCTCAATGGGCAAAATCTGACTCGCTACACTCTGCGAGACCGTCGTAAAGCCCTGGAAGCGAGTGTCAGAACTGTACCTCGTCGCCTGGAACTCCATGACTACAAGATTGGAAGGACAGCTGAGGACGTCGAGGTCGAGTTGCGTGAAGTTGTCGCCCAGGCCTCGGAAGGGTTGATGCTCAAAAGTCCTCGATCTGCGTACCGTCTTGATGACCGCAGTGGTGACTGGCAGAAAGTGAAGCCGGAGTATATGACTGGATTTGGCGAATCGTTTGATTGTCTGATCATCGGCGCTTTTTACGGCTCTGGCCGGCGAGGAGGGAAGTTGTCGAGTTTTCTCTGCGGCTTACGTGCCCCGGCTGGTTACAAGGGTCAGATCCAAAGCCAGAGTCAGCGGCCCACACAGAGTCAGACACGGAGAGAGAGCGAGGCCGAGCTCGACAGTGGAGAGCCGTCACAAAAGTTTGTCTCGTTCTTCAAGGTCGGGGGTGGCATGACTGCGAATGACTACGCTACCATTCGCCACGAAACAGATGGCAAATGGATCGATTGGGATGCAAAAAGGCCTCCAATGCAATACATCGAGCTCGGAGGCGGACCCACCATCCAGAAAGAGAAGCCTGATGTCTGGATCAAACCTGAAGACTCTCTGGTGCTTGAAGTCAAGGCGGCCCAAGTGACGACAAGTGAGGATTACGGGTGTGGTATGACATTACGGTTCCCACGGTTCAAAAAACTACGCCGAGACAGGGATTGGCGGACCGCTTTGTCTTTGGAAGAGTTCAAAGACCTGCGTGACAACATCGAGAAGGAGCAGGAAACGAAGGCGATGAAAGTGGATGACCAGAAAAAGAAACAGCGGAAACCTGCACCACGCAAGAAAGTCATAACCATTGCCGGATACAACGCCAAAGCCGTCAACAATGCCTCCTTGCCCGATGGTCCTGGCGGGAAGGTCTTTGAGGGGCTGACGTTCTATATCATGACCGAGTCGATATCGCCAGCACCCAAGACATCGAAGCTCGAACTCGAGGCGCTGGTGAAAGCCCACGGCGGCAAGATCGTCCAGACGCATAATGCCGTCGCAGAGACCATCTGCGTTGCTGCTCGACGGACCGTGAAAGTGGCAAGCCTGGAGAAGCGCGGCGAGAAGGAGATGGTCAAGCCGATGTGGATATTCGACTGTATCGACCAAGCACGGAAGGATTTCGCCAGAGGATACCCGGAGGCTGTGTTGCCAATGGAGCCGGAGCGACATCTGTTCTTCGTGCCAACGGGGTCGGAGGACAGATATGCCGACAACGTGGACGACTACGGAGACAGCTTCGCCCGCGACACCAGCGTGGACGAGCTCAGCAAATGCATGGATCAGATGGCTGATATCCACGACAGCCAAATCCACGATGAGGACAAATTCGCCGAGCTGTTCCCCGAGTACCTCGACATGAAGGGGTATATGTTTCACGGGCTGGTCTTGTACTTTGACCAACCTGACCAATCGCCGCAAGATGAGGCGAAGACGAAGGCGAAGACAAAGGTGAAGGCGGAGGCGGAAGAGGGACAGCAGAACGGATCACACTCGATGTCCCACTTGGACTCGAACGCTGCCGTCGAAGCAGTGGATGTCACTACGATCCGCAACATTGCTCTCTTTGCCGGAGCAAAGGTGGTAATCCCATCGTCCGAACCCGCGTCTGATTCCAGGTCTGGACCTCCCTCCTCGACCCTGTCAAGACTCTCCGAAAACGAGAGACAGACCATCACGCATATCGTCGCGCACTCCGCGTCGGATCTGCCTGGTCTCCGCAAAGCCGTGGCGCGCTGGAAGGGCCGGAAGATCCCGCATATCGTGAGCTCCGAGTGGATTTGGACTTGTTGGCGTGAGAGTACTCGAGTCGACGAGGAGGCGTATGTTGCCAGGTGATTCAATGATTTCTTTCAGATGATGATCATGAGAATGAGAATGAGACTTCTAAAGCCTTGTCAAATAATAGGCGATAATTGATTACTTACCTACCAATCCACCACCCAGACACCCATATATATACTTTTATACGTGCTGCGGTACTACCGTACCTCCCTTATATTGCCTCAGGTAGCTACCTACTTAACTACCTAGTATTTCATGTTTCTCAGTCGCCGATAAGATGAATTACCTATATAACATACCAATTTGTCTATCCACAGCATATCATATCATATTATCATTTGAAGCTCGATCTCGGCGAAGACATCTCGTAGCACCGCAGATTCGTCGGTTGAACCGTATACAGTGTAAATTATGATCCTGCAGTTTCTACTCCGTTGGTATTGGACTAATAATTCAATGTCAAGCAGAGAAAAAGCAAAGCCGAAGCTTGTATTGTGTATACTGATGCTGATAATACTGCATCAAGAACTCTTTCGTATATACCCCCCTCGCCTGCTCGGTCGCTTTAATTGCCCGCTTGCTTGCGTGTGGTCCAAAAAAGCCAGCAATATTGGCCAAAAAAGAGAAAAGAAAAGGAAAAGAAATCCGCACTCTCGCGTAACTAGCCGCAGAAAGTCCTCGATATTCTAGCAAACGCTCTCCTCAAGAGTCGGGTGACAAAATGGCCCATCGCTCGCTGCCAGCCTTGCTGGTCTTCTTGTCAGACTTGTCTTTGTTGTTGCCTCTTTCGTCCACCGGCGGCAGCCATAGCCTGGCATGACCGACGGCGTCGAGGCTCAGTTTGCCGCACTTGCGCATGTTCATCTCACAGACGAAGATGCGGAGGAAATCCCTGTTCTCGCGTGGCTCGCGCGGTCGGGGCTGGCCTTCTGCCTTCAACACCTCCTCTTCCCAGAGAGCCTGGGCGGCGCGGTGCTTGTTGCTCGGCGTGCCGTCCGGCTCTAGCCAGATGGGCGGACTGGACGCGTGGGCGGTGCGGATACTCGATGGGATGCATGTCGCTAGTGGAACAACCGGGGGTAGTCGGGCGGTGCTGCTTTTGGGCTGTTGGATGCGGCCGTGCTCGTCGGTGACTGGTGAAGATCTTTGGGATTGGGTCTTGTTTTGGTTCTGGTATTTTCGTTTGATCTTCAATTTCGGCCTGGTTTCCTCTGACGAGGGCGACGGAGTCCTCTTCTCTTCGACCCAGAAATGCAGTTGGGCTGGAGAGTCGGGCGGGACGAAGATGTTCGGGTTGAGATACCTCCGCAGGGCGGCGGACGGGGGCTCATCCGACGGCGGTGGACGGCGGTCATCCGTCAGGGCAGGCTGGAAGTCGAAGATGGATCGCGACAGAAAGTCGTCCGGCTGGACGAGCGGCGGAGTGGTGGCGAGAGTCGATACCGTCTGCGCGGCGGATTTGAGTGCTTTCAACGAAGCTGTGAGACTCGACTTGAACGACGTCGGCCGTCGTTCAGGCACGGATCTGCGCTTGGGCCTGGATGGAGGTGATATGGCCAGGTCAGGCGTGGTGGCACCGCTATAGTTGTCGTCGTCCTCGTCCTCCAGTGGCAGAAGAGGGTGATGACTGCTGCAGTCTTCTGAACTGGCAACTTGGCGGAATCGGTGTTCGGATGGAGATCTGACGGTGGAAGGGGAGATACTGGCGGTATCGGCGGTGCTGTAGTCGTCCCGGGACGCCAGGGAAGGCATCGACTCGGTCGAGATAGACCGACTGGACAAGATGCCCTCGTCGACTCCTTCACTCCCAACAATCATTTGTCCCTCCATCAGTCCATCGATTGTGCCAAACAGACTCTCGAATTGTGGATTGGCCCAACTCCCTGACGGGCTGGCCTCTCTGCCCTGCTGTACATCGTCCCTCAGCAGTTTACTGAAATCCGCCACGTAGTCACAATCGGGCAGGCGTTGACCTGCTCTTGGCCTGCGTTTCCTCCGGACCGGGATAGTTGTGGAGGACAGGATCTGTTGGACCGAATCTTTTCTCTTCGACAGCGGCTGAGACGCGGCACTCGAGCTGTCGCTTGAGGTCTGGATTGACGAAGGCCCGGGTCGATGGGGAGGCAGGTGAGGCTGTCCCTCAGCGCGGTTTGGGATCTTGACAGGATCTGAGGAGGATTTGTAGGAGGTTGAGGACGAGGGGTGTTTGGAAAGACGCTGGGAGAGGGCAGAGCGCGGAGGCGACCGGGATGCCGAGCTGAGGTCTCTTGATTTCCTTCTGGATAATGGATCTTTCTCGTTGAAGTCGAGTGGTCGTCTTTGGCCCAGTTGCGTCTGGGCAAAGACGCGAGGGACTATCATGGTGTACAGAGTAGGTGTCTGGTCGGCCAGGAACACAGATAGGGCGTTCAGCCTCAAAAGCAACTTCTAGGGCGTCATGTCCGAATAGGGTTGGCTCGACAAGGACACTGAGGCTGGGGTGGTGTATGCAGTGCAGTGGGTGTCGGAGGTGTCGAGATAGTGACGATATGGTCAAGACTGTGGAAGATGAGGTGGTGGGAGAGATGAACAGGATAGCATCATGCGGTCGACATGGATAGGATTAGATCTAGAATACAGAGTAGCAGTGGGAATGGTGATCGATCGAGCTGACGGTATCGCCGTGGAGGTAGTAGTGTAGTAGGCAGGAGGGTGTGGTAATGCAGAGCAGAGTGAGCGAGTGAGCGAGTGGTTGTGGTCGTGTGCACGCAGGGGGAAAGATAAGGGTGAGAGATGGCTATCAGCGTGGAATGATTGGTGGACCTGCCATGCGATGTCCATCCACGGCGGCGGCGATTAGCGTCAGAGAGGCCGGAATGTACAGACTGGCAGGTAAATGCAGCTGGCGAGCGTGGGCGCGAGCATTACAGAGACAGACGCCTGAAAGGGCAGGGGTAAACGACCTGCTAGATGGCCTGAATCACACCTAGGGAACCCCCGAAGCGAATCGTGGCACCTAACCGTATAGCCCCTAGCCCCTTGGCCTCCACGGTGCGTACACCCGTAACTCGAATCCCTACTACTAAATAGGCGGGGCCGTCGGGAAATCATGTACGATGATGGTTAATTGACGCAGCATGACCCGCGCATTTACTTTCGTTGGCCCTTCTCAGCCCGGGAAACATTCTCCCGCCTGCGAATCCCTCGCGCCCCCCATGAAGCGCGCCTTTTTTTCTTCTGCTTCGTCTCGCTTTGACCTGCTCGGTTGGCCAGGAAGTCTCCCGCCTTTACCAAATCGAAATACACCTGAGATTTCGCCTCGTGCCCGACGTCCCACTTGATCGTGGATCCCTTCTCCTGTTACCACCCGGTCGGATCCGTGACGATTGAAATCATCTTGCAGGCTATCGGCCATCCGCCTATCTGCCTATCATCCTATCATTCTATCCCAGAACGGCAACGGTCCGTGGCCGATAGTTCGGACCGGTCGAAATTGATTTTGAGGGGAAGTGTCGTTTGACAGGAATCAGGCACAAGATCAGACATACGAGGTCGGAAATAACATCAGTAACAAGGAACAGCCACAGCAACAGGAACAGGAACAGCGGGGAAGAAAAAACAGGATGAGACTACGTCAATAGCTGGTCTTTGGTAATTGTTATCGAGTAATCTGAATCATGAGCACACGAGGGTTGCACTTGGATGACAACACGTTGAAACAGAGGGTTCTGTGGTACATTTTTTTTTGTCTGGCCACTTTGCTAGGTACGTGACTCTGAATTGCTGATTCACAGGGACCTCAAACGACGCCAGACTAGAGACTAGAAACACTGTTGAAACGAAACCGCGGTGAGCCTCCCGCGAGAGCGGAAGCCGATCCGACTTCACCAGAAGCAGAAGCAGAAGCAGTGGCAGACACAGACAGTGGGTCATGGAAGACACATCGAAGCTTCCCAGTTTGATCCAGCGCCGAAGGACCATGGTCGATGTTCGGCCATTTCCGTTCCCGAAACGATGATTTTGCCGCAAGGCTCTCTTCTCTCTCTCTGTCTGTGCTCTCTCCACTTCAAGTTTGTCAGAGGAAGAGACTCGGTTCGCCGTCGGCGAAACTCGACGAAGAAAATTGCAGGCTACAGTATCCATCAACCTGATGAGGAAACAGCTGTGCCATTGCTGGTAGGTGGTCCAGAGTATTATCATCTAATGTTATTATTGGCACAAACAGCCTCACAAGGCTCTTCGGCTAGCATGGATTTTGTTTTACGCAACACTCGCCTCACCAGTCACTCTGGACCCTGTTGAGTACGGATGTACGTACCCTTCTTGACAAGGAATAAATATCAAGTCCTATCCTTGTGGACGCCATTATTGCTAGATACCCAGATGCGTGGTTCGGCCGTCCAGCCCGAGGTGGTCTGCATAGGACTAGACTCTCGTGTAGAATAGCCTAGAATAGTACCTTGCACGTACCTAAAACGAATGGTTTCAACAAACAATCACAATCACAATCACCCCTTTCCATGCTTGTGTAAGGAAATCAAGTTCCGATGAGGATTCAAGCCAGACGGGAGACAATCAAGCTACTCTCTAGATAGACAAGAGTCCAGACCTCCTCTATGCCTATGTCTGTCCCAGCAAGGCTGTCGGAGTACAGCATATCCTCCCCGACCATCCACACCACCGCCACCACCTACCTAACTTACGCAGCTACCATGTCTAGACAAGGGATCTCCTCTATCTTCTCTATCTCCTCCTACCACTACCCCTTTCCTGCTATGTTGTGTTTGTATACAGAGCTACGAATGCCATTATACTACCACTATAGACTCCACTCCCTTTCGCTCTCCTCTTCAGTCCCCTATTCAACGGACATTTCCGCCACAAATACAACTAATATTAATAGACGAGTGCCTATAGTAATACCTAGTACCAACTTTATGGTTCCTGAAACGGAAACTGAGTCGGGGCCGCCCAATTTGGTGATTTTCCCTTCTTCGTTGGGGCGCGAGAAAGCCGAATGGTCTTCTACTCCGCCCCCAAGCGAAACGGAGGATGAGACCCGAGCAGATTACGGACTCTGTACGAAACCCGGCACTGCAGTTGAGAAACCCGAAAGTTGAGAAACCCGAAATCAGGCTGAGGAGGGTCGCTATATCCTTCCTAGTCGAATATGTACTTCCCTGTTGGGTAACCGACCACGAGAACGAGATACTTGAGATATTCGTACCACCACAATACGTAGTACAAATTGCCTGGACCCCTGGAATCCACAACACTACCTATACTCTACTCTGTACACAGGACTCTGTACGATAAATGTCTGTGTTGAGCGATGAACCCATCTACTCTGTACATACAGATAATTCGGTAGTCCACAGGTGACAAACAGGTCGGCATTTTCCGACAACAGTAGTCTTGTAGTCTCCATTTGTCTATCCCCCTAACTAGCTTCTTCAGGACCCTTTTTTTAATCTCGTCTGTAGAGTCGAGACCCTAGGCTACTCTGTATAGCTCGCTCGCCCACTCTCTCATCAAACAACATCCACCTCTGACTTTCCCGCAGCGCGGATCCATTCGGCCGCCCGAGCCTTGACGGCCTCAACCCGACGCTTATCTCCCTCGGCCTCCTCAAACGCCAACCAGCGCTTGAAGAAGTATTTGGCCTGCTTCGGCTTGAGCTTCCCAGCGAAGATGCGCTCAAACAGCGCCCGGATCTGCTCCTGGTCGCCCTGCTTCAGCTCCAGGTCCAGCAAGACATTGAACAGGTCCACCCGTTTCGGAAACGAACTGATCAGGCCCTCGAAGATGGTGCGGCCCCGTTCCGCCAGCCCTCGCGCCGACTTGAATTCCAGCTGGGCGAATTTCAGGGTCACGTCAAAATGTGTGAATTTCGGCAACGTCTTCAGCGCCCGCGGCAGGAGGGCGCGCGCGCGCTCGGCGTCGCCCGCGCTGTCGAACAGGAACGTGGCATAGTTGATCCACACTTTGGGGTCCTGGGCAAACTTCTTCAGCATCCGTTGGAACAGCTCGTCCGCTTTGTCGTGTTTGCCGGACTGGATGTAGATGCTGGTCAGCCGCGAATAGATCTCCTCGGGGTCGTTATATTCGCAGGCGCGTTTGAATGTCGTTTCGATCGTCTCTTCGTCGCCGTACGCGTTCTCCAAGTTCAGCAGCGCGATCCAGACGTTCAGTTTCTCCGCCTCTTGGCCCAGTCCGATCGACTTGAGCGCCCGTTCGCCAATCTGTCGTGCTTGTTCGACGTCGCCGAGTTCGAGGTGGAAGGCCATGTATTGCAGCCAGAGCAGGGACGAGTCCGGCTCGCTGAGGAGGAGGCGCTCGAAGTCGTCGACGGATTGCGGGCCATCGACATCCAGATCTCCCGTTCGGTCGACTTGGATCTCGGCGCGCTTCTTCTTTTTCCTCGGGGCTTTGCTGGCCGCTTCGCCTTCGGAGTCGGACGCTTCAGCTGCTCGTTTGGTCGCGGTCGTGCTGGGTGCAGCTGACATTCCGTACCAGTCGAACCCGCCCACACTGAGACCTTTGCTGCTTGCAGGGACAGTAGTGGTGGCTTCGACCTCTTCGTCTTCCTCGCTTGCGTCAGAGTCGTCCGTGTCGTCGGCGCTTTCTGCGTCCTCGTCATCGGTGTCCGTGTGCTCCGATCCAGCCTCGTCTTCTTCGCTATCATCCGCATCGTGCATCTCTTCGTCGTCATCTTCATCTTGATCAAGCGGCGCGCCACCCGCTCCAATGCTTTCTTCGTCCGACCCGGCTTCGCTTTCTGCGTCGCTCTCATTTGTATCAGTGAAGTAGGACGCTTTCATGCCGAAGTTGACCTTTCGGTTGGCCGGATCAAGTTTGAGCACTTTGGCCTTGACCGTGTCGCCCTCCTGGAATAGCTTGGTTGCATCCTGCACCCGTTGCTCGGCTATTTCGCTGCGATGACACAGTCCACGTACATTCTCCGAGTTGTCGACAAGGATGAAGACGCCAAAGGTCTCGACCTTGACGACTTTGCCAGTTACGATCTCCCTCACGTGCAGATCGTTGAATGTAAGCGGTGCCTTGTAATTCGGGTCCAGTGCCGATTCCTTGAAGCTCATCTGCACGTGACCAGATGCCTCATCGACCATGATGATCTTTCCTTTCGCCAGTTGGTCGCGCTGGAACTGGTCCTGCCAATCCTTCAAATAGCTGTCGGACAGATGGGCCACCCGGACGAAGGCGGTGATGCCATGTCCAAGAGTGACGAATACCCCCTTTTCCGTCACATTGCTAATAAATCCTCGGACAACATCGTTGACGGCAAGTTGTTTGAGAGATGTGATTTCTGGGTCGGTGACTTTGATTGACGAGCTGAGTACCTTGGAAGGTCGGGTAGACAACTGTATCTTCTTGTTCGGGACATCCACACTGAGCACACACACTCGGAGGACCTCATTCTTCTGGAACTGGGCTGGGTTTGCTTCGCTGTAGTCGTCCGCCATGTCGATCAAGTCCACGGCACCCACCGTCTGGTCGCTCAGTTGAACCAGAATGTTGTGGTCGCTGATTTTGGTGACACGACCAGGGAGCACCAGTCCCTTGGAAATGTCTTTGATCGTTAGGGAACCGGCCAGACCATCCGATCTGGCCGTCAAATCTAAGCGAATCTTCTCAGGATCAACAGCGAGCACATGAACTCTTAGGGCAGACCCGATGGGAAAATTCTTCTCCATATTCCCGGCGAGCGAGAGATCGTCGGACACATCTGTGGCGCGGATCCTGCCTCGCACGGATGGAGAGATATTCACCCACAGGCAGTTCTCCGTAATGTTGTTGACGAATGCCAGCCACGATGACCCGACTGACAGATCTTCCAATTTGAGGATGTTCTTGTCGGAACTTGCAACAGTGCTGGGCTTGCACGAAAGTTCGAAGACAGTGTTCTTGCCATTTCGATGGGACAGTGGAAGGAATCGGTGGTTCCGCGTATCGTGGGCTCCGAGTAGCTTGACGGTCAATTCTTGTTTCGGACTGAACTGCTTGAGAGGTCGCTTGCGATCCTTGATGTCTTTCCAATCATCGAAAATCTCGGATGCGTCAATACGACCTTGGACGTCTTTCGCCAGCTCCACGTTGATTTGGGTCTCCTTGACCGAAAGGATCCGAGCTTTGGTGACTCGTCCGACATAAAGATCGTTGATGGTCTTAAGGTCTGCATCGACAGGATTGGTGAGTTGTGCCACTTCCTTGACTGTCTCGACTGCGGCCGCTTTCGAGTCATTGTTGACGGGAGATTCCCTCATTGTCAGCCAGAATCGCGGCGTAGCCCCCTTGTAGTCGATGGAAAGGACTCGAGCTGTGACAGACTGGAATTTGGTCATGCCAAAATCTTCTTCTTGCTCCGTCTCAACAGGCACATTGGCTTTTGTGATCATTCCGCTGATTCCACCCGCAAAGCCAACAAAAATGGCATCCTTGGTGATGTTGGACACGAACCCAGTCACCAGGGCATTCTGTTGGAGTTGCTCGTAACTCTTGAGGAGAGTGCCTTCCTGAGCCGCTTTGATCAGGCTCGGTTTGTTGGAGACCAAAACCAATCTCCGCTTTGGTAGCACTTGCAAGATGAGCACGTTATCGAGCTTCTGACCAACTCGGATCTTTTGAAACGCGGATTCTCTCTTCTTTGGGGAACCATCAGACACATGGTCCATGGTCAACCGTGCAATCGCGTCAGATTCCTCTAGTCGGAGCAAGACGTCGTTCTGCGATTTCTCGAAAACAGTACCTTTGACAATGGTCCCAGGTTGCAATGTGGACAGGGAAGACTCGATCGATGGATTGGATTTGTTGATATCCCGGCATGAAACAGTGAGGCGTCTCTCCGCCGCATTCACGCTGATTGCACTGACCGTCACGACCTGACCAACGCGGAAATGCTCGGTTGCATCCTTGATGTATGCTTCGCTCATCTCGGAAACTGGCAGGAAAGCTCGAACGGGCCCGAAGAATCGAACAACAGCCCCAAGCCGGTCGACTTTGGCTAATGTCCCGACCGTCGAATCGCCAATCTCGATATCCTCGTATCGCAACCAAGGCTTCTGATCGCTGTTGACCAGAGCCTTCTTCAGCGTCAGCTTGATACGTCGTCTTACCAGATCTGTCGTGAGCACTCTTGCCGTCACGGTTTGTCCTTCTCTGAATTTTCTTTCCGGATGTTTGAGCTCAACATCGGACATGTGGACTTGCGGCACAAGGGCGTTAACCCCCTCGGCAAGACTGACCAACAAGCCTCGCACGCCGTGTGTACCAACAAGCAACTTTTCGATCTTGCCCTTGACAACCGCACCCAGCGGGACATCCTCAAACCGCAGGAAAGGCTGCTCAAGTACCTTCTTCTGGAGAGACACCAGATAGAGATCGTCAATAGGATTGTAGTCGATCACCCGCGCCTTGTGCTCGGATCCCAGTTTGAAGCGACCAGTTGTTTCGGACAGAGAGTCCACTTTCTCGTCTGACAAGCGTGAAATGTGTGCGAAGCCCACAATATCGGGGGCCAGCTGAAGGTAAATCCCAAGGCCGGGCTCGACACGAATCACAGATGCCGAGCCAACAATGGAAGATAAAGACAATTTGCCATCCGCCTGAGCATCCACGTTCGTGGCGGGTTCCATGTCCAACAAATTATCCAGGACAGAGAAGCCCAGCTTCTTCGTATCGGAGAGTGGGAATGTGCAAATCAATCGTCCGACGATCTTTTTGCCAATGTCAAATTTGGCCAGGAATGCCTCTTTGTCCTTGAAAGAGCCAGAGTGGACAAGGTCGGCGGTCACATCTAGTAAACCCATGATCTTCCCTGACAGGCCGACATCCGTCTTGTGTTCGATCAGAATCTCTGCCTTCGCACCAGGAAGAAACGTGTCAACTGAAGGAGCGCTGGACAATATCGCCCATCTGGACGGATCCGCCGAAAGTTTGACGACACGGCTATTGGATCCGAGCTCAATAACACTGCAGAGAAGGACAGCGCCAACCTTGACGTCCGTCAATGAGAGGTTGACAGGCAGTTGGCTCTTTGGGATGAATCCGCGGACTGTTTGCTCTTCAAGAGCGAGGTCAGCAACCAATCCATGGTCTTCGATGCTGCTCACAGCGACTTGGACCGCGGCACCGACTGCTAGATTCGCACGATCGATGCCGACATTGGTCAAAGCAGGCTCGACAGACAACTCGATCCGTTTTCGTGTGGACGCTTTCGGCCCAGTCTTGTCCTGCTCAGTGGCTGTAACCGCAACTCGGAGATATTGTCCGACCCGGAAATAATTAGAGAGCGCAATGTCTTGATCCTCATCTTCTTCACTGTCGCTAGTCTCGTCCTTCTCATCGTTATGAGCCAACAATCCTTGTATCTTGTCGCTCAGCTGGGTCGAAATCGAGGTTAACGGTACATATCCAACAAGATTGTTCGGTAGGGCGACAGTCAATGCTCTGGCATTCGCGGAGATGATTTGACCGAGGATTAAAGATCCTGTGGTTATGCGTTTATAGCTGAGACCTTCGATTCGAACTTCGGGCTCGCTAGAAGCAGCAGCATCCCCAGACTTCACTTTCTTCTTCCGATGCTTCTTGGTAGGCTTCTTGACTTCTGTATCAACATCTGAGAGTAGCTCTTCATCACTGTCATCACTCAAGGAGTCGCCCTCTTCTCCGAAAAGATCTTTGCCCTGCTTTTGTTCCCTTGCAACATCACGGACGGCTTTGGCTTGGATCTGTTTTCTTTCTAGAGGAGTCAGCAAGCCCGCGCCTCCTCGAGGGAAAGCGGGTTGCTCTTTGGTGAGTACAGAGGCCGCCTTTGGCTTCTGGTTCTGATCAGGTTTATCAGGCTTGGGAGATGCATCGACGGTCGCGGGCTTGCGGTCGGATTTGGATCGTTTGGTTCCACGTTTGGTCGAGGCCTCTTCGGCCGCCAGTTTTCTCTTTGCGGAAGCCATATCGAGAGATTGCGACGGCCTCACTGAAGGCTAGGGTATCAGAAGACTCTCGACGAGAGTGTTGCCCTGCTCTTAATTCAGATCAGCGTCCACAGACTTAATTTCTTGCGCAAGCAAATCTTCCAGACATGAATTTTTTTGGAGTAGATTCCTATTACATTTCAAGTTGGGAACTTTTTAGTGGAGGCGCTTTCGGAGCATCCAATCATGTTCGGCTGCGGAGAGGAGAAGCTCAGCTCGGCTTACCTGCTTTGTTGATGCGTCTCCCGCTCGAGCTCGACGCGTTCCGCGCACTCACTTTACGCGAGACGCGAGGCGCGATTGTGGCTGGCATCTTCTTTCGCGACAGCTGGGAGATTGTTCATTGCTTACGACAGAGTACCTACTCTGTCTCTCCAATCGCCACTCTTATCTGCCTCCACGGTCTCTGTATCCTTCTGTGCACCATACATCTCCCATTAGCCTCGAACAATCATGCTTGCTTGGTGACCGACTCAATCCATCCCCCAACATCGGTGTGTGTCCAAATCAATCCCTCACGTCAGTCATGGATTGTACGCCCGAACGAGCAGCCCCAGCAGAGAGGGTCACGTTCGCTGTCGAACCCGATGAGAATAGAAGTCCTCGTCGAAGTAGCCGTGTCAAGAAGAATCCCTCTGTCACTCCCAAACGGTTCACCAAGTTCTTCACTCCAAGGCCTCGGAATGCACAACGTGCCGTTCGAACTTCCCGCAAGGCTCTACAGAACCTGTCCGCAGCCAGCCTGAACAGCCGGTCTCACGCAAGCGGGTTTCTAGACCTTCCTCTCGACGACCAAAACAACCGAGCGCGAAAGAAGCGGAAGCTTTCATTTTCTTCAATCCCGTCGATTCCGTCTTCTCCAATCAAGAAGGATCACAGTGCCTTCTCGAGTAGTCAAGAAAACTCTCAGTCCGGACAGCGCCAACCACCTGCGGACAACAATGAACATGCCTCGGGCTGTGTCGACACGGATGAGGAGGAGGATACAGAAGAAGAGCTACCGGGAAGCAGATCATTTCCTCCACGTCTGATACCCTACCGGTCTATTAGCTCGTCTGCGAATCTGTTATCGAGGCGAATTGAGGGGAGGAAAACAATGACAGAGGGCAATGACAGCAACCTCTGGCAACATGAGACTGCAAATTTCTACAGCTCCCCAGACGATTTATGCCATTATAACCGGTTCGGTCCTCTGTCAGCTCTGCCGTTCTCCGCTGCCGGTTTCAAAACAGTCCCATTAGTGGCGATTGGAGATGAGGAAGGTACAGTGCGTATCCATGACGCAGAAGACCCGAGTATCCCATACAATCGGATCTTCATGACCATGTACCCGCATGACAACGCCATTATGGACATGGAACTTTCTCCGGACGACAGTCTGCTAGCGACGGCGTCCGGGGACCAAACATGTCGAATCATAGACATGAAGCAGCAACAATCGACCTACACTCTGCGAGGCCATGTTGGGTCCATCAAACGTGTACAATTCCAGCCAGGTTCTGGCAACAATGTCCTCGCAACCTGTTCTCGAGATGGCAGCATATGCCTGTGGGATCTGCGGTGTGCGAAGACCACGGGTTCCTGGGTTCACAAGAACCTCAGCCGCGAACCGGAATCATTCCTGTGCCAAAGTGCAACGGTCGATTGTCTGAACCAGATACGGGACGCACACACGGCGTTTGACCTCCATGGGAAAGCCAAGGGCAAGCGCAAGCAAACACCCGTATCTGCGCGGTCTGACTTCGCAGTGACCACATGCGCTTTCATCAGCGCGAGCCGGCCGTACATGCTGGCCACAGCCTCGGAGAACGATGCCATCATTAAGCTGTGGGATATGCGGACATCATACAAGTCCCGAAGTGGACGGCCCACACCGGTGTCCGCGACGCTGGAACCCAAAAGCCACGAGGACCACCGACAATTCGGCGTGACTTCGATCGCTATGAGCACTGATGGGGCGAGACTATACTCGCTGTGCCGCGATCATACCGTATACGCCTACTCCACGTCCCACTTGGTGCTGGGAGGGGCGCCTGAGATGTCGCTGACGTCCTCTCATCCTTTCCGACAATCGCGCAGTGCCGGCCACGGATTGGGACCACTGTATGGCTTCCGACACCCGGCTCTACGATTGGCCTCTTTCTACGACAAATTGTCAGTGCGGCACCGAACCGAGGACAACACCGAGATCATAGCTACGGGAACCAGGGAGGAGTGTGCAGTCCTGTTTCCCACGGATGAGCGATACCTCAACAAAGCCACGCGGCGAAGGACACCCCAGGTTCTCGTATCGAGGAGCGCCAATGCCAGTTCTCGGCCGGAGCCTCGACTCACGCGCACTGCGTCATCGAGGTCGCTCGGCCAACAGCAACAGCAACAGCAGCAGCCCATGGAAGCCATCGACGGCGATTGTCCCATCTATTATCACGGCACTGCGCTGGTCAATGGCCACGCCAAAGAAGTCACGGCTGTCGCGTGGACGGTCAACGGTAACCTGATCACCACAGCCGACGACTATACATCAAGATGCTGGCGCGAGGATGCTCAGCAAGCTAGTTCGCTGCGGCTCAACACTGATCGTGACCTGGTGAGATACCAGAGTGGCTGGGCCGAAGTGAGAAAGGGATACGACGACGACGAGGCGGAGTGAGCACCGCGACTGAGTGCAGGATCGCATCCTGAAGCGAATGACAGTGTATCGGAAGTGTAACCGAATACACTAGAGAAAACCTATTGTGTGGACTGGGGATTAAATCTCGACTTGTCCATACCGGTCTCTCAATGTCCAAGGTCTCGTGTCTGTTTTGGGTATGAGTACCGCGCCATGGACGAGGAAGGAAGCCCAACATCGAATCCAGTCGTTGATTGTGCTATTGTTCGGAACTTGGAATACCTTGGACTGAACGCGGCCAAGGGAACGGGGACAGAGTGGCTAAGGGCTTCTGTGTTGGATCTGCTGCTTGCCTGCTTGTCGGCCGGGCCCCTTCCTTCCGCGTCCAGGACTGCAAGGAAAAGAAAAGAATAACATAGCTAGAATCCGAATACAAGTATCTTCTCAGAAACACAGGATGCAGTGGCTTTATGAAAGGCGAATACGAGTGTCCATGAAGAATATCACGAGTGTCCTCGAGTAAGGAGTACCCTCTATGTTATGTCTTCTTGATCACATTCCGAACAGTGTCCATGTATACTGTCTACATCTGGAAAGTGCCCCTGAGCGAGGCTGACGCAGAAGATAATGTGCAACTGCAACTGCCGCCTGCATTTCACATGGGGTGTTCAGTCTAACGCATCGTTACACGGGTCACGGCTCACAGCTCTCTCTTTCTCTGCATTGTGGTTAGGATTTGGGATGGCACGCATCGACCTACTGGTCGGTTGGGATTCATGAGACGACTGTCCACACGAGAGTGGTAAGTATGTCGTAGAAAGCCTCTTTCTTTAATTGGACATGAGACAACATGCAGTGGGACTATGCCTTGCTTGGACCGCAGGATATCTGGAGCACCCCTCTCATGGAGTCGTAATGATACAAATAGAATACAATACAAAATCCTGTTGCAAAACAAGGATAACCGCAGGTCCAGGTTGAAGCCGTAATGGCCGCTGAACAATTGCCGCCCTTCAAGTGTCCGCACCGGGCTTGAATGAAGAAATCCCATGCAGTGCAGGGACTGAACAGAAAGTCGTGACCGTGATGATTTCATTCCTTCGCTTTCTTTCATAACTCGTAACATTTGCCGTGAATGACCCTCTTCTCTCTTTCCCCATGCCTCAAGAGCCGCAGATCCAGCTCGAAATCCAAGTCTAGCTCCAGCTCCAGCTTCAGGTCAACACGGCAGTAAGGTGGCGACGAACAGATACTCATCGACCCTCTGGAAATGGCCGAATCAGGGGCCGAGTGCCGTGTAGTACAATCCGTCTCCGTAGCATTTTATGTTTGCCGTTGTCATTGTCACCGCCTCTGTGCACCACCACATTTACACTCCCGGATCAGTCGTTTCAACTCCGCATTTTCCTGAAGTAACTTGTAATTCTCCTCTTCGACGCGCAACAGTTCGGCCCGGTAGTGCTCTGCACCGGCTCCAGGAGACACTCCCCTGCCGGTCTTACTGGCGGGTCTGAGGAGTGGAGCTTTGGGACTGGGACTGGGAGCTGAGCGGTTCGTGGTGGTGGATCCGGAGGTCGGCGGTCTTCGACCATGCAGAGAGCCAAAGGACAAGCCGGAGCTGGAGGTGAGGGGTCTGTTCTCGTCGGTGCGGGCCTGTCCGCCGCTGGTGCTGTACATGTTGCTGACTTGTTCGGGATCCTGTTCGGAGAGAATACCTGCCAGACCGGGTCTGGGGCTCTTGTGTCGCCGGCTAAGACTCTTGCCGAGACTGGGGAAGAGACGAGGTCCGTCACGATCTCTGATACTGCCCGTCATAGATGGTGCTTCTCTCAATGTCCCGTTGGACCGCGTCAAGCCTGAGAGAAGCTTGGTCGGGGATAGACCTTTCTTCCGCGTTTCGTGCTCGATACGCAACGAGTCGAGGATGGTCGAGGCGGCAGGCTCCATCTCACAGATCTCGGCAATGATCTTGCGAGCTTTCTCGAGCGTGCGGATGGCCACGGTGAAGTTGCTTGGTACGTGTGGAAGCATGGTGTCGATGTACAGGCCGTACCGCGAGATACGCTGTGCTGGCTCCATAAGCAAGGACGGTGCTTGTTGGATCGACGTGGTGCCCTCTTTAAGGAATTGGTCGAGGTTGGAGGCGACTTGGGAATGGAGGTCGAGGTATTCTCGGTATGGCATCGGAAACTTGGGAAAGTGATTCAGCAGAACCTTGGCAAAGCCGTAGATGCCCATGGGGTCTTTGGCCGTCTGGAGCAGCCGAGGGTCTTGCTGGGCAGACTCAAGAAAAGACAGAGCAGTCTCCTCGGAAGCTTGAAGCGCTGTTTCAATATCGTCCAAGAAGGCCAGGTTCAGGTCTCTGATTTGGTCCAGTAGTGACGGAAACCGGATCATGGCACTGACAGCCTTAGGATTGCGTGAGCCGGTGAATTTAGAGCTCAGCGACTTGGGCGTGCGGCCTTGGTCAGTGACCAGCTCTATCAGGCTTTGTAGGCGGGTGATATATCGGTCCTCCGTATCCACGAACTCACACATTTTGAATCGTAATGACTCAAGCTGCTCCAACGAGTATCTCGGGGCTATCGGCGTACTGGCCTTGCGATTCGTCGGTGTCGACGCAGACGGCGACCGTTTCCCTTGCATACTAGGAATGCGCTTCGAGGGGGTGAACGCATGTGGCGCGCGAGATGTTCCGTGGTTTCCAGATTCTTGAGGGAGAAACGACGGCCTTGTCTTCCTGATCGAAGCAAGTGGCTTTATCGGCGACTGGGGGCTCGGGGGACGTTCTTTGGAGAATGGACGGAGGGCTTCGACGATCTCGTCTGGGTTTGTGACTTTGCTCATTCGACAGGTCACCTGGGCGGCATGGGTTTGACCCCATTTCAGCGCAATGCCGTGATGTAAGTTCTCGTCCGCTATGGCGTTCTTGACCTCCGTGGGCACCTCGGAGAAGTATCTGCAGAGGGCGAACGCGAGTCCTCGAGAAACATCGTCTCGCTGTTTGTCTTCTGGCAACTTATGGACGGCGGCGTAGTAGCTGCTATTGGGGGCCACTGAAAAAGCGCCATAGCTCTTGAAACCGGCAGCGCTGAGGATGGTGGTTCGAATACGGGAGGTCGAGGCCAGAGAACCCACAGACTGGACGGGATAGTAGAAGACGAGGATGCGAGGTAGGTAAGGAGGGTCTTCAGCATAGTAGATCGTGGGCGACTCAGAAGGGTTCAGGATGGCCGGCAAAGCGGCCAGGTTCCCGGACTTGGACATGGTTGGTAGAGGACTGGTTGGTTATGGAGGGCGCAGTCAGGAGGACTGAAGAGGCGGAGCATTGGTAGCAATGAAGAGAATCATGGTGGAGGAAGATACAAAGTCGCGATGCTATGCTGGTTGTGGACGCGTATCTAGACACGAACTACTGGTGCATTGTAAGTACTCGTCAGTAACATGTCGTGATGGACTGTGAGCGACGACGATATTCGGTCCATCGACAATCATGTAGCTGAGAGTTTCGTTGCATTGTTGCATCGTGTCTCATTGCGGTGGACGTAAACAATGCGGAGGTATATTCTTCCGTTCCGTGGCTGGTTTCAGGCACCCAACAGGCACCTTACTCCTCACTTATTAGGCTTCTAGTAGTACCTATATGCACCTATCGATATAGGGGCAACAGTGATATCAGGTACCTATACCACTGCAACGGATAACTAAGGTAGCTTAGGCCAAATCTCTAAGCAGCTTTTGGCCGTTGTTGGTGTCGGGGTTCTTCAATAGGCTGGTACAAGATACCTACTAGTAGGCACCTAGCTAGAGAGCATCTTCCAATTCCTTCTTGTGCTGATCTAGGCTGCAGACTGCACTCTGCCATCTTATGAAATAGTGCCTGCGATATCTACTGTGTACAGGCACCTAAACTTACCTAACCTTACCGAAGAAGACCCGTAGGCCAGTACTAGTAGGTGCGAGGTACCTATAGCCTGCCCTTAGTACCAACTATGGTAGAAGCAGCACCTACAGAGTGTCAACAGCTCCAGTCTCTCCTCTTTTCAGCCGCCTCTCATTCGCCTTGTTTTTCACTTTGTCGTCACCAACTCCTAGTTTCTACATATTCCGCACCTTTAGACCATTGTATCTCGTCAGCATCTTTGCAGCCCGTATACGCTTCTTCCAATCTGCGTCTTCTCTCCTCCTGTCTCGTCGTCATGGTCAGCAGAGAGAAACAGAATCCCCTCACTCAGTCGCTCACCCGTCTATCCACCTGCCCACTCCGTCAAACAGGCAACACGTCCCGTTCGCCAATAGTCGGCCTGGATATACGGCCTGGACTCGATCGATGCTGGTACTCGAATCACATATCGTTCTCCTCCCTCGTTCCTGATCTCCCCTTGCTCTGTCGGCCGAGTGTCATGCCATCCTCTCCACGAACCGAGTGTAGCGGCGGGCGATTGTTGACAGATCATGCGTCTTTCCGTCCCCACAGTCAATTGTCATCAGCGTCAAAGCATTGGTAGATACCCGGGTCCTCCGGGCCCATGACTACTCCATCGCTGCGCCGTCGCCGTTCAGGAACCTACGATGACAGGCTGATGAGGCCCAAACGCAGGAGCTTCGATGTCAAAACGGCCGCTCGCTGAATGCTCGCTGAACGCCGAATACGCAGCTACTATTCGGTGGAACAAGGACGCTGTCGTCTGTTATTGGCCTATATCAACTACCTTTCCCGATGAAAGGCTTCAGCAACCCGGGAGGTTTAACCTTACGTGGAATCCGACGGCCTTTCCATAGCTATACCTTGCTCTGGCACGCATCAGTCTGCAGTACTTCATATTCCATCCAACTCTATATCTCAACCAATTTCCCTGTTACAGCATCTATTGATACTCCAGAGTATCTGTCGTGCCCGTGAACAGATACCAGCCGTTCGCAATCATGGTTGCCCACGCTCCTGACGGGGTGCCTATTATTGATATTCGGGATGACCATTCGGACCATTCGCTCCTCGAGACGCTGCGTCGCTCTCTCAATCCTCCCCAGGGCCAGCCGCGCACGTTTCCGACCTTGTTGCTCTATGATGGTACAGAGGGTTCTTGATGTTTGAGATGACCGACTAAACAATATTTCTAGAGAAGGGTTTGAAACTGTTTGAGGAGATCACTTACGTGGACGACTATTACCTCACCAATGCCGAGATTCAATCACTCGAAACGCATGCCAACGACATTGTCGCGCGATTTCCTGACGGCGCCCGTCTTGTGGAACTTGGAAGCGGGTGTGCTCCCTTTTCCCTCGTGGTGAGAATGAATGACAGACCATGGCTGATGTGCGGCATAGGAATCTTCGGAAAGTGAGCATTCTACTACGAGCTTTTGAGGTTGCCAAAAAGCATCTCGACTATTATGCATTGGATGTCTCGCTGTCCGAATTGAAGCGCACGTTCTCCCAAATCGACACCAGTGACTGGCAATATGTCACTCTTCACGCTTTGTACGGCACCTACGATGATGCTTTATCATGGCTGGCCCAATCAGGCACCGATGGCAAGCCAACCTGTGTCATGACCTTGGGCTCTTCCATTGGGAATTTTTCCAGAGAGGACGCTGCCAAATTTCTGGCCTCCTTCAAGAATGTTTTATCCCCCTCCGATCTCATCCTTGTTGGTGTAGATGCTTGTCAAGAACCCGACCGGGTTTTCAGGGCCTACAACGACCGTGACCATGTCACCGAGAAGTTCTACCGAAATGGGCTTACCCATGCCAACGTCGTCCTTGGCTATGAGGCTTTCAAGCAGGACGAATGGCACATCGAGACTAAGTATGACGAGAAGGCGAACAAGCACGAGGCATTCTATGTCCCTTTGAAGGACATCCAGACCCCAGACTTTTCCTTCCACAAGGGTGAAAAGATCCATTTGGAAGACGCCTACAAGTATTCCGAGGCTGAAAGTGACCAGCTTTGGCACGCCGCTGGCCTGATCCCGCAGATGGCATACGGAAACAAGAGCAATGATTATTGTACGTGTTTGAATGCTGTTAACAGTCCGAGGCTCTGTTGCTGACGCACTTCGTTCAAGTCCTCCATCTCTTGTCTCCCGCTACAATCAACTTCCCAACAAAGCCACTGGAATATGCGGCTAGTCCTGTCCCTTCGCTAAACGACTGGCAACAGCTCTGGGTGGCCTGGGATGTCGTGACGAAGTCGATGGTTCCTAGAGATGAATTGTTGAATAAGCCGATCAAGTTGCGAAACGACCTCATTTTCTACCTGGGTCATATTCCCACCTTTGCAGGTGAGTGACAACTGCTGGAGGTTTCAAGGGAGAATGCTAACTCGTCCGGAGACATCCATTATATCAAGGCCACCGCAGACAAGCCAACAGACCCTGCCGCGTATGCGTCCATTTTTGAACGAGGAATTGACCCAGGTAAACACCGATGACATGAGTGGTTGTGCACAACCTTGCTAATGCTTTTGGCCGCAGATGTGGACAATCCAGAGGTGTGCCATGATCATAGCGAGATCCCAGACACCTGGCCCCCATTGAAAGACGTCCTGGACTATCAACATCGGGTTCGAGAACGAATTGTCGATAGTCTTAACTCGGGCAGAGCCTACACCGACCACAAGCTCGGACGCGGTCTCTGGCTCGCCTATGAGCACGAAGCCATGCATCTGGAGACCTTCTTGTATATGTTGCTTCAGAGTGAGCGAGTTTTGCCACCGCCCGGACAACAAGTGCCCGACTTTAAAGCTCTGGGGTCACAAGCTCGTTCCAATCGTGTGCAGAATCAGTGGCACAGAATTCCCACAAGCAAAGTCACCATTGGGTTGGATGATCCCGAGGATGATCTCGGTACGGATCGCTATTTTGGCTGGGACAACGAAAGACCATCGCGCATTGTGGCCGTGAAAGAATTCGAGGCTCAGAGTCGACCCATCAGCAATGGCGAATATGCGCATTTCCTGGAAGTCACCCATAAGGGCACTCTTCCAGCATCATGGATCGCCTCCAAGATGGACGGTCATGCCAACGGCACCAACGGCACCAATGGAGTCAATGGCGCCAACGGGACTAACGGCCATGGTCGAGACGTCCTCGATATGGCCAGCTCTTCGTTCGTTGAGGACAAATCTGTTCGCACAGTCTATGGACCAGTCCCTCTCAAATACGTCCTCGATTGGCCTGTTATGGCATCATACGACGAACTGGCCGCCTATGCACATTGGTCGAATGGACGTATTCCGACTCTCGAAGAGGCGAGAAGCCTGTACCAGTATGTCGAAGAGCAGAAGAGGACGGTTGAAAAAGTCCCCAGTGTGTTGATCTCGGCAGTGAACGGGTAAGAAACAAGAATTTGCATCCATTTGTTTTGAGAGGCCCGCTAACCTGGATCTACTTAGGCATCTCTCCAACGAAGGTGTAGAAGAAACGCCGCCATCCTACTCTTCCAGGACCAACGGCGCTGTCGCCAATGGCGATAGTGCAAAGGGTCCATCCACGACTCTTAACCCCAACGACCTTTTCATTGATCTGTCTGACCGCGACGTCGCGTTCCGTCACTGGCATCCGACACCCGTCACGGGTGAGGGTGGACGTCTTTGTGGCCAGAGTGACCTGGGTGGGCTCTGGGAATGGACCAGCACACCTTTGGCGCCATACGAAGGCTTCAAGGCTATGGACCTGTATCCCGGTTACACAGCGGATTTCTTCGATGGCAAACACAACATCTGTCTCGGTGGTAGTTGGGCCACAGTTCCCCGCATCGCTGGCCGCAAGTCCTTCGTCAACTGGTATCAACGAAACTACGTGTATGTGTGGTGTACTGCCAGACTGGTTCGGGATGTTGCCGTCTAGTCGGCACGGCTGGAGGAGATTGGGTCCATCTAACAGACCGACCACGCCAGGCGAAACCGATGGCCGCACCGAGTGACTGGCTGGACATATGTTTGATGGGTGGGTACGGGTATCTGCTCTCGATGCAATTCTCCCGCGGTCAGGCTGAAGATGTTTTGTTGCTACGTCGTCCCAACTCCGGTCACTTGACGAATCCAACATTTCTATTTTCTTTCTAATTTAGTTTCTCTCGGCGTTGGTGCAGAGTCCACAGCATTCTTCTCTCCTTCTTCGCAGCGGCCATCCGCATCACGACTATCTCTTATCCGTTCCTATGCAACTGCTCACCGATCTAGCCCAGCCGGATTGGATGCTCAATTGGATGCTCAATTGGATGCTCAATTGGATGTGCTGTTGATGTCCGAAGCCGAAGCAAACCCGGTGTCGAGAATATGCCCTTGATCTCAGAGAAATGGATCATTGCAATGAATAGCCTACGCCGGTCTCGTCTTCTACCGACAACAAGCAAGGAAGGAGAGCCAGTTACGAAGGGGCATGAAGGACGTCTTCTCAGCCACGGATCGATAGGCAAAACATTCGAACAAGCAACAAAGAGCAACCCGTCATTCTCTACGATCTGCATATGGTACATTGGAAAATGGCGAGAGCCACAATTCTGCTCTCTGATATCGAAATTCGTGAATGCAACAGTATGGTATATGGTATAAAAAATGGACATCTGCCAGGCTGATGGATACATGAAGCAACATAGTCACTCTCTACTCACCATATCCAAGCAATACATTTCCTTCAACACAGTTCATGAGCAAATTGGTGACGGCGACGTTTATTACTTGTCACTTCTCACCGTTGTTTCTGTTTCTGTTTCGTCATGTCCTGGAAGCATCTCACCCACTGACTGCCGTCTGACCGGCATTCCAGTTCCACCTCCATCCTCGCACTGCTGTATACGAAGCAACGTCCATGACCGATCTGATATCGATTCATGATCCTTGGTTTCGAGATCTTCTCTACATTCCACCACCCATCCATCCATCCGTATGCTACTGCCCATCTCTTCTTTCTCTTGCTCTTCAGGACCGGTCTCCGACGTCTCACCTCACTTCATCTCCTCGTCTCAACCTTCTGCGCCCATACCGTGCCCTGTCGAATTCAGCAAACATTACGGCGGGTCCCCTTTCTCAGATATCCTCTCTCGAACCGGAGATCAATTTCATGCAGGGCAGCCTCCCGCTTCCCAAACTTCCCATCAAGTATCTTTTTTGCTTGATGTCCTCCCAATGCCTAATACCCCAACAAACAACGGCTTGCTCTTGGACATATCCAGAATATCAATCACCCCTCCCGTCTCTCCCGTCCAGTTCGACTTGATGACCGAGATTACCACTCGAAGGGAGTCTCCAGCAGCGACAAGCTCAAGCTCAAGCTCAAGCTCAATCTCAATCTCATCGCTGTAGACCACTCCGTCCGTTGCCCTATCTATCCATCCGTCCATCCATCCATACACCACCTACAGTATAGGAAATTGTTCGACTGTTCGACTGTTCGTCACTCTTGTCTTGTAGTCGTTCAGTCCCCCCTGGCTAGAATCGCAGTCCGACTGTCCCTTCACTGCATCGCTTCCAAGTCACAGCCAGTGAATCGCAATCGCAGTCGCAGTCATGGTCACCCCCCCCATATCCCAATCTTCACTTCTCACCGCGCGCCAGTTTCCCATCCCATCCTATGGCAACATATCCCTTCTATCCCCGATTCGGATCTCGCGCATATACTGTGAAGCGTGGCCATCCCTTTTTGGCGTGGTCTGTTGTCGTGCGCCGTGTCGTGTCTTTGTTTGTCCTCATCTTGTCTTTCCTCTCTTCGCATCTCCTCTCCTCTCGTGTACCTGTGTCTGTCTCGGCTCTTCCATCTCTGCTTGTCTTATCATCCATCCATCCATCCATCCATTCATCCATTCATCCATTCATCCATTCATCCATTCATCCACTAACAGACTGACTTACCTACTGTCGCGGCTGAGCTGGAAAGGTCTCGTGTCTTGCTTGCTGGCTTTTTTGGTCTTTGTTTTCATACCTGACCTTTCCATCCTGCGCCATGAGGGATTGGGTCAAGGACCTTGCGAATCGAATTGAGTGAGACTGAGATCCTGATCCACATCCACATCCACATCAACACCACCAGCATCAACATCAGAGATCGAAAGACAAGACGAAACATCGTCGTCAGTGGCGAATAGCAGGATAGACAGGAAGCGCATCGCTAAGCGCTGTCGGTGCATCGAACAGGGCCATCGTTGACTCTCGACTCTCGAGCCTTGTAGGCTGGGCCATCGCTTTGTTGGTGCAGTTTGGATATCGCCGGTAACGTCCCCGTCCTCGTCACACGAATATCCTCATCCATCGCCGTCATCGTCATCCACCATCACAACATCCAATCATCATCATCAACGCCGGTATCGATCCTCCCTCAGCTCAACAAGTTGGCCAGTCAGTGTGGCATTCGTGTCTTCTTCCAAGACTGTCTCTCCTTGCTTCAAGACACAAAACAAAGATAGAAACAGAAACAGAACAAAAACATCAACTGTCTCAGCTCTCAGCTCTCAGTGGTTTTTGTGAACACAGCAACACAACAGCAGAGACAGGCACAAGAATCATACCAAGGCTAAGGCTAGGAATAAAAACAAGAGCAAGGCTGAGGACAAGAATAAAAAGGACGGACAAGAACAACAACGAGGGACTTGACGACAGACAAGAAACTACCTACCTTGGCCATACCATCGTCAGCAGCAGATCTCGCATCTCATACCTCACGCCTTCACACTTTTACATCTCAGCATCCACATACAACATACCATAAACCCTCAGACAACCCGCTTGTGGCTGTTGAACCGCAATCACATGATCCAGCCAAGCCAAGTCGAACCGCAACGAAACGATTTGAAAGGAGACGACACAATGGATCCTGCCGCGCCCAATGGGCCTTTCAAATGGGAAGCAGCTTCAGGTCTTGGTAAGTACAACAGACATGGCATGATATAATGAAAACACACCCCGTACAATGCACACAAAGCCCCAACCGCAAAGACAAACTCAAAACAGCACAGAAAAAAAGACAGAAAAGAAAGGGAATCAGAACCAAGTGTATCCTGAAGAGAAAGAACACTCAACTTCCCAATTGCCCCTTTGACCCCTTTACCCCTATGTTGACGTTCAGCCTCGTCCGGTCCACAAATGCCTTGATAGTTCGCTGTCTGGTGGCTTCATGCTTCATGCTTCATGTTGAAAGTTGAGTGCTGAATATTGAATATTGCATGTTGGATGTTGATTGTTGAATGTCGAATGCTGAAGCGCCTGTTGGATGTTGCTCGTTGCTCCTTGAATCCTCATCGTCAATGTTTGACCCAACCACAGTTTGCCGATTGTTGTCTCCTGATGGCTGAATGCTAACTCATCCATCTTCCAATCAAACAAGAACACAGCTGTTTCCACTGCTCAATGAAGATGAGCAACCCGAAGGCCCGCCAGAGCTGTTACGGAATCCACTCGATCCCATGCTACCGGTACCATCAGACCATGCATGCCATTGGCACCAGTCACAACTGTTTCTCGTGTATCCAGGCGGACGAGCTGCATGAGAACAGACATAGAAAGGTGAGTGAAAAGAAAAGAAAGAAATGGAGGTGATGCAGGGTGATTTGTTTGTGATTTGTTTGTTTTTTGGACTCTCTTCGTCAACGTTGTATGACCTACCGATGTGCACTGCTTCCAGATTCACAATCACAACTCATGCCTTGTTCATTGTTTGTTGTCCTTCACATCTTCCTCTTCCTCTTCTTGATCATTGTTGTTGAGCTTCGGCAATGTCCTCTTCATTATTGGACTTCAATGTCCTTCGTCCTGGTTCTCAAATATCGAGCATGATGTCACACGAGATCCTGCCCTGCTTTTCATCTGCTTCCACTTGCCTTCCCACGCTGCACTCTTCGTCAACTTGCGGCCTGTCAGAAATCGAACCAGAACCACTGACCATGTCGCATTCTGCAGATCGCAGAACTTCTCGTCGAATACAGAACCGCAGTTGCCGACCTAGAGCCCAGCAGATCCAAAGCCAAGTCTCGACCGGGTCTTGGAGAACTTCCGATCAACATCCCTCGCGCACAAGCACTCCTGCCGGTGCAAGCCGCCATCCACGACCGACAAGCGTTCGAGGCAGTGCCTGAAGAGGAAGAGGAAGGGGAAGAAGAGGAAGCTTACAACGCCCACGCCAATGCCAATGTCAACCACAACGAGTATGCTAATGAGTACGACAATCACAATGCACATGAAGAACATGACCACAATCCTGACAACGACAACCATGACAATGATGACGAAAACGACAACGACACAGAAGATACCCAGACAGTCACAGACACGACAGCCAGCACGACCAGTGAAACGCCCAACCTGAGACGCACAGCCGCGAAACTCTCCAAAGCGGAGATCCGAGCTCAAAAGAAGGCCGCCAAAGCAGCCAAGTCGCAGTCGAAAGCATTCAAGAACCAAGCCAAACACGCCATCAGCGTCCGCTCTGAAGATGTGTCTGTCGTGGCCAAGATCCTGCACGGCGACAATGGCAACAACAACGGCGCCGCAACAACGACGAGTACCCACCCACTCGCCTCAGACAAGACCATCGAAGAAGTGATCCAGCGCAATATGGGGTTCATGTCTCACATGCAAGACCACAAGAGACAGTTGTTGCTGAGTATCGCACAGCGCAGAAAGTCGGATCGCGAAAGGCGCAAGTCGGCGGCAGTGGCGGCGGCAGCGGCATCGGCTGCAGCGGCGACGAACAATGGCGGCGGTGGCGCTCATAAGAACAATCACAAGAAACGACGATTCAGTGCCGGTGTCGATGGAGATGACTTTGACGACAACGAAGAGGAAACAGAATACCTCTTGGTTGCGGTGTTGACGAAACTCGGTGTCGATCCGGCTCATATCAAGACTTCGGCCGGAGGTGGCGCTGGGGCTTTTACAGGCGGCAATGGCGTTGCGAAAAGAGGCGGCGGTGGAGGTGGGACTAAAGCTTCTTCTTCTTCTGGCTCAGGAAACACTACCGCCAATGTCACTGGTATTGTCGCCACTCTCAAGACCTTGATCAAGGATGATTTGGAGAGACATGAGAATGAGTTGAGAGAGACTTGTATTCGTGCTGGTGGCTTTTGGCGGTTTGTTGGGAAGCCCGTGTTTGATCGGATGACCCGGATTGCCAGGGAACTGGATTGGAAGACTGGTGTCAAGATACATTGAGTGGTCTCAAGCATCAACGTTGATGTTGATGTGAGGGAGGGATTGAAGCGCTCGGTGAGGGCTGAGTTGGTTCGATCGAGAGACTGGATTCAGGACCGACAACCAAGGACTGTGTTGTACAGCAAAGCCATTTGAGAGTGTGTGCGGACTGACATCGACAGTGTCTTGGATTGCATTGGTGAGGAACAACTGGAAAGACCAGATGGACCACTGGTGCAACTGATCACTGTTGAAAGGTTGGATGGAAGCACCACCAGATGAACCGCTGGAGAGCAATCAGTCTTGTTGGGTTTGTCTTGCCGGCTGTTTCATGCCTGCTCTGTGTTTGATTAGTTTTGCTTTTCTCGCACCATGTCATGTCAGTTTCTTCTCTTGCTCTTGGAGATCGGGAGCTCTATCGAACAGATTAGAACAAAACAGATAGGGAAGTCCAAGCAAGCCAGAATACAATAAGGAGAGACGCCAGGGATCGAATCTTGTCAGTATAGAACCCAACAGAAGGAGCTAATTGAAATTGTGTTAGTGTGTACATTGTCCATCAGGTTCATCATGTTCATCGCCGGTCCTCCTGTTGTTCCTAATCTCTTCTATTCTCGCCAGACATCTCCTCTCCTAAACCCCCAGCTCTTGTTCACCACCTTGTCAACAGCCATTCTGAACGTTGCGTCTGCAGGTGCAGGATATCGACCGCAAGGTACGGCCACGGTATTCTGAGGCTGAAGAAGCGGGAGTAGAAGGTTCAGCTGTTGAGGCTGAGCAGGGCTGGCCATAGCCTGCCCGGAAATTCCAATAGCTCACTCTCGAGGTTCATATTCGCTGAAACCTAGAGATATGACCATTGCAATCTGAGACTCCGGTGGTGGACTTTGTAGGTTAGAGTGTGTCGAGCGCGCAGCTGTTTATGACAATTCGAGATTCCATGCAGCTGAACGTTAGAGGTGCGTTTGTGAGGACTCTATAGCGACATCGTAGAATTTCAAGTATCGATTCACCAACTCTGTTTGCCCAGCGGCTTCCGCGGTGTAGATACCAGCAGTTGCTCATGAAGTCATGGTGGAGATTAGATCTGATAGAACGCAATGCGTTGTGTTTGCATTGCGCAGGCGACGGCCGTACTCCGTGTATATGGACGTTGGAGTGGTGGCACTTCATCCACAGACTGATCCGGCCTCGTGAACCTAACATCTCCTGCCGAAGTCTGCTTCCGTTCTGGGTACAGCATGAAGCCATCGAGTCCGGAAACAGTTGTTAGCTGCTCAACGTGGATGGTAAAACCTTCTTGGATCCGGATACAGCATTTGTCGGCGTCAGTTTGCAGGTCCCCAGGCCATGTTCAATTTGGTGATGTGTAGAATCAGCCTCGGCATTTGGCAACATCGATGAATCCCTCCATCCACCCTGCCACTGAGCCTCGTCTTCAGACGAGGACGTTGGGGTAGTCGTCCAGGTGGAGCCCATCTTTGACAATCGGCTGAAGCTTGTCCTTGTTGTTGGAAGCCATGAGCCATGTGATGATTCCTCTCCCATGTTCTGATCGTGAAAATCCATTCCACGGTATCCGCTAGCTCTTCCCGTCCATATCTACCACCAGCTTCTTGTCTTCGAACCCCAGTAGCCGTCCAATCACGCCACTAGGCTTCGGAACAGGGCATTCTCTTGCCTCCTTTTCCAGTGCCTCTGCTTCACGCTGCAGGTCTCGGAACAGGGCGGCTTCTTCTTCGAGGTCTTTCGATTGTGTCAAGCCTTTCCGTGCAGCCGCGTTCCTCATCAACACCTCTGTGAGACCTGCCGACTCTTGCTTCGGTGACGATGCGGACGAATCCTCCTTCGGAGCTCGTCTCATCTTCCGCCGGATGGGTCTGCCGTCCTCGTCTAACTGGATTTCTGCATCCGCATAGCCCGTCCGTGGTCTAGGGCAGGGGAAAATGTGTGGAATGCCAACGACAACAAAAGACGCGATGAGAGTGCCGGCGAAAAGCGTCGATGTCGCCGTCGAGCGAGGATGTAAATGAGGAGGCATGTTTTCTGGATAGCAGCTCGAAGCCGACCTCCCCAGGAAAAAAGAACTGTACAAGCGTCACGCGGGCTCAGAGCCAAAGCATCAGGAGAATTGGAAATACACCGGCGGCAGCGCAAGTCAAAGTAAGACGGTGACAACTCCAACCCGAGGGCTCCCTTCCTTCAGACCGATTTAACAGTTCAACAGGAGGAAAATGGACAGTGAACTGCAATCATCAAAGCTCCTCCGAGTCCAGCATTCAGAATCGTGGTGGAGCGGAAGCGTGCAAGCTCCAATTGGAAGCCTTGCAATCAACGCAGGGCTTTTCGTGGGGAGATATATACTCTGCCGGACTGATCGTAGGCTACCTTAGTAGACCAGCTACTTCACCGTACATGCAGATCTTATCTAATCATTTCCACATCTCTCTCACGATCTACGATCTAGATTGTATCACCGCCACTGCGTCGCAGTCGTCGCATCTCAACCTGTAGCGTCTTCCATCCTACTGGATCACTCTTCTCCCGGCATGGCCAGCATCTGAAATGTCACGTCTCACTCCTCCTCTCTTGTCCGCGGACGACCACGCCTTATAACGCAAAGCGAGTACCGTGCCATCAGGCAGCAGACGATCATCGACGCTGTCGGCTGCCTGCAAATTTGTCCGACGCCACGCAGTTTGATCAGCTGGCAAGCAACCGCTCATGTGCAGAACTACCCGGCATAGCTCATTTGCTTTGCGATGAGCGACCTTGACAGGTAAGCCGAACACCAAACACCATGCCACCTGGCTTCTCCGCACACGAGTCTAATCCGATCACAGAGCCATCGCGCAACTGCGCGCGTGCCGACCTATACCAGAGTCCCAAGTGCGCGAACTGTGCTACAAGGCGCGCGAGATCCTGATAGAAGAGGGCAACGTCGTGTCGGTGCATGCCCCGGTGACGATATGCGGCGACATCCACGGCCAGTTTCATGACTTGATGGAACTGTTTCGCGTGGGCGGCGACGTCCCAGACACAAACTATCTATTTATGGGGGATTTTGTCGATCGCGGCTTCTACTCGCTCGAATCATTCCTCCTGCTTCTCTGCCTGAAAGTCCGATATCCCGACCGGATCACTCTGATCCGCGGGAACCACGAGTCGAGACAGATCACCACCGTGTACGGCTTCTACGACGAATGCATCCGAAAATACGGCAGCGCCAATGTGTGGCGATACTGCTGCGAGGTCTTTGACTATCTCGCCCTGGGGGCGTTGGTCTTGGGCGCAACCACAGACGTACCACCCCCGAACAACTCCTACAACGACAACAACACACAGTCGACACTCCCGCCGGACGACGAAGACGTCGAATCCGAAGTGCTCAACGCTAACGGCGAGATATTGAGCAAGACTCTCCGACGCCAGTTCGCCGGCATGTCACTCAGTTCGCAGAACTCCAACGGCTCGCGGATATCTCCTGCCCCAGACGTCGATGTCCCCTCACCGCCCGAACATCCTGCATCGAGTCTACCTTCTCAGGCTTCACCATCTCCACCATCTCTCTTCACACCCCCGACCTCGACCACAGGAGCTGTTCTCTGCGTCCATGGCGGTCTCTCCCCACTGATCGAGACGGTAGACAAAATCCGGCTGATTGATCGCAAACAAGAAGTCCCTCACGAAGGCGCCATGTGCGACCTGCTCTGGTCTGATCCCGACGAGATCGAAGGTTGGGGTCTGTCTCCCCGAGGAGCCGGCTTCTTGTTTGGAGCCGACATCGTCCGCCACTTCAACCACAACAACGACCTGTCGCTGGTCGCCCGCGCCCACCAGCTGGTCATGGAAGGCTACAAGGAAATGTTCGACAAGACCATTGTCACCGTCTGGTCCGCCCCCAACTATTGCTACCGCTGCGGCAACGTCGCTGCGATCCTGGAGCTGGGCGAAGATGGGAGTCATGGCGGCTGTATCGCCCGAGCCAACGGCGACCAGGGCCGTCGGGAACCTGTCGGCGGAGATGGCTCTGGAGGCGGCAGCGGCGTTCTTTGGAATCTGGCCACCCCGGGGCGTCGGTATAGAGTCTTTGAGGCCGCCCCTCAGGGCACGAGGGGCATGCCGGCCAAAAAGCCTGTCGGGGAGTACTTCTTGTAACACTATTGACTGACCCGTGTGGTCTGCTACATGCGAGCACTTCCACTTCATGAGCGTGCGCTCGCCCGGACGAGGAGAACATTTCATTTTTCTAGCAGGCCGAAATGCTACTTTCTACCTAGGTACTTTCGATTTCTTATCTAGAACGCCGTTCGGGGATGCTTTGGGCTTCGGGTCCATTGCCTTCCAAGGACTTGGTTTTTTTTTTTGCCCAAGTCTCGCCAGCTTGACAAGCGCATGGTGCCTCGTGACATCCTGAACGATGCCGGTTGTCACCATTGCAGGAAATGCGATCTTGCCTTATGAGCGGCGGCTACTAGTAGGAGGCAAAGTGTCCCAAGCAAGTGTGAAAGGATACATGCGACAACTTCAGGCCCTTCCGAAGTTCCTACTCCGTATAGCTCATACCTGTACAGGGGAGATTGGAGCACTCAATGCTATGCATGAGCATTTCTTCTATATCGTGGCATCGTTCAACCAATGTGTAACGAGCCTGTGATCCTCTCTATGGTGGTATCATCGGTCCTAGAAAACAGCCATACCTCTCCGTACCGGGTGTCTGTACACTTGTATGCCGTAGAAACATCAGATCCATTGACTCCAAGGCGGAAGAAAGCAACAATAGAAGCTCGCCCAAAAGCCCCGGCGCCATTCCAGGCCTTCTGATCTATCTCTTTCCCTTCCTGCCTCCACCCGAGACTGGTTGGCCAGCCTCGTCTTTGACTCGTTCCAGCATCTCTCGGGCAAGCCGTTCTCGTTTGGCGAATCCGCCTTGAAACGTTTGCGGAAGAACGCGGCGACTGTTGGCATGGTCGTCTGCGAAGTCCGGCCCACTCCACCCTTTACGCTGGCACAGTTGCACCGCTTCCTCCAGCAGACCCTGGCCAATGCCCTTGTGTCTGTAACGACGTTTCACGGTCCAGCCGCGAATGACGCCTTTGACGTGTTGATTCTTGCGTAATTTCTTCGGACTCGAACTACCCGAGCTTGACGGAGGAGGCTCACGCTGCCCACGTAGAAGTAAAGTGCCAATGACTTCGTCGCCGAACCACGTCAGTAAAACCTCGTCTTCCTCGCCGACTGCACTGCAATCACTTTCGTTACGTCCTTGATTCAACCATTTCCATGTCCCGATCTTCTCAGCCTCCTGAATATACCCGCTGGTCATCCAGCGGATGGTGATCAGCGTAGCCATCAGAATTCCTGCAGAGGTCGTCCCGATGATTGCATAGTCCGAGTTTGATCCCTTGTAGAGGCTCTGGTGAACCAAGCCGAAAAGTAATATCAGTGTGGAGAGAGTCAGAGGGTGGAAAAGCACGGCCGAGGCCGCCACCTGACGTTGTTGGGCCACGGAATCCGCGAGCAGGTGCAAGGCTTCTACTTTGTCGTCTTCAGAGATGGCGTGTTTGGTGGTCAGTTCAGGGATGGAGTCCAATAACGAACTCCCCTGCCTAGAGTCCAGCGCTGTATGGTCTTGGAGAAATTCTGGTGACTGAGCCAGCGGGGAGGGTGAAAGAGGAGGAAGCGGGCTTGAAGAGGACATGGTGACCGGGCGTAGAGTATCGGGGGTATTGGAAAGGGAAGGAGGAGTTGAATCGGTATCAAGGAACAGGTTCGCTCGCAGGGTGTTGAAGAACGCTGTTCAGGATTCTGTCAGAACACTTTCGGTCTGCTTGAACCCTTTTCTTGCGAACCACGGCACGAAAGGGCTGAGTCGCGTGCTCACCAGCAGAGGTCTTGAAGCCAGGAATGCGATCGCCTACTGCGAGCACAGTGGTACGGCTGGTCTCGTGGAGTAAAGCTGCCGACGAAGTATAATAGATCGCAGACTTGACGGAAAGGAAAGAAGAAGCAGAGGACAAAGAGTAAGGAGGCGGCTGCGGTGGACCAGGGGGAGCAAGGTTTCGAGAAATGTAAAGGTGTTCAGGAAGATGATGGTGCCGGCCCATCTCTGAAAAGATGCCGTCGAGCCAGCATTGGCATGCAGTGGCCGACGGCAGAGGAGGAAGGGGAAAATTTCAATCGACGTTAGGCTCGAAGGAGAAATAGACAAACTCTAGAGAAGTAAAGGAATCGTATTCAGAATGGGACCTGGCACCGGGCACCTGGCACCTGGCCGAAGCACAGGACTGACGGTGGTGGTTTACCAACAAGACAGTATGTAGTGAAGAAACAAAAAGTGGTGGAGGAGAAACAGATGGAGCAACGTATTGATGGAGACGACGAGGGGCAATCGCCGCGTTTTAGAGGATTTAATGGATTAGTAGCAGCACGTTGACCATTGCGTTGCTCACACTGGTTGGAAAGTGAAAATGACCCAAGATCGAGCTCGAGCCAGAAAGTGAGTCTGTGAGTATCTACTCTGTCTCTGTATTCATCCAATCGACATCTCGATCTCAGGTGGCGTCGATTCGGTATCGATTCCTCAGACGCCCATGACTGGCATTCTCCATCCCTCCCTTATCGTCGACCCCGAGCCCAACCGTCTACAACCACTCCTGCATCAAGTGTATCACCATCCAGACCGCCACGACTTATCAGCTCCTGCTCACCGCAGGCATGAAACCCCTGCCAAGCAGCGCCTGATAGTGCTGGACGACGGTGTGCCTCCTTGTCATTGGATTACGGGACGCCGCGGGCAGTTGACAGTGATTCGTATCGGGACGAGGTTCGATAAGCATTGGAAGCAAGAGATTGGAAGCAACCTGAAGAGATCGGAAACAGACACACTTGGCTTTGCTGGAACATGTGCTGGCTGCTGGTGGCTGGCTCTCTTCGTGCATGGTTGAGGTATCATCATCATTTCACTCATGCTCCCTTCGATCAAGTGCCTGAAGATCTAGGTCACCACACATCCTATCTGTTCTAGTACGACCGGCCGAACATGCACCATGCCTCTGCCAGATTCGAGCAATAAGGATTCCCGCATTTGGTCACTCCCTTCTCAATGCCTTCTGGCTGGTCGAACGGAATACACAGACTCTTTGCTCCCATGCTGGGAGCCCGTTCGTCTTGTGGCACACCGCTCTGTTCCTCCGCCTTGCGAGCACTCATGTCTTTGATCTGGTCTTCACATTGCTCCGTAAGACAGTGAGGCAACAGAATCACGTTCTTGTCGTTCAGTGCCGGCACAAACTCCTCCCAGTCAGTAATCTTCTTGATGTGCGACTTGTATTTGGCATTGGCGCGATCGTAGAGATCCTTCTGAATGGTGTCCAGCAATTGAGGGACGGCGGTGTTCAGTTCGGTAATGGCGATTTGACTCTTGCTTTCCTCCTTGGGGAGATCTCGTCGGGCAGCTGTCACGAAATGACCCTTGCTTTCACCTGGACCGAACTCGAGACGAAGTGGAACACCTTTCAGCTCCCAGTCGTTGAATTTCCAGCCTGGAGAATATCCCTCACGGAAATCAGCCTCGACTCGAATGTTGACCGCTTTGAGCACTTCTTTCAGCCCTTCAATCTCCTTGTACAAGGCCTGTTTGTCCTCCTCCGTCATCTTGGCCGTCACTCCGACCGGCACAATCACAACCTGAACCTCGACAACACGGGGTGGGAGGACCAGACCACGATCGTCGCCATGGATCATGACCATCACTCCGATGACACGGGTCGACAACCCCCACGAGTTCTGCCAGACAAATAGGTTGTTCTTCTTCTCCTCTTCCGTCTTTGCATTCGGATCTTGCACCGTGATGCCGAACATTTTGCTGAAGTTCTGTCCCAGGCAGTGCGAAGTACCTCCCTGAATTCCCCGTCCGGTGGCTGGAATATAGCCTTCCACAGTAGTCGTGTACAACCCTCCAGCGAATCTCTCCTTGTCTGTCTTTCTGCCCTTGATGACAGGGACGGCAAGGAGTTGTTCGTAGACCGTGGCGTACAGGTCCAAGATCTGAAGCACTTCTTTGCCCGCCTCTTGCTCCGTCAAAAACGCCGTGTGACCTTCTTGCCAGTGGAACTCTCGAGTCCGTAGGAACGGTTGAGGATGTTTGAATTCCCATCTCACCACCGAGTTCCACTGATTGAGTTTGAGAGGCAGATCACGGTAGCTTTGGATCCATTTGGCGTAGTAAGGATACATGACGGTCTCAGACGTCGGACGAATGGCGATCTTCTTCTCCAACTTGGTACTCCCGCCGTGGGTGACCCAAGCCACCTCGGCGGCAAAGCCTTCAATATGCTCCTTTTCGCGGTTCAACACATCCTCGGATACAAACAAGGGGAACGAACAGTTCTTGACGCCCATCTTCTTGATCTCGGCATCGAACCACGCATGGATCTCATCCCAGATGAACTGCGAGGCAGGTTTGAGAATGTAGCATCCGGAAATGTCGTAGTAGTCGAGCATGTCTCCCTTCAGCAAGACTTGTTGATACCATTCGGAAAAGTCGACGTCCTTGGACACGTCGATCCCGATCAAGGCGGCTCCCTCCATTTTCTTCTTCTTTCCTCCTTTCCCCCCTTGAGGCAACTTCGCCTCTGCCTTGCCGATTGGTTTCTCAGGCTTAGCCTTGGCCTCCATCTTCTTTTCCGCCTTGGTCTTTGGTGCTTTCTCACGGGTGGGCAATTCGGCCTTGGGGGTTTCCTGCGGCTCGACCTTGGGGGTTTCTTGCGGGTCTGACATTATGCCTGGGACACCGGGTGGTAGATGTAGGGCGCGACTGAGTCACACCAAATTTCTCTCCAGCGCCTTAAGGAGCCTTCACGGTAGTAGTAGTAAGGGACAAGAATGCCAACAGTGGCTGATCGTTGACTCAGTGTGTGACTTGCGCAGACAATCAGACCGCCCCGCGATGCTGGGGCTTGGCGCGATTCGCCGGGTGCAAGTCAATACCAAGGACTGATAGTAGTGTCGATTTTCGCTGCGGTGCGAGTGCAGTGCCTACTATTTCATACACTTCCAACCTGTCTCGACTTCCCAACTCTACGAACTAAGAGACTGTTTAGTATTTCATACAAATCCACGGAAGGCTGACCATCGATGGCCGGCATGCTTTCAGCTCCGCGCAATGCGGGTACCCTATTCCTCGGAGGTCAGAAAATCAGCGGCTCGGACATTCGAGAGCAAAATGTCCTCGCAACCCAGGCCATCGCAAATGTGGTGAAATCCTCCTTCGGTCCTTCTGGTCTGGATAAGATGATGGTGGACGATATCGGAGATGTTACAGTGACAAACGATGGCGCTACGATTTTGAGTCTGCTCGACGTCGAGCATCCGGCCGGAAAGATTTTGGTCGATCTTGCGCATCAACAGGACAAGGAAGTCGGAGATGGCACTACATCCGTTGTACTCATTGCCGCAGAGCTACTACGCCGGGGGAACGAACTGATGAAGAACCGGATCCATCCGACGGTCATAATCACGGGTTACCGTCTGGCTCTACGGGAGGCTGTCAAATACATGCAGGAAAACATCAGCACAAAAGTGGAAACTCTGGGGAGGGAAAGCCTGGTGAACATTGCAAAGACTTCTATGTCTAGCAAGATTATTGGTTCAGATGCAGATTTCTTTGCCAATATGGTGGTCGATGCCATGCAGTCCGTCAAGTCCGTCAACTCTCAACGAAATGAGGTGAAATACCCTGTCAAGGCTGTCAATATTCTAAAAGCACACGGAAAGAGCGCCCTGGAGTCAATACTGGTCAAGGGATATGCGTTGAACTGTACAGTTGCATCACAAGCCATGAAGACAAGAATCACGGACGCAAAGATTGCTTGCCTCGACATCAACTTGCAAAAGGAACGCATGAAGCTTGGTGTGCAGATCACGGTCGAGGACCCGGACCAGCTGGAGAAGATCCGGGAAAGAGAAGCTGGAATTGTGTTGGATCGAATTGAAATGATCTTCAAGTCTGGAGCGAACGTTGTCTTGACCACCAAAGGCATCGATGATCTTGTTCTCAAGTTGTTCGTGGAGCGAGGTTGCATGGGCGTGCGGAGATGCAAGAAGGAAGACCTTCGACGGATAGCAAAAGCCACTGGCGCGACCTTGATCAGCACACTCTCCGACATGAACGGAGACGAGAAATTCGAGAAGGAATTCCTTGGTCACGCCGACGAAGTGGTGCAGGAACGGATATCCGACGACGAATGCATTCTGATCAAGGGGACGAAAGCCTTCTCCTCCGCCTCCATCATTCTCCGAGGATCAAACGACTATCAACTCGACGAGATGGAGCGGTCAGTACACGATTCATTGTCAGCAGTCAAGCGAACCCTCGAGTCAGGCAGCATCGTTCCCGGAGGTGGTGCGGTTGAGACGGCGTTGCACATTTACCTCGAGGAGTTCGCCATGACGGTATCGTCCCGAGAACAGCTTGCAATTGGAGAGTTTTCGCAGTCTCTACTTATTGTTCCAAAAACGCTCGCGGTCAATGCGGCCAAAGATGCATCGGAGTTGGTGGCGCAGCTGCGCGTTCGGCATGCTCTGAGCCAGCGGGTCCAGGAAGGAGATGCCAACGAGAGAGAGAAGGACCTCGCGAAGAAGAAACAATACAAAAACTATGGTCTTGATCTGACCAGAGGCAAAGTTGCGGACGTGGTCAAGCTGGGCGTGTTGGAGCCGAGCATGAGCAAGGTCAAACAGCTCAAGAGTGCCGTTGAGGCCTGCATCGCCATTATGAGAATAGACACTCTGATCAAGCTGGACCCGCCCGAGCAACGAGAAGATGACGGCCATGGACATTGAAGAGTCTACTGAAGAAGGGGTACTCCTGCATCTCGTAACCATCCCACAGCAGGCGCAAAGCCGCAAAGGGAGTCAGGATCAGGCAGACCTGGGCGTACCCAGAGAAGAAACAGGTCCGCGGTTCCGGAACTTACGCCATGTTCTGCACGTCACGGCCGAGTGGTTCATGACCGACATGCTGCAGAGATCCGGAAGGAATATTTCTCCCTGTCAGACTTGGTCAAGATTTGCAAGGAGAATGGTGTCGCTAGGGAGCAATGATATGCACTGGCGCCCTTGATGAGTGTTGAAGACCCAAATGATGGAGCGACCAGGTATGGCGGAGCCTGTTTGCTGGCGGATGCCACAAGCCACATAGACTGTGGGCATATTCTGTGCATCAGAATATCTCGTGTTGTAGTCCAGTATGGATGAACCCTAACTTAAAGCCTTCAAATTGACTGTTACAAGCACTGGTTACTCAAAGGGGAAAGTCGAGGCGGACGAGGCTGAGCGCGTTCGGCCGAGCCTCGTGCGGCATTCTTTCCCCAAAAGATCAATTGCGGGACAATGGCCGACGGAACACCCAAAAGTACGTCGCCGTCGGAGCGATATCGCCTTGACGGCCCTTCATTTGACATTGCTGCTTTCTACTCTACTCTCCTCTCTCCTACTCTACTGCTCTCCTCATGCTCGTTTGCCCTGTACCTCCTAGTCAGACTCCTTATCATCGACCCCGTGTTCCGCTACGATGGTTGCCGAAATCATCACCACCATCTCGCCCACCACCAACAAGCCTGTCCTCACCCGCCATGGCCTATCTCCAGACGAGATCCTCCGACTGGGGACCACCGCGCAGCAAGCTTTCAAATCGTATGGCAAATCGCATCCCACACTCGAAAGCAGACAGAAGATAGTGAGCAAGGCACTGGAGATCCTGGCGCAGAGACAAGATGAGCTGGCACGGGAAATCACCGAACAGATGGGGCGGCCGATCGCATACACAGGCAAAGAAATCAGCACGGCGGTCAAGCGCGCCGAATACCTGAACAAGATCGCACCCGAGGTACTGGGCAAAGACATTCCAGGCGAACCCGAGGCCGGGTTCAAGCGATACCTGCGCAAAGAGCCGGTCGGCGCGGTGCTGGTCATCTTCGCGTGGAACTATCCCTACCTGATCCTGGTGAACAGTCTGATTCCGGCGCTGCTGGCGGGCAACGCGGTGATTCTCAAGCCATCGCCGCAAACCCCCACCATCGCCGAACACATCGTGGACATCTTCACCGCCGCCGGCCTCCCGTCGCACGTCATCCAATACCTGCACTGCGGCAACCCGACGGATCTGCGCCCGTTGATTCTGTCGCCCGACGTCAACCACATCTGCTTCACGGGTTCCGTTGCGGCAGGCATTGCCATCCAATCCATCGCCTCGTCCCGAGTATCCTGTTCCGTAGGCCTCGAGCTCGGCGGCAAAGACCCAGCCTACATCCGCCCGGACGTCGACGCTGCATGGGCCGCCGAAGAGATCGTCGACGGAGCCATCTTCAACTCCGGGCAATCGTGCTGCTCCGTCGAGCGCGTATACGTCCACGCCGACATCTACGACTCGTTCGTGCAGGAAGTGAAGAAGGTGCTGGCAAACTACCGCCTCGGCGACCCGATGGACAAGTCGACACATATCGGCCCCGTTGTCTCCGCGCGCTCCAAAGACGCCATCCTCAAACAAATCGCCGAGGCCAAAGCCGCCGGCGCCGTCGACGAGACTCCCGAAAACGCCACCTTCTCGTCCCTGCCGGCCGAGGGCAACTTCGTGGCCCCCGTGCTCTTGACCAACGTCAATCACAGCATGTCGGTGATGCGCGACGAGACGTTCGGTCCCGTCATCCCTGTGCAGAAAGTCGGTGGCGACGACGAGGCTGTGGCGTTGATGAATGATTCGCAGTTCGGATTGACCGCGTCCATTTGGACCAAGGACGTCGCCACGGGAGAGGAGCTCAGCCGTCGTGTCGAGGCCGGAACGGTCTTTGTCAACCGCGCCGATTACCCCAGTCCCGACCTCGCGTGGACTGGCTGGAAGGATTCCGGAAAGGGTGTCACGCTTAGTCGGTTCGGCTTCGATCAGTTCGTCAAGTTGAAGAGTTTCCATGTGAAGGATTATCCGAAATAAGAGGGTGTATATTCATCTGTACCTTGAATTGTCTAGCTTTGCATTCACCGGGTTCATCGGTACCAGCCAAGACAGGCAAGAGATGGTATAGACCGCTCTTGTAGGACTATACTCGGTATGTAGGTGGATTGCATAGGGAAAAGCTGGGTGGGAATAAATAAAATGGAATGGAGCTGGGTCCTTCAAACCTTGCATGATTCACTACCTCCCTACCTTGGGTACATGTACATCTTCCACAGTCCCGTAACTTCGATGTACATACATACAAACATACATACATACATATAAGTGTGCGTTGTATGAGATGTAGACAATATACACCTATACACATATTCCATCCCTTTTTTATAAGGACGAGCCATGAGGAAGAGCTGCCATTGTTCTTCTGGTAGACATCCCAGAAGGCGTTCAGTTACATGAACAGCATGGAAATCAGCCTATCAAGTAATATCGACACAGCCGATACCCGTACTTTCATTTACTAACATGTATAATATAAATATATACATATACATACATATACCAAGGAGAAGACTCGTTGCCTACAGAACAAGGCGTCCTTCTAGATCCAGTCATTCTTCTTCTTGTCCTTCATTCTCGGTCCTTCATTCTTGGTCCTTCATTCTTGGTCCTTCATTCTTGGTCCTTCATTCTTGTCCCATGTACTATGGTCACATTGGAGTCAGGACTGTTGGGACACAGCCCATGCTATCATGATCCAGATTGACATCTGACCCAACAGGAAAGAGAACATAAAGAGCCTTTCTCAGTGCCGGGCCTAACATATCATTCGTCCATAAAGGTCTGAGCGAGTCGCCAGATGCAGGAGCAGGAGCATGAGAGAGCAGAACCAGAACCAGAACCAGGTCGGGATCGTATGAAAACCAAAACGGTATGAATACCACAATCCGAGGCAGTCAACGGCAACAGCCACCTCTACAGCAGCAGTAGCAGCAGCAATATAAAACCAAGTATCACATCACATTTTGTTTTGTCCATTCAGGACAAGATCCCACAGCATATCATTTAATTAATCATCATCGTCAATGTCCACATCAATGGCATCCGGATTCGCTGCCACAGCTCCCCCTTTTCCTCCCGTAGCACCGTCGACACCGCCGCTGGCACCGTCACCACCCTTGGGCGGTGCTCTATTCCCACCCTCAGGTCCCGTACTAGCAGGGACAAAGCCGACAGGCGCACGGGCCTGGCGTTCTAGCGTGGCCATCGCATCGTTGATTTTGCCGCCGCCATTCCCAGCATCGTCTCCATCCGTGGCAATGCCAGTATCACCATTCGCAGCACCAACACCCGCACCCGCAGCGGCAGTTTCCTGACTCCTCTTGACAGCCTGGCTAGCAATGAACTGGACGTCGGTATTGAACTGGGCTGAGACGCTGCGCTTGATGCGCAGCATTTCCTTGAACGTGTCCTCGTTACCGTGCGCGACCTCGAACTTCTCCCACGTGTCCCAGAAGTCCTTGTCGACGCGCGGGTCGGCGAACTGGCTCGCGTGGCCGTAGATGGCTCGCGCGCGATCGATCTCGCCCAGACGGCGTTCCATCTCGGAAAACTTCAAACACATGATCTTGGCTTCCTTGTCCGGCAGGGCGGCAATGGCGCGCTCGTAGATCGGACGTGTGGAAGTCAGGCCGAAATTCGATGCCGATTTGGTGATGTAGAACTCGAACATGCCTAGACGGTCCTCGTCGGACACGGCGCGCGTGGCGCGTTCGTAGATGCGCATGGCTGAGCGGGCCAGACCGCGTTCTTCCTCTAGATCGCCGTACATGAGGTAGATATGCTTGGCGAATTGTGGTGGACAGTTCTCCAACGCTTGTTCGAATAGGTCGCGGAGCCGCTCCATGCCGAGTTTACGGTTCACGGCTTTTGTGAGGTAGAGGTTCCATAGCTCGAAGGCGACCGGGTATGTGAACACGTCCAAGCCTCTTTCGTACACCTTGAACGACTCTTCGTAGTAGCCGTGCTCTTCGAGGAGGTTGGCGTAGTTCACGATGGTCTGGGGCGTTGCTATCCGAAGCTCGAATATCCGGTCGTAGACGGCTCGTGTCTCGTCCAGGGAGCCGACCGACTCGACAAGGTCAACGTAGAACGACCATACCTTCCAGGATTTGTGCACCCTTTGTTGCGGAGACAACGTCTCGTCGAAGTAGTCGACCGTGCTGCGTTTAGGTGCCTTTGTGGCCGTGGCCATGACTTTCATTGCGCCGTCGAAGTTCTCGTTTCGAAGTTCCATTTCGGCCCAGCCGATCCAGGTATCTGCCAATTCGGCCACTGACTTATAGGGGACTTTGACCGCCTTGTCGAGAATGATGCGCGCTGTGTCGAGATCACCCTCTTCTTCGTAGAACTTGGCGTAGTTCAACCATAACTCGTGGAACTTCCCGACGGCCTTCTTAGGCGAAATGGCTGCGATGGCGTCCGTGTAAGTCTGCACTACTTCCTCTTTGTTGTCGTTCCAAAGAGCAACCCTTTTTTCCCATTCAACTACATTGTTCGGATTCTGCCGTAACAAAACATCGTTGACGAGGAATGGACGTCGGTCCATCAAATGCTCGAATCGCATCATTCTCATGTCGAGGTCAAAGTCCTTTTCCGCGTCGACGATCCCCTTCCCGGCTCGGGCGGAGGCGGCATCCATCAGAGTGGAGATGACGGACTCTTCGAACTCCACGTAAGCATCAAAGACCATGGTAAAATCGCGCACTGTCATAACGCTGGTAATGCCCTCCTCAAACACGTCTCTGGCCTTTTCAAAGTCTCCTCGAGTAATCCAGTACGTTGCGAGGCCCGCCCACAGCTTTCCGCGCTGATCGGCAAACCGTTCTATCCCACTCCGGATGATGGTGTCGGGATCAAATCCAGACACCGAACTGTCGCCAATCTCTCTGGCCTTGTTCACCATCAACTCCACCATCTCGCTCCAAATCTGAAACTCGCTTTTGACGTGCTTGGACCGGAATCTAGGGTTGTCCAGGATTTGGATGTACCGTTTCACGGCCTCCAGGTAATGCCCGGTCTCAACTAACAGATCGATATAATCTTCCATATCTTCCGGGTGTGCCTGGACATAGCGAGCCCAGATCTTGACCGCGGTTTCGCCTCCCGCAGAATTGGCAAATGATTTGTAGAGCTTCCAGATCCGGTTGTGCTGTGTCACTGGCAAGGCTCTCAACGCGCGGTCGAACGTCCGTCGGGTTCTCGTGACATAGGGCTGTCGCAGGAGGAATGAGAGGTACATCTCCCAGATCACAGGCATTTTGTTGAGCAAAACCAGCGCTCTTTCGAAGAGCGCATTGACCTTGTTATATTCTGCCCTGTATTTCACCGGGTTCTTCTTCTTCAGATGCTTGATCCGAAAGTCGAGGTACATCTTCCAAAGCTTGTATGACCGCGGTAGTTGTATGCATGCCCTCTCTTGCACGAATGCTTGCTCGTGGATGGTGCCATTGCGCATCTTGTAGTCGATGTAAACCAGCCATGGTCGAACACTTTCCGGGTTGCGGAAGATATCCTGTTCGTAGACGGCATCTTCGTTGGCGATGAGGTAAAAGTCGGGTTTGCCGACCGCTGAGGCATCCATGGGGACAGCCGACTGGGGAGACGGCTGGCGTATGATCCCAGGCATTGTCGACTTGACTTGCTGCTGCTGAAAGATATATCTCTGCACTCTGTGTCCGTGTAGAAGTTCGTGAACCGCGTAAAATTAGGCGCAGTTTGAGATAGGCAGCTCCGCCGAGCACGCACTAGAGTTTTAGCGGGGTTCCCGTCCTATCAGCATCCAGTTCCAGTCGCAATCGCAGTCGCAGCCTTGCATGTCTACTACGTCAAGCTTGTGACATTGAGCTACTATTCCACCACCTTCCTTCGACTGTACTGCCAAATCAGTGATACACGACGTCGCAAAGACGTTCTTTGAATCATGTCTGCAGGAGCAGGGGTATGCACAGACGAATCTCTCTGAATGAGCTCCACTGACGAATTCAACAGCGGGAGGCCGTCTTTCCCACGCGACAGGCGTTGGGTCAGATGAACCTGAAACTCAAGGGTGCTCAGACCGGTCACAGTTTGCTCAAGAGGAAAAGCGAGGCCTTGACAAAGTATGTGTCTATCCTGTTCTGTGGGAGTGTTATGCTAATATTGTGACAGACGATTTCGAGGTTTGCATGACGTGTGCTTTCCTACAATGACCACCGTACTAAGAGAATGCAGAGATCCTGAAACGAATCGATGAGGCGAAGCGGAAAATGGGCCGGGTGATGCAAATTGCTGCATTCTCCCTGGCTGAGGTGACTTATGCTGTGGGTGGAGACATTCAGTATCAGATCCAAGAGTCTGTCAAGACGGCCCGGTTCCGAATCAGGACCAAGCAGGAGAACGTTTCGGGTGTCTATCTACCCCAGTTTGAGGGATACACGATTGACGAGATCAACGACTTCGGCTTGACTGGTCTCGGCAAAGGAGGTCAGCAGGTGCAGAGATGCCGAGAAACATACAGTCGAGCCGTGGAAACGCTGGTCGAGCTGGCCAGTTTGCAGACAGCATTCACGATTCTGGACGAGGTTATCAAGGTTGTTAACAGGCGAGGTATGTTACCTGGTTGTCTGCCTTTCGAACTCGGAACTGACGTCTCTAGTCAATGCCATTGAACATGTCATCATCCCACGAACCGAGAACACTATCAAATGTAAGTCAAAGAAAACCACTGCCACAGAGCAAGAGCTCACGATCCCTAGACATCAACTCCGAACTCGACGAACTTGACCGAGAAGAATTCTACCGACTGAAGAAGGTTTCGGGCAAGAAACAAAGGGATCAAGCAGCAGCCGACGCAGAGATGCAAAATCAAAGAGAGAAAGACAAGGCCAAGGGTGTAAGCGATAAGGAGAATGATGTCGAGACGAAAGACGTGCTGGGCGAACAAGAGGATGAGGATGTCATCTTTTAAGACAGCCGCTGTGGCCTTCTGCAGTGCTGTACAATGTCCCGTCAACGCCAAAACCCGCTATTCATGCATGGGTATCAAGTGTCATAGTAACACAACCACTATCCCCCAAGGAAACAACCTTACTTTTGGCACCCTTCCACTGTACTGCACGATTACCAGTTCTCTCATGAATAGAAAAAACATCTCATGCTCGTTGATACGTGACCCTGATCCCTTTACCTTCATCCCCAAGCTGCATTCCGGCCGTGGCCTCTTTCGCGCTGATAGCACCGGCTTCGGACTCGTACTCGACGAATGCGATCCCCTTTCTTCCCGGCACCATTCTGACCTCTTTGAAGCCTTCAAATCGGCTAAATATCCTCGACAACCCATCGGCATCGTAGCTGTCCGGCAAATCCCTGATAAACAAAATCTTATTCGGGGGTAGATATTCGTCAGGGATGATGGCGGCCGCATTCGCGCCCGAAGGCTTGAGGCCGGCGCCCTTGACCGCCTTCACAGGCCGAGCGGTGAGACCAGCTCCTTCCTGGGCGCCTGTGGCGGGCGCAGGTCTCTTTAGTTTCTGTTGTGTGGCCTCAAGAGCTTGTTTCCGCTCTTTCTCCGCCAAACGCGCTCGCTTCCACTTTTCCAGGCCTTGATCGCCTTCCTCTTTTCGTACAGTAGCGTCAGACCGGGTGCGCGCAAAGTCCAGCTGCATCGGCTTGTCGAAAAGCTCAAAGCCGTTGACTTCCTCAATGGCTTTGGCCGCATCGTCGGGTGATTCAAAAACAATGAACGCCTGCCCTTTGGCCTTGAGGTTCTTCTTGGCCACTAGGTCAATGATGTTGCCATATTCGGAGAAGATCTCGGTGAGGGCTTCCTTGAGCTGGTCGATCTTTATGCGTTCTTCAAGGTTCTTGACATATACCCTGGCGAAAGTGTTAGTTCGTCAACCATCATACACAGTATGAGGAGGGGGGGCTGTCAGACATACGTAGAGCTGGGGGGATTTTGCGTTGTAGTCGCCATGGCGGATTAGATTATGCCAACGCCGGAAAGAGTGGACGACGTCTACCGAACCATCCAAGCAACCGAATCTTGACTGCTATGTTGTACTTTAGGTAGAACTCTAGAAGCAGATATGAAGATTCCATGCACTGGTCCACGGGTTCGCGCACTGGCAGTCGAATGGCGCCGAAGGGCACGTGATTGCAAGGACCGAACTTGGCAGATCCCGTGACTTTGTATATCACGTGTTGGCCTCGGTCACGTGCCACTCTGCCCAGCCGCTTACTAAGAAAAGCCACCTTCTCTGTAGGTACCTAAGGTAAGCTAGAATCTTGCAGGTTCGATTCTCAGCAAAACCTGCTGGCCTGCAACCATGGAACTCAACCATCCTAATCTCCAACCTCTCCAACACCAAGGCCTATGCAGGCAGAATCAAAGCTTGACTGTTCGTCGGAAATGCCAGTTTATTCTTGTCAATTTACGGTTCCCACCCTGCACAACAGTCACAGCAGAAGCCCAATGGCAGCTGAAGCTGGCGGGCCGCAAGCGAGACAGCGAAAGTTAAACACGAACCACTGCACAAGATGCCTGCAGGTACAGAGTCAAGTGCTGCACACCACAACAATGCCAGACTGCGATTAGCTCTGAGAGGCTGGTACTAGGGGACGGCTGGCGTCTTCCCGGCTATATCACTCGACATCCAGCTTTTTGTGATGTCGACTCTTGCTGGCCAGCCGGTTTATACAAAACGAACCGCCGGACGTCTTCAAACCAGGTCACTCGTCCCAGCCATCCACACAAGGAGCTATGACAGGGTCTTTCTGGAACCTCGATTCTCCGTACCCCGTCCAACAATGATGTCCTGTCATGTTTTGCCCTTCGGTGTTTCGGCAGAGAAAGAGAGACACGTCTCCATAATAAGATTGTTACCTCCACAGCACGGTCCACTGTGGCTTACACCTTGCTCCAGTTGGTAGAGCCTCATGCTCCCCCGGGCGCCAATCAGGCGACGAGATCAGGGATCAGCCCTGGACAAGACCCCTGACTCCAGCGCACGAAACACTATCTAAACGATATTGCTATCATGGGTTATCCACGCTTCGAACAGCGGGTAACTCAAATCCATATGTTCCTCGGCGATCAGTCTTGCCTTGACTCAAGGTTTGGCCGAGGACGCGTGGAACGTGGAGAGGCTCCCATGTAGCAATATATCTAACTACCTGGAGCCGATTATGTCGCTCTTGATTTTTTCTCTTACACGTTGTATATAGACTAATACTGCATTCTTGCTTCATACACCCTTTTGCAGTTTGCGCCCCCTGTGTCCCTTCTGACACTCGACACATTATGCGACGCGACTTATTGGCTGCCGCGGCAGTTGTCGCTTTGGCAGAGCGAACACTCGCTGCTCCCCGAGCACACACCTGGGCAGAGGCAGAACCGCATCGACTTTCGGCACGAAACGTAGTCGACGACATTTCCGACGACTATGACTTTGTCGTTGTGGGAGGAGGCTTAGCGGGCCTTGTTCTCGGCGCCCGTCTGTCAGAAGACTCGAACCATACAGTGCTTGTCCTTGAGGCAGGCGGCACGGGAGCCGAATATCAAGATCAAATAGGTAGGCGCCCGACAGACTCTCGGGTTGCAAATCTCTTTCGGTGTCTAACAATGGTACAGATGTTCCCGGAAATGCATACTACAAGTCTCTCTGGCCAACAGATCTGAATTGGGATTTCTATACCGTCCCTCAACCTGGCGCGAACAACACTGAATGCGAATGGCCTCGAGGGAAGGTGCTTGGAGGTTCGTAGCCATTCTTCCCCGTCCGGCGCTCAAGGGGCGTGCTGACACGATACGATAACAGGCAGTTCCGCCATAAACGGACTATACATGAACCGACCGGGCGAGATCGAGCTTGATGCCTGGCAGGACTTGGTGGGCGATATGGACGGCGCCGAGAACTGGTCCTGGGACTCGTTCTACGCCGCCATGAAAAAGAGCGAGGCTTTCAGTCCTCCAGTGGACGCAGTTGTCCAGGAAGATGCCATCACATGGGACTCCTCGAGTCACGGAACCAACGGCCCTATTCACACGACGTGGCCTGCCTAGTACGTGGAATACCTTCCGTCCCATTTTACATTGTGGCTAACTGGCGCCTCAGCACTTTTCCCTATGTTGGCCAGTGGTCCACTGCTGCAGAGAGCGTCGGCGTGGCCGTAACCAGTGATGCCTACGGCGGGAAGAACTGGGGCGCCTATGTTGCAACGTCCTCCATCAACCCGACCAACTGGACAAGATCATACAGCCGTTCTGGATATCTCGATCCTCTCCCGCCTCGTGCCAACTACGATGTGCTTGCCAATGCGTATGTCACCCGACTCGTCTTCAACTCGTCCTCCCCCACAGGCAACCTGACAGCCAGCGGCGTCGAATACACACGCGACGGCGGCGCAACCAAGTTGACCGTTGGGGTCAAGAAAGAGGTCATCCTGGCCGGCGGTACCATCGGCAGTCCGACCGTGCTCATGTACAGCGGCGTCGGGCCTAAAGATGTCCTTGATGCTGCGGGAGTGGAAGTCGTGGCCGAGCTGCCTGGTGTTGGCCAGCATCTACAAGATCATGTGGTGAGCAGAATTCGAACAATCATGATGTGTTCGTATTGCTGACTATTAATTTTAAGAGCGTCACCGTGCAATGGAGCACCGACCAGCCTACCTCAGGGTCTGTGTACGCCGAGAATGGCACGGAGACGGTCAGATCCCCCGATTCCAGGATACCATTTGATTGGATGCTGATTTTTTCCTCTAGACGGACCCGATCTTCCTCTCGTACGTCAACTCGGCTGTAGCGTATGTCAACGCGTCCGTGCTCTTCGGCAACGCTGCGGGCGATCTCAAAACCAATATCCTGGGCCAATTCGATCAATATGCCCAAAGCGCAAGCTCGGACACTGGAGTTGTGGCCGGCTACAAGGCCATCTACGACACGACCGCCAACGACATTGTCGACAGCCCTACGGGTCTGGTCGAATTGCTCATCGGCAACAACGTCGATGGCGCCATTCGCATCGGCGCCGCTCTACAGCACCCTTTCAGCCATGGCACGATCACCATCAACTCATCCAATCCCCTGGACTACCCTGTCATCGACCCTAAGTATCTGACTCATCCCGCTGGTACGTCCCCATACCTTGACTCTGTTGAGATTACTTCGGTGGCTGACCCAAGTTCCACAGACATCCAGATCCTCCGCGAGGGCATCAAACTTGCGCGGCGCATCGGCGAGGCTGAGCCCTTGAGTAGCGAGATGACAGGAGAGACCTGGCCCGGCTCCGACGTCCAAACCGACGAGCAATGGGAAGATTGGATGCGCGGCGGTGTCTTCACCGAGTTCCACCCCTCCTCGACCTGCGCCATGCTTCCCTTGGATCAAGGCGGCGTGGTAGACGCCAACCTTCGAGTCTACGGGCTAGCCAACGTGCGTGTCGCCGACGCCAGTGTGCCACCTATCGCCTTCTCTGCTCACTTGATGGCTTCGACGTACGGCCTGGCCGAACAGGCGAGCACCTTGATCCGCGCATATCATAACAAAGTGATCCCCCTCGTCGCTCACACCAGCTCCAACAACTCCACCGATTCAAGCCGCACCTCGCACAAGGGCTCGTCGACCACCACATCTGTCTCTTCCCCGACTGCGTCGTCTTCCGCAGCTAGCAGTTCATCGAGCAGCACCAGTGGCGCCTCATCCGTCAGTCACCAACCGTGGTCTTTTTTTGTCAGCGTGGCTGCATTGATGATCTCGACCTTCGTGGTCACGATTTGATTCATGACCCCATTATTTCACCCTCCGTGTTTTACCACCTACATCAAAATGACCCAATGTCCCGACATCCCTCTTCCTACAGTCGGAACACCATAAGCCCCATTATTACTGTTGACGACCATTCTATCAATCCAGGCCAGCACTGGATTGGCCGGGCGCACGTCTTTATTTCATGACTGCGCTGGTACTTTCCACCAAAAAAACTACTATTCTCGACCTTTTTTGCGAGACATGACCATTCTATCGTTGGACCCTCCTCTTCGGGAGTTACCCGACCGGCGTTTATGACGACGACGAAAAGAACATCAGCTTATTACTACTCCTAATATTATCATTGTCTTCTAGTACATGCAGGTAATGGAGGCTTGGGTACACCGCCAGGATGGTGGTGCGAAAGGATTCTACATGGTTTGGTGGGCAACAGAAGTCCTACTCTTCATGCTTCTGGTGCGATGTTACTATTCCAATGGAGTTCAGCCCGGCAATTGCTGGGATGTTGGAAAGGTGAAAAGCTGGTCTCCAATCTTCCAGTTAAGGTGTACTGGAGAGCAGGTGATGGGATGGTATTGGTATTGAAAAGGCAGTGCCATCACAGACACCGATACAGAGATAGAGAGGCAAGACAAGGGATTAGCCACGGTGGAAGGTAGCTGAACTGCCTTGACTGAGGTGCCTTGGATAGAAAAGGTGGATGACATGGGCCAGACTTATATAGTAATCAGTATGTTCAGTGCCCATCAGCATCAGCATTACCATCAGCATTTCCCAGCCCCGTCATGTCATGTTTTATCTCGTCTCTTGTCTTGTCTTGTGCTCCTTCGCTTCATGTAAGATACACTCGGAGGACTAGGTACTATGCTCTATGCCAATCTGACACAAGGTGCTCGGTTCTGGATTCCCCATTGGATTCACTTCTACTCTATAAGTAGAGGTATAGGTATATCAGGAATCTTGGGATTGGATTGGAATGGATTGGGCTGTATCAGCCACTGTTCGGTTGTAAACTCCTTAGGCATCGTAGGTATCGTGCAGCGTCGGCGGCAATAAATAACTTCCTCCTTCCTTTCTGTTTCCGACTCTCTTCCGTACCTAGTGTAACGTCCATCATGGAAAGTGATGCGCATATCTCTGCAGGCCATGAGACAACCCGCGGGACCCGGCGACCGTCACCATTGAGATTCGAACTAAAGCGATGACATTCCTCCTCATGGCTCTCTGCCTTGCACAGCGTGTCCAAAACGACAAAACCAGCATCTTCCTTCCCAGAAGCCCACGACCGCTCCACCGCACGACCGCTGCCCCAGCCCAGGATAGTGATCAATATTCCACGATCTCGGTGTTTACGCCGTGTCTCTCAGCTTCAAATAGACCAACAGCCCCCACTGCACGACGAAGAAGCTGGAATGGTGGTCGAGCGGCTTTTTGGGGTTGACGAGTCTCATATCGTAGCGGCGGAAGATCTGGGGCAGGACTTTATTCATTTCGAGCAGGGCCAGGTGTCGACCAATGCAGACGTGGGAGCCGCCGCCGAACTGTTCATCCTCAAAAAAGACTCCAATGTTAGCACCGTACAGCACACACACAAACGATTCCCACCCTGCGGCGATGGACATCCCATCCGGATGTTCAGCCTCAAGAGCTTCATGACTCACTCACCTGGAACATGCATCTGTCCATCATCTTGATCTTCTCTTTGTCTCCTTCCAGCCACCTCTCCGGTCGATAGACGTCAGCATCCTGTCCAAACACATTTTGATTCCGGTGTAACACCCAGCCATTGACCGCGACGGCCGTGCCGGCGGGGAGTTTGACGCCATTGATCTCGGCTCCGCCGGGCGGCACTTTTCTCGTAATGTTCAGTGCGACTGCGGGAGCGATTCTCATGGCTTCCTTCAGACAGGCCTGGAAGTACGGCAGGGTTTGTGCCTCGTTGTACGCCACCATTTCCGACAGATCAGACTCGGCCGATAGAATCTCCTTGGCCAACTTGTCATAGACACGTCGGTTGGAGAGCACATACCAGCAGAAGCTCTGCATGGTGCTCGCTGTGCTATCGCTGCCGGCGAAAATGGCACCGTGGGCGATCGCAAACACATCTCCGAGTCCTAGCGCATCGGGATGTTGACGTTGGGACTCGATCAGACTATTCAGCAGATCGCGATACTCGACTTTCTCGCCCTGCGGATTGTTGCGTTTCTCCAGCTGCCCCAGGGCCGTTCGGGTGACCAGTGCGTTCTTCGTCGAGAGAAATGGGATTAATTGCCAGAGCGGATTTCGTCGGAGGAGATGGTCCATCCATGGCACTTGACCGACGATGCCGTTGTACCATTGCGAATCGTCTATCGTCTTGATGGCTCCATCCACGTCCAGCCCTGCTTCGAGGAAGCCGAATTTCTTCGAGAAGGCCACTTCGCCCAGGACCTGCAGATCCGTCGTAAGTATTCTTCTAGATGCCCAGCCATAAGTCAGAACTGCATTCGACTCACATCGAACGCAAAGAAATGCAGCCAGTCTCCCAGATCACACACTGTCTTACCGTCGGCGAATCCGTCCAGTCTCGAGATCAAAAGGTTCTCCGTCTCCTCAATGCGCGGCGTGGATTGCATCATCGAAGCCATGCTGTAAGGGGTGGCAGCGTATCGCTTCTTGATGCCATGAACAGACTCGCGGGTCTCAGTGAAGATGTCGGGGTTCTCAGGCGGCGGAAAAACACCATAGAAGTCGGTCTTGTGGAACCCTTTCCCTGTCTTGAACAATTCGATAGCAGCATCTGGCGACGAAAACGACACCTCGTTTGGCGCAACTCTTACTACCGGTCCTGAAGACAGTGTCAGCCTGGTGCTATGATAGGAACGAGACATGGTTCAAGCAGAGTTTACCATATTTTTGGTGAAGAGCAATATGATGTTGCTCATTCTTTCCAGTCCAGACACTCCAAACTATGACCTGACGTTAGCCATGGCAGAACGTATGATCAACGTATCGCTTCGGGACCGACCTTTCCAAAATCTCGTGCATGAGGCGATAAATGGGCCTGGAAACTGTCTCAACGGTGACGAGTAACAGTTGTACAGCGGTCGAACAGACAGAAGAACGAAAAGTAGAAGAAAGGGATGCGTGTTCAGGACGTTCCAGACAAGGACAACAGCAGACTGCGTTGACGCCGTCTCCTCAGTCACTTTGGTCGTCATTATAATATGGTTATCTCGCGATTGATCCTGGAATTCCGCGTTGTTGACTTAAAATGAAGCCTGATGTCGTGTAGCCACCCACTCCTGATTCCCACCACTGGCCCTTTTGATTGCACATAAGACCTTCACATCGCCGCTCCACGATGGACAAGCCTCGCTCTCAGACATCGACGCTGGACGGCCTCTCCCCGTACATTGACGAAACAACAAATGCCCCACATGTAGGGAGGTCTCGTAAGCCCCACGATCTCTGCCCGAGTGATCTCCTATCATGTTGTGTTGCGGGTTGGGGACCTGGACTGGCCTGACAAGGATCCTGTGGCGACGGCAGATATGTTTAACGTGGAATTCTGCGTCGACAATGGATGCCGATTGATGACCCTGGGGGACTGCGTAGCTGGTAGTAAGGATGTGCTTCCATATACAGCCAACTGCCGACTGTCTACCTCAGAATCTCCCTGGGTATTTCTCCTTCTTTGGAGAGCCACACAGACGGAAATGGCCGAGCAGTCGAATGAGTGTTGCCGGATTGAAATACCTATGATCTTGTAGACAGTGGGGGAAACCTCGAGCAGTCTGGACTGGTGATTTGTCGTGGCTCGTTGTGAACGTCCGGATAGCCTCCTATCGACTGACGCTGGAGATCTGCTGGCGGCTTACACTCTCCTCTGGTGAGAGGAGAGCTGGAGCTTCTCCACATCAGAGGAGGTCAGATGTCTGTCGACTAGAAAAGGACGAGGCTAGGGAGACCGGTTCCTGGTGTTTGCGCATCTTTGTAGCCCAAGACCAGTTCGTCTACCCCACATGGACAGAGATCGTGGGGAACATGGTGACAAGGTATTCGAGCATCACTTGCTTTCGTGCTGTCTGTCGGCGGCGACTTTTGCAGACGCGGTAGATCTCGCTGTGGCCTGTTGGATTGTTCTCTTAACAAATGTGATACCTCAGGGGGCGCGGAAATGACCGACCCTGTGTTGAGCCATCTACAGACGCAGTGAACGCAGTCTGCATGGCATTTCGAGGTCTTTGAATGCACCCATCTTTCATCTCCTGGACTTTGGTCTTACGGCCCGTCTCCAGGGTGCGGTCGGCTAGCATTACGGCGGTGGCGAGAGCGTTCTGGGAGCCGTACGGATCGGCAGAACTCTGTGCTATCGATGCATGGTCAGAAGTCAATCCGATGCTGCGAACCCGGCGATACGCAAGCGACAGAGGAGTAGTCCAAGCTAGGGCGCGTGTATCGGCCGTGAGAATGCCACATCTCTGATTGCCTAGAGACGACCGCACCCTCCTCTTGCTGACGGCCGCCTCGCAGGCCTTCGCCGAGACAGCAGCTGGAGAGGCCGCTGATTGTCCCCTTTGCAGTTCCCCATTTTCCCTCCTTGCCTGATGCCATGGAGCTGTGGCTCAATCTACCCAAGTGTTCTCTTCGCTTGGAGTTGAGGACGGGTCGATATTCGAGAGCTGCCGAGGGGCTTTTCGTCGTTTCTAGGTCAAGCTGAGTCGAAAAGGAGCTTCTGAGGTAGGAGACAAAACGATGGTTCGATGATTGAGCCCCAATCTTGGTCTGCTCGAGGAAGAGATGAAATGCACCAGATTGGACAAAATTTTCAAATTTTTAAAACAGCTTTCCATCGAAGTTGAAGTGGAAAGGACGTTCCTAGACTGCTCCCAATACCCCTTTCGCCTTTTGGAGCCGACCCGGCCTCTCTGTTCGTGACAGAACGGCATCCAACAGAAGACAAGTATTAGTATAATATCTTCCCCCAACTTTTCAAGCCTTCCTTTTCCGTTCCCGCACCTTGCCAGTGTCTTGCTTCGGCTGCCCTTCAACAGGTTCACCGTTGAGAAGGACGACAGGCTTGGTCCCATTCATTTTCGACTCGTCCCCAGCGATCTGTTTTCCACTGGCATCGGCCTCGGCCTCAACCTCGTCGTCATCGTCCTCATCTTCACTACGCTCATCGACCGCGATATTCGCGGTCAGATAGTTCTTCGCGATGCGGAAGATCAAGTACAGCCAAAACAAGTTCACGGCCTGAAGACACGCCAGCAGGGCAAACGTGATAATCTGGCTGATCCAGCACTTGTACTGCTGAGTCTCCCAATCCAACTCATAAGGCCCAACGGTGCGGAACTTGGTCAAGGTCGCCCACAGTATTATCAAGTTGATGTAGTGACGGAGATAGATCCACACACACACGAAAAGACCAAAGTATGGGCCCACCAGGGGGTGGTCGAGGTAGTTCAGTGTCTTGGACGTCTGAAAGCTCTGTTTAGCCGGGGACATAAACCAAAAAGAGGTGAGGTAGGAACATACCGCTAGGAAAAAATCACTGATATCATGGGTAATGTACACGGCAATGCCCATGTACGTGAAGTGAAAGCGATAACTTAGCCCAATCAGAGCCAAAGTCACGACGTGATGGAGAACCAGCTCTTTAAAGTCTTTTCGCGGCTTCTCCAGTTGCAGCAAAAGGACAATCGCCTGCTGAGCCCAGTAACTAGCTTGGAGCAGATAGTAGGCCTTGAACAACGCCTCATGCTTCCGGTGAGGAAATCCCTCAAACATGGCTGTAGTGTTGAAGTACCAAAGAGGGCCCCTCGACATCACGTACAGGCCAAAGGGCCCGAAAATGGAAAAGTATACCGCCGTGTACACTTGCTCCATGAACCGCGCCTGTTTCCCCTTCTTCCTGATGCCGCACTTGAGAGCCAACGGCCGGATGACCCTTTGCATCAGGAACTCTCTTGTAAAACTCAACACCACTGTGTAAAAGGCCACAAATGCAATGTCGGCTTTCCCTTTGCCATACATCTTCGGTCCGCCCGGGTAATCCGGTCCAAGAGGGTAAGACAGGAAAATGGCTTGGTGAAGAGGATTTTGCTCGCCTGGGTTGATCGAATATGCAATCAAGATGGCCACCATGATTATGAGAGGATTGATCCAAGTGTGTCGCAAGGATAGCTGTCTCCATTTGCGGAACGCCGACCGAGCTTTGCGACGCTTCGAATGAGGCTTCAGGTCTTTCATGTTCTCACTTGCCTGCAGACTGTTAGCGCCAAAACGTACTGACGAGAGGAGGAGTTGCGGAGGGGTTGCGCATACAGAAGGCTGTGATGGCGGTCTCTGGGTCATGGTTGCAAATGCTGGTGCACTGGTGTCCCCTCGAGGGTCGCCCCCGAGGTTACTGGATGCTCGACGTGGGCGACCCATGGTGAAAACGGAGCGAAACGTGAGAGGCTATGCAGCCAGGTCGAAGGTCGAGCGCAGACCTAAGCAGAAGTGAACGTTGCTGAACACTGCGTAAATAGAGGCTCGTTCTCTTGTCACCGAGAACACAAAAACAGCAGTACGTCGTCGGCAGTAGGTCAAGTAGTAAGCAGGTACCTTGCAAGGACTACATGTAAGCAGTTGCGGCGAAGGACTCGGAGCGCAGTTGCATCACTGCAGTGGCAGGGAAAAGGGGCGCAGAAAGATGACGGCTTGGCGTTGAAAGGAATTGAACTTGAACTGGGATCTAGTTGGAGATCACGTGAAGTGGGAGCTCCTCCAAATCCGTGGAAGAACAGTCAGCCAGGATTCCCTCTACATCGCCAGGAGAGACTGGTTATACAACTCGTTTCGGCATGGACGGAAAACAGAGGAATCAGTCCAAGTCTGGGTGAATTCTGTTGGCCAAGGATCGAGCTCGTCATACGGCGATTGTAGACACGCATTTTTCACGCAAACTTTGATTGAGTCGGGGATCAATCAGACGCAACTCCACAAAGATAGAGCTTTTCGTGATACCGTGTCGGTTCAGTTGGTGGACTGGGCATAAATAGTCGGCAGAAGCCAGGCGAGAAGCATAGATCGAGCGGTGTGGGCGTTTGAGTGAAGATGGCCTATTCTAAGGTACCTTAGGCCTCAAATGACTCAGCCCACTGTGTCGGAAATGCCTGCGGCTGTTATCGACAACTTATGCTTTCCAAGGAGGATGGCGCGAAATGGGTTTGGGGGAAAGGAGAGCGCTACGATCAATCGAATGGGGGGAGATGACTTTCGCAAGCTCTTTTCGGCAAGATCCAAATTGAAGAGCCACACAGTTCGGGATTGCACCAATCTGTTTTGCTTCATCGAGAGGCCCATTCGCTCCGGTGTTTGGAGGCCGAAATTACCTGTACATGTTTGCGATCTGCTATGCAGCTCGCGATTTTGGTGGGTTGGAGGTATATCAAGAGTTTCAACAAAAGCTATGGGGAGCCGCCCAATGCCGTGTGTAAATGTGACAATTGACCATGCTACAGCAACCGTAGTTCCGGTCGGGGAGAGATGTCTCAGCTCAGTTGTCGGACTTGTCATCTTCCCCTTTCTCGTCGGTCTCGCCGCTGCCCTTGTGGCCGCTAGTTGGTCGGGAAGGATCAACTGTACCGGTGATCTTTGCCGAAGCTGCCATTCCCTCAGGCTTCTTGCTCTCCTCATCAGCGGACATAAATGGGTTGCTGGCGCCAGAGACATCTTTTTTAGCCTGCCATCGTTCAGTAAGCCGGTACCTGAGAAGTCTCCTCGAATGGACCTTACTCCTTTGTCACCCTGCTTCTCTGAGACTTTACTTTCGCCCGGTGGCAGCGAACCCGCGGTGGTTCTTCAAATCCGTTAGCCTACCCGCCGCGAAACCTGCACAAGCAACTCTGCATGGAAGGCACTCACTCTTCCTCACTCGTTTCGGATCTTCCACCCTCGTCACCACCCTCCTCCTTGGCATCTTCGCCCTTCTCTTCAGGCTCTTCCTGGGAGGACTGTTCCTCGGTGGCTTCTTTTGGTTCTTCTTCCGCGTGACCCTCGTCGGCGTGGCCGTGGTCAGACTTCGTGGGGCCTTGGCTCCAAAGCCAGGTCGCGGCGGGTACCGTAACGGCGACAGAGCCGATTATCCTACATGTGTTGTTAGTATCGTGTGCAATACCGACGGTATGCGGTGAGGATCGACTGACCAGGGCAGGTCACTGCTCTTCGTTTCCCCATGCTCACTTGCGTAGCCTCGACGACCGACCGCACGTAAGTTTGTTCGGGCTTGGGCACCAACTCTCTTGAGAGTGAACGACCGGATGCTGCCCCGAAGGGCTGAAGACTTTGGTAGCACCATGGGAACGCAGACAGAATGGACAGAATGTATTGAGAAGGATAGGAAAGCGGAATAAGTTGGGAAACAGAATTGAGGGAACGGGAATCGAATGGAAGAGAGCTCCGGAGCATGCAGTCAGTAGCAGGTGATGGTGGTGGTACTAGCAGTGGGCTCCAACGTTCACCCAAGCTCCAGCACTGGCATCATACCTTTTTACCTTAGTCCCTGGTAATCATACGAGCTCACTTTAATTAGTGTGTACCTGAAGCTAACTGGCAGGGAGAGCTTCCCCAGCTGAGTCAGATGCCCTTCGAAAGGGCAGGTCGAACGACATTATGTAAGCCAAGCAATGACTGTCTACAACAACGTCATTGGCCGAAGATGGAGCATGTTGTGCACCCCTCCAAAATACCTACTATAGCACGACTAGGTCCTAGGTAGGTACGTAGTGACAATACTACTACTATATGCCACCTGCAGCACCGACAGTGAGTATCAAGACTACCTTGAATACAAATATCTAGGTAGCAACCACTTACTCGCCGCCGGCTGTACTTCACGCCAACTCTTTCTATCCTGCAATTGCTCTACTTCCGGCAGTGGACGGCTTTATCCTCGTCTTGCGTTCAAGCGTGCCTCATACAATTCTCCAATCCAGATTGCAAAGCCTCGACGAGACCACGCTTTACGCTTCGTCTCTGCGTTCTGAACCCACCATATTCCAGATGCTGTGATCTGTCTTATTCCACGACTCTGAACGCAAAAACATCCGATACATTGTCTCCTCCATCCGCTGAAGAACCGCTTGGTTCCTTCGAGAGAGATGGCCAAAGACCGGTCGGCTGCCCAGCAGGGCATTTCATCACTACTCTCAAAGATCAATGACCCTGATCCGGACATTCGTTACATGCAACTTAGTGATCTCGCCAACATTCTCCTCTCCCCGGCCTCCGAGTACATTCGGAACGACACACACACTGCGGCCAGAATCATTGAAGGACTGCTCAAATCGCTGGCCGATCAAAATGGCGAAGTCCAGAACCAGGCATTGAAATGGCAAGTCGCATGATCTCTACTTGACAACCTCTGCTAACCTCTTCTAGCGTTGGACCACTTGCTGCGCGCACGCCGGGTGATATAATCGCGCCCTTGATTGACAAACTTACCGACCTTACCAAGAGCGACATCGATATTTCCATACCTACCACAGCCCTGCGGACCCTTATTGCCTCACTGCCTCAACCACAACCTTCCGGAGGGACTAGCCCAGAAGTGAAAGACGCATATGCCGCGGTCAGCAAAGTCTTGATCCCGAGATTGGTGGGACATGTTGTTCTGCCGTCAAACAAGCCTACACCCCAACTCCCAACGGGCTTGCTGGAGAGGCAGAAGGACAAGGGCTACAGCAGCGACGCCGTGGATGTCATGATTGAGATTGTCAAGTGCTATGGATCTCTGCTCCAAGAGCAGGAGTTGGTGGCTTTAGCAAAAGCTGTCATGAGCATCATTGAGAGCCCTCAGGCAGGAGGAGTGGTCAAGAAGCGAGCCCTTGCTGGGATTGGCGCACTGATACCCCATTTCAACGATGCACAGATCAGCTCCTTCGTGGCGGCTCTTACTCGGAGCTTCCAGACTCCTCAACTGAGCACCGAACACCGGAGATTCCTGATTGCCACGATTGGAACACTTGCACGTTCAAGTCCAGGCAAGTTTGGACCGTACGTTAATGACGCCGTTCCATACGTCCTCCAAGTTCTCAGCCAGGATGAGCTGTCTGCTACCACATCCATGTCAGAAGAAGATGTCGAAGTTGATCCGGAGGTAGAAGAGCTTCGTGAGACAGCGCTCGTATCGCTTGAGGCCCTTGTAGGGTCGTGCCACGTGGAGATGAGGTCCCATTTACTGGAAGCCATTGATGCCGCACTGAGATATGTCAGGTACGATCCCAATGTTGCAGATTTGGAAGATCTGGAGATGGGTGGCACTCAGGACAACACCTCAGAGGATGGTATTACAGAAGAAGTTCCGGACGACGACGACGACGATGAATACGCGGAATTGGACGACGAAGATGCCTTTAGTGACGTCGACGACCTCAGCTGGAAAGTCAGACGCTGTGCGGCCAAGGTTCTGTACACCATCATCATGGGAGTCTCGGCAGCCGATCGAGACATTCTCTTCGACAAGATTGCGCCAGTTCTGATCTCCCGTCTGTTCAATGAGCGAGAGGACAGTGTAAGACTGGAGATCATTGCCGCCATCACGGCACTTATTCGAAAAGCCGGCACCGGCCTCACTCAGTCGCTTACACGAGTCGACTCGGCAGGAGACGATCCCGCTGCGCCAACTAATACCAGAAAGCGTCGACGTCAGGACAGCGAAGCTGATCGGCAAGATCCAGATCTCAGAGGTTTGGTTACAAGCCGTTCTAGTCCGCCAATCGTCCCTGCCTCTCCACCAAGAGGCCCTCAAGCGGACCTTGTTGGGCTCGTGCCCAAGATTGTGCAGGCTCTTTGCAAGCTGTGGAAGAAGGCCAGCATGTCATTGAAACACGCCTCTGTAGTCATGCTCAAGACCCTTACGTTGGCGCGAAATGGCATATTGTCGGATCATCTACAGCAATTAGAAGACCCTGTCGCCGACGCACTCAAACCTTCAACAGCTCCTTCGTCCGGCGGTGCGGGATCAGGAACATCGGCAACGGCCGCCAACCTCCAGATTGAAACACTCACGCTGATCAGTGCCATTGCGGAAACTAATGGTACCACGGTGCTGATTCCATTTGTCATCGCTCTCATACCACCCGTGATTGACATTGCTCGCGATCGGAACTACAAGGTCGCCAGTGAAGCACTCGGCACCATCGAACAATTTGTCAAAGCTCTAACTCCTCCCCGGCTACCTATTGCGAACCAAGACCATGCCATCCATATCGAAAAACTTTGGGACGTGGTTGTGGAGCGAGTGACTGACAACAATGCCGACCTCGAAGTCCGACACCGTGCTATCCAAGTGTTCGGTGTTCTGATTGCTCGTACCTCTGATACCCAACTTCTGTCTAGTGCTGCCAGGATGAAGAGTCTTGGTATACTCCACGACAGATTGAAGAATGAAACCACCCGACTGGCCAGTGCGAGGGCTATTGGTCTTATTGGTGAGGCCGCGGGTGTCCATGATAATATCGGCTCGGCTTGGATTCAAGATGTCTCGCTCGAAATGGCTAACCAGCTCCGCAAAGCTGATCGGTCTCTTCGGGGAGCATGCCTGGAGTCGCTACAATTTCTCTCTCTCAATCCTGTGACGTCGTCCCAGTACGAGACGACAACTATCCTGCAGCTGCAGGCCTTGTTGATGCCGCTGCTATCTGTGAACGACCTGCATTTGTTGACACCAGCGTTGGTCGTTTTATCCAAGATCATCCCGACTAACGCCGAGGCTCTCGTCAACACCGAGGTCGTCTCCGCCTTATGTCAAATCACACAAGCCCGCCTTGAAGGGCCACCTCTGCGTGCTTACCTGCTCGTGGTGAAAGTTATTGGTGAACACGGAGTGGGAGCTCCATTGATGAGAGGACTTTTGGCAGTGGGCACGGCGGGTGAGACCGTGGTTCTCGGAAGAGCTATAGGTACCTTACTCGTTTACGGTGGGGACAACCTGGGTGTCACGATAACAGACTTCCTGAAAGAGTTGCAGACGTCTCAGGACGTCCGAGCTGTCTGCCTAGCACTCACCGTCCTTGGTGAAGTTGGGTTCAGATTGGGTTCAAAATCTCCCGTGAAGATCGAAACATTCATCCAATGCTTGTCCGCAGAGTCCGACAAAGTTCGACTTGCCGCTGCTGTTGCACTTGGGAGTGCCAGCTCCAACAATGTGCCCGAATGCTTGCCAGTCATTCTGCACAGCCTGGGGCAGTCGTCGACTCAGGATTATCTATACTTGCACTCCCTCAAAGAGATTCTCGAACACACCGACAGCACCTTTGCAGACATGGGCCCCTTTGCACCTGAACTCTGGCAGAAATTGTTTGCTGTGTCACAGGCAGAAGATAACAGTGCTGTTGGTGCCGAGTGTATTGGCCGACTTGCAACAATTGACCCGAACAACTACGTCCCAGAGCTCGCCAAATCCTTGGAAGATCCGAATGCTGCTATCCGCGGCACAGTCATTTCTGCGTTCCGATTCACGCTGGGGGATGCCAGTAATTCTTACAACGCTCTCCTTGTCAAGATGATGACGCCCATGCTGCAGACGATGCTGGGTGATACAGACATAGGCAACCGGCGCCTGGCGATCACGACTTTGAACGCTGCTATCCACAACAAACCAGAGCTCGTGATCCCAGACATTGCGCAACTCTTACCGCCAGTCATCGAGGACTCGCGCATTAAGCCCGAACTGGTGAAAGTGATCAAGATCGGCCCCTTTACGCATAACGAAGATGCAGGTCTCGACGTCCGCAAGTCAGCTTACGCGACAATGTATGCACTGCTCGACTGCCCGGGCGCCATCCCGCATCTTCCGATCCCCAAGCTCTTCGATCGTATTCTGGACGGCATCACAGATGATCAGGACATCCGCACTCTGTGCTTGCTCATGCTTGGACGCCTGGCCGCGATCGACCCAGACGAGACCCGCCGTCGCCTGTCCAGTCTTGCCGACAAATTCCGCGTTGTGCTCGCAGCCAAGATCAAGGAGAACGCGGTCAAGCAGGAGATCGAGAAGGTGAACGAAGCCAACGCGGCGGTGATTCGCAAGACCATGGAGCTGGAGCGCAAGTTTCCCTCTGCTGGCACCGATAACAGCGGCGAGCTGGTGCCGTGGAAGGGCTACGTTGAATACGTCAAGAAGGAATTTGGGCCCATGGTGCGGACCGCAATTTCGGAGAGCAGCTAGGAGGCCGAGATTGGGAACCGGGACGTCGAGGGCGTGGAGGACTTGTTCCGTCGCCGGTGGTGAAATACAAGAATGATCTTGCACGGACGGATACGCGAGCAACTGGAGAGGAAGGCGGCTCCGTGTCGTCTGTGACATGCATCCATTCCCGGCTGAAATGATGACCATGATTACGTTAGACAAAAGCATATGGCGTGCCTATCTCGGCATACCTGGCATAGCATGGAGAGCAGAGGTGACGGCAAAGCACCTATCTACCTTTGTAGTCTTGTGACAGGACAGACCGAGAAGACCAGAATTTCTCAAAGACCCGATGCGGGAATTGTCTAAAAACCAAAACAAATACCGAAAAGCAATGTCAAGGATTTTGCACTCTTTTGAATTCACGCAGGTTGCGATCGTCTGTACCTAAAGCTGAGCTCTGGATCTCACGATTCTCCCATGCCTACCCCCTACCCATTGGACAAATGGGGATACTCAGTTTCACTGGAGTGACAAAGTCTCAAGATCAACATTCCTTTTGGGTTGGATTCTCGGTTATCTCTCAGCTCCTGGGAAGCAAAAACAATCGTCAACCGCTGATAGCAACTAGCCTCCTACTCTGCACAATTGGAGGGTTTTCGCTGGTCTCATAATTCATTCTTTCCCTGCACACCACATGATACCTGCTGTCGCTGCAGACTTCTCGCGCCGCGTGCATACCGGACAAGAGACGGCCTGCTTCGGGATATGAAGGGACATATGCTCCGATCCGGTCCGCCTCGACCGAAGAAACCAAACCGGCGCCTGGCGAAACTGTAGAGTACAGAACTTGATCAGACAGTGGTAAATGATGTTTTCAATTCTAACAAGGTGCGACGTCCGGGGTCAAGGGGGTGTGGCTGGTGGCACTACTCGAGGTGGAGGTAGTGGTATGGGGGACCGCTTTGATGATGATGATCAAGTTGGGAGGACGGAGAGATTGGTCGCGGTTGCGATGGGTTCGGTCCCTGCGAAAGCTCTCAACCCAACCCAGGCAAATCGGAGTCCAATGAGTGTGTATGGTGTGGTGTGGTTGTCGATGGTGTTGGTGTCAAAGCTGGGGGAAAGGTAGTTTGTCGAGGCAAGGCGTAAGTAAAGGTGTGCAACTTTTGTTGCTTCGCTTGGGAAGTATTGATGTTTCTCTTTGGTGCAAGCTGGCGCTACCGTCAATTGACCGACTGATACAGTAGCAGTGGCTCTCCGACATTCTCGATCTCGGGAATGGTGCATTTCAAATCAAAGGCTTTGGAGAGGACGATCTTAAAGATCTTCTGCACGTTGATGCTATGGCTGGTACTGCTAAAGATCAGGCTGGCGCGCATTGCTTTTGCAAATCTTCGGGCCTGTTGTGCAGCAGCTGTTAGTTCTTCTGGTGCTTGATCTTGACCTCCTACTTCTATTGTTCCCGAGTTCAAGCTGGCTAGAAAAGAGTCGAATTGAATTATGGCCCACGACGTACCTGATTGCTTATCTCTTCTTGATCCTCGCGTGGAAAATTCACAAAATGATCGTACTTGGTGCCGATCAGGAAGGGGATGGCGGTTTTGTTGAATCCTCGTCCTTGTCTGTACCATTCCTTGATGCTGTTGAGGGTGGACTTCCGGGTGAGGTCGAACATGAAGAGGATGGCAACGGCGTCGTTGCAGACGAGGGGGAGCATGTTGACGAATTCGCGTTGACCGCCGAGATCCCAGATGGAAAATGTGATCTCGGTGTTGCGTATTGAAATGGTCTTCTCCATGAAATTGACACCTTCAAGGCACCAAAACACCAGGATTAGCTTGTGGTCCATGGCAATAGGTAGAAGCCCGAAAGGCAGGACAGGCTGAGCACGCACCTAGTGTCTGGATATAATCTTCGTCCCAGCTGCCCTCGACATATTTAACCATCAAGCTTGTCTTCCCTATCTGAGCGTCACCGACCATGCCAACTTTGATGACCACACTGCTCTTGTTGGCGGGTTGTGGTTGTGGTGGGGGTTGTGAATGTCTGTTTTCTTGGGAATGTGTTTGTTGATGTGCACCCATTCCAGAGCCTGGCCGTGAACTCGGCTGCTGATACAGACTGGGGGAGTTATATCTCTGGTTCGATTCGTTGTCGACGGGTGAAGTGGTAGTATGAGTATGGGTCTGGTGACCATTCTGAACGACTGTGGTGTCTTCTTCCTGCTGCTGCTGCTGCTGCTGCTGCTGTTGTTCGTGGTCATTGATGATCTGGGGACTGTATGCCGAGTCGGCGGGGTAGTCTGGTTGACCGGAGAAATCCATGGCTTAAGTGATGGCAATAGGCGACGAGCGAAGGGCTGGAGTATGAGTATGAGAAATGATGAACAAACGGCTCACGAGCCAGGAAACAAGGCTGCGGTTTGAAGCCCAGGGTCAAGTCATGCAGTGCTGAGGGCAGCGGTCGAGGGATGCAATGGGGTTCAGGTTGCTTTTTGACTGCGGCTCAAGTTGACAGATGCAAGACCGAAAGACCAATAATAACGAATAACTTGAATATCGACACTTTGACGCGAACTGGGACGGCGAGACGCGTCCGAGTCAGCACCTGCGCCAAGCATGACACCATGAGTGCGCTCACTTATCCTCCTAGGCACCACTAGCACCTATCTAGGTGGTACTAATGGGCTTCTTAGGCTCCATAGGCGTGTCTCACTTGCATACTTAGCACTGCACGACGCCTAGAGAGCCTAGGCTGTTGGGGACGTCAACTGCCAGGTGATACTATTATCTGGCCAACATTACCACGCCTACACTTGATATAAGAGAATGAAGGGATACAGTCTGCTACACTCCTGGTCGTCTCCTAGCCATCAATGAATTGCTCAACTATTTCCTCTCCTCTCTCGTGCCGCCTGTGCCTCCGCCCCCAGAAACAGGGCGCATGCTGCGACAATAGCCGTGGCCACGACCCCGAAGATCAGCTGAGTCTTGATTCCTGACTGAACCAGAGCACGCCGTTCCGCATATTTGGCGACCGTGCGCATGTAATTCGCCAGTCCGCTTCCAAGACAGGCCAAAGAGAGCACCCAGAAGAGAATCCCCAGCGGATGGGACAGTTTCTGTTCGAGCCGGCTGGGTTGGTTTTTCAGATGGAAGTTGATCAAGATAGCCACCGAGACAACTGCCATGTAGACGGCCAGTCGGAGCCAGGATAGAAAGGTTCGTTCATTGGCACAATGATCTCTCGCATCCGACGTCACGTTAGAGAAGAGGAGAGGAGCATAGAGAGGCCGCTGAAGGAACAGCTGGAGAGGACTGTCTGCATGGATCCTGGTGCCATTGGATTTAGTTTGCTCTGCATCTGCATCTGCATCTCCATCTGGGAGACTCACTCATCCACATTGATAGTACGGCTGAAGGGATTGTAGAGCAGGTGCCAGGCGTCCTCGGTGCCAGGCTCGGCCGTGATCGTTGTCGTTGTTGGTGCCATAGGTCTACCCGTGGTAGGGTTCAAGTTGTGGAAACACCAGGGGTAGGTAGATTGTTATCTTGCGGGTGTTGAAGGAATGGACATGGTCCGATGGTCTGTAGCGCTTACAACAATAACTCGTCGACCGAAGATGTGACTGAACAATAACAAAAAAGAATATCTATGTATCTTCGACAGTCTGATCGATGGTTGTTGGACTTTTGCAGGCGATGGATAAATGACGCACGGATCCTGCTCAATGCGGATGCTGGGACTGTACTTTGGAAGACGAACACCAAATGCTGCTATTGGGAGCACATACACAGTTACTAACTCTGCATGCGATATATCTATAAGTCTTGATCACTCAGACTACTGGTATCGAAGAGTACAACACATTTGTGACCACAGCCATCGTCGCCTATTGTACCTCTGGTCTGACGAGGCGTAGACCGATAACCCGATATGGCCAGTCCAGCCGACAGCGCGACAACTCAACTTCAAGTTGCTCGCAGATCAGCGATGAGCATTGAAGCGAACAAGGGTTCGCCCCCAGCTTTATCAGTGAATCTTCGCGCCAGCCTGCAACGTTTTCTTTATCTGTGCCTCAAGTGCTCACCGCCGCTCTTGATGATTGACAGACAGAAAAAGCCCATATGCGAACACCTCTTCCTCTCTCACCTCCAGCCGACGCCGTCTTCTGTTTGAGGATGTGTCAAGAATAACGGAGTACGCCGTATCTCTCCCAAAAAACATCTGATATCCTGTCATGGCCACGCCATCCAAACAAAGCGGCACGCTCGATCGCGTCGCAAGCATGACCAGCCGAGTGTTCTCGAGCTCTCTACCCAGCACGTCTCCGATCGTGGAAGAATCTCTGGCGCGAGACATCGCCGAGGACGAGTCCGACGCCGCGATCTCGGAGGACGAGGAATCCGAGAGTTCGACTTTACGTCCCTCTACTTCTGCCCCTGGCGGAGGAGCATACTCGTTTGTGGGATCGTACCGGAGACCCAGCTTTGCAGGAGCAGGAAATAGAGCCACCGTGCTCCCACAAATAGTGCGGGATCATGACCGATTGTCGAAAGAAGAGAGGAAACAAGCATTGGAAGAGGAGCGAAGTCTCCTTCGGGACAATAACATCATCCCACCCAAACATCCCCAGGCCGAAGACAGTGGGCGGAAAAGGAGCTTGTTCGGCAACTACCTGTCTATTCCTGGCGGCGACCGCAAGGTTAGTCGAGATGAAGAGGCTGCCTCAGGATCAGACGGTGTCGTCGACGTCGCTTCTGAAGTTTCTCCTTTACTGGGAGACCCCAACTTGCCTTATGGCGGACACGACGACCCTGACAGTATCAATGCGAAATGGGAAGAGGCGGTGGCCGCCGGCAAGATCCACACCACATGGCAACGCGAGGCGAAAGTGATCGCGCGCTACTCTGCACCACTGATGGTGACATTTTTGCTGCAGTATTCCTTGACCGTGGCCAGTATCTTCACCGTCGGCCACATCGGGACGATCGAGCTGGGCGCTGTGAGCCTGGCGTCCATGTCGGCCAACATCACCGGCTATGCAATCTACCAGGGTCTCGCGACGTCTCTCGACACGCTCTGTGCGCAGGCGTACGGGTCCGGACGCAAGAAGCTGGTCGGCCTGCAGATGCAGCGAATGGTTGTTTTCCTCTGGACGATTTCCATCCCGATCGCCGTCATCTGGATCCTCGCCGAGAACATTCTCATGGTGATTGTACCCGAGCCCGCGGTGGCCAGACTTGCCGGACAATACCTGAGAGTCGTGTTGCTGGGGGCTCCGGGGTACGCGGCGTTCGAAGCAGGGAAACGGTACGTGCAGGCCCAAGGCTTGTTCTCGGCGTCGCTGTACGTGCTGCTGATCTGCGCCCCGTTCAACGCATTCCTGAACTGGCTGTTTGTGTGGAAGTTCAAATGGGGCTTTATCGGCGCCCCCATCGCAGTCGCCATCACCGACAACCTGCTCCCGCTGGGCCTCTTCGTCTACGTGCGGTTCTGCTCCAAGACCGGCATGTCGTGCTGGAACGGCTTCACCAGGAAGGCGTGGCAGAACTGGGGCCCGATGGTCAAACTGGCGCTGCCGGGCGTCGTGATGATCGAGGCCGAGGTGCTGGCGTTCGAAGTGCTGACCTTCGCCTCGTCGTACTTCGGCACCACCGTGCTGGCGGCGCAGTCGGTGCTGGCCACGCTGACGTCCATGACCTTCCAGATCCCCTTCCCGCTGTCCATCGCGGGCTCGACGCGCGTGGCCAACCTCATCGGCGCCACGCTCGCCGACGCCGCCCGCGTCAGCACCCGCGTCACCTTCACCGCCGCCTTCTTCGTCGGCATCATGAACGTCACCCTCCTGTCCACGCTCAAGGACTACATCCCGCGCCTGTTCACGTCCGACCCGGAAGTCGTGCGCGTCGTCTCCGCCATCCTGCCGCTCTGCGCCGCCTTCCAGCTCTTCGACGCCCTCGCGGCCAACTGCAACGGCATCCTGCGCGGCCTCGGCCGCCAGGAGGTCGGCGGCTACGTCCAGCTGTTCTGCTACTATGTCATCGCCATGCCCATCAGTTTCGGCACCGCGTTTGGCCTGGGCTGGGGCCTTTGGGGCCTGTGGACCGGCGTCGCCATCGCCTTGGGCCTGGTCGCCGTCATCGAGTTCACCTATCTCTACCGTACGGATTGGCAGCGCAGCGTCGACGAGGCTCGGGCCAGGAACCAGGAAGGCGGTTTGTGAGTAGAAAGACGTGTTTGCCTGCCTCTGCTCCTGTCCGATACTAGTACAGTGAAAATAGATCTGGCTGCAAAGAGATGTGTGGAGTTCGGCTCTGTGGTGGTCTAATGTTAGTGCACAGTGAGTGCTGCTCAGGTTTGGGAGTTTTAATGATATGTCTTAGATATAGAGGCTCATTCCGAATCAAAAAGTGTTCAAGCTATCTATTTTGCAGTCCCAGTCAGATCGTAGAGCCTTCTCACATGTTTATCCCAAGTTACGGTCTAAACTCCCCTCCACTAGAAAGATGGCAGGAAGGTACAGAGCTATCTCTGGGGATGTCGACGCAACGTTACTCCGGCCTCAGTAGGCCATGGGAATGTCACAAGTCGCAGGACAACGAGCAATCTCATCAGTGAGACATATACCAAATGACAAGCAAGGACACAACGAATCTGAGAAACAATCAGGTCAATGCAGCACATAGTAGTGTGTGGTCATGTCGTCTGTTGCGGACCCCGAGGGTCAGATTCGACGGAATTTCTCTGGAGGTGTATCTACCAGACACACTCGCTCAGTTCTTGTGCGCCTGGAAACGCCATGTTCGCTTTGTGTAAAGTAGCGCAGAAACGAGACGATGAGAAGATCGAAAAGGAACACTCTGAAATCATCACCAACGAACTCCAGTTGACACCCATTACTGGTCGTTTCACATTCTCCGAATCTGTGTTTCGCCAGTAACCTCGCTCAGACGACCCTCGACCAGCTTGTCCCACCACTCAAACAGCATTCCTTCGCAAATCAGGCGGAACCACGGGGTGAATTTGAGCGCCTTGTCCTTGCCCGACTGCGACTCGACGTCCTTGAACATCTGCTTGAGCTCTTCGGGGCTGACCCACCGCGTATCCTGGATTTCGTTCTTGTTGATGTCCAGCGTGACATCAGCCTCGATGAACAGGATATAGTCGATCTCATGCTCGCCCCATTTCCCGCCCGAAGGTGCGAGGTAGTGGATACGCGCGAGGAAATCGAAGTTGGAAGGGGGCACTTGCGATGCAGGAATGCCGAGTTCGTGGCCCAGTTTGCGCTGGGCGGCGCGTTTCGCTCCCTCCACGTTGCTGGCTAGATCGCCGTGGCCCGTTTCGCTGGGGTGGGCGAGCGGGTGGGAACAGCACGTGTTCGTCCACATGTCTGGGAATGTGATCTTTTCGCTCGCTCGCTGTTGGAGGAGCAGTTTCTTGGTTTGCGGGTGGAAGAGGAAGACGGAGAATGCGCGGTGCAGAAGACCCTGGTTGATGTTGGTCATCAGATGGCAGGCTTTTTTGGACGCAGACCCAATGGGCATGTCGTCGGTGTCGAGGACGATGCAGACTTCGTCCATTAGGCGGATTTGTTCTTCATCGTAGCCGGCGAGGTCGTCGGAGGAGGTGGGTGTGCCGTTGGTGTCGGGGGTCGTGTTGGGCGCTGCGTCGGCGCCGATGAGGCGGGTGTGGACATCGGGGAATAGAGTGGTGACATTCTCGCGTGTAATCGTGGTCGAAGTCATGTTTGATGTGTTATTAGGGGGGTTGCGTAGAGGGTTGTCAAGCTGAGATGATGAGGTGGGAGAGGAGGAGAGTTGGTCAATCTATTGAGAATGAGTGTAACGAGCGTGAAGTCGGCAACGGATAATGGCAGCGACAAAGGATGGTGAGTTGTATGTTGAGGTTTGCCACAGGACCGAAGTTGAGAGCGAGCAAGTGGACGGATGGAGATGCGAGATGGGAGAGAAGATGGCAAGGATCCAGAATTCAGGGATTCAGGGATGCTTCAAGGCGGTGAGGAAGAAAATGTTGCTGCGTAGAAGAAAGAATTGAGAAATACTGCCGGTAGAATGTAATCTGTCACGTGCCAGGGCAGCGAGAGCAACGAGGGCGGCGAGAGAGCCTGCGGAGTGACAAGTGACATCGACGACAACAAGAACTTCTTCGACGACAGCAACAGCAACAGCAACAGCAGGACTGACATCGACGAGGTCAACAACGACAACACCAGAGCGACGATGATGATGATAATCACAAGGACGAACGAAGACAGCGATGATGATGGTGATGATGGTGATGGCAGCAACGCTTGCATTGCAGGTAATGACAGCAGCAACTTGTATTGCAGCTCTATGAAGCCGACGACGATGACAATGATGGCAGCGGCGACAGCGTCGAGGTTCTCATGTAGACACCTCCAGCAATGCCAACAACCACCTAAGGTAAGCTATTGTAGGCAGTGAGGGAGCTGCTCAGCGACGGTGACCACCAACAGCAAGTCCATCAAGTCATCCCAAGTCTCCCTCTGTCAACACCAGAGATGCCCTATACCAACACTGCAGGAGCACTGCAGGTACCTAACAGACGCCTATATCTACAAGAGAGGTCTTGGTTTCACAGCCGAAGCTGCTACTCACACCCTGCACCGCGTGAAGGTGCCTCTCATCGCAGGGCTCCCCCCCAAACTCCCAAACGCCCAAACTCCAACGCCTATAACGCCTATAACGCCCCCAAACGCCGCCCATGAAAATCAGATTCTTTTTTTTGTAGGGTTTCTTACCCCCAAGTCTTTTGCCCGGGTGGTTTTTTTCTTTGTTTTTTTCGCCCCAGGTTGTTGTCTACCTGTGGGACTTCTTTGGTGTGGTGTCGTCGACGACTACCACCTCCTCCTCCTCCTCCTCACAACTTGTACCACTCGCTTCTCAAGAATTCAAACGACTGCGGGAACAGCAGTCGACCCCGGATGGGTCCCTCCTCGGCCACCTCGCTGTCGGTGGCGGCAATGATCTTGACAGCCGGCATCGCCGGCGCGGCGGGATCGTGCTCGGGCTCTGGCCATCGTACCGGCGCTGGCCAATCTTCCGACTCGTGATACAGGATTGTTGACCTGCTCTTGGTCGAGCAGGCTTGGCTGTATACCGACCCTGAGGTGTCGGTGCTTGTCGAGCGGAAGATTTTCTTCGAGCCCCGTCGCTTGCGTCGGATCTTGGCTGGTGGCGGCGGCGGCGGTGGTGCCTGCAGTGGCTGAGACTCCTCCGTCTCAGTGCGGCATTTGACTGTCGTCCAACTGGACGACCCGGAACTTGATGACCGGCTTGATGACCGGAAGAGCGAGTTGACCAGCCTCTTCCTTCTTGACGGCTTGGTGGCTGCTGGTGCCGGTGCTTGTCCCGGCTCGCTGTCTTCGGACAGTGGGCGTGCGCCCACGACAACGCCAGCGGCCCTCTCCTCGTGATTGAGGAGGCCTGGCCAGCCTCTCCAAGACAGGTCCGTCTCTGGTGGCGGTGGCGGTGCTGTTGCTGCTGCTGCTGGTGCAGCTGGTGGTGGTGGTGCTTGCTCTGGCTCCGGCGTTGGCTCGAAATCGGCCACCGGAGACGACAGAGGGGCGGGGACAGGGGTGGCGGAGACAGGGGTTGGGAGGGGGAGGGAGGTCGGCTCCTCGGCCGCCTTGGAGAATCTGCTGCAAAGACAGCCCATGTTGGAGATCGTGGAGAAAAAAGATGTCGAGAAAAAAAAAAGGTTTGTTGGTGGCTGGGGGGTATCAGCCGTTGCACTGAATGCCGGTCCGGAAGGTTTGTGTGTGTGGAGGAAACTCGCCGCTGTACTGGAATACCGGTCCGAGTTGTTTGTGTGTGAGGAGTATGCCGCTGCACTGAATGCCGATCCAGATGGTGTGTTCGGGGAGTTTGAGTTTGGTGTTGGTGCAAAAATGCTGGTGAAGATCTGGTGCCTGCCGTGCTCTCGAGTAGAGAGGAGTGGTGGTCGGTGGCTGGTCTGGAGTGTTCCAAATACAATGTACAAGGTGATCTTGGTGGCACAATGCTTGTCAGGAGAGCTCTGGTGTCAAGAGGGTTTGAGTGTGTTGAGTGACAATGATCAGGGAGGCTTTCTTGGTGTCAAGAGTCAAGAGTCAGGAGAATGAAGTGTGATGAGTCAAGAATCAAGAGACAAGTGAAGCTTTGCTGGTCAAGGGAGCTCTGGTGTCAATCAACAAGTGGAAGAAGTGTTTGGTGTGTGTGTACAAAGAGAAGGCCAGAAGTATTGAAGGCCGAAAGAGCAGCTATAAGTAGTTGAAGAGGCCTCTCCAGAACAACCCAGCTTCAGATCAGACTTTGCAAACTCGACGCAGGCTAGGGGATATCGTTTCTCAACTGAAGTCAATCAGAGAGATGAAGCCGGTGGACGAATGGGTGAAGAGGGAGTTCTATGGTACATCGAGGCTGACTCTGCCGATGAAGCTACAGGACGAGTGGTTCAACAGGCAGACGAGACAGTGAGGCGAGAGATTGAGCGGTACAGCAGGCAGGAGAGGAGATGGGGCTTCAATTCTATGGCACAGGGAGGCTGAGTACGGTGATCATTTCAGAGAAAACTTTGTCGAGCAGGAAGACAGGAAACCGTAGGCATGTTGAACGACCAGCGAGGCTTCATCTTGGGCCCATCAACGAGTGCTTGGTTGAGAGGGGAAGAGGGGAAAGAAGGTGCAGCATTGAGCGGTACAGCGAGGCTGTGTAAGAACATGGAGAGTTCATCTCCTCTGGTACAGCAGGACAAGTCGGCGATGGCGGAGCGATCATTGCGGAGAGACAGCACAAGCGAAGGATCGTTCTCCTGCCCTCCAGTGAGTTGCTGACATTGACTACAGGCTTTCCGTCTACAGTATTATTCAACGATTGACGCAACGGCATCACTGAAGGCACAGCGAACTGGCTGAAATGGTAGGCGAGGCGAGGCTAGACTGAGGGCTGAATTTGATATATGGAGTTGCGCCTAACAAACCCAATGAGGTCTTTGCAGGGTCAAAACCTTAACGGAGCGACAGCCATTTTGCGGAGAAGCCGTTCAACTGCGGAGAACGGAACGAGCATGCGAACCGAACGAACCAAGCCCAAGGTTTTTTTCCCTGCGGCGATCTCATGAGCCGACGACCTTCAGATCCACTGCAGGTTACCTGCCATACTACCCGACTCCGGCGATCGATCAATTGCCCATGGTAATTCTTGCCGGACGAGTGAGCCCCTGAGCAAAGCTGCGTAGAATCTAACCTGCTCGCAGAGCTACTGAAGCGATGAGCGACTCGAAGGGCCACGCAGTGTCAAGTCCACCCAATTCAGCGAGAGGAAAGTCAGATTGCCTATCGAATGGCATTCAACCTACAAGAATTTCCACGAAAACTTTGCTGCAAGGCTGGCGGCGGAGAAGAAAAAAGGGGTGTGGAGCCTCGTCCGATCTCTGATATATGAACCAGACGAGGCTGAACTTTACGACGCCTGATTGGCCGAACCAGACCTCTTCCCTCCACATCCCTCTATCATACTTTGGACGACAAAGTCAGCTGCGCACCAGTTGCTTTCTTCACTGCACTGCTTTGCACTGCATACAAAGTGTTTGCAGTCGTCGATGACAGTCGCGCTACTCGTCGGCGCATCATCCTGCACTCGCATTCTTCGTTACGGTCACCCTCGCTGTCGCATTCGGTCGCTGAGTTGGAGACAATCAACTGCAGATCATTGCGCAGGCAAGACTCTATCCTTTTCATCAATGTGGATCGGATGGTGCCACACGGCAAAAGCCAAAACGGTAGGTCAAGTCCCGGATTGCCCGACGACCTCCAATTCGACGCTCCATCGCTGCAAATCGGGTCAGATCTCACTCCCCGCCAATGGGACGCAAACTGAGCTCGCCATCTCATCCATCGATGAAGTCAATTCCTCCGAACTTTGCCCACCGCACGCACCGCCCCAGCCTTCTTTCAGTGCACCCATAGGCCGGGCAGCATCAGCCCCAAACGGGCCTAGTAGGTGCTGCAACCATTCAACGGCGTCGACTTCCAATTATCTTTCCCCTCGCCTCACAAACTTGACGCCGCATTTTCAAAAGAGATTTTGACTCTGTCAATTTGAGAGGAGAGGAGGTGACCTACAGCGAAAACCTCCACCATGCAGCCAGTCCACCAGCCTCTTCCCATCTTAATGTCCAAGTCTCATTGGGTATTGATCCGAGACTCTGCGAGGCATAATGATGCTTTCGTCCACGACGGTACATTCATTCCGCCTCAAATCACTCACGACTTGCAATATGACACTCATGTTCACAGCCACCCAGCCACCTCTCACACTATCTGATTCATTGAATGCTTCAATATGGCTATCTTGTCGGGCAACTCAGCACAGGTGACGTATACTGGTAAGTTTCTTGCAAAGGCAGCCGCACTCTGCTGCCTATCCCTGTAATTTCTGATCGCTTTCAACAACCTTTACCCTTTTCTGTTTCCGAAGCTTCGTGATCTGCGAAGGAAAGAGCCATCAGCGTTGCGTTGATGCTCAGTGCCCCAACCTTCCTCTTCAGCTGGGTCGTCCACCCTTTCCGCAGAATGGCATTTGTGACTTCATTTGCTCAACAATGTCAAACTCAACCTTTTGAGTCCATCTGATCTCTTCAGCGGGCTACCCCAATCACAGAGCTCATGTACCAAGCGGCCCACTTCTTGATCTTTCATAGCATCATCCAATGGAGGCCTCGATCACAGGAGATCAGATCTGTTGCAATCTGGCAACCACCACGTGAATGAAGCCATAGCAGCCACGCCAAGATCTCAATTTCTTTCCGCCAGAATTTCCTCCTCGCTGCATCGACTTTACACATCGAATTTCGCAGTGTGTAGGTTGCAGTTTGCAATTTGCAACAATGGCAAGGCTGCTTCTATGCTCGCCATACTCACACGCCATCTTCAATGTCGTCAAACATGTCACGCACGTTGGAGTTGACACATCAAGATCGGTCTTAGTCTTATGCCATCATCACGCCCGATGTGACACTGATACTGATATTGGTACTGTTGTTGCTCCCATTCCTGGAGTCTTGGTTAGTTTCTATCCACAGTCCACCGTCTCTATTGTGTAATCATCTTCCACGCCGAGTGAAAAGTACAGCACAACTCGCCGCAACACTGTCGCGCAGGTGCAGTCCAGCTTCGTCATGACAATGCTGTACCGTTGCCTGTAACGTGTTGTGTTCATCGTGAGACTGCCAGACTCATTGCAATCCGAGTCTTTAACCCCCGTACCTGCCTGGACGATATCTATACTTTTAGTTACTGCTCTCCTCCTTCCCGGGCGTTCTGGATAGAAAAGAAAGGAATCTCACACTTTCAAGCTTCATTTCGACGAAGGAGCGTCGGAACGAAGGGCAGCCTGGGTTATTTGTAGGTGGTATCTCTTAGTCCTTGTATCATAAATCATGTATTAAGTATCAAGTATCAAGTATTATATCTCAAGTACCTAAATCACCAGTCCAGCCTGGCTGTCATCTTCCAATAGCAATATCATTCACTGTATTGATCAGCTCTATCTATCCTCAATGAATGCCTGATATAGAATACCTACCTGTACCTAGGTAGTTTAGTCCTCACGGTGTGACTTCCACAACCACCACAATCACGATTTACCACTACTGTCGCCATGTTTCATTCTATCTTGACGTCTGGTTGATATCTACATCTCCAATGGAGAAGAAGAGAATGATATTATATATATATATATCCATCACATATATCCATCACATATATCCATCACATATATCCATCACATATATCCATCACAGAGCTCAACTGCTTCCCTTAGATAAATAGATAAATATATAGATCTACCTACCTATCTACGTACCTAACGACCCTTCCCAAGAATGAATATAATCCATTATTTTCCTGCAATAGTCATAACCCAGGAGTTCCATGGCGATATCTACTCCGATCATCAGCATCATCATCGTGAATAATAATAATAATATTATTATTATTATTTATCTAATCCTATTCACCACTTCTTACCTTTTCAATTATATATATCATATATATATATACCTACATATCCCTTTCCTATTCCTGCTTTGACCCAATTCACAATCACAATCACATTCGTTGTCTTTGCCTCCCCATTCATTGCCTGTCGCCTGTCGCCCATTATTGTCCAGTCTATCTATACGCATAGCCACAGCCATAGTCACAGCCATAGCCACCGTTGAAGCAGTACCCAAGCCATTGCAATGTCAACGTTAGTCCCCGCAGGTACACATCATCTTGAAAGAACCTGTGGCAATAGCAATACGTGCTGTTCCGAAATACGTAGTGCAACAAATAGTGTATACAATAAATAGTGACATTACACGAAAAATGAGTATGAGTATGAACATGAGCATGAGCTGAGCATGAGCATACACAACTGTATTCTCAACACGAAATGAATGACTACGTAACGAAGAAGAGTACACAACAAAACAAAACAGACAAAACCATCACAAACTCCTCACTCCTTGCTAAACCCTCAACCGTGTCGACCTTGCCAGGATTGCTCCCGCCCTCATCTAACCATAAAAGAAGACTCCATCATGTCCATCCCACGCCACGCCATTCCATTTCATTCCGTTCACCCTGAGCTCATGGCCGAGGACTCGGAAACACCTATGGTCCATGTCCCAAATTCAAACGCTGACTTCCCCATCATCATCCTCTTCGACCCCGTTACTGGAGTTCGATAGGACCTTGGTACACTCGTCCACGGCGGCAGTCAATTCTTCTCCTCGACCACCATTTTCTTGGATATCCTTGTTTTTGATGTCACTCAGGATCCGCTCAAAGTAGGCCTTGAGGGTTCTCAACCCTCGCAAGTATCCTCGGTCAACATCGTGCGGGTGAGCTGGCGGCGCTTGCGCGTTCGGAGGGAGTTCGTCCTCGCCGGTGATGCAGTTCGCAAAGTCGACAATCTTGATCTCTATGGGCGGCGGCCACTTCTTGCCCTCCTTCTTCTTGATTTGAGCAATATCCAGTCCGTTCCGCGCCGCCTCCTCGGCCTCGCGGGACTTGTGAGGTTCGGCGTCGTACAGCATCAGGAGAGAACTCGCATAGAAGCGATACCCAGGTAATCGCCGCACCATGCTTTCCAGTTTGGACAGCTTGTGCAGGATGGTCGGAATGTGGCGAGCCACACTATCATAGCTGACTCCATCGTACAGAAACCTGGTGAGGGCTTCCCGAAATTCACGCCCGGCCTTGAGATCACGACCGTAGTATTTGTCTTCGTACGTCACCTTTTGTGTTTTGGCATTGAACGTCTGCATGCCACATATCCGGACCCCGAGTTGTTGCGACGTGGTTGTCTTGCATTTGCGTCGCTGAGATTCCATCTTCTTCTTACTGGCTTCCACGCCGAACTGTCTCGTCCCCATTTTCAGATCGAGCACACAAGGCCGTCCCATACCACTGGTGAGATCTTCCAACAGAATAAAATAGACAACCCGGTCGCCACTACTTGAGGATTGCGCATCTTTGGGATTGGTGGGAACAAGATCTGTCTGAGACTGTTCTCTGGAGTCACCTGCCGTAACTATTGAGGCCTTCGCCGGATCAGAAGACTTGGACAAAGACTCATTTGGCGCCTCTTGAGAGGTTTCCGAGTATGTGGGTTTCTTATTGCCGTGATCTGGTTGCTTCTCTTGATCCATGGCGAAGACCTCACTGTTGGTGTCAGGGCCAATATCAGTAGCGTACGCCTCGTCCTCAAAATATTCAAGGTCAGCCGTCTCTTTGCCGTTGACAGATTGTCGCCGCCGTCGGAGACCCATGCCGGAGTGACGTCTCTTGACGAGCGGTTTGCTTTCTGTGCCGGATGTAACGGACATATTTGACACGTCACTACCTGTTGTCTTGACCTTTTCAAGGTTATATTTCATCTCTTCCAATGCCGGGACTGAAGAAGAGTAGACGCCATTCGCAACATCGTCTTCTTTAGTGGAGTGATTTGCTGGAGTGGGTGTCTCTGCTTGTTTCACATTCAAAGTGGGTATGTGAGGTTGCTCTTTGGGTCTCTCCGACGAGTTCAACTCCTCACCTGGTATTGAGTTGACTGAAAGATTGCTTCTTCTCCTTCTAGGGCCTTGGTTACCTTTCAGTCTGGGCACTGTGCTGTGCGAAGGGAGGTGTCGACGGTAGTACTGTATGGGTGGTGGTCCAAACACTTCCCGAAGGATCTTGTCTTTCAAACCCTCATTCACCGAAGTGTTCCCCCAACTACTCGAATGATCTGGCATGGGTGGCCGATTCGGTGACTTCTCAGCTTCCCGGCCATTCCTCGGGCCCAGTGGAGACAATTCCAGATCCTTGCTACGCCGCCGTCCATGATTTGGATCAACACTTCGAGGTCGCTCCGGTAGAGCGAAATAGTTTGAAGGAATGATATGCTTGTTTTGTTCCAGAATAACTTGCGGAATGCTGCCTATTTGTTGTGAGTGGCTTACTATCCGTGGCTTCTCGAAAGGGGCCGAAATCCCGGGCCGGACAGCGGATTCTGCTTTCTTATTGCCGGCGATGTTCTGACCATCGCTGCCATTGAGACGCGCTGCCCCGGCTGGATCCTTGCTCCCAATTTCGGGATTCTGAGCCTGCTTGGGCACTTTGGAGAAAGTGACATTGAGCACTCCAATGTACCTCGGAAGAAACTTGAGCATGTCGGGATGTCTTTGCTCGATTCTTTCATAGAACTCGTTCTCTCGATTGTTGAGCTGCTTGCAGACGGCTCGCCGCGAGAAGCGGAAGATTGTAGAGTGGCCTCCAACTTGATGCTTGTACGGCTCCAGGACGACCTTTGCCTTCGTGTTCGGGACGGCAACTTCGCTAGGCTTCTTGAGAAAAGTACTTTGCTGTGTCGGCGTGGTAGCCATATCATCATGCTGACTCTGAGGGCCCAAATCATCTCCCGACTCAAGCTCCGATTCTGATGTGCTAATCGTCGTAGCGCTAGGAGCCTCTTCCACTGGTGACAAGGCCGGAGTGGGTCGTTCTGGTTGCTCTTCGTCGATGGGGTGGTAATTTCCGTGGAACAGTTTCTTTTCATTCTTCGACACAACCGAAATGTCAATGTGCTCAGGCCTCCGCGGCAAGTCGACCTCGTTGTTGTTAGAGGGTTTCGTGGCCTCCGCAGCTGGAGTTCGAACTTCGCCATGCTTACCGAGGTCGGCAACAACCTCTCCGGGAGATGTAAACTGTTCAATCTCCTCCGGCGAAGGACCTGGGTGAGGGTAATAGACAGCAGCGGAAATACGTTCCTCTTCATCATCACGGGTATCCGAGGGACGGAGCTTGACTCCCGAAAAGGCATGAGTTTGCTCCCGTTTACCCGACTCATCTTGGGTCCTGAGCGACGCCCTCTCCGGTTTCTCTGTGCGGTAGGCACTCCGGATCTCTTCTAGCAGTGTCGTGGGCAGGTGAGGCCTCTCCGCAAGGTCCTGCTGACGGAAATAGGGATCATGCTGGTGTTTTTGCGGGGATGGAGCCCCGGAAGCTTTGAAAGCGCCTGCGAGACTACCATGTCCTTGCGTTGACGCGGAGGCAGCGTCGAAATAGTCCTCTGAGTCTGGACCAGCGTCTTTACTTTCGGTGCTAGGGCCTGTAGGACGCGAAGAGGTTTCTTTGTTGTCAGCAGCCTCAGGAATACGTTCGTTGAGTGTATGGACAGGAGTCTGTGCGCCCGATCGAGGATCGAAAATTCCCATCATATGGCTGGCTTTTCTGCTTCGTGCTGTACCGCCAGTCTCTGGGTTCTTGACCGTGGCTTCGATGCTTTTGTCAACATGGGCTCGACCGCGGCTTACGCTGCGCTCTGCCCGGGGTCCTTCTTTCAACGCTGCTCTTATCGAACCACCCCTTTCAGGCACCAGGTATTGAGGGACTTCTCGTTCCGGAGCCTTCTGCACACTTTGAAGCTGCACATCATGGCGCTCTTGTTCGGCGGGGTTCCCTTCATGAACTTTAGCGTCCTGTCCTTGTACTGATCCCACCGTCACATGAAACTTGTCAGCCCATGAGTGGCCATCAGACGCTATTCTTCTGATCCCTTGTATCGTGCCGACGGACGGGCGAGACGGTGGGAGAGAACCGCTGTCTTTCTCATTGGAGGAGTCAGATCTCCCGACCCAATCAGCTTTCCTGGAGGAATGAATTTGAGAGAGTTTGGGTGTTTCCGGAGAAGAAACAGGACGGGAGACGACAGTGGTCATACTTTGAGGAGCAGGCCGGAAGGTATCTGGAGAAGGAGTCCGGGCTACTCCTGGCGTGGGAGAGGTGGGATCATTTCGGGGTGATACATAATGATCCGCAAAGATGCTGTCTCTTTCTGACAATGGAGGAATGGGCTGGTCAAAGGTGGCCGCCCGTGGAAGTTTGTAGAGCGGTCCTCTGCCATTGTATGTCTGTGTCCCTTTTGTCCCCCTTGCAATCGGTATGGGCTTTGTGCTCGCAGAGGGACTTGTAGTGGTGGAGGAGGAGCCGGAGCCGGATTGGCGCCGGGGGGAGGAGTGTCCATTTACCGTGGCGGCAGTCGCGGACGATCTTCTGGCGGGAGCGCTACTTGACATGGGGAGGACATTGGGCACACTGTCGGATGTCAGGGATTGTCCTTGAGCGTGCGAGGATCGATTCGCCAGGAACGGTTGGCGGGAGAGTGGAAAGGCGAGATAGGAGATCGGGCAGCGTTGAGACGAGCAACGTGGTGCGACCCAGGATCAAAGTACCGGGTACACAGGATGCCAACAGCGCTGTTTGGCGGGACTCGTTGGGCGTTAGGAACGAGCCAGGTATGAGGACCAGATTTCGCCGGGCACGTGGGGGAGCGAGAGGCTCAGTTTGTCGAACACGGCGACGCTTCGATGCGCGAGCGTTTATGAGTGGATGCTGAGCGAGGGCGCAGACGCAGAGCGATGTGCACGGGTACTGGGATACAAACACAATATGTAGGTAGTGTGTAGTAAGTACCTAAGGTATGCTGGCGGTTGGATGTGATGGATGTGATGGACTCGGAGGTGAAGAAGGATGATGAATGACAAGACAGGATCGAGGGAGGAACTTGCGGTGCCGGTCGGTGGATTGTTAGTTGTTGTGGGCTGTGGGGGAGGAATGAAATCACAGTCACGGTCCTCAAGTCAAAACTGCGCTGGTGTTCAAGACAACTTTTCTTCCTGCGTCCGCCAGTACACACCATACACCTTCATAACGAGCTGAAGAGATGGATTCAATCTGCAATATACTACACAGCTCCTAGCTAGCTATTCACGCTTTGGAACAAGGAAAGAGATGGTCATCGATGATTCCATCTGCCATCATCCGCGAACTCTGTCTTCCTCCTCGGGTGCGACCATGACGTTGACTTGCCTACCCACGGTATACAGGAACCTCCAGCCTTTACAACAGAAGGATTGTATCTCAGCTCACTGTCTGCGCTATCCTGCCGAACGTCTGTCTCCTCCTCCGCCGCATCCACGGAACTGAACGAGAGATTCTACGGGTGCACTCTTACCCCCTCGCTGCGATATATCCCAGTCTCCCTTTTGCGAACAGACCTTCGCTTGCTGGCCCTGACACTCCCCTGCATCTCAACCTGGCACTGTCCATCCTCCAAGACTGCTCCCGGCTCCAAGTTTTCTTTGTTACAGGGGCTCCCGGCCTTTTCCCATCGGTCCTCAGCCCCAGAGCCAATCGCTAGGCAGTAACGCTGCACGTTGCACTCCCGTGCAAACTCAGTATCGCAGTCCGGACAGCGGAAGGCATGATCCGCATAGACCATCGACCACGATAAGTAGCCACGTCGCCAGCCTAGATGGTCGCACATCTTTTCCGTCATCTCACCGCCAGATTCGATCTTGAGAGGGACGCCACAGAGAGTGCTTTGCAACCGGCCAGGTGCAAAGATGCTGAAAAGGTAAATGACCGGGGCTGAAGGATCACCAATGATGATGGGTCCTATCATGCAAGACTCGAAGTGCTAAACACAAGTCCCATACACGGCCAGGTGCCTGGATTGTTGGCAATGCAAATCCGTTTCTGTTTGATTGCTGCCCAACCATGGCACAAGGGGGACTTCACGCGTCAGGTTTGGGCCAGATATTCCAGTTGTGCCGTATCTTCACAGATCTTGCTGTCCTACTCGGATATTTGGCTGATCGCCACTCTGGGCACGGTTTCCGCCTGCTGCCCTCAGTCTCATGCGGTGACCGAGCCTCGTCGGAGTGTTCTGTCCACGGATGACAGATATCGGTGGCGCTCTCTGGGTGTGGTTGTTCACGACGTTCCAATGCGCTTCTATTTCTCCGAGACACAGCTATGAAAGTAACGTGTGGTTCTGGAATCGATTGACATAGTGTTTCCCTGAAAGAAATCAACACGGCAAGCCCGTGCTGTATCATTTCAAGTGAGGAGAACTCTAGTGCTGGTGTTGTTCTTCCTTGGGCTTCGCACCTAGAGGCAAGGTGGCCCTTCACCACAGCGTACAGTATCTACTCTGTATTGTAGCACTGAATATAACTTGCCCACGTCGTGAGTTATGCCGTATATCGAGGCATCACGTGCTTTTGGAACAACCTGAATCACATGATCTCGTGACGCGCTCTAATCACATGATCAGCTCTTTACGCGTCACCTTCTGAGTAAGGCGCGTCGACCCCCAAAAAGACGATGGCGATGGCGACGTCAACTCACACTTCATAAACATTGCCTGGTCCATATCCATCATCGCCACTCTCGCCCGTAATGCCGTGCGAAATCGCAGACTCAGACGATGACTCCGATTTCAACTCGCCTATCAAATCTCCAGCAGTTCCCGAGGATCTCGTAGGCGATACTACAGTTCCAAGCCAGCCTTCACTCTCCGGCTACGACTTCGACCAGTTCCTGGATCCTACGCAGCGACTGTCAGATCTCTCCCCGAGCCAACGGCAGCCTGACATGCGATTTCGAAGCTCCATAAGTCTTCTGGATGGTACCTCTGAACCTGTCCACTCTGCTACTGCACGGTCAAAGAAGAGGCCCCATAGTGATCTGCTCGAGATATCCAATGATTTCCGCGGCAGCAGTGGTGCAAAGGAGTCGGGATCGAAGAAGCCAAGGGTCTATGGCCACCCCGCCAGGTCTCGAACCGTCCACGACATCGAGTTATTCGCTGGCACTCAGGAGCTGTCGCCAGAAAGAACGCGCCTAGTCAAAGATGGCTTGGGTCAATCCATATCAGATCCGCCACGAGAATCGAATGCCACAAACGGCTCCCTTTCGACGGATCTCACCATTCCTAGTGGCATGCTGAGTCTCATCGGCCAGTCAACCACCGACGGGTCACATCGCTTGACGACCTCAGTGGCTTCGATGGGACGGTACGAGAGCCTCAACTTAGATTTTCGTGGCTCGGGACAAGGTCTTGACGTCAACGCCAACCCATTTGGCTCTTTAAGCCAGGTCTCATTGAATGAAGACCCCAATTCAGCTGAGGCTGAACGCTTTGCGAGTATGTTCCAGGCTAGCGAGGAGCTACAACACTTGGAACGAAAAGAGCAGAGTTCCGCCGGGCCCGATATTGTCTTGTTTGAAGACTCCTTGTTCGACCCACCGCAAGCCGAGCTGGGTCAGGCCATGGTAGTGGACCCCACTCGTCTTATGCAACACGACGGAGCTACATTTGATTCTTTATCAGAAGGCCATGGCCCTGGGAACGAAGCCACAGTCGATGTCGCTGCGAAGACACTGCCTTCAGTGGCTGTAACGGAAGAATCGGACAAGCCTCAGCCGAAAAAGCGCGGACGCAAACCCAAGAATTCCAGGGTACCTTCCCAGTCCCCGGCGCCTGGGGTGTCGGAAGACGTGGAAAGGGATGAACTGGCATTACCAAACATGCCGCCACCAAATCGACCGAGACGAGGGACACTGGATTCATTGTCTCAAGCGCCTCAAGCACCAGGCAATCCTGCTCCAGTCAAGAAGAGGAAGCGGGGACAATCAGAGGAGATTCCTGACGAAGAAGAGCATGAAAAACTAGCTGCAGAAAGCCCCCCCACAAAACAACCAACAAGCGAGCTGAACCTCAGCGACGAGGCGATGATTGGGCTACCAAAAGAGCAGTACAAGCCGCGACCGAGTCGTTCTCGATCCAAGAGGGTCATCGACGAAGAAGACACCATTCTTCTTCCGCCTTCTGTTCCAGAGGCCAAACACGACACCCCGGCCAAAACCACAGCTGCAGATGGAGCAGACGACAAAGAGCAGACACCAGCAATCACACCAGCAAAGGCCAGCGTCAAGAAGTCCGGACGCAAAAGCAAGGTGAAGCGCGCAAAGACATCTGCTGCAGCCCTACTGAAAAAGGCGGATCCCATGCTTAGCGAAGGGGAAGAAGACGTTGTTTGGATGGACACGAAGCCGGCTCCCGTGAAGCTCGACCTGCCGCCCGATCTCAAGGTGCTTAAGAAGGAAGCAGATGCGCCCAAGGAGGAAGATGGGCAGGAGACAAGACACGATGGCCCTGCAGATACGACCACAACAAACGAGGGTGAAAGCAAGATAACTATCGAGATTCCCCTTGCCGCCGAGATTAAGGACCCCGTGGCAGGACCTAAGAAACGAGGCCGCAAACCCAAGAAGGTCCCGTCAAAAGAGGAGACTTGGCCCGCCGACGATGAATCTCAGGACATCATCAACGATCGGCCCGCTCTAGCGGAGAAAGAGGCCAATGTGCCCAGCATGGACGTGGGCGACTTCTCACCAAAAGCGCCTACGGTATCCCCGATCTCGGTCTGCGACTTACAGCCTCCTTCTGCATCACCGGAGAAAGAAAACAATCCCTCTGCAGCGTCTGCACTCACGACACCATCTAAGCCTGCTGCGGAAAAAGGGCCGACGAAGCATTCACCAATCAATGCTCTCAACCTCTCCTGTGGCAGAAAAGTGATCTACCGCGTAGGTCTGTCCAAGCGACAGCACATTCCCAGCCTCTTGCGCAAGGTGCAACGGGACAAACCGCCGCCAAAGGTCGTGGTCCGGAAGGAGCCGAAAGGAAAGAAAGACGTCAATCTCGACCTGGACAACGATGGAGAAGGGGAAGGGGGATCTGGTCTTGCTGCAGGCGAGTTGAGAGGCGCGGATGGAATGCTGATTGAATGGGGTGACTGATGTATGAGATGTGTCATATGGATATGGTCACCCTCCACCTTACGACGAGACGGGTTATGATCACAACTTGCTGGGCCTGAGCACTCCTTTTCGAGCTGCTGTGCTTGCCTGCTAGGAGTCTCTAGCAAAGCACCCATGAGTACCGGCTGGTAAATGCTGGTATTCGTGGTATGCAGGGATGACAAATTCGTTGAGCATCATTACAGGCAGAATGTATTTCTAATGATCAATTAGATTAGCGTGCTACGATCAAATGGCTTTAAGATCATGGCGATTGTTCGTCAAAACTTGAACTGATATTGATATTGATATTGATATTGATATATTCCTCCTTATCGTCCATGCCTTTCCAGTAAAGCGGCATGAGATAATGACTAACCAATATGCCAAGCCCAGCTCGACGACAGCGCAGCCTGCAGTCCGCCGTCTCCAGTGACCGAAAAGTTGTTAGACGAGGTCAGTTGAGCTTCTCGTCCCCATCCATCATCTTTCGCAACGACAGTCATCTCCCCCGAGACGCATCCCTATATCTCCTGCCTCTCCTCGAGGATTAACGCCAGGATCAAGTTCCCACGACAACAGCAATAGACATCTACTCGAAGACACCACTGCCAAAATGGTCAAGTTGGAAGAACTCGAGGACGAGCATTTCCTCAACAAGCCCGAGGCCACATCGGACGGAGCACTGCTAGTCGACGACGACGACGATTACACTGATACCGGTATGCAAGGCTACTTCCGATTCCATCTTTGCCGCTTGTCCTCTGCTTTGCCTTTGCCTTCCTTCCCCAGTTCTCTGCAGCGGGACAGACCGACGACTTGCATTGTTTGCTGGGTGAAAAGGACTATGATACATCAGCCCCCAGAAGTTGGTTGATCACCAGTCTATCAAGTCTTCAGACTTTATTGTTATTGGTTATTGGTTCAAGTCATTGGCATACCAACTTCGGCCAAACCATTACCCTAACAGTCGTTTGCTTGCGCTGCTTCGCTCCATTCTGCTGCTGCTTGTCTCTTTTGTGCTTGATCTCGATCCCATCCCATCTCATATTCTCTTCTGGCCATGACCGACATAACTGACATATTTCGTTGTTGGCATCTAGACTCCGAAATCTCCGACGACGCCTCCGACGCCGGCGCCCTCGAAGAATCCCTGATCGACCGCCTCAGCGCGCTTCGCGACATCATCCCCCCCAAAACCCGCGCGCGCATCACCTCCATTTCCTCGTCTATTGTCTCCGCCACATCCTCAACCGTCAACTACTCCGGCAAGGGCCTGTGGGTGCTCGCCACGAGTATTCTGCTTCTTGGAATCCCCTATGCCCTCGCCCTTGGTGAAGAGCAGCAGTATATGGAAGAGGAGAGGCAGCGGGGCATGATGGCCGAAGGTGCGCAGGGGTTGATCCAGAGCGGCCAGGGCCAGGCCCAAGGTGAAGCGAAGCCGGCGTTGTAACGATGACGGCCGTGCGCGAAGATATAGCAGCCTCCCAATACCAGCGGTTCCGGGAGGAAGGAGGACGAAGCTGTGTGCAGAAGAGACAAGTCACGGAACGTCTACTAAGCGAGGGAATGCTGGTTTGTGTGTTGTTTCTGAGTCGGAGCTATCGCTTGGAGCGCCGGCTTGTCCTCCCGTCTGATGCGACACACCATGTCAGGAGGATCAGAGGGAAGGCAGAGGATTCAATTGTACGATACATCGATGGGTTCCCCAGCGTGGGGGAAAAGCCCTAAGATGGGAATGTTTGTGTGTGGATTGGGGCTGCGTGCGGTTTGCTGGGCCTAAAACAGAGCTCCGAGAAGCTGAAATCCAAAATAATGGCAATATTTCTCTCGTCTCAAAAACATGTCGATATACACATGTCACAATAGAGCCAAGGGAATGTGCGGTCGAGAGAACAGTTGTTTGGAGAAACGTCCGGATTGAAAGCTCCAGCAGCGTATCTTAGACCAATGAATAGGCATTGCATGTTGCGGGTATCTCTCAAAAACATCCATTGCCCTGTCTGCGGCTGAGCAGTGCATCCAATAGTCATCCTCTCTCGGACACGTCAACCAGCCCTCCAATAGCCCAAGAGTGGAAGTCAGATGCAGGCGCAAGAGTGTTTCGGCAGCCGCCAAATGCCCTTTGCCAATTTCATGTATTGCATGCGCATTTCTTTCAGCGCCCCGAACATCCGACGCAGATCGCTGCAATGTAGGCATCGATAGGATGAGAGCCCATCTTGTGAATATCAATCCGAATCCGAATCGACGGCCTTGGTGACGTGATATTTGTCTCCTCCCCACTCCCTGATCAAGCCATTGCCCTTGGCCCTGATCGCACCGACACGGCCCTTGGAGCGTCCTCCCTTCCGGTCGTAGTCTTCCATACCCAATCTGGCGTCTTTGAGGTCGTTCTCAAAGTCTGCCCAGAATCCGCCAATTACGCCCGTCTGCTCCATGTTGTCGACAATATTCTCGGCTTCTTTCTCGCGTTTCTTCTTGTTCATCTTGTCCCGCGTGATAATCGCTTCCGCCGACAGAACACCTTGTTCCTCAAGGTACGACATCAGGGTCTCGTTGAGATGGTATTTCCAGTGAGTCAACTTATGGCCCATTTCGGCATTGGCGGCGCAAAAGCGGCCAAGGTAGAAGCGACGATTCTCAGGAGGCAGGACATATCCATCCTCATCGCGGCTGGCGTCATCATCATCATAGTTCTCTTCGTCATCGTCGGAATTGTCCACGGGCTCCAGTGTCTTCTTAAAATACGGCTGGCCTGAAAGCACAAATTCGTACCGGGCTGGATGGCCGCTGCGGTTGCAGGCATCACAATCGCGTATATTGTCCGCGTCGTCGCCTGGAAGCGCCTCCACTTTCATGTTGGGTCTGGCGAGGATGGCTTTTTTGAAGTCGACTCCCCATGCGGAGGAGATGAGTCGACTCCCTGCTTGAGCCTTCACTTGGTCGTCAATTCGATTGAAAGCGAGATTGTAGAGTTCATCGTCGCGTGCGAAAGCCGGGGCAATCTTGTTCTTCACTAGCCACTCAATGATATGTGGAAAGAGTTCGCGAGGCTTAGCGGACGCGAAGGACGTGAAGGCTAATGGTATGTCAGGATGCGGCCGACCGAGTCTGCCGGTGGCATCCTCGACAATGAAATCGTCCTCATCCTCTTGGGGTTGTCCTCCCTGCGACTCGCGGTCTGTATCAAGGGAAGAATGGGCGGACCCTTCAGACGCAAATTCGTGGTCTGGATGACCAATGAGGTCTAGATCAACAGCTTCATCTTCATCTTTCTCCTCTTCTTCCTCCTCGTCCTCCGAGTCGAGCACGCGCGGAGCCCTTTCTCCAGCACGTCGGCGTCTTAGAAGGTCAAGGTGCTCTCGCAATTTATCCCGTTGCGTCGTGACAGGGCCTCCTCTAGTTCGAGTCTGCGCTCCAACATGTTCCTGCTCAGAGTCCTGCAGATCCTTGAGGTCTTCGTCGAGTTCTTCTTGCTCTCTACGACTTTTGCGTCGCTTATGAGGCGACTTGTGGCTTGCAGACAGTCTGTGGGATTTGGGCCTTTGTTGCACGTTGTGTTCTGTAGCATCATCAGAAGAGATGAACTCGACCTCATCGTCAGCAACAACGAAACCATTTCCACGAGGCTTTTGACTCCTCATGGGTGGGGCTTCCTGGGTATCCTCGTCAGAGATATATTGTATCTCATCGTCGTTCACAATAAAAGGATCATCATGCTGAACTGCTTTTGGCTGGCGGCGTCGGGCGGCTGGCTTTGACGCCATCACAACATCCTCATCGCCACTGCTTTCAGGTGATCCGAAGTCAGAGACTGCGGATTGCTCCTGGCCTGAACGTGTAGAATACGTGGGATGTGATGCTGAGTTTGACTGCAAGCGCGTGGACTGTTTGCAGCGAGTTGAGACGGGTCCTTCAGCAACGGATATGCGAGGTGTAAGTCTTCTCCTCTTCTTCGCCGATGACACCAAATCATCATCGTCGTCCTCGTCGTCACTGATATCCTTGTATACTTTTGGCGACCGAGCTCTAAGAGGAGAGGAGGGTAGGGAGGTTTGTGACGGGGTGCGAGAAGCTTGAAGGCCACTGTAAGACTTGGTTCCAGATAGTATACCATTTGAGAGCATACCTTGATAGGAGTCTTCAACCTGAGATGAGGGTTCCGGAGTAGGCAAGGTTGCAGCCTCTGCTGAGTGGTCCTCGCCGTCTTTTCGGGGTATTGGCGAAGACTGTCTTGAACCACCATACCTGACTGTCGCTAGTCTACCTTGCACAGCCGGACTGTAGGCTGCCTTTGCCGGAGATGAAGATGGCAGGGGTGAGAATTGAAGAGTAGTCTGTTTCTTCTGATTTCGCACCGAACGTCTGGGTACACCCACCCCGGTACGGCCTGCCATGATGACAGTGGGGATGACTGAATCTGTATCTGAAGTGGCTTATAAAATAAGGTAGGTACAGTTATGTGATGGCTGTGTCCGGCCAAAAGAGGGATTTAGTAGCCAACTGTAAGATCTACCGATAGTTTCCAATTCATCATACTACTAGTAGTATGTGGTAAACAGATGTAGGGATTTCGCGCGTAAAAATCTCCGCCCGACCAGGCTGCAATGGGGATGAGGTGAACATGAAGTGCAAAACGCGTAGGATGCGTAGCTCGAAGAGGTCACGCGCAGCCACGTGACCCGGCTGGTCGCGCTACTAACACATCTGTATTTGTACCCTACGCATTTCGCAGCCGCAAAAAGGGGACTTTGGAGGTGGCAGGGGGATTATTCAAATGGACCACTGGCACACCAGCCACACTGCAAGGTCCGGATTTATTTAGTGTGTCTCATGGCATCCAACACCAAGCTGAGTGGTGGGAGTCTCTTCCACCTCCACCTCCAACGCCATCATCCTTGTTTTATGTTCTTAGCTTCGACGTCATTCTTGTGGAGAGCAACATGAAGCGCTACTACTGCCTGGCATGTCTGCGATCTGCTCGACAGTGTTCGTCACGGTGTTCGATCGCCGTCAGATTCCCTTCCTACGATCCTCCATCTAACGATGATGACGATGCCGCCCCCACGATTTTTACAGTGCAGCTGCCAGTGGTGGAAGCTTCGAGGAAGCAGAGACCTGGCGTCGCCGTCACGGTCGTCGTGGAAACGCTGGGAAATTTGGCTACTACTGGACAAAATGCTCTGCGTCACAGGCTTGTGGGCAAATCCTGGGGAACAAGAAAATGCCACACATCCAGAAAGGTCGAGCAGGATCTTTGAACAGTTAGTCCAGAGCACACAATAACAATAATAACAATGATATACGTGGTACCTGCAGTGTGGCTGGAAAGCAGGAATGGAGCAGGGGAAGACATGAATAACTGGGGAGAGCAGACTGCATTTGGAGGTACCCTGGATGAATGCTTGAATGTACTTTACCCAAAGCATCTACCAGTGCCAGTGTACTGTGTGGGTGGCGAGTTACGCAACCACATGGAAATCTGCCACTGGCAGTGGTATGAGACCTGGGATGCAGTAAGTGGAAGCTGCAGGGCACCATCTACCACTTACTACTAGTATGCCACGATTCTGACGATGCACCTCAAGCTGGCCACCTCATGCGGTGCAGTGCAGTCCAGTGAATTTGCGCGTCTGCCAAGTTTCCAGTTGCAGTTGCAGTTGCAGTTGCAGTTGGCAGTGGCAGTCACGGTGGGCATGGCAGATTAAATTGTGGAAATTGTGGAATTGGGAGGAGTAATAAGCATGGGGATAGTGCTAACAACTAGTGTGGCACTTATTACCTAAGTGACTAAGATAGGCAGCCGTAGCGATACTAGTGGCCAGTATTAGCCACAACCATGGGGTCGCTTGATGTCATAATATATTTTATCATGGCATTTTCCATCAACGACATCATCACTTCACATCATTTCACACCTTTCACCCACTGTTGTTGTCGCCCCTGGCCAACTCACGCAACTCGTCAATTCCTTCGCCCCCAGCCGCTGCAAAAGTTCTGGATCATTTCTCCTCTCGCCTCTCTGTTTTCTGTTTTCTCGCATTGAATATCACTCCAGTCTCCACCAGCCTCTTCATTCACGCCCCAGTGTGATGTATTCGCACACGTACTGTACTCTGTAGTACCAACAGTAGTAGCCTCATGCTCCGTACTCCTGTAGAAGCCTGTCCTCCCATGTGTCCCTAGCAAGCCACACTCCTCCTTGTCTAGCCTGTCTAGTTGACCCCTGCGTTCAAATGAAGCCAGATCATGGCCAGATCGCTGCCAAACCGGGAACCAGAGGTGGGCGCCTGCCAATCGCCGTTTGACGCCTTTGTGCCACCATTGGCAAAGCAAGAAGTGACAACCTGGAAAGGGAACAGACACTGGCAGGGTCTGTGATGCAGTGGGTGATGTCTGATGTCTGAGGTCTGATGTCTGATGCAAGACTCAAGTGTCTGATGCCCCGTGGGAGCGTGCCCTGTCCTGCCATGCCCTGCAAGTGCCCTGTGTTGCCCTCTGGACTAGAATGAAGGCATTACAACATCCCCCTCCCGTCCTCCATCCCTCCCCCCAGCCTTCACTCAAATACATCATTCCTCTCCCTGTTCCTTACTTCCCACCTTTTCTCTCTTCATTCATACCACTTCCAACCCAATCAACCCTTACAACGCACATACACTCACACGCGCGCAACACATTTACTCTCAGCATCCTCATTTGATACCCCGCTGAGTTTGTGTATCTTAATTCTTCCTGCTGTTGTGATACCCCCAGTCCTGTTGTTTCCCTTCTACTGCTAGTCGTCATCAATCATGGCCTCTGTAAACCGTCCCACAAACACCGCAGTCAAGGAGAAAGACATCAACCAGAAGCTCCAGCTGTACGGTATCTTCCAGGCCTTCTCGAACGGCAAGGTACCTTCCAACAAACAAATCGATGTCGCCCTCAACAGCGCCCTCGAGTCCAGCGCCCTTTCTTCGCCCTCGAAGAAGCTCTCGGCAGAGGGTCGCGAACTTGTCGCCGATCTCAAAGACGTCATTACGCAAGCCAAGTACCTGCTCCTGTCCAAGAATGATGGCAACCTGCTTCAGGAATTCATCTGGGACAGTCAGCACCTGGACGCCAACAACGCCAGCCTCCCTAATGCCCCCACAGACAAAGACACCGCTAAGCAACACGGCAATGAAGCCCTCGACGGCATCAAGACTCTCGGCAGACTGATCCTCTCCAATGGCCAATTCCGCAAGCTGTTGAACGACGCCACCGTCCTCCTCCGAGACATGGCCGGCGACGCTGCTCAGAGTGCAGCCGACCGTGTCAATCCTTCGGAAGATAAGCTGAACCAGATCGATCATCCTGCGGAGGATAACACATGGCACGATGTTCCATCGAAGGACCATCTAAAGAACCAGGCTCGCTCTACATTCGACAAGAACAAGCCATTCGATCGCGAGCAGGCTCAGCAAGCTGCGCAGCAGGGCAAGGAAACCGCTCAGTCGCAGAACACCGACGACCCTAAACAGTCTGGCGCTGCAGGCCTGAAGACGACCGCTGCGAATCTCAAGGAACAAGCCAAAGCAAACATTCCTGACGAGCACCAGGAAAATGCGAAAAAGACAAAGGATGCCGCCAAGGAGCGTAGCAAGAACTACCTCAACAAGAAGATGCCCAAGGAGCGTCGCGACCAGACCATCTGGCGCTTGAAGAAGATGATTGCTGAAATTCAGGGCCATTCAGACTGTAAGGCTACACGTTGTACCCTCACCCCCACATCATTTTGACTAACTTCTTGGCAGATCAGGAAGCCGTTGGGACGCTGCTCGACCTGGCCGAGACCTATGGCGGTCATGCGAAGAACGTCAAGGAACAATCCCACGGGACTGTCAAAGGTGCACATGGCGACGACAACTTGAGAAGCGCCGAAGCTAATCTCAAGGTACGTGCAGGATTTATTCGTGACAATAGATCAACGCTAACCAAATTCAAGACACTCATTGAGCGCTTTGCGAACTTCACCAGCACCGATGACTTCTTCGAGTCGTTGAACGACATTTACAAGGATGCGGATCGAGACCCCGAACTCAAGGACTGGTTCAAGTCTCTCGACAAATTCATCCGCAAATGTCTCCAGGAGCAGGGCTTCATCCTCCAAGACGCTGCCACCGATGAGTGGAACCAGCTCTATGATCACGGTCACTTCCTCCTTCGGGACCGTTACCGCAATCACACAGACCGCATCTTGGATGAAGTCAAGTTCCTTGCCGACCAGTTCGAACAAGACCCGCAGAACAAAGCGTTCGGAGACGCTGTGCAGAAACTCTTCCTTGACCTTGGTCAGGACGAGAATGGCAAACCAGTGTTCAAGACGCACCTTCTGAAGGATGTGACCGAGGTTATCATCCCGGGCATCTTTGAGAACACCCGCTATGTGCCCATTCCTCGTATTGAAGTCTCCGATCCTATGATCGACGCTGTGGTCGAGAATTTGGTCATCGAGACAGACAATCTGTTCCCCAACGTCTTCGAATTCGGCAGCGACAACTACTTCCGTATGGGCCGTAAGGGAGTCTCGAACAAGAAGGACAACAAGATCATGATTGCTGGCTCAGGCATCCAGATGGATCTCCGTGATGTTGCCTACTACATCAAGAAGAAGCAAGGCTTCCCGTCCGTCACCGATAAGGGAGTCATGGACATCTTCTTGGGCGGCGAGGGCTTCAGCTTTAAGATCGCTGCTCGCAATGCCCAGAAGGCCGACCGTACTCATTTTGTGGCCGTGGACAAGGTCGATGTGACCATCAAAAACTTGAACATCAAGCTCAAGCAGTCCAACCACAAGCTGCTCTTCAAGATCGCCAAGCCGTTGCTTTTGAAGGTTATGCGACCAGTCATCCAGAAGATCATCGAGAAGCAGATCAAGGACAACTTCGAGAAGTTGGATGCCTTCGCATACACCGTCTATCAAGAAGTTGAGCGCGCTAAGACAGCGGCAAAAGAAGATCCGGAGAACGCCCCCAACATCTTCCAGTCCTACGTCAACGCCGTGCAGGCCAAGCTTACGGAGAAGAAGGAGAAGACCAAGGAAGTCGCTTCCAAGACCAACGTCAACGTGGCCGTCACCAAGCAAGATTCCATGTTCAAGAACATCTCTCTGCCAGGTGGTATTTCAACCAAGGCCACCGAGTACAAAGAACTTGCTGCCAAGGGTGAACGCTGGGAGTCTCCAATCTTCTCCATTGGAAGCGCCAAAGAAACCAGCGGCATTCCGAAGGCGAAGAAGGTTACCCGCAAGCCGCATAGCACCACCACTCCAGTGATCCGTGGAGGAAACCATCCTAACAGCGAGAACTCCGGAGCAGGATATCAATCTTCGACTGGAAACGGCGGTGGATTCGGCAACCAGGTCGACCGAGCCTTTGATACCCAGAAACCCATGGGCACCAATGGTTCTGCCAACGTCACCAACGGCAGCACCAACAAGACCTATTACGATGGAGTAACTCAACAATAAGCAGCACCGTTGGCCTTGCGGAATCCAGTCTTTTGGTCGCGAGACATTTTTCTTGATACCCAGTCCCGGAGTCGTCAGTTTCTTCTATTGATTTTGAGCATGGATGTTGTAATGGGAAGGAGAGACGAGAGAGGGTCGTGCTCGGTTGAGACGACATGGTCGAGACCAGACTTCGATTTGGCCGTTGTTGCCACCATGGTTGAGACTGAAGATAGCTAGCTGTCTTGACAGTGGCGAAGACAGTCTCCTTTTGTTACCGAGTCGAGTCACTGCAGTTTTGTACTAGTAGAATATGGCAAAAAGCTGAAATATCTTTATTCCTAGATCAAGAATCCTTTACCGCTGTACTGCTTACCTACTTGCGGCCATCTCACAGATGCTTATATCGTTCGTAATATCTGCTTTGGGTAGTTGTCGGTACTGTTTGATACAGAGTTTAAGTGGTCATCATCATTTCACGTGATTGCAATTCTACGGCAACGCGCGACGCGTCCAAAGCGCGGATCTTGATTGCTGCCGGTTGCCTTGCCAGTTCTGCATCTCACTGACTGCGTTGCATTGCAGCCCTTTCGCCAGCATTGTCCCTTTCTTCTTGTTTTTCCGTTGGCCTTTCATGAGTGTTGGATCCTTACTTGTCGTTCATCCCTCCATTCTGGGGGCCTCCCACCCTTGGCCATGCCTTTTGCCAAACCCAAAATACCGGTGTATCCACGACCAGTATCACCCATCTGCGCGGACGAGATACCTGTCTGCAAGGACACAATAGTGTACTATGGTGGCGCCGAAGGATTTGATGAGGAGGACAGGCACACGGAGACAATTGCAACGAAGCGACGCATTGAGAGCTATGCAACTGCATATCTGCGGGGAGAGTCTCTATTGATCTCTGCCGCCCAGTTGAAGGGCCCTTTTGACAATGGATGGCAAAACCCATGGAAAAGACGGAAGACAGCCACCAATATCAAGCACAAGACAGCACAGGACACGACATGTGAGACTGTCCGCAAGCCTGCAAAACTAAGGACCTCGTCGTCTGCTGCACCTTCGAAGAGACATGCATTGCCACAGACCGCTGCCAAAGCAATTGCGCAACCTGAACGTTCCGCCCAGATCTCCTCTGAGACAACTCGTCGCGTGATATCACAGCATCATTCTTTGGGAGGCGGTGCCGGTGAGGTGCATCCCAAGACACCAGGCCAACCTTGTTCGCAGGAGAATCACAAAGTCGAGGATTGGCTAAGGAAGAACGACTCCTATATGCAACCGGACTTTTCTCAGCCGTCCTTTTCCTCTCCGTTGGCGAAGAAAAGCCCATACTCCAGAACGAAGGAATGGGAGTCTGCACCGGGCGAGGTGGGCTTACCGCCGATGCTGGATGCCATCGTCCAAGTTGCCAAAAGCATGCGGCGCAGCAGCCATTTTGGTACCAGCGAGTTGGTGCAAGACGGTCAAAAGAACGGGGCTTGTTCGCAAGCAGGGGTTATACAGCCAGTCACTGGGACTAGAACGGCGAGGAAGTCCACGAGGAGCTCCTCCTGGCATGCTGCAGGTCCACAGGAGATGAACAAATATCGAAGCGACACCATGGACGGCTTCAGGGCAAAGGGTGCAGTTTTGGAGACAAAGTCTACTTCAATGCCTGCTGCCAGCATACCTACTTTCTATGCCAGCTCTGACAACCGCTACGACCATCTATCCAGCCAGCCTCGGCCTGAAATTTCGACTCTCCCTCCTAGACATGATCCCAATCAAGCAGTAGCGACAAAAGTGGTGAAGGCGGAGAGTCGGGGAGGTTCCAATGCAGAATCTGCTGTCGCATCCTCACCCCTATCTCTGGCACCAGAAAATACACTGCCGAATGAGCTTGAGGCCATGCCGACATATACGAAAGATCAAACCAACGCGAACACGAACACGAACACAACCAACGACCTCCCATCTGCCCAGGTCTTACCACAACCAACTCTGCGGTCTAGGCGTTCCGATATGTCAAGCAATGGGGACATGCTTGAATTGCCCAGGGGGCACGCGGTATCGCAACTCATTGGTGTCAATACAATTGAAAAATCAGCCAGGCCAGCCGAGGTTGAGATTGAGGCGAAAGCTGTGTGTGCCGGTCTGACAAGATCTCGGACCCCAAGCCGCTGCGAACCCGCAGACGAGGAGCATGTTGATGCTGCGGAGGCACCCGCCAATGATACTTTGTATTCACATTCCACTGTGACTTCTAAAGTTCATACCGCTACAGAGCCTAGCCCAGAGCATGATAGAAGTTCCCTGAAGAAGACGAGCTCAATCTGTCGAGTGACAAAGAGCAGGAAAAAGGCGTCTTTCGTCGCAAGTGAACGGTCTCCGGGATCATCGCAAGGTTCTATCAAATCGGCTATGAAAGTTGCGAAGCCCACTGTCTTGAGTCAGAACAGGATGAATTCGAAATCAGCCTTGTCTCAGTCGCTTGGCTGTGACGAACGGGATGGTGTGGAACAGACCTCACCCTGCAATGCGATGCGCGCTCCAAACTCATCAAGGATGATGGCGGCGCCGAAAGGCATACTCAAATCATCTCTGTCGGCGAAAGAGGAGCCGCCCATCTCTTCAAGCAAAGCGGCCTCATCTTGCTCGAAGCAGGACGCGCAACGAGCGATGAGGCTTGACACGATGGAGAAGCGGTCCGGGCTGATTAACGATGAAGACTTTGATCTAGATGCTGCGATCGATGACTTGGGCAGTTTCCTGGGTGTATGGGACGCAGAAAAGGAAGCAGCGAGATTGTCCAACGCATCAGGACAGACTCACGTTGCCCATGAGAGTGGGATTTGATGCAGCACTGCAGCAGACAGCATCATGGTCTCTCTAGATAGTCGACCGTGGTTGAGTGTTAGATGCGTGCCAGTCGAGAAGAATGGATTGCAACGATTGGGATTGGAAAGGCGTCCGCTCTGTCTCATGATCTTATCACAACTGCAGTCTTTCTGGTTGACCACCTGAATCATGGACATGGTCTACTAGTATCAAGCTGTTGATGCCGTACGCCTGGTCCAGTTTGTACATGTAAGTATGTTGGTAGTAGATAGTAGTACTGTGGTAAATCATGCTGCTGGTGAGCTCGACAACGCCAAGGCCGGAGCCTGATGACGATGCAGTGCCGGAGCCGGGTTTCGGCTCATTGAATTACGGGACTTCCATCTGTGCATTACTATCAGCAGCACTTCACTCTTAATGGATTGACTCCTCGAGTGTGTCTTCCAATACCCCAGACGAACATCCTGACTCACACGCGTCGACGAGTCTCCCTCGCAGTCCGAGATTGCCGCCGTCCAATGTATTAATCGGCGTTCCTCACCCGCCTGCGCGCGGAAGGCAAAGGAGACATGGTCTCAGTCGAATCCACTCTCGGACAGGCAGCATCTACCCTTGGTGAATTACCCGCCTCGTCCTTCACAACGAACCTGACCGTCCTCAAGGCCACGGCCTCAAATGTGACGTCTCCTTTTCTCGTTCCGCCCTCGATAGAACATCTCCTCCGTCTTCCACACCGTATCTTCTCCCAAATCGATCGAGTCTTGCTCCACATCTGGCACCACTTCGTCCTCGAAGGTCTGGGAATACACACTTCCGTCGCTGACGGAGTGGGTGGCACTGCTGCGGCGCAGTTGATGGCGGATGCAGCGGCGCAACCGGCCGTCGCGCAGGCAATCGGCGAAGCAGGCTCGGAGGGATGGACGGGCTTTTTTGCGGACGCCTTTCAAGCGAGTTCGTTCAAAAGCTACTGGGGCATGTTGCACTATCTGACGTCCAGATGGGCTTTCACATGTTTCGCGATGGTAGGTGGTCACAATTCCCCCCGGTGCTCGGGCTATGCATTGATAAAGAACACCAGGCTCTCATCCTGAATCGTATCGGTGTGTACGGAGCTTCAAGACAGCGGATATATCTGGATTGGACGAGGAGACTGGCCCTGCGCATCATTCCCATTCTTCTTCTCGGCAACCAGATTCGACAACTCCTGCAAGCCGTTAGGTGCCAGACCTCTCCAGACTTCTCGCTCTATCGGCATGGCGACAACAACAAGTATAGCCTGTTGGACTGGTCCACAGATGGCGGACCTTTACACACGCTGACTTCATTTCTACTCTTCGGTTCTACAGATGCTGATGCTTGCGCGGCGGTTGGATTTTCCAAACCAGGTCCGGACGCTCGAGCACCTTATGGATCTTTCTCACTCCTCTGGCCGTCCTTCTTGCAACTGTGCTTGTCACATGTGGTCGAGAACCTCTCGTGTGCTCTGCAACAGATTCCAACCATGACGGAAGTCGGCATGTCAATCTTTGAGCATTCGTTGGCTTTTGCCGAGGCCGAGACAATGCTCTCTCACGCCCTAGGACTTGGTCTCTTCAGCGCCTCGAGGGCCTCGGGCGGCGACAAGACCACCACGGCCTCGGCCGACATGCACTCACAGCCTACAATTCCCGCATCGGGAACCATCCTTGCTTTGGCTGACGCTACTGCGTCTTTGACAGCGCCGCATATTCTGGATCGCGTCAATGTGCCTGTGGAAGTCCTTTTGGTGGCATTGTTGTCTTGCTGCAATTCTCTCTCGTCTCACGTCATTGCTGTGCTGGGCAAGCAGCGTCAATGGCGACTTATCAATACCGGGGTCTGGGGGATGGCTTTCATGGCGTCCTTCTTATGGGGTCTTTTCACCAAGAGCGTCATGGTTCGAAGTGGCGAGGATGGCGACAACCGTCCCGTCAGCAGTATCTTGCACTTCCCCACGGTTGCAATCGTCGGGTTCCTCCCACACATGGTGATCTTATTCGGCATTGCCGTTTGCTTGGTCATCTATCTTATCGCTCTAACGTTGACTGCGGTATCACTGGGCACCAATCCGCGGATCCCCCGACCGACAAGCCTCAAGGAACGTTTCAGCATTGCCCACGACAACCTACAGGCTGCAGTACAAACTCGGGGCGTCACCATCCGGTGGTATGAAGACTTCTATACAGCACTTCTGCGCATCGGGTTTGCCGCCTTGACTGCCGCATCCGAAGCGGTCTTTTTGAACGAGGGAAGAGCAGTCGAAGTTCGACAATTTACCTGGTTGGAAGAAGACCGCCTGGACGAATTCGAGGCTGCCCGAGGAGATCTGGGTGCTTTGACGAGCAATCCGCAGTTCCAGATCCTTGAAGAATACGGTCTCCCGCCGTCCAGTCCGGGTGGCACGGACAAAGGCGGCGTCTGGGAATCGGGTTACTCGAAGGAGCGGAAATTCGACAAGAAGCAAGGGGACTTGGAAGGCAAAGACTCATTTGTGTATCCTACGCCTAGGGCCGGTGGAGTCGGGGCTGTACAACGGACCACTCGGTTTTATCTGCTCATGATCTATCTCCGTGGCATTATCTTCCTGGTCGCGGGCTACATTGGCTTCGGGTTGGGCGTTTTATTGGATGCGTTGGGCATCACTGCTCGACCAGGTTGGTTGAGGAAGATTGTAGGTCGATCAATCAAGAAAATGAACGCCGAAGGCAATCCAGGACACATCACTGCGACACGTGATCTCTGGATCTTGACAGAAGATGGAAAGCTTGCCATACCGGCGACCGACGAGGTGGACGTCGAACCCGAACTGCGGAGGCGGTTAATGACAGATTTCCCGGAAGAAAGGGTCGACGAGCTCCTCGATTCGAAGTTGTACGAGTGGTGGAAAGCTGGAGGTTGGTTCGGCACCAGGGATGATAGCGGTGACTACCAGCCCTCGATCAGCGGCGAGTTGGACGACAGCACGAGTGTGGTTTCCATGTCCACCGAAGCCAGCTCTGCAGATCGGAGCGACGTCGATGTCGACGCTGATGAAGATGGAGAGAATAACTGGGAGTCGGAGTCGGAAGGTCGAAAGACTCCAACTCAGATATCGACCACTGGGCCAAGCTGGTCATTCTCGGCCGTGCAGACAAGAGAATCTACACCAGACGTGCCAGATGTACCACTCGACCCTGCGACTCTTGCCCGGCTTCTGAACCCACAAGACAAAGAGTCTCGTGAAGAGGCGCGGATCCTCGCAGCTCATCTCGCCACTGCGTCGTCGTCATCATCTTCTGGTGTCATGACTCGATCCCGCTATCGGCAGGAAGTCGAAAAGGAACGGGCTCGAGTCCTGCTCGCAGGCCGCACTTCGCATGATCCTATAAGTGGCCATACACGACCGTCCCCATCGACGAACATACCTGCGATATCTCTGTACGACGCACCCTATCCGCCCACGGGACCGCGGCCGTTGACATCGCCCGAAGAAGCCGAAGTGCTTGAATCACTCATCTTAAGTCGTCGCCGAAGACGTGCTGCGACATTCTCTTCGAAGATTGACGATCCAGATAGTGGTCGTGTCCCCGGTGACATGAACAACGACGGCGACGAGGCCATGTACAATGCCGGCCCGCTCTGCGTGGTGTGTCAGTCGGCGTCGAGGACGATCATCGTTTGGCCGTGTCGGTGTCTTTGTGTCTGCGAGGATTGTCGGGTCAGTCTGGCGCTGAACAATTTCGGGAGCTGCGTCACTTGTCGCAGGCCTGTGCAAGGGTTTGTGAGGCTCTATGTTCCTTGAAGAGAATCAGATTGTGCCGCGAACAATGGGTGTTGAATTGGAAAAACGGCTGAGATAGAGATAGGTTTCATGTGCTGTTCAAGTTCTAAATCTCAACCACTTCAAATTGGAGTTGGCAGTTCCAACTTGTCTCGGTCTAACTGTAATCTTCTTCACGATTTACGATACGCAAGAGAGAATCGACGAAATGGGTAGGAGAGATGGCAGAACCTATAGCACGCCTTGATAAGCTTCAAGTAGCTTTCCAGGACACCATCAGTCCGTCCGAATATGGAGAACATGACAACATGTCGTGGCATCGCAAATGTTGGTTATATATCCCGTATGTACTACCTGCTTCTCTGTCTCGCCTTCACCCGGATCCCCTTACTTGCATCCTCCGGAAAGGCAGTGAAGAAGTCATGCTTCCACAGCACATCGTCCAACGTCGTCTCGTACAGCTCGAAATCAAAGCGACTCCACAGCGTCGCCATGGTCAAGAACATCTCAGCATACGCCAGGTTCATGCCTAAGCATTGCCGCGACCCCTTGGAGAAGGCCACTTGGTATTTCTCCAGACTGCGACCACTACCACTGCCGCTGCCGGTGTCGAGCCACCGCTCTGGCTTGAACCGTTCGGGCTCAGGGAAGAGATCTGGGTTCATCAGAACCAGCGCGTTGGTCATGGACACCGGGGTGCCAGCAGGGATGAACCAGTCTTCATACCGTAGCGTCTCTGTGGGAGCGATGCGCGGCGTCCTCGTGGTCACGCTGTAGCTGATTCGAAGACCTTCGCTGATGATGGCCGAGAGGTACGGCAGACGCTCGATCGTCGACAGTTTCGGGATGGCCAAGTCTGGGGATGGGATGATTGTTCGCAGTTCTGCGAGAAGCTTCTCAAGGATAGATGGCGAGTGAAGGAGGTAGAACCAGATCCGCGAGAGCGTCGCGGCTGTAGTTTCGCTGCCCGCACCCAACATGATCTCTGCTTCGTCACAAAGTCGCTCCAGTGACTTCTCGGAGGCTGGCAAATCACTGTCGCGCAGAGTATGGAACATGGTCTGGCGCTCTTGGCCGTCGCCGGCGGCGGCGTTTCCTTTGCCGCTCTTGTTCGGCTTTTCGTTCAGAATGCCCTGCACGTTTGCTTTGGCACGGTTCTGCCACTGCATCAAGAACCCAAGTTGAGGGTTCATGGCCGCGACGACGCTCGGCGGCAGTCGCTTCATCGTGGGCACCATCCAGGGAAACTGGCGGCAGAGGGCGCCCGTCTCGAAGCCGCCTCTGATTGTCTCTTTCCACATGAGCGAAAAGTCCGGTTCGTCGAGGTATCGTGTATCCTGGCCGAACGCATACTGGGAGATGGTATCTGTGGTCAATGCCATCAAAGCGACGTCGAGTCGAACGATTTGATCGCTGGAGGCCGCCTCGGCCAGACGCTTCGACAGCTTCTCGATGCGTTCCATGATGACGGGCTCCAGGCGGAAAATGTTGGCCTTGGAGAAGTAAGGGTTGAGTACACTCCTGCGCATTCGGTGGAGGTCGTGCGGGACCGTGCTGAACCCGGAGCCTTGCGCCGATGCCAGGTTTACCCACCACTGATACTTGTCGCGCTTCCGCGGCGGGTTCGTGTACAGCTCATCATAGAATTTCGGGTCGTATACGTGGATCTCGTGGGGATTGATCCGGACGATTGGGCCTGTGAAAGGTGAGCATGAGCATGTGTCGCGTATACCGGTCGACCTTGACGGCGCGTGGGTATCTTCCATGGTCCAGATGGTGAAGTTCTTCTGACCTACCATACTTCTCATGCAGCTCTTTGATCTTGAAAGTGTATTGCCCTCTCTTCACCACGTCGTAGTAGAACTCATACCATAATGTCGCCGCCGCCAGTTTTGGCCCTGGAAAACTGGCCAACGGATGGAACAAGAGCCGATAGATAACCACGCAAGCACCATAGAAGATACTCAATCCCACCACCACAACCAAGACATTGCTGAGCCCAAGGGGGCCGAGGTCGGGGAAGAGCATGATATTTGATTCTCTGATGGCAACACTCACTGTGAAGCCCGTCCAGGACTCCCCAGCAGAGTGTTCGTAGTTATTGTGATGATACTTGAGACTGTCGTTCGGGAAGTGGCGGCGACAAACAAACCCCAGAGCGAATAAACAACTCGGCATTGGTCCGTTGTCCATCGTTATCTTTTGCTCCATTCATTGCACGCTTGATGTTCATAGCCGAGGAGCCGGCGCGCAATTTGCCCGGTCCAAACCAATCAAAATGCAGCTCTCAACGGGCCGGCTTTGCACTAGAAGCGCCGTTTGAATCTGATTGGTGGCAGGCACGAGCACCGGTCGGTCACCGGGATCCACTATCACGTGGGCGCTAATTCGCACTTGGGATTCTGCTTGTCACTGCAGTGGAACGTTTTTCTCGCCTCGTTTCTGGACTTCAGTCTCTCCGTCGCTGGGTCCATTCCGCAATCATGGCATCTCCATCTCCACCTCCACCTGGATCTCCAGCGATGGTGCCGGATCCTCACCCAGAGGCAGAGGCAGGGGCAGATCAAGATCCGGGGTATGATTCGGGCAGCATCGAGACTGCCACGACGTCAATCAAATCGTCCGTGCTCGACTGGGTCTACGAGAATGGCCGGCGGTATCATAGCTACCGTCCTGCACCATACATGCTTCCCAACGACGAAGAGGAGCAGGACCGGCTTGATCTGACGCACCATTTGTTCACGCTCGTCTTGCAGGGCGAGTACTGTATGACCCGACTCGACAACCCGCAGGCCATTCTCGACGTGGGCACCGGCACGGGGATATGGGCCATCGATATGGGCGACCTGTATCCGTCTGCAATCGTAACGGGGACGGACCTGTCGCCCATCCAGTCACCATGGGTACCGCCCAATGTGCGATTCGAAGTGGACGACGCCAACGAGGAATGGACGTTCCCGGCAAACCATTTCGACTTTATCCATGCCCGCACAATCTGCGCCGGCATCAGGGACTTTCCCGAGTTCCTGGCGAAATGTTACGCACATCTCAAGCCCGGTGGCAAGGTTGAGGTTTCTGAGGGAAGAGCCAATTTCTTCTGCGACGACAACACTTTGCCCGCGGACAGCTACACCCGGCAGTGGCTGGAAGAGTTTCACCGCTGTGCAGCGTTGATCAACCTAGACATCGACCACATCCCCAAGGTCCCCGACGAGCTGGAACGCGCCGGGTTCACGAATGTGACGTTCGTCCAGAAGCATGTCCCCGTGGGGACCTGGCCCAAGGATAAGTCACTGAAGGTGATTGGCAAAATCTTCCGAGAACAATTCCTCGCCAGTGCCCTGGAGGCATACTCGTTGAAGCTCTTGTGCGAAGTCGGGAACTGGTCCCTGCTGGAGTTTCAGGTCCTGTGCGCCAATGTGAGGAGGGAGATAGCGGAGAATAAAATGCATCTCTACACTTTCTGGTAAGTTGCTCCGTCCTACGAGAGTATCATGTGGATGCTGATGGCTTCCGCCCGCAGCTCATTCGTCACTGCCGAGAAACCCATGACATGATCTATTTGCCCTCTCTTGCAAAAGTCTGATAGGTATGGAAATTGAAGGGCAATCGAACTCGATGCGCCCTCACAGATTGTCATAGTTCCTACAACAACGACCCACATGAGATTCTTTAATGCTCCGTGATCGGGCTACATCTATGGATGAAAGTGGTACCGCAGAGGATAGCTATCGCGTCCCTTCCCTTCCCTCCGCTAGCGGCTATGGCTGCCTCTCGAGGTTCGACTATGCTGGTCGATGCCCATCCACTCGATATGTCCTCGGCGAGGCTAGCAGCGGCGCTGTCACCGCTCAAAGCATCATCTCAAAGCATCATCTCAAAGGAATCATACGCACGAACCTCGAAGTTTGGCCTCGCTTAGATTTCGAACAGGAAGGCCTTACCACCTGACAACCATGACGAATGCTGTGACTCTTTCTGATCTGGTGGAAGCCTTTAATTCCAGACTGGAAACATGGGCGGCGATGCCGAAAGCCGGGTACTGCGGAGATACCAGTTCGAGCGTCTCAAACAGCCGTTGGAGGCCGTCTGGATTCAGCTCGCGCTTCTCGAATCTGACAGGGATCGTCATCTCGCGTCAGCTAGAACCACGCCAGAAGCCACGGAATCGTGGAGCAGTGGAGAGTCCGACTCTTCAACAGACAGCCCGCATGGCAAGAGATGGGGAGATGCCATGTGGTCCATGTGGTCCACGTGCACACCGATTCCGATCATAAGCTGGCAAAGCTCTCGTCAACGCCATGACGTTCATCAACTAGGAGGAGAGTGTTCAATGTTCATTGTTCAACCTCGAATCAATGGCTGGGTCGGCTGCCTGCAATGGTGCTCCAAGGAGGCCGATGGCATTACTTCCACTCTACTCTGTACCACGAGCCCTGATCCAATTGTGGCTTACATACGGGCACGACGAGTCCAAACTGGCGGAACCGCCACCAACACGCTCCCAAGTCCTTTATCAGATTCACTTCTCGCCTTCGAGTTGTATCTCGTTGCTGACCACTGCAGCACCGCAATCTGGGCCGCACCGTCAGTTCAAGACAATTTCAGGGGCTCATGGTACGATCAAATGCTGGCGCCATATAACAAGGCCCAACAGAGGGGTCCGAGGCCTGCAGCGAGCAGTCGTGGAAGCAATACGGGTATGCCAGATAATGGATCAGGAGATGATGGGGGTTATCGCAACCAAAACTCTTCTGACGGGGTGCTCCCACCAAATCGCACACCGACTTGGCAACAGTGCCTCGTGGGCTTTACAAAGTGTTGCTCCGTTGCAGGAGGATGGAAGATCCAGCGGACCTGGGGACGGAGGGCCTAGAACATGAATTGTGAATTGCGGAGGAGACAGGAGACCGGGACAAGAAGGAGGTTACATTTCAAAGGTGTCGTGGTCGACGAACTGGCGCTTCTTCCCGGAGCTGAACAGCCATGAGTGGCCCATTGCCGGGTGGGATAGTCCGGGGTGTGCACACAATGGTCCCTGATTGCGATACACTTTCGCGCAAGCAAGCAAGCAGTCTGATCTGCGGTATCATTTTCCTCGTTGTGGGCGTGGCCTGGCTCCCAGCAGAGCTGTACCCGGACGTGCCACTTTATGACCGTATCATGTATGGTCCAGGATACACTTCACAATCAGACGTATCTGTCTTGGTTTCGCTGCCACCTTGAATGTTGCTCTAACAGGGGATAGGCCATCACTGGCGAATCCGATGGTGTATACTCTTGCTTCGTCGTTGGTGGTTGCTGTAGCTTCCGTGGTGCCTTGTCATTGAACTTGTGTTGGGTATGCTAAGGCTAGACATATATGAGTGGTACTACTCTTGTACTAGTCGACGACCCCGTTTGGTTCCAACTGACCGGGCCGATTCAGCCTGAAAACTCGGTCAATCTCTTGAAACGTGGGCCGTAGGTCTTGTTCAGGTTTTTTCTGTGGTTCTTGTCAGTCAGTACAGATACAGATACTGCTAGTAGTACATGACGGCCCCGGTTTCTTGGCCGGGACCCGCCGTCATTATAGTAGGAGAGTGTTGGTCACCGCCTTCGACATACCACACCACACCACAGCCCCTTTGGCCGGTCCTTTCTACATTCCCAGCGCAGAGGCCAGATAGCTGCGTCTCCAGGAAGGTATGCCAAAGCGAATCATGCATCTGGTTGGTGTTGGCATTGTGGCATGCATCTGAGATGGATTCTGTCCTGCCCACAGCTGTCAACACGGATCCTTCGCGTCCGATCTCGGCCTGCTATTCCCAGACGACTGGGACCCTCTCACTCAAGAACCCACACTCCCAGGGGTCTCTTACCCTGAAGTCATGATGAGTGGCGCTGGGCAACGGTACCTATATACAAAAGGCCACCGCCACGTGCGATTGAATCCCCATCTGATGATACCATCCCTGTCATTCCGATGATCTGTCGTTGTCACTACCTATTCCAGCAGTGTCCGCTATCCGTTATACCAAACCTCCAGCCATCGAAGGTCAAGACAGAGTCAGACAAAGGCAAAGTCGTGAAAGCTGTCTAGGAGGAAAATATATCGCCTTTCTGATTCCTATTTCGCCATCATGAAAGTCCTGGTCCTCCCAGCTTTGATTCCAGACATCGAACAGGTCTACGATGTTTACTTCGACGCGTTCACACACGAACACATGGCATCTCTGCTGCTGGGGATCTTGTTTCCCGGCGGGATCACCCCGGAATTTCGAAAAGCCCACACCCCAGCCACGATTGACTGGTGGCATAAATGCTCCACGCAGTACACGTACAAAGTGATCGACGCGGGCAACGATGGCGAGATCATCGGGATGATCCTCGCCGATTGTTTCTTCAAGGAACGCTCCGAGGAGGAACGAGCCTGGCTGGGCATCCCGTGGCTTCAGGGCGAACAGAGAGAGCGTGCCGAAGCTGTCACGAAGCCGCTGTGGGCGATGAGGGAGAAGCTTTTTGGTGGTCGGAGATATATTTGTGAGTGTTGTACAGTTGTACCCCTGGTTTGACGAAGTTGTTGCAACTTCTGCCTTCTGTGGGGTTTTCTTTCTTCAAGTGTCGTTTCTGCCTCCTTCAGATGTTGCCAGTTGGGCAGAGAGCTTCTCTGAGCCTGGTTGTTTATGAGTGCTCTGGGCCAGGTTGAATCCGAACAACATACTAACTTTACATCTTCTCGCCAGACGTCCATGCCATCGCCATCAAACCGGAGAGCCAGGGCAAGAAGGCAGGAATGGCTCTGATTCTTTGGGCAATCGAGCTGGCTGATCGCTCAGACTTGCCAGTCTACATCGAGTCTTCACCGTCAACGTGGAAGCTGTACACACGAGTAGGCTTCGAAGTGATCAACGAGAAGCTGGTGCACAGTAAAGAATTGCTGGGCACGGAGGAGGACATCGAAGTCCCCCTCATGGTGAGGATGCCTTCGTCGGCAAATGGTATGAGCTTTGACGAGTGGCGGGCGAAGGGATACCCGCCTTTTGAAGAAGACTGAAAGGCGTTTCTGAGATGAAATGATTATGATTTGTATTGCTTCAGTCTTGTTTGAGAATCGAAAAGTTTGGATGCTTTATCTCATCAAAACGCCTATGCCGATCGGATCCATCATTTTCAAGTATACAAAGGGCGTCAAAATGATATTTAGAGATACTGATGTGGGCATTGAGGATAATCCATATCCTTTACATCGTCTTCACCGCTTGATCTCTTGACTGGCGAGAAACGCCTGTAGAATAGCCACGATTGGCTCCAGTGCAGCGGTCCATTTCTCCAAGCCCTCCCGTGTAAGTTCCAAATCTGTGCCCTGCCCACTCAGCCGGATATAAAAGTCCTTGCGACGAGGTGCGGCAACCATCGCTGCTCTGAAGATCGGTCGGATCACAACACTGTGATATGGAGCCAGGGTGAGTTTGTAACTCTCTCGAAAGAGATCGCCGACTTCTTTCTTCGGGTATCGATCCGACGCCGCGACACCCTTGTTGGCCGTCATGTCGGCCTTGAACGCCTGGACCATGAAGTCGAGTCCGCGAACCAGCCAAGTCAGTCCGTCGGCGGCGTTGTGGGCTTTTGCCGTCAGTTCGTCCTTGACCAGGCCTTGGAGTGTGGACGAGACTTCGGGAGCAAGCTTCTGTCGCTCCCGCACCCGGTTCACGTTGAACAACATGTCTTGTTTCATGGGTGTGAATATCGCAGAGCCCAGCAGGTCGAAGATGGTCGTTGTAGATTCGGTCGCTTCGAGAAACTCCGCGGTCGACACTTCTTGCTCTGCAGAGACGGGAACGTCTGCAAAGTGCCGTGTCTGGACGTCGAACCAGGTCTTGCCTGCTGGGATTTGGACTTTGGTCATTCTTTCAGAGAGAATCCACGGTCTTGCACAGAGCGGCCGGCTATGCGTGCTTGCAGATCTGCAGGAAAGGTGGTAAGAGTTGCAATATATAGAATGTTCAGATGGCAATAGTTTGAGCGCCCAAATCGCGTAACAGTTCCAAGTGAACTTGTCTTGCACTGAGAGCCTTGTGGCGTGACCTCGATATAAGCAAGTGCCTATTGTTAGCAGTCGACCGACTCACCAGATTCATCCAACCGTTTGCAACCGTTCGTGAGGACTCTACCAGCGCCTACCTACCTGGATCACTATCCAACGCCCTAGTCTGGTAGTTCTTCTGAGGACAATATGTCCAGCTGGGCCCGCGTTTGCGGTTTCGTTTGCCCTTGCGGTGGGCATCGGGCTTCAACCAGTCGACCGGTGCAGAATTGGCTTGCCCACCGGACACCCCATCGGCACGAGGTGCTTCCTGTCAATGCAGCCATGTGGCTGGCAGCCCCGATCGGTCGGAACCGTCAGTGCTGCGTGACTTGGGTGAGAGGCTGTCCTTGATGTCCCTGGGTCACTCATGTCGCTGGTGTGCGCTTCAGCCCGAAGCGAGTCCGGGTCTCGGCGAACATGTCGTACAATGGGTGAAAAGCCTCAACCTAGACGCCGTGAAAAGGCTTGTACCTTGTCGCCCGTCACTGCGAGGTCGGCATAATGCCACATGGTGGAATGGCTTCGGCAAAACTAGCAGGTGGCCATGCATGGTTAAGGACATGGTCCACTGGTGAGACACAAGCATCTCAACAAAATTGCGGCATGAAGCTGCCACGATGCTGTAGCCGAACCAAGGACTGTTTGTGATGGTCACGATGAGCCCGGACTGGAGACCTACTTGCCGGTATGTAGATGTCCAACCCAATGCCAAGCAGCGCTATCTGATCCGCCAAGAGCTCTGTGAGACAATCTGATAAGATGGATAAGATTAGATCCCCACCTTGAAGAGTCCGTCGGGCTCGGCATTGTCGTTATATGGTAAAACATGCAGCGGAGCGGGGCGGAAGGGGGTGTATGGTGCCTGCCCGGTGTCTGCCCAGGTACTAACGAGGCTTGCCAAGCCGATACGGGGTCTATCGAAGCAGAGCCAGCCCGGTCTTGACGCTAGCCGCATTACCAGACATTTACCATGGCCGGGTAACTTTCGTCAGACACTCACCGTTTTGTGTGACGATACCGCCGGCCCTGGTCTACAGTCTTTACATCCTGCAATACCTCGGTAGGTACTGGGTCGGTAAGTATCTTGTACCAGGTGAATCAACCCCACCAAAAGCCACCACTTCCCCCCGCCATGCATTGTTGTTATAGCGTCCATGTCCGGCTGATTCGGAACCTGGTATAGTCTTCCTGCTAGGTCTTCGTGGCGGCGCTACAAAGCACATGCTCCGTCGATTCCCACCACGAGACGATCCTAAGGAATCCTGAACTACTTGGAGTAGACAGTCGGGCGCATCCAGCCACCAGAAGCCGATCGGGTGAGTCTTCAAGAATCAGTCACTGTGCTGGGGTTTGGCAGTCCTGGCAAAGATGTGTCTCGCCTCTGGATCAACATACTTCATCGAGGACTCCCGCCGTTCTTGCATCCGTGCTCCCGCACAGACAAATGTCTCCCCCGTACGAAGGCATACTCGAGAAGGGTGTCTGCACAGATATCATTGATCTTGGGAGGCCTGCCGAGGAGTCTGACCATCCTCCTATCCAACAACCTTTCAAATGGCTTGCTGCCACCGCCAAACAATCGTTCTCCGGCAAGCAGAACGGGCGAAACACTAAGCTGCACAGGACAGCGTACCTGGACGGCCTCAGAGGCTTTGCGTCGCTCCTTGTCTACTGTCTACACCATCAGCTCTGGAATCACTCGGGGCTCGCGTTGGAGAGCGCATTTGGCTTCGATGGCCACTACTACCTGGCATGTCTGCCTATAGTACGGATATTCTTCACGGGAGGACATCTGGCCGTGTCGATCTTCTTCGTCATATCTGGCTACGTGCTCTCAGCGAAGCCTTTGGCTCTCAGTCATTCTGGCGACTACAACAAACTGGCCGAAAACGTGGGCTCGGCTCTATTCCGACGGTGGCTGAGGCTCTATATCCCAGTGGTAGGCGTCACGTTCGTCGTCGCCATGATGCCGCACGTCTTTGGCATCCAGGCCAACTTCAGCCCGGAACAGACGTGGAGAGACGAGCTCTGGAAATGGTATTGTGACTTCAAGAACGTCAGCTTTGTCTGGCGCCTCGGCGGTGTCCCTTGGCTCAGCTACCACTTCCACTCCTGGTCCATTCCGTACGAGTTCCGCGGCTCCATCACCATCTACACCGCCGTCATGGCTTTCTCGCGGTGCACCAAGACGGCCAGACTTTGCTGCGAGGTCGGCCTCATCATCTACTTCCTTTACATCGCCGACGGGGCTCTTTTTGCCATGTTCACGGCCGGGATGCTGCTCGGCGACTTGGATCAACTGGCAGAGCGACAACAACTGCCGCAATGGATGTCGTCGCTGAAGAGGTTCCAGAGTCACATCTTTCATGTCTTGTTCGTCCTCGGCCTCGTGCTCGGTGGCTGTCCGACTCACGTTGATGACATCCAGTTCTTGAAAGACTCGCCCGGTTGGGGACACTTTGCCTTCCTGGTGCCGCAGGCCGTCTACGACTATAAATGGTTCTTCCTGTTCTGGGCCTCAGTTTTCACGGTGGCTTCGATTCCAAGGATACCATGGCTCAAGAGTTTCTTCGAAGGCAGATTCTGTCAGTATCTTGGCCGCATATCCTTCGCTCTCTACATGGTCCATGGTCCAGTCCTGTGGACTTTGGGCATAAGACTCTACGCCGCCACAGGGTTGGCTCAAGACTGGCAGATCCCCGAGGTGCCGGGCTGGGTTGATAGAGTCCGACTTCCCCATATAGGGCCTATGGGCTTGGAACTGAATTTCCTTGTCCCAAATTTGATTCTGCTGCCTGTAACGCTGTGGCTTGCGGAGATCGGTACAACGCTGCTTGATGAGCCTAGCATCAAGGTCTCCCGCTGGCTCTATGAAAAAGCGACCGGTGTGGGGGAGGCCATGCAAGAGCGAGAGGGCAAAGCTACCGACCGGACTCTCTCAAAAAGATGAGACAAGGACGGCGCTCTGCATGGAATAGGGTGGTCCGTGGTCAACTAGTAGTAGTTCTACTTGTAGAGGAACAGACCGAGGATAGAATCCACCAACCACTAGCTAGATGTAATGAATGAACCGTTGAAGAACTACCCAGTGACCATTGCTGCTTCTAATTCCTTTGCTGGCAGTGATCAGCCGAGGATCATGGATGGCTACCCCAATACCCCTGCTTAGTATAACGGCCCCATACCGAACGAGTATTGGCGGCAGGCTTGGCTGTCTGAAGTAGAGGTAGACTCTCGAGATATCAAAATGCCATGACCTCGATATCTCCGAGCAATCATCCGCTTCTTTCTCCAGACAACGACAACGCTGACATCGGCCAGGAGCCCAGCTGATCATCAACAACGTCGTGGCTCCTCAGCAGACATGCTGCTCCGAGGTCGTCGACGCCCGATCCCTCTCCTTGCTGCCGCGGTATTGTTCATATCCGTCATCAGCATCTACGAGGTCTACAGCTTACATGGCCTTCACTTCTCCCGGAAGAGTTTCACCAAGAATGCCTTCTGGCCATGGAGCAAATATCAAAATGGCACATTCAGCTCTTCGGACCAGGGGCATACAGATACAGCACCAGGCTCATTGATCCCAGAGCTGGCCAACATCTCAACCACACATACCATACTGTTGTCCGCCTCCAGGCCAGACCGAAGGTACTTCCCCATCATATTCGACAGCGTCGCGGCCAGCAACCCGAACATCATTCCCCATCCCAGACAGGCAGACACGTGGATCATCGTGGCGCAACAGCACCATGACCCCCAAAAAGACGAATTCAGATATGCAGAGATAGCATGCACGGCGCAATTCACGGACGGTGCTCTCCGCTGCATTGACCCGCCGTCCGCGCTGCCCATCGCATCGACATCCGGGCCGCACTGCACCGGTGATCTAGAGTACGTGTCGAACAACGACGGTCCTCACGACGCGCGGGTGTTCTACGGCCCAGCGGCGCCGTATACGGTCTACGGCTCCAACTCGGCTTACACCTGCTTCGGACAATGGATGCAAGATCTGCGGTTTCTGGTAGACTGGGGAACCGCGCCCGTCGTGGACTGGGGGTTCCGCACAGCGCGCGACCTTCAACGCCCAGCTCCATACCATCCCATGGAGAAGAACTGGTTCCCCTTCTGGGACAGTCACGGGCAGATCTATATCCACCACGACCTGTCTCCGCAACGAGTGTTTTCCAAGCTTCCTATGGATGGCGACTCAGCTGTGCAAGACCTCGGCTCTTTCGCCAGACCCAGCGACGACTTCTGCATGGCGAAATACATGCCCACGACCAAACGCAGTTCCGAGTCGATCCACCAGGCCACCAATTCGCTGCTGGTCACGCTTTGTGCGCGCGCAGACCGGGCCTGCCGCGTCGACAAGACCAACACCTACATCATGACCCTCTTCCAGCACAAGACATTCGACGCTTACCACAGCGTCTACGAGCCATACTTGATGTTGTTTAGACAGGATCCTCCGTTCGACATTCGAGCCATTTCCAAGAAGCCGTTCTGGATCAATGGCCGTGGTAGACCGGGAGAGAAGAGACCGAGTTATCTGCCATTGAGCCTCGCCGACCCCTGGAACCAGACCGAGATGTTCTACGCCACATCCATAAGCTGGAAGTCTCGCGAACAGACTTACCATGGCTACAAAGATGATGTCCTGTTCATCGCGTTTGGGATTGAAGATGAGCAGTCGGCTGGCATTGATATTGTTGCTGAAGACTTGATGCAGGATCTTGGGTTCTGCGATGATAGACGAGCATGCTAGTGCCACATATGATATGTCTGATATCTGTGTAATGGAAATAATATATATCTAAACCTGCCTAGAGTTGTTCTCAAAGCAATGGCAATGCTAGATTCTGATAATGAGCAAAGTCCAACTACAATGGTTCTATTTTACTGTCTTGAATAAATATGTGCCAGCTTGAAATAGGACTGGGGACATCCAACTCCATGTCTCAAGTCAATTTCATCCGCTGGCAAAGCAAAATGGTACACACCTATCTGACCAAACTTGTCTGAGACCACCAGAGGAGGCAGTGCGACAGGTGTTGTGGTGATTTAGACAACACGACCCTTGACCTGCTTGCGATCTTTGACTTTGATGTCCCTCCAGAGGAAGACGCAGATCCAGGCACCCGCCAGCAAGCTGACACTGGTAATGAGCATGTATCGCTGAGCGTCGCCGTAGGCTCGGTTAATGGCATCTCGTGTCGGAGTGCCTCGCTTGTAGAACATCTGGGCCACAATGGAGCCGTAGATCTTGTTCGCGTCGACGCCCGGAGGCAGGTATTTGCGCAGCCGGTCGGGGAAGACGCCGGTCCAGATGGCCGTGGCCACCGTGCCGCCCGCCGCCGTGCCAATACTGCCGAAAAGATCCAGAATGGCAATGACGGCCGCGATGTTCTGATGGTTGGAGGGCGCCATCATGGCCATTTCGCCGCAAAGCACGATTGAGCCTCCCGCGAACGCGACAAAGATCTGCGTCATACACACATATCCGATGTCGCTGTCCGGCTGGCGGAACTCGATCATCAGCCCGACGCCGAGGATCATCAGGGGAACGGCGAAGTAGAGGGCGATCCATTTGAATCGCCCCGTCCAGCGGACCGCGAGTCCGACCGCGAACGAGAACAGACACGATCCGACTCGGTAGATGGCGCTGACGTAGGTCGCGTCGATGACGCTCAGACCCCAGACGACCTGGAGCATGGAGAAAAAGTAGGCGCCCCAGACGGCCGAGTTGAAGAAGACAAAGACGAACATCAGGCCGGCGAAAAACACCGTTCGGTCCATGAGCAGCTCGAACGGGATGAATGTCTTGGGGGCCAGGTACTTCTCGTAGATGGCGAAAAAGATGAGCAACGCCCCGCCGAACGTGATCATGCAGATGATCATGGGCGATCGCCATTTGTCGGGCTGGTACGAGTACAAGCTGAAGGGCAGGAGGAACAGCGACATGCCGGCTGCCAGGATGAGGATTCCCAGAAGGTCGACATCGATGAAGTACTTCATCAATGCGCTCGGCTTGAAGCTGATCTGGCGTGGTTTGAGCAGTCCTGCCTTCTTCGCCTTGTGCTGGTTGTAGATGAAGAGCCAGGTCAACGGCGCCACTGTCACCGGCACGATGATGGCGAAGATGCCGAAGCCCCATTTGAAGCCGAAGCCATTGACAATGCTTTGCGAAACTGGCCCTCCGAGCCACGTGGTGATGATGTATGGGGACGTGGCAAAGGACAGCATGAGCGTTCGATTCCGGAGCGAGGAAGTGTCGGAAATGAAGACGGTCAGGCAGTAACTGATTCCTTGAGAACTGAAACAAGCATGATATTAGTAAAAGAGCCTCTGAAATAGAAGATCGATCGACCATCGAGAGCAATTCCGTAGCGTAGACTCACCCAGTCACGTAGAACACCTGCGCCGCTGCATACGTCTCAACATTCTCGCAAGCGGCCATCATGGCAAACCCAATGGCCCAGATGATGGTCATCAGCGCCATACCCTGTGGACGGCCCCAGGTATCGAGGATCTTGGCGGTCGGAACCCTCGCGACCCCCCCGATGATGCTGGACATGATGTTCGTGGCACCGGTCAAGGAGTGCCTCGAGAAGGAACTGGTCACATAAGGAGTCAAGGAGCGGACGGCCACCTCTTGCAGCGAGATGACGAAATAAATGAGCCAAATACTGAGAGCAAGAACCTCGTCAGCGACAGTGACTTCGGATTTCCGTTGATTTCGCGCCAGACACAATACTCACAAAACGTAGGCCAGAATCATATGAGATTTCGTCCATACTGTCGTGGCTGCCTCGATACCCTGGACACCAGCTTGGGCATCTGGCTCCAGCGTCTCTTCCTGCCCTGCTCCGGATCCGTCGGCTTTCTCTTCTGCAGCGACGTCTCTGGCATCGTGGGTGGAAGACGACTTGAAGATGGCTTCGATCTTTCCCTTCAATCCATGCTTCTCGACATGTTCTTCCTCAGAAGGAGTCTCGATGTTGTCCCTAGACCTCGTAGCCATGGCTCGTTGTTGAAACAACACAGTGTGGTGTCTCGTAGCTGGTGGCTTTTTTGGTACTTAAAGCTTAACAACGACCACAATCGATGCAGGAGGGTACGGATGACGGGCAAAGTCACTTTGCCCACGTGATGATCTGCGGTTCAGATCGGAACCGTGGCTTGGTAAAACGCCAGAGAGAGGAATATATGCCGCTCGAACACGAGCAGATCTCATCCGCTATCGTCTTATGACCGATTTCGGACAGCAGAGCTATTGTGTGGTCAAGTGGGGAAGGGTAGGATTATGCCAGGAGGATTGAGGGCTCTCTAGACAGCTCGCGGGCTAGCCACGAAAGTGCTGTTTGCCGCACTGAACAGGTCTGAACTGATCCATGCTGACGCTACAGTGTCATTCTTCCTTGATGGAAGTTTTCATATGAGCCTGCCTCTTGATGTTCTGGCCAGCTTGATTCCGCCATCAGATGCGCAAGCAGACGAAAAATTGTCCGTGAACTGAACCTTGTGAAAATACCCGAGGGTGGAAGATGTGGTAACCGGGCCGACCCTGTGGAGGCACCTCAAGTGCATGCGGGTGTCGTGGAGGGTGCTAAGCCGTACTCTGTACTCACTATAGTAGTCGTCAAGAGTCTTGATGTCTGTCTTGAAGGCGCCGATCCCGCCGCGTCGCGGTTCAATCCACAGTAAGAGAAAAATCTTGAGAGGTCATCCTGCGTCGGCGTGATACCTGATGATGGTCAAGTTGACACAGAGCTTGCCGGTCTAGTCGAGGTCCGGCTTCGGGCCAGAGGAGATCTAGGAAATCCCCCAAATGCACAGGCAAGCGAAATGCATAGATCATGGGCCAAGAAGTCAGTTCAGCCGGCGACAAGGCTCTGCCCCCTTGAGCGGGCCCTAGCGTTCCTTGGCGTGGATCAAATGTTTCTTGTCAGACAGAGGGAAAAATACAATAGAATACGGCCAGCAGTACAGCGTAACACTTGTCAATACCTAAGGTACCAGGACTTGTAGTGGAGCAGGTCCTTATGGATACCCAGGCGACTACTAGGGAAGGTTAGTTCTGTGAGGCACAACATCATCCACATGCCTTCACTTGTTGACTCGAATATAGTTGTTGGAAAATGTGTGATGTCTCAATCCCTCTGTCTCGTGGCTGAGCCATTGCTGTATTCCAGTCATTCATGTCTAAGTAGTGGATCGAAGGCTGGTCGAAGAGTTGAGAGTCAAAGACTGTCGAGTGGAGATTCAACAAGTTGTGTCGCTGAGACGAATCGCAAGAACTTCCAATTGCTGGAAATTTATCTCTCGATCTTCTGGAATATCGCGCAGAGCGAAGCCATCAGACCCAAAAATAAATGAACTGGCCGATGCCGGTATTGTCGTCGCTCGCTCCACTGTATCTGACTTCGTCGAGCCCGTTCTTTGCCGTGGTGGCTCCTTGGTATTGGTGGCATTGTCAGGGCGAAAGAGAAGCTATACTGTCACGCTTGGTTGCCACATTCAGCAAGCGGCCCGCTCCAGTGAATAGGATCAATGCATAGAGGGGTCAGATAACAGCCATTAGTCGTCGTCCAGGGTGGTGGTAGTCAGCGCGGTCGTAACTATACGGCAGTGCCGGTCCCTGTGGCATCTGGACGAACACAAAAGGTTGAGACAGAGGACTGTCTCTAGACGTTGACATGAAGGAAGAGAAAGGTGCTCATCCTGTAAGGGCTCATTAGTTTGACGCAGAGAGGATCTGTGGACGAAGATGATGAAAAGTAGCTCGGTAGCTGCTGATTGTTTTATCCTATGGCTTCAAGCTGCTCTCATCTTGTTGGTATTTTCAGTCATCGGATAGACATGGCTTCATGGATTCTTCTCATACCTGTTCTTCCTCTTAGCATACCTCAAAGCTCACATTCGTTCTACCCCAAGACTCATCCGCTCGTAAGTATGGTTGATAGTCACGGATGGAGACAGGCCAACATATATAGAAGGACGGTATCTCAAGAACAGTGACTTCTAGAGTTCAAAGAGACAGGAATCTAATCAATACTTATGGTAGATGATCATGTTTCAAGTCCTTGATAGTATTAAACCACCACCACTATCATGGGATCCAGGTGTTCCATATCGGTTCGTCTACAGCGTTGCCTCTATTAGTGTATCTCTCCCTCCCAGATCGGGCACCATCAGCTCGAATTAAAGTAAAAAACGAGACCTCGACCACAATGCTATTTGCTAGGTATAGCTGATGGCTGAGAGTAGACTGTAGCAAAGCCCGAGAGCAGCGACTTGTTATTGCCCCACGCCCCAACAGATGGAGTCACTGTAAAATGCGCTGAGATGTGCGACCCAACCGTCACCGCCGGTTTGAATGCAGGGTGTGACACTGTCGCGCTGACTGGAACGCTCGCCACAGTGTTGCTAGGCTTCCACCACTGATGTGGGGCAACTGTTGGAGTCGACGCAAAGCTGGCGACTGTATTTGGCTTCCACCACCAGCCGTGATGTGATACAGTCGGTTTGACTGTAAAGCTGGCGACTGTGTTGATTGATGGCTGAAGAGCAGGCTGTTGTAGACCTCTAGCCTGCAGCTGACCTGGGTTGGGGACCTCTTGGAGAGGGTTGACCTCGGGAGGGACTACCTGCTCTTGAGGCGGCGGAGGAGCAGGGATCGGTAGTAGTAGGTCGAGAGGGCCAGGATGCTCGACTGGCATGGGCACATCAGGCTGCTGTGGAAGCTCTATCGGCATGGGAACATCAGGCTGCTGCGGAAGGTCGATCGGCATCGGCGCGCCAAGCTGATTAAGCATGAGGGCTTGCTCTGCAGCCTCTTTCTCTGCGATTTGTCTTGCTTGCTCCTCCGGTGGGAGAGCCTCAAAGACAGCTTTGCTGTAGTCCCACAGTCGCACGCACTCGGGATCCCAATTGCAGGCTTCCACTTCGCCATAAACAGGGTGCTTGTATCGAGGGTGTAATGTTGGCCATCCTGACGCATGGTAATGATGCTTAACCAATGCATTGCGGGAGTTGTGGGTGCCTGAATCGGAATGTCCTTGGCCAGCGGCAAATGCCTCGACCGTCAGAACCAGTACACCACCCACCAGCCGCGATTCGTCCATCTCGTGGAAATAATCCTCCCAGGTGACCTCTTTCTTCTCGCGTTCTGACATCTCAGCCAGTATGGCTTGCGTGAAGGCTGAAGGGCCAGTGCCGCTAATCACGTCATCGAAGTTGAAAGAGATGTCCGAGATCGCCACGTTCTGCGCTTCCGCCAGGTCGTAGAGCCAGTTGATGATGTGCTCGACCAGATGGAGCATGACCGGCAGGCGAGGCTTACACATGAATGTCCACTGACAGAAAGACATGGACTTCGGACCCAGGATCGAGTGGTTGGCGAATTGTGGCTGATCAATCTCCACACCGACTATCATATCAATATTCTGTTCCCTGAATCGGTTCGTGTCCGGTATGAACCTGTCAATAGGCTTCAGTGCTTCCACATCGATGTCGACATAAAGGCCTCCTTCTATGTACATGACCAGGTAGCGCAACAAATCGGCCTTGATTATTTTGGCCGTGAGTGATTGATAGACGTAGACGATATCAGGCCGGTTGAGGCCATTGGGCCCGAAATGGGTTTCGACATATTGTAGGTCGTTACTGTCAGTCAAGACCTCATACCGGTAATCTGGGTTCTTGCTGACCCACGAACGTGCGCACATCAGGTCTCTTTCTTCGAAATCCAACGGGTCAACCTTCCATGACTGCCAGATTTTCCGGGGAAACGACCCTGCCGCCAACGTCGCCTGGAAGGGATAGATCGTTCTTCTCATCAAGTCGGCTGGTTTGATGTGGGCTCCATGAGAGCTGAGTTGCGACAGGCCAAGCACAACGAGCGCGCAGCAGAAAATGTAGATTGACAGCCCTCGATGCGCCTGCTTCGACATCCGACGCCTGATGCGACCCAACACACCTGAGTTCACGCTCGGGAGTGTCATCGCTGAACCGCAATCAGAGGAAAGCGAGTGTGTCGATTCAAACGAGTGGAATGAGAGATGCTCGAAAAGCTTTCATAGTAAGCTCCAAGTCGAAGCTTGCAAAAGGTGAGGGGAAGAGAGCCACAAGCTAGATCAAGAGATGCCCTGCTCTGCTTCTTCTTGATCTTCAAGTCTCACCACACCTCAGCCGAGGGTAGCGCATCTAGCTGATGGTTCGGAGGATGGTGATGGTCAACATGCCGAAGTCCGCCGGCGCCTAAAACCTTCCTAGTTTCCTCAATAGCCAGTGGAGCTCAAGGGCTTGAGGAAATTCTGGACGGACTTTCCGTGATGCATGATACTTTCATATCGGTGCTGATAGTCAGTTCACCTTGAGTCGAGAAAGGCATAGTGAGCGACGGCCAAGGCGGCAAGGCACTTTTACCTCACAGCTATTGACCTAGCTGTTGACCAACGATGTTGAAGAGAGCAGATGGCTGTTGGAACTGACGATCGTGGAGAGCACCATCTGCGTCACATTGCAGAGCTTGCTCCGTAATGGTGGGGTAGTAGGTGGGTATGGTCAAAAAGCTGGCCACATAGATGTCGGCCGATCGGATGGGCTGGATTGATCCAGAGGTGCTCGTTCTAGCCTCGTTCTCATGCATAGGTACCACGGGAATTGAGTGTCACAAATCAGGTTTTGCGTCTGGCAGAATCCTCTGGCAGATAGAGCTTGCTTCGCATACCATCATTGTGAGACTCGTCGTCAACATAAAATGCTCGGAGTCTGAGTTGTAAACGTCCTCATGCCAGCCACGGCAAGTGGCCGCTTGACCAGAGCCTTTCCAACCTTGCAAACAACCCCGGTTTCACTGAAATGGAGTTTGCACATGCCGACCTCGGAGTGGAATAAACAACTCCATACGAACTGGACTGGAGTTGGTTGCGAAGCTCACCTGTGGAAGAAGCATCCTAGTCAAGCGGTGGAAGCCGGCAGCATTGCCCCAGTCATGACTCCAGCTTAAGGCGGACTGAGACAAGTGCCTGCAGCAGGAATGCTTGTGCTGCAGTGCCTTCCAGAAGCCTCATACTCCGAGAACACTAAGCAAGGTATTGCTTACCTAGGGTTTGTGACTGGATCATGAATGCTAACGTTGCCTCAGAGTAGAGAATTGTTTGGCGGTCAGTGGCCTCGAAAAATCTCTTCGACAGGGGTCGGTTGAGAAAGCGACGTCCATAGTAGCTGGCTTTTCGAGACGTACTGTGCAGAGCCCGGTTCCAACCTTCCATGCTTTGCATTGTAGTCGATGGTGACATTGTCGTTGCTGCAACCAAGGCAGGGTATTTCTCGGCCTGACCTTACCTATTCCAGTGAAAGCTCCTAGCTCTGCAAGCAACAGGCAAAAAGAAGCTTTGTGCAGACAAGGGTGCCGAGCTAGAACTGTCGGTCTTAACTTACGTTATGTTGGCGCTGAATTGGTTTCCTGCTTGTCCCTGATTCCGGATGGTGGTGGAGATGGACTGTCTTCGTCCATTTGTTGTTATAGCTAATCCCTACCTTTCCGTAAGCCACATGAGTAGCTAGGTAAAGGTACCTGGGCAGCGTAGTTGACTAGTAAGCGAGGCGCTGTTCGGCCAGCCTCTTACATCGGTGTGATGAACTCTCATCACATTGTCCCTGGTCGTCAAGTTTGACTCAGCAGATCAAGCTGGTCAGGCTTGGCGCGTATGATATTACGAGATATTACCAGCCCGATACCTCGGCAGCTCCCTTGCTCGTCATGACAGATACCTGGGTATTTGATACGGTATGAGGACAGGTATCGATACCATCGGTAAACAAGCCCACATCGCGCTCTCCAAAGCCTCAACCGCAGGGACTACCCGCCATTGATAGCATCGGTAGGACCATCTACTGCTAGTTCTTTTGAGCCATTTTCATACAGCTGTCAATTTCCGATATTGAGGAGCTTAAGCGACTTGGCAAGACAGTAAGAAAGCCGCCTCGGCAAGGTGCTTGGCCGGAAAGGATTGGGATGGCGACGAAGCTCCAGAACAATACGTCCAAGTTCCGAAAGTCGGCCACGAGGAAGAACAAAAGCTATGTGAACATATGTATATCCAGGTAAGTCCACGGCCAATCATGTCCTGGACCAGTTCTATCTTTTCTGCTTCGTTGTTGCATTCTACGTGACAGTCTCCAGCCTCACCATCCGTCTTTGATTCACCAACGTCCAAGTCAAGATGAAGTCCTTCACGATCAGTGCCGCGGTCGCTCTGGCTTTGGCCCTGCCAGCCATTGCCCAGGATATCACGAGCTTGCCTCAGTGCGCGGTAAGTCCAGACACTCCCGATGAGCCAGGACCCGACTGATGCTGATCTCTAATAGCAATCCCCCATCTTGAATGCCATCAGCGCATCTGGATGTCCTCTGACCGATATCAAATGCATCTGCGGCAATGATAACTTCATCGATGGCCTTCTGAACCTAATTCCAACGCTCTGCACTGTCGACGAGGTGTCCAGTAAGCTTTCCCCCGGTTCCCATATCAGTCACTAGCACTGGGCAGAACAAGTACTTTCCCATATTGCAAAAGAGCAGAAGAACGCTCCAACTTCTCCCGACATCTCAGTTGTGGGTCTGCGAATGTTGTGAGAATTTGAGTTACTAACCTTCTGCCTTACAGCAACCGAGGACTTCGCCGTGCAGCTTTGCAGCGCGTACGACGTGACGCTGGATCTCCCACCTGCGGCCAGCCTGGTCGCCTCGGCTTCCGGGGGAGCAGCGACCTCCGCTGCATCGACCGTCGCCAGCTCCATCTCCTCCGCGGCAAGCAGCGCATCATCAGCTGCCTCGACATCCGCATCTGCTGCTGCCACCACAGTGGCGCCTGAGAGCACCAGTAGCAGCAGCGAGGCTGCGGCCTCGACTGCCGCGTCGACTGCGGCTGCTTCAAGCGCTGCTTCTTCTTCCGCTGCCAGCTCGATCGCATCTGCAAGCTCCTCCGCCTCCGCTGCTGCCACCGCTGCTGAGACGAGCGCTCCTGCTGTCGCCAGCTCCACAGGTGGTGCCGTCGTGGGCAAGAGCGTCGGCATGGCGGGATTGGTCGGCGCCGTCGCTGTCGGCTTGATTGCGGCAGTGTAGACGTCTCCTAGAGACAAAAGGTCCGCTCAGCGGTCTGGTTCATGGCACCCCAGCTTCGACAACCAGCGGGCAAGACTGCTATCGGACTTCTTGAGAATGGAGCAGCGGTATCGAAGGTGCTCATTACACGAAAGGGCTGGATGCTGCAGACATGGAAATATGAGACCGTACACAACAAAGGCTCTTGCTGGAGCGCTATTAACTACAAATTTGTATACTTGTGTATATAATTAATCTATTCGTCAAAAGATCAACTGTTCTAATTATTGTTCTGATATCAGGTTCTGTACTCTGCTTGTTACTCTACTCGTCGCTCCACCTAGCATAAGCTGCTATACTGGCTACTCTGTTGGCTATTCTAGCTGCTACCTACTGCTCTACTCGCTCCACTACTCTCTCTACTATGCGCTCTACTACACGCTCTGCTACGGTTACTCTGCTTTCTCTTCTCGTTACTATACTCGCTGCTCTACTCGTTACTCTGCTTGTTACTCGCTACTTTGCTCCTTGCTCTGCTCCTTGCTTTGCTCCGTTCTCTGCTCGTTGCTCTATGTGCTACTCTACTTGCTCCTCTGCTTACTACTATACTCGCTCCTCTACTTACTCCTCCATATCTCTCTGCTCGTCACTATACTCGTTATAATACTCGTTACTAACTCTACTCGCTACTCCCATTTCTCCTATACTTATTGCTCCGTATTACTCTACGTGCTCCATTGTCCTATATTGCTTTGTGTTGCTCTATATTGCTCTACGCGCTCTACGCGCTCCCTTACTCTACGTAGCTCTACGTTGCTCTACGTACTCTGCGTTGCTCTAGGTAATCTGCGTGCTCCCTTGTTCTATATTCCTCTGCGTTGCTCGATATTGCTCTACTCTACTCGTTACTCTCCTCATTATTCGTTACTATACTGTTTGCTTAGCTGGCTACTCTACTTACTACTCTGCTCGCTACAAGTTTTTCTTGCTTCCGCAGACTACCTAGTCTTTGATAGTACGAGTTGTAATACGAGTAGCAAGTACAGCAGCAAGTACGGCGGCAAGCAGAGTAGTAAGCAGAGTAGCAAGTAGAACAGCAACTAGAGCAGCAACTAGAGCAGCGAGGAGAACAGCGAGGAGAGAAGTAAGCAGAGTAGCAAGCAGAGTAGTAACTAGAGCAGTAAGTAGAGCAGTAAGCAGAGCAACGAGCATAGAAGCGAGAGGAGCAGCGAGTAGAATAGTAAGCAGAGCAGTAACTAGAGTATATCGATATAGCGACGGCGACGAGAGTCTCTAAACAGGGACCGAATATATCGAGCTTGGTGTTCTACGAGCTTGGTGTACTACGAGCTTGGTGTAGAAGTTGGTACCGGGATACATCCCCCTTCCACCTATCTCTAGCCTCATGTTCATGAGCTTCTAGCACATGTTAGGCAGTTGTTGAAGTCTCGGTTCGAACCTCGGCCCGTTCTTTTCGGCAGAACGTCGATCGATGAACGTCAACCCACCAATTTCATGGATCTGGCCGACGACCGACGACAAAATCACATCGCATCAGGGTCAAAACAAATCAGATCAACATTTCGAATGTACCCCATACTACTCTGCCTAACCTATCCGAGTATCATGTCCGCATTGCAATAAGTCGACCCCAGGTCCCCAGCTTTTTTTTCCCCGACCGAACCATGTACCATGTACCTAGCTAGTACTTTTACTCCAGGATTTGAGTCTGGGCATTCGTTTTGTAACTTGCACTCCGTTGCATCAGTTCAGCATGTGTTCCGGAATCGACGATCCTGCCTCCCTCGACGACGAAAATGACATCGGCCCTCATCACAGTATGCAGCCGATGCGTGATAGCAATGACTGTGAGGCCCGATTCACGGATCGTCCGTTCCAGCCCGTCCTGGAGGGCATGCTCGGTCTCTGCGTCCAGAGCGCTGGTGCTTTCGTCGAGCAGCAGGAGCCGAGGTCTGCGCACCAGAGCACGCGCGATCGTGAGTCTCTGCCGCTGGCCGCCTGAGAGCTGGGAGCCGTTGGGCCCGCATTCGGTGTCGTACTGTTGGGGCAGGGCCATGATGGTGTCGTGGATGTTGGCCAGCTTGCAGGCCTCCTGGATTTCGGCGTCTGTGGCGTCGTGACCAGGTCGTGCGCCCAGACCGACGTTGAACTTGATGGTTCCGCTGAAGAGCGCATTGTCTTGTGGAACCACGGCGATCTCGTCGCGGAATTCGCGGTGCGAGACGTCCACGCCGTCGATTTCAATGCTACCGGACGTAGGACGGTACATGTGTTGAAGAAGCGTGATGATTGTCGATTTGCCCGCTCCTGATGGCCCGACCAGCCCGCAGAACTGTCCAGGTTGGATGGATAACGAGACGCCGTTCAATACTTGCACGTTTGGGCTCGATGGATACGAGAAGTAGACGGAGCGGAAGGCGACGCTGGCTCCACGGCTGGGTGCTGACGAGGTGTTCTCGCCGTTTGCGGCATCTTTTTCGATGTCGTGATCTTTGCCAGTATTCGACTTTGGATCGGGAAGTGCCAGCAGCTCCGACTTGTTGTTCTTAGAACCCACACCGAGTAGACTCAGAATTCGAGATGCGGCGGCACGAGCACGGGATACCTCGGGCGCAAGGCTGAACATCTGGCCCCACAGCTGAGCACTCACCAGCATCGAAACGAGGACGATGAAGAACTCTTCCTGTGTGTTTTCTCCCTTCATGATTTGACGCGATCCCCACCAGTAGGCAAACGCGTAGATCAGAAAGCCTGTGCTGTTGGCAATCGCTAGCCAGAAGTTGGTGTAGATGCTGGCGGCAAGGACTTGACTTCGAGGCTTGCTGAGCACCCGTGTGTAGGTGTCCATGATCTCATGCTCGAGAGAGTAGGTAGCCACGGTTTTGAAAGAGGTCACTGTCTCCATGCATATGCCGACGGAATCTGCAAAGGCCTTTGAGTTCCGCTCTTCGAAGCGTGCGAAGGTGTATAGCTGCATTATGCCCGACCCTAGCAGGATCGGGATCATTGACAAACAGACGACAGCAATCTTCCAGGCAATGATGTGGGATAGGATGATGGCGACGCCGAAGTTGATGAGGATTGAGAAGATGGTGCCCATCGTGGATCCGCTGAAGCCGCCTATGGCTGTACTGTCTTTGGTGATCACAGATAAAAGCGTCGATGGATCCTGCGCGGTAGACTGGTGCCACTCCATATCCTGGTCAAGCAACGAGCGGAATGACAGTACTCTTAGACTGTACAGAAGCCTTTCCGCCACAACAGCGAAGGATGTCCAGCTGAAGAGGTTCGCAAAGAATTCCACACTGGCAACCATGAAGAGCATTCCGCCAAAGAAGCGACCGAGATACAGGATCCGGCCTATGCTGGTGTTGCATGCGCCCAGTGCATCAACCACATGTCCGAAAATCAATGCTGCCGCCGAAAACGTCAGACCGACTATGGTGGCGGCTATCATAGCCATGACAAGCCAGCCTAGATTTGGTCGAATAAACCTGCCCATCCCTCGTATCACCGTCCAAGGTGAAAGTGTCGAATCCAGCCTCACAGGGGTGGGAGCGTTATCTTGAGGGAGGTCTTCGTCCGGATCATGCTGTCTCATAAACGTAGTTTGCTCCCGAGGCGTACCTCCAACATCAGAGCCAGACTCGATTTTCTCTGTAGAGACATCCAGCGAATCACCTTTCCAGCTTGACCTCGAGCTCGACTGTCCATCGCTTCCGGGGCTCTGGTGAGGAGCATTCAGTGCCTGCAGGTTGACCATGTCGGCGAACAACCCTGGCCGCGCCATTAGCTGGCCGTAGGTGCCTTGATCAACGATCTCGCCAGCCTTCAAAACAATGATGTTGTCGGCATTTCTGATGGTGGAAAGCCGATGTGCAATGGAGATGACAGTCCTCGTGCCTGCGATCCTGTCGATGGCTGCTTGGATACGTTGCTCGCTGGCCGAATCGAGGGACGCGGTGGCCTCGTCCAAGATCAAAATCTTTGGATCCCGAACCAGAGCTCGCGCAAGTGCCACTCTTTGTCTCTGTCCACCGCTTAGTGATTGACCACCAGTTCCAACAAGAGTACTATATCCTCGGTCAAGTCGTTGGATGAAGCTGTCAGCATCTGCAAGCCGTGCTGCGTGCTGGACCAGGCGAACAATCTCGGCGACAACCGGCCCGTGGGTTTGCTCGACGTTGGTGAAGTCTGTGGTCTCACTTGTGAGGGTAGTGAGTATCGGCCCAACGAGCACTTCCTTGAGTGGCTCGTGTGATGGTACAGACGAATTGATCAGACCCAAGGCGATATTTTGCAGAATAGACCGACTAAGCAGCAACGGCTCCTGTTGGACGAGGCTGCTGAACCCTCGCAAATTTCGAATATTGATATCGGAGATGGGATGGTCGTCAAATAAGATACTGCCGTCAATGGGATCATACAGCCGAGATATGAGAGCAGCGATTGTGGACTTGCCGCTGCCTGAGGGCCCGACGATGGCTGTATGTCCCCCAGCTGGGAACAGCAAGTCGACGTTCTTCAGGACCTTTTCTTCAGGCCGGGATGGATATGCGAAGGAGACATTTCGAAACTTGACGGCGCCAGGAGTGTCCGACGGTAGGGTCTCGCCATGGTCCATTGTGCCATCAATCAAAGACCTGTGGTCAATATCCTGTTTCAACTTCTGAAAGGCCGACGCAGCGCTACCAAACAATGGTAGCAAAGGTGCCGTTGAGCCCAAGATCACACATGCTAGCACAACGACAGTTAGCTTCGGCGTCAGACATTGTCAAGCTACTCAGACACGTACCGTCAACGAGGACGAAGACCACAGTATATACCTCCCCGACCGTTGAGCCATTGCCCTTGCCGGAAAGCATATCAGCGACCATGTGACTGCCCTGCCAGAAGGCAAGAGCATTGGCTGAGTAGGCAATGAAATAGAGAAACCCAGCCTGCATTGCAGCAACGGTGCCTTTCCTGATTCCCTGGCTGCGGCTCACCGTCATGTACTCGGAGAACTTCTTCTCCAGTCGCGGTGCAGCACCAAAAGCCTTGACGACCGCAATATGCGACAGTGCCTCAGAAGCGATCGAGGATGCTGCGGTTGTCGCGTCAGACATCTGACTGGCATATTTCTGGAAGAAACCGCCCCCAACGACGGCGACAATCAGGAATGCAGGGACCAGGGAAATCAACATCCCAGCCAGCCTTGCCTCTTTGATGAAGGCGACGACGTACGCTGCCACAAAAAAGGAGATGCTGGCGATGAAAACCCCGACCTTCTCGCAGGTCCCTGTCTGGACAGCCTGGATATCTCCATTCAGACGCGAAGACACTTCTCCCGCTTGATGCTGGTCGATGAATGCTTGATCCTGACGAAGTAAACTGGCAAAGTACTGCTCACGCAGGCGATGTGCAAGGCGTTGACTCAGCAGACTCCAGCAGACAACGTAGATGAAGATCAAGACCAGAGCTGCCACGGCAATGTAGACCAACTCTAGCACTTTGTCGTCGATGGCTGACTCGTAGGCGAAAGCGTCACCGGCCTCTTCCACCACGCATGAAGCACCGTTGAGGTCATTGACGAGCTCTCCAAACAAGATTGCCATGAGTGGGAAAGGCACTCCAGATGCTGCAGCACATACTGCGCCAACAAGCATGAGCCCGATGTCGAGCCATGTTGAGCAGGCGTATCTCAGAAGGCTGATGTAAACAATGAATGGCTGCTCGTAGTTGTTAGCGACATCCAACACATTCACGCTCCACACGGGATATTGCTGAGAAGGCTGAACTAACCGATTTGGTTTTCTTGATCTTCTGCTCCTGAGCATCGTGGACCGCGGGAGCGTTGTGTGCGGTTGTCACTCCGATGGACTCTACACTTTCAGACACATTGACTGGCATCGCCTTGGACTGACTTGACATGGTCTGCTTAAACAGGCCTTGCAGTCCAGCGTCCTCTCCCGACTTTGAGTACTGTCTATGGGTGTCGACGCCCGAAGCTTAGTCAACCACATCTGCAAGCCCCTAGAACACTGGCTTCTTCGCCGAGAAAAGACCAACATCTTGCACATAAAAGCCTTAAACGGCGGCAACCAGCGAGGACCAGCCCCAGGACGGCTTGCTCCAGCTAGGTGGTGTCCCGCTGAGAGTGAAATCTCTATGCTCCGATTGCGGGCGGAGGATGGACCACCGGGGTCAGTTTTCATCTGATAATAAGATCATCACCATCTGATAAGCAATTGCTTGACCCTGGAGGTGACGGATAGAATGGGAATGACTTTGAGCTAGCTCCCTTGGCAGCGTTCCGTCCCCCATCAATCCACCTGTATCGACTGGTAACAAAACAATACCACAGCAGAACAATACGCAGCCTAACGTACGGTATTCCGGCCCCGATCTTGACCCGACCCCTGACCGCGCCGAGCCTTGTCAAGCCCACACTGCAGTGGGTGGATTCTCTTAGCAAAGTCTGGGGTCCACACAAGCTCCGATAGTCCACTGCGGGGTATCTTATCTGATCAGGAAGCTGCCTGTCGGCAAAGTCAGGAAGAGTGAAAAGTTTTCATCTAATCAGATCAATTTTTCGCTGCTGATCACAGCTGCCAAGATGATCAGATAATTGATCTAATCTGATCCGCTGGCAATCCAACCTCACATACCCCCCTGTTTGCCTGCGAATTCCATCGTTCATCCACCCTCAACGCATCCGCACCATCCACACCGGTCACACCGTCCAACACTGCGCCTCAGTCGAGCTCCTCTTGTTGCTTGGCATACATAGAAGCGCTTCCGAGGGCATCGACAGGAAATTCACACCGAGGGAATTACCCATACGCAGGGCGTACATGCCACCCCGGTTCCAGCGGCGAGAGAAGCGAAGCTCTGATCTTACAAACCCTGGCGCAGAACGAGTGCGAACAGGCTGGACAGGAACTCTCGATAATGGACTGGTCTGCAAGATTCAAGACGGCAGTTCTGACCACATCTATGTCATTCAGTACCATTTCCGCCATGCTTGACTGTCCGCTGTGATGACGGATGGTTGTGCCGTCCCGTCTGTCTGTCTCTTCTCGCAGTCTCCCATGTGTCTCTGTCATCTTTCCATTCCATGTTGACACGGACTGGGTCCCCGCCACCCGCTCCGCATGTTTTCATTTTCTCTAACGGATGGTGCCCACCGTCTCCAGACCGCAGGAATCCTCCCCTAGTCTCCGGTCCGGGAAAGCGTCCGATACTGGAAATCGGCTCGCATCCGAGCCTCGGCCTGTCAAACGGTGAGGAGCATGTTGCAAGCCTCAACCCACAAGCTGATGGCGGGAGCGAGTGGATGATGGCCTTCCCCGACAAGCATTTTGATGACCGCGTCCCGATTACGGTGAGCTTGTTCGCGATCGAAGTCGAAGTCTGCAGTATTGCCACAGTTCAGATCCTTGACAAGAGGCTAGCAGACCTCGTTGTTGCAGTACGCAAGTTCATGGTTGCAGCATTCATTTGCAGCGTTGCAACTGGCGAGAGTCTTGTTGTTCACTGGCTGACGAGCTGTACTCTTTGCTGGGCGCCGAATCAACACTAAGTGCCTTCGTCAAACACATTCTACTCGATGGCAACACCAGTAGCCGTTGGGGCTTCAACACCACCGCCGAAAAAGACACAATCGGAAGCCTCACTGTCACTATCAATGTCCTCCAAATACCTGCCGCCAGTCCGCCTGCCTGAGCCATGGAAAACGACGTACGATATTCGCGTCTTGTCGGAGACAGACAATCTTCCTGTCCTCAGCCTTGCACTCGCCGAGACTCAATTACCCAATGCAAGGCTGCCTCCAGACCAACTGCACAATGACAGCCTGACGTTCAGCGACCTGACAACCGAACCAGACGCCTTTGTCCCAGCGGCAGGCGACAACTCGGCATGGGCGCGATTTCACCAGACGCCGATATCCTATGTGTCGTGGGGCGAAGTGCCTGCCACAGTCGGCCAGATCTGGAACATCATACACGCCTTCGTCACACTGTATCCGGACCTAGAATCATTCCGCCTGGAGCTGGTTGGAAGCGACAATGACAGCGCCCAGCTATTGTCCGAAACCCTCCAAGCCACTGGCATTGCGACAGCACGACCGACACCGTCGCGACCAGAACATACGGCGCGAGACCTACCAGAAGGTCGTTCCCAGATCTGGATATCACGCTCGGCATTCTGGCAAGGGGCGGCCTCGCCGTTCGGCACACGACCGGTATGGGTGGCCCATCCGGATCTCTACAGCCATCTATCAGGCTCCGCGTCGTTCACGTCGTCCTATCCGGCTTTCCCCTACGAGCATACAGTGACATTCAGCCCTGAGGGGCGCCCAGTGCACGCACAACATCCAATCCGGCCGCCGAAGCCAACTCGCGGCTCCATCATCTACAGCCGTTACGTGCCTCACTTGGACGAGTTCTTCTCCATGGTTCATCTAGACTGGCGGGACGAGACGCACCTGCAGCTGTTCCATGTCTGGCAGAACGACCCGCGCGTGTCACAGGGCTGGAACGAGACGGGCACGCTGGACCAGCACCGTGAATATCTGCGCAAGATTGACGAAGATCCGCATCAGATGGCCATTCTGGCGAAATTCAACGATACTTTTTTCGCCTATTTCGAGATCTACTGGGCAAAGGTTTGTCTTTCTGCAGCCCTTTATATCCTGTCTTTACTTTCTCATGCCTTCATTCATAACATCTCTTCTTTCAAAAGCCCATCTTTACTGATTACTTCTCATTCAGGAGGATCATATGGGCGTCTATATCTCTCCCTCCCCGGGAGACTGGGACCGCGGAAGACACTCGCTGGTCGGCGATGTACGGTATAGAGGCCCCCACCGCGCTTCGGCATGGTGGTCTAGCCTGATACACTACCTGTTCCTTGACGAGCCGCGAACCATGACAATCGTCGGAGAGCCCAAATACACCAATGCCAATGTCCTGGGCTACGATGCTGCCAATGGGTTCCATATCCATAAAGTCGCCGACCTGCCGCATAAGCGGTCCGCCATTGTCAGATGTGAGCGTGTTCGGTTCTTTCAGTGTGTGGGATTTGGCTTGCCCGGTGGGAATGTCAGAATCTCCGAGGGACCGGGAGGCAAGAAGACTGCAACAGGTCCTGAAAAGAAGGCGGCTGCGAAGCTCTGAATGAAAGACTTGGTCACTTGGGTCTGTTTCTTCATTGATCCGCTGGATACTCGAGAGGATCGAGAGGCTTTGAAGGTGCCAAGATGATAAGGAAAGTACTCGTTATGAGCCTGTAAAAAATGCTGTGTTCTTCATCAATCTCGGGGCAATGAATGCGCAGCCCTTTCCAGAGCAGGATTCTAGTATCAGTCTACATACTTTATCAATACATGTAGATGTGTATAGGATACAGGTAGGCCATGGACCTGACGATACTAGATCTTAACTTGCGATCACCAGTCTACTCTCATGGACTCCTTGACCTGTATGTCGACTACCTCACCACAGTCGCCGCTCCAGGTTCTCGGTGTGGTGTGCGAAGATCGGCGGTCTGGCTGTCTGTCTGTCAACGAGACAAATAATGCCGCATGTGGAGAAAGATGGCTGAACAGAGTCCAGAGTAGACTGTCTAGGTAGCCACGTTTCTTCCAAAATGCGTGTTGATCGATCGATGTTCGTGCAGACTCGTGCAAGACTCCGAGGTTCTACTCGACAACCCTGTGACCAGTTGGGTCTGTGATACCGAGTTACTACGTACGCACGTATTTAGTTAGTACTGTGATGATCATGGATCCGCCTTACATGAAAGTTGACAAGGGTCCACAAGAACACAACAAGGTAACGAAGTGCCTCTCCGTGATCGCCTTGTTCGCTTTGCTGGGGTATCTGTATCTGTATCTGTATGTGTTTGTCAAAGAAAAAGCCCCTCACTTGATGGAGCCTTGTGCCAAGACGAGACAAGACATCAAATGCAGTGGAACCTGGTCAGGGCAGCTGGTGGATCCTGGTATACCGTATTTATTTGTACCTGTGTACAGACTGTATCCGTATCCGTATCCGTATCCGCAGGTATCCGTGTCTGTATCTGTACGCACCGTACAGTTCTAGTAACAACCCCAATACCCAGATACTCTATACAGTAGATACTCTCACTGCATGCCATGCCATGCCATGCCATGCCATGACTGCGAGACCGGAGAAAGCTTGGAGGCTTGGTGATGGATCTGGCTTTGTCTGTAGTGGAGGACCGGTATCACTATCTAGGTATCTATCTTGCCCTCTGTAACTCTGCTCGTAACAAAATACGGCAGCGCAGCAGGTAACAAAACCAGCATGGGTGGAGCCGTGGAGGCTGGTCTCTCCAGTGTGTCACCACTCCCAGTTTGGTCCTGGTAGCAGACCCGGCCTAAGGTCCAATTGTGGAAGGAGGATGGATAGTCAGACTAGGTATGTATTCTGCACCATCGTTGCTCCATGCGGTAGACAGACTTAGGAGTGTGCTCCATGACCGTACTGCGCACTGCCGTCAGCTCCAAAGGATCGATCAACAACGTCCGATCACATCGGAATTTGCTAGGCTGAGAGAAAAGAGTTTTTCTCTTCCGTTGGAGTGGAAACTGAGAACGACGAACTGCGATAACGGCCAGACCCAGTTCACGTGTCTGTGTGCTGCTGGTTTGGATCGGTTGGTGGCAGCCCGAGTTTCCTCCTTCTTTAGTAGTACACAAGGCACCTCGCAGGTATTTGGTATTGCGTCGTGGGCAGTAGGGGTCTGGAACAACTTCCGGTAAAAGAGCCCTTACACCAACGGCACGCGAGGCTCTGGACGGTCTACTACTGTACATCAGCAACCAGTCACAAGTTACTCACTTGGTTCGTCTGGCCGTCTGCGGCCTGCTGTCTGCCAGCAGACTTGTGCCATTGCAGTTGCAGTTGCAGACAGAAGTGAGCATTTCTTGTCTTGATTTTCAAGCGAGTGTTAGGCCATTTCGCACATCACCATATGCTCAATGGCCAACCACGTGGAAGGGAGCGAAGGTTCCCAGAAACCCAACCATGACACCATCTACCCTGGCGACGATGAGTGGGAAAACGTCCCTTTCTTCGAATTTCCGCTTCTGAGTGGCAAGTCGATACAAGAACAGATTGAGTTCCTCCTACTTGCTTGGACTCTTCTGCTGTATCGCGGAAGTTTTGTCAGAGACGATGACTCGTTCTCCTGGGGCTTGTATGATGGAGGTTCATCGCCAGCACGGCAACTAGGCACGACTAGACTCGACAACCTCATTTCACGAGATGGGAGCAGTATTTCCGACGTCTTGAGATCGATCAGGGGCTTGTCGTCTCAACCACAGCTTCAGAGCTGGTCAGAATGGAAGGACAATGCGTTGTTCTTGGAAACCGGGGATCTAGCGTCGCAACCAAAATCCAATGTATGTCTGCTAGTGTTGCCCCGGGTGGTATGTGTAGAAACTAATGAAGCATCTTCAGCAGACCTCAAGCTTTGGTATAGAGGTGCGCCTTGTGGACAATCGCCTACATGTGCGGCCGTCACGGGAGGGGACTTCGTTGTCTACGGAGATGGCAGACTTCGAGATCCGTGCATTTGTGGACATTCTTCAGTCTGTCTTACTGAATCAAGACCAGTCAGTAACAGCGGCGCTCAGCTTAGGCGAGCAGGAGCTGGCGCGACTTTGGAAATGGAACGAAGACGTTCCCCCGGCGATCGAGCGATGCACGCACGACATCATCGCGGAAAGGATGGCCGAGCACCCCGAAAAGCAGGCGGTAGTATCTTGGGATGGCGAACTGACCTACAGCCAGCTGGATCGGCTCTCTGGTCATTTGGCTGTACAGTTGTCGCAAGTCGGTGTCGGTTTGGGCACGTCGGTGCCTCTATGCTTCGAAAAGTCCATGTGGACTGTCGTCGCGTTGTTGGCCGTCATGAGAGCGGGCGGCACATTTGTTCTGACAGACCCTCAACAGCCTGAAGGCCGGTTGAGCACCATCGCCGCCGAAGTCAATGCCCAGGTTGTTGTCACGTCTCAGAAACAAGCCGAGCTGGGTTCGCGCATTGCACCCCATGCGAAGACGATTGTGGTCGCCCCAGAGCTGCTGCGGTTAGGCGAACAACCAGCACCGTCATCGCTGCAACCTGTGCCTGCATCCACTCTGCTATACATCATCTTCACCTCCGGCAGCACGGGCAAGCCGAAAGGGGTGATGATCTCGCATGAAAACTTCACCACAGGCGCAATCCCACGAGCAGAAGCCGTCGGATATAAACCACATTCCAGGGTCCTCGATTTCCCATCATACGCCTTCGACGTCAGTATCGACTGTATGTTGTGCACCTTGGCCAACGGAGGCTGTATCTGCGTCCCTTCGGACGACCAGAGAGTCAATGATCTTAGCGGAGCCATCAAATCCATGAATGTCAACATGGCACATATGACACCCTCGGTCGCTCGTCTCCTGTCGCCAGATGCTTTCAGTTCTCTGGAGGTATTGGGCCTAGGCGGTGAGTCTTTATCTTCAGGAGACGCAGCGGCGTGGAGCAAGACCACAAAGCTCGTCATTGCATATGGTCCGTCAGAATGTACAGTGGGTTGCACCATCAACAACGAGATCGACGTCACAAGGCCATATACAAGTATCGGCAAAGGAGTTGGCGGGGTGACCTGGATAACAGATCCGGAGGACCACGATATCTTGACTCCTGTCGGTGCGGTAGGCGAACTGCTGATCGAAGGCTCAATAGTGGGTGTCGGGTATCTCAACGACCCAGAGAGGACAGCACAGGTCTTCATTGAGGATCCCACATGGCTACTCGCCGGATCCAAGTCGGCTCCGGGAAGACACGGGCGGCTGTATAAGACAGGTGACTTGGTCAAATACGATCCTGCGGGATCAGGGAATCTGGTTTTCGTTGGCCGGAAGGACAGACAGGTCAAGTTGCGCGGCCAACGAGTCGAGCTGGCCGAGATAGAACATCACATTTTGAAGAAGTTGCCCGAGGGAGCCAGCGTCGCAGCCGAAGTCATCACTCCAGGCGGCAAGGACCGCGAGCCCAGCTTGGTGGCATTCATAGCAGAGCAAAAGGACAAACAGCCTCCAAACAGTGAAGGCCAATCTGGTGAGACAATATCTTTCTCCAACGAGCTTCGCCAGTTGCTCCCGGCCATGGAGAAATACCTTGCCACAGAGCTTCCAATCTACATGGTACCCACGGCCTACATCCCTCTGCCGGCTATGCCACTCCTGGTGTCGTGTAAGATTGATCGAAAACGGTTGCAGGGGATCGGGCTCGCCATGACACCGCAACAATTGGCGAAGTTCCGGATGGAGGTCTCAGATAACCACGAGCCCCAGACGCAAGAAGAGCACATCTTGCAAGGAATCTGGAAACAGCTTCTGGCTTCAGAGGCCGACATTGGGGTGAAAGGCAACTTCTTCGCATTGGGAGGTGATTCCCTAAAAGCAATGAAGCTTGTCGCTGCGGCTCGCACAGAGGGTCTGTCTCTCACCGTCGCTCAGATCTTTGCCAATCCCTCGCTCTCGCGGATGGCAGCAACGGCTGGGCGAGTAAGCAGTACCCCTGAAACAGAAATCCCTCCCTTTTCGCTGCTGGACAACAGCTGGAGGGCAGAAGACGCCCAGAGAGCCGTGGCAAGTCTATGCAAGCTCTTGCCCTCTGCCATCGAAGATGTCTTCCCTTGCACACCGCTGCAGGAAGGGCTGATGGCTCTCTCGGCCAAAGTCAGCGACGCATACATTGCGCAGAGGGTAGTCGACCTCAAGGATCTCCAGACCGCCCATCTGCTGAAGGCGGCTTTCGAGACAGTAGCGACTACCAGCCCAATTCTGCGCACTCGGATCGTGCAAGTCCCCGGTCACGGCCTGATGCAGGTCGTTGTAAAAGGCAAATTGCCATGGTCCTCGAGCAAGAGCTTAGAGGAGTATTTACAAGACGACCGTGATAGACCGATGGGACTTAGTGATGCCCTCGCACGGTTTGGCCTTGTGGTTGATGAGCAGAAAAGCAAAGTGCACGTCGTGCTGACCATTCACCATGCCTTGTATGACGGGTGGTCAATGCCGTTAATCATTGACAGGGTCAATAAGGCATACCGCGGCCTGCAGACAGGGCAACCGACCGCGTTCAAGTCTTTCATCAAGTATCTCAATGACGGAGATCGCCCAAGCTCGGCGGCGTTCTGGAGAGAACAATTGCATGGTGCCACAGGACAACAGTTCCCGGTGATACCTTTCCCTGGGTACCAACCACGGGCAGACTCTTTGCTGGAGCATTATGTCCAATTCCCTAGCTCTGTCAGCTCAAGCACCACCGTTGCCACGGCTATAAGAGCAGCATGGGCATTGGTGGCGGCTCGATACACATCGGAAGAGAGTGCGGTATTTGGCGAGACTCTCACCGGACGCAATGCCCCTATTCCAGGAATTGCAGAGATCGAAGGGCCTCTGATCACCACCGTCCCGACAAGAATTCATGTGGACAGGAACATGCGGGTTGCCGACTACCTGCAGAGCGTCCACGAACATACCGTCTTACGCATTGCACATGAGCATATGGGTCTCCAACATATCCGACGTCTCAGTGCAGATGCCCGTGAAGCCTGTGAGCTGCGAACAGGCATGGTCTTGCATCCGAATGCCGATGGCGAGGAGAGAGAGGCCGGCACAGCCACTGAATGTCCCGCTGACGGCTTTGTTCCTGTCAATGACATTGAAGCAGCTCAAGAGGCATTGAAATTCAATTCGTACGCGTTGATGCTGGTGTGCTCACTGGACTCGCGTGGCTTCTTGACAATGGCGAGTTTCGACTCGAAAACAGTGGACGCAGGTCAGATGCAAAAGGTGCTGGAGGACTTTGGACGCACCGTCCAGGAGCTTTGCCAGGACACGAACTTGCTCCTTTCCGATCTGGACATAATGAAGGCACCCAGTCCAGTCGATCTTCTACCTCTCAGTGAGCTTGGGGTTCAGAGCCTGCCTCAGGCTGGCGATCAAGCCATAAGGGAGGTCCACGAAAATGTGAAGCGAACCTGGATTGTGGACCCGACTCATCTCAACCAACTTCTACCGCCTGGTGCTGTGGGAGAGCTCTTGCTTGAGAGTGTGACTGAGTTGCCTTTCACGTCGATCGACAAACCAGGCTGGCTTCTGGAAAGCTCCGCCAGTGGCACAGCCGAGCGGACCACGCTTTACAACACTGCCCATCGAGCGAAGTATAACAGCAACGGATCCATTGTCATCCTGGGCCACAGCAATGAAAAATCGGATCTTGCAAAGACAGAACAGCCTCAAATCAGCCGCTCCAATGGCACGTCGCTGCCCATGACAGCCAGACGACAACAGCTGCGCCGCCTCTGGAGTCGGATCCTGGGCATTCCAGAGGATGAAATCGGGCCTGAAAGTAGCTTCTTTGCGCTGGGTGGCGACTCGATTGGTGTGATGAAGCTGGTGTCAGAGGCTCGGTTGGATGGTCTCGAATTGACCGTGGCAGAAGTCTTCCGCTCCAGAGTGTTGAGCGAAATGGCCGACAATATGAAGCAACTCGTCCCACAGCAGTCCGTTTCCAAGGCTGCGGCTCCTTTCTCAGCACTGAACACCGATGACGTCGAGGGTTTCATCTCTCAAGCAATTCTGCCAGTCCTCAAACAGCCAACTTGGAAGATCACAGACGTACTTCCAGCACGTCCTCTGCAAGAAATTGCCGTGAGAGGGACCACACAACTGCCTCGATACTCCGCACGATATGAGCTCTTCTATCTCGACACCGCCATCGACCGTGAGCGCATGTTCCGAAGTTGTCAAGAGCTGATTGCCCGAAACGAAATACTCCGCACTGTCTTTGCCACATATCAAGAGACGTGCTACGCGGTTGTGTTGAAAGACCTAGAGGCCCCCATTGTCGAATATGAGATTGAGGGAGATCTTGAAGGCTTCACAAAGAAACTCTGTGCTCTCGACATTCAGACAAGGATGCCTGAAGGCACACCTTTCGTGAAATTCTTCTTTGTGCAGGGCGAGAACGGCCGGAGTTGTCTGATCCTGAAGATCTCGCACGCTCAGTACGACGAGATCTGTCTGCCTCGACTTTTGCACCAACTGGCCGCCCTTTACGAACAGAAGCCCGTGCCTGACTCGTTGCCGTTCTCGTCGTACGTGTACCATGTTCTGCAAGAGAATATCCCAAAGAGCATTGACTATTGGCGTAATCTCTTGAAGGGCTCTTCATTGACAGTGTTGCGGCCAGAGATCTCGCTGAAGTCGAAGAACCCAGCTGCTGTATCAAGGACGTTCGATATCTCCGGTCGAAATAAAGACATCACCGTTGCAACCCTGCCAACCGCGGCCTGGGCGCTTTGTCTCGCCCACCGTTTGTCTCTACAGGATGTGACATTCGGAGAGGTTGTCAGCGGGCGCAACGTCGGCCTTCCCAACTGTGATGCGGTGATGGGTCCCACTTGGCAATACATTCCAGTTAGAGTGAAGTTCGACCATGACTGGAAAGCAATAGACTTGCTCAACTTTGTCCAGCAGCAGCACATCGACAGTACCCGTTTCGAGGGCATGGGCCTGAAGGAAATCGTCCGGGAATGCACCGACTGGCCAAAATCAATCGACTGGTTCGATTCAGTGGTGCACCAGGATGTGGAACACGTTGAAAATCTGTCCTTCCTCTCGGCCAACAGTCGAATGGAGACATTCTATCCTCATCTGGAGCCACTCCGTGAATGGAAGATACAGGCGTACTTGAAGGGCGACTCCCTCACCCTCGAGATCGTTACGTTTGAGGATTGGTTGGATGTTGGCAGGTCTTTGCTTGACGACCTAGGTGCCTGTTTGGAGCAACTGGTCAACGAGCCAGATTCTGCATTGTTCCAACCGGCGGCAAACGGTGACGCTCTTCAAAACAGGATGCCGCAAGCCAACGGTACTTCTGCTCCCAACGAAAAGACCACCAGCAATAGCGAGACTTCCATCGGCGGGGAACCCTGTCTCATCCACGGGACAGATGATATCAAGGACAATTCGACACAAAATGGTTCAGTACCTGCATCGAAAGGAACAAACGGACGAGAGCATGACGAAGGGTTGAATTTCCCCCAGAAGGTCAAAAGTTGGTTCCCAAATTTCCGTCAGTGAGTGGCGTTGAAAACTTGGGAGAGACACGCGTCAACAGGAAGGATCTATAAGGCGTTGCGAGCGACCCTGGAGCGGACACCGCAATGGTAGGCTATTGATATTGTAGATAATCTGCATCGACACGGGGCAACTTGAGCGCATCTGTTGGCATGGGAGACATTCACAATCCTATCGAGGAGTGACCTCAAAGTTTCCATGGCTGACAGTCTGACATAAAGGCGTAGATAGTCGTTGTGTGGGAATCATTTCTTTCTGTCTCACCCGTGGAAGTCGTCGACCTTGAAAACAGGGAAGACTTCGGCAGTCAACTCTGAGATCTGCTTGGATCGTTGTTGAATCTCTTCAGTAGACAGGGCGCCATCCTCGCACACATAGTAGTCAACATATTTCGCAGGAATCCATTCAAAGTAGATGTTGCGTACTCCAACCATCTCGTTCCACAACGGCGATGTGGCCGACAAGTTCCAGCCACTGACAACTTCACGCTGGTCATTATCTTCTTCAGGATGTTCTGAAGCAGCGCCCGGCGGCGCGATTTTCTCTGCCTCGCTGATACAAACCACATTTGCCGAGCCATTTGTGATGTGTTTGCATGTTAACACGGCGGGCAGCGACCCGGTCTTGTTACTCACATCTCCAGACTCGGAAATACGATCTGCTCCGACGAGGACCAGATCAACTTCTCTGCTGAGAAGACCTACCGAGGCATCGGTGGCAACCACAACTCGCAGTCGATCATGGAACGTGGGTCCGGTTGCCTGGCCTGACCGGCGCTTCTCTGCCTCGTCGGTCAGTGCTTTCGCGAATCCCACACCTTCACAAAGTGGGCGCGATTCCAGAATGCGAAGTTCGATCTTGAGAGTAGGGTTGGCGTCGAGAGCATGTAGTATTGCTGCTTTAATCGTGGACGAGGAGCTGAGGGTCAGAACCTTGATGCTTCCTTTGTCCTTACTGCTTTCCGCTTGTCCTCGGAGTTTCTCTTGCAGGAAGGTAGAGAACTGTTCACACACCCGCTTCGAGATCTCACCTCGCTTGGTCACATTTCTTTCGAGTGACTCTTTCACCTTGTGGAGGACGCCCTGTTCACCTTCGTTGATGTGGGTTTTGACATCCTGGAGAGCAGTTACAACAGCACTCGATATCGCTGCTCCCATGCTTGGCCGAGCATTCACGGCTAGATGGAACGCTTTGAGTCTGAAACTCTCCCACCATCTTGTGATGTCCTCGGGGCTGTCGTTCTCACTAGCCTGCTGGTCACTTTCGACCATTTTGATCAGACTCTTCACGGCCATTGTAGCCAACTCCCTGGCACCGTGCACATGATCCAGCCGAAGTTCTTCAACCGCTTGATGTAGGAGGCTTCCAGGTTCAATCCAGACCTGCCCGAGCGTGATTTCTAGTCTGGGCACGCAATCATCCAATATCTTGCCGCTCAGTATGTCGTCGACATTGTTCCACTCACAGTTGAAATGCTCCCAATCGAGATGCATGACGGAGGTATCGACATTGTTGTTTTGATCCACAAACTCCTGCTTCATCCGGAACGCAAAAGGATGAACGGTCCATATTCTTCCCTTCTTCACGCTTGTTCCATCGCTGCCGCTTACAGCTTTCTCATCGGTGAACTCGAATCCCGGACCGCGGCGCCATAGCTCAATGTGTTGCGGGCCGAGACCGGTTTCTTCGCCGAGTTCTCTCCATGCTGCGTCTAGTGGTGTCTTGTCATCGACCTCGATTGAGCCCGCGATGGGAGCTAGTTTCTTTCGGTACGTGCTGACCTTGTTGGAACGGCGGAAGAGGAGTAGTCGGTAAGGCTTAGAGGCATAGGGGTGGAACGGGAAGAGGAGGACCGAAACGACTGCGCGTCGTTCAAGATTGCCGCTTAACGAGGAGAGCTTCTGCGCCATCAGTACTGAGTTGCTCGGTTTCATGTAGGATCTCTCCGTAGACAACCTGGGATTCAAACGGTATGGAAACAAGACAAGGGCATTAGTAGAAAGCAGATACTGCGAGTCAATATCGCGGATTATGGCGGATCACTTGCAATACCGAGCATCCGCCGAGCATGTATAAGAAGACATCTTCATAGGAGAGAGACCGGTGCCCGGGTTTGGGAAGGATGAGATGATGCTCACGCCACATTCATACCACAGAGGTGCCGAGATCAAAATAGCACTGGTTGGAGACATATTCTACTACGTATAGGTAGGCTTTGGAGCAGCATCTCCCGTAGTAGTAGGATAAAGGAGGGCTTGCCCTTATCGTCTCTTATCGCCTCTTATCACTCGTTATCACTCGTTTTCTGGGTTGATTATGTTCGAGGCGAAGCGGCAATGCTAGATATTACGTAGTACTTGCTGGTTATGGGAGAAGAGGCAGGGTAGCATCTTAAACCGTCCCATTGTCTAAAGCTGACAGAATTCCGTGTTCTGAACGAAGAGCAAGAGTGAAGACCAAAAGGCTCAAGCAGCCTTCCGGGAGCGCTCAGGGATCGCTTTTCGCATGAAACTATCAGTGTACCTGTGTCCTACGACTTTGAAAGACATCACTACGTAGTGAGTCGCTCGAATCCCGTCTCATTGTGCCACGATTTAACGGCAAGTCCGAAGACCGTGTCGGCAGAACCTCCACGAGGCGGCGCCAAAAAGGGGCCGACGAGGCTGAGAAATGGAGTACTCCACCGTACATCTCCTCTACCGCGGAGTATATCTCAAACTCCAAGCGCAATTGACGACTCGCGACCGCATCTGCGTGTTGTCGAAGTGTTCCCCAAAAGATGTTTCGAAGTCATACCCCGATGCTTGAATACATGCACGACGACGGACGATAGCGCCGCAATGCGCTCACCAGCTAGCCCTCTCCCTCCGCTTCCTCAAGATGATCGATTTCATGGACTACGTGGTTCAAGCGTTTGGAACCGCAACCGACTGGAATCCCGACAACAGCTACTCCTCGCTGACCGCGACATCGGATGCATTACTGTCCTTCCAGACTCCCACGACTCTGGCGCTGCACGTGTCATCCCTCAGCACACCGAACTTTGCGAGCTCATACACTCTGTCGACATTAGGGCAGATCGATGGCTCAATATCATACCTTTACTCGACCGTTCCGCTTAGCCACATCCCTTCGCAAGCACCGAGCATTCCGCTGAGATATCTGGTCCGAGGATATCGGGACATCAGACTCCCGATCGCACTGGATGAGCTGGAACGAAGGGCTGGTGCCAGAAGAGAGAGCGAGGATGAACGAACACGGAAACCTACCTTACTACACGCAACACTTGCCCTGCCGCCGCCGTCGGTTCTCACAGCACTCTATGCGCGGCGTGTCAGTCCCGAGACTCTCCTTTCGCTATCTCTGTACAGCAAGTCAGGGTCGACATCCGTGCTGAACTCGGGGCCTCCGCCGGCCGCGGTTCTCGCTCACATCCAGCGCGATACAGGCCGCTACTCGATCGAGGGGCTCGGGTCCACGGACAATGCGCTTCTGGGGGTCCGGGGACTATGGAATTTCGGGCTGTCACCACAAGTCGACGACAATGGACCATCGATACCGATCATTTCACCAGAGACCGATCCACTCGGCGAGTTCACCGAGTTCCCATCAGGGCTCCCGCTCCCGCCGTACACCAATACCCAAGCCGTGTACCGCGACCGACTTGCAACTAAACCCTCTCTACTCTCCGCAGGGGCCGAGTTCTACTACAGTCCCTTTTCTCATGTCATAGGAATGTCCACCGGCCTCCGATTTACCACACTGGCGCCGCACATCACGCCCTCTCAATCCCCGACACCGCGTCCGACGTTGGACTCTGTATTCCGAGGCAAGCCTCTGGCTGGAACCTCTGCATCGTTGCTGTCCACTGCGGGCCACAGCCTCCTGACGCCCTCCAACATATCTCACTCATCGTTTCCCTACACGATGACTCTGACGCTGACGCCACTGACCGGCGCAATTTCCTCGACCTATTCGGTGCGGCCTACACCCATGCTCGCTCTATCATCGCAATTCGACTTCAACTTCTACTCCTGGGAGTCCCGATATGTGCTTGGCGGCGAACTATGGCGGCCTTCTCGTCGTGATTCCAATTCTCGCGCCGTTTCCGCCGAACCCTGGGATACCAACACCACCAATACCGGTGCAGATGGGCTTTCCTGGGTCCGAACCAAGACCAAGGACTGGTTCAGCCCAGCCGAGCAAGCTCTCAAAGACGAGCGCACGGAGCGCGAGGAAGAGAACGTCCTGAAATTCCGCGTCGACGATTCCTGGAACGTCAAAGCCCTCTGGACCGGACGAGTCAAGAGCCTGCTCGTCTCCGCAGGCGTCAGTGTAAGCCCTGTCACCAAATACGCTGTGAGTTCGACCACTGCGATGAATGGCGTCGTCTCCAGATCCAGCATGGATGGCGATCTCGGGCCGAGCGTGAAACGCTGGACTGGTTCCGTGGGTGTAAGCATTGCCTACTCCACTTGAGTACCTACCAGCATGATGGGGTTTTGAGGTGTATAGCGTTAACGATCTACCGCGGTTGAGTCACCTTGTATGATCTTGACGTACTTTTTCTTGAGCGACGGCGTTGAAGGAAATGTGGCTTGGGGGCACTCGCCTATATATAGAGCGACAGAGCGTCCTGTACTGTCTTCTCACCGGTATATCTTATCATCTGCAAACCTGACCACGTACCCATCTTGGTTGGGTAAACGACTTGAGTTCACCAATTGGTGTTACAAGGTGTACGGAAGATGACACGGTCTCACAGACGGAATGATCTGGTACTCAGGCATGCCAGTAGTGCCTCTACCAAATCTATTTACTCGAGCCCATACCTGAAGATGAACAGCCGTGGCAAAACATAACATATACAACAGCAGTGACATACACATGATGCCAGGTGATCACGTCCGAAACTTTGTTCCACACCATCCAGTAACCGAATAAAGAAAAGGGAAGGCGTAGAATGCGGTTCGATACCTGCTCATGTCTGTTGGATCATCCCTCTTCTGAGTTGAATCATGACGATTGATATCATCCCTCGTGTCCCCTTTTATGATAAGCCTCCCGGCGATTCGATCTGTGGCTCTAGTCTGAAATTTTCGCTGTCGCTTCAAGCCGGCGAACTGTTGAGAAGGTTGATGTTCATTTCCATTTTCACATAAACTGTACAAGTAAATGACAGGTCCGTTGGCCCATGATTCTCCTTTGCCGGCTCCAATTGATTGTGGATGTTGTTCCAACGAAATTGCTCTGTTCTCGAGGTTCGCGCGTGTATCTGAACATTAAGCCCTGATGATCTCTAGTTGTTCTTTTTCAAAGCATCCAGGAATTTCTGCGGCGGCGGTTGTCTGTATCCCTCGGGGTTGTTTTCCGTCCAGCACCAGAGATCCGCACAGGCGTCCTCCAAGGTCCGCTGGGCCTTCCATCCCAGCTCCTTGTTCGCGCGTGCCGGGTTGCTCGTGAGATCTAGCACATCGCCAGGTCTACGGCCGACGACTTCGTAGGGGAGATCGCGACCGACCGCCTTGCTGAACGCCTTAATCATTTCGAACACCGTCGAGCCGCGACCTGTTCCCAGATTCCAGGCCCGCACGCCCGGATGGTGTTGGCGGAGATAGTCCAGAGCCTTCAGATGACCCTGGGCGAGGTCGAGGATGTGGATGTAGTCGCGAATGGCGGTGCCATCGTGAGATGCATAATCGTCGCCAAAGACGAGAAGCTTTTCGCGCTTGCCCGTCGCCACCTGTGCGAGCAGAGGGAGGAGGTTGTAGGGAGTCCCTGACGGGTCTTCACCCATGATGCCGCTAGGATGCGCGCCCGCGGGATTGAAGTATCGCAGCAGACCAGCGTTCCAGCTCTTGACGGCGTCGGCGTCGCCCTTCTTCTCGGCTTTGGCGCGCTCGGCGTTGATGTGGTCTGTAATCATGAGTTCCGACGTGAACTTTGTGTTTCCGTAGGGGTTCGTTGGGCCGAGCGGACACTCTTCGGGGATGGGGATCATGCCGGGAACTCGGGTCGCGTCGCCGTAGACGGTCGCGGAGGAGGAGTAGACGATGTTGGTGACATTGTGCCGGGCGGCGGAGGAGAGAAGCGTCAAGGTGCCGTAGACATTGACTCGGTAGTAGTCGAGAGGCTTCTCGGCGGACTCGCCGACCGCTTTCAGCGCTGCGAAGTGGATGACACTGTCGATGTCGGGGTGTTTGGCGAACACGTCGTCCAGAGCCTTCTCGTCGGTGATGTCGACATTGTAGTATTCCGGCTTCTTTCCACAGATGAGCTCGATTCGGTTCAGGACTTCGGGGGACGAGTTGTAGAGGTTGTCGACAATCACGACCTTGTAGCCGGCCTCGAGCAATGCGAGGGCGGTGAAGGATCCAATGTAGCCAGTGCCACTATACCGGCGTCAGCCCTTTGTCTCAGACCTGCACTAACATGCGTTTGAATATCATACCCTGTAATCAAGCACGATCCAACAGGCATCTTGGAGGTCGATGTCGATATCCGAGACTTAGGGGTGGGGGGTGCGATTGTTTGCTTTGTGGCCGCGACAGGTTTGTTGTTCAAGTTTCACGGTAGCAAAGTAGCAAGGGGATGTTGGTGAAGACAGGAAATAGTCAACTCGGTCGCAGTGTGTAGGTATGAGGATGGAAGTGTATGATCTTGAGAGGACTTTGCAAAGCCTCAAGCCACGGTTGTTACTATTTACTTCTAGTTCCTGGGAGCGCAGCTGAACTCGGCTCAACTCACACCACCAGCACGTGTGATGTCGCACTACAGGATACAGGTACACAGCGAGACAGTATAGAGGGACAGTGACCACCACTGGACAATGCACCACCTTCATACACAGGTACCTAGGCATCTGGACAGTTGAGGATCCCGCATCCAAGTTGACGACTGGCTCAATCGGGCCCCTAAGCTGGAGACCCCTCGGCTTATGGGTGGGAAAAGTCGATCGATTGCTTGAGACCGCCATCCGCCATCTTGTTTCCCCACCATCGATTAATTAATTGTCCGACATTTTTTCTGTTCTCCGCTTCGCTTTTGTCCTGCGCTGCTTCACCTGCCGCTACTTACAACCAACAACACACTTTTTTGGCAGACATTTTCACCATGGGTGAACCATCAACAAAAAGGCAGAAGACAGGCCTCAAGTCCAAACCTGTGAACGCCTCAAGCGACCCTCAGATCACCGACCCTCGATTCGCCAATATCCAGTCTGATCCTCGCTACCGTCTACCGGGAAAGAAAGACAAGGTCAAACTCGACAAGCGCTTCACTCGGGCGCTACAAGACGAGGATTTCACACGGAGAGCCAAAGTCGACCGGTATGGGCGGCCCATTGCGGCCGACGCCGAAAGGAGCAGACTGAAACGAAAATATGAGTTCGAAGACGAAGAAGCCGGGAGCGATGTCCCGGACAAGCATGACGAGGTCCAAGAGGAACTCCACCGCTTGAGCAAAGTCCACGATCCGCTACGGGAAGGTCGAGACACCGAATCGTCTTCCGACGAGACCACCTCGAGCGACGACGAGTCAGATGAAGATGTAGACGAGTCGGCAGAAGAAGACATCGATGCGGAGGCTGGCGTGGGGCCGACTCAGCAGACCGATGTGCCTACAGGCGAGGTCACTTCTCGTATCGCCATCGTCAATCTGGACTGGGACAACATCCGGGCGGCAGATCTGATGGCGGTGTTCAGCAGTTTCTTGCCATCTTCGGGCTCGCTGCTCAAAGTGGCCATCTACCCCAGCGAGTTTGGAAAGGAGCGATTGGAGCGTGAGGAGTTGGAAGGCCCGCCCCAAGAAATCTTCGCCACCAGCGCAAAACAGGATGAAGATGTAGACGACGACGACGACGACGAGGATGCTGAAGAGGCTATTAAAAAATCGATTCTCAAATCTGACGACGGCGCCGATTTTGATTCCAAGGCTCTTCGCCGCTACCAACTCGAACGTCTTCGCTACTTCTACTGCATCCTGACTTTCTCCTCCCCCGAAGTGGCGAAACACATCTACGACGCTGTCGACGGTACCGAGTATCAACGGACGGCCAATTTCTTCGACCTTCGCTTTGTGCCCGATGAGACAGACTTCTCCAGCGACGTGCCGCGGGAAGAATGCGACAAGATCCCCGACGACTATCGACCCAACGATTTCGTCACGGACGCCCTGCAGCATAGCAAAGTGAAATTGACGTGGGATGCAGAGGACAAGAGTCGGAAGGAGGCCGTGGCGCGAGCATTCAAGGGCAGCAGGAAAGAGATTGAGGAGAATGATCTCAAAGCATATCTCGGCTCCGACACCTCGGACGACGAGGATGAAGTGGAAGTCGTCGACGGCACCACCACCAACTCGTCCAACACGAACACGAACATGAACCCTCCTCTTTCGAAAAAGGAAGCCGAAAGACAGCGGATGCGAGCCCTGCTCGGCCTAGCTCCTGAGCCGGAGAAGAAATCCAAAAAGGAAAAGGCCCCGGTCGGCGACATGCTGGTCACCTTCACATCGGGGCTCGCGCCGACAGGTGAGGACAGAAAGAAGAGATCAGTTTTCGAGAACTCGCCCGAGCCCGAGGAGACGACGGTGGAGAGATATATCCGCAAAGAGCGCGAGAGGAAACAAAAGCGAAAAGAGAGACGCAAGACGGCGACTGCGCCAGGGAACGAAGGGAGTGATGCAGAGTCCGCCGACAACGATGCCGTTGCTGCCGGGGGAGATAAAGCGGGAGCGGGAGCGGGACAGGAGACCGATCTTGGATTTGACGATCCCTTCTTCGCCGACGAGCCGTCCGCCAAATCCGATAGGGCGGCCAGCACCAAGATGCGCAAAGAGGAACGCATGAAGAAGAAGCGCGAGCGCGAGGCCGAGGAAGAAGCCGAGCGCAAGCAACGCGCCGAGCTGGAGCTGTTGATGGCCGACGACAGTCTCGGCGGAGACCACGCCAACGCCAATGGCGAGCCCAAGCTGCGCCATTTCGACATGAAGGAAATCGAAAAGGCCGAGAAGCTGGCCCGCAAGAAGAACAAGAACAAGGACAAGAAGCGGAAAGACAAGGCCGGCGCAGAGCCCGATGCGAATGGAGGCGATGAGTTCAAAGTGGATGCCGCCGATCCGCGGTTCGCTCGGCTCTTCACGAGCCATGAGTACGCCATTGATCCGACGAATCCGCGTTTCAAGGGTACAAAGGCCATGAAGACCTTGTTGCAGGAAGGGCGGAGGATGAAAGAGAAGAAGGGCACAAACGACGCTGGCCTGTCCACACGGGAAGACCGTGTCAGGGGCAAGAATGACAGAAATGGCAGCTCCAACGACGACGGCACAGCAGATGTTAAGAGTCTCGTGGAAAAGATCAAGCAACGGCATAGTAAGAAGTGAATCGGGGCCCAGTCGAACAACGAACAGGTCAGATGGTGGCAGATGAAAGAGGGAATGGACTGTCTTAATGTCCAGTGTGGTGTTAGTCCTGGGCTGGATCATGTCGCCGTCGCCTGCGAAACTTCGAACTTCGAATGTGTACAACACAACGCATACGTGGTTCTGCCCGACGGGCTCCTAAAGAGTATTTGGGAAGCATCTGTGATTTCCTGCAAGGAGGCATAGTATTGGGGTTAAACCCTTCAAAGCCATTGGTGACTGTTTGAGTGTTGAAGTTTTGCTCGACTACTCAATGTCTTTCATATTTGGCCACTTGCTGCGTAAGGGGTGCCTCTCCTTTTCGTCTCACATCCCAGTGCATCATGCACTGCATGGCTTGCCGGGGGACTGAGTCGTGCTATGCCATGTTCCTTCATCGTGCCACGCTATCTGTAGAACTTTTGAATCCTTGAATCCATCATCTGAGCCACACTTTCCCGGTCTCATGTCACCCTTCATTAGAGTCCTTCCTTGCGGCATGCGAAATCGCAACTGCGCAAGCAGGACGTGACTTTGCATGCAGTGTAACACAGAAACATCTGCCCCCTTGGAGCAAGCCCCAGTCATGTTCTACTTCGCGATCCGGTCATCTGTAAGGCGGCATACCTCCATTCGCGGACCCCCCTCTCAACCCGACACCCCTCCCGCCGGCGACATCGCCATACATATCCAAGAACGCAGCGCGGTTCATGCCCGGCAGGGGAGGACCTGGCTCACCCTGGTAGCGGGCAGCAGGATGATTTGCCATCGATCCAGGAAAGCCGGGAGGAGGTCCAGCGTTCATGAATCCTGGAGGCGGATACATCCCTGGAGGAAGGGAAGGCGGCCCTGCCGGGATCGGACCCAAATCTCCCGTGTACTTGCGCTGTTGCTGCTGTGGTCGTGGTTGAGGAGCCGGCGGTGGCATGGACGGCTGGATAGGTAGCTGTTGCAGCTGACTCGGCGGAGGTGCGCCCATCATGCCGCGAGGGACATTGCCTCCCAGGCCAGGCGGAAGCGGTGGCTGACGGTGAGCTTGTTGAGGAGGCCGCGACGGTGCTTCTTGAGGTGGCCAATTCGGATTTGGTCGTACCATCGAATCTAGTCCAGGCGGTCTCTGAAGACCAGGAGGAAGACCTTGAGGCGGTTGCGGAGGTGGCATGGATCGCTGCTGTGGATTCTGGCTACGCAAAAGTGCCATCAATGGATCCTCTGAGAGTCCAGATCGATTACCATTAGCAGGTCGTCCTGGGACCTGTTCGCGTTGAGTCGGGTCGTTCTGGTACATGGAAATGGGAGACTCTTCAAATGTGGCACGGCCCACCTCTCTTCGTTGCTGCATCATGAGTTCCTGGAGTTGGACAGGAGACGGTATTTGACCTCTGGCTGTGCCTATCCTCACGTTAGATTCGGACATCATGGCGTACATGGCTGCACCACCTCGGCCTTCCGCTTGCTGACGGGGAGCAGGCGGCTGAGGCTTCGGGGCAAGACTTGCTTGCCGCAGCAAGTTCAGCAACACTTCATCTTTGTTGATGCTCGATTGCTGTCGCGTATGAGTGTGTGGTTCTGCAGGCGGTTGAGATTGCGGCTGCGGCTGCGGCTCCGCCAGTCTCTCCTGGTTGGCGGGTGGTTGTGCCGTTGCAGGTTCCTGGCGCTGAGGACCGTTCTGGCCGGCCAGAATTGAGAGCAGGTTTTGAGGAGACGGGCGAGATTCAGATTCGGCTCTGGAGTCCGCCCTTCTGGCATATAAAGGAGTCCGGGTCTTGGTGGTTTCCTGGGCTTGGGGTGTCGGGTTACTGCTGCGAGTCTGCAGCATTTCGAGGATACGGGCGAAACCCGCTTGATCAGCGTCGGTGGCAGATCCTGGTTGTGAAGCTGACGACGGTCTCACCACAGCCGGCATGGGCGGCGGAGCCTCGTCTTGCTTGCCTTGTTCGGGTGGAGGACTGAAAAAGGAGGCGAATCGAGTCCTACCGTGTTGCTTTGCAGGCCCCGGCTTCTGCTCAACCGTTTTGGACTCGAATCGAGCAAAGAACTTATCCATCGAATCGTCTGGTTCTGGCGAGAAGACCGTCTTTGCCGGCTGGGCCTGAATAGTCTCAGGTGCGCCAGCGCTCTGGGCGGAGTCTGTCTTGCTCTGAGAGGTCGCTCCCCCTGCCTTCATCTTCTCCTTCCAACGTTGGAAATCCTCCTGGGTACGCACCTGGAATGGCTCCTCCGGTTCTGCCGAGTCCATCCATTCCGGCTCAGCTTCGGCCCTGCCCGATCGATCCCAGTCTCTTTCTCTTCCCCATTCGCTACGACGCCACTCTTGTCCCTTGTCAGCATCACGTCGTGGTTCATCTTGAGCCTCCAAGCCATCCTTTTTGAACCATGACTGGGATGTTTTGGCTCTCGAATGCGCATCTCGTCGGAATCCTGGCCGGCCCGATTCCTCCTGCTCATCTTCCACGCCCTGCTCGGTCCTATCTCTTCCTGCCCACTTCGGCCTCCGATCGTAGTCACGGCGATTTTCGAGATCTGGATCTGCACTCTCCTGTCGGGAGCTGAAGCGGCCGTTCGACTGCGTACTTCTCCGATCGCTGGAGGTAAAATCTAAACCCTCCCCATTCCTCGATCTCTCTTGTAGGCTAGTTCGATCTTTGTTCGGTGTCTCTTCCAACCCGTCCTGCAATCTCCCTGAGGTGCGAAGATTCGCGGAAGCGAACGAACGACGAGGTGGCCCGAGAACGATACGCTCCGGATCTGCTACGTATGAGTTAGCAAGACGGTTGCAGGACTGTCGGCCACATGCGCTTACCAGTAGTTGTTCGACGTTGGCTGTCGAGCACTGTAGGCCGTTTCTGAAATGTTTCAGACTGTACGGAAGAAAGCTCATCTTGTTTTGTGCGAGCAGCCGGTCTCTTGTTCGTCGTCTCTTGCACTCTGATGGGTCGTCAGTACATGTTCGACATGAACAAACTATCGTGCGTGTTTCATACCCCATCCATTCTTCTATTGGCGGTAGATTTGCCGGTCTGCATATCAACGGGGACGCTCGTAACTTCAACAAATCTTCAACAGAATATACTCCAGGCATGTTGGAAGTGTGCTGGAGTCGGCAGTACTAGCATAGGCTCATCAAGGCGCGGGGGCAAAAAGGTGTTGGTAGGACCATTAAGACATGCAGTTCAAGCGTAGGACACCAGAGGAAAGAGCGAAGTCAGAGGTTGCGCACGTGGAGGGCAAAGCAAGGCAGGTTTTCTTTCGGTCGTTTCGAATCAGTGTGGTTCGTCAGCTGACGATCCTTATTGTGTTGAACGATCAGTGCAATATGGTGCAGGCCTGCGGAGCGGACAGAGAAGTAAAGGGTGTCGTTGCCGTTGGTAGTGAAATGTGTGTGCGCGGAGCGTTGCTGATCGTGGTTTGGGTGGTTTGTCGGTTTGTCACTGCAGCAAAGACCTAGAGGCAGATGAAAACTGTGAGGGTTGAAGTTGTGGGATGAAAGGATCGTTCGACTTAGTGGTGCAGTGGTACTGAGATCCTTGCACTTGGTCTGCTCTCTCGAACGTGGAGTATTGGTACTATGTTGTCCAAGTTGGAGCTGGAGGTGACGGATTTCGCATGTATCACAGCACTAGCAGTAGTAGTGCAGGGTAGAATAGTGATGGTGTATTAGTGCAATCGTGGCCAGATTATGCCATGCAGAATACAGTAGTCTAACCACAGATTGATGCCTATCGTCTCTATTCTGAGCTGCAATCCCATGGATACTCTGGCTAAGCTTTTGCTAGTTGGGCGTTAGAGTATACTAGCGTGGCCACACAGAAAGTGATTACACTAATAAAGGGCTGCTGAAGTCCCTCTTGTCGCAGCCTCTTCTCCACCAAACTACATATTTGTTCTCTTTCATTGTCGCTGTACCTGCCCACCACTGGATCCTTTTTAGCTACTAAGTAGCATCCATAGTGCTTGTCAAGGTATATATACTGTCCTCACCGAATCTGACTGACATGCGATCTCATCGTGGACACACTTGAAGAGGTGACCGAGTTTTCCATTACCGAGAGTTGGTCACTGATTGATGCATTATACTAGAGAGATTTGTGGCAGAGCTTGGTTTATTTTATTGCCGCTTTAACAGACGGAATGCTAGCCTGGTCTTGATGAAGTACTATGTACTACTAGTACCCCTTTCCACCACTTCCCACATCCTCAACCTCAGCCCACTGCATGTCCTTGTGGACCACTCCTGGCATATATCCGGTCTGTTCGGGGCGATAAGGGAGTAAACAGCCTTGTGATTCAACTGTCTGGGCCGATCATATTGGACATGTCCATCGCCTAGGAGGGTCATTCGGTTTGTCGCCATGCGTTGCATCCCACATCAACACCCTCTGTCCACAGTCGGGAGATCCTGGTCGTGGATCAACTCGCCAGATCCTCTTGATGTTCGGGTTTCTGGTCAATTCCGGATATTCAACCGTCGCCCAGATACTTCCGGGGTCCCACTCCGAATCAGCCTTGGTGAACAGGTATGCGTCCGAGGCCAGTGCCGCTGCGGCCGCGGCTTGGTAGTAGCATAGAACAAAGACCTCGGCGGCGAGGAGGCCCGTGTTGAACTGTTGGCCGTTGTTGAAGAACTCGGCCTCGTGGGAAGCGATCCAAATCTTCTGTTCTGTGAACCACCGCGTATTAACTCCATCATAGATGAAGTATGACGGGATGCGCTGCCCTACCATCCACCCCTGACAAAAGCCCAATATGACATCTGGGTCGACAGGGGCTGTTAGGAAATCCACATTCGTGTAGAACCATACACTGTTTTCTGGGGTGGCTCTCCCACCATTATTGGCATCCCGAAAGCGCGCGACAAGGTCGGCCAGCGTTGGCAGGAAGAAATCACACTCAAAAATGTTGGCTCCCACCCGCTCTACGCATTGGCGACGTTGCAGTTCGTTGGTGGAGTTTCTGAGGGCGAGAGTGCCGGTTGAAAAGGCTGACCAGGGAAATAGCACAAGCAGGACCGTGACCATGGGAAAGCTCAGGGCTGGCCACATGTTCGTTGCTGTCCAGAGTCAAAGCAGAAGGCTCAATGTCAAGCGGTCAACAGGCCATTCACGTATTTGTTTCTTCTTGTCTGTTGGAATGCGATCTCGAGCTCGACAAAGAATTAAATAGCCAGCAGGTTGGGCTGTCTTTGATGCCATGTCAAGTGTGGCCGCCCCTTTCACTTTCAGCCTTGTCATGGTGAAGGCATATGGCACCACGCGGGCGAGTCTGACATCTAAGCAGACAACAGCATTAACTTAGCTTTTTCCAGCCTTCAGAAGATAAGTGCAGTGAATCGCGGTGATTACATGGGAAAGCGAACAAGCCTTCTCTCCCTGTGACTGCCAAATGATTTCAGTGACGAGCAAAGTGCCAGCCATTTCCATCTTCACTTCAGGTCTTGAATCGGCTGGCTATTTATTGGCGCTTCTACTCTGCCTTTCTCCCGTGTGTCCCCCTGCGATCGGTGGTATCTGCATGACAGACTTACTGGTCATTCATTGACCGTTGGCACATCTGACGATGGTTTCTCCAGTCGTTACTCTGACCTTGGTGTGTTGGATGCTTGTCTCCTATGGCCTTGTCGCAGCCTCGTGGTATGAGGAACTCTATGGACGCGATGCCGTGGACCAGGGATGCTCGACCTGCAGTGATGGGAATTCCATGAATGGTATGTTCTTGTCGAGCCTTTGTCACATAGCTAACGAGAAGAAGCCACTACCGACGCGAGCGGATGGACGACCAGCTCTAACTCGAATGCAACATCTGAAACAGCCCCCTCTTTGCAGAGTACAGGCATGTCGAATGGGCAAACATCTTCTCTATCTGTCATTGTGTCCTCTTACGGGACATCTTCGACGTCCAACCCCGAGTCGGCATCTCCCTCTTCACAGCAATCGCAGGCCACCACATCCTTCAACGCGACCACTTCTGATACTACGACGTTTGGGCCGTCAAGCGGGACTACAAGAGAGGGGACAAACTCAACTTTGGATGGCGAGACCAGCAGTGTTGAAGTCGAACCGAGCTCGGCTTCCCCTAGCAGCACTGCTACTTGGTCGTCATCCGAGTTGACCACGACAGCTGGGGAGACAAACTTCACTGATACAACTAGTTCCTGGTCTGCTACTTCATTAAACACAACAGCCACAGTGGAAGCATCATCTGAAGCTGCGACAGGAATCTCGACAGGAAGCGTAAGCTCCAGCAGTGACTTTCCCTCCAGTTCAAATGGATCCTCGAGCGACAGTTCCAATAGAAGTGGAAGTTTCTTCACTGGGAGCCAGACAGCATTCCCAAGCTCCTCTGGTACGTCAAGTACAAGCCAGCAAGGTGGCGCTTCGTCCACCAGCGAAATGTCCCAGAGCGTGGCCTCCGACGATGGATCGTCGCTTTCAGTGAACGTTACAGCCCCAGGCACCAGTGGGAGTATCAGCTTCACTTCAAGCCTGGAAAATTCCACAGATACAGGCATCTCTTCTCAGCTAACAAGCACGGTCTCGATCAACAGCTCTTCTGTAAATTCAAATTCATCTGACGTGCCAGCATCGTCCGATCTTGCCTCGAGCTCTGAGGTCATATCTTCATTCACCAGCACGGTTGATCAAAGCTCAACCACGTTCATCACGGTGATACGCACTACTGTTGTTGTACAACTATCCTCATCTGCCGAGCTATCGGGGACTTCATCGCCGTCTTCATCGTCAGTCCCTGGGAATTCAACAACTCCAGCCAATGCAGAGTCAAACTCAGGCTCATCTGACAGTTCTAACTCTGCCTCGTCTGACAATCCAACCTCAGGTACAAATACAACCTCTGACAACCCAGCAACCAGTGCGTCCGATGTTTCGAATACATCCATAGATACAACTGCTGCATTAAGTTGCGACTATGGTGTGAGCCGTGTGTGTGGACCTTCGCCGACAACTCCAGCTGCAAGCACAGAATACTGCTTGTGCCCGTTTTGCTATGTGGCCAGTGACTTGTGCAATGCCGCCAGACCGACCGGCACTAATTGCCCATCTGGATGGGCGTGCTCAGTCACAATTCCAACAGACAGTTCGACCGTCTGGCTAAACCTGCCTTCTGGCGTCACATGGCCGACTTCGACGCCGACGCCTTGGAATGAGACCTGGCAAACGATTACCAGAACGGACGGAAGCATGAGTACGACCAGCGTGAAGTGGGCTGCTTCACTGTCAACCAGCACACTCTCGCGTGATGATGGCAGTCATGTGATTGTGCCTTTCCGTGTTTGGTCCTGTCAAGGGGATCTTTGTGGTGGAGGCGGACATTCCGACTCGTATTCACTCCTCAAATGCCTGCTTGCCTTTCTTTGCAGCACTCCAGACAACCACGGATGGAGTTTTCCTCCTGTAAGTATTGCAAATCGCAGCGTTGGACGTGAGGCTGACTCTGCAGGTTCCCGTTGTTCCTCCCATTGGCCCACCCGAGGCTGCGCCCGAGACTGCTCCCAGCACTGTTAGTGATCTCACGCCCAGTTCTGAACCAAGTCAGTCTTCATCTGAAAGCGGCTCCTCGCTGTCCTTGTCGACGACCTCGGTGTCCTCCTCTGGGATGACAACAGCAGAGTCATCAGAAACCACATCGGAGAATTCATCACAGACCTCTTCCGCAACATCCTCAGGGAGTTCTACCAGCTCCTGCTCAGCATCGCCCGTGTCCTCGTGTACTGTCGTCTGTTCCACGACGACACTCTCATCCACTGCAACGCAAACATGTTCGACATCGTGTATCACCACGACTCAATGCTCTGGGACAGACAGTGCGGCCATCAGTACTTTTGCTTGCCCGGCGAGCCCCTGGTGGAACGACCCTGTTATATCGGCTTCAGTGGCACTCTGGCTGTCCCAGTTTCCACTTATCCCCGACCCGACCCCGCCTCCAGATGGGAACCTGCCACGACCGAACGCGACCATGATGACGAGCTGTGCTGACGCCGTGTGTGCGCTTACACAGGGTCTTACCTCAACGGGGTTCTTGACCTCGTCTTCCAGCATTGCGTCCAGTCTCACTTCGTCGAGCTCTTCTCCCCTGAGTTCATGTTCAGATGCAATATGCGCACTGACTCAAGGCCTCAGCATCAGTTCTGTGTCCACTTCACATGGTAGCAGCTCTCCAGTTACAACGTCGCCTTCAACCTTGTCAATTAGAACCTCGTCGAGTCTATCACGCACCACAAGCACAACTCCAAAGCCGCCTCTCCCGACCTTACCTCCGACGGTGATATCCACAGCATCGAATGGCGATGTTTTCAGTGGGGTGGTGAGCATCTCGGACCACAAGACGTCATGGATTTCGTCGACCAGAATCTCCCATCTGGACAGGGGCACGCCCGTGACGATTCTCAGCACGACGAGAAGCGCCAGCTCGGTCAGTGTGTTCCGATGCGGAGGGTTTGAGATCTCCGGGCATTCCAGCTGCACGGAATCGCCACAGCTGGTGTTGATCTCGAAGACGACACCGCCTCCGTCCGAACAGACCGAGATCTGCGGTTCGTGGATGGGTCCTTTGACGACGAGCAGTCCTGCCATGGTAGGCAAGTACAACTGTGCGTTCCCGACGGATGGGACGGGGTTGCCGGGAGTCAATTCGCCTGATGTCTTGCAACCGTTCCGACCAGACGAGGATCTCATCGATGATTTCTGCAAGTACATGGTCCTCAACGACATCACCATCTACAGTGGACGGCCGGATGGCAAGAAGGCACCGGGAGAATGTGCACACTATGTGATGGGACGGCTGTTGAATCAGGAGGAGCTCCCATTCTCGGCCAACAACAACTTCGGCATGACCATTGCCGTGGCGTTCGACTACAACGGCTGCTCGAGCCCGGACGACAAGCACAAGGACGGGATCAGTTTCAGTGATTATGGCGAGCACAAATGCCACGACAATCTGTGGAAGACGTTGGTCAATAAGTGTAAGTGTCGGAAGTACTGTCTGGTTGATGTCCTGCTAACATGTCGACCAACACAGGCCAATTTGACAATCCAGAGAAGATGGGACTGAGCAAGTTCCCGGCTGTCGGAGGACTGTTGTGGAAGGACTGCATGCGATGGACCGTCCTCTCTGTCTCGGACTCTTACACGCCTCCAGACACGTTGTCCGGGCACGACGTGATTATGAGCTAGCTTTTGGTTTTGGGTTTGCTGTTGGGATTGGAATTGGCGATGGGGGTCTGGATGTCAGGCTTCGGGTTCTCGTAGGAGTACATTACATGCAGAGGGCAGAGTATGAGGCCCTTCTCCCATCTCGAATTGAACCCTCTGTGATGGGCTCAGAAAGGGGACTTGGAGACTGTGACTTGGTCATGGGAGGCGAAATGGAATACATTTGCAAATGGCCCTCCTGGTAGAAGAGCAGAAAAATCAAACAGATAGTCGAATGACTCTGGTACTCAACCACTCCACTACCTACTACGTACCTTACCTACCTGTAGTAATAGTATATGTCCATCCTCTCTGTGAGTCCTCATTTTCCCTCTCTAAGTTTCTGGCTCTACTCGGCGCTGTCTTAAGAGATAAGTTGGGGAAAAGCCCCTTTTCCTATCTGTGACGTGGCACTAATTCGTTACTAATACTATCAGCCCCCCTTGTGCCCGCCTGTGGCCCCTGACTGATACTGATCCGACTCGCAGCATGCAATTAATCCCCTCTCTTCCATTTTCCCCTAGGGACCTTAAGGACTCCCTAGACCCCTCCCTGCACGTCAAACGCACAGTAGCTAAACTAACCCCTGAACTGAAACGGAGAGTGAGTGGTTCAAGTATCAAACATGCCAAAATCCGGCCCTTAATATCTGCACTGCCCAAGTGCAACCAAATCATGGACACTTTGACGGAGTGGTTAACGTGGTAGGTTGTCCTCAACACTTGATATGTACTAAAATGATCACCCCATTAATACTTGTCATTAGCTGCCCTGCTATGGATCGAACATTCTCGGTTTAAGCGGTTTTAGGCAGTTCCTTCGGGAGCACAGGTTCGGTGAGTTTGGCATAGCACTACTTCTATGAAACTCATTTACTCATACTCGTTGCAGAATCCTGTAGGTGTCGTTCTTCTTTTTTCGTGGGGCTTCTCTTTTTGTCGAAGGCCTCCTTTTTGGGGTTGTGGAAGAGAGAGATAGAGGGAGAGGGAAAGGGAAAGAGTCAAAAGGGGGAGAGGGGCTACGTGGTTGGGTACCTACCTATCTTATGTATGTGTTCGAACAACCAACCCAAATAGGGTCTGTCTAGGTACTCTACAAGGTGCTCGCCTCACGGGTTGCTCAACAAGCTCCCGTCGGCTTGAAGCAGAGCAGAGCTTACAGAGTCAGGTACTTAGTAGTTAGGTACCTAGTACCTAGTACCTAGTAGGGACCGTACGACCCTGTATCACCAGCACATATGAACCCTGACCATTTGCCTGCCGTTCAACCACTGCCTGCTGCCCACTGCCCGCATGGTTCTATAGTATACGACCAGAAAGAACATCGTAAAAGATCATGTAACCTATATGGATCTAAAAAGCCTTCACGGCTCCCCAGGTCGGCGCACATATACTAAGTACCAAGTAATTCAGTTCAATTCTGCCAGACCTAATCTTGCCGTCATCTTTCTGTCTCTTCAACTTTCAAGAAACAGGTCGACAGCTGGTCTACTTCAGGCACCTCAAAAATAGCCTGTAGCCTGTAAATACATAGACAACCCAAGAACAACGGGGCATGAGACACCACGTCTCAACCCTTCCAACCACGGCACGACTAGCCCAGCATTTCCACGTCGAGACCAATGGCTCTCATGAACAAGTTGACGTTGCCCAGGCGCACACTGGCCATCTCCGGAGGTAACGTCTTGCTTTGTTGCACCGTCTCCATGACCCGGTCCTTGACTCCAATCACCAGCCTTTGCTGTTGCTCAGGACTGGCCCCAATACCAATCGTGGCCAAGAATTGCCAGATATACATGTCGTCTCCAGAGTTCACCGGGCCCGGGAAGAGCGAGCCCAGAAGAGGCTCCAACAGATCGAAGAGACGGTTATATAACGATGTCCATTGTTGCCACTCCGGGTCAGACACCGCGCCAGATTCTTTGAGGAGTTCGGCACGCGTCAACAGCATCGTCATCATGCCCAGCCCAATCTTCGTCATCGCGACCGTTGCCATGTTGGTCTGGTCGATCAACAACCCAAGCAATCCAATCACAATGTTGATGGGAGCTTCGTTGACATATTGCAACAGACACGGCATGACCGCTTGAGAGAAAAGCTCGATCTCTTCGCGCACCGCTGGAGGTGGTTGGGTCTCTCCGGGCGCCAGGCGAGCATCCTTGGTCACATCGAGTTGGTCAAGATGAACCACGATCATGGTCAAAATGGTCAACCGTTGCTCCTGGTCTATCAGACGGAAGATGCGAGGCATAGCCTTCTTGCCTTTCGCGAAGGAGAGAAAAGCGATGAACGGGTGGGGGACCGCCGCTCCGGGAACGATGGGATCAAGAACCTTCAGCTCCTGCCACAGCGTCGAGTTCAGTTCTTGCATCTTCTGCCGCCAGTCCAGATGGGCTTGAATGGAATCGGCGTCACCTTCAGTCGGAGGTGGGGGCATCGTCCGCTCATGATCCTCGAGGCGCATCAAAGTGGTATAGACCGCCTCAATATTCTTCAGGATGGTCTTGCGGTCGCTGGCACTGACCTCCTTCTTGGCGGTTGCCGGCCGAGCGTCGGAGCTCTCTTGGCGCTTGATGTTCAGGAGCGGTTTCGGCGTCTTTGCATTGCTGAAGGAAATCTTGCCCAAGCTCCCCTCAATGATGAGTTGCTTGTTCTTGGGCTTGAGTTTGGCAGCCTCGACAGCCCGCTGGACCTGCTGTTGCATTCTCTGCATGTGATTGTCACCATTGGCATGCTGTCTTCTTCCACCGCCTGTGCGACTACCGGTTTGGAACAGATAGGTCTGTGCAAAATGTCCCAAAGGTTGCGTAGGATGTTGCCTTGGAGCTCCCCGGATTTGACTATACACCTGGTAGTAAAAGTCCTCGGTCAAAGCAGCTTCGGGGTTCGGGTCGGCCGACGTTCCAGTGGCGGTGACAAGCTGTTGCAGTTGGATGCGGGTGATGAAGTTTTTGTCCTGTGGGGTCATCAACCCGTTCCCCTTGGATAGCATGAAGATCTTATGATTCCGTTTGGCTCTCTTCGCATCTTCCTCCAGGTAAGCCCGACGCTGTTCGTCGGACAAGTCCATGAGTTGAGGATGAGATACGCCTGGTGGTGGGCCATATGGTGGCATTCCTTGAGCTCGGTCGACGCTGGGCTGCGGCGAGTGACGAGGTCGGTTGGGATTCTGGAGAATTTGCAGAGGCGGTTGAGCAGGTCGGAGTTGCGATGGCTGCACGGGCTGCACGGGCTGAACAGGCTGCGAAGGCATGCGGTTGTGTCGTCGAGGACTACCCGCACGCGGTGGCGGGGGGCCTTGTTGATGACCCATTGGCATAATCGGTGGCTGCATTGGCGGCTGCATGGGCGGCTGTATGGGCGGGTACGGCTGAGGAGGCCGCATCTGCTGGACAGGAAATGGGTACCCTTGAGGCTGAGGGAACGGTGAGTGCATTGCTTGAGCTGCCTGAGCTGCCTGAGCCGCCTGCCCTTGAGCGAGGAGAGCAGCTTCGACTTCTTCCAAACTCATCATCTTCGTTCCAGACGGTGGTGCCATCGTTTGAGGGTGAGATTGTGCTGGAGCGGGAGCTGCGAATCTTGCTGTATTAACGCGGAATGCTTCAGGCTGGCTCGCCTGTGCCTGGGCCTGTGCCTGAGCTTGTGCTTGTGCATATGCCTCCGCCTGAACTTGCGCTTTGTGACTCCAAGCACTTGACTTGGCTTGGATCTCCGGAATGTAACCTGGATCTTGATACTTCTCGTAGCCAGTCTTCTTTGGCTTGGGCGGTTGAGCGGGCGCAGCCTCTCGAGGAGTATGTTGTAGATTAAACCGCATAGCCTCTTCCTCGATGACATTGGATACTTGCGCAGTGTTGCCGAAGAAATCAAAATCTTTTCCTATCCCGCCTCGGTCGTTGGTGCCCTCGGCACCTCCACCAAAGGTGTCATCGTTCAGATCATCGCCAGCTTCTTCCAGTCGGTCGCCGAGACCATCGTAGGTATCATCGAAGTCAAGGCTAGATAGTATGATTAGCTCTGTGTTTGGAAACGCGACCCTCCTCTGCTCTGCACCTACACATCTTCCTCCTTGTTTTGGAAGGCTTGTAATTTGCGAGCTTTGGCTACTTCGCTGAATGGATTCGTGTGCTCAAAGATGCCCTTGTTGTTCGCACCTCCAGATTTGTCCCTGGGCAGGGTTGTATCAAACCCGAAGAACGACATGGCTACGGTGGCATGAAAGATTGCTGCCGAACTCGTGCCTGATGTCAAGATCAGGGTTGTTGGTGTCGTTGTTGCTGCTGTCTTTCTGCCCCACTCCCACTCTTGACTCGAACGGATGCAGAGTATGCGCAGATGGACATGATCCAGCGGGCAGTAGATGAGGTGAAGGTTCTTGGCGCAAAGGACACAAAAGATGTTGTGGTCCAGACGATATGAGCCGGAAATGCAATAACAGATGAATAAACAGCAGCAGTGGAACGAGGAGTAACTATTGTGGGCAGATCGCTGGCTGCCAGTGTGAATGGTGATCTAATCCTTGGTGTCAGTGCCATCGTCGAGTCACGGGATTCCAGTAAAGCGGCATCAAGTAAGGCCTGTTTCAGCTACTCTGCGATGACAGAAGCTCTCTATTCAGTGGGTAGGTTTACTACTAGTCATACTAGGCCACTCTGCACCGCACGCGGCCAACGCTAACTCTAGCCGTTGCACTAACCCTCGGCACCAGGGGTCATCTAGACCAAAACAGGATATTTGCCTACATCGCAGACTGTCTCCTATGTCCGCAATCTCCCTAAAACTTATTGCTCTGTGACACGACTGCCACTGCCAGCTTGCGCGTTCAACTCCCCTTGGATGACATTTGGACCCATTCCGGCCTCCAGTATCCAACAAATGTGTTCCCTTTGATGTCTTGCTCCTATTCTTCATCTACCACTCTTTAAACCCCCCCTGTATCACGTTTCTTCTTTCTTTTGTCAAACAATCCATTGTCTCTTGTTCTACCACAGCCGAAACCGACTGTCAGGCCTCATGCGCCGATCGACTTGACGAAACCCACGGATTCTCCTCCTCGGTCTCTACTGCCATACGGACACCCAACGAATAAGGCACCCCGTGCTTTCACGCCCACGACTTTCGTCGACCTGGCCTCTTAATTGAGTTCTACTTGCCCAGGGCATCTCCAGATCCGAACTCGTCTCTGGGGCCTGCCTGCTCCAACAAGATGGCGACGGGGTCAGCGAGATACCTCCGTTATATTCTGTTTGCCGCATTCGTAAGTAGGAGAAGGCTACAGATCGAGGACCACCCAACTGACCGTACCAGGGCATCGCCATCCTCTATCTCATCTCCACTTCATCGTTACCCTCCTATGCACAGCCTCTCACCTCGGGAGGTAAATTCTCCTGGGACTCGCCAAAGAATGAAAAGCCCTCTTCCAACCCGAATGATATATCAGACGCCTTCTCCGCTCCGAAGAAATCATCTGCAACCTCCGAAGAAACAAAACCGTTGCAATCCATCACACCTAACATCAATCCTTCCGCCATATTCGAACTGTCCCCACCTGCGCCTGGGGAACGTGTGAATGCTACGTTTGTAACGCTGGCAAGAAACTCGGATATCTGGGAGATCGCTCGTTCCATTCGACAAGTGGAGGATCGATTCAATAGAAACTACAATTACGATTGGGTATTTCTCAACGACAAACCCTTCGATGATCAGTTCAAGAAGATCACCACGTCCTTGGTGTCCGGAACGACACATTATGGTGAAATCCCCACCGAGCACTGGTCTTTTCCCCCATGGATCGATCAGAAGAAAGCCGAGGCTGTTCGGGAAGATATGCGTCGCAGGAAGATCATTTATGGCGACTCTATCAGTTACCGCCATATGTGTCGATTCGAATCCGGCTTCTTCTTCCGTCACCCACTGATGCAGCAGTTTGAGTACTACTGGCGAGTCGAACCAAGCGTGGAACTGTTCTGCGACATTCATTATGACCCATTCCGCTTCATGAAGGACAACAAGAAGAAGTACAGCTTCGTGCTCAGCTTGTACGAATATGTCGAAACGATTCCCACTCTCTGGGACAGCGTCAAAAAGTTTATCAAGGCACATCCGGAGCATATCGCACCCGACAACTCCATGGCCTTCCTGAGTGATGACGGTGGTGAGACGTACAATAAGTGCCACTTTGTAAGTGGTCGTGCCGTGATGTCAATACTGCCCCATATTCTAACGTCTTTTACAGTGGTCCAACTTCGAAATCGGTAACCTTGATTGGCTCCGATCCCAAGCCTACATCGACTTCTTCGAATCCCTTGACAAGGATGGCGGCTTCTTCTATGAACGTTGGGGAGATGCTCCCGTACACTCTATCGCCGCGGCTCTTCTCCTCCCCAAAGATGACATACATTTCTTCAACGACATTGCTTACTACCATGTGCCTTTTACTCACTGCCCGACTGGGGAAGACGTTCGACTGAAACTCCGATGTCACTGCAACCCCGCCGACAACTTTGATTGGAAAGGCTACAGTTGCACATCGCGATACTTTGACCTGAACAAAATCGCCAAACCTGAGGGTTGGATGGATCAAGTATGACTATCCGGCGGTGGAGAACGCAAGATCGTCAAGTTGAGTTGGGAAATATGGCATTATTCCTTTCTTTCGTTCGGAATCGGGTCGGCCATCCTGATTGTGCTGATGAAAATCCCCAAAACGAGACGTAAGATCCTGGCCGCAGCAGATCGGTTGGCTGAATGGCATGAAAGGGGGTTGGAAAGGGCCGAGAACTCAGATTGATCGAGATAACACAACATACTCGACTGGACGGGATCCTCTTATGTCTTGGTCAACTGGGACAGTGTCTTGACGAGTCCTGCCAGTTTTCGCACATGCCCCCGTTCATCATCCCTACCGCGACGTCTATGCTGGGCTAAAGTTCTTACCAGGCGCATCCGCGTCTAACATGACATCCACCCGACCTCGATTCGCTTCACTTCACCTGTACAGCATTTTACGCTTGCTCTTCTTTAACGACCGGAAAATGGCTTTCTTTCACAGGAGTTCGCATGATGACATGCACCAGCGGGAAACAGGGCATGGTTATCACACGTCCATGCAATGGAGCGGAGGGGTGCGACATCGATATCAGGGTGGTGCATCAAGACCTGACCTGGGTATTCACTCTGCTCGGATTGGGACGGGAGAGCGTCTGCGTTATGCCTGGATACATACCTCCCATTCCCTCCCTACGTAGTAGGCAAACTATACAGAGGACGGCAAATATCAAAATGGATATGGACCGTGAAGCTTGATGATTTTTTACTCGATCAATTCGTTTTGCTATTATCCCGTACGTCTTCCAAGTGCATCGTGCTGTACCCGGGAAAAGACTCGGAGTCGACGTGTAGAGAATCCTCCTCAGCAATCGCCATTCAGTCGCACATTGGGAGACATGACCATGTTCAATCCAATATGTCAGACTCCCAGATACTGCTACATTTCGGCAGAAAACCAAGAAACCGAAGGCGAACAGGAGAAGGACGATCAAGGACGAATGCAAATGTTTCCTTGGATGGAGTCTAAAGTCGAAGATGGTACACCATCGCAGGCAGTTTACAAAAGACAGGGCTCATATGGTATGTTTCGTTCCCAATTTTTGTACACGTATAAAAATTGATCGAGACCGCCCCAGTATCGATCATGCCCTGATGCGTGCTACGGGATCCGATCTCTATCTCTAGACGATACCAGCTCGCATATCAAGCCAAGCTCACCCACTTAGGTAGATCTGGCCATCAGCTCCCTGTTCGCGGACTGAGGCAAATAGCTATGCAGCTCGAGTCGGAAGTCCAGACCGGCGCTTGTCGTGGAGCTCGGCCGTGTCTTGCATGATGGAAGGGATGAATGGCACCCAGCCCCGGTCGGGATTTCAAGGTATGGTTGAATATGAGGTTGACTGCCGGAGACCGTAGGGCTGGGCTGGGCTGGGCTGGGCTCGTCTTGTTCGTTCGATAGCGTGCTGTGGCACGCATATAAATTGTTCCTTGTCGAATGTAGATCGTGGGAGCCGGGACATGACAACCAACCCACAAGGAGACCCGAGACCATGGAAAGATGGTCAGACCGCAGGGAGTGAACTCGTTCTTTTCTTGACCCGCGTGTATCTTCGCCATTGCGTCTCCCATATTCGTGCAACTTTATTGTTGCATAACGCAACTCGAAATCCCGCTATAACAGCTTGCAGATAGTGCAGACGCAATCTCTTCCTCGCATATAGCTCTTTCCAAATTTGCGAATCAAATCCTCGTCTACTCAGTCTTTGGCTTCTTCGTGCCGTATTTCGACCTGCTAGTCGCCCGGCTGGGAACACCACCCTAAAGCAATCCAAACGTCAGCAATGATGCATTTCCAAGTTAATGCACTCCCGAGGCATCGATCCAGCTCCATGGTTCTCTAGAGCAGTTCTGGCTACAACACATCCAAACATGCAAGCAAACCCGTGCTAAACCTCAACAGTTCAAAGAAGACGGAAAGAACTCACCAGATCAAAAGCGCCTCTGACCAAATGATACCGCACACCAGGACAATCCTGACTCCTCCCGCCTCTGACCAGCACGACGCTGTGCTGCTGCACATTATGTCCTTCGCCGGGAATATAGGCGCTGACGATCTTGCCGCTGGACAATCGGACCTTGGCGGTCTTGCGCTGGCCCGAGTTGGGCTTCTTGGGCTTGGTGATGCCGACTTTCAAACACACGCCTTTCATCTCCGGTCGTTGCTCGGCCGCCAGGGCCGGGGACACGGCGTGGCGCGCTTTCTTGGGCTGCCGGGGCCGTGTGCGCACTTGGTTCAGTGTCATCCATGGAGACTGCGTGGTTGTGAACGAGCGCGACTGTCGAGCAAGAGGAAGAGGAAGAGAGACGGGCTTCGAGATGTTGAGCCGTGTCAGGGCGCGGAGGGCTTGGAGAGCCGACGGGGAGGGGATGGGAGGCATGATAAGCAGTGGTGCGATGACTCGGGATATCGACCGCGTGTCGAGTTCTGAATGATTTGAAAGGTAGGTAGGAAGGTGGTGTAGAAGAGGGCAAGTTGCGGTTTGAAGCTTGCGATGCCGTCTTGGAGAACTGGATGAATGTCAAAATTGGCCCGGAGTGTTCAATCGAGGTACCTTCCTAGAAGGGTTTAGCTTGATAGGTTCATCTTCACGTGACTGCTATATGTCTGTCCAGATGTGGTTTAGCTCAAGGGGTTATCTATCATTCAGCCTTGCGGCACAGCCTTGTCTTCGATTATCTATCTGTTGGACCATTGCCAGGACTTCTCGGTACAACCTGGTTGCAGTGTCCATTCAAGTTTGCTACCGTGCTTAAGGGGAAGCGTCTCCAGCTGGATTTGGCAAGTGTGTCCATACTGCACGAGGATTGTATGTCTATTCCGTTCAGATTACTCGACAAGTCAGAATCGTCTCGTTCTCAAAATATGTGAGCAGTGCAGGGAATCCAAGTGCTCGTCTTGCCATTGCCGTTGATACCTTCCCCTCTTGGGGCCCCAAACCAATGCATGAAATCTGCAGCGCGCTCATGGTTGCTTTTGTATCATCTAGCCATGCTCAGCGCACGGATGGTTCATCTGGGCCGTCATGCTCCTCTTCGACCATTGCGGTGTTAACCACGCGCGAGCAGCCAGACTGTTTCTAGACAGACCAGCCACCGGTCAAAATATGTGCGATTGATTCCGTCCTCTGGTGTCGCTCAGTTGCTGTTCCAGCACTGCCTGAATGTATTTCTTTCAGCCATGTCCGGAAACCAGCCTGCAGCTGTACCACACTCGACTCTCTCTCCACAAACCACCGGCATGGCCTCATTCAACCCCGTTCCCCATGCACTTCATCTGCACCTTCCCCTCTGTAATGGCATTCACCCTTAACCCAACCTCGTCTTCCTCAAATCCTTCCAAAACCAAACTTCATCCAACAAGCTTCCATCCCTAGGCGAATACCCATACTCCGGCACCACTCCGAGCGTGGTATATCCGAGTCTAGGATAGACATGCTCGGCTTCCGTCCCGACCGTGGTGTCCAGCATGAGACTCCAGCGACCATGGTCGCACGCGATCTCCTCGAGTTTGGTCATGATGGCTCGAGCGATGCCTTTGCGACGGTGAAGCGGCGAGACGAACAATTTCTCGACCAGGCCGCGAAACGGGCCAGTCTGGGAGTATGGTGTAGCCAAGGAGACGACGCCGGAGACTTCGAGTTCTAGCTTGGCAGTAGATGTTGATGTTTCTGCAGTAGAAGTGGAAGTGGAATTTTTGTCTGGGGATTTGCTCGTGCCGATGCTGGTACTGGTATCGTTTCTGATGATAGGCCATCCAAGCCCTTCCGACTCGAAGGGCGGCTTGACTTCTGCTGCTCCTCCTTCTGATTCTGATGCTGGTCCTAATACAGTCCGACTGGAGACTTCGGACAGATAGACAATGATATGTCTGCTGCCTTGGTCGGCCTCTTTGAGTCGTTCCTCCCACCATCGATACATGGTCGCGTGGTCTAGTGGTGGGAGGAAGGTGGCCATGGTGCCGTCATGTAGGATGCAGGACGCGTGGATGTGGACGATTCCGTCCAGGATTGTCTGGATAGAAGGCGTTGTCGAGGTGATTGTGTGGATGCCGGGGGTGTGGCTGGATGACATTGTGAAGATCGCAATGATGTTATAACAGCAGTGATGGTTGGTGAGGTTCAGGTTGATTGTCGGTGCCGGCGAGGCTGTACGTGAATATAGCGACAAGGTAGTATTCCCAGATCTATACTGATATTGGCATACTAATACCCCAATAACAGACTCCCTTCACTTGTAATCACAGATATTAGTATTTGTGGTATCTCGGAACTTACTGACAACCTTAGCTTCTTCTATAGCTTTTAATCAAAAACAGTAATAATAAATCTTTCATCACTCCGGCTCCCTTGTTAGGAGGAACCGATGGCCCGCCCATAACCTCCCTTTCGCCATAATTCTATCTGGCTTATTGACCAATTGACATATTGACCTGATGAGGTTCAATCACATACATAACCACCTCGCTGTGCTGTGACACGGCCACAACCTGGATGCTGTCCAAAGGACCACTCCGGGTCGGCTTGATCGACGACACGAGTCTTGCTCTAGCATCCCAGATTGTTGGGTTTGTATCCTTCGCCATAACGATCATGACTCTGCTAGGTATGTTACGTATTACACACACAAGTGCTTCATACTCCTAGTTCACACCCACGCAATCCATAACCTGGTCATGGTCCTGGCCTCGATGTTATGCCAATTGTTTGACCTGTTGTCCCTCGTCCATCCGCTTCTCTTGAAGAATCTCTTCTCCAGCCACGCTGCCATGTTAACACAGCCATCTTCAGGAGTCTACCGAGAACTTATCTCAACCATGCGCAACGCAGATACCTTGATCCCCATCATGCTCGGCAACCTGTGCCAGGAGCTCGAGGCCGAGAGGGTGCTTGTAAGACATCGCATCCGCGAAGGCGACAGGTTCGCCGTCTTCCCCAGCGCGCAACGCCGACGGGGTCGACGGAAACAAAAACAGCAGGAGGCGGCGCGACTCTCAAATCGAACCTCAACGACCTGTGGCAGCAATTCAAGAATGTCGAGCGCGCGTTTCTGATCAGAGATCCCTTCCGCACCGAACAGGTCCAGAAGGGCGACTACTGGGGCGAAAGTGATGTCGATGAAAAAGCTTATGCTCGGCCGGGCGGCGGCCGTAGCGGAGAGCGCAGTGTCAAGAACTTCAAAGACCGCATGGGTATGGCGAGGCGTTGTTGTCGTCGGATCAGCAGCGGTATTGCCGAACTGGCCTGGTCCATCGGTTTATCTGGTATGTCGATCTTTGCATGCTTGCACTTGTGTCCTCTGTTTGACATACTCAACTCCAATCCACCTTGGCGGAATATGGCTGGCTTCTATGACCAACACGAGTCGTAGTCAGACTTCCGGTAACCAAACTTGAAATTGGAACTGACCCGCGTGTTGCTAGGTGGCAAGGCCAGACGTCGGTGGTGCACATGTTGGATCAAGTCCACAGGGTCCAAATCCGGAGAATGGAGCGTGATGTCTTTGAGACCGACGAGCTCGTCAAGCGAATCTGGCAGAGAATAAACAGGCGCGGTGGCGGTGGAGGAGGAAGAAGCGGCAGCGCCAGTAGCTCTCGTACTCCGTCCGGTGATGGGGGAGGAGAAGGCGGAGGAGGAGGACGGATGGCAGGTATCCGAAAACGTAGTATCAGATCCAGACCAGGTAGTGTTAGGCACTTGAGTCGTCATGCCAGCACGACGGGAGGTCACTTTCGAGAAGTTGAAGAAAGGGAGGTCGTCCGCGTTCCACCAGACAACATCCTCAGACCGCGTGAGGGTGAGGCGAGCAACACGGGACGGCAAAGAGAGACGAGTCCTCCGGCATCTCGCGTTGAGTATGAGGTTGTCAAACCGGGAAGAATATATGTCGATGTCGATGTTGATGTCGATAGGGGAAGACCAAGAGTCGAGGATGTTGAACTAGACTGTATTGACCGCGCAAGACCAGGCCAAACACAAGGATACAGTCGAGATCGGGGGAGATATCGATAAATGAGGCTGTTGACAGGCAAGGATATTAATAAGACCTCCCGCTTCGGCTGACATTGCTGTCGTCACTCTCTCTTCCACGCCCCAAACTCGTGATCCAGGTGCTCTTTGAGCTGTTTGAACTTATTTCCAAACATCTTACCACAGCGCCAGCATTTGTAGTCCCGCTTGAGGTTGGCGTTCTGATAGCTTGTCTTCCGTCGGATGTCGTCCTTGGCCAGCGGAAAGTCCTCTAAAGGAATAAAGAAATCCGTGTTGAAGCTGTTGTAGTGCTTCTGGTGCTTCAGCCGGTCCGAATGCATATCTCGACTGATGATATGCACATGTAGATGGCTCATGGAGGGATGAGCATGGATTCCCACCTTGAACTCCTTGGTGAAATCGCGGCCAGCGGGCAGAGTCTCTGGAGGATCATCACTCTCCATGGCCGCGATACGCGCTTGACAAGATTCCGAGTAGGGACTGATCAGCCGGGACAGCTCCGATGCTGCCAGTTTGACAGCTGCTGCCGCCTCGCTTCGGACCATCTCCAGAAACTCTGGGTCGTCAAACGCATCCCGCGGGTTCAGATGCCATTTGCTCGAGTCTCGCGGGAGAAGAAGTAGATGGACGGTGGCTTTGGGAAACGCATCTTGAATCAGAACTATCCGGTCGTTGTACTGGATGACCGTGTGGGAAGGGAACTTGGAGGGTTCGAGGATATATGGAAGCAGTCCGCCCCCCATGCCGGGCTTGGACACTGACGGTTTCGGCTGTTTGGGTCTGGGAGACATGAGCTCGGAGAAGGCGTTGCGTTTGCTCGCCGGCGATGATACAGGTTGAACCGAGTCATCGGCTGCCTTCTTCAACTTGTCCGTGGCCGATGACATGTCTTGTGGTGGACTGGGATATTGGTGGTTGAAGCCACGAAGGTAGAGGGAAAGGCACCAGGCGTGCTTGTCTTCACATCATCCAACCGCCTTGCAGAAGTCTCCATTCACCTTTGCTTTCGCCTTCAAAGGAAGTCCGTCGTAATTGAGTCTGCAGCCATGAGGTGTGAAGTGAAAGGTCTTGAGGGATAATAGAAGGGATACGAGGCAGCCAGTGAGGATTCATTGCATGCGCCAACTTTGTCTTGTCTTCGCGTACTCGGTATGGTCTAGTATCTAGCACTCCAGGGCGCAGGAAGGAATACACATCCCACAGTCCCAACCATTGCAACCATTGCAACAATAGCATACGGGTCACTGATTGCAACATTGACGAACCTAGACATCATCAAGTGTGCGAATCTATCATTTTGGCTAGGATACAACGCCTTCAACGGTTCATCAATAGAGTCCCGCCGTCGCCTGTAAGCGGAGGACTCGAGCTCCCTGCCAACCCATCGAACGCCCAACAGCCTTCTTCTTGGACCGTCCTTCCAATAAATAACAGGTAACATTTTCTGGTCGCGGCGCAAGCCTGGAAGAAATCTTGAAGTGTCAATGACTTTTGCAACCATCCCCAAATGCTGCAAGCCCGGCTTAACCCATCCATCCCACTACATCAGACACAGCTCCTGCGCCAACTCCATGCCGCAAAGAGGCCGGCAGTGTATAGCTCTTGGTGTTTTGGGTTTGTCCGTGCGCTCGAGATCTCAAGCTTTCCTCTTCTCTTCACATGACCACACACCTACTGCAACATCCTGCGCTTTGTGATTGATGGTCCATCTCCAATTTCTGTCCCGGTCCATGTGAGCCGAGTGGAGGTGCACCAGCCGAGTAACCTGCCATCTCCCGATTGTATCGTCGAATTTCTCGAACGAGGTCGTAAAATGCGTCGTCAACGTGTATCCGGGATTTGGCCGACGTCTCAATGAATTTGCATCCAAACTGTCGAGCTAGCGCTGCTCCCTCTTCCCTAGACACCGCCCTCTCGGATTCCAAATCGCATTTGTTGCCCACCAAGATCATGGGGAAGTAGTCTTTATCTTTGACCCGTAGAATTTGTTGTTGGAAAGTCATGATTTCTTCAAACGACTGTCGGGAAGTAATGGAGTAGACAAGTAAGAACCCCTCCCCTGTTCTCATGTATTGTTCTCGCATTGCCGAGTATTCTTCTTGCCCGGCGGTATCTAGGACATCGAGAAGGGCGACCTCATCGTCAATCATGCATTGCTTGCGGTAGGAATCTGTGGGGAGAAATGTTCAGTAAGCCGCGGTTACGTCGATCTCTGTGAGGTTCCGCACCTTCAATTGTAGGATCGTATTCATCCACAAAATGACTTTGTATGAGTTGAATGGTCAAACATGATTTTCCCACACCTCCGCCTCCTACGACCACCAGTTTGTATTCGCGCAAAAACTGCAAAGGTGGTATTAGCCCAGCCATAACTTGGAGTGAAAAAGTACAAGATGACAATTTTGTGTCCAAACGCACCTTTGAGGCCATCGCAGGCAACTAGATCCAGCACAGGACAAACGTATAAGAAAGGTCTCGCGCCGAATCTGGCTAGAGGCAGGCGTTCCGAAAGAGTCCAAGTGGCGTGAAACTCACGGTCGGGAATGAAATGCGACAAGGAGGAATTGCAGGGAGGATCTATGAGGGGGGCTGACTGCGCAGTGTTCGAAACGAGAATCTCCGTATTCCGTGATGTGATGGACGAAGCTAGTATCGTAGGACTATCACAAACAGGTCGTCGAGTCGCGGACGGCAGTCGAATCGGAGTGAAACGTTGACTCAGGCCCTGTCCGTATGGCGAGGGAAGGCACTGATAGCTTTAGTGGTCGGACTAGTCGCGGGTTACTGGCAAGGGAGGATGATATCTCGTGGTTTCTAGGGAGGGATGGCACTGTCAAGTTCGACTGCAAGTCGCATCAAACAGTTCGGAGTAAGGGTTTGGGCGATGGGAGGGATGTCAAGGGCAAGAGTGATAGCAGTGGTCGTTGTAGTTGTAGTCGCAGTTTGTGGTTTGTGGTGGTTCGGGTGTAGCAACAGAAGCGCAGGGAGAAGAGTGCAGTGCGGCACTGCAGCAGAAACTCCAGTTTTTTTCTCCGACCAGGGGACAAGGATGAGGGTGGGCAGCGACCAGGGGAGTGTATTTGCTGATATGCACTGCCAGTGACTGCGATATCACGGTGGTTGGTGGCTTTGGGATGCTTCGATGGAGGCAGAGGACCGCGAGACGCGAGACAGGACAGAGCAAAAGTCGGATCTGAAGATGTCAATGCACCGCAGTCAAGTCAAGAAGTGACAACAACTGACATCAACTCAGCAGTCGTGGATTGGCACAATCGGGGAGAGAAGAGAAAGCACAAGCAGTAGAGATCCGAAGTTTAGGTACAGAGAGAGTAGTCGGTGGTCGGTAGAGGGAGGTAGATACAGAGTAGAGGTGTTACTCCTCCTCCTCCTCCTCCTCCCTCACGAGATGTGCCAATATGTGTAGCGTCACTCTATCTTCTGTCCGTCTGTCTGTCTCTGCTGCTGTCCGTCTCTTTTCTGCCTCCCTTCGGCCTCTACTCTGGACACTACAATCCACAATCCCACCCACTACATGACTAGTACTCGACCACTACTGCTACCACTATGTCGCAACCGACCCAAACAGAATCGCCCAGCGCTGCGGATGCTTCGCTGCCACTCCCTAGCTTCCTCGCTATCCTCCTTTTGTCAGTCTCCCATCGATTTGAGCCGTCCTTATTTCGGGTCCTCTACAATGAACCCCGTTTCGAAAAAGATATGTCGTGAACTTGCATCCTCTACTGCATGCGCTGCTTGAGGTAGTATGGCTCAGATGTGAACAGCGAATACAGAACACAGCGTTGCTCAAAGGTCAATGCGGCTTCAAGACGTTGAAGTTACAACCAATCATGAGAAACACTCATCCGTAGCCTCCCACCACGGCGACCTCCTTTTCCTTGGAGTCTATCTCGCAGACGCTACGCCAAAGTATCCGCATGGATGGTAACCGCTCGATACCCGCCGATGCTGCCCTACCAAGTCGACCCATCGGCTCAGGCCAGCATCCATGCCCACAACGAGACCTCGTCCAGCTCTTGATAGGTGCCTCCTTATATCCCGTCACACCCGGGCCACGCCGTCGCGGACCTTCTCCAACTTAGCACCGCGGTTAGATGTCTAGCCCGTGAACAGTTGCCAGAACATGTCTCGCTTCCCCCTGCACGATGGCGGTTCTACGTCCCTCATTTCCGCAGTCCGTTGTTGCAGAAGCAAATACGAGCAGGGCAGATAACCCCACGACGGCTCGGGGATGACGTCCCATGTTGATGTACAGAGTAAAGAGGTTTCGCGCTTGATACAGAAGGAATAGTCTTGTATCAGAACTACAAATTGCTCTGTAGGATGGAGTGAGGCTGCATTTGGGCAAGCGAGTAGTCTTGCAAACCTGGCCGTGACTTGACGGCAGTCGGCTTCCGATTCTCCCCAGGCTCTTGTCGCACAAGTCCATTTTGGAGCAACGCGCAATGATACCTACCTATAGAGAGCTCCGAAGTACAATGTTACCTCTGGTACGTACACTATCATCTTTGGGACGAAGTAAATCAAAGAAACCCGGAGATCCACCTCCACAGTGACATTCTGGAAGATTGCCCGCGCCGCGTTGCAAGCTGTGATCGTCTGTTGATCCGCTAGAAGGAGTCTGGAAACCACAAGATTTCGTTTCAAGTTCCAGGGGCCAGCAGGTGTAAGGTTCGTCAGTTACAACATGGTCTGCGGCTCCAGGAATTCGGTAGGAAAGGATTCGTGCACCATCAAGGATCTGATCTTATAACACAGACACCGGAGTACTCTTCTACATATCTGACATTTCCCGGATCCAAAGCCAACAGACCGATATGACGGGCGCCTGGACGATGATGCATTGCACGATGTAGCTATTCCTGGCTGTCCATTGACCCAGATCAGCTGGCCTTGCCCTTCTTGACATCGGCCTCATCGTCAGTGTCGTCTTCGCCTTCCACCTGAACTCTCACCCCTTGGACACCCCGGGCGACTTCGGCCTCCAGGCTGTCCATGAACTCTCTATCGCTCCCAACCAGTGTGACCACGTTCTTGTTTTTGCCCCATCTCGGATAGCTTCCAACCTTGACTCCTTTTGGTTCAACCCTCGCCGCAAGCTGGGTGAGGTAGTCCGCAACCTCGCTCTCGGCCAAAGGCGTACTAAACAGCATTCGGTACATGCCCTTGCCTTCGGGGTCCTTCAGCCGTGGGAGAACGCGTGGTTTCAAGCTGTCGAGGATGGTTTCGAATATCCTCGGCACGCCAGGCAGGATATGGATGTTGCCGTTCACCACCGAGACGGGAACCCAGAGGTCTTCCTTAACAAATAGCACTTGGTCTTCGTCTGGAATGTTCGGATCGTAGGGGAGCTGAGCCATGCGCAGCTTGGCCGTCAGAGCAGGAGAAGGCGTGTCCCAGGAGAAGTTGGGCTGGGACTTGTGAGGCCGCGAGTACTTCTTCATCTTCTCGACGGTCTTGTCGTGAAGCTTCAGCTCGAGGCCAAACGCCTTGGCTATAGATTGGTAGGTGATATCGTCGTGTCTGCGGTTGAACATGTCTTGTTAGCATGATGGCGAGGATGTTTTCATGGGCCAACAGATGCAAACACCTACGTAGGCCCAATGCCACCACTGGTCACTACGAAATCGTAGTTCTTGGACATGCGCCGCGCCGCTTCCATTATGTCGTCTTCGTCGTCGGGAATCACCTCGATTCTCTTCAGCTGCATGCCGAGCGAGAAACACCATCGAGCGAAATATGCCGAGTTGGTGTCTACGGTCTGTAAATTGTCCCAGCCATGTCAGTCGCCGAATTAGCCATGTATTGGATTGCACCACGTCGTAGAGGTGCGCAGTCTGCGCGTTTCGTGCATCGAGGAGGCTGGAGATGGTACCTTTCCGCCCAACACTTCATCGCCAATGATGATACATCCCGCCGTGCTTATCATGTTCTTTTGAGGCGTGGAAGTCGCCTCGACATTCGAGGATGATGATGTCATGTTGGAGGAGGACGACGAGGAAGAGGAGGACGACGTCGAGTATGCGGCAGCAGAGCGGTGGGCGTAGTTGGGCAGTGGACGAGACAGATGGCGGGCGAGTTGAGACAGACGAGAGAACATCGATCAGGAGTGCAGAGTAGAGTCGATCTGTGTATGCTCTGTAGAGGTATATAAGCTAGTAAAGGATTGATGGAGATTCAATGCAAGTGACGAGGGACGACACTCGACACTCGACACTCGACAAAGCTCGGGATTCTGCCCCACCACCAACAACATAGGTAACAGGTTTATATACAGTCACCATCACCATCAGCATCCTCATCCTTATCACTGCCCTTTTCAAAGTTTTTATTCCGTTCAACGCTTCTTCGCAGCTGATAGAGCTATCCATCCCTCCTATAGGCATCGACAGTCTGCAGCGAATATCCCCCAAACAGCCCGGCCCCCTACCCTTCCCAGGCGGACAAGGCTGAGATTGGGAGAAGGCTCTGCTGTTAGGCGCAAACAATCTACGTTTCGCAACCTCGTCTGCAGGCAGTATCCGAAGACAGGACGACACGTCAATTGGCACGCTGGGTCCTGGGCTGTGGTCAACTAGGACAACCAACGAAGATGGTAGCTTTCATTGCCCTACAATCTATCCCATCCTTCTCCCAGTCCCCCATACCCCTAACCGGTCATACACACGAGATGTCCAATTGTCCACCCAGCACATTAACTGACATCAAACCACTTGGTTCTACAGTCAGAGTCACGCCTGTACACCTTCTCGCAAGAGACGAAAGAGCAGCTCCGCAAGTTCCGACTGGGAACGTCGCGGGCGAAGACACCGTTGGCAAGGATCTGTGAGTCCCCGTCCTTGTCCCGAGTCGAGAAATCTATCAATACCTCAACACTTCCCTGTGTTTTGGGGCCTGCGATCGAGTTGGACTCGTGAGAGCATGGCGAAAACTTCCAATGCATTGCCCGGACCTGGCGTCAGACCGTCATTGCTACCTTCGCTTCGATCCCTTCGCATATGCCAACACTTCCCTCGCTGACACTTGTTTCTATCTAGACCAGATTGATCCCAAGACACAGGAAATCAAACCATCCTCCGACGACACGTACTCAGACATCCTCGAACTCGCTGATGACTTACCGGATTCATCGCCGCGGTTCGTCCTGCTGAGCTATCCACTCACATTGGTACCACATTCCCTTACACGCATTTCGCACCATCCAAGCACTCCTGTCCACCTATCCTTAGTCTATACCCTACTGGCACTATCCTCTCCTGATGGCATCTACATCTACTGTGACTCTGGGGGCCCTCTGCTCGTGTACAGCATCATACTGCCTGGCCCGAGCCTTACTTTTCGCCCTCCCATCCACAATCCTACGACTGTCCAAGTACTGCACAGACACTCATTCTGACATGAACCCTTCACACCTATACAGCCATCCGGTCGGCTTTCCGTGCCCTACGTCTTGATCTACTATCTCCCCGTGAACTGCAATCCGAACATGCGCATGAGCTATGCCGGTGCCGTCGAACTCATGCGCAACACCGCCGAAGTCAATCGCGTCATTGAGATCCAGGATGCAGACGACTTACAGGAGATCGAGACGAAATTGAAAGGGGAGGATTGATGGAGGAGGCTTGAAAGAGTGAGGGCCGGCTGGATGGAGGTACCTGACAGGCAGCACTCAGTTACAAAGGCATGATCGAGGCGGATGGGCTGAAGCGAACAGTAATATACATAATATACACCTATCTAAGTTGACGGGAAGTCAGTCATGCACATTGACTATAGTCACAAAATCCAACCATATATGTTCCATGCTCAGCTTCTTCAGCGGGGCTGATCCACGATTGCAGATCATCACTCAGGTAGTGTGGATGAATCCAGAGATCGAAGGTGGCCAAAAGCATGCTTTGGCATTGAAAAGAACTGCCTGCCTCCGTGGAACTGGCTGACCTTGTCTGCGCCGCCCAGAGCTGGACATGATCAGGTTCATAATGTCAATTATGCTACTTAGATATAGGCCAATCCAAATCCAAAAGCAAAGCCGAGTACTAAGGTAAATCGAATCAAGCGGCCAGATTTTGCTCTAAACCAGAAAAAATAAGATACACGCATCCAGAGACAGGTTTCCTTTCCATTGCGCCATCACAGTTGAGCCTTGACATGCTCCGACCCTCCACCTAACCCTGACGACGACGGCGACTTTGTGACGGCCTTCCCCTCCGGCACCGTAAAGCCCTGGAAATAGCCCTCCAGCGCTTCGACCGTGCCAGGCCCTTCAACCAGTCTGACTGCAACACCGACGTGTCCGTCTGGCCGCACAACCACGACGGCGCCCTCACCCTCCTTGAGCCCCATCTTGGCATGCGCCGAGGCCGGGGCGTTAGGCACTCTCATGTCCTTTCTGTCGTCGGCGTAGACGCGGCCGGCATAGTCCTGGAAGAGGGCGGGCAGATCGGATATTTCGATCTCGGGCCGCTTCGCCGCCATGGTCAGGCAGAGCGAGAAGAAGCTGGAATGCGGGTTGTCCATGTCGTGGTGATTGTCGAGCTTGCGGTGAGCACTGGCGAAGCGGGTGTAGAAGGAGTTGGGCCCGGTCAAGCCTGTAGCCAGATCGAGCAGGGCTTGATGCTGGCCCTTCTTCGGCGACTGCTTCAACCCGGCGTATATGAACAGCCGGAAGGCGCCGTTGTAGGGGATCTCATTCTCCAGGTGGACGACATTGGCGTCGACCACACGCGTCACGTTCGACGGCGGCATGATCCGGCCGGGCCGCAGCTGTGGCGAGCCCGTGATGATCAGCGGGTGCTGGAACGGGTGCTCGGGCCCGTGGTTGAAGATGTTGCCGTTGTAAGCGACGCCGAAGCCGGCCGTGAATTCGCAGCTGGCTTTGAACATCTTGACGAACTCGTTCTCGGTCTCGCCCGCGTCGTGCTTGTGCGCATCGCTGACCTCGGAGGCCGTGGGCTGCCGTTGCGAGAAGAGAGCGGCGTACTTGTTGTCGAAGTTGAGTAGGGTCTCGGCAATGAATCTGCGTTCCACCTCGTACGTCGAGAGGATGTCGCGGTTGGCAAAGCCCGATTCCACCAGGTGCATCTTCCACGCGAAATTGACCGCGTCGTGGAACGCCGTGTTCATGCCCTGTCCTGCCTTGGGCGAGTGCGTGTGGCAGACATCGCCGCCCATGAACACCCGATGGTCCAGCGTGTATTTGTCCGCGATGCCCTGCCCGATCGGATACACCGAGTACCATTCCACGCGGTCCCAGTCGCAGTAGTAGGGCTGGAAGATGCGTTTGGCTGCCGTCTGCACTTCTTCCACAGTTGCCGTCTTGCGAGGCGAGAAGTCGGGGTCCGTCGAGCTGGCGATCTGGATGTAGAGTCTGACCATGTTGTTCTCGCGCGGAATCACCATGATGCTTCCGTGGTCCGAGTGGATGGTGCATTTCATCTTGATGTCGGGGAAGTTTGTGCGGACGACGCCATCCATGACGCCCCAGACATGTGAGATAGGGTCCTTGTGCCGTATTTTGATGCCCAGTTGGTCGCGCACGAAGCTGCGCGCTCCCTCGCCGCTGTAAAGATACTTGGCCCGCACCGTGTCGGTGACGTTGCTGTCGAGGTTCTTCAGGTCGACTTCCACCGGATAGTCGGGATTGACGTGGTTGGTTTCGAACCGCGTGATCGTCCATGGCCGTTGCACTTTCGTCCCGTTTTTCTCCAGGTCTTCGATCAGAACTCTCTCGATCAGTCCCTGATGCAGAAGTGCTGTGTAGGGATATCGGGCGTCTAGGAACTCGGGACAACTGGCCCATGTGCCGGTTCTCACGATCTTCTCGCCGGGAGCGGGATCCCAGAAAGCCACTTCAAATACTCGGGCGGGGTCATAAGCCAGAATTTTGCTTTTTAACTTCATGTTCTTGAGCATCTCTAGAGTTCGTGGTTGAATGCCATCGGCTCGGCCGGTCGCCGTTGGTACCGGGCGGTTGTCGATATGTCTGACCTTGTAACCCCATCTGGAAAGAGAGACGGACAGCAGCAACCCCACAGGGCCGGCCCCGACAATGACAATATCGTACAACGGTATCTCCTTCTTCATTTTGGATGTGCCAGTGAAACTAGTTAGTGCGAGAGCTGGGAGAGGATCTGTTGTATTGGAGTGACGCCGAAGTGGACAGTGTTAGTGGTCAGCTCCGAGTAGATGGCTAGCTAGGTGGGACGAAGAAGGATGACTCGAGGGAGGATAACGATGTTATATGAGAGTTCACAAACGGTCTAGTCTTTGTCGGATCTTGACTAAGGCAGATGTCGGCCTTTTCGGGGTGACGTCTAGGTCAGCGCTGCAGAGAAGCAACCGAATCTCTTTGCCGCGTGTACTCATTGCAGAGCAACCGAGTCTCCTTGCCGCTTGTACTCACCCAAACAAATTGGGGGTTCGTCCGACTCACCCGGGGTTTCAGGAGGGAGAGGTCACCTCAGGTCCCAAGCTCGCTCCGCCCCGAATGGCCGCCACGTCCCATGACTGACCTCTACCTGCCATCCCAGTGGACAGAGGCACCGCAGCCGGCGTCCTCGGTGGCCATCAGCTGGAGAAGTGTGGAGAGAGGAAGAGCTGTGGGCAACATCGACGGCTGGCACCCCGCAAGCCGGGTCTGAAAGACGGCAATCGAGGTGGTCACGTGGCAAGGCTGGACGACGACATGTCACGGGACCTCACCTCACGTGACGATAAGATATCTGGTCAGTTGCTTGGCACGTCGCTGCCTTTTTCAACCTCCTGTATCTCACTTTCCTCCTTTTGTCTCCTGTGTTTGCCCACAACACTGCACATAGGCAGTAAGGAGTGCACAACAGCTGTGAGAGGAGGTTTGTCTTGAACGTCTGGCTTCTGTCATGCTATAGGTTGGATGCCTGGGCCACACACCATTGAGATTCCGTCTTCATCTTGACGCCTGTCCATGATAACATCTGCAAATGCAGATGGCCAGCTCTTGCGCTGAGGGGGGAGTATGCTGGACGATGGCATTGCCGGAGAATGGATGAGGATTTCTCTGCACTGTCGGCCCTGGCTGGTCGGGGGGTTTGTTGTTGGAAGTCTGGGTGAGGTGAAATGGTCTTTGTGCATGTTGAATGGATTGGATGAACTTGACTCTGGCCTTGATGGTAATGGTGCAACTTGATGAAATGAAAAACTCCCCTGAAGAAAAGTGTCTCCTCTGCAACAAGCTGCTTGCCCTCATCCCATACCTCGTGACCACCGGAGCGGCGAAACTAACGGCCGACACCTCCGATGCTTCGCTTGGCGACGGCGAGTGCAGACACTGGCACTGGCCTGCAACTGGCCTGGCATGCAACTCCCACCCTGCACAACCTGATCTTGAATTCACTGTTCTTCCAATCCATCTAGCTCACATCGTCAGTGTTCTCACTGCTTGGTTCGATTCTTCTCTCCTGTGAATTCCTTCTGTACAGTCTTTGCTGTCGTTCGCCGACTTTCCTTGTCGCAAAAGATCACATCCAGACCGTGCGAGAGCACTCTCTGGCGTCGTCGATCTGTTTCGGCCGCCACAGCCTCCTTCACCCATCATGGTTGACATAGCGCGTCGTCGAGTCATCTCGGCCAGTCCATCTTCTCCTGCTTTCAAGAACTCACCTCCCTTTAAAGAGCTGGGTTGTTTCGACGAAGAATCATGTCGATACTTCCTTCGTGAAGTTGGATCTCGGGTTGTCCCATTCTATCCTTTCAACTTTGGTATGGAAGAGGTATACAGCTTGATCCTCGAGAGGTTCGGATATCCTGGGATCCCAGATGCCACCAGTCTCCTCCAAGAACTGCTAGAGAAGGAAGATGTTGCAGGCGGCTTTGGAGATGATGGTGATATTTGGCGCTCCTGGCGTCATAGCTGGAGACACCGAAATGTAAGGTCCCCCACACAAACCAAAAGCAGATTGACTGACTGTCGATGGCAGGATGACTCTCTCAATCCTTTCATCCCCAAAATCGGCAACTTCGTTCTTCAGGCGCCAACCGAGCCTCATATTCGTCGCATCAAAGCACAGAACTTCATCCTTCAGTGCGAAGAGGCCAGTGCCCAAGCCGAGAAAGCAGCACTGGCGGCAACATCCGGCACCGAAGACCAAGCACAGTCTCCAGAAGCAGGTATTAGCCAGCCGGTGGAGATTGACGACGCCGAAGACGAATATACTTTGCCAGCTACAACCTTTTCTCATCAGAGAACCCGAACTCTGCTGGCGTCGGGAGTTCCATTGACCTTAGATGTGTTTGGCAGAGCAGAGCGGCCCAGCAGTCGCCGAACTTCGACGTCTTCTGAAGCATCATCCCAGCAGGAGTTCATTGAGGTAGACCGGTCAAACCTGGATCCCGATGTCGATCCCTCGCTCTTGGTTTCTTTCGAAATGCTCACAAATGACCCGTCATCTCCCACCGGCTATGGACCCAGCCTGAGAGGTGGGCAAGCAGAAGTCATTACGCTGCAACAAGTCCGTTCCCCGACCACGCCGACGACCACTGATGAGCATGATGACACTGACGACACTGATGACCAGGTCAGCCCGTCAGTGGGCGACCCTGGTCCAGCAGTGCTTGCAACGCCCGAGGCAGAGACTGCCAATGTCGAACCCCCGTCAAGTGACATTGCCACTCCCGAACGCGCGGCCGCAGATGTTACCACAGTGGAAAATGAAGTTCCTGCTTCTCTAGACCAAGACGAGTCAGCAGATGACGAGCCGGAATCCGCAGAGCATGCCAGACCTTCTGGTAGAGCTAATAAGGGACAGCAGCTCACGTTGAGTATGAGGACGCGAGCGATGAATCGAGAATTCCGCCTGATTGATGGAACGATCTTTCATCCAGGAGCACGCAAGAGAGTGTCATCACATAGTAGCCCTGGCCAGGTTGGCACGGGCAATGTCGAGAGTAGACGAGCCTCCATTGTCCGGCGCAGCTGGACGCCAGTGCTGCAGAAAATCGAGTCACGCCAGAGCTGGTTGAGAAACACGGCCAGCAGTGTGTTAACTCTCTTCCGCCGCAACAGCCAAGACAAGAAGGCCAAACAATCCTCGCGGAACTTGAAAACAACCAACTCAGCCCAAGCTGCAGCCCAGCAGCATTCAGCTCCTTCTACCGTTCATACCACAGTCACCAAGCCATCTACTACTGAACCTGCTACCCCCCATTCATCAAACTCTCATACCTCTACCACTCCTCCCTCAATCTCTCATCTCCCTACGACTGCAGCCGCTGCCGAAGACAGTTCCTCGATGCCTGAGCAACGCCGCCCTGCCAACGCCTTTGGACTTGACGGAGTTCTGGAACCAGCAGAATCCGTAGTCCAGCGCTCAGATCTCTCTATCTCGATTCCCTCTACTAATCCTCCTTCTACCGTCCGTCAGACCGCCTCCTCCCATTCATCGACCCAGCAGACGGCACCAAACTCTCAATTGAGGACAACTTATCGTCATCCTGCTTACTTATTCGGACTTGACGGTGCCTCTGATTCGGTTGAAGCCTCAAACCATTGTTCGGCCTTTTCATCCTCCAGCTCATCCACGTCTCATTCGTCCATTACTCAGTCTCACTCGACTGCTCCAACCAGTTCTCATTCTTTCGTTGGAGAGACTCTTACAAACACTCAATTAAAATACACGCAACGCGATCGTGCCTGCGTCCCTGAGTCGACGGTGCCTTTGCACTTGTCTTTGCGGTCATAAAGCCAAACATGGCTGACCATAACAAACCTCTACCTCTCAACCCCCCTGAAATTGTACGATCCATGTCAGCACGTCATCATAATCAACAGCCACCTCACATTCATTCTCGCGCATTGCCCAATGCCTCACCAGTCTCCCGACCTTCAACAGTCATCACTTGGTCATCCAGCCGCAATGCCTACAACGTTGCTTCTGACAGCCCAAGAGCTCCAGTACCTGCCAGACATCAATTTCTGCCACCGTGGGTTACCGGTCAGCAGCACACCGCAGGTAGTGCAGAGCCAAAGAAACGCAGTGTAGAGCAAACCCAGTGAGTTCACCTTCATCCTTAACTGCGCACTCAATTCCTTACAGTGAGTGATATTAGGGGTCCCTTTTCCATGGGTACTTTGGCAGATCCATTCACGGATGCACCAGCATTCGTGCCACCAACACGGCCATCTGCACCAGCGAACGGTTCGCGCCTTCGGCCCTCGGCGCCTGTCTTTGTTCCCCGTCTTCTAGGGACGGCACCAACCTTTCCTCCGCCTGCTCGTCCTGCTGTCTTCCCCATCACTCCCGACCGGGCCCCGTTGGGGCTTGGTCTCCGTGGCGCTGCTGGCTCGCGGTCTCCCACTTCGGTGGGTCCCTCGAGGGCCGATAGTAGCACCTGGGTCCAGGGCCATCCCCCTCGCCGCACTGTCACACCAATGCAGACCGTTGTTTCCAACGGTCCCGGTCCGACTGTTCGCCGCTAGGCGGGCAACGGAGTCGGGGGCGGCGGGGTTAGAGCTCTAGGGGTCCTGTTGGGGTTGCGGTAGGACTTGTTTGGTTGTCACTGGGGGTGGCTGGGGTGTCGTTGAGGCTGGTTTGGCTGTCGGAGTTGACCAAGGGCCAAGATCGGACATCACAGTTCGCCGCTGGCGTGTGGTGGCCGGTCTTGGTCCTTGGGTCATTGTCAGTGCCAATTCGGAGTCATCTCGTTTGAGATGAAGGGCTCTCCAATGCGTTTGTCAGAGTGAGAGGGTTTGTTTAGAGTAGATAGGAAAAAGAAAATTCCCTCCCCAAAACGAAGATTCATGGTCTATCGATTTGTAAATTATGGACTTTAACTTGAGAGACCGAAAAGTCAGCCTGCAGCAACGTGGTAGTCAGTAGGTCAACTTCACTGGCAAAGAGCGATGTCACAGCAATCACTGCGAGTTACCGCCGCTTCAATGATGCTGAACTAGATCTGTTACACCCCTTATAGGTACGACGAATATCCAAGGCAAGCAGGGCGGGTGAGGTTGTGTCGGTAGGTACGATGGACTGAAGCATAATAACTTTTTCTCATTGATCAGTCTCGAATCAGACATGCATTTTCTCTACATCATCTCTTATCTTTCGCTTGACGGCGTAAAGGGGAGAGTCCTAGTATCTATCCATCATCTTTTATGTAAGACTAACACGCCAGTGCACGACCGAACATGCTCACGAGAAGCCCTGGTATTGTGTTGGATCCAAGCCGGACGCATCCTCAAACTATTTCGAGAACACGGAGAGTCAGCATCAAAATCCTCTTCAACACGAGATATGGAGACGAACAGGGCAGCGCGGGAGACTTACATCAATGAACCCAGACAGCGTAGCTAGACCAGTATAGCACCTGACACACTCCGCGACCAGAGGCCGGATCTTTGCGTCCAGTTTCCCATTGACGCCGGCATACTTCTTGAACACGCCCACCATGTTCGCACGGTGGTCGGTGAGGAAGGTCCGCGCCAGGAACTGGATCTGCTCGTTCTGCGCACCGCGCGAGAGGAAGGTCGACAGAAGCACCCGCAGCGTCGACGACAAGAGGACATAGTACGTGTGCAAGGCTGAGGCGATTGATCCGAGTGCGGTTGCAGCTGCAGCTGCGTTTATGCTTGGATATGGTATGTCGATGTCGTCGGCCGGGCCAAGAGGAACCATGGAAATGCCGAGGTCGGGGTCGGCGCGGAAGAGCATCGACTCGCGCGTCGCAGCCATCAGGCCAGCGTCGAGGATGGCGCTGGCGCCTTCGCGCGTCCGTGAGAGCTGGAGGAGCAGCAGCATACGGGCTTCGAAAATGGATAGAAGATAGGGGCGATCTGTGATGCATATCTGTTAGTACGACGATGGTGATGATGAGGAGAGAGGTCGAGTGAGAGAAAGAGGGTTCGGGGTGGACAGTTGTTGGGGAAACAACTTACAGGCTGGATCCGAGTTCTGGAACTCGAGGGCGATATGCTTCGAGGGCTCTATGAGGATCTCCAGTGCGTTGGCCTTGACAAGGGCATTGAGGAGGTAGTTGGATTTCTCCATCCGCGCCAGTGAAGTAAGCAGGGCTAGGAGGTTCAGCGCATTGAGACGACATGGATCCACGCCATCCTCCGCGTCGTCGCACAGAATCTGCACCAGGCGCTGGCTGGCTGATCGGATGCAGTCCATGCTGTTTCTGCGAGCTTTGGCATTCGCATCTGTGCTGTCACTGCCGAAGTTTGTGATTCTGGCGAGGTATTGGGAACAGATACTGTAGAAGACAGCTCGAAGATTCGCGTTGGAGTTTGTCGCTGGTATTCCCTCGATTGATGCGCGGAAGAGCTGGAACAGCTTCTCCGTTATGAGGTTGTTTGTATGGGTGTTCGCCGGCGGCGTGTCGGAAAGTGAAAAGAGTAGGGCATCCGCTGCCCGAGCGAGTTCGACCACATCGGCAGACTCATCCACGATCAAGACATCGAGTTTGGGCAGAAGGATTTGGAGCATCCGCAGGATAAACTGGGACTTTGCTGGTTGATCCATGGAGCAACACTCGATGATGGCGATGATCATCTCCACATATTCGTGCAAAGCGTCACTCCTAGCCTTGTGGGCGATGGTCCAACGGTTGCGCGCTTCCAGGGTCGCTAGTATGCGATCGGCATCAGCTATCAAGGCCTGTTCGTCAATCTTGTTGCTTCCAGGACTCTCGATCGCCTTTTGCATGATTTCGACTTGGTAAGCATAGAGCGACTCGCGTATCAGCTTGATATCATACAGACTCGGCGCGCCCTCGAATGCTTCAGTGAGGTAAGCGTCGAACTCGATCGAAGCATAAAATTCCGACTCCAGATCAAACGAGGCGGAAAGATCAAGCTCCAGGAAGTCGAATAGGGTGAAAACATCGGGATTTGTAATGAGCGTGCCGTCAAAGTCGGTGGTCTTTCCTTGCAGTGTTGACAAAGCTTGTCGCAGTGTGGTTGACAATTGGTCCGCAGAAGCTGCCCTCAACTCCATTGCGGTGTAGTTGTAAAGCGATGCTCGCAGCCCAAGAAACTCGGCTAGGCCTTCGGCGGATGTGCTATACCAAAACGCGGTGTGGAGGACAGTATTGCCATCCCACACAGTCTGCTGCGAGACGACGACTTGACTCAGGTATTGCGACTGCAGGAATTGAAGTCTGCGAAGTTGTCCGACCACGATAGACGTTGACAAAGGCGAATTCCAAAGCTGCCTCATCACCCGCAATGCGGCAGCCTTGATGTGGATTAGCCACGATAATAGGACCCCGTTTTCATTGTCAGGGTAGTTTTGAATCAGGTCGACGACAGCATGGAAGACAGAGGTCCCTGCGTCAATCGAGTCGGAAATGGCCAGACGTTCGCCCAGCTTGCTAAAACCAAGAAGGAGATGTGCAAGCGTCGGGAGCTCTGGTTGTGCTTCGAGGCATGCGTTGAAGAACGCTAGTATTCCATCCTTGATCAGATAGCCCATTGACTCAAAGCCGTCTTCGAGCTCTCTGATGTCGAATCGAAGTCTGGAGGACATGCTTTTGGCAACTGGGTCGAGCTCAAACCCAACGTTCGGACCCAACATGTCAACTATCCTTCTTGTACGGCCTCGAACCGACTCCGTCATCAGAAAGTGATTGTTCAGCTTGGGGGAGCTGGAGAGCTTCTGCAACAATGCAAGAGCCCGAAGCGCGAGCTCAGAGTGGCTGGCCGCTGCGTATTGACACAGATTGAGTATAACTTCCGGGTGAGCAGCCACACTGTCCTCGATGCAGCTGACGCTGGTTCGCGCAAGGGGCGCGTCCTGTGTTGGCTGGGCCAGAATGATTGGTTTCACTATGTCGAAGTATGTCGGCTGCAAGTCAAGCACTCGATTGATGATGTCGATGGCGCGTTGCAGGTTGAGAAGCAAGGGCGAATCCGGCAGGGCGCCTTCGACCACATCTGCAGACAAGCTCAGAGTCTCCAAGAGCGCCTTGTTCATTTCAACGCTGAGTAACCACTGCATAAGTCTCGCGAACGGACTACGCCGAGCATACACAGCGGCAAGCGGTGTGTCTTGCGCAGGCTGGCGCTGAGAACTGCTAGTATGATCTGCCATTGCCACGAAGTCTTCGTTGAAACCCTCCAAGCAAACAGCCACGAATTCCAGGCAATGGAACGAGCCAATAGATCGTTGAACCTCATCACCAATTTCGGGCACGCGTTTGACGAAGACTTGACCACAGACAAAGTCGACGTATGGTCCGATGCCAGGACTCCGGTAGGATGAGCCTAGGTCACCGGGGAACGGAAGCAAATCAGCGCCCAAGCCAGTGGATGGCAGTGTGACAGTCAGATCGCGCAGCAGGACGACAAACGTGTCATACTGGTCGAACGACACGGCAATTGAGATAAGGGTGTTTTGCAGGTCGAGGAGAGTCGGTTTGGAAGCCTGGACAGCTTTGTCCGTGGCTGATCGAAGGATTTCATGGCTGTGGGATGCCCAGTCATCAAGAATCTGCCAAAGCATGGTAGCTGTTTGCGCTGTTTTGTCTGTGAGCAGAGCGTCAAGAGCCGCAAAGACGCTCGCTCTTAAATAGCTGGGGATCGGCCCAGAGCTGAGGAGTAATAAAGACTGCGGAAACGCCGGACTCATTGTAGTCAGGATATAGTCCCGAGTTCCGCTGGGCTGCCGGCTCAGGTGGGCTAGAAGGCGCAGGTAGCAAGACAGCATGACGGGGCTTTCCAGCTCGTTCATATCTGTTGGTAGGACTTTTCGCATGGTCGGTAACTGAGACGTTGTAGCCCGCTCATGGACCTTGTGCGCGTAGAGGTCGAGTTCGGCAAAGATCTGTTGGTAATTCATGGACGGGTTGCGGCGCCCACGGGTCGAAGCAGGCTGGGACTCATCCAGCAGAAACTTGTGGGCCGCTTCGGCACATTCCTGCTCCTCAGAAATGGAACACAAGAGCTCACAGAAGGCACACACTCTGGGGACTGTCTGCCTTCTGGACGCCCACTGAAGGAAGCCATAGAGATTGCTGTCCGGATCGTCCCACCACTGTTCAGCCGCTTCCGGTCTGCCTTCGAATGAGAACGAGATGAGAACCAGGAGGCATTCCAGATGCAGCCTGCTCACGGCTCCGCCTCTATGATCGGGCGGGAGACCTTCTTGCATGGCAACGAGCTGATTCAGCCGCTGATCGTCCTCCTCGGTCTTGAGCTTTCGGATGGAGTCTGGCATGTTTGAAATGAATGCTTCGATGAAATTGTCTAGAGACTCCATGAAGTGCAGGCGGAAATAGGATGACGTCTGGTCACCGTCAAGAGCGAAAGCGGTTTCGCTAAGAAGAAGTGCGACTAATTCCTGTCTTGCCGGATGTCGCCACACATCAGAGTTCATGCTCGTAAATATGGCAAGCATGAATTCCAAGGAATCTTCTTTCAGAGCCGTCTTCACCGCATTTGCCCTCTTCTCTGAATCCGCATCATGGCCTGCCAGATCTCGGAACTGTCCACTATATTCCACTGTCCACCACAGACTCAGCACGGCGTAAAAGGGCCGGACGGCTGCAGAAGCCGAATCCTGGGGTATCGGGCCAAAGAGAGCATCTAGTGAGGTACAACTCTCTTGGGAGAGTTGGGCTCCTGGAGACCCATACTGCCGAAAGGCTGACGAAAAGGCCGGGAGATAGTGAATAAGGTTGAATTCCAGGCGGTTGAAGCGCTTGACAGCGCTGTTGAGCTTCCGAAGATCCTCGGGATGGGTGTAGTCGCCTTGAAAAAGGTATGCCAGACTGCAAGCGAGAGCCTCGTGTTGCTTAAACAGACTGTCTCTTTGAAACTCGAGTGTCGCATAAAACTCAGGACCTCGTGGCTCTCCCAGTACTGCCTTGCTCTGCAGCGCATCTGAGACCTTAACCTGAAGCCTCTCGATATCCTCCAGTGTGCTCAGGCATTTTCTCGCATAGAGCGATCCATTGCCCGCCGTCGGCCCACCACCATCAGTCTCCAGTACCTTCGTCACGGTATTCCGAAAGAATTCTCGGATTCCAGGCTCGATCTCTGTGTTCAATGATTGTTGAAGCGTGATCCGCAGGCATTGAACCAGCAGATCTCTTCTATTGTGGAAATTGCTCACGGCATCCACCACAAATGTGTCGCTTGTTGCTTTCGGGTCGGCTTGCATCTGGATGAGGAGTCGGCCGGCCTCAACCTCATCCAGTTCAAGGGTTGTGGCAATGGCACGGCTGATATGTCTGAATTCGTCATTGATAGCATAGTCCACGTCGCCGACCGTGATTTTCCCTGCAGTTACCCATAGTCAGAAGATGCCCTGGAAAGACCCGTCCTCAATCGTAGCATACCACTGTTGTAAGCATCTCTATCGCCCGCTGTGGAGGTTGGCTTGTCAAGCAGCTTCCTGAAATCCTGGATGCTATCCTCTAGTTCCAACGAGAGACGCTCAATGTTTGCGAGGCGCGTTTCGGCAAAGGCAACAAGGTCGGAGTGCAGGTCTTGTAGGCGGGTGAGACTCTCCATCTTGACAACATCACAAGCAACACCTCATAGACACATTAGACGCGTCGTCTGAATCAACTGCGCGTGTCCAACCTTGAAATTCTTTTTCCCTTCACAAAACGAGCGACGAGACGCAGGTTGTCAAGTTGCCGAAAGGGGACTAGTCTGTGCCAAGTAACCTTATTTCCACGCAATGAACGTGCCTCCAACTGCGACTTGTCTCCATTTCAAGTTGCTGCTTGTAAGCAACGAGTGAATGAATGCTCATCTCAGTGAATACTGTAGTCACAACTCATGTTGGAGTTCACTAACAATAGTTTCTGGATCAATTATGAGTCCAGTATCAGCCTTGTCTGGGTCATTGTGCAGTAGGAGACATGGCGGACGTCTCCATCGTGACGGCTATTGGTATGCATCTGAGACCTGCACTTCGCCGTCCTGCCGCTCAGCCTTATGGACTGACCAATTGTTTCAGCGAAGCTCGAGGCCTCTAGCCAGGACGAAAGAAAGAGAGGTTTAGATGGTAGGTCATTACGCCATATGGGGATCCATTCAACAGTTATGTTGACTATGTTCGCAGACCTTAAACGCATATTGACCCACGTGAGAGGCACTTTCCAGAGGTAAGGATCCTCGCATGGCTTGTTTGTCACCTGGTATCTGACCTCCCAATCAGCAAACATGTCAAACAAGGGCAGGCCGAAGGCAAGTTCAAGGAGAGCGATGAGGATGACTTCCACGTCACCTTTGAGCTACTCTATAAGGTTGTGTCCAAGCAAAGACCGGCATATCTGCGAGCCACCAAACCTACGACAAAGAATGGCGCTGCATCTCGCTTAGAAGTGGCTGCTGCTGCCCTACGCCTTGCTGTTGAGATTGGGAATCCATTTGTTAGGTTCAAGACAGCTCTATCAGTACTGGATCACATCGTCGATACTCTTCCTACTGCCGATGGATCCTGGTGTGAGCCACTTGTCAACGACTACCTCAAAACCTTCAGAATATTGCTCGATCATGCTCCACATGTAGAGCACATGCGTCGCAAGCAATGGCAGACGTACGTGGACTTTACTCTGGCTGCACTGTCTTCTGCTTTTGATGATGGCATGCCGGAAGGCGATTCAGCACACAGTCAGGCTACAAGTGTGGCTTCCAAGGACGGCCACCACATGTCAGTGCGCGTCAGCCAAATAAGCGCGCGAACCCCTGGAAAGGACATAGCCTTACGAGCCGAAGAAATCATTCTTGCATTGAAGAACTTGACCTCGGTGACGAATGCTCCGATCATGACTCGTTCCTCTGTCATTGGGCACACGGTACGAGAGTTTCTAGAGACCGCTACACGATCGCAAGAAGTGGCCTTCGAGGTAGTGAACAACGTCGTGCGTGTTTCTTTGACCGAAGATGTGGCGCTTACGCAACGTTTGTTGTGCGACTTGATGCCCGTGATGCGAAGACTGTCGTCGAGATCAGCTTTAATTCGGGAACGAATCATCGCGATCTTGTTCCCTTGTCGATACCTCTTCCTTGCTTCAGAAGGCCCATGGCCGTGGACTGACATGTCCAATCTCGAACACCTCTTGAATACCTTGTTATCCGAGTACACTGCGAGAAATGGAAGAGACCTACTCCATTTTGACGATTTGCAACCCGTTCTTGCAGGAGATAAATCTCCGCTTCAGGTAAAACAGTTCAAGCCGCTGCGTGACTCGGCAAGAGCAGTGTCCTCCTGGATGACGTTGTCGGTCATCGCCAGCATTCTCCTAGCCTTGAGCCGGAGAGTGGACTCGCAAAGTGCCGATGTCGCTGACGGAGACGCTCCACGCAAGCGACGACGAGTCCAGACACGGCTTGAGGAGGTTTTACAGCTTGCGGCCGAAGGTGCTGGTCAAGAGAAGCTCATCGCGTTACAGGTCGTCTTCTTCCTGCAGGACCAATCGACGCACATCCAGCAAGAATCACTCTACAGAGTGACCACAGTTCTCTCTGATTTTTCCCAAGAAGATGGTGGTGTACAGACGTGGATCTTTCTTGTTTTTGGGCGGTAGGTCATGCCTTGAGGTCTGATACTGCATCGACTCACTTTCTGTAGGCTTGCTCTTCACGACGACTTCACCAAGCAAACCCCGCCAGTATTCTGGCGCCACATTTGGGACGCTGCCCGCCGTGGAATGTCTGTCACGACTACTGTCCGAGCTGCATGTCACATATTGGGGGTCATGGTAGAGGCAGGGCTTTTAGGCCCAGCACTGAACGGTGTTTTTATTGAAAACACCATGTTTGGAGGAGGCAGCACCGGGCCTTCCATCCTAACCGACACATCATTAAACATGTTTACAACCATCTTACGCGCCGGCATACTGGAAACTCAGAAGCAGTTTGAAGCTTTCTGCTTCAAGGTAGTAGCGTGGCTTAGTGCCCGCTGGACTCTTCGTATGTCAAGATGCAAACGACTCTATTAGCAATGCTGACCTCTCCGAAGCCACGACGCTCGATCGTTTGCACAACGCCCACGTTGCTTTCCATGCCAAACCAGAGTATTTGTACATGCTCTTAGTGGCCATGTGCGGCAAACCCGCCCCTGCACATCCTAGCGATGACTGGTCTCCATGCCACCAGCTGTGGAAGCACTCGCTGGCTTCGTCGTTGCATCTCGGCTTTTTGCGCTTTCTTCTCGGGCTGTCTCCTGAAGACACGGCACCGACTGAGTCTAGTAGACCAAGGAATACGTTTCAGCTTGATCCATCCACAGCTGGTCGCCTGACCCGAGGGTTGATGGATCTCCTGGCCGGACGATTGCAGGAGTTCGTCCTTTCGTGGGAGGCGATACACGCCGAGCGCAGTGTGAATATAGGAAGTGATATCGTCGAGATCGTTGCAGTCGCCTCTATTGTTTCATTAGCGTTCTGGGTGCGTTGCGGTCGACCTCAACCCGAAGCCCACCCGCCATCAGTGTGGTCGAAGAGCCGCAAACTTGTCATGCAGTTCGTACTTCACGATATCGATGGTGCCTCTCAACACATGGCCGCCCGAATTTGTGGCTTCGTTGCCGACCTTCACAACCAGTTGGACCTCGAGGAGGCAGACTTGAGTTGCAAAGAATATCAATCTATCATAGAGTCGGCGCTGGAACTTGCTAGACGTTTCATGCCGTCTGAGGCGCCTGCAGATGCTTCTGATCCGGACCTCCTGGATTGGGAGACAACGGACACGAGAGCGTCTTGGAACGCCCAGGCCAGCGTTACTGCCGATGTTTTGAGGGTCGATCTCCCTATCTGCCAGGATGTGCCAACGCTCCTGGCAAGACGCTTGATCGAGTTAACAACTATTCTTCAAACGGTGAAATCGCAGCAGACTCTCGACCCAGCAGCCGCTGCTTGCGTCGTGGATGAAATCCTGACGCTCGATCCAACATCACTCATCGCAGCGCGCGGCGCTGTTGAAGACTTTCTTTCTTTGGGCTCTGGCATTTCACGTGCAGACGCTCACCGACTTCTTGAGAGACTCGCGGAGTTCTATCTCGCGGAGGAGGCCTACGAACGTTGTGAATCTGTGCAATGTTTTTGTCTCAGAGTATTGTGCGGCCTTGTGGCGCTCTGGGCCGTGGATGAGGAAGACGATGATCTCGCGGCGGTTGCGTTCGACATCTATGAGTGGTTCCTCAACACTGTCCTAGCTAAAAACATTGCATCGCCGAAAGTCCTGTCTACTTTGGCGGATTTGCTAGATGTTCTGCTACGGGTCAACTCGTCTTACGGAGGCGAAGATTTGGCGTCTCCTAGGACAAGTCTTCTGAAAATCCTCCAGGTCAGCGATGCTTCAGGACAGTATCGGATGGCAGAGAAGCTATCCCATATTTTTGAGAAATACGTTCTTGATCAGCATGAGGCCATCTTCGATGATATTGTGGAAAACCTGCCAGCTGATGCAGACAAGAAGGAAGGAATTGCTGTGCGATTACACATTGTTGCCCATCTGGACTCCCGATGGCACACGGTTCTGCGCCGAGCAACTTATCATCTGTTTGAGACAGTCGCCAACGTCCCTTCAACCACAGAGATTGCGCGGAGCTGCATTAAAAATACCTGTAAGAAACTGCAAATTGAACATCCCAGTCGACTCTTCAAGCTTTTCTCGCCTCAGATCTTCTATACCTGGCTTTCGAGAGACACACTTTCTCGCATGCCCTTCCGTGCTTTCGACTACGGCACGTTGAAGGAACTGGCTTTGGACAACATATCCGAGCTCACAGGACAGATTGCACTTCGAGGATCTAGTCATGCCGAGGAGCTTGGACAGCTGGTTGGGCAAGACTGGAAATCCCTGCTGGTCCAGGAATTCGCCTACGTGGAAGCATACACACTCTCATCAGAGACCAGTTTACCCAACGAAGAGCGGCTATATGACGGGTCCGAGAAGCTGGTCAGAAAACAATTGGGATCTGAGCACCATCTCGAGCTGCTTCGCTCGTCGCTCCCGGACATCATTGCCCGCCTCATCATATCGCTCAAAGATGACCGAGGCATTGACAAGGCTTTTGAAAAGAACCAGCAAGCAGGTATACTCCAAGCGTGGCAGGAAATGGCCGGCCACTCTACCCAGGATATCCAGCTACCCCTTTCCCAGCAGCCATGTTTTCGCGCAAGATGCCTTGTGGATGAATTCAAATACATCTGCATGCGATTGAATCTCCAGCAAGACGAGCTCTGGTCCCCAGCGTTGTTGGTACATGTCTACCGCCAGCTGCTGGACAAGGCCAGGCCGGCGTTTGGGCCATTGCACATCTGCAACGTCATCCGAAAGATCAGAATAGTGGTCAGCCTTGCCGGGTCGATGGCCTTGACTGGTTATCCGTTGGAAATGCTCCTTCACAATCTGCGGCCTTATTTGACTGTGTTTGATTGTGCCGAAGACACCATGGGCATATATCGCTATCTGTTGCTTCATGGAGCGCAACATTTGCGTTGTCGCCTTTCTTTCGTCGCCGGTCTCGGTGTAGCTACTTTTGCCTCTTTGACCGGCTTCATTGCATCCCCTCAAGAAAGCACTACACAAGATAGCCACTTTGTAGCAACCATCACGAAGGCCCAGGAGTTTCGAACATTCCTTGGTCAATACCTGGAGACCTTTGATCCCAAGGATGTGACAAAGCATGCTCTGGCGACATTCAAACGAATTGTGCAGCATGCCGGGGCGATTACGCAACCAGGGAACAATGCCAGAAGCACGAGCGAGGGAAGTCTACTCCATGCACTCTTGTCAGACCGAAGCAGTGAGCATCCCCTTCTCACCGACCTGCATTTTGAGCTATCCATCGAGATATTATGCCACAAATTCTCGCTTTCAGCCGATGCCCAGGATGACATTCTCGGTGACGATCTGACTGCAGCTCGATTTTCTTCTGCTTTGGCTTCAGTCCTGAAGAGACTTCGCTTGAACGAATCCTTCCGCATATGGGCTGCTCAAGGGATCGGGCGAGGCTACATTGTCCGCGGGCTGCACTTGAAATTCAGTGAGATCTTGAAAATTGAACAGTCAATGGTCTCCTTGGCGGGGCACGATCTGGATGAAGTCTCCTCATATACAGGGATCGTGAGTTATCTGGCGGATATGCTGTGGAAGGCCGATTTCACCACGTCCGCTTTTGCTGAGAAAACTCTACAGCACATCTTCAGTTCACTTAATGCGGCAACCGAGCATGTGGTGCTTGATCCGGAGTTTGACCGGGTCTTGGTAGATGGACTCAGGTTCTACGACTTCCCTTGTCCTCCTATTCGAGAGTCGTCCTATCTAGCCCCTGAAAAGGGTCTCAACGCGGCTGCCAGCAAAACTTCAGGTAACCAGCCTCCAGCATGGGCTGCCACGACGCTACAAGCTATATGTCACGATTCGGCTAGTGACCCCGTCTTAGCCTTCCTCAATCACCTCATTGCTGCAATCCCGGATTGTGTCGACATGTTGTTCCCTTACGCTGTCCATCTTGCCTTGCTCAGCGAGCTAGATAGGCCTCAAACTTTCAAGGAGAATCTGTCACAAAGCTTTTCTCAGATCCTGCGTGGTGAGGTACAGTCGACGAAGCAAGCTCAGCAACTGGTACTTAGAACGCTACTGTACTTGCGAGAGTGCAAGATCCCCCGCGAAGAAAACAACGCCCAGCGGAACTTGTGGCTCGATATCGACCTTGGTGACGCCGCTATCGCAGCAGCCAATTGCCAAATGTGGCACGAGGCTCTGCTGTTTCTCGAGTTACAGCATTCTCAGGCGCAACTCCAAGGAGGACGCACCTCCCGCAGGTCGTTGGTCAACGCGGATTCTGTACCACCCGACGTGGTGGCCAAGATCTACGAGAATGTCGACGACCCGGATTTCTTCTACGGGAAACATGAAGAATTTGATTTACAGTCTGTCATTCACAAATTGAGTCATGAAAGTGCCAGTCAAAAGTCTTTGTTGTTCCAAAGCGCGATGCTTGACTCGCAACTACGGATGAACGAGCATGAACAAGGCTTGAGCAGTGTTGCGCAGAGAACCGCCACGACTTTGAGCGCTGCCAATATGCAAGGGATTTCCGATGCCGTAAGGGGCTATTATGAAAGCTTGGACGATCTCTCAATCCCACCTGAAGAGCATTGGGACATCTTACCGGCTCAAGAACCGAACGAGTATCCGAGGAGTGTGACAGATTTGCTCCCCGGTATGTTTAGCACTCCAAATGCGACCATTCTTTGTCAAGAGTTGGATAGGTCTCTGCTCAAGGTCGTGGACATGTTGAGAAGCGAAGCAGTGGATAAGGACCTCACAGCTCAACTCCTTTCCCAGATGGCAGTTCTTGCGGAGACGAAGCAGATCGTAGGAGGATCAACAATAAACAATCTGACGACAACCATCAACACAATAGGGAAGAGGAACGAGAAGACCAAGTTCGCAGAGTAAGGCTATATTCGTTTGTGGAAGGCATTCATTGACTGACGATGACAGATTCGAAAAGCTATCCCCAATTCTAGTGGGCCGAGAAAACGCCTTCACCGCCATCCGCAAAAATGCCAGCCTACAGAGTACCCTGTCTGTGAGCTTGGGAGAAGCTTTGCTGTGTGAGATCCGAGTCGCACGGCAATCACTGGAAATGGCTTCCAACTATGAAGTACCTCAGTTTGGGTTGAATCGTGCCATCTATCTGAACCAACTCAACGAGCTGGCTGTTCAGGCCGGCCTCAAAGTCGATATAGCCGTGCAGTACGATCTCGCGACGACCTTCTGGGCACAGAATGAAGTCTCGGCCAGCATTGGTATTCTTCAGAACTTGAAACAACGCAATGACACAGCCAAGCAGGCGATCCACATCACAAAAGCCGACCTCCTCACCGATCTCGGGCACAAGGTCGCAGAAGCACGGCTCGAGAAGCCGGACGAGATCATCGAAGGCTATCTTCTACCTGCCTTCAAGGAATTACATGGCCGCGCCGTCGGCCCCGAGGCTGGGCGAGTCTTCCACAACTTTGCCGCCTTCTGTGATATGCAATTACAGGATCCCGATAACTTGGATGATTTCACCCGGATCAGCAAAATCCGAGATCGAAAGATGCGCGATATCGAGGACCTGGAGAGAATGAGCAATAACGGTGATGAACGGCAGCAGAGGCAACTGAAGTCACACCTGCAAAGGGCGAGGGAGTGGTTCAAGCTCGACGATCAGGAATGGAAACGAGTCTCGCAGAACCGACAGACCCTGATCCTCCAGTGTCTGGAGAATTATCTCCTCTCCATGAGAGCGTCAGATGAATATCCCAACGACACCCTCCGGTTTCTGGCGTTGTGGTTGAATCAAGCCGACAGCAAAGAAGCCAACAAGTCGGTGCGCAAGCACCTCAGTACGGTGCCGTCGTACAAGTTCGCTCCTCTCGTCAACCAGCTGTCCTCGCGGCTGTTGGATATCCATGATGACTTCCAGCAATTGCTCATGGAGCTCATGTTTCGAATATGCTCTGACCACCCGTACCACAGCTTGTACCAAGTGTTTGCCGCCTGCAAGAGCAAGGCATCCAAGGCAGACGAGGTGGCCATGTCTCGCAACGCGGCAGCTAACAAGCTTGCCGGGCTCATCAGCAAAAAAAGCGTGTCGTCGGCCATCTGGATCGCGATCCATAACTGCAGCATCGCTCTGTACAGAGTGACCCAAGAGAGGCCGTCGGACAAAGACCTAAAGACGGGCTCCAAGTTTCAGCTTCGAAAGCTGCCGACCGCCCAAAGACTGGAACAAACCCTGAGCACGGCTCATGTCAAGATCCCTCCACCGACCATGACCATCCCGCTGCGCCCCGACCGCGACTATTCTGCAATAGCGGCGTTCAGCAAGTTCGACCCAATCATCACCATTGCAGGAGGCGTCTCGGCTCCAAAGATCATGACCATGATTGCCACGGACGGCTCGCGTCACAAGATGCTCTTGAAGGGTGGCAATGACGATCTGCGACAGGACGCAATCATGGAACAAGTCTTCGAACAAGTGTCGAATCTCCTCAAAGAACACCGCACGACGCGGCAACGAAACCTGGGCATCCGCACGTACAAAGTGATACCCCTGAACACGAACGCCGGCATCATCGAGTTTGTCAAAGACACGATCCCGCTGCACGACTTCCTCCTGCCTGCACACACGCGCTATTTCCCGCGAGACTTCAAGCCAACGCGGTGCAGAAAAGAGATCTCGGATGCGCAGGGCAAGCTGCTCGTGGACCGCATCCGCGCCTATCGAACGGTTATCGCCAACTTCCACCCAGTGATGCGCTTCTTCTTCATGGAGCGGTTCCCGGACCCGGACGACTGGTTCTACAAGCGACTGAACTACAGTCGGTCCACAGCCGCAGTGAGTATTCTAGGCCATGTCCTCGGACTGGGCGATCGACATGGCCACAATATCCTCATGGACGAAAAGTCCGGGGAAGTCGTGCACATCGACCTGGGCGTGGCATTCGAGGCAGGCCGCGTGCTGCCGGTGCCAGAAGTGGTGCCGTTCCGCCTGACTAGAGATCTGGTGGACGGCATGGGCCTGACGGGGGTCGAGGGCGTGTTTCGCCGATGCTGCAATTTCACGCTCGAGGCCCTGCGCCGAGACCAGGAAGCCATCATGACCATCCTCGACGTCCTGCGCTACGATCCGCTCTATTCCTGGTCTGTCTCGCCCCTGCGCCTGCAGAAGATGCAGGAGAACCACGCCCAGGACGACGCCCCCGCCGCAACGGGCGTCCTGAATCCAGGCGCGGGCGGAGGGGATGGGCCCAACAAGAGAGACGCGGTCGGCGAGCCCAGTGAGGCGGATCGTGCGCTGACTGTGGTGGCGAAGAAACTTAGCAAATCCCTCAGTGTCGAGGCCACTGTCAACGAACTCATTCGGCAAGCTACGGACGAGAAAAACCTGGCCGTGTTGTACTGTGGGTGGGCTGCTTATGCTTGATACGGCAGACTCGCAATTATATCTATTCGTCCCGCCTGAAACCTTCAAATCTCCAGGATTCTCTGGATTAAAGATTCAGGTTGAGCGCGCGGGCGAGGCAAGGCGTTATGAACGGTTCTTACTTTCAGACTGTGAATGTTGCATCACTCCCGATTATCCGTCTAGATGTCTATGGACAGGGATATATGAATCACGATATTACGAAAGAATGAACACAAAAGTATCCCTTCGCTTCACTTCGCTTTTTCTGTAGGAAAGGCCATTGTTCTGATTCTGTCTCTGTCATGCATGATCCATGGGGCTTGATCCCAACCTCCAACCTCCAACTTCTAGGCCATTGCGTACGGGACCTCGCAAGGGGCCACCAGCACACCACATCCGGTCTGGAGTTGGAACTCGTGAGGTTTCGTACATATATGGATGGTACAAAACGCACATAAGAACGGAGATAAATACATGGACGTTCAGATATCTCGATAAATACTTATATACATGATTCGTGTCTTTGCCCAGCATCAGCGGGCAAGTCAAGCTAAGATTAACAAGGAGCCTTCGGTTGAGGAGTCAAAACGGGAACATGGACACAACAAGATAACAAGATAACACGGTACATGATAGTGACATGACATGACAGTATAATACATGATAGGAAAGGTGGTCGTGGTGGGTGGTTGGTTCTATTCAAACCTCCCATCCATCATTCGCCCAGCGACTGGTCCACTGGGCTGCCGGTGATCGCTTCTCCTCCGTCAACCACGGCTTATGAGACGGTGAGGGCCCCGGAAAGGCCTTCTTGTAGCCCATGTTCCACCGGTCCTCAACTTCCATGAGCACGGCGCGCTGGGGCTGCGCGTGAGGCGGGATCGGCACTTTTGCTTTGGGACGTCGGCCTCGAGGAGCAGCAGCAGATTTGGCAGCAGCCGTTGCCGTAGCCGTGGTCGCTGCGGTTTTCTTTGTGGAAACGCTGCTGCCACCGTGCTCGCTGTTGGAATTGGGGGTAGAGAAGGTCGTGGTTTCGGTAGTGAAACTTGACTCTCTCTCAGCATCCTTGATGATGGCTCTGAGTTCTTTGTCGTCGTCGGTGATTTGGGCCCGAATATAATTCACATCGTCGGAGCCGTTGAGTGTCGACATGACGCTTTGTCGTGGTGTGTAGGTATACCTATCGAGGTCGATCGGACCGCCCTTGGGGATTATGGTGGGATCCAAGAACGCATCCTTCCCCTTGGCGAGGAGTTGGTTGATATCCAGGCTCTCTCCGTGAGGGATCTTCTCGGGATGGCTGGGCGTCACGCAGTCCATGTCGACTTCCTTGCGGAGGACATGGTCGATGTCGACCGCGGAGAAAAATGCACATGATTGAGGCAGATCTTCGATGCCCATCTGCTGGCTGAACATGGCCCGGGTCCAGAGATTGCTGATCTGCAGGGCCAACGCTGCCCGGTATCGATCTTCATGCTTGACCAGATATCTGATCTCGTCGTGGACCGTGATGGCGAGCCGAGCATCAATGTTGAACCGGCGGATCAAGTAGTCCATGCTGATGATGAGGAGATGCAGATAATCGACCCCGGACGATTGAATCGCCCAGTTGATGCGCGAGGTCATGAATGATCCCTGGTTGATGAATCGACGCATCAGGGCTTCGGTGATCCCGGCTCCCAACACCGGGGTCCGAGGACGCTCCTGCTCTGCAAACTCTTCGAGCTTGTTGAAGACGAACGACTCCGTTCCTCCGCGCCAGAAAGATCCATTTCCAAATGCTTTGCGACGTGTGCGGGTGCCTTTGGTCTCCTTGTACAGCTTCATGGCGATCTGATTCGACTGCGTCTCGGAAAGAGTAGGGTTGAATTGTCGCAGTAGGGTGGCCGCGAATTTGAGACCTGCTCCATAGATCCGACCGTAGTTGAACACTTTGGCGTCGTTACGCGAGATGCCTAGAATCTTCGCCGTTTTAGAATGAAGATCGGTCCCCGCAGCCTTGGTCCCTTCCAAAGTCATGAAGCCAATTGCATTGCCACCATGAAGCTGGAACTGTGCATCACCCACCAGTGATGCAATCCATAGTTCCTGGCTGTCGACGTCGGCACCCACAAAGCAGTATTCAGGAGGCGCCTTGACCATTGCCTTCAGCTCTGAACCGACTCTGTTGGCTTTGGCGTTCGAAGCAGTAAGCCAGGTGTTTTCGACGGCTCGCCGTGTAATGGTGCCCATGGGTATGATCTGCGGAAGGATGAATCCTTGATCAGACTCTCCTGCTAGCTGGGGCTCTCGATCAGCCTCTCTGACAACCATTTGCGAGGTGATGCGATCCCGTGCCGAGATCCAGTAGGAGCACGAAGCGTTCATCTCCAATGCCTCCCTAGCTAGAGCATATTGCGACGACAGAATGCCGGACTCGAAGTATTGCATATATCCTTTTGCTAGGGGGGAAGCACAGCGCGCTGCCGGCCCATCTTTGTGAGGAAGTTTGAAGTAGGTATGATAGTAGTCAGTTTGGAGACTGGGGTTGGTTTCTTCGGACATGTCACAGCAAACAACATTGCTGTTCTCGTATTTGCCAGAATCTTGGCTGGGTACTCGGAAGGTCCAACCGTGCTTGTCAGACCACACAAGCGGGTAGCTGTCCCAGCAAAGTTTCAGTAACAGAGGAGCAATCCTCGTTCGGACTGTCAGGTTGATGGGGGAGGTGTTTGAAGTGAATAGGTCTTTGTACCAGTTCGGAGCACCTGGCTTCTTCTGTCGAGCAACTGGCACAGGCTCTTCACCCTTCTTCTTGGGTTTCTTGTACTTGATCTCCTGGCCCGACCAGTCCAGCTGGTTCAACCATGGATCCTTGTTGTATACTTCGGGCTGCGCTTTGACTTCGAGAGCCGCTTCTGACAATTGTAGGAGTTTCTTTTGGACTTCTTCCAGCCTTTCCTGGTATGTCTTCTCGGCTCTCTTGAGATATTCGTCCCAGGAGCTGTCCACAGGTAGGATGACGGATGACAGATGTCGTAGTGCAGCAAAGCTGACCGGGTGGGGACAGGTCTCCAGGAAATTTGGAAAGACTTTTTGGAAGACCCGATGGGTGATTGCAACATCTGCCGCGCAGTAGTCCAATAGTTCCTCAAGCCTTTGGCAGATACCATCTCGGTCCAGTTCACCAAAGTAGTCCCTCTGGCTCTTGTCGATGGTGACACCACAGTGGAATTTGGCAACATCACGGAGAGAGTTGATGGAACTCCTTGCCACCCACAGTTCCTCCTCTTCCTCACTCAGCATCTTGCTCTCCAGCATTGTCTGCAGCTCCACTGAGTTGTGATCGCCAGACATTTTGTCGCGCAAATCTCGATTCTTCTTGTGCTTCATCCAAGTCGGGCGCTGTCTTGAACACATGCCATTGACCGCCACATGTAAGGACATTGTATCAATGAAGAAATTCCGCGACTGCTTGAGGTCATACTCCTCTTTGACACGTGCTCGGTCATAGCCGATGTTATGCCCGACTATAATTCGGGGCTTGGTTGGATCACCCAACGGGATGAGTTGTCTAGGGTTGTCCGTCTCGCCTAAGAGCCATGGAGATATCCAAGCATACCAGGCGGTAGGACTTGCAGCAGTGGCCATGACCGCGAAAGGTGTTTCCTTCCACATCGTCTCCACATCGAACGATAGCATGGTCTCGTCAGGAGCTGCTACTTCCTCCGTCGTCATGTCAGAATTGTATTTTGTCCAGCCACTTCTGGTCACCCATTTCCGCGGTCTTTGAGGAGTGTTCGCTCTCACAAATGACTTGCCGTAAGACAGGTATGGCTCCGAGGCATCCATGCCCAATTTTGTGAAGTGTTCGTCCAGGGTAGTCCCATGGAGCGGTGGCGCATCCAGTCCGATTGCCGGTGTGTCATCTTGATTCTTTCCCAACAACTCGTGGCGTCGGAGGTGGTCCTTCGAGAGTTCAACCAGATCAGGTCGTGGTCTCGTCGCGCCTTTGGGGAAGACCTGTGGATGGAGAGAGTCGCTTAGTTGCTGGACGCCGATATCGTTAAATCTTGGATGCGCTGACTGGGAAAGGGTGGTTTGGCGGGTTGTGTCTGGATGATCGTGTCTTTCGGATTCGCTGGCGTAGCGGCGTCGTAGAATGGCGGCCGCTCTGGATGCATATGCCTGGTGTATTCTGAATTTTTGGGAGGTTCTGATGTAGCCTCGCGCGCATTGCGCCGGGGTAGGAGGCCACAACATGTGTGCGGTCGTGTTTCGTGTCACCTTGCCATCACGAAGGCATCTGTTTGCAAGAAAGCAAGAGGAGAATCTTGACGTCGCTTTTCAGGAGGCGGGACATCGTTACAATGGCAGATGGCAGATGTCAAGATGGCAATGATCGCAGATTGGCAGAGGCTCTTGATAGCTTATCATCACGTGAAGATAGTAGTCGTCCAGCCTTGTGCTCACCCCGGTCTCGTGCGACAGGAGCCAAGACCCTCGGCCCCGACCTCTAATAAGGTAAGATCTCAGACCTACCACCCCTAATATCGCCAGTACCACCTCCTACGACTCAACCCAATCTACGACGCCGACGCCGACGCCGCCACCAGCCTCTTCGGCCAGTTCAGTATATGATCTGGCTCCTTCGATGTCTAACGAGCAGAGAGGCGTATAGAGGAAAACACCGCCGCCATAAATGGAGGGCCGAGAACGAATACTGGCTAGGATGAGGCGTCCAGTAACTTAGACGCCGTCCGCTCACCAAGGAGGGACTGTCTTCCCATTCACATTAACGGCGAGGAGGATAGTGTGATAGAGCAGCGTTCAGCCCTTCTGTCCGGCGATGATAGTGAGGCACGGGCTGGACCCTCCGTCAGGCCTTCCTCCGGAAGCTGTACCAACCCAGCAGCGACGGCGCAGGAAGAGTTACCCTGGGCGCCGTCCCCTCGGTTCAGTCGAAATTCCTGAAACCCCCTCAGGAACGGAGTAGTGGTGGCATACCGACCCCTCTGTGGTGAGAGTTATAAGAAAACGGCTAGGTGCTGAACGGCCAGGGTACCTCGTTCTATGCTGGGTATACTCCTCCGAGGGCGAAGCGGCCAATTCCAAACTCGATCGTCACCCTCGGGAGTACGACGAAAAGATAAGCTCAATCAGTTTTCCAATAGATGAATTGGACTTCATGACTAGTCGTCTCGAAATTAGGTATTTAAGCCATGAGGGAAAATTCTCCAGCAGTCGTCGAGGACATGACAGGTGGTTTCACCGCACACGAGTATGTCCCGGAGATGGATACTAGCACAGCTGCAAAAGGTGCAGCCGTAGATGCTGTGAATCGGGATGAATAAGTTCAAGGTCTCGCAATCGCTAGCAATGAGGAGGCTACTACTCGTCATAACGACCCAGATACTGAGCTGCCTCGCATCAGCAACGATCGCAAGCCCGACATTACTACCGAGACTGCGTCCACTGCTGCCTCCGCGGCGAAGTCTGCCCCCACGTTCAATATGGACCTTGTGTCTGTGAAAGATGCTCAATCTGGATGAGGATCGAAAGTTCAAAGTGCCACTGGTGGCATTTGCAAATTGCTTGCGTTTTTCATTTTGTGACAGGACGGAACATCTTAGACCAACCATCGTCCATGAACACCAACTATGACGGACGGTGAAGGTATTCTAGTCCAGTTGTGTCCCCTGGCTGCCAATGCAATTAGGTGTTGAATCCTCTCTGAAGACACCAAGCAATAGCCTCATCGAAAATCTGGACCCCCTCCAGGATCTCGTCCTCGGTGATCGTGAGGGGCGGTGCCATACGGAACGAACCTCCCATGCCGGGCAACTGTACGATATTGCATGATAAGCCGGTCTCCATGCAACGAGCAGCGATGGCCTGACCCAGATTCTCGGCAGGGACCTTAGACACAGGATCCTGAACAAACTCGACTCCAATCATAAGCCCGCGGCCGCGGACCTCGCCAATGACAGAGTATTTCTCCTTGAGCTGCAATATAGTTAGCACAGGTGTATAACTTGATGCAAACATGTCCTTGAATATGGTTACCTTTTCAAAAGCGGTCTTCATGAATTTTCCTTTTGTCGCCGACTGCTCGGCCATATTGTCCCTCTTGATAATCTCTACTACCTTGGCACCGACTGCACAGACAAGAGGATCGTTCATGTGAGTTGTGCCATAATAACCACGTTTCTCGTGCCATACCCGTTCGATCTCGGTAGAGGTGACGACGGCGCCAAGAGGCAGACCAGCACCCAGCGTCTTGGACAGGGTGAGGATGTCAGGAACAACACCATAGTATTCGAAAGCAAAGTTGCCTGAGAAAGTATTTGTAAGAATGTAAGGAGTTTCCAGAGGGGAACGAAGACATACTGCCGGTGCGTCCAAAGCCGGTCTGGGCCTCATCGATAATGAGGAGCATTCCTCGCTTGACGCATTCTTCTTTGATAGCCTTGAGATACCCGTCTGGCAAGGGCAGAATACCGCCTGTTGAGACAATCCCTTCTATCACCAGACAAGCCAACGATCCAGAACTTTGGCCTATTACACCGCTATAAGCAAGAATAGGGATACCGTGCTATAATGAATGTCACTTACGGTCAATCAAGGCAAACCCATAGTCGAGCTCAGATTTCCAATCGTATGTTCCGTCAGGATGTCTGAAAGGAGACCTGTAAGGATAAGGTGTCGGCAGTATAAATGTGCCGGGCACAGAAGGACCTGCCGCATGGCGGCCATACGAAAATGTAGCCGCGGCTGAACCGTGTGTCATACCATCTAGAGCACGCAAACCATAAGCTCCCCCGCTGACATATATTGCGCATGAATAGCGAACTCACGGTAACCAGCAGAGAGGGCAATCACCTCGAACTTGCCCGTGTACACTTTCGCCATCTTGATGGCGACTTCGTTTGTCTCGGATCCTGTGGAGACGAAGAGACATTTGTCGAGACCTTTTGGAAGCATCGAGGTGACAGCGGTGGCACAATCTAGGACGGGGTCGGAAACCATGACCAGATTCAAGTGCATGAGGTTTTCGCATTGCTTTTTGATGACCTCCACGAGTTCCGGGTGAGAGCTATAGTTGGGTTAGGCGACGTCCATTTTGAGCGAGGAAAGGGTTGGCGCAAATTCCACCTACTGGCCTAGGACAGAGCTCATCTGACCGGAGGTGAAGTCCAAAATCTTCTTCCCAGCAGGATCATAGAGCCAAGAGCCATGCGCACTCTTGATCTGGACTTTGGCCCAAGGGCCTCCATAACGGATGAGCTTGTCAGAGACAGCGGTCTCAAAGCCTTCGTCGGTCGTGATCTTGGTAGGGCGGAGGGAAGCCATGGCGACAACTCATACACCAGAAGAAGAGCAAATAAACATGCTGTGATGAAAGAGACATCTGGTCGTAGAAGGCAGTTGGATTTGTTTTATTGTTTTTCCGTGATTCCAAAGAAGCCTTCCAAACATGGATCTGTGCTTTGAGGTGTGCAATACTTCATACCCACAACTGCTCGGAATCAAGAGATCGGCATGTCGCGCGCTCCGTGGTGAGGACCACTCGCGATCTTCCCGACAGCATCGCAAGTCGGGAGTGGTCTATTCCCATTTTAGAAGGCCCGAACCGGCAAACTGTGGGGTAGACCTCCGAGATAGCATATCATGCCCGAGACCCTAAGATAAGGCAAGGAGAAGCTTACACGGATTACAGGTCTTAGAGTCCCATCATTTTGAATTACGAGTCCGTGTCAGCCGCTGCGGGTGTTGTGGAAAGGGACGAGTCCATGACAAGGAATAACAGATAATGCCAGTGTGGAAACCCCCCGCCGGCGGAATCGGTCCTGCCAAAGCTGGAAAGTCCGGTCTGGACAGATTCTTAGACCGGGCCAGATAGGCCGGACACAAGCGCCAGCGGAGGATGAGTCCCGATCTATACCTTACACAACCAGATTTGATACGCAAAGGTACAGGTGCAGGTATCATGTCTTAGGACCTATCATGCTTGTTCTTTCCCAGGGGCTTCCCGATGTTGATTTGATGTTTCGGTCCTTATCACTGGAGGCAGCTCTTGCTGAGGCTGTAAGTCTGGTTATCTAACTTTCATTATCTCAGCCCCTTTGTGCCATGCATATATACCTTGGGCCGATCAACAGCAGCTTTTCTCGACTCTGTCTGCATCTTGCTCCTTGCATTCTTGAAGAATCGCTCAAATGGACTCTCCGACGAAGAATCAATCCATTACCAACGCCGCTCCGGCTAGGGCGGTTGCTGTCAAGGATGCTACTGATATCGAACCTGGCAATGACAACCTCGATCCGAGCTCGCACACCCATGCCATCGATGATGTTTTTGCGGATAGCCAGGTCAAGTTGCGTCGAGGCCTTCACGGGAGAAGTATCACGATAATGGGGCTCGCGGGAGCTATCGGTACAGGTCTTTTCCGTATGTATCACGTCAAGTACCCCAGGGCTATTTCGCTAAGAAGCAGAAAGTTGGCAGCGGTAAAGCGGTCACCAATGGTGGCGCCGTTGGTGCCGTCTTGGGTTACACTGTTATGGGCGTGGCTATCGGGTGTATGGTAAGTACAATACAATCGTGGGAAATCCCCTGAGGATATTGGGCTCTTACAACGACGCGCAGATGATGTGCTTAGGCGAAATGACGGTCTTCAGGCCTCATGCCGGTAGCATTGTTTCCTTCGCTGGCGATTTCGTTGACGACTCCTTCGCGTTCGCTTGTGAGTGCTCAGAGACCCTCCTACTTTGCCTACTTTGCTTGAGACTGATAGCAGCTTTCAAAAGTCGGATGGACATATTACCTCTTTCCAGCAATTATCCCGGCCGTGGAGCTTGTTGCTGCTGCAATATTGATTCAGTATGTCTCAACATGTGCTATCTAGCACCGAGTCGGATTTCCTGACCCTCATCTGATAGGTATTGGGATACAAACTCTGATCACATGGCCATATATCTCGTTGTGATGATGGGTGGTGTCATGGCATGTAACATGCTTGGCTCGAGGTGGTTTGGAGAACTTGAAGCCGGATTTGGTATTTTGAAGGTGCGTGACATGATACAACTAAAGACGGTGAACTGCTTCATTGACTCCCAACCTTGGTGTCAGGTTACAGCAATTGTTGGACTCATTATTCTCGGACTTGTTATCGATCTTGGAGGGGCACCCAACAAAGATCGGCTCGGATTCAGGTCGAAGCAGTCTATTCCGCAGGTTTGTCTCTTATGCTTACGACTTGCAGATATTGGAAAGAGTATCCATTCAACGATGACTATTTGGATATTTCGAACAAAACAACCGCTCGCTTCTTGGGATTCTGGTTGGTTGATTTGACCTGAGATTCTACGACCCCCTTCTAACACGCAGACAAGGGCCGTACTCACTCAAGCCGCATTTTCATACGGCGGAGTCGAACTCATTGCCTTGGCGGCCGGTGAGGCCCAAAACCCGAGAGTCGCTATGGCTAGCGTTTATAGACGCATGTTTTTGCGTATCGGCCTCCTTTACGTGGTGTCTATGTGGATTATTTCTATGTGTGTTCCACGAAACGACCCGAATCTTCTTGCCGAGCTTGCATCAGGGAAGACATCTGTCGCCGAATCTCCTTTTGTGATCATGATCAACCGTGCTGGAATCTGTGAGTATTCATCTGCCCAAGATTATCAGAGTAGCTGACGACGTCCAGCGGTGCTTCCACACATAATCAATGCCGTTGTACTTACGTCTGCGTTCTCTGCGGGAAACTTCAGGTATTGGATCTCTTGAACTCTACCTTATGTATCGCGATTGATCTCTAATTGGTTTCTTACAGCTTTTTCATGGGCTCACGAATGCTTGTTGCTCTCGGTCGTCAAGGCTACGGCCCCAAGGCTCTAACCAGAGTGACCAAAAACGGCGTCCCCATCTATGGGTTTGTGATCCAGTCCGTCTTTCTTTGCCTTTCTTTCTTAGCACTTTCGAATGGCCCCAACAAAGCATTCAACTGGCTATCCAACCTTACAAGTAAGTCCTATGCTCCCACCAGGCATTACAGTCCAACTTGCTGACAAGTCGCCTAGCTCTCTGCAACATGATTTGTTGGACTTGCGTATGCGTCTGCTTCATACGGTTTCATAGTAGGTTTCACCATCTTCGAACTTGAGTGCACTGTCTCACCGGACTTAGAGGCGTGCGTGGCTCAAGGAGTCGATCGCAAAAGCTTTGTCTTCAGAAGTTATTTCCAACCATATCTTGCATGGGCAACAATGATCTTCATCGGGATTGTGAGTAAGTGAATCAGTCTTTATGGTCTCTCTTCGACACATCTGTCTAAATTGTCATGACTACAGTGTTCTTCAACGGTTTCGCAACTTTCATCGGAGAGGAGTTTGATTATCAAAACTTCATCGTTGCATATATAACTTTGGTTATGTAAGTGGGCTCGCTTCCAAAGATGATTTCACGTCAGGGCTAATCCACTGATATTTCCAGATTTGCCATCCTCTACGTCGGATATAGGCTTATACGACGGACGAAACTGATTCCTATTATGGCGATTGACTTGTCCTACTAGGCAGGAGAAGTCTTGATGATACATTTCTTTTATACGTGCGCCAACATAGAAAGAGATTGAGGATGGGTTGAGTGTGGGAGCATGGGATATATCACGAAAGAGGTATATGGTCGTTGCTCCTAACTCTGCAAAGAGTGCTATCGAAGGAAGGCCAGACCACTCTTCACATGGACGATGCAGCATCTTCAAGCCAAACGAACGGCACTCGAACGGCCATATGGAAAATGCTTATCGAATCAACAAAGACGGGCCAATTTTGCCACAGGGGGAGAAGCGATGGACACTTTCTGACATGGCAAGCCCGGCCTCTCATCGTCCGAACGACCGAGCTGTGTTGACCGCTTTCACTACCTCTTTTGATCCTCCTCACTCCGAACGTTTGCTGGTTCGATGTATGTTGGCCTATCTCGAATCGAGGGACGATATAATGATGAGAACCTCGCATTCAAAGTGGCGGAGATCATTCACGAATTTAGCATCCGCGATCATATCGGTTGCTTTGTTACAGACAACTCAGACAAGAATGGGACATATCTGGACAATTTTGGTGCCAAGTGCAGTATTCTTATTCCAACTGTCATCGAAACATGTAGCCTGGGTCGAAGCTATTGTTATTTGGATACTAGTACCTCCAATTTCCAATAACTAACCCCCCGGTTAACGGCACGCAGGTGGTGATAAAAGAGAGCGCTATGATTCTGATATGAAATGCGTAGAAATTCTTCCATCGCCTTTGCACTTCCGAAACCAGACACCAGCATCTCATTTCCAGTAAAGTACTAGTACAAGAACGCAGTCATGTGCCGTTAAACATATCCCACACACTGGGAAAGAGTTCATCCACGGCCAGACTTTCATTCATAAGAGTTTGCTGCAACTCCTGAGTAAAGTCTTCGATGTCAATCTCTTCTGGTGTCGATAATTTGTCGACGATCTCGCCACACTGAGCTAGACAAAGGTCACCTAGCTCCCAGCCATATATCTCTTTGTGTGATCTTAGGGCGGTCACTAGATTGTGAGTTCTTCTCACAGCAGGATGGTTGCTGAGACCAGATGACTTGTCTGGACTATCTAGAGCACACCCTAGTAGCAGTGTTGCTGCATAGGCCAATAGAAAGGATGCCTCGGACAGCCAAAAATCATTGAGCTCATCCTCACCTAGGTCTTGAACAAAATGGACAATTTCTTCTGCAGATTTCTGTGCCCGGAGGTTTCGATGAATGCTTGCGTCCAAATCCAGCTCTAATTGTCCTTGGCTAGCAAAATTCAGTTCCATTCTCCGGAATAACATCGTGATCGACAGGTAGCAGAGCCTGAGATTTGCCGCCCCCGGGACTTTCAACTGGGTTCCACGAACAACAAGCTTTCGTAAGCCATCGGATAGACCTTGCTCCCACTGATCTAGTCTTAGCTCGAGGTGTTTAAGTTGCCTCTCACGCGGTTCGGATGCTTGTGATCGAGACGGCATGCTATAGATCAGTTCGAGGCAAGGGGCAAGCACAGATTCGGTCAGATTGCACAGCGCAATGAATATAAAGCCTGCTTCTTGTTTCAAGCCATCTGATACCTGTCCCACGATATCCGTGATGGATGGCACCGGCACATCATGATGACAGTTCTGAACATGATAAGGAGTGCCATACGCAAGACTAGACCTGGGTGGACATCAACGAGGTGCTTTGAAAAGGTCTTGGGAGAAGAACGTGGGAATGCTTACCATCGGTCATGGATGAGTATTCCCCACCAAATCCGTACACGTGCAGATTTCTCTGAATCAGCGATTTCCCAGGTGCTGCAGTCACGATTCAGGCCGAGCGACTGAGATAAAGCAACAGCTCCTCCCAATGCTATTGAGTTACTAGTTGTAGTAGTTGTTGGACGACCTCCAATGTTCAGCAAGACGGCAATGACAGTGGAAAGCTCAGGTGAGAATAGGAGAGCATTGAACAGCGACTCCAGAGCCTGAGACCATATGAAAGGAATGTCCGGGCACCTTAGAGAATCGAGTCGCAGTTTGTTGGACTTTCCCCAATAGGCCGTGGCGTTAGCATACAGACAGGACAATAGAACTGGCGAGAGATCCTCTTTCTTTTCGGAGTAAAGTTGCCGAAAACTGATATCATCGAGCATGGGAAAGCATACGTTGGACTTTTCAAGGTATCTGTCCAAGCATTAACTTGAATAAAATGACTCCCAAATAGCGACTTACATCTCAACAAGATCCCCTGCACATGGCTCGGTCAACTTCTCTATAAATTGGCATTTACGCCAATCTTGCATCCTATCTCGCCTCAACCCCAAAGGCTGCATGCGAACAGTAGTGAATAGACCAGAATTTCGTGTGTTATTGGTTCCCAGTCCATTAGGAAATGATGACCTGGTTTGCTTGTTAAATGTTTCGGAAGGATTTGAGACCCAGTCCCCTAGGATTTTGGCGTCTCTTGCAACGGCAGGTCCGACCACATGCGAAATTTCCTCGTCCGTTTCGTTGTCCACGGTTATGGTATGGAGAACTGTAGTAGTAGACCTCTGCTCGTGGTCGTAAACTTTCTCAGGAGCTGTTGCGCCAGTGCCTTGGCGTGTGGGAGTCCAGGTCACATCTACCCGAGACTTGGTCGTAACTGGTGTTGATGTATTAGGATTGGCCTGTAGAGCTTGCCCTTCATTCCTGATCTGGCCCATGGGTTCTGCTTGAGGCTCGACTCGATGCGGTCGTGGTGGAGGTATCCGCCGGCTCGTCGCTCCTCCCGCTCCTCCCTTGGGCCGATCTGGAAATATGCATTTCTCACCCCGGGCCTGGCACACGGCACACTCTTCAGAACCACGATCGACTCTACATCGCAATTTGCGTCGACGGCAGGATAGACAGGCCGGATGAAGGTGCGAACGAAAAGGTCGATCTGCCTGAGGCGGCCAGCCTGGCTCCACGAATCGTCTGAACGACATGGGAGGAAAACCTCCGCGATAGATATAGAACGTTATACACTGATACAAGCAAGATGATATTGTGATGCCAAGGCTCCTTGTTTAAGAGACTCAACAGCTCAAGAGCTCAAGAGCTAGTAAGTGAAGGGTTTGCGAATATTCCGAACAATTTACTACAGGTAGTAGGTAGGTACAGTACCAAGATAACAAGAGCATATACTAAGTGCCTACTAACCTTGTTGGAGAGGAAGTCGAAGGATTAAAAAGGAAGGTCAGCCGACTATAAAACTACAATGTACCTAGCCTCGCTGGCAAGGCTGTACTATGTACGTGACCAATGCTGAGTACTAATTTGGTGCAAGGTTGATTGTCCTGTTGATAAAGTAATCAGGTACCCAGGGGACGGAAAACTCGTGAACGCGTCTGTTATCTGCCCCATTTATTTCATTGGGGCCTTGCCTTGTCCGCCAGTCGGGTATCAGACGCGTGATCTGATCACTTACCTTACTATCTACAGCAGTTCCGGAGTGGGTCATGATAAGCCATTATTGCGAAACGGAGGCCTAGTCGGACAGTCTTGTCCGCCAATCGGACATCTCAGATAGGTAGGGATACCTTGAGTCAGTCGGGTGGTCTTATGTGTTAGTGGCCTTGTGAAACAGTAGACATCTGGTCCATCACCAGGAGTGACTAGACGGTCTATAGAGGTAACGGGACCCCGTCGACGCGAGGGTAGCTAAAGGGTGAGGGCGAGCTGGGTAGAAGGGTAAGAGGAAGATGGGAGTAGGGTAAGGTGCGAGGTAAGCGGGTATAAAAGCGGCGCGCTCTAAGTTAGCCCGCACGTGAGCTGCGAGTAGTTTTCCCCAATGCTTTTGGCCGTAAAGTGGCAGAGGCCCCTGATGTCTTATCGTCACGTGGAGATACTAAGTAACTCGGCCAGCCTTGTGAGCAAAAGCGGCGGCATTTTGTCTAGTTCAGGTTAGACTTCGAACCGGTCGAGGTCGATGTCCTCTGTGTACAAACTGTGTGTGTTGTACTGTTCCTACGCACTTCTTGTCTGTCAAACAGCATTTCCATACGCCTTTCCTGTATGAGTCTGCAAGGCTCTATGCGGATAAAGCAAAAGGGAATATCAACATGGCATTCAACGCCAAAAACCTGGAATATAACAAGCAAGAGCCTGCTTTTCTCCGCAAATTGAGAGGCGAATTTGGTGGCCTGGATGGAAGACACAATATCCAGATCGCCCGTCCGAAGAAGGACAGACTCAAGACTGGCGACGATGACGACGATCCCGTGATCCTAGATGAGCAAGGTGAGCGGGTCGACAAGGCCGAATTCGAGCGAAGGATGAAGGAGGACGAAGTCGAAAAAGAATTGGCGGGAGAAGTGAATGGCGAAGGCGAACCTGAAGCCCAAGGAGAGGCCGAACGTCAGAAGGCAACCGAGAGGCAGAGAGTCACAGAGATAGGAGCCGCCACCGGTCCGAAAAAGAGAAAGGCGGTCAAGGTCGTGGGTGAATACGGCGAAGACGGTGAAGGCGATAGTAACGAAAATCATTCAGACGACAATAGTGGTAGTCACTCGAAGCAAGTCGCCCACAAGAAAGCCGAGGAGAGCGAAGCCAAACCTACGAAGAAGAAAGACTCTGTCACTGCGAAGAAGAAGGCGAAGAAGATCAAATTGTCTTTTGACGACCCAGATGGATGATTGCTATTGGGGCAAGTTATGAACATAACAAGCACAATCAAGCGTGGAAAGCGCTGTCGACAAAATCCTTCCTGGTCCAGGCCATGTCGATCAACGCTGCTGTGTACCACGCGTTGCTGGAGGTTCTCGGTGTCGCAAGAGGCTCGCACTCATCCCTCCGCCAGCCTCGACAAATTTCCCGGAAAACCTCGGCCAACCTGATCAGCAGGTCATGAAGCACTCCAAAAAAAAACAACGTGCGTCCGAGTGACTGTCGGAAATGGCCCGGGAGGCCGCACTACGACGGACAGGATATCGTGGGCCCATTGCGTCAAGGGATAGGAAAGCACACATTGCAAAGAGTGGGTTCGTTCAACAGGAATGAACCCTGAAGATGTGCTAAAGGCATACTCTCAGCCTATCTCTCGCATGATCCTTGCGATTTCTCTCCTCGCGAACCTCTCTCTTTCGGCTTTGGGCATCTCAGAGCCAGCCTCCCGAATGGCAACGACTCGCTCCATCAGTCCCTGCAGCTCTTCGACCTGGAACTCTTCGTCGTCAAAGGACCCTCCTTTCGCCTCTGGTTTGGCCTCCCTGGTATCCTGCGACGCCTTGTCAGGCTCTGACATATCCACCTCCGTCATCTCGCCCTGTGGCTCAACGGCGTGACTGGAATCCCACCCTGGCACATCCTGCGTTGCCGGCTCACTATCTTCTGCCATCTCTGCCATCTCTGTATCGAACATAGACATCTTGAGCTCCATCATTTCGCGTTGCAGTTCATGATCAAGATCCGAAAGACCCCTGTTGACCAAAGAATCCGTTGAAGACTGCTCGTCGTCATCCCCCTGCAGGTTGAAGTCGAATCCGTCGCCGTCCTCGAAATCACCAAAATCGGGCGCCACAGACCAATCAATGCCCTCTAACACTTCGATGATTCTTTTGATACCTGTTTCCTCGCCGTAGTCATTTCTGGCATCCGCTTGGTTTTCTGATTCTGCTTCCGGCTCTCCGAGTCTTTGCACTGCGCCGTCCCAGGCGACAAAGTCCCACCCCAAGATCCCCCTATCTGACAAGCAAGCGTCTTCGATCTCCTCTATGGCACTGGCCAACCTGCTTGGGAAGATCGTTGGCGAGGTAGATTGTAGGACAACAATCGAGGCAACATCGCGACCATAGGTTTCTTCCTCGATTGCCTCTCTAAGCGCATGGACGGCCTCGATGAATGAATAGTAACTGGTCGGGATTGACGAGGATGAATGGGATGAGGTGGGCAAGACCAGCACAATCCCACCGATGACAGCGCGGACTTCTGAGGCTTCAGGAGAGAGCATCTGCTGTTTCCACTCCTCGAGCGTTGAAGGAGCGTCGGGTTCATGGTCGGCCCGAGGGCTTCCGACTTCATCTGGCCGCTTCGTTAATTGGACCTCTGCAATGTCCACGGTCGGTGTTGCAGTACTGGCTACATCGGTAGAGGAAGACGCTTTCTGATCATTCCCCGGGCTTCTTGATGCCGCCACCGCCGGCAGCTCATCGCACCAAATACCCACATCGGAACTGTAGTATTTCGTCCTCAGGGCCAATGGCGGGTGTGAGGTGTATCCGGTGAAAGAGGTGACTTCATCAGGCGGCCTCGACCCGGTAATTGCCTCTAACAGATTCGGGAACGGCGGTACAACAGTGGGCTCTGAAGCTGGCGCGAGCACGAGGAGACGGAGGGATGATAGTTGCGTTGATGTTGAGGCGGCCATAATGACCGTCCACCCCGCGCTCGGCAGGGAACGCTGCCTGGGATTATCTTTCTTGGGTCACGGTATTCGCTGGCTGCTTGACACGATATCAAGATGATTTGTTAGGTAGAATGTGTATGCGCAAGTAACTACTTCGGAAGCATTGCAACCTGATTACTTTGTAGGTACTCTGTAAAGACCATTTATATTCAGCCTTGGCAGACGAGGCTATCAATCAATCCCCGGATGAGATGACTACAGGTTAAGTAATCAGACTAAATTGAATCAAACATCCTTCTGAACGATTTGCTAGACTTCTCCCTAGCTTTGACGCTGGGATTCTTCTTATCGCAATGCGTACAATAGACCGCGTCGAACTGCGTCCTCATCCAGCCTCTGCAGGGTATCATGTTGGTTGACACCTCGGTTCCGCGCCTCTTGCAAACGTCCAACGCCGTTGGAGACGTCGCATGGCACCACCCGTCTTAGTCTCAGTAGACGCCAGACTCCGGGTTCCATCGATGGTGGGCTGTCATCGCGGACAGATATTCATTGTGACTTTCTTCGAATTCCTCCCAGCCGTCCCTTTAGTTCCTCCTTCCTGCTCTCGCCCGATTGACTGTAGCCCTTCCTCTTGCCAGACCAACACCACGGCCTCTAATGCCCCGGGTTCTGAACATAGGCGCGTTCCTCAACATATCGGGAACAATGAAAAATCGTACGTGGCTGCCTCGGATATAGACTTGATCCAGATGCGACACCCGACCATCTCGAGCCGTGGCGGTGATGTCTTTGAGTTGTACGTTCATGTTGTCCTCGGCTATAAAATCCAGTCGTCAGTATATATGCGTCGAAGGAGTAGAGTTCAGAAAGAACAATCCGCCGAAATTGTGGCTGGCGCGAACAGGATATTGACGGCTTACCCTCGAGAAGCTTGCCGCGGTAGACCTGGCCCGAGGTGAGTTCTAAAGTAACGACATGTCCCTGTAGGCAGTTTTGGTCAGCTTCACTTCTTGTTGGTGTGTAGTTTCGCAGCGGAGCGCACCTGTGCCTCGTTGAGCAGCTTGATCGGGATGCCGATGGTGGATGTAAGTTTGCCCATGGTGCGCTAGAATCGGGTGACTGTGGTCGGAGAGCAATTGAGGCAGACCAACAGATGTTGGTATTGGGACTCGTCAAGGATGGAAGGCTGCGCAGTATCCTCGTCGTCGTCGTGATTGTTAGCAGCAGATGTTCATCACTATTAGACACATTCAGTTGTGAAATGCGCAGCCACGAAAATCGAATCTGAGGCTGCAGAATTATCTCCGTCATTATCTCCGCCAAAGTTGCTCATGGATTTCAACTTCAACTCTTGATCCTCGACTCTCCGACTCTCGACGACAAGCTACACTTTCCTAAATGTTTTGAATACAATGTGTGTGCCAGTTCAGTCTGCCCCTTCTCTGGGCTGACGATCACTCCCTTGTTGACATGCCTTTCCTCTCGAATGTGCCCGCTCTCCGGCTAACCCTCGCCTACGCCGTCCATGATCCCTCGAGCCTGCTTCCACACAGAACAATCCCAACCCTCCTTTCGCTCCCTCTGCCTATTAGTCCTTGGCTTCCCTCGCTCGATGGCGCGGGACAAAAGCCTAGAATACGAGCCTTGGTGTTGGACAAAGACAATACGCTCTGTCCGCCCCAGACAGCCAAATTGCATCCATCCTACATAAACAAGATCGAGAAGATCAGGGAGTCCCCCGAATTCTCCCAGAACGCGCACAGCATCCTCATCGTCTCCAACACGGCAGGGAGCAGTCCGGACCTGGAGCATGAGGCTGAAGCGAAGCAATTGGAGCTCGAACTCGGACTTCCCGTCCTGAGACAACACCCAGACCGCAAGAAGCCTTTCTGCGGCCCTGACATCCTGAAATACTTCAAAGATCATGGCGTCACAGAAGATCCAAAAGAAATCGTTGTGGTGGGGGACAGACTGGCGACGGACGTGCTCTTGGCCCGGGAAATGGGGAGCTGGAGTATATGGTGCAGGAATGGCTGGCGTAATCCCGCAATGCCAGGTCGAGATTACAGAGGATTTTTCAGCAAGATGGAAAACCGCTTCGAGAAGGTCATGAGAGGAGGTTTCGGCAAGGCTGCTCCTCTTCCCAAGGTTACGTGATTTGTGGATCGTCAATGACCGATCAGACTAAGGCAGCTATTCTGTGAGGACCTCACAGCTTCCAGCGACGCCCATACCAATCTGTACTATACCTACTCCAACTCTTTTGCCGTGTCCAGCGTGACGAACCGGTTACATGACGACTCTACCGGGTTTAGTCTGTCAATACGTGGTCCAGCCCCATTGTTCGGTATCCTTCGAGACCGATACCATCGCTCAGCAATGTGCTGCACAAGAGGACCAGAAACACCGCAGCAACACAAGACTTTTCTCTAGACAGGTCGGAGCTGGCTAGAACGAGCATCATACCCGGTCACTGGATGGGGCGATCTTCAGAACGACGCTCACAGCTTCAAGGTTTGTTCTCCATCGGTTGAGCTGCCAGATGCAAAGGTTGGAGTTCCGGCCGTCGGGCTTTGATAAGGAGGCAACGTTCTGTTGTCGATTGACGTTGTAGAGATGCCTGGTAGTTCGGTGGCCCCCGACCCGGTGAGAGCACTCTGGCTGGTAGAGCGTCCGACGATCGACATTGGCGACTCGGCTGGACTCAGCGGTGTTGACGATGTCCGCGACAAATCTTTCCTGAGCAACTGACTAGTGTCCGAGGTCATTCTTCTCGAGACGATCTCGGCCACGGCGTCTCTCAACGAAAACATATTGTCCTTGATCCTCACCTCCAGCCTCCCTGAGATGGGGATGCGTCTCCAGTCCGAATCGCCGTTGACCACCATGAAGCGGACGGCCTCGAAGAAGACAGTCTGTCTGCTGGTGGAATGCTCGATGCAACATGCGTACTTTAGGTCAATCTGATGTCGAGAGCACCTCGCTCGGCTGGAGATAATAGACTCAATAGCCTCGTCGCGCCCGACACTCCTGTCGTTTCCATTCTCGTTGTCCTGGAAGTCTTTGGAAAGGAGACTGTTCAGACTTAGACGACTGGGCTCAGCGTTGTCGTATTCCGTGAACAACGTCTTCAGGCATCTCAGGCCATAAGGAGACTTGGGCGAAATGGCCTGATACGAAAGAGTATGCTCATGTACCTGGACCTTTCCCATGTTTGTTGTCGTTGTCGACTGTGAGAAGGCTGGTCAGTGGTCAGTGGTCACCCCAGAATTCCATCAATATCAGAGACAGAGAGAAATGCCGTCAGCATACCCTCGGGGTTCATATGGCTGGCTAGACGTCTGCCTAACTACACGAACGAACCCATTTCAATCAAATCTCTGTGACAATCCGTGTTGCAAGCACATGGACGAGCTTGGGGATGGTGCCTGATTGCTTCTGGGCCTTTTTTGGGGGCAGTCCCTTCGTCCAGGGGCTGCGCCAGGAACTCGCCCGCTCGGCCCATGGAATGAATGATCTGCGTCAGGCCTCCCATGGCTGGCCATCTTTCCTAGGCCTTAGTTTCATCATGCCAGAACCTTGAAGCCAGCAGCTTGTTATGGCACCTACGCACAATAGGGTTCACCTAGCATTCCACGGTGGGGAACTGTCACAGCTTGCTCCAAGCTCCGAGGCGCGCCATATGTCTGAGTTTCTATTATGGTCAACCTTGCGAGGGACTGGCAACCGTGCGTTCTGTAGGAGAAATAAGTAGCGGCGCGGCGGCATTATGACGGCTGTGCTCCAGCTGGACCAAGTTTGAAGTTTGAAGTGCTGTATATTCTACACGGTTGGTGGTTATCAATCCTTTCCATCCTTGCTTCAACCTTGAGACTATTCACCAGACAGTCTTACGGTCAATTGAGTGCAGGCCCTTCCTGCTCGCTATTTGTCCAAGACAATGGTCACATTCTGCACCAATGAGAAATGCTGCTCACCACAGAAAGTAACACAATATAATGTCCAAGAAGTTCGCCGCATTGCCCATTGCCGTAGAGTACCTCCATGTACCTATGTAATAACCCTCAAACCCGACGAGGCTGTAGGGACGAGGCTGAGATGCTTGACGTGGATACCCCTTTTATCTTGCGGGAGGGGAAGAGGGGAATATACACAAAGGGAGATGCATTTTGAGAAATCTGGACACGAGCATTCCCCTCATGTGCTTTACAAAATACCCTATGTCAACTGAAGCGCACAAGAGCAAAGACTACGCTGGGGAGGGGAACATGGAACAAGAACGACACGTTTGTGGGACATTTCATTTAGTGTCTATCACCACTAAACGGAGCAGTCAATACTGCTGTGTGATCGGAAAGTCTCACTTCTCTTCGCTTCGCCTCATGTTGTAGCACGCGCAGTCTTTTCCCGAGCAGCCAAACCCTTGCTCGAGACCGTGAGCAACAGAGCCAAGCAGAACAAAACAAGATGTGGCAAGTCATTCCGCATCCATCTTGAGACTTCTCAAGGTACATCTCGTCCATTTGCTATGGAAGCGCATTTCACTCGACTCTAGCCTGCCCATCGAAAGGTCCAGACGAGGCTGTTGTAGCTCTTTTTGGGTCTCAAGCGTTCCCCCCACAAGGAAGCAACGACATCTTGAACCTGGTCGGCCGTGTTGTAGGGACACTTCATTTTGCCGCCTGGCACAACTTGGTTGGTAAGACGGGCTAGCAGTTCCTGAAGTGCGTCCCACTGAGGGCCGGTGTTTGCGTTGGCTTTGGCCTCGAGCCAGACTAGGTTGACGTGCGTCTGCATGCGGCAGACACTCAAGAACACATTGCCAAGGTCGTCGTCGCGTTGGGCGAACGCTCGGAGGAGCATGGTTTCGAGACGGACGTTCCATTCGTGAACCGGGCTGGCGCACGGGAGTCGGAGTGCGAGGAGACCGTGTTCGATGGCCATTTCTCGCGCTAGAGTCGGGTGGAGGCGTGTCGTGAGACGGCGAGTGTATGCAGATCCTGAGGCTTCGACGTCTGCTTCGCCGTCGTCGGTGAATTGGCCAAAAGTCGCGGCGGTGTGTTTCATTCGCTCGTCGTGCCATCTGGGGCGCAGGCTGGCCCTGATCCATGCCTGCTCGGACCAGATTGACCAGATTGGTCCATCATCAGGATGCGGAGGCAGCGGAGCAGACGAACGAGAAGGGCCAGCCGTGCTGGTGGGCTGTGAGCCAGAGCCAAATGTCGAATCATTCGTACCAATTGTGTCCTCCGTAAGTTGCATCAGGAAGATTCTCAGTCGTCGAGCCATATTGTGTCCCAACGTTCCGCTTCGGAGCTCACAGAGTCTGTATGCACTCACGGCAACCAGCTTGCAAACGCGGTTGATGCCTTCCCTGCCCCTGGCCGACACGTCCACGAGCGGACTAGTTCGCGTGCGAATGATTCCCGATGCTTCGTAGTACACTCGTTCGTAGAACAGTTCGGCGCTCATAAAGTCCACACGCTCGACGAACAAATCGGCCTGCTGCATCACATTCTCCAGATAAGTACAAATGGCATTGTAGGCGTAAAGGTTGGGCTCAGCTGCGCTGCGCGCCTTGTGCATAGCATACTCATCACGGATGGACTGCAGCCGCTTCTCAAGGTGCTTGGACATGATATCTTGACCATGTTCTGCAGCAGTATTTGCTGGACGGTGGAAATCGACCGACCTGATGTGAGCGTGCAACAAAGGCAAGGCGTTGTATTTCATGAAATTGTCGACACGGTTGATCAAACGAGAGTTCGGCTCGTATGACAAAGTCAAGTTGTACCGCATGCCACGAGAGAAGGGACATTCGACCATGATCCATAGCGCATGCATGAAATCCGCCGCATCCTTGTAGCTGCACACGTAGAATGGAGTGTCTGACTTGCTGCTCTGCGCACTGAACAGAATGAGCGGATTGAACTTTGCTTCCTGGAAACCGCTGTTCTTGGGATCAGACGGACAGTTGATCAGACGAGATGCTGGTAGAGGGCCCCAGACGGGTATGCCATAGTTTCTGAATTTGGCTCCCAAGCCCTTGATCCGCGACTGGAGTCCAACAAACTTGTTCTCGTTGTAGAGAATTGAAGTCCCTTCCAGGTAAATCTGTTTGCACGTCTGCAAGACCGCAGTCTGAGGAGTGCATCTGTTTATGATTGGTAGAGAGCCATTGATCTCTTGTTCGCCTTTATGTTTGAACACCGATGCCTCCAGAATGTTGGGCGAGTCAAACAGAAGCTCAGGGACAGTGTTGGCGGCTGGGCGGCGTGTATGAGCGTGGCGGTTTCTGTCGACGAGTAGGTGGTAGCGCAAGATTCGGAGGCGGACTTCGGTAGGCAGGAGGAGGAGACGTGAGGCAACTTGAGCGTCTTTGACCAGGCCTTGCTCGTCTTCTGAGCCTTCTTCACCCTCTACCCAACAATCAAAGATCAGATTGAGGGTGACAACTTCCCGCGACTGTATCGGCATCTTCTAGGCATTGCGCGACTGCGGCGTGAGGAATCAGGCTGAGACAGGGTAACAGTAACAGGTCAGACCGATCTGGGATCAGGCGTGGCCGCAAGAATGGGAGATGCGCAAGGTATCAGGACATGTTATCGCGAAGGTATCAGAGTACTCTTGCGCCTGGGTCTGCGGAACAACAGCAAATCAGTCAGGCCGTTGAACACAGACAGAGACTGTTGTGGGAATGTGAAGTCCGGGGTGTTGGCGGGGAAAAGAGCCGCAGTCAGGAAGAGAAAGGTACTGGGGAGATGAGGATGTTGTGAAGAGTCCTGTGAGATCTGTCGCGAGACCTCTCAGGTCAGACTGAGCCCATCGGCCATCACAATGAACAAAGCGACAAGGCTTCATCCCAGCGGGAGGGCACCCATTCACTTTGCAGTGTTGAGTGTTGAGACTTGCTAATCGTGTTGTGTTCACGGAGGACTATGTATGTTCAAGTGCTGTGGTAGGAGAGCGATGTTTGTTTGCAACGGATCAGGCAGGTCACCTGATCCGGCCTAGATGAACACGTGCAAGAGAAAGGCATACAGGGATACATATATACAAGTATACAGGCAGTAGATCCAGATGAAGACAATCAGGTTCCTTAGTTGTCACCATACAACCATTTAAATATGTTGAGCTATTAGTAACTCATTGATTGTATGGAATGATTGACGGTTGGCGCTCAGACCCTCAGTTTGCCCTTCAAGTTGTGCTTGTCTTGTCTCTCGCCTGGCGTCGACGTCAAGCCAGGGGCATTCTGCGCTGTACAACATATTGAATGTGCATCGATCAGGTTCGACGTGCGGTGTCTCCAAGCAAATCCTTCAACTGATATCCATCGTGTCGCCCTCCGCCTTTCTCTTGTCTTTGACATAGGCCACAAAATCATCCACCGCCATGGGCCACGCTCCATCCTCTGTCCACCACTCAAGAGACTCTCCGCCCGGCTCCCTTGTTTTCAGGACCAACTCGCCAACCATGTTCCACAGATCCTTGTTGACCGGTCTCTTGCTCTGCGATTCATAGTATGCACACCACAAGTCCATCCACTTTGTCGTCGACGTGTTCCATTCGATGCCTCCCTTACCCTCACGGAAGAACATGTTCCAGAAGTCGATTGCGGAATCCATCGGCACGCTCCGTTGGCCCTCAGGTTTGGCGAGCTTGAAGGCATTGCGATACACTTGTTTGAAGTATGCAGAGTCGGTGGCGAGTTTCTTCCGGATAATATCGACGTACTGCGCTTGGCGAGATATCGTGTCATACGCTTTATCGGCGGTGGAGACGCTCCGCCATCCAGAAATGAACGGGCCTCGTTCAAATTCGCCGATTGACGGACATTGCAAAAGGTCGCAGATGGCCAAGTGAGCGACTTCGTCGAGCTCGACGTTGAGGTCGGTCAAGTATTTCTGAGCGCCCTCTATGCCGATTCTGTCTGGGGCATCCTTCGGGTTGTCTGTGTCCTGTCAGCCACCTGGCAGACGCGCAACCATTCGAGGCACCTACCTCTATAATGGTCGAAGAGTTTACTCAGGTTCTGCTGAATGGGAGATACAGGGCTGTTGCTGGATCCGCTCTGATAAAACCTGTCCGACAACACCCTCGTTAGTTTCTTCCACTCGACAACGTGTAAACGACAGACCCTGAGGGCTTTGAACGGTGGGATTTGGCGCCATTCTTGCTTGACTTGACTCTGGCGGGCAACTTGGCTGCAATGCCTCCCACGACGGTAGTGATGGCTGTAGACACGGTCGCTGCTACATTGCCATGGCTTGATGAAGGAAGCATTTTGACTCTCTTGTCCCGTGGTGAATCCGAGCCCGGCGTCAGAGGTTTCTCGACAGACTTGCGCTTTCGTGGCATAGTGATAGGTTGGTGAAAGTGAGGATACTGGCAAGGTAGTCACAGAGAGGGTGTGTGAGTGGTGTTGTTGAAGCGGATGTTGGGAATGAACTCAGGAAGGAGCGAGAGACCGCAACTGCCAGTCACATAGCAACCGATCTGCGCAAGAACGACGGCGGGATCTTGGCAGTTGTACGCACTTCAACTTGAAGTCTCTTCCCAGTTGAGGCAGTCAGTGCTGCCAGTGTCACTGCAGCCCGCAAAGGCAGAGGCACCCGTCTCGCGAGGTTACTGTTCGGAATCACTCGGTTGTCCGTTGCGGTCGGTTTACCACAATCACTGGGAGATGGAACGATATCGATACAGCCTGCAACGATCCGATAGTGCGATCCCGGCAGCTCGGGCAGCCAAATTCCAAGGAAGCAGACATGGCATATGGGTCGTTGCAACATGTGAACGGCTTACTTACGAATCGAGCGCCCTTTCCAGATTCCATTCATGACTTTTAAGATACTGTGGCCAGGCTTAATTATGCGATCTCGGTCTTGGGCTCTGGCCATCACAACGTACCCTTGCTGCTATACTCTCCTTCGCTTGGGTAAAATTGACGAATTGAGATATCGAACCCCTCTGGGAAGGGGTGTAACTGGGCATCTCGACGCCTAGTACGAGGTCTGACAATGATCTAAGCTCTCTCAGATATCTGGGATCAACGGCTTGCTTAGAAGAATTCGCTTGATAGGCCGCACAGGTGTGGAAGCAGGGAACGACCCAGGCGATTGCGCTCCTTGCCCGACGATCGAAGAATCTATTAAACGAAGAATCTAAAGGCTCGGATCTGCTGGATGGCAAGAAATCACTGTTCATGAGGCTCCGATGTGGCGCCAATGAGGTGAAGGGCCTCCCTCTATATCGGGAAGGTTCACCGAGTGATGCCGGTCATCTAATCTTATCTAATCCTAGATGCATTCATCTGATCTGATCGTTGCACAGCCTATCTGAGAGCGAACGCGATTCAGCACGTAAGTCATGCTACAGAAGTACATAGGAAAAGGAGCCGTGATCGATAGAATGAGAGATGTGCTACATACCTGGTAGTGTTCTTGGAGTAGTAACGTGGCTTCTGATGAGGAACTCAGCCCCTGTGTCCACCCAACTGCTCTCAGTGTATACTACTGTGCATACACTGGACAAGGCAAGGTACCTTAATGATGCAAGCCTGTGCAGTGCACTGTGCACTACACTCTAGTACGGTCGATCAGGTACCGAGGGGTAAATTGTGGCTGTCAAGGCTGTGCACAGGCAGCCATTACAAAATGGCCCAATAAGGATGCACCGGCGCAGTCTCCGCCACATTTTGTGGCTTGGGGTTGTCGACTATTCTCGAAATTGCTCTGCACCGCTTCCATCTATCTCTGAATTCAATTCATGTGCTGCAACGCAGTGAGTGAACACCTGGTAACCAAGTTAACAAGTTACCTTTATCCATCAGCGTTCAACAACCTTTACAAGCAGATGGAACTGATGTGAAATCACCCTGCTCTCATCCTACTCAGCTGTCCTCATCGCCAACAGTCCTACTAAGTCCCTTCACTCCGAGTCCTGGTCGAGTCGGAAGCTACCGTCACTCCATCCCCACCGTGGACGTGCACTGCCCCGTGGCACTCTGAAAGGCCCCTGTCACTAGCACGTTCTTCGGCATCCCAGTGTCTTGTTTGCATGGAATAATAAGAACACGACCGGCATCACCTACGATCTCACATCAAACCTTTAAAAGACAAGGCAGCTTCGTTCCTTGACCAGATATCATCCTCCTCGACCTCCTCAAACCTCTATCGCCTACTCAGAATCGGACAAGAAACAACTTTCCTTCCTAAAACTGTCAGCCATGGGTGTAAGATCTCCCCGCGCCATGCCCTGATGCCCCTCTGTTCACCCCGCTTGCTCAAAGCACTCGAATATTTCCGAGAACAAGTTACTGATGATGACGCGTCTAGCTTGCTTCCAAACTTGCGGCAGCAAACGCTGCGTATCCTGGCGGTCCTCCCACAAGTCTGCAGCCTGGTGGTGGCGGCGCTCCTGGTGGATATGTAAGTCAACCCTACACACAGCCGCTCGTGGCTGTGAGATAGACTAGTGGTCATCAGAAGAAATGAAGAGATCAAGAGCTGACAGACTGCCAGGGCCAACCCGCCGGCCAATCCGGCGGACAGCAGTACCAGGCATATCCAGGCGGCCCTCCTACTTCGGTGAGCTTCCCCCACTGCCTTTCTTCTTCTCTCGGCCACTGCACCTTTTTCCCGATTTCGCAAGTTCTTGCGTCATCTGTGCCTCGAGAATATCCATATCCATCTCCGAACCGCTTCTGAGCAACAAACGACGAACATATATTTTTACACCTCATCTTCGACTTCTGCCCTAGCCCTCGGTCTTTTCTACTGTCCAACTTCGGCACGAACATATCATGAGCAAGTTTGCTCGCCTGTCGCAAGCGGCGCAAGGTGCAACAGGAAGTGCCGGCTATTCTGGCGCGCCTGCTCCATACTCGCCGCAACCACCCACCACCCAGTATCCGCAGCCACCGTCATCACCGTACACACAACCTCCGGTGCCTCCTCGACCAGGCGCATCGCCTCAGCCATATCAGCAACCATCCTGGCAAGCGCCTCAGCCGCAGCAGACACCATATGGACAGCAACTTGGCCCGCCGCCACAGGCAGGAGGATATCAATCACCACAACCACAAGCGGCATACACCTCGTACCAGTCGCAATATCAACAACCTCCAACGGCTGGATATGGATATGTTCGTTGCTGCGCTTCTTGAACAACCACACAATGCCTGCAAAGCTCATTGCTAACATATGTCTGTATTGTAGGGTGCTCCTCCAGGACAAGGTCAACCTCCCTACCCAAGTGGCCCAGCACAGGGCGGCCCACCACCTCAGCAGTACGGCGGTGCTCCAGGCGGACAATACGGTGGCGCCCCTGCTGCACCAGTAGGCAATGTTCAGGCCTACAAAAGTTTACTACAGGCCACAATTCAAGAGAAGGCACTGCAGAATTTCTACCCACCGGGTTCCCCAATTCTTGACCAGATTGCCAATCGAGGTGCTCAGCAAGTTGCGCAATTGGCTCAGACATGGCGCATCAATCCGGAGATTGCCTCCGACATTGTCAAGCTGGCCTTGTACGATGTAATCTTGTACATTGACGACAGCGGCAGCATGCAGTTCGAGGAGAACGGCGAGCGTATCGACGATTTGAAACTGATACTGTCACGTGTCGCATACGCTGCTTCGTTATTCGATGAAGACGGGATCCAGGTCCGCTTCATGAATTCTCCAGAGCAGGGCAACGGCATTCGCAACGAACAACAAGTCAATGAGCTGATTTCTCACACGCGTTTCTCAGGCCTCACCCCAATGGGTCGAGAATTGCAAGCCAAGATTTTAGGACCATTGGTGCTGGACGCAGCACGACGCGGAACTTTACGCAAACCGGTCTTGGTCATCACGATCACGGATGGGCAACCAACAGGTGAAAACTCATCTGACGTGGCTAGGATTATTAAGGCTGCCTCGGACGAGCTGGCTAGAAACCCTCGATACGGCAAGGGCGCGTTGGCGTTTCAGTTTGCACAGGTGGGAAATGACTTGAAAGCCCGCGAGTTCTTGAGCAAGCTCGATGAGGAACCCGGCATTGGTGAAATCATTGACTGCACATCCAGTATGAAGCCCCTCTGTTCTGCTGCCTTTAATCCTTTTACTGATGATTTCAACAGACTACGAAGTCGAAGCCGACGAAATGTCCCGGGCAAACCCTCCTGTCCAGTTGACGCCTGAACTTTGGTTGATCAAGTTGCTTTTGGGCGCGATCGACTCATCCTACGACACGAAAGACGAAAAGAGCGCTGCACGACCTCCTCAAGGTGGCTATGGCGGTCCAGCAGGCGGTTACGGCGCCCCTCCCGGTGCTGGTGGCTACGGCGGCGGATACCCCCCTCAAGGCGGTTATGGAGGACAGCAACCGGGTGGATATGGCCAGCCACAAGGAGGGTACGGACAATCACAAGGCGGATATGGTCAACAACAAGGTGGTTACGGCAGACCTCCACCAGGTGCTCCTCAGGGATACCCACCACAGCAAGGCGGCTATGGTGCACCTCCACCACCTCCGAGATATTAGGTCTAAGGAGCGCAGTTTGTCCCGGCGCTGTCGGCTTATGAGGGCACCGACAGGTCAGAACGAAGCGTCGGGATTGAGCTGGCTTCGAGAGAAGGATGATGCCTCGTTGTCTCCATGAGGTAGTCACGCATAACGATATCCGTGGACGGGGAACGGCCCAGAGTGCTGCTACTGCGGCAAAGTTGATGCCACGACAGATGGTAGTCGGAGCTCAAAAGTCAAAGCAGCGGCGACTGACTATGTTCGATTAGCCTTGACAGAATCAAATAAAGTGAAAGCCGAAGAAAAGGACAGCTGTCCTAGTGTTCAGTAATCAGATATATAATAATGCGTGCTTTCGGAGTGACCAGGGTGCTGGCTCCTGATCACGTTGCTGACTGTCCGGCTGGCTATCTACCGTATATATAACTGTAGCGACCTCAATCATTTATTCAATCTACAGGATTGGAAAGCATATGTTCAAGAGATTTTCCCAAGCCCATCTTTGCCCGACAATCGCGGGCATGGCTGCATTGCCATCTTCGGTCTATGTGTCGCCATTCCGTGGTCCTCTGTAATGCATGATTTCCCATTACGCCAGACATGTGCCGTACTTGTAGGCGATCATTGAGCCAGTCGCTAGCACCTCCGTCAGCGGTAGGTTAGGAGCATACCTTCGATTACAATCTGCGCTGCATTTGTGTTTGGGCTGCTCTGATAGATTTGAGACATGCAGCATACCGACGCAATCCGTTGCAAGTTTTGCGGATTGGTGTACTGTCCTTTTGTGCATGGCTTGCAATTGGCATGTCACGCGGCAAGGGGCGGATGAGATTGTCCGGTCCGCCACCATACCATCATCATGTCGCAAATAAAGGAAGACCGGGAGAATCGGGGCCCCCCTAGCAATACAGAACCTCGGAGTATGTGGGGTGACCGGCTTTATCGGACTTGTTAGTGGGAGCGGTTGATGCAACAGGACATTCTTTTTTCTTGCATGGGCAATTTAAACCATGCCAGAATAGCAGAATATCTGATCCTGCTTCGTGTTGTGGTGCACTCTTGTCGCCTGGTACGATCTTTGGGGCCAGATGTGGCCCCAGAGAAACAAGAGAAGGCAGATGGTGTCTTCAATGACAAAAAAGGACAACCTTACCTTGGAATCTAGTCCTGGACTATGACAGAACCTTGGGCACGTTATCTGTTGGCGACTCATTAGTGGAATATCAGTGCTAGATTTGTAGTAAGTGAGTAGGTGTTCGACAGGCCACATTCAAGGGATAGTTCTTCCGGGTTGATCATGCTGCCCCATGTTAGACAACGGTGTAGTAATCCACATAAACCAAACGGCCGTAGCTCCTCAAAAAAGTCCCAAAGTCAAGTTGCTCAAGACAAGCAGCATCCCACCACCATCTTGGGCGCGTTGTAACACCGTTTGACCTTGTCACGGTTGATTTGTTGGATACGCTGGGAGGCAACCATGAATAAAGTGCCAAACACATTGCATCAGGGATATTGAATGAGACGCAAGACCAAAGCACTCAATCAAATGTTTCTGCGCCTATCTTTAGATGATGTGACCGCATTGTTTCGTTGCAGGTTGCCCAGTTGCAACAGCTCAGAGTTTCACGAGGTTTCAATAGGAAAATAAGGACATACCGTATTCGAATAGTAGGAACTTCGAACCTTGGCCCTGGCTTTGGTTTGGGTTTTCGAGGCGCAGCGGAAGGAAAAGGCGGAGTGAATTTGGATCCATTGGTCAAGTCGTGGACAGACCATCAATGAATCCAACCTGCAGTGGACGAGTTCAGTATCTCTGTGCCAAAAGAGATTGGTTGGGAGCCCATTAACCTCGGGTATATTCTTCAGCTCTGGCTTTGTTCCTGGTGTAGACTTGGTTCGCAACCTGGATGGTCCCAGCGTCAGCGGGAAAAGATGAAGGGTGTATCACGACGACGAAAGTCTAAAGGCCGTAAGGCGTTGCCAGGATGGTCATGCTCGTGTTTTGGCCGGTGGCAGAGACAGCCAATGTAGGACAAGTGGGTGGAAGTCACAGGGATGTTGCAGCCTCATACGAGAGTAGGAAATGGCGGCTGAAAGGAGTGGATCGTGGTCTCAAAATGACAGACGGCGGATCTGCTGGTGGTGGAATAAAGAGAGACAGCGTAGGTATGGACATCGTTGTTCTAGGACACGAGAAGAGAATGGTTCTCAGGAGACGATTAGAAAAGTGATAAACAGGTCTCAGCTGGCAGATGATGAGGTACAAATGCAGGCGAGGAACAAGAAAAGGGTTTGCTCACGATAACAGACATGGTGTTGATAGGAAGAATGATTTGTACGGAGTCGATAGGGAGTTGGTAGGGCTGCGCTAGGCTAAGGAGGGCTGTTCAGCTGGTTGATCTCCGCCGGGATTAGGCTCCTTAGGCTCGTTCTTCAGGCACTTTAGGCTGCCATCGACAGGGATGCAGTGGGGGATTGTTCGCCTTTCATTTAGGGTCCAACTGGCAACTAGGTACGTAGTAGTAGTAGGCCTAAGAACAACTCTCACGACTTGCCCTTCAGGGTTAGATTTGCGAGAAATGAGTCGCATGTTGGGACCGGATGAGCTGGTCTTGGAGCGGATACAGTGATACAGTGGTCTGATACCTCGGTGATCTAGGTGGCTACCTACCTACCCACGTAAGACAGTCCGAAGAGGTGATAAAACAGATATACCTGGACGATGACATATTGTAGCTTCTTGATGACATCTCGGTCTACATTCAAACTGCCAGATCGACCAGGCAGCAGAGCAATACTCCACCACTAGAGCAAGAAAAGCCTAGGGGTGACTAACCCACTCGCTTAGACCAGATGCAGTGCACCTAGGGATGTTTGGGTTGTTGGTGGGGTTAGGGTGTGTACAAGGCTCATCAGTGAGAGGTGAGTGTCTCAACACCCTGAGGAATCCCCGTGCTTTCTCCCAATAACGACAGTAATCTCACCGCCGCCCTGCGAGTCTGCCTTCCCACGAAGGTTGCCGGACAAAGAGACGGCATGTTCGTTCCTGCACGTCACGTACTGCACATCCCCACCTGGTGCCTGCCTCGCCAATGGTTCCGCCAATGGCATCTGAGGATCGGCACTGCTACTTGCCAAAGAGGGGATGACCCCATGTCACCGCCTGGCCAGTGTTCTTTTGTTCGGGTCATAGTGGGGCTGCGACATTTCCGGTGAGCGGCTTGAAGGGGTCAGTCACCAATCCTACCCCTGTTTCCCCGTCGCTCCACGTGTAGGGCTTGAAGCAACAAAAGCCCTCATTGGTCATGGACAATGCTACCCAACCATCACTAACCCCAATCGGAGGTATGATATGCGTGGTGCATGGGCAATTTGGCATACTAAGACAGAGCAGGCAAGGGTCGCGAGACTTGATTGACGATTGACAGCCCTGAGTCCGCGGAAGGCGGGTTGCCCAGTGGCGGTCAGTGGGTGATGAGTGGGTGCTGGCTGGGAAGAGGCTGACCCGACGATGCATGTACACATCGACCCCTACCATCTCTTCCCTGCTACCTTCCGACTCCATACCAGGAACAATGCTGCATGATGATAAATGTTTCAACGGTGAATGATGATGATGAGTCCACGACTGACTCCCCGGTCTCCACCAGACCAAACACTCATATGGGAAGCTGACATGATGAATCTACACAGCTAAAGCGATATATACAACCGCTACTCATTGAAACAACGCCCTCGACGCTTCTCACCTCCACACTATCGACTTCAAGCCTCAGTAAATACCAAGAGTACTTTTGGATATAACAGAGCTCCTTGCTCCCACCCTCCCTCCTCTCGCATCCAGTGCACCCTATCACCCCGCGACGACGTCCGTGCCCGCTCCTTCAATTTCGCCCATAAAATTAATGCATCCGTACATCAACCCATTGAATACCAACCCCTCGAGTGCCACAACATCTCTCACATCTCTCACATTTCTCACATCCTGCTACAAAGCGCCCGGCTTTTGAGCTGCACCTCTCGGGGCTCTTTTCTCAGCAACAGCCACAACTCACAATGCCTTCGGATTGTCGAACCAAGGCGGCGCTCTTCAAAGGCTGTCGTCCCAGCCTCTCAAATCCGCAGCAAATCAGCGCGACCCAGCAGCTCTTGTATACAGCATGCTCGACACCGTGCATCCACTGCGATATCTGGAAGTTGGCTACTCTGATTGCTTCACATGTGCCGCTGGCTGCTCGATACGATCTCCTGACCGGTACTCCTGTCAACTCGCCTATGCCATCCGCTCCGTCCAGTCCGACCGCTTCATCACCCATCTCACGGACAATGTCGCGGTCGATGACCTACCCTCAACTCGTTTCCGCATCAAAGAAGATTGAGGCTCAGTTCCAAGCCCAGCGGTCCCGACTCAATTCCATTGTCAGCATCTGCACTGTGTCTGGCGCCGACGAGACCGAGGGACTGAGAATGGCTCACGATCGATGCTCCGCAGCTGTGGAAGACCTGCTCGACGAAGAAGAGGATTTAGAGGAGTGTCTTCTCAAAGACCTTCAAGAAGTCCAGTATGGGTACGACTACGACGACTACGGTCGTACTGTCCCAGATGACTACTATCCACAAGCGCGAAGACCCAGCATGATCGATGTGGCTATCTAATCAAGCACACAGATGTTGCATGAGTTACGATAAGCCACCTCGATCATTGAATGCTTTTTGACAGCGCTGCGGAATGGTTTCATTGAGTGGAACAAAAGCAAGCGGTATTTTCTTCTTTTCGGCGACTACTACACTACACGCCTACCCGGGCATTCCATTTACCAGCCTGGCGCAGAGAAAGAATGATAGAATGATCAGTCGGCGTTGGGCATAAGTGGACAGACGTCCCCGATACTAGAGCAGCAGCCTGCTCAAGATGACGACGGGAAAACAGGGGATGGGAGGGCTGGACCCAGGGCGCTGAGTAATGACGGATAGATTATGACACGACGACAACGACGATGACGATAATAATGTACAACAACACAATAATTGAATGAAGGATTCCTGCTCTCCCCTGTTCGGACTTGACTTGCCTGCTTTGCCTTGTCTTTAGAGCTTTCCTTGCTAGAACAATCCAAAGCCTCTCGGCCTCTCAGCCTCCCTCTCCAGCTTGAACGTGCCATGTCAGGCGGACTCTCGAAAGCAGGGACTCTTCGGTGTATGAGACTCCCCCTCTATGAGCACCACGGCATCTTCGTTGACAGCGTGATCGCCCAGTGACCGACTACGTTGCCGCCTTATTGTTAGGCGTCTGCATATCATCCATCGCATGTACATAAGATGAGCAGCGTCGTTGGCAAAGGCTTACCTGGGTCACCCACTAGTCCCCCTGCATATGCTTTGGCGAAGAGGCTAGGGACAATCCAACAATCCTTGTTCGGTGTCCACCACTAGCGGTACGTACTACTGCTATCACAGTGCTATAACAACCGTCAGCTGAAGTCATCCGGCCGCCTTGTCTGGGGAGAGCCACGCAGTGGTTGCGGTTTCTCGCCCTGTAACTCTTTCGTATCGTCCCGAAAGCATCTGGCTCAAACGCTGATGTAGAGTTGAGTAGCACTCGAGGACCGTCAGAATATCTTGTACCTGTTGCAAATCCCACCACCGGTAGATACAAAGGTGCAGCATAGAGACAGAATAATTGGGGTCTGCAGACTGCGGGTGGCCCAAAGCCCGTGATTATCCTCTTCTGTCAAAGTGCCGGGTGCCTGAATAACTCCAACTGCCAGTGGGATACGTTTCTTCCGGTCTTCCATGAGCCACCGTCTACCCCAGATTCCACCACACCACAGAGCAAGCATCTCGACTGGCCTCCGAGAAGGTTTGGGCTGACGGCAAGTGGGACTCCGGTCTCGAGCTGAATTCGAAATCGACCTAATCGCCACGGGGCCTCTGGTTTCGCACCGCAACAGACAAAGCCACATGTTGAATGCCATAGAAGAAATTCATGAGCTAACGATTGACCCTAGGCACCCAGTGTCCTGAATCCTCAATGAAAAGACTCTCTTACCTGCCAAACCCGCCGTTGACATTGCGTGGAGTGCTCGCTTCCGACCAATTCGGGCATCCTGCAGGCGATGTGAGACTGATCGATACTTAATGAATATGAGATATCCACCTCGGACACGAGAGTTAGAAGCGTGGGCTGGTCCCCGAGCACCGGTTGTCATGGCGGACTCCCTTCTCGCACTCCCAGTGCAAGACCGCTAGACGCCAACTTCGGGCCTCAACGGCCGTAACAGCCGAATAGGATTCCTGTGCTGGAATCGGAGAACATGATCCACGCTCGGCACCATGGATCATTAACCTCCCTGTCGAGTCTAGACTCTTGCTCGCCTACCTGTACCTACCTATGGCTCTTCGGATCTAGCTTCGGCCGATCGACAGACCGCTCAATGCTGTGGCACCATGAGATAAAGTGGCTGAGGTGCAGTATGTGCCGTGTCTGGCGTGTCACGGTTAGGACCGACATGCCAGGTACGACATGCAGTGGCCAATCCTGCTGTAAGGTCAGCATCATCATTGACTCCTATAGCACCACCACTGCCACAGTACAGCAGCAATCCTGGCAACAAATGCAGTGCATATGCGTCCACTCCGCCCAAAGAGCGCCATTGTACAATTCAAGAACGTTGCACTCGGCGCTGCTCCTCACCAGCCTCTGGTGCTTGCACGGGAGCTGACCCCTGTCAACGGGTTTGCTGGGGTGAGAGACATGTATCCTCTCATATTCTTGTCGCCTTACCCGGAGGAATCCATGTTTGGCTGCATAGAATATGCTCGGAGTTGCGGGACTGCGTGCAGGGTGCCGAAGTAGGTGAGATCGTGTAACGGCGCAACGCCTGCGTCCTATACCGTGAGTGACGTTGGCTGGTAGAAGACATCCTCCAGGAAGATTACCTGCCACTGCTCAACTTGCCTCAACAAAGCAGGGCGATGGCTGTATATGGCTTCTGCACTGGATCATGAAACCAGAGCACACCACGGGCCTCTCAGCTTCCACTCAGAGCGCTATGAATACTCCACACCGCTTACCGAAGGCCGAAGGGGACTATGCGGCCTCTGTTATTCTTCGTGGGCTGTTTCGAATCGAGGCGAGAGTCATCATCGAGTGGTTACTTCGACTCCCGCTTTGAAGGTTCGCATCGCTCGCTGCGGGAAATCTGGACGCAAGCGATGTGTTCCTGATCTCAGGAAATCCCACAGCTGGTATGCAAGTTTTCTATCTCCACAGTCTACGTCTTGTGACAGGGATTTTATCAGAGCCCACCAAGTCCTCGTCCTGGCAAGCGGCGCACTCCACCCTCGAGGCCAAGGTCCATCATAACACGCCGAATGACCAAGATGCACTTGGATCAAAGGCTGAGTCCGCCGACATCGAATCGTAAGACGGCTACTCTGGGGCTTTCACACCAAGGCAAGAGGAGTGTGATCAGTTTCCCGGAGCCAGAGAGATTGTCGTGTCGAGTATACCATAATGCCCAAACTGCTTCCGCCGGACACGCAATACAATTTGCAATCCGGGGCAGTCCAGTCAGCATCATGTCACGGGAGCTTATGATTCTCCTAGAACGGCACTTGATCACCAGGAAAATCTTTCCATCTAACGACTCTCGGTAGCTGTCCGTTTCAAAAGATGAAAGAATGGATCTCAACCCCTTGGTTGTCATCAGAATACTCGAACATGGGCATCGATCAAGCCACTGGATTAATCGAACGGATCGGCTTCCCATTGGATATTGCACAGCAGTCAAACTACAGAGTAGAGGGAACTGTGCCCTCGAACGTCTCGTACTTTTCCAACCGTGGTGCTGATGGGAGGGTCAGACGCAGTAACCATGGTCCATGGGAGACATCCCCTCCTGCATCCTTCTTCCCCCTGGTCTTTCACAAAATCGACGTCCACTAGGCATCTCCACCCGCGGAAGAAGACGCGTATCTGCTTGAACAGAGCCCATTGTCTCTGTCGTTCGACTAGGTAGGCAGAACCATCCCGCGAGAATCCTGTCTATGGTACCGTTGAGTGGACGGATACAAACATCCAGTGCCGCAACATGACCTTGATGGACAGCATTAGGGGTGCTGTTGACGCATTTAACCAGATCCCCTGTGGATCTGGCTTTTCACCGAGTCTTCGGGGTATGACCTAGGCGAATCAGTATTGCGGGACCTTTACAGGAACTCATTTCCGCCGGGTATCTGTCCAATCCACACTACTCATGGTCCTTCCCAGAACAAGAAGGCGTACAGGCGTCAGCTCCGAGAAACAAAATCCCTTGACTTCACTCTTACTAGCCCGAGCTCCAGCGACGAGCCTAGTGTCCTTGTTCACTCGGTGGCCTCTCTCTCGGTTCCCACAAATCAAACCAGGATGAGTGAACCTGAATGCCTCTATTATTATACAACAGTGCTTCTCCCATGAGTGCATGCTCCTGTTCTCATTAATCACTCTTTCCTCTTTCTTCTCGGACCTCTTGGGCAGCAATCGCTGCCTCAGTGGCAGCTGCAGCCACTTGCCAGGCGAGACGAAGCTGAAATCTGAGCCTGGTCACGTCTTCTTTGCCCGTGGAGGCAAGTCTCATCATGTCAACAGACGATACCTCCTTGCGACAGTCGCTGAATGCCTCCTCGTCTCCAACTCGGTCCCGCGCTTCGATGGCTTGCTTCATGTGCCAAAAGAGAAAAATCAAATGCGACGGCGAAGCCCCTTGTAGCAACTGCCGCCGTCGCCACTGGTCATGCAGGTTCAACGCCGCCGCCGACGGGAGACGCACGGCAGCTAATCGCCAGGCAATGATGCAGGAGATAACCGATACGGTTGCGCAGGTTCGACACCACAGAGGACTACTCGCCGGTATCTTCGCCATAATAAGAAAAGGGGGAGAGGGTGGCACTGACAACCTCGTCAATCTCATCAAGACTACCGAAGACCTAACGCAGATCGCATCGTATGTTCGCGACGAGGTTGACGCTGACGCTACCGTACAACAGGCATATCACGCTATCGACTGGCAGGAAGTCGAACTTCATGAGAGTGATGCCACCGCCTCAGAAAAGAAATCAACACCAAAGCCTTGGGCAGCAACGACGAAGAATTCTACGTTGCGCTCTCATGGCAAAACAGATGGCAAAGCAGCTTGACCACCTGTGACTGCCAACATATATATCCCGTGTGCTTTGTCGCAATATCGACCGATCGTTCGCCTGTCTGTACTTGGTCGGCTGAGCTTGCATGAGAGCCTACGCTGTGCTGCATGATGATCGACGCCTACGACCGACCAAGAATGATGGGAACAGCAGAGGCCGTCTTGTTCAGAACACCAGGCCCTTGCAATTCGAGACCAGGTCAAGGTGCTGATCAACTTTTCTGGGCGATTTCGGGACCCAAAACACACCATGCCACGCACCTGGTCCCAATCGGTAGCCGGACAAAATGTATTGGCGGCAAGGCTACGATGCAGGACATTGTATGTCCTGCACAGAAAAAGTCGGATTTATTGTTTTGGAATAATAACTCTGTCACCGAATTCCGCAATGGCCTTACTGAGATCAGCATCGAGCTCTATTTGACTTGTGGAGAGCACGCGGAAATGCGTACATTTGAAGCCGAAGTTTCTCACGCAGGGCACAGGTTGAGCACATCCACAGTGCCGAAGTGAGAAATCAATAGAGGAGGAGGCCTTCCAATATATCAATATCTCATTACTACAGGCACACAAATAAGTGCCAGGCCGACATCATCACAAGACGATTCTGTGGGAGATAACATCCTCATAGATCGGATCCGACATATACATAGCAAGCATTGTTAGCTCAGAGAAGCCACCGATAGAATCCCAAAAGACCTATTAGATGTCTTCCCACCTCCTAGCCAACCAAATGATGCTAAACAAGGTATGCTTTGCAAGACCTAGCCATGGGAAGAAGACATGATCCTGTCACAAGTAACTGGCAAGGCCCCTCGATCAATGTTCAACCGGAAGGCAGAACTAGGGATAGCATCAACTCTCCAAGGTGTTCTAGCAACGGGAGGCTCTGCTGCTTGTTCAGTATCCCCTCAAAGCGAGAGCATCCTCGGGGAGATACTCAGGTTGTGTGTGTGTGTAAGTGTGTGTATATAAATATACACATATTGTTCTGTATCTACTGACCTTAATTCTATGGAGTTTGCATTAACGCTTTAAGCCTTGACACCAAGATAGAAGGACAGAGACATACAAAAAGGAAATGAGCCAACTACATAGGTGATCGAGTACTAGTAGGAAGGGAAGCTCTGGACGCGAGAACATGATTGGATACTCCGAAGAGACATTACTATGTCGTGATACGGGATGGTCTTGATCACGACCGTGACCTGATTTTGTGTTCAGACTCGATTGGCGTCAACCTGCTTAGCCATACAATGGCCCAGCCCTCTCGTGGCGGTGGTAGTCGCAAGCTGAGCCACCTTGGACCAAGTCATTTGGAGTTTGTGTGACACTTGTGGGCTTGACTGTCCTCGTTTCGCTTCTCAGCGTACTGCTCAATCCAACTCCACGATCTGGTGTATATCTCGTCCTAACGCCACTCGCGAACCCCTGACTTGGCTCTTCTCCCAATCCTGGGCAGGGGTACTCGATGTCGAGGCTGGAGGATACATGGGGTACAGAGCGGAGGGCTAGTATGACCCTTGACTTGGCTCTAAGCTAAAGAGACTCCGCCGCATTTCCAGCCGTTCCATGAGCCTCGTAGGCATTGACTTGTAGTCTGTTCCTGATCGTAATAGACATTCCTAGTGCAGTCGCACGTCAACCGCGGCGTGTGACAGTTCAACCCAGATAACTGGGTTATTCCGGAGCAGATCGAGCTCTCGAGAAGCAGTCATCTGCGCTCTCTGTGCACGACGAGGGGTCAGACCGGGAAAGAGACGTCTTCGACTGATTATCCTGTATGACTGACTCGCTCTTCCCTGCCAGGAGATCCGTGGATGTTGGAGTCCCGGCCGAGGCGTATTTTCGAGACCTCACACTCCGAGCTCTGCTCTCACTCGGAAGGACATGAGTGTTGAGAGACTGACCTCAACTCATTCTCGCTGTTGGGGCCAGAGATCGATATCCGGCTTCCCCGTCCTCATACAATATCGTGATTCATCAAGCCGTCGACCCAACAACACCCCGGGCAGGAGTAGGAGGTGGTGAGGCTGTGTTTCACTTTCAAGAAGCCTCGTCCACGTCCATCCCCCCCACCTCCCGAACGGTCGCTTCCTTCTTGTCAAAGACTGCCTTCAGTCCGATTCTGAACTCTGACATGCGCACGCCAAGGATCTTGAGAATCGATGTTTGTCTGGAATCCAATGCGTCCCCTCGTCTGCATACGAGATATCCCTCCTCTTCGGCCATGGAGCCGTCCGGCTGCTCCTCAAGCACTATCGTGCCCTTGTGCAGACGGGTTGGAATGCCGAGTTTGCGCAGAGTCGGTTCGATCTGGATGGGCAGAGGATCTTCCTCGCCGCCTTCAACGCCGTACATTGTGTGGATGGGTCCAGGCGGGATCCTGACCTCACGAGTCGCAACCGTGCCGCTCCTTGCGAAATCCTCTGCCAGGAAATCCTCGAAGAAATCCTCGACTTCTTTGGGTTCTCGGTCCGTGAAGAGCAGGCCGACTTCGCCTTTCACATACGGACCCAGCTGGTGGGCTCCAGGAACGCACTCGGTCTCTTGGGTCTGTCCCAAGCCGACCATGAGCACTTTTGTCTTTCCCATCATGATTCTCGAGTCGTCGAACTCTTGTCTGACTTGTTTGAGGAAGTTGTTTCGCATGTTCTGGACATCAAAGACCCAGATGTACGAGTATTTCTCCGCCGCTTCTTGGACATTGGAGGCCAGTCGACGGACAAGTTCTTTGCGGTTCTTGCGGGTTTTGGAGGTCGGGATGACCCGGTTTCTTTTGGACGGAGGCATTCTGATGATATGCGGTCTATAGACACTTTGGAGTCAATCTGAATTGTGGTAACAGAAAGTGTCGCTGCGCAAGAAAAGCTCCAAGGACGAGACAGACAACTTTCGAAACTGCGCTTCAAAAAATTATTTTCGACGTTCTGCGCCAAGGAGAGGAACGCTTCCGCGGGGGTACGGCGGAGTATAATTGCTACGGCGCAGCACAATAACCATAATGATTAAACCTCGACGTCTTTCGGCCCCTGAGTGCAGGATTGTATGATACAGTCTAGTAACTTCTCTCTTGACTGCCACTTCGCACCGACAGGCATATGTGCAGCCTTCTTACTTACACCAGTGGCTAAATCTCAGGTGATCGGATTCATGCCATGTGATGAGCGAGCTAAAGCCAACTTTTGAAAGTCCAGATATACCACTTTCAAGCTCCATATTCTCCGTCCCCCATCGTGGTGGCTTTGACAGCCTTGAGGAAGTTAGCACGGCACAAGCCTGGGGTGCGCAAGAGCTCTGTCTCGGAATGTTGATCTGTGCCTTGGATGGCTACCCGTTTGCACAGATCATGGACGTCACGGCCTGCGTCAAAGTGCATGATGCCAGTTGCGGCATAGCTTGGCGGCAAGGCTGCGTGAGCAAGGCTGCCGGTGCCAATGGTATGGTGAATGCCAATTAGCAACAAACTCTGTTAACGAAGTGATCGGGAACTTTGAGGCAAGTTCGATGACTATACAAGGACATCATAAATCGGAGCAAGATGTTGCAAAATGGAAATCCCCTCGGCTCCCGTCACCTTCTTGATCATGTCTCGCGGCAGGCCGTGGGCCAGCGAAGTCGGGTTGAAGGAGCCGGTCACAAGGTAAGGCAGATTACAATGCGCATCGCATGTAAGGGAAACATGATTGGACTACCATAAGCCATCACCATTTCATCTCGCATGAATCAGTGTACAGAATTCAAGGTAGGTAGGTAGGTAGGCAAGAAGTGCTTGAAGAAATCATCATATGACTCTGGTATTCACTGCTACTAGTGACCGACGAGGTTAATCCCCGTACATATATTTTAATCGCAAAATTCCTGTCAGTCGCACCTTAAGTCTGCCCCAGCTGGTAGCTGCCTGACCCCGTTTACGGGATGGTGGCTGAGTTGGGATGATGGTGTAGAGGCATGGCCGTTGAACCGCCCCGGGTTCAGTAAGCACCGTGTCCAGCGCAGAATCACCGGGTCCCTTTACCTCCTCTCCTGTTCGAATCCCCGATCGGACCGACTCGAAAAAAGCCATCATCACCATGGCTTTCACTTCCCTACAACCCCCAAGTTGACGGACTCGGGGTTTGTAGGAAAAAGTTTTTTGGGTTTTTGGTGTTTGGGCGTGGCCGTGTCGGGTTGGGTTTTGTATTTCTGACCCAAAGTTCTGCGTGTATGGGTGTGCAGGAGCGAAGTCGGGGGCGCGGCACGGAATCATTGATAACACAGGTGGACAAGGTGAAGGTGGACGTCAAATTCAAAGTGGTTGTGATGAGAATTTGCCCAGGGTGGCCGCTTCAGGAGCAAGGCTGTACCACATAACCATGTGGAAGACTAGCAGAACAAAAAGGGGTGGCATTTGGCCTGAAGATCATCTTTGCCGGTTATGTATTTCGAGACGTAGACCTCCTGATTGATGTCTGGTCGATGGTGGTAGAGCAGTCGACGGCAACTCGAGCACCGATGTGCACAAACAATGCCCAGGAAGAAGACCACCCGGTAACGCCTGCCGCCTTCGCATGGGGTATACATGGTAGCAAGTCTGCAGTCATATACATCAAAAGTAAAGGGGGACACTTATCTGGTACTCTGTAGACTCTGTAGACTCCATCCCGTGTATTTGACAGTGTGCAATGCAAGAGACCGCGTAACACAATGGCGCGTCCAGGGTAAAGTACACGAGTACCGTAGCAACTGGGCGAGAAGTCATGTTGTTGGCATAACGCTTCTTCTTATCCTCCTGAATGAAGGATTTAAAATTCTTCTCAAGGATGTCGAGCTCTCCTGCCCGTTGCCATGATGCACACCCTCATGTCAGGATCTCTGACCACCAAATACCGCCTCCTTGGCTTCGCTGGCTTTGCCGTCCTCCTCGTCTTCTCTCTCTGGACCTGGCGAGAGTCGACCGTGGCTGTCGGTCCGCTCCTGATTCCATCAAACCCTCCTCTCCTCGATCCCTATTATGCGCCAGCTAAAGCGGTCGCCGGATGAATATGGAACACTCCCTTCAATATCTCGGATTTCCGGGAGATGGGCCAGCGGCTGAAGACATTGAAAGAGTGGATTACACACACCGAGAACTCGGACTTGACACCGGCGCAGAATGAGGAATGGTCGAATTTAATCGAAGGCGTGGCTCTCGCACTCGTCCCGTTCATCAGAACCCGCCATTCTCATGGCACGGGAGGTTTGAAGAAGCTGCGAGATAGTTTCGTCCCGGGTTCAAAGGGGCTGGTTGTGACAACCGGCAAGCAGCGGTTCCGCTACGCCTGCCACCTGGTGACAAGCTTGCGACATGTCCTGCAGTCCCAGCTACCAATTCAGATTGCATATTCGGGAGAGGAAGATCTGCCGCGCGAATATCGGGACTTTATCACGTCCTTGGCGTCCAATGTGTCAACTTTTGATGTGACAGCGATCTTTGACGATGACATTCTGGACTTGCCACATGGCGGCTGGGCGGTCAAAGCGTTTGCCCTTCTAGGAAGCACGTTCGAACAAGTCATTCTGCTCGATGCCGACGATTTCTTCCTTCAGCAGCCAGATGTAATCTTTGACGAAGATCCCCGGTACAACGAAACGGGGACCATGCTCTTTCATGACCGACTGCTCTGGCAAGGAGCCTATCCGGAACGACATGCTTGGTGGGAACAGCAACTTGCAGGGATGGGACTCAGTGAGACGACCAAGCAGTCGAAAGTGTACATTGAAAGCTACGCCGAGGAGTGCGACTCTGGGGTGGTCGCCGCTGACAAGTCACGTCTGGATGTTTTCATTGGTCTTCTTCACATCGCCTGGCAGAACACGAGAGACGTGCGCGATTCCTATACTTACCGGCAAGGACACGGTGACAAGGAGAGCTGGTGGTTCGGCTTCGAACTTACCGGCACCGCTTACTCCATGGAGTAGCACTACGCATCCATTGTGGGACAGGTCAAGACAGGAGAGGATGGCAACATGGAAGACAAGGTCTGCGGTTTCACTATTGCTCACGTCGACCACAGAACGAAACTACTCTGGTACAACGGCAGTCTTTTGAAGAACAAGGAAATCGATTCACTCGTTTTTGACGTGCCCACGGAATGGATGGTCAATGACACCTGGGAGAAAGGACCTTTGAAACAGGACATGAGCTGTATGAGTGGTGCTCCAGTCCAATCCATTGATCGAGACACTGTCAACATGCTGGACCATACAGTGGAGCTCGCAAAGGAGGTAGACGACAGTCTACGCCAGCATATCCCGGTAGCAGTGCCGTGAGAATCAGTGTCTGTGGCTATCAAGTAGCCTCAAACCAGCTTCGCCGGGACTTGCAACTCTGGGCCGACTGTCCGAGTATCAAGTGACTGTCAGGACAGCTCCTCCTTCGCGGTACTCACGGGCTGTTTGATCAAACGCCAACCTACCTCACCCAGTCTGCCATGTGCTATCTGCTTGCTCAGATGTGCTCATTATCAACGCTGGTGATGTTATCGTTGTATTCGGCTGAGCTCGAGAGGAAGAGTGGAATTTGATCGGCTGGGTTCGGTAGATTCAAGGCCCGTCCATTTCTGTCAGGTTCGAGGCAAGCTCCAATCAGCCAACGCGCAGTCTACACATGTTGCCAAATGCCGTCCTGCACTGGATGTCGTCCGATGCCACTCGCAGCCCGTCATGTCTGAAGGACAGAGAGGATGGACCCCAACGCGCAGTATCTTCAGTGGCACTCCACCCACCTCTTCAATGCGTCGCCGTTGATCAAGAGGGCTTGGGGTATGAAGTCGATAACAAAAGCCAGAGGATGCAAGGCCAGCGGTGTTCCTCGGAACCTCAAGAGTCCAGACCTGCATACAAAGGTTCTTGCCGAAACCGTCCACATTGAACCACCATAAACACCTTGTAATCTGACTGAGTTGTAATTATAAGAAATCTTTCAAGAGACGAAAGGAGTCCAATAGAACTGGGACCAGTCGCCACGTGATGAGCAAGGCTGCGCTTGGTGTCAACGAGAATCCCATACTTCTCTGTACGATGACATATGATCCTGAATAGCCCTGACATCATAGACGAGTGTTCAAGATGTTCATGGACTGCCATCTCACACATCAACGTTTACGTTGGGTGCAAGCCGTCTCTTCTGTCGAATCTGGAACAAATCTAGCAATATAGCGGGACTTCACCTGAGCTGCACGGGAACCGACCAAGATCATGGTGCAAACACGCTCCCATGGGAAACCAGGTGCTCGGGATATTGGGAAAGGCGGAGACTCGAGCGCAACGGGCCAGAAGATACCCCAAAAGAGGTCGCATAGCAAGACCGAGGCGTCAAATGACTCGAACAAGGTGAAGGTGAAGGCGAACAAAAGGGCGAAAAAGGAGGAGAAAGAGGATATGAAGTCCCAATCCACTCAGTCTAAGCCTGACTCTCTGGCCAAATCTACCATCGCTACATTGATCGAAAAGTATGGCTCGCTTCCACTGTCCGACAGCGCAGTTGATGAGCCTCTGTCGCCAAAACCGGAAACAATGTTGGCCCTGTTATTGAACGCCATGTTCTCCTCGGCTCGGATCTCGCATGAGTTGGCAGCTAAGACCCTCACCACGACCATCAAGGCCGGCTATCACAAGATCAACGTCTTGAAGAAGACGTCATGGGATGAGAGGACTCGGGTTCTCACAGAGGGCGGATATACCAGGTACCGGGAGAAGACGGCCACTGCATTGGGAGACTTGGTAGAATTTCTGGAAGAGAACTATCGTAAGTATTCCTTGTATCTTTTCTGGCACCACGCTCCTACCTATCGCCTGCTGTCGACCAGGTGTTGAACTAGGGCGTCCGTCGCCTTCCACGACTCGAGTTCTAAATGGATATGAAGCCCAGCCTAACCATCGCACAGAAGGCGATCTCAATAACCTCCTGCCGGGCCCAGCAACTGACTCTTCGCCATCGGAGATTCGAAAGCGGTTGAAGGAAATCAAAGGCCTAGGCGACGTGGGCGTGGACATCTTCTGTGATGCGGCCCAAGCAGTGTGGCCGTGTCTGGCTCCTTTCGTTGACCCGCGCAGCGCGAAGACGGCCGAGGCCATCGGGATCCCGAGTGATGCGCAAGCACTGTGGGAGAGCGAGGAGGTCAACAAGGATCCCATGAAGATGGCTAGGCTTGCTGCGGGTTTGACAACCGTGCGACTGGAGAAGAAGGAGACCGAATTCAAGAACTAATCCTAGCTGGTGCCTTGACTGCAGAGACGGAGCGCTGCGGCCCTTGTGTTTTCCTCGAATGCTGTTTGTCGACAAGGCTCGCCCAAGGATGAGCCGCATCGTCCATGGCCCTCCCGCAGTGGCTGTGTCGCGAGGTGCCTCATTACTTGTTGCAGTCGCCGTACATGGATTTCCAGAATCGTGCGCGCCTCCGAGAATCCTCCGCCATGGCAGAGAAACGAAAACATCCAACCGGCTAACATCCGTACTTCTTGGATATCAGGGAGAAGTATCTAGGAGGGCTGAGATGGATGCTATGCATGTGCTTCCCTCCAACGCATCACAGCTTCGTCATCCCCTTTTTTGCTGAGTTGGGTCCTGAGCAACACCCGACCATCACGAAGCCGTACCTCTCGATCATGCAACCCCGTGGTTAGGAATCTGATTTCTTCCCATTCTTCTCCGTCACTTCCCACCTTCCAGTAATCCACCTTTAGTTGATCACCTGGGCAGACCGGCCCAGAGAACTTGGCTTGAAATTCTTTGATATTCGCGGGATCACTACCACAGAGTTCTTTCAGCAAAACATGGGCTACCATTTGATAGGCGGTCACGCCATGGACGATGATGCCGCCATATCCCATCAAACGACCAGGCTCTGGGGTGGCATGTAGCGGATTGTAATCTCCGTTCAGACTGTGAAAGGTCGGATCTCAGTAAACGTACGTGCTGTGCACAAGCTCCGCAAACGAGCAATCGGCGAAGACTTACCGGTAAAGATGCGCCGCCAGAGGAGATACATGTATGATGAAACTTCCATCAGGACTTTTGTCTCGCGGAGGCGATAGATCTGCAGCTTTGGGACCTCGTGGACCGTTCCATCCGCCCTGGCCGACGTAGAACAGACTCCCTATGATCTGAGTATAGGCTTCTCCTGTCTCGGCGTCGACTAGGCGTTGCTCCGTCTCGACCACCGTCCCAGCCTTGCCCTTGTCGTACACACCGAGCACTTTCTCCCGCAGCTCGAATGACCTGCCGGCAGACGTGGTAGGCAAAGGCTTGAGAAATCTGATAAGTCGTTGCCCGTCGACTAGGCGGACAGGGTCGAGGGTGGGACACCCGGGGATAGACGTGATGGTTTGGCCCGAGTAGAAGTCGATCACCTCCTGACTGTCACCCTTGAACGCTGCCTTCTGTGTCAACAGGGGACACCGGCATCAACTACTAGTACCTTGGAGCACTTACCCAGTGCAAGGGGTAACGTTGGAAATGGGGCAAACTTCGGGTGTCCTTCCTGGGGTCGGGTCAGCTAAGCTCTGGATAGCCGCACAGCTATGTCGGGCTACATACGTAGAGAAAATGAGGCTCGTCGGCAGTACATCCTATGCTGATATTGAATAGGAGGACGTCTCGCTTGAGCCAGGAGACCTTCTTGGATGGCAGTTCAAAGCCAACTCCTGGTCCGCCCATTGCGTATCAGCTGCACTATTGAGGAAGAATGAAGTTGAAGGATTGTGCCAAAACCGAGCATCCTGCTCTGAAGGCGGACGACAGCATCACGAGCAGTATACTGGACCTGGAAGACCGTTTCAAAACCTCCGATGTTCGGACAGTTGAAAAAAATTAGACCCCTTTGGCGGGATAACCAAACACTCTAGCCTAATGCGGAAGTATTCTGCTCAGCCTTGCCTGTCCAGGAAACAATAGAGATGTTCCGCCTTTCTACGTTCAACAATCGCAGAACCGCAACCAAAAGTACGAGGCTCCCCAACAATCATCCTCGTCCGTTGACTTGTCCTAGCACACCTCGCCAGGGAGCTGTGAGGGTATGCTGCACGAGCTTTGACGTTGCAAAATCCTTTCGAACCCCCGTACTCGCCTCTACATACGTCTGACACACTTGACAGTCGACTACTGCCATGGAGAATCAAACTCCCCGACAAGCGACGCCGCCGTCATCTCCAACCCAAAAGTACCTCCTCGCATACAATGCCCTCTGTCTCATCTTGTGGTCGATAGTCACGCTGCGAGCCGTGCTCTTCATCCCCACCCTGACCGCGCTGGGACAGCTGGAGCATTTGCTTCCTGCTCTATTCCCCCTCCTCAAATGGACGCAGACAATAGCCCTCCTCGAGGTGGTGCATGCGGTGGTCGGGCTCGTCAGAGCCAGTCCTCTCACAACCGGCATGCAAGTCGCGTCACGGATCCTGCTGGTGTGGGTCGTGCTACAAATGTACCCGGAGATTGTGGTGAAGACAAATATCTATGGAAGGCTGGAAGCAGGCTCGACTACCGGTCCGATCGCGTTCTCCGGGCTTCTTTTGGCCTGGGGAACCACCGAAATCATCCGCTACGGTTTCTTTGTCTGGAAAGCAGCCATTAGTGAAAGAGTGCCGCAGTTCTTGACCTGGCTGCGATACAGCACGTTCTTCGTTCTGTACCCGATCGGCATTTCGAGCGAGTGTTTGCTCATGTATCTCGCTTTGGCGCCTGCAGCCAAGCAAGGCAAGGGGGTGGACCTGCTGCTGAAGATTGTGTTGTTCATCTACGTTCCGGGGAGCTACATTCTGTACACGCATATGATGGCGCAGCGGCGAAGAGTCGTGAAAGGGAAAGGGAAGTCGCTGTGAGGAGCCAACACGAAGGACAGGATATGGCAATGGTGAAACCTGCGCATGCACCTGCGAAGCACTGCTGTTGTCCGATGGCAAGAGGTTGGAACCTAGTCGCTTATAGGCACGAGACTTAGGCGGGCGACCCGAGCACTGTCTTGACAGCTAGGTCTTCCGTCGTCAGGGCTGAATGAGATGGGCGCAGAAGGTTGGATGCTTCCACAGCTCGAAGCTGGCTCCGCTATAATGTGCCTGGTACTGCCGAGCAAGACTCCAGGAGGCAGAACAAACATACTTGGCCAACTCCAAACTCAAGATGAGGCGCAGAGACATCATATACAGCAACAACAAAGAAGCTTCATCAAATTATGACCTGCTTGGAGTGGTCCTCCGCATTTGGTTCAGGTGGTGATAGTGATGGTCCGAGGCTGTGGAGCAAAATAGTTGTGATAGTAAAATAATTGAATGCGTCATACCTTTTTTATTTATGGCCTCGCTTTTTTCGTAGACTTTATGCCTCCTACCGCCGCCGCACAGGACATCGAGTGCAGACCAGCAAATCGAGTGTAACCCAGGGGTCGAGGAGTAATCGCAGAGGAACATTGTCTTGTTGCGACACCAACATCTCTCCATCCTCACCGCCGTGGCTGCGCAGCCAAAGTCGAAATGCCCGCCATCCCGCCCTCCAAACTTGTTGCCCTTCAGTCGAATGCGCAGAACATCCGCAACATATGTATCCTTGCACACGTCGACCATGGCAAGACCTCCCTCACCGACTCCCTCATTGCCACCAATGGCATTATCTCTCCCAAGATGGCTGGCAAGATTCGATATTTGGACTCGCGGCCGGACGAGCAGATCCGCGGCATCACCATGGAGAGCAGCGCAATCAGTTTGTACTTCAGTATGATGCGGAGGCAACAAGAGAATGCAGAGCCCAAGAAGGAAGAATATTTGATCAACTTGATCGACAGTCCCGGGCACATTGACTTCTCCTCGGAGGTCAGTACAGCTTCGCGGTTATGCGATGCCGCCATAGTGCTCGTGGACGCCGTCGAGGGGGTGTGCTCACAGACGGTCACCGTGCTACGACAAGTGTGGATCGAGAAGTTGAAGCCTCTGCTGGTCATCAACAAGATTGACCGGCTGATCACCGAGTTGAAAATGAGTCCTGCCGAGGCATATTTGCACCTGGAAAGAGTTCTCGAAGGCGTGAATGCCGTCATAGGAGGCTTCTACCAGGGAGAGCGCATGGAAGAGGACCTGCAGTGGCGCGAGAAACTTGACGAGAGGCGAGCAGCCAGAGAACAGCACAAGCAGGATGCCCTGCACGAAAACACCACCGAAGCTGAATTGGATCAACAGTTTGAGGAGCGAGATGATGAAGACCTGTACTTTGCCCCGGAGAAAAGCAATGTCATTTTTGCGAGCGCAATCGATGGTTGGGCATTCAGCGTACGACAGTTTGCTGGAATCTACGAGAAGAAATTAGGCATCAAACGGACGATCCTCGAAAAGGTGCTATGGGGTGACTTCTATCTTGACCCAAAGACGAAAAAGGTTTTGGGTCAAAAGCACTTGAAAGGCAGAAATCTCAAACCTATTTTCGTCCAACTTGTCCTAGACCCTATATGGCAGGCCTACGATGCTACGATCGGGATCAACGGGGGACGTGGCGACCCAGCGTTGCTGGAGAAGATCACAAAGTCACTGGCCATCAATTTGCCAGCTTACATACTCAGGTCTCGGGATTCAAAAGCTGTGCTACAGGCTCTATTCTCGTCCTGGCTGCCTCTGTCGACGACTCTCCTTGTTTCTGTCATTGAATTGTTGCCCAGTCCCCCTAGCGCCCAAGCAACTCGGTTACCCGAGATGATAGATGACTTGGTCAGCTCGAAAAGTATCGGTGCCTCGGTGAGAGATGCTATGATCAACTTCGACACCTCCCCTTCCGCACCAGTCGTTGCCTATGTCAGCAAGATGGTTGCAGTTCCTGAGAGTGAGCTTCCGTCGAAGCGGCGGAAGTTGGGAGCGACGATGACGGCGGATGAAGCCAGAGATCTTGCTCGAAGGAAGCGAGCCGAGATCGCCAGAGCGCAGGCTGAAGCCGAAGGCTCGTCTGGTGTAGACGGCATTACCAATGGGATGAATTCGACGAGGATAGGTGAGGAGGCCGACGAGGACAACTCACCAGAACAACCGGAGGATCCCGAACACTTCATTGGCTTTGCACGTCTGTTTTCTGGAACGTTGTCTGTGGGAGATGAGATATATGTTCTGCCGCCCAAGTTCAATCCCGCCTTTCCGCACGCCTCGCCGGAGCCGAGGAAAGTGCCCATCACCGCTCTCTACCTCCTCATGGGCCGCTCATTGGAACCATTGGAGAAGGTACCAGCAGGGGTGGTTGTCGGCATCGAGGGTCTAGAAGGGCACGTTCTCAAAACCGGCACACTATGCTCTCAGTTGGAGGGCGCTATCAACTTGGCCGGCATCACGTCACTGAGCCAACCGATTGTTCGAGTGGCACTGGAGCCGACGGATCCAACCGATCTGAACAAGATGATCAAAGGGCTGAAGCTCCTAGAACAGAGCGATCCGTGTGCAATTTACGAGCAGATGGCCAGTGGAGAGCACGTTATTTTGACCGCGGGCGAGTTACATCTGGAAAGGTGTCTCAAGGACCTGCGGGAACGATTTGCCCGCTGTGATATCCAGCCAGGTGAACCAATCGTACCATATCGAGAGACTATTGTGAAGGCGGAAGAGATGGAACCTCCAAAGAACAAAGATCTCCCCCGAGGAACAGCCATCGCGGTGACAGCGTCCAAAACAGTATCTGTCAGATTACGTGTGCGACCACTGCCACAAAACGTGACCGAATTCCTTATCAAAAACGGTGCGACGATCAGGCGGCTTTATGCAGAAAAACAGGCACAAGAAGAAGGGAACAAGAGCTCGGAAGAAGCTGCCAAAGACGATGCCGCTGATCTGCAAATCGAGTCTGGTAACGAGAGGAGCAGCATGTCGTTACAAGAGTTCCGGAAGCAACTGCAAGCTGCTTTCGACGAAGCCGAGGAGGACAGAGAAGTCTGGCAGAAAATGGTGTCCAAGATCTGCGCGTTTGGGCCTCGCAGGGTAGGGCCGAATCTGTTCATTGACGCCACCGGGACAGATATGTGCAAGCGTTTTTTGTTGGAGCAGTCCGAGGCTCGAAGCAATCAAGAGACAAACGGGGACCAGAATGGCACGCAAGATCACTCTTCATCCGCACAAGGAGCGCAGGACTTTTCCGACACCATCGCCTATGCCTTCCAGCTCGCGACCTCTCAAGGACCTTTGTGCCGCGAACCCATGCAAGGGGTTGCGGTATTCCTGGAAGAAGTCACGCAACAACTCTCACCCGAGACATCTGACCCGACTATCGAGTCTGGCCGGTTGACCGGCGAACTCATTACCTCGGTGCGGGAAGCCATCCGCGGCGCTTTTCTCGACTGGTCCTCTCGCATTCTGCTGGCCATGTACAGCTGCACCATCCAAGCCACGCCCGATGTCCTGGGCCGAGTATACAGTGTCCTGACGCGACGACGGGGGTTGATTCTCTCCGAATCCCTTCTTGAAGGCACGCCATATTTTACCATCGAGGCCAAGCTTCCCGTGGCCGAGAGTTTTGGGTTCAGCGAGGAGATCCGCAAGCGCACGTCGGGCCTGGCGCAGCCGATGCTGAGGTTCATCGGGTTTGAGATGATTGACGATGTCGATCCCTTCTGGGTGCCCCGGTCGGAGGAGGAGCTCGAGGATCTCGGTGTCCACGGCGAGAGAGAGAACGTGGCCAAGAAGTACGTCGACGCTGTGAGGAGAAGAAAGGGGTTGCTTGTCAAGGGCGCCAGAGGAGGAAGGGACGCTGAAAAGCAAAAGACGTTGAAGACAAATTAGATCAAGATGCAGTGACAATAATAGCATATTGGCCTGTTTCACTGCTCTTAGCAGACCTAGACTCCCCGCTGGGTGAGGAGTACAAGGGATCCGATTACCAGGAGTATACCATAGACAGATACTGCATGTCGTACTGATATGAAGCAACCAGTCATCAACCCTGTGAGCCTCAGCCTTGCGATGACATAAATGATGACTAATGGTCTTTCTCCACTGCATGATTCCAGGCTTGGCAAATCCACGTGACATGACTTTTTGCTTACTTGCTCCGTCGCTCATTTCCAGTCTGTGCATCTGTCTCTAGGTACTTCTTCACTGTTACTTCCTGCTATCCAACTCCTCAGCAGATCTGCTCGACGATGCTTGATGGCTGACTAGTCGAACAGACTGTCAAGCAGGTCGACCCGAGCTCTCTGCGACCGTGATACAGTCTCTCCGAGACTTTTGCCCAGCCAAAGACCATCTTGCTTGCACGACTTCTCCAGGCCTGCAAAAGACTCTTTGTTTTCATGCTGATCCGCTAGCTTATTGTGCCTACCAAGCAGATTTTGCGAACTCCCGATGGCGACCTCTGCACTGGTTGTTCCCGGTCAGGTTCTGGGTAATCTCTCCACCCACCGTGCAGGCCCGGGCACGCATGTCTACGAGAACAACATCCTGGCCTCAATCATCGGCAGATCCATCGTGACTCCCGCAGACAAGGGCCAGTCCGGCTCCAGCAAGGCAGTCATTTCCGTCCCTCGCCCCGGCACGAGCCCGTCCGCAACCAAGACCGCGAACGCCCTGCCAGCAGTCGGCTCAACCGTCCTCTGTCGAATCACTCGAGTCCAGCAGCGGCAGATCACCGCTTCGATCTTGGTCGTCGACCCGTCTCCCCAGGACGTCACGTCCTACACCCGTATCACCGATGACGACCTGCAGTTCCAAGCCGTGCTGCGGCGCGAGGATATCCGCACGCATGAAAAGGACAAGGTCGTCATGAACGACATGTATAGAGTCGGAGATATCATTCGTGCCGTGGTCATCAGTCTGGGAGACGAGCGGAACTACTACATCAGCACGGCGGGTAATGAGTTCGGCGTGGTCGTCGCCACGAGTGATGCTGGGAATGCAATGGTCCCCGCGAGCTGGAGGGAAATGAAGGACGTGGTGACTGGTCAGGGCGAGAGCAGGAAGGTCGCAAAACCATCGTGAGCTCCATATACGGAGGCCTTGTCAAAGGAACAGGCGCATGTCGAGCATGTCGTCGAGCATCGATCTCACCAGCCAGCATTGCCAGCAGACCGACATCTTAGCCTTTGCTTGAAGTGGAAAGAAGCCATCTTATGTGCTTTGTACAACAGGATCAAACTCTCCAAAGACGCGGCACAGGATTCCTCCATTCGAGCACTGCTACCGCAGAGGCGACCTTGATGTCTCAACAAGTTATCGTGGTCCTCCAGATGCCTGCGATTGGCCGCATACACGGGAACGAATCAGTCTCGGCTGCTGGTCGTCTACCAAAATGGTCCAAACTCCAAAGTGCTGCGACCGCAGGCACCGACGCGACCAGCTACAATGAATGAGACGACAACCCAGTCCCACAGGGACTGCTATCCTTGACTCGTCTTGCCCCATTGAAAGGCGAGGCTACGGGGTTATCATCACGCCGTCCGGGAATCAATACCCAACCCTTCTACTGCATCCAATATAGATGACCGAGGTATCATTCCGTTTTTCACATGTCGACGGTGTTGGCCGACTCGGGCAAGGACAAAGAATCTCTTGGAGACCAGGACCGACCTCGTCCCAACACAGAGGCCGTTAGGGTGGCACTCACTCTCATTGTGGAAGCCCGCTTGAGGCGAAAGACGCAGAGAAAAAAGGGGCAAGCTGGATCGGATCCGCTAGAGTTGGAGCTCCTCAAAAGAACAACCACTCCACCTGGACTATATGTCTCGTTGATTATGAATTATCATGTCCAAGTCGGTATGGCTTGATCCCTCCATTTCGATTCTAAGCATGTCATCTCACGGAGCCCCTTCCTGCCCAGCTCACAGCTGTAGCCAACTGTCACCCTCTCCAGTATCCATGGTCACGACTTCTACAATGTCAGGCTGTGTTCGTCACGGGAGGGAGAAGAACCCAGATGGTTCCGTCCCGACTCAGGCTTTCTCAAGCCATTCACTTGGAATGAGGGGTCTGTGGCTGGATGGACTCATTTCCTCCCATCATCCAGGTCTGGCATCCCTTGCGATTGGCGGTGGGATGTTGGAAAGCGGTTTTGGGGAGGAGACAAACGATGTAGACACAGTATTGGCTCCAGATCCGAACTAAACTGTAGCATTGTTATTTTGGGAAAGGATAGATTAACCGGCCGTCTCCAATGCTCGGCCAATACGGGCCGTGGACTGTGCAATACAAGAGTCGTGTAACTAACAGAAGCGCTCACAAGAGTAATAAAACCGCGTGCTTCCCAGACCCAAGTCCTGTTCCCATCCTCTTGAGACCACTATGCCTCTGTCACCTACAGATCCCATAACGCCTCGCTATGCCGCTGCTCATTGATATACGCATGTCCAGTATGCATACGCAGCGATTCGTTGCACACTTTCCATGTAAGGGGTATATGATAACTTCAGAAAAGGCGTCCGACCAAATCCAGACACCCTTGCGTTGGACGGGTTCAGCCTTCCACCAGTGTTTGCTTGGGCCCTTTCCCGAGCAGCTCCAGTGATCTCTGAGCAAGGGCAATGACTTCACCCTCGCCTTCTTCGCCTTCCTCATCGTCGGACTCCACGTGCTTGTCGGCAATTGTCTTGACCATCTGGATGATGTCTTCAGATTTGGCGACGAGGTTGACGAGCTTCTTGTCATCCGACTCCAAGAGCTGCAACAGAGTCCAGATTGCGATGTGTTGAAAGGTCGGATCACCGCTGGCCAAGAAACGCTTCAGATAACCATGAATCCCGCCGTTTGGTTCGTTCCAGTCGCGAACGAAAATCGAATAGTCGCCCACTTTGGAAGACAAGTTTCCCAAGGCTGCCGCACTGTTGCCCTGAACCTCAATACTCTCAGAGTCCGTCAAAGGAATGAGCACGTCAAAGACGCCGAGCTTCAGGAGGTGTGATTTGAGCTCGTCACTGAGCGCTAGCACGGCGATAGCGGCAGTCATTTCGGACTGGACACTCAGTGGCACATTCAAAACCAGTTCCTTGCACTTCTGCACCGCGCCTGCTTCCAGAACAAGCTGTTTGTTGCGATCAGAGCTTGCAGCGAGATTTCGAAGGGTAGAGATGGCATGGCATTGTATCTCCTCATTGTCAGTAGAGCCGAGCAGGTCGACGAGCGGCTTGAGGAAGCCAGCGTCAATGATGGGTGACTCGTTCAAAGGATGGATGGAGATGTTTCGGATGCAGGCGACGGCAGAGAGAATAAGTGGTAGATAAGACGACTGCAAAAGGCGAAGAAGTGGTGGCAAGCCTCTAGCTCGCACGATTTCAAGTTGATATTTTTCGTCCGACGCCAGATTTCGTAGAGCTAGAGCCGCTTGACATTGAACCTTCGGAGTGCCGGAGTCCATGAGTTGGACCAAAGATTGGACGAGCCGTGATTCGGTCTGAGCTAGTTTCTTCCGGTTGGATGCGTCGACGGCGATATTGCTCAAGGCGGTGGTACAGTAGTACTGGACATCCATATCGGGGGATGAAAGCAACTGAACTAGGACGGGAATAGCGCCGGCGTTCACCAGTTGTTGTCGGTTGTCGTCTACTAGCTGTCAGAGACTGTGTCCTGTACACCAGCGATAGGCACTTACCGGAATGCGTCATGTTGAGCAGTGCGCCGGTGGCATTTCTTTGTACTCGCATGTCTTTCGACTTTGCCAGCCTTGTCAATGGCCCGAGTGCTCCTGATCTCGCAATTTTGGCCTTGTTGTCTTCGTGAGTGGCCAAGTTGGTGATGCATCCAACCGCGTTACATTGTACCTCGACGTTGGGTGACATCATTTGCCGGATCAGAGGAGGCAGGCCGCCGAGCTGGACAATGGCGACTTTGTTTTCATCTTCCGGCGGTCAGTAAAGCCAAAAAGCAGGTGTCCAAAAGAGCCACTTACTGTTGACGGCCAGGTTGCCTAGTGCAGCACTTGCCGCTCTTTGCACCTCGATGTCGGGGTTCTGCAGTAGGAACAAAATGGGTTCGAGCGTGTCTCGATCGACTTCGCGGACATCTGCCACCCAATCAGCACTTTGATAATGTATGTAATGTGTCTCTTCCATAACATACCACGCTCAGTAATCTCGGCGAATGTAAGGCTGGCGCTCCGCTGGAGATCGACGTTGTCCGAGTAAACGAGTGTGCTCAAAGCTCGCAGTGGTTCGCCGGAGAAGAAATCAGTATCGCCTCGCTGATATTATCAGTAAAGGAGCCAATGCAAGCGGAAAGAATGGCGTACGTTCTCGAGGTACTGTAGAAGATCGGCGACGGCTTCTCGTTCACTGTCTGCGAGGGCGGGCTCGTAGAGGTTATCCTTGGGCCGGCCTGCGGCGGCCATGATTAGCGAATTGAGTAGCTACGACAACTTTGGGAGTCATACCTTTGCAGCAAGAGGAGAGCGTGTTCCCCATGTCGAGGCGTGGGCCCCGGAAGGGGACGCTGTGAGGATGGTGTTTATGGGTTTCAAATGCTCGGATGTCGTGCTAGGACCGGGGCTGCGTCGATGCTGTCGCCGGTGACGAAATTGTAGATGGTAAAAAGGTCATCCGATGCCAATGCCGATGCCGATGGTGATGCAAAGCCGAACGATGTTAATCCGGGCTCGATGTATTTTGTGGAAAGGCGAAGAAAGCTCGATGAGGGCGGCCGTCGTGCGGTTGGGACATGCGTGGGTGTCAAAAGCTCTGGACGTGACAACGCCAGGCACGACCAACACTGGGGAATGACCCAGCTCTCAGGCGGGCGAGAGCGAGGTGCGTGACTGCAATGAGGTTATCGAGGAAGGCAGGCGAGATGGAGCACTGTCGGCCAGATGTGAGTTTGGCGTCGAGTTCGACTGCGGTAAGTTCACAAGGATCAGGTGGATGCCATGAACTTGAAGCTGCGGTGGTCTGGTGCTCAGTCCATGTATGCGTCTTTGTTGTACTAGTACCAGTTGTGTGTATTTCTTGGGGCAGCGAGGGAAGTGGAACCGGGAGGAATTAGCGATCTTTGGGGCCGCGATTTCTGGTCTGCAACGGACTTAGTACGCAGCTACTGTACTAGTACACATTACTAATACCTTAAGCTGGATAAGGTATAAGGTAATGCACCATTCACCGTCTAGTGACGTATTAGACACAGTTGCATACGCGAAACCAGAAGGTATCCCGAAGCTCAACAAACATACTCGGTAATACCATCAATAACCCTCATTGTCCTTCAGCTTTCCCACTTTCTCATCAGTAACAAATATTGGGTTGTCCCAAAGTCCAAGAAGTCCGAGCCTCTCACCATTCACCACCACACATGGTTTTGGTAGACACCAATGTTCAAGTCGACGAGTAGGAGGATGCCACCGCATCATGAACCTGCCCCTGTCGCCTCGATGACTGCAGCAACATTTCCAACCCCAACCGTGGTCCCTTCACATGCTGACAACGTCATCATACACCATTCCTGGTCGATAGCGAAAGCGAAGCGGCAAGGCAGAGAATGTGGATTGAGCCAGGTAAAGTCAAGATGCGGGGGTTTACACAAGTCCTTTTAATAATGCCAATGCTTATGTGATTAACTGGGGTATCCTCCTTCTCAAGCACAAGGCGAGAAGTTGCTGCTGTTCTGTTTGCTATCCATTCCCTGACCCGTCCCTGTCCAGGGTCCTTGCTAAAGCTCAAATACTGTCCCAAGCGCCCTATGCCTATCATGATGGTCATGTCGAAGATTTTATAATATCAAGAAAGTCGAAACAGAAATTCGTCAAGATGTTCATCCTCAAGACTTTATGCCTTCAGTTGTTCGATCTTGCCAGTGGATTTTTTGCTGCCGAACAGAGGCCCTTGCTGGATGATTGGGCCATAGATCCCAGCAGGGGTCAGGGCCTCTCGGGTTGGTCGCAGTTGCTTGAGGGCCTGCTTCAGGGAGAACTTGCTGCTCTTGTGCGAAGCGACTGATGCTTCGCTGGCAGTGGATTGGTTGGAGGAGCGGCGACGGGCTGCGGCAGCACTCTTCTCAGCCTCCACGAGGTTGTAGTAGGCAGCGTATGTGGACGGCATGGTGAATTATGTGGGGGGAGCTGGGAGTGTAGGTATTGTTGTTTGATGAATTGACTTGGGAGGTCTGGATGATGTAGGACTGGATATATCTAGGATCTGAATGCTTCTTGTTCTTTGGTCTGTGAGATGGGCAACAACAAGCGGTTCTGGGGATCTGGGGCACCGGTTTATATACACCTAACTTTGTATGAAAATTCTCCAGCCCGAGTCCATGTCATCTGTCTGTGTGTTTTCGCAACTTGCAATCCCGCTCCACGCCCTGTTGCAGTGTAGCATGATGTACTATGACACCTTCTCGAAATCGCCAGTGTCTGAGACCTGGAAGTGGGAATCACACCAATCAGTCGACGAGGCTGACGCGCCCTTGTGGCCCGGGGCGTGTGCGGTTGTCGTTAACAGAAGCCGTGTGTCAAGGCGCGTGTACTCCTGCTTTTAGCGGTTTGCCTTTAGTCATAGTCGCATCGGCCACTCAGAGCCATGAAAATTTTCTGCTAAAATTTTCGCGCACTTGGCAGTCAACGGCATGGTGTAAGCTGCCAGGTGGATCAGTCAGATGTCCGTGGAGACAAGGGGGATTCTCCTTGATGTCACTGCCAGTCGATGGCCAGAAGCTCAAAGGTGGCTTTGCAGCGGGCGAAAAGGAAAAAATAGAACAATTGAAGTGACGGGAAAAGGAGGCGACAGAGCACGTGACCGTAGGGCTACATATGATGATGCCCCCTTGGTCGTACCTTGCATGGTGAATGACTGTAAGAGGCTACCACAACCGCAACCGCGTCGGGTTCGAAGAATGCTGATTACCGTACTGTTTCCTATCTCGTACACCAACCTTGTGCCGTCTGTGATGCCTCTCAACCCATTCCTATCTTACACTTAAGGGCTCGCTTACCCGACCTGACCACTGCTAGGATAGTGCTGCTAATACATACATTTCCCGAGATAGATCAGGTGCTTTTGAGGGAAGCAAGATCTAAAGCAAATCTTACAGCTTTTCCGTTGGTCTGCGCTGAGCAGGTAGCATCAGGAGATGGCATGGGTGACCATGAAAGCGCGCCCAGGCCGTAACGGCAAAGGACAATCGCCAAAGTGGGCGAACGCAAACAAAGAGCCCCAGCAGCAGCTCTGAGCCGGGTCCCATTCACCGAGCTCCAACTGCCCAGATCGAAGAGTCAAAGGCTTCTTACCATGGCACATGGATGAGAAAGAAGTATATCGAGAACCCACAAAAGTGCTTTGAATACACCGCGCATAGCATACCCACGAACCAGAAGATGACGAGATTGTTGTTGAAGAAAATCAACCATATGGATAGGGCCGTCAATACCTTCGCCGCTGTCTTGGATCGTCATAGCCATCGTTGTCGTGGTAGCGCTTTCGGGAGCCAACGTCGTCATCTCGTCGGCCGCCCCCATATCGATCACGATCTCGGTCGCGGTCGCGGTCTCGGTCACGATCACGATCGCGTTCTTCATACCCACGGTCTCGTCCGCCAAGAGGATCTTTGTTGCTTCCAGTTCCGCCGCGAGGATCTCTGCCGCCGCCGTAACCGTTTCTTCGGTCCTCGTAACCTCCCCCATATCCGCCCCGCCCACCAGGCCCGCTAGGCGCATTGGGAGGCGGAGGCCCACTTTGATATCCTCCTTGTCGCCCGCCAAAGCCACCTCCTCCTTGGTAGCCAATGCCGCCTCGGCCACCATAACCGCCTCTGTCACCAAATCCTCCACGATCACCAAAGCCTCCTCGGTCACCGCGAAACCCACCACGGAATCCTCCACGCCCTCCGAAGCCACCACGGAAACCGCCTGTAAAGCCAGCCGCAGGTGGTCCGCCGAATGTTGGCTTTGCCGGTGCTTGTTTTGTGTATCCTCTACCGCCCAGGCCACCACCGAATCTTCTTGGTCTCCATCCGGGCACCATGCGACCTCTTTCCACGTCGACCACGACTCTGCGGTCTTTGATACGAAGACCGTCCGTTTCTTTGTAGGCAGCTGTAGAGCGTGAAGAGCGTCAAGGTCAGTTCAACAACATCTTACCATGCGATCTGTGGATAGGGGGGTCGGGGTCGGGAGGAAAAAGCAACACAAAAGAGAATATTACCTCGCATATCTTTTTCTCGTTCATAAACGATGAAGGCGTAGCCTCGGTGTGGTTTCTTCGGGTTGGGCTTGGTCTCATCTTTGATGATTCTTATTCTCTCGATGGGACCAAACCTTCCAAACTCGCGTTCCAAGTCTGCTTCTTTGACCTCGTAGCTAAGACGGCCGACGAACAAGGTCTTTGCAGCGTCGCCCTTGATTTTAGGGTCATCCTGTGGGCGATAGCCGGAGAACTCAGGTTTTGAAATCTCTTCCAGATACTTCGTCTTCTCCCATCGCTTTCGGTCGCGTTGTTGCAGCCATGACTCTGTGGGATGATAGACGTCTTCTTCCTTGTATTGCTCGTATTGGGGGAGAAATGCAGCTACTCCAGAAAGTTCCGACCGCTTCAAGGCTTTCTCCTCTGGCGCAGAGTCCTGAGGCGGGATGTAGCGCAAGGGAGGTCGGGGCTGGAAGAGCGCCAGGAGATTTGGCGGTAGCTTGTCGGTCATCTTGAAGAGCGCCTAGGACACTGTTGGGGGGAAGCTGGGAGATGGTTGGTGCGCAGAACACTGGCACGGAAGAGATAGAAAAGTAGTAGAACTACTAAATTACATGATCATGAAACAATGAATACAAAGCAGGTCAAGGATTGCATGGCACTTCGCGTGCCTGCGGGATGTCAGTTAAAGCAAGGAGTCCAACCTGGACTGCTGGACAACTCGAACGAACCTCTTCAACGTGCAATGGTTTCGCGCAGCCTTGGCGATGGGCCGAAACAGGGTTAGCGGTGTTTGCTTATGCACCGCCACAAATGCAACAGCGCCACTTGAGCCACACCCACCAGCCTGCGCTTCAGCTCCACCTGCTGCGCCGTTTCTCGCGGCGTATTCGTACAAGAAGGAGACGGAGCAATGTTACTATTTCAACCTCCTTCACTACTAAGAAGGTAACTAGGTATGTAGATATCATGAATTGGTTAGCGCAGTATGACCTCCTGCTTCTCTCTGGGAAACAGCCTCGGGAATGCCTTGCCCCTCGGCTCCCTCATCGAGCATAAGTGAGTCCATGCTTGTCAGAGTGCGCTATTGTTATCCTCCGCAAAATGACCCCTGTCGGCTATAGCCTGCCTCAAACTTTATCGAAATGATGCAGCCTGGACGGCCAGGCATCCCCAAAGATCTTTGGATAGTGTTGGCAGCAAACATCCATTGGTAAGATCGAGGACGAGGATGCTGAGAAATGGCGACCGTTCGCCTCTTTTGACTGTGTCACACTATATACATAACATGCAAGATGGCCCCCGTACATTTCTCTCGAGCCGTGTACGTGCCTCCAGTTGTTCTATAAAACCGCATATACAAATACAAGATCAGACATCTGACCAATCATGGCTGCCAGACTCTCTACAGCGGCCATTCTTGCTGCGGCCTTGATCACTCCCCAGGTTTACCAAAATACTCCGCAGCTTTTCTGCAAACCTGTTCCTGGATCGTTGGACTGGCCGTCCGTATCAGACTGGCAGGCTTTGAACAAGTCAGTCGCAGGAAGACTACTCACACCAGTACCACCCGGTCTGGTCTGCCAGACCAACAGTTCTTCACACAATATCGATGCTTGTGTCGGCGTTCTTTCACAATGGACCAACTCTTCGTGGCATGCCCAAGATCCTTTCACGGCCGATTACAATGACGAAAGCTGTCTGCCTGACGCCCGAGCACCTTGCTCTGCGGAAGGATACCCAGCATATGTCGTCAATGCAACGAACGTCAGTCATGTTCAAGTCGCAGTCAAGTTTGCCAAAAGGACCGGCGTCAGGCTTATAGTCAAGGGGACGGGACATGATTTTCTTGGACGGTAAAATGCGTCTCAATTGATTCGGCAACATGTATTGACTTCGATTCCAGTTCGTCCGGGCGCGATTCCTTCTCAATCTACACCCACAATATCCGTGGCGTTGACGTCAGCATGGATAATGCCTGCGCGAAGAAGCACGGCGGCGTGGCTGCAGTGAAGATTGCTGCAGGGATGCGCATGGGTGAGATATACACCGAGATCTCGAAATATAATATCACAATCGTCGGCGGAGCAGATCCCAACGTCGGTATTGGCGGCTGGAGTACTGGTGGAGGTCACAGCCCCATCAGCAGCAAGTACGGTCTTGGAGCCGATCAAGTACTTGAGATGGAGGTAGTGACCGCTGACGGGACACATCTGACCATCAACGAGAGGTCTTATCCTGATCTGTTCTGGGCTATGAGAGGGGTACGTCTGCACTGAGCTACTGCAAGGGATTGGCAGTGTGTCATATACTGACTTGCGTTGTCCCTTCAGGGCGGGGGATCCACTTTCGCCGTTTTGATCTCAGTCACTGTTCGAGCATACCCGAGGCTAGGAGTGGCGCTGTACTACTTCTCTTACAATACTACTGCCAACACCGACACGTTCTGGTCTTTGTTGGCCTACTTCCACAGTCAGCTCCCCACAGTGTCCGACCGGGGAATCATGGGCTATTACTGGGCTCAACCAGATACCCCAACCGAGTCCGATGCGGCCTTGGGAGGAAGGCTATACGGCATATAGATCGTGCCGGAAAAGTCGGTCGAAGAGACCAAGGAGATCATTGCACCGCTGGAGCAGGCGATACGAACAAAACTCTCGAATGGGCAGACCCCGTCTGACTCGGCAACGTTACCATCCAGGCACCCGACTTTACAGCTGCGTGGGCGAACTCCCCACCGGAGGGCGTCGGGTTAGAGCTGCGCCTTGGCTCGCGCTTGCTGGATCGCGAAGATCTTGAGACGGACCTTCAGACGCTCAAGCAGCGCCTCAAGCAGACGACGAGTGGCCCTCACAACACGATTATTGGCCATCTTGTTGCAGGCAGCGGCCTCAAGAATGTCGACATTCCAGGTGGCGGGAACTCTGTGCTTCCTGCCTGGCGCCATGCGTATGTTCATATTGGTAAGACACGGTCGTATCATGCTGATGGCTGCTGCCAGTGGCTGACCTCTGGCAGTTCTGCCCCGGACGTGGCCCTTCTCAACAACACGGCGAAACTTGCTGTCACGGACCTTCTTCGCGACGTGGAGGTGGAGGCGCTGCGTCAACTCGCGCCGAATACTGGCGCCTATATCAACGAAGCTGATCCGGCCGAGCCAAACTGGTAGCAAACATTTTGGGGGTCCAACTATGGGCGACTTCTGAATTTGAAGAACTACTGGGATCCGGACGGAGTGTTCTGGTGTATACCCTGTGTTGGACACGGTCAGTGGGTGGTTGACAGTGACTGGGGGGTCGAGGGTGGTATTGGCCAAATCCCTGGTCGCATCTGTAAGAAAAGCGGTGGTCTGGGTCGTTGAAGACCTATTGTTAGCGGCGCATCGAGGATGATCAAGGGTCAGAACCAGTGTCAACGAGGGTTCCAAGACAGTCGATCTCCTCTTTCAGCTGTCCTTTACAAATGGATCCCTTCACGGACGGAAAGGAATGACTGTTCAGCGATAGCAGCGTGTTCTCGTATGGTTTGTAGCTTCCAACATACTCACAGCTTCTGGCGGAGCGACCCTACTGCTCTAGCGTGCACCCGTTGTAGAAGACAAAAGCCAGAGTGTTATGGACATGATCTGAGCTTGCCATTCGAAGCCTCCAGTCGAGTGCTCCATGTCAACATGCAGTGTCCCACGACTTGACCAAACATAGGTAGAGTTTCGAAAGTCAAGGGAATGCTGTCATTTGAAACATCATACCCCTTTCGGGACTAGCCCGCGAGCCTCGCGGAAGATATCTCTTTAGCGCCAGCAGAAACGCAGACTGCGCTTTCACAGCCTTTGGCAGCCCCAGACCTCAAAGCAACAGTATTGCTCCATACAGCGAACAGACCTCGCTCATCCCAGTGGAACAGTCGACAACCGCGCGGCATCCCAGGGACTGTGCCATTCCGATCCTCCGAGTCGCTCTCTCCAGGTCCTTCTCGAGGTTGCAGGCAATCAATCAACCAAGATGGTCGTGCAAGGAGTGAAGACGGTTTCGACAGCACGGGTAAGCAAGCACTTGCACTGCACCATCTATCTACACACCAAGCAAGCCGTTCTCAGTCGCAGCATCTGCAAACCCGAAGATAACCCAAACATTGTCTTTGCTGTTACTTCTCCCCCCTCCATCCCTGCCTCTGATTCCTCTCCATTTGTATATTCCAAACCCACCCCCACGAACGACGAACAAGACCCTTGAATTGATACTTACTTACATCTGTTTTTCTTTAGAACGGCATCGGCGCATTCATCCTCCAATGCAAACGTCTCGACTTCCACTACTGCGACTGGGCCGGTTCGTCACGCGGCCTCAAGTCGTTCCTAACATCCCCGCTCCTGGCCGAATTCACGGCGAAATACCCCGGCATCGAGTTCCGCGTGTCGCCGCGGCCTAACAGACATCCGATCCTGAAGGCGTACTTCATCAACGGGCGCGAGAAGGCCGTGTGTGTGCGCAACCTGGAGAAGGAGCAGATCGTCAAGAAAGCCGAGTTCCTGGTCGCCAATAGCGGGAAGAAGAATGAGCTGATCAGAGGCAAAAATGTCGTTTCGGTGAATGAGAATGTTCGAGGCATTTGGAGTCCTATGCATGGTGGGATCAAGAATGTTTGAAGGGTTGGTGGGGAGAGCGATGAATGAATGAAAATGGGAACGGAACAAAAAGCAAGGTCGAGGGAAAAGAAATGGATATGATCCTGAAGTGTACTCAATGGAGAATAGCCAGCTGGCTGGTTTCTGCGCTGGCAAGAGTGTAACGGCGTTCTTGTTCGCTGGCCCATCTTGGTCAGCGCTTCATCGGTCGTCCGCAGTCCAAGATCAAGAGAGGGGGCCAATATAAAAGAAGAGACGGACGGGTTACATATTGGGCTTGCGGAACGGAACAGGTGCTGGGCGGAAAGTATGGCAGTGTTTGAGTAGGAGCAGAGCAGACGTTGGCAGTGAACCGTGGACGCAGACATTGAAAGGAAGCTTCAACTGGGTCGAAGCCAGGATAGACAGGAACAACAGCAAGTAGTAGGTCATGGAACAATCACCATGACACTCAAGAAGAATCCCATTTGGCACGTTTGCCGGGTCAAACAACATGGCACATGTTGGGACAAAGAAAAGCACAAAGATAGCTGACACCAATAGACCCGCATTCAATGGTCGCATAAAACACAAGAGGGCATGTACAAGCCATTGCTTGTTGGAATTAGCTGGCACATAGGCCTGCCAGCAGTATCACGATTGGCGAACTGGGGTATCTGAAGCTATGTGCATCTCTCTGATCGCTGCAATGTACAATAGCACGGAAGGCGTCCGCAACATGAAACCCCGTCCACCGCTCCCCATCACGTATCATTCCTCATGGGATCATAAATGTCTCTATGCCGGTAGCTTTCTCATCCGGCATATTGAGCAGGGATAGGGGTGCTTTCTCGTCAGGTCCTAGGGCTCGGGCCATGATGCGATTCGCCCATTAAAGATAGATAGGGAACATGGCGGTGTTGTGGGTGAGTCGGATCTTGCAATCGTCCACCTTGCATTCGGAAAATGGTGTGACTTTGGAGGGAGGCGCCTTTTTGTCTTTCTTACGTGCTTTCGAAGCATATCGGTTGGTAGCGCATTCTCCGCAATAGACCTGGAATGAACGTCAGTTTGCTGCCTTCGACCATCTTGACGCAGATCTTGAATGTGACTTACATGTCCACACTGTTTGACCACCCAAACTTGTTGTTTCGTGTCGCCTTTCCCGGTTGCTAGTTCATCGCCGCACATGGGACAGAGCACCACATCATCCTCGGCGAATGTCCGAATGAACCCTTCTTTGGGTGCCGGAGGGGCCTTGTAGGGTTCGTTGATGACCTGGGGTGTTTCCGAACTGCGATCGTAGATCTCGAGGCCACCCAGGGCAAAGGCAGGCTGTCTGTAATCAAGGTTGATGATGAAATTTCCTCCAGCCTCATTCTCTCGGGTCTCTCCCTCTTGCCGACCGTCACCAGCGCGTGAGCGGATACCATCTAGCCGGTTTAAAAAGACATCATTGGCATTCTGCACATTGCCAAACATGAACTGTGTGCTCCTTCGTAAGAAATCCGGCAGATTCACCCACGGCCCCCGGTCTGCATGCCGTGGGGAAGGCCGTCTGGTCGCAGGTCTTGCTGGCTGAGGAGGCCTTCGGTTGCCTGGAGGAGCTGGCCTCTCGTGGACGATCTGGACATCTCCGCTGTCGGAGCCTGATTCGTTGGACGGCCAGTCTGTTCCTCCCTCCAAGTCTTCAACCTGGAAGTCCGAATTGTCGTCTGAGAGATCTATCACCTCCTGTGCCTCTTGTCGTTGTCTCCTACCAAACGGCGGTGCACCTGCATTCCTACTGACAGCAGGTTGTTGTGGCTGTGGATGTGACGGTGGCTGCGGTTGCTGATTGCGCCTTGGGCTGCGACGCAGCAGAATGCTTGCGCCGGATGCCGTATCGCCATCACTGTCGCTGTCGACAGTCAGATCGATTGTAAGATCGTTCGGACCCCGAGACGGCCGACTATTGTGTGATGACATGACAGGTCGACGGTAGTCAAAGCCGTCACGCTCTGACCTTCTCACGGTAGATGCGCTAGGAGGAGTTGGTGTCGGCGAGGAAGAGGAAAAAAGGCACGAGTTAGGGGAGGTGCTGATGCGACGGCGCTTGGAAGGTAAGGCGGGACTGATGCTGCGGCTTTGTGAACGAGTGATCTCAGCGTGAGATCTCTGTGAATAGAAGTCAGCTCTAGATTCTCAAGGTTCCCTCAAGTGATTGTAAATTGTGAATGTCCAGATTGAAGTCAATAAATGTGAGTGGGATCGTGGTCGCTGGGTTGGACGTACCTTTCGACTGGAAGAAGCCGCAGCAGAGTTGAGAAAGTTGCTCAGGGATAGGGTTGGATGCTGAGGCATGATAACACTGCCTACAGGGGCAAGCCAAAGAGTATCAAGAGGAGTGTCTCATGAGGACGCGGTCGTGGTAAAAGAGCAGGCGGTGGTTCAAGATCTTCAAGAGGGAATTGAGTGTTGGAATGTCGTTGTTTAAGACCCCGAATTGCGGGCTGCAAGTGAAGTGCCGTGTGCAGTGGCCAAACTGCGCTGTCGGAGTTATGACCGACCTTAATTCCTAGATAAATGCGAGCGAATAATGAGGCGCTTTTTGTAAGGGGATTTTCCCCTATCGCCACCATGCCACCATGCCACCATTCCACTATGCCATTGTCCAGCTGATTAATCCCTCCAATGGCCCAACATAGCTGCCATTCCAGATGAAGATTTGGGTAAATGGTCACAGGTCACAAAGGCAAGAGACGAACAAATGCAATTGCAAACTGGAGTCACTTTGACTGGCCCATTTATGCCATGTCTTGTTCCCTTTGTAGACACTTAACAAAGATCAAAGTATCCTGTGGTCGTCCACCATCAGACCAGCATCCCCCTTCCACCTTTCATCCATCAAGATGTTGCCGCCACCAGTCCGGGGTATAAAAGCAACTTTTCTTCTTCTCTCTTCTTTAGTCGTACAATCCAGCTGGCATGCCTGCCCCCTGAGATCACTCCTGCTTCACACTCAGGGTGGTCATTACTCCTCTTTCATCGAGAGTCAGCAGGCTGTGCGCCCCTTGACCCCAGGCCACCCTCTTTGCGGGGGTTGCTTTCTTGAGAATCTGTGACCACTCCTTTGATGCTTTGGAATATTGCTCAACCGTCACTCCATCCACACCGGCCGCAGCCAGGAACTGTCCTGTGTAGTCCCAGCTGACCGAGTTGATGCGGCTACCAGTCTCAATGCTCTTGATCTCGGCAGCCTTCCTCAAGTCCCAGATGGAAATCAACGAAGAGCCCTCGGCCACGGCCGCGAGCCAGGTGCCGTTCTCCGAGAAGTAGATGCATTTCACCGGTCCAGCGAGTTCGAAGACAGCCGCTTGCGTGCCGGATTTGACATCATAAATCTTGATCTGTCCGTCCGAGCCACCAGCAGCCAGCAGATGACCATCAGGGTGGAATTGTACGCAGTTGAGGGCTAATCCTGGGTTAGAGAAGAACTGGATCTCTTTCTCTTTCTTGGAGAGGAGTGACATACCTGAGTTGGTCTGGACTTGCGTGAGCACCTGTGTCGAATCGATGTCATATAGGACGTAGTTCTTGTCTTCCCCCACGGATGCCAGAATGCTGCCGCTGGGATGGAGGGCAACGTTGGTCGCACTACCAGCGTGGACAGTGAACGTTGAGATCTCCTTGCCCAAAAGGAAGATCCTCACTGTTCCGGTGGACATAGCAATAACAGCTTTGTCGTCTGCCCAGAGTCCGCTAGTCACGGAACCTTGACCACCTTCTAAAGTCTGCACTGTCCTATTCTCTGTCACAGAGAGAACTCCGGCAGCACTACCATGGCCAGCCACAAGCACCAGATTCCCAGACTTGTGTACACTGAGCACAGTTCCACCAGAATAGGGCGTTTCCAAGGTTGACGTCGAAGTATAGCTTGAGATCTCGTCCGGGGAGGCCCAGTCCTCTGGGACGGGTCGCTTTCGCCTTGTTTTGGAAAGACTAGAGACATATGTAAGCATACGAACAATATGACTGAGAGGGCTGCATACCTGTCTTTCGTGGTATCGATCTTCTCTAAAATGCGTGCTGGCAGAGGAACACTGTCCACTTGCATAGCATCACCGTTCGTGCTTGGTGCAACTGTTCGATTGACACTGACTTTGGACAGAGCCTGCCGTGCTTCATCCCGTTCTTTGGTGACCTGAGCAATAACCCGTACAGCAGCGTCGTTCTCATAAAGCGCCACGGCCAATTCTCTGCGTGACTGTTCCAGGTCCTTTTGTAGTTTGTATGTCTGGAGAGCCAATGCATCCCACTCGTTCTGAAACATCGATAGCATGGCTGGTATGGAGGTCACCGACGGAGGTCGGGGATAGACTGTGGGTTCGGTCTTGAGCTCAATAAGGTCTTCGACAGCGAGCGGGTTTCCAAGCCCAGGTTCAGTGCCATTGTCATTGATATATGCTTCAATGAGGCTCTTCTCGTAAACTCGGCCTGCCATTGATTAGATCAGTCCAGAATGCTTCATCTCGGCACTTACCAGACTTGCTCGACACCACAGGCACCTTGGGGCTCTCTCCAGAAACTGTGAGAGGTTAGTTTTCGTACATGGACACAAGAGACACAGGATGGGACATACTTGCGCACAACATGGTCGCGACGCAGGCTGGAGGGAGCGAGTATGGTCAACACTGGGAACGCGACGAAAGCACAACACGCAGGTGTGTCTCTTGCAACAGTTTGCTGCGACTACGAAAAGTTATAGACAATAGTACGCAGTTGAAGGCAGGAATCCTGTACTCTGTAGCAGCCAATGGGAATGAAGTATGTCCCAATCCCATTAGAGGCTTGGCACTCGACCTCTCTTCGGCTGACCTTCTTGATCGGAGCGGTGCCTTAGTAATCAGCTTTGAGGTATCAACTGCTACTGTCAAGTATACAGTCGTGTTTGGTCCATTTTGTCCAGCCTCGCCAGGTCTCTTGACATCCTTGATATCTTCCTTGACGCATGCACTTCTCACCGCAATCCCTTCTTCTACCTTCATCTTCTGGCGTTGTATCTGAGGGACAACAACAGTCCAAGGCAATATATATTCCATATCTCTGATCCATGGAGTCGTGTCACAAGAGGAAGACATTGACCGTCCCTCATGGCAGATGCCGCCCTCCCATATGAAGAGCCCGGTGTTGTGACCATACTGGTGCAGGCTTCTTTCCTTCTAGCATTGAATGTTGTCAACTCAATCCTCGACAATGTCTTCTACTGTGGTCTCGTGGGCCAGGTGCTCATTGGCATGGCCTGGGGAACGCCTGGGGCAAAGATGCTTTCCCATCATGTCGAACAAGTCATCACACAGCTCGGATATCTGGGCTTGATACTCATTGTCTTTGAAGGCGGTCTTTCAACTTCCGCCAAGTCAATCCAAACAACACTTCTTCTCTCGATCTGCGTCGCTTTGACCGGCATTATCTTGCCTATGGCGTTTTCCTTCTCGCTTCTCGCCCTTGCAGAAGCCAGCAATCTCCAGGCATTTGCTGCAGGCTCGGCACTATGCTCGACAAGCCTTGGAACCACTTTCAGCATACTGAAGACCACAGGTCTGACCAATAGTCGTTTAGGCACTGTGTTGACCAGTGCAGCAATGCTCGATGATGTCGTAGGCTTGATCATGGTTCAAGTGATTTCAAATCTAGGATCTGGCAATGAGTCCATCCAAGCGACTACAGTGATCCGGCCGGTTTTTGTGTCTTTGGGGTTTGCAATTGTCCTGCCATTGGCCTGCAGACTTCTGGCCAAACCGGCGTTGAACTATTATTGCAACAACCGGGCCGAAACCTGGCTGTTGACCAAGGTCGATGGAGTCTTGTCAAGATCATCGATCTACTGCCTCCTCTCGACAGCCCTGTTGATGGGTCTGGTCTGCGCAGCTAGCTACGCGGGTACGTCTGCCTTATTCGCGGCGTATCTTGCTGGAGCCAGTATCGCGTACCTCGACGAGAGTGTAGCGCAGAACCAAGCTGCGACCCCACGGGAATCAGGCCGAGAGGCCACAACGATGCATCAACAGAGCCCTGTAAAGGTTTCGAAACGGTCTCGCGGCACCATGGCAGCACCAGAAGACATCGATCCAGATGTTGTCGCCGCGACATCGTCTCGAAAAGCACACGAGGACCTAACTTCTCCGGCAAGTTCAACGCGGCTACCGACACCTCCTCCAGAGGGTGGCACAGACCGTGACGACGACAAGGCGGTGCCCACCACCTCGTCACCCGCATCAGAAGATGAAAGCCGCAGCTTGAATATGTACAATACATATCACGGAGCTGCAGTGGAAAGAATCTTGAAACCTTTCTTTTTCGTAGGCACCATTTCCTTGACCTTCACTGGTTCCCCAACCTATCTTTTGTTCATTTTTCAACTAACCAAGAGACAGGCCTCCATTGGGTTCTCGATCCCGATTACGCGAATGTTCCAAGGCTCCATCGTTTGGCGTGGACTCGTCTATTCCGTCTTGATGGCGATTGGCAAGCTCTTTTGCGGGGCATGGCTTATCCGGTTCGTGAAAGCTTCAGCAACAGCGCCGAACACGGGCAATGAGCAGGAGAGGAAGAAAAGCTCTAGCAAGCCGCTTCCCAGGCCTAAGTCTCTTTATCCAGCTTCTCTGCTCGGCTGTGCCATGGTGGCGCGAGGCGAGATTGGTTTCTTGATCTCCGCGCTTGCAGCCAGCAACGGCATCTTCAGCACCAGCGGAACTTCGTCCGCCGCCAATCTCGAGTCAGACATCTACCTGATCGTCACATGGGCGATTCTACTTTGCACGATCGTTGGACCTCTGGCTTTGGGGATTCTGGCGCGGCGCGTCAAAAGGCTGCAAGCTGAGCGAATGAAAAGTGGCAGCGCCGAGGGCGAGGATCCCCTTGGGATCTGGGGAGTCGGCTGATTTGCGAGCTGTTCACTGAACTTGGGTCTTGGGCTCATATGTCAGCCCACGGCGACCCGACATAACTACAACACATCCAGTGCAGAGGAGGCTGGAGGCACTTAGATTCGCAAAACGATACTATGTCTTATTGTCATCCGAGCTCGAAGATACGATTGTTTTGATTTGAAGTGAAATGGGAATGCCTGCCTCCTGACATGCTGAATCCAATACTTAGTTCCAGGCTGTAAGTTCTCATAGGTATTGAATGCATATACTATATATATAAGATCAACATCAACAACGTTCGCTTTTCCACTAAATAATGCATGACTCGTAAGATCGGGACCAATTCTAGAATTCTGGCAAGAAGACAGATTATGAAAACGACGAAGGTGTCAATATGAACGGAACAATAATTCTATAAATCAAAACTCCAATGTTCCTACCGCTCTAATGCAAAAATGGGTTGTACAGTATCCCGAGTTTCTCGCCCTCGCTCCGATTCACCCTTATGAAAATCACCATTCAAGACAGTTATGTCACCAGCACCAGTGTCACCTCTCTTCGGCCGCTCTCGCTCCCTGGATCTCCAACTCTCTCTGTTCTCTCCCTACCGGAACCATCACTATCGTCCCAAGGGCACGTATCCTATTCGAGCCACTAGACTGACCGCGCCGCAGCGTATGGCTGCTTCGAATCCGTACGATCGTACGGAAGAGGCGAGTAGGCGTCGTTCGTCAGATACAGAGGCGGCTGATCTTGTCCTTGGCCTTGAATACGGCCTTGCTCCAGGTGCTGCTGGTGGCCGTACCGAGGAGGAGCCTGACGACGGTCTTCGAACGCTTGAGCAGGGTGACCATGACTCTGACCTTGAGGCTGACGCTCCGCCGGAACCTGGCGTGACATTTGGCCGTTGGACGTCGCGGCCCCGGATTTGGGAGAAGGGTTATAGTCGTACGCGTTCTGGTACTCATGTTGGTAGGCATAGTCGGCGTCGCGGTAGCCATGGGCAGAGCTGTTCGCGGCAGAGCATCCTGCGTGTGTACCTTCGCTCTTGCGTTTATCGGCGCTTCTCTGGATGACTTTGTTGACAATGTACATGCCCGCGCCGGCGTAGACGGTTGCTTTGATGAGACCCATTGTGAATGATGTGAGTGGTGATGATGAGGGTGGAGAAGGGGGTTGCGATATCGTGTACGGCTGGTATGAGGTGATAAGGGCTGTACTGGAGTTTTGAAGTGCTGATGCCTTGTTCTGTCTTCTCATGGAGAGTTGGCAGCCAGTCCACTTTTATAAGGGAGACAGCGAACAGGCAGCCCCTTTTCGGCCGTATATCGCTCCCTCTTCCCCGCTATTGATCGTTTCGAAGACCTGGGGCCTTACCTTTTCCCTCCGTGCAACCTCCAGCCTCCCGGCAACGGGCTGTGCTAAGCAGCGACCCGGGCTACGAGCGGTAAAGCAAAGGGGGCGACTTTCATCGCACCGCGGTACGACGGGCCCGAATCTCACCGTGTCATGCATACAGATAAAAGACGGCCAGTGACTAGCCCTATCATGATCGTCTCCGATCCGAGCAACAAGTTCATTTTGGCGGGAGCCTAGCAGCCATTCCAATAGTGCGGAGACCATCATGGTAGTCATCCTGATCCCTATGCAGACGCAGACGTATCATTGGTGGTGGTGTCGATATTGGTGGCAGTGGAAGTGGTGGCTATGCGAGATACACTAGGTCCCTCGAGGAAGTTAGTAGGACACAAGTGCGTGTACAGAGTCCATTGCACAGTCGGCTGCTCATCAGGCACCAGCGAAATGCGATAGCGAACAGCCCCAACCACCAATGGCATTAATGGGTGTGCCCGTATTCGACCGCAATCAAGGGTATTTCGGTCAATGGACGCGAGGATTCACTGCCCACATCCACGGTCATCGTTGTGAATGCGGAGTGTCAGCAGTAATAAGTCTTTTATGAGATGTTTGCAGGCCTCCCACAGGTGAGGAGAGTAGGTATGGTAGGTATCTCAGGTAAGTGAGAACTCATTTGGATGGGTTGAGAACCTGCACACTTGCAGCATCCTGAACGTGAAACTGAACGACAAATTCATCTCGGAAACTGAGGGCAGGATTGCAATATGTTCATGTAGTAGATACTAGTTGAGAGCACCTGAGATTGCGTTCGTATATTCTACTACATCTGGTAGATAACAGTGAAAGGTACCTGTATACGGTAGAAGGATTGGATGAGACGAGAGCAGTCACGTGGGAGCACGTGCCTCCTGTGCCAAGCCCGCAATATCAGGTATCCAATCATGATAGGCCCACCAGCAGTAAAAGAGTGGATCTTGAAAACACCACCAATTTCACAGGATTCAAGTTGTTTCATGCTATACTAGTAGCTGTTGATGAGTAGCTACCTACCTACACACTGGGATCTACCTGCCGAAGGTTACCTAGATACGGAGCCTCATCCAATGTCCTAGCTTTGAGTTTGTTGCCGGACCAGAGACTGTCTTGCAGCGCCATGCTAGTATGGCCTTGGAAACATCAACATCAACATCAACACCATACTACTACTGAAGGACAATCGGACCATCCCAGCTCCATAAAGTCGGGTCGCTGAAATGGAAATGCTCATCTTACCATGAAATTGGTCGAATCTCCAACTTGATGCTCCTAGGACTACCCAACTAACTAATTACACAAGAGTCCTCCTTACTATAGTACCTACCGTCTGTCTCTACCACAAACCAACTCACAGAGAAGGACTTTTATCAGGTCCATCTTGGGCCATCAATCTCAATTCCATTCAGATCAGATTCGCAGTGGGGCATCACACTTGACTCTGAAGCAGAGGGACACGAACAGTGCTCTAGAAAACAATCAACTGTGGCAGCTCTAAGCCTCAACCGCCCGTCAAATCCCCAGCGTGGCCAGCAACCAGCCTAGGGAGGGCCCCCTAAGGCTGACTTCTCCCAATTCGGGGGGGGCAGCGCAGGGGTCCAATTTCAGCGCTTCAGCCTTCCAACGGTCAGCCTTCTCGCAGAACTCCTCCGACTCCATTCTCTCCTCGGTGATGCAAGATTACAGATTACACCCAATCTCACCACTGATTAAATGGACCACAGTGGCCCTCAGTTGCCCCGCGAAACCAGCCATCACCACCGGCAAGAAGATTGAAGATTCATCTGGACATATACAAAACAGTTGCAATCCAATCTTGCACCGAAATTCATACCTGCAGCTAGCTAGCTGTGCTAATGCTAAACAAATAATGGAGAAATGGAAATATCATTATAAGCAGCCCTTGAACCCCCTCCCTTGCTGTTGCTGTTTTCTCTCTTGAACTTTCTCGCTTTCAGTTTGTGCTGCTCTCTGGCCCAACTCAAACCCTCATTCTGTTCCCATCACACGGAAGGGAACAGACGAGGGCACTTTCGTCATGAGAGAGTAGAACACATGCACCTATACGGAGAGGGCGAAACCGCTTGCAACAACCCATCCAGGCGGCCACTGACTCGACTTCTCAACAAGGACATCCCTCCAACAACCACTCACGCGGGCCTGAAGGTCATCTTGCTCGAAGCAGACACTTATCCATGATGCGAGGAGGGATCAGCCACCGTGCAAGCAGGCTGATGGCGTCTGGTTGTTTTGTTGCGACAGAAATTATGTTCCACTCACGGCGTCCACACAACACAGCCTCATCTGTCCACACAACACAGCCTCATCGAATGCAGCATGCTATCAGAACTGGTGCCACAGGCAGAAGGAGAGTGAGATATCAGGTTCAATTCGCTCAAATTCCGTCGCTCGACAACCTCCCCATTGATGCTTTTTGTTACTCTCCACGGAACCCCCATCCTATCGAAACCAGGTCACACCAAGGACCAAGGACCCAATCGAGGCCCAGGCACACAAATCAAAATTTCGTTTCTAATACATAACCACATGACTAGACTGCACAGCACAAAACTGATGACAGGACAACAGAACAGAAGTTGATAGCTATCCACGCTATCAAACTGCAGGCAACCATGGCCCGCTTGTACTAACAACAAAAAACAGATATGTAACAAGTCGGCCGAAGGATGACGACGCACCGTCCGGACAGAGCTGGAATCGAATGGATATTCCAATTTGTGCAAAAGGTAACCCCCCTGAGGGCGTCACGCTTCTAGAGGGGAGGCATAAGGTCGTTCAAACTGTTACAGGAGATTGCGGCGTCGATGTTTAGTGTAGACCACCTTGCAGGTTGTTGGGATCAATGGTACCAAATGGTGTCATTGGCATGTCCATGTGCTCCCTTGGCGTGTGAAAGTCGGACATTTCACTCATCATTGCCATGGTGCTTTCGTCGAATCCGGGACTAGGCATGGGCATGTTGAGATTCTGTTTCGAATACATCTCGCCCAACATCAAAGTCTCGTCCATCATGCCTGTGTGATCATGATGACCCATGCTGAACATGTCTGCCGACGCACTTCGGTGCATTGCCGACAGTGGTGGTGAGTGATCGGCAATGACGGGATCATGGTGACCCATATGAGACAACGGAGACATTGAGTTGGCCATCATATGGTGGTCGACCATGGGGGACGGGGAGAGAAACGGTACATTATATTGCTGAGGTGTACCAAACTCGGAGGATGACATCGGTGCATGAGCTGTGTTGGAGGGGAAGAAGCCAGGACTAGCGAACTCTGAGGGCGATGTCGCCGTCGCCGACATGGGCATTTGACGGAAGTCCATGCCATAACCGGCCGATGTGTCAATTTGCAACGTCGGGCCAAGGGGGGTCTGGACGGGTTGCTGTGGCATGGGCTGAAATAGGTTATGGTTGTCCGGCCCAAGTTGAGGTGACGGATGTTGCACATGGAAGGTGGGCATTGGTCCATGCAGCATCGAGAAGTCCAGCGCGATGGGAACTGACCGACTACGTTGTCGCTTATGTCCCGGGTGCATACGAGAAGGGTGGAGATGTTGATGGACGCCAAATTGTTCTTGGAACATGCCGACATGAGGAGGATGCGGGCGAGCAAATTGCACGGAAGGTTGAGATGCAGGTCGAACAATACCAATGGTGGGCGAAACGGGCGCCGATGCTGGCATAGCACCCATGTCGAATGGGTTGTGGCGGTTCTGGAATGAGTCGAGAGAAACCAATTTCGCTAATTGGCCGCTCAACACCTTAGGGTGACCTCCCAACTGGTGGCTCAGAATTTGCGAGGCCTGTTGATCCTCGGTGAAGTCACCACATTGGTAGAAACCTCCAGATCCGGAAGAGTCCATGAAGAAGTTGGGTGGCCGAGTCAATTCAATGACCAGCCCGCCGAGCCGCGCAGGAGATCCGTTCGAATTGGGCACCGTGTCACCGGGCTCCAAATGGATGCTCTTGATATAGGCGAAGGGGTATTCGATCTTGTAGCCTGCCGAGTCATTGTTGATGTAGTATGTGATGCAGGCCTTGTCGGGAGAGTAGAAGATAACCAGGTCCATGGCGTTTTGGCCCACTCGACGCCAGGTACCGATGCTCAGAGAGCGACAGGTGAGATGTTGGATGACTGGTCCACGTTAGTCAAGAATATCGGGCATTCTGAAGATTAATTACACACCAGTTTTGCCCTGGCCTGTGAGATCACCATTCATCAACATGCCACCGCCTCCATAGTGAGCCATCGGCCCACCTTGACGACCGAGCAACTGTCGAGGGAATGGTCTGCCAGCCTCCATGGCCTGCATGGCCAGCAGCTGTCTCAGAGATTCGGGGATGTTGTCACAGTCTTCACCTGTCTCTAGCGTCTTCTTCGTGAGCATCTTGATCTTGGCTCGGCGACGGCTGCATCCAAGGTTAGTCAAATCACAACAGCCCATGCTCGAACTACCCACCTGTTCTGGAACCAGATCTGGACCGACCGTTCGGTCATGTTGATCTCCTGAGCAATCCGTTCGCGAGTGGCAGCAGTGGGAGTTGGGTTCTTGCTGAACTCCAATTCCAACGTCACCAACTGATCTTGTGTCGCCCTCTGCCTCTTCTGGTTCTTTTGTTGCTGGGTCAGAGTACTCTTCCGAGGCGGCCGACGAGCTGCGGAGCCTGAACCTTGACTGCCGCTGTTCGAGGTCCCCGGCGTAGTTTGAGTGGCATCAGGCGAGGGGGATTCGGGCGTCGATGCGGGAGACATGTCGGTGGGATCTGAAGACATGTCCATCACGTCGGTCTTGGTGCCCGAGGGCAGTATAGTATATGGGAGTTCTTGGGGGAATCAAAGGAATGAAATGCTCGTAAGCAGGTGATTGTCGATATCTTGGTGGTTCAAAAAAGACGACGCGTGTTCGAAGGCTGATCCGGGCAGCACAATTGAGAACAACTCGGTTTCGGAAGGGGGTAAGCTGGTAACGACCGTATAGGGTTGAACTGAAAACACAAAGCTTAATGAATGTGGTCGAGGGCCTTGAATGAGTGAAAGGCACGCTCGAGGCGAGACAATGATAAACAAGACGAGGGAAAGAAAGAACGTAGTCGAGACGTGAACAGAGATACCAGAAGGTAGGCGACAGTGAGGATAGGGAAGAAAAGAGGAATAGGGTGGAAAGCTGCGAGACAATAAGGGAGGCCGGCAAGCAGGAGGTGAGCGGCAGCCAACTAACCGACAGCGTGTGGAGTGGAGTGGGCGAAAGCGCCTGTGCTGACTGGCGGACGTCTGCCGTCTGCCCTGGGAAGGTTGGAGGCTTCTGGAGACTCAGGGAGGTGGAGGGCGCCCGAAGACTGGGCAATGGGCGCGCTGATGCAGGTACCAGCAGGAGCAACCTCATGGGACTAGGGAGGCCTCCTAAGCCCGGAGCCTGAAGAGCCCCAAGGCCCAAGCTCTGGTGGAGGCCGTTCCAGGGATAGTTTAGGTGCTTTAACCCTGGCTGAGGGAGGTCCAGCAGCGTCATTTGGCCCGACTCCCACCTCGCTTCCTATCCAATTGTCGTCGCGGGCGACCTTCGAAGCCGTCCACCCTGTCACCCAGCTAGGCTTCGCGCAGTCTAGCTGTCGGGCGACAAACAACACGATGAACCTTGTTCGCACCGACCACCAACCTCCCGGCCGGCCTGGGACCTGGCCATTCAGGTCCCGTCCCCTGGGGTCCTTGTCTGACGCGCCGAACGCCTTCCAGGAGTAGCAAGTCAAAACACCGCATGTCACAACATGGACTGATGCTGCCCGTCTCGCCGTCTAGCCCACCGCGCGTATCCCAAAAGGAAAACAACCCTGAAGAGGATGGATGGGTCGAAAGAGCGCTGTGGAGAACGCTCCGGTTCTGGGGACATAGGGCCACACGCATTACACAAAAGGGATGGCAGCATTTAGCATATAAATGCCGGTAGCATCAAAGAACAGGCCTGTGGTTGACAACGCGGATATACCTAGTCGAATTCTGACAGACCCTTGGATGGTCTTCCCTAGGCGTTTGCACAAGCGCCCTGCGATTTGTCTTTCGCGCACCCTACCAGCCAGAGAAAGCTACCAAGCTGTACTCTGTAACCCTGTTGGCACGCGTCCGAGACATAGAGCCACGCTTAGCTGCAGCTAAGAAGCCACCACTTGAGGTTATGAAGCTCTGCAAATGATACTCGCCCGTACGCTGGCGGCTGTTCTAAACCAAATTCCTGAGCGCTGGCCACACCGATGTGAGGATGCTCCCAAGGAGTCTTTCGACCCCTTCATAAGATGGTCCTCGACTCGACTCGAGTCTGAAGGCCTCGTCTAGTCTTTCCCCCAACTTTCATGGTTTCGGTTGTTACCAAGTCAGTGCGCTGCTACGATAGGGCCAATGATGGTCGACAGCAAGAGCTTCCCACCTTATCGCGTCGATATCGTTGATGGTCGGACCAGCGCGATTGGATCGTCTGGGGAAAACAATTACCAGCCAAGGACAGTGTGACGGAAGTTATGATTGGCCCTCTCTGGAGGCGTCAAACGACTCTAGGCGCCATGATCAAGCAAATGGACGAGCATAACAACTCGTGTCGACTCAAACGCAGGATAGACGGTTCACGTCCAGAATGCGATATCCCTGGTGTTTCGCACACAAAGCTTCGGGAAGCCTCACCGTTCCCATACAGCCAGTGAAATGCTGGGAATGCCTGTATGCTGTGGCCTATAATTGTCTCACCATACGTACACAGTAGTGTTTCCTGTTCCTACTCGGTCCTACGTGCGACCGATCTTGCTCGGAGAGAAAGCCCTCAGGTGTCGTACGTGCTAGGATCTCGTCGGGCAATAACGAGCTCTCCCCCTGAAAATCCAACATGGCCGGGGTCTGGGCCGGCATTGCATGTCGTGCATGATAACGCGCTACAAGAACGTGTGCTCCAAGACGGAGCTCGCCACTTGGCTGAAGAAGACGGACACTGGCTTGCCCGCCGGTCAGACTGGTGTTCGTTTGGTCGATGCTCGACTGCCGTCACCAGCTGTCCCGTTACCTAATCCTACGATCTGTAGTCAATGCTCTTCGAAGCACGAAGCTGTATCTCTTGACATAATGATGGCATTAAGACGACAGTCTGGATGGCATTGAGCACAAGACAACCCACAGCCCGGGCCTTGGAGCGGGAGAGGGTGCCATCGATAGGGACAGATAGGAGAAGCGACGTTCCGTACCACGGGCCTTTTGCGTGGGTAAGTTGGGGCATCTCCGCGACGGACGGCATTGAGACAGGTACATGGTGGACCCGGATATGGGTGTTGAACGGTCACGCCTGTGGTGCCATCGACCGCCCAGTGCCAGTTCTGCGTGTCAGCGGCTGGTCGTCAGTACCTAGGTAGTTGTATTACTACCTTGGGAAAAGTGCACTGTCTTCTGTGGTCTGAAACGGAGCGGTAGATGCTCCCGATGAGGGTCGTAGCATCCTGGTGCCAGTGGCAGTCTGTCGGATCCTGGGTCAACGACGATGGAAGTTCGAAGCACTGGACGAAAAGGACTCGTGTAGCATGGCAGTGGCATCGATTACAGCGTTCAAGTTCTGTGTACAGAGTATTTGCGGTGCAATCCCAATTTGATGTGGCTTGATTTCCCCTGACACAGACACTAGATCCGATGAAGGATGGTGCCAGGAACGCCAGGACCCAGAGGCTGCTTATTGGCTTAAATCCCCCGCAGTCAACTTGAACCTTGTTGTGTACACGCCAAACTTGATCGAGACTCACGCTTCTTGGCAGCAGTGGAACCTCGGAAAACACGCGCGAGTCTGTGTTGCGAGTCACCGCAGTCGAACGTCCCTGCAAAATCTGACTTATTTTACCACTGATCAGGGGCTGAACACGTCGCAGAGAAATCTTGCAACGTGCAGAGCCAACAATTCTTGCCAATGCACTCTCTCTCCATGGGCCCGCACAATATCGCTCTCGACACGGTTGTTAGACCAGAGGCATGGCTGGCAACTTCATTCGGCTCCCACACAAGCCCGGAAGCATCTTCAACGAGGCTCGGGTTTGTTTTGCGTATGTTCATCTCGCAGACACGGCGTACAGATGTCATCTTAGCTGTCATCGACATTGCATCCGAGCGTCTTGTTTCTTCGTGTTCTCCCCCGACAGCCACATGCCAGTTTGACGGCAGCTGTCACATAAAGCGAACCACTAACATCTAGGTACACATACAACTGAACGCGACGAACCCGAGCTTCCCTGTTGACCGTTTTCTCCTCTGACCTCATCGAATTTCCATCGGCTGCTCCACCCGACCAGGGGTTACCTGTGAAAGTCTGAAGGCCGAAGATTCTGGATCTGGCAAACGTCGAGCGATACGAGACGACCAGAGGACAGCCAGACCTATGGGAATAAAGGACAAGAACTTCCAGCTGTTGAAGAGAAAGCCAACACACCACACCAGGAATGAGGTGAAACTCCAAACTATGATTGTGCCACTTACCTGCTGCAAACGGGGCCTTGGATGTATCACAGTTTCGCTCACCGCCGTCTCTTCGCTGGGGGCCTCAGCTCACAGTAACCCCTGTGTCGATTTGCAGCCATATGAATCTAGGTCCAGCTCTTGTCTTCAGGCTTCGATCGTGATGGAAACTCGAAACAAAAGTGATATCTCCGCTGACCAAACAGCAACTGTCTCATCCAATATGACAGGTATATCCGCCTGACGCAGATGTCGCTTGAGATGAGGCTCAAAGATGGAGTGCAGGTCACGTTTGTTGCACCACCCCCTTTATCCTTCTCCCTCTCCTGAGTTCTCCCGCTTGTCTCACCTCGAGGTCCATTGCCAACCACGCTCCGTATCCACGCACTGAAGTTATGGTTATAGGTACTGCACTCATCCCCAGCGCATGCCGACTCTTTCATCACCACTCTGAATTCTCTGTCCTTCACACTGTGTCCCTGACCTTCGAATACGTACACGATGCAGAACAGATTACAAATACTAGTAGACTCGAACCCAACAGGACTTTTCCGTTGTCCGATACATAGAGCTATAGTAGTAGTATGTACCTATGTACCTATGTATGTACGTAAATGCGCCCCCAAACTTATTCTCTCTGCCTCCAACGTCTTCGCGTTTCCTCGTTGGTAGGTAGCCTGCCCCAGGGTATCTGTCATTATCATCGTAACTCTGGTCCTTTGCGAACCGCTCCAAAGCCTTTGCTGAAGAGCTCGCCAATGTCGGTCGACTTCCTCTGGATCCCCTCTTCCATGTCTCGACCGTCTTCTTTCTTCTGCACAGCGACTCCTTTACCGGCATTGTGAATGCTTAGACCGGACGGTGTCCTTCTGGCCCACGGCCTCCGCTCCCCCATGTTACGCGGTTTCTCCAACAACTCTTGTACATGGGCTTCTCGCTCGGCCTGTTCCGCTGCCTCTCTGGCCAGCTCCAGGCTCGACTTCTTCATGCCTGGATCCCACCCTTGTTGTAGAAGATCGGCTGCGGCCTCCTCGAATCGCTTTCGGACCTCAAGGTCCTGCTCGAATCCTTGGAAAATATCGACGTCACTTGGCCACAGGGCCGTCCCGTGGGCCTTGATCGTCACTTCCAGCAGATACACCGTGGAAACGATCAGGAGTAACGTGATCCACCACATCAGATTGCGCCCAAATCCATCCAGGAGCCCATGCTTGACGCTGTATACCACATCATCAGGGTATACGCAAGACAGGAAAATATTCCACAGCCACCATCCGCCCACCGACAGGAAAATAGCAACCGCGGCGGTCACCGTCTTGTTGTGCAGTTCGATGAATTGAAGCTTGAGGGAAATAATGATGATGCACCCGCTGAACGCCAATGACCCCATCGCGTAAAGTTCTTGATCACGCGTGAACAGGGCCCGCCCGTAGATCTCGTACATGATGAAATAGACAATCACGGCTTCGCACGCCCCAAGTATCGCCCAGGAGAAATACAGCTTAAAGTTGAAGCCGCGATTGCGCTGCCCGAAACTGTAGAGTTCAGGGACGGCCAAAAGCGTCGAGGCCGCGAGGTCCTTCTCAAACACACCCATGAAGATCACGGGCAGACTGGTAAACAGCGTGTTGAACATGGACAAGCTCCAAGATTCATACAAACTGGTCCCGGTATAGCCGTTCCATCGTTGGTAGATGGCCTGTACCAGATAGAAGAGCATCTCCTTCCAAAAGGTGCCCAAGATATATTTGCAGATCCGAACATAATTCCACCTGCCGTGTACCAGAAGCAACTTCAACAAGAACCGGAACTGAGCCACCGAATAGTCGGATGTTCTGGCGGCTTGGAGCCCCTCCTTCCCAGCAATGCCAATGCCCACGTGCGCTTCCTGGATCATGGCGATGTCGTTTGCGCCGTCTCCCACTGCCAGTGTGACAGATCCCTTGACCTTGGTTCGGATTGTCTTCACGAGAGATGCTTTCTGACTGGGAGATGCTCGACAACAGATGACAGAGTCAGCTCGGATTGCCACATCCGTGAACAGTGCCTTCGCGGCCGGATCCGCGTCAATGACGATCAACGTTTGGCCGTCGACAACCAGGACGGAGTGGGCCGTCTTGTCACTGTTGATCTGCGCAAAGGCTGAAGTCATGCGGGCAGGTAAGTCTCCAAGCTCGTGGTCGAGCACAATGACTGTTGAGTAGTCCTTGATCAGCCGACAAGAGTGTCCAATGTTGATGGCAGTCTCGCGTTTGTCGCCAGTGAGCATCCACATCCTAATCCCAGCCCGGCGCAATCGGTCAATGGCGTCAGGGACGCCTTTCTGAAGCTTGTCCTCAATGGCGGTCGCACCCAGAAGTTCCAGCTTATTTTCTAGCATTTCGGCAGCGCGTTCGATCTTCTCCTGCCGCTCCACGAGGCTTGTTGCTGCCGACGCATAGACTTGTTTCCAGGTCTTGTACTCTTCATCGCTGATAAATCGGTATCCGTAAAGCAACGTCCGCAAACCTTCGGTCGCAAAGTCGTCAATGTGTTGAAAGCAGCGTTCGAAGACCGCATTCTCATCCACCACAAGGCTTTCTTCGACGAGTTCCTCCTTTTCATCAACCTGCATGGAGGCACGTGGCGTTGATTGAGGCGACCGCTGGGAATTGGCTGCATGTTTCTCCGATCTGGATGGACCGAACTGAGCCGATGGACGAGAGTAGAAATGAAAGCCGATGCGTTGTCTCGACGCCCCGGCGTCCTGCTCCCTATCTCTCAGCCAGATATCAACACTCTCTCGGGTTGTGAGAGATCTATCAACTGACACATTGCTCGGTCGCGGCGAGACCGGGTCAATGGCATGTATCGAATTCGACATCCGGCTCAGCTGCAGGCTTCTTCTGCTGAGGACCTGTTGCGCCTCGACGCTCTTCCTCTGGCTCGCCCGCCTCTCAGCCGCTTGCACCTTTGAGGCCGCTAGATCTGAGAGCCGGAGCAAACCTCGAATTGTGCTATCAGCGCCTTTGCTGATGAGACATATTCTTTGATCGGGAAAACGGACGATGATAGACATCCGCTTCCTAGCGCTAGAGAATTCGATCACGTCTAAGACTTCATACGTCTCATAGCTTGGATTCTCTTCATCTCCGTCTTCAAACGTCTTGACGGTCACCGTAGTGGACTGTCGATCAGTTACAATGTACCCGAGCTCCTGCGCCCCCGTCACCAAAGCCATCTCATCGGGAGATGCAGCCTGGTATCTGATGTTGTCATCCTCATCCTTCTCTGGGATGCAAGTGTGGCACAGAGCGAGTGAAAGGAGGAAAAATCGAACTCTGCGCGCGAAGATGGTCTGGGGACGACGATGGATATAGTCGAGGAGTTCTTGTGTCCTGCCTGTCTCCAAGGTCAAGCCCGGCCCTTCAGAAGCTTGCCACTGCGGTTTGTCATCAACCTCACCAGGATCAGACGAATGTCCCGGAACGACGCCGGTAGATGCAGCAGACTTCCGTGCCAGTCTTGAGGTAGATTGCCTTTGCTCCTTACTGAGACGGGCATCCCTTCGTTTGCCACCTCTTTTCTTGTGCTTCAGTTTGTTCCAGCCGGCCTCATTTGCGGCCTCTTCTTGCAGATCAAGATCGTGAAGCCAAGCTGTTCCTGCCACACTCATTCTGCGAAACTTCATTGAATTGTTGGTGAGTGTGCCAGTTTTATCGGAGAAAATGTAGTTGACCTGGCCGAGCTCCTCATTGATGGTGGAGGTATGCGCTTCCATGGGCGTGTCCGACTCAGGATCATACATGTCGATGTCATTCAGCAGGAACATCTGCGCCAGCTTGATGATTTCAAGCGAAACATACAAGCTAAGCGGCAGCATAGTATTCAGCATGATGATGAAGGATGTTAGGATGTGACCAAATGGGACTCTTGCAGACTGTAGATACCAGGACTTGTTCTCTGTGGTCCGGCGCCATATTTCATAAGCGATGGTGAGGATAATGGCCATGAAGAAGACCAGAGAGGCAACCAGCACGACAATCCGATTGACCTTGGCCTGTAGAGCTGGAGCCTTTACCCGTGGAGTCTTGTTGGCATTCATGCGGATCTTGCATTCCTCGCCAGAGTATATGACCAGGCCGACTGCAGAAATTGTGTTTCGCAGCACACTCCCACGGTAGAGAATCTCGGTGTTGGTCAGTGGCAGTGTTTTGCCATTGATTGTGACCCTGCCATCGAACTTGTAGAGGTCCAGGTTGGGGTCCTCGACGACGAAGTCGGCGGCCAGATCTGCTATAGACTCCAGGGACTGACAGGCACCACTCACTTCTGGCACCGGCTTCTTTGGCTTGAGGTTAGTCTCTCCGTCCAGACTCTTCGTCTCTGCGTATGCTGTCCCCGTAGGGTCATCGGCGCGCAGGAGCACGAGATCGGCTGGGACCCCAGCATCACGTTTCAGCAATACAGCATCACCTACTCGAAGGTCTGCCCATTTCTTCTCTTGCCACTCAAGGCCACCAGGACCGCCTGGAGACGACTTGAATGTGAGAACTGTGGCAAGTCGTCCGTTCTCTTCTTTGTCCAACCGGTGCCTCCTGAAATCATCGTAGCCTTCCTTGGCCATTGAGATCGCCACGAAAATGAGGAGGGGTATGATGGTGGTGTAGGTGCCGGTTGTGCTGAGACCCGGGATCATCTGAAGGATTGAGACGCAGAGGAAATAGAAGTTGGCCAGCTTGCCAAATTGGGCAACGAGTTGACGGGGGACGAAATTCCATGGCGTATAGCGACATGAACGGATGTTGTTGTTGATATATAGCTTGCCAGTTCTTTCGTCAACAGGGCCAGCGGTACTTAGCACATTCACTTTGACATGTCTTCCATCCAAGCTGGGTGGAACATCGTTTGCACGGACAAACCTTTCACGCAACTGCACGTAGCTCTGCCTCAGGCGCTGAAATGGGGTTGGTCGTGAATGTTGTTTGGACAGCCACCGTTGGTACAAGGGCAATTCCAGGGCACATTCCGAGAGTCGTCTTCCATCAGCGGCCAACCCCTCTGTTTCTCCAGTCTCTTGAACAGTGACGGTGGTGGAGGGCAATAAATTTCGAGTCTTGTCAGAAGTATCCCATTGGCTGTCGCCTGTTGAGCGTTTCGCCGAGTCCAGCTCGAATGCGCCGTTGTCATTCGAACTCTGCGTCTGGATGTTTTGAGCAAAGAGGGCCCGCCTCAAAGAATAACCTCGATTTCGACCCTTGGAGGGAGACTTGAGTATGCCATGAGGCTTCCACTCAGAAGAAGGACGCGGGTCTCTTGGTTCTACGGCGGCCTCGTCTGCGGTTGGAATCTCCACGGAGAATCGCACACTAGACATGGCACTGGAGGGGGCTGCAGGCGTCGTTGAACTCTGGGTGCCTTGATCTGCCGACTGGTGTGCGGCATCGCAGTCCAGCTCTTGTTTGTTCTTGTCATTGTGCTGACTTCTGTCTTGCGGCGCGCTTGGTGGCATCGCGACGGTTGGGAGAAGTTGGGCGACGTGGGCTGAGAGGCAGCGGCAATCGAATCATCGGGGCAATGTCTACCGAAGGAGAGTGGTAGTATTCATCGGGTTCATCGCGGGGAGGAAAGAACGGGCGCAAAGGGCATTGAGCGCTCTGCTACAGAGGACACTGTAATAACACGGTAGAGACGACTGAAACGAGTGAGATACAATAGATACAGATCGAACAAAATCCAACATGCAACTTGGAACGCCAGTGGCTGTATGGTGCAGTGTAACACTGTGGTGACGCAGCGGTGGTGGGATAGTGGCAGTGCCTGCGGAGTAGGTACGGAGTATTCTCAACCCACAGAACCCTACAGGGAAGGTGTCTGCCTACTAGGTACTATCTTTAGGCATCTAGCTAGAGTTCATCAGGTAAGGAGTACGCCGCCCCTTCGCCTTTTGATGCCTACAAGAGTACGTACACGTACTACTTATCACCCATAGTGGGTGCCTATGGAGCCTAGGGAGCCTTGGGAGGCTTGGGAGCCCACCCCCAAGCCATTGTGATCCTATAGAAACCACTCCGCAGAAGTAGCTGGCGGGATCGTCACCTAAGGTACCAAAGTGGTAGATAGGATCTAGATAGGATCCTAAGCTCCTCCCTCCCCATCACCCCTCATCCCTCGTCCGCCATCCACCATCTCACACGCAACACCTGGCCGGTAGTAGCTTCCTTACCAATAACCACCACTAGATACTCTACTATAATGACACACTGGAGGGTCTATGGAGCCTGCCTCACCTTCACTGCTCTGACTCCTTTATCGCCTCGCATATTGACTCCCTAATCGGACACGACTTCCCAATTAGTTTTATTTCTCCCCCATACTTATAGGATACTGTAGTCAAGCTAATACTTTTTGAACTACCTACCTACCTACTACCTATAAGTATCTTTACTATAAGAATGCGTAAATACGGGGCCACTCTATACTAGTATACATCGGGCGAAGAGCCATTATTGTAGGATTTCGTCGATGCAAATCTCCTCTTGTACAGATATCTCGAACCGACACAACACCATTGTCATTTCTACCAGCTCTTGATTCGTCTCTTTAGACGACTTCAATAGCAACGTATATCTTTGTCAATAGTCTATCACAGCGCAAGAAGATCACCACCCAGGAAAGTATGTATGAATATCGTGTGGGTCCAAAACGATGAAGCCTTCGCATATTCGACCCCATTCCATCGGAGCGACGTTGGGGATGAGAGGAGAGCTGTATGCGAACGACGGTTCCCAGTTGCAAGTCCCACATTAGAGTCTAGACGACTTCCTGCTTGTCGGCGCCCACGGTTTCTCGACCAATCCCATCGTCCCCACGGGTTGCGGAGTCCCCGTCGTCCTTGCCCTCGAAAACGACGGCGTCGTCGTGGATGGTCTCGGGGATGAGGGTCTCCATGGCCGGGAAGACCAGGCTGGAGAGGGTGTAGATGGCGAAGGCGCTGAAGAAGCCCCACAGGTAGTTGAAGTCGTAGATCTTGGCGGCGCCGCCGATGTTGATGTGCGGGTTGACGGCGTTGACCAGGCCCGGCATGTTCGGCCCCAGCGAGATGATCAGCGCGACGGCGGCGCGCCAGTTGCAGCCCTTGACGTAGCGGTAGCGGGCGTGCGGCCGGTACAAGGCGGGCACGTCGACGTGTTGGCGCTTGACGATCCAAAAGTCGGCGACGAGGATGGCGGCGATCGGGGCCAGGAAGATGGACAGCGCGCCCATAAAGTTGACCAGACTGTTGGCCGAGGTCACGATCTTCCAGGGGACCATGACCCAGCCGCCCACGATGGTGACGATGACGGCGGCCCGGCGGAGGTTGATGTAGCGCGGGCACAGCGACGTCAGGTCGTTGGAGCACGAGACCACGTTGGCACTGACGTTGACGCCGATCTGGGCCACCACCCACGCGAGCCCGACGAAGAACGCCGCCGCCCTGCCGCCCGCCCCGTGCCAGTGGCTGATCAGCTCCAACGGGTCCCAGAGGTAGCTTCCGTAGAGGACCTTGCTCGCGCTCGTGGCCAGGATGCCGAGCACACCGATGAAGGTGCAGATCCCGGGCACGAGCACGGCCTGGAGCCAGATGCCCCGCGGCTTCTTCAGGTACCGCGTAAGGTCCGGGATGTTGGTGGCCATCGTGGCCCACCCTCCCGTCAGCGAGGTCATGTAGGACAGGATCAGCCACGACCGCTCGCTGCCGTGGTAGAGCGGCTTCTGGTCCCAGATGTCGCCGCTGCCGCCGGCCCGCGTGCACACGCCGATGACGGTGCCGACGGCCGCGGCGATGACGAAGACGGCCTTGAAGACGAAGAACCAGCGCAGCTTGTGCGGCGGCGTGAGCAGGAAGGGGAACTGCACGGTCCAGAAGATGAAGTGCGAGAGGAGCTGTTGGCTGGTGATGCCTGCGCTCGCCGGCAGGTGGTTGGCCATGTGGAGGTACGAGGGCCAGATGGACCGGATCACCTGGGTCATGGCCGTGGAGCCCGCGTACGTCTGGATGGCGTGCCAGAACAGCGCCGTGATCATGCGAATCACCACCGGCGCCTTGGAGAAGAGATAGCCAAAGCTCGATCGCGCCGCAACCGGGAACGGCACGTGCAGTTTGGCCCCGATCGAACCGTTCAGGCACATGGGCAGGGAGACGATGAAGGTGCCCATGATCAGACAGAGCAACGCTTCCCGGTACGTCAAGCCGCCGGCGATGACGGTCGACGCCCCTTCCCACGACTGTGCCGACAGGATGTCACTCATCCAGTACCCGATCAAGCTCCAGTGTCCCCAGGTTCGACGCTCCAGGGGCGTGACGTCGTAGTCGATGTTCGTCCACGTCCCCGGCGGCGCAAAGCTCGTCGATTCCCGAGGAAGCTCCCACGCTTTTCGGGACGTGGCTTTGGCGCGCACGTCGGTCTTGAAGTCGTGCAACGCCCTAGATACTTTTCGGTTCGCCATGGTGGTGGTGCTGGTGGGACGAAGGAGAAGGATGCCCTCAAGGAGCCTCGGAATCGAGAAGGCGGGTGGTGATGAGAGGCGGGTTGTAGTGCAACCTCATCGCAAGGCAACAGATGCGTTTTATGGGAGATGGTTTATAGATGGTCGACCGCCGCTTGCATATGACGCCTGAAGGCTTCGAAGGCGACGTTGAACACACACACTCATACCAAAGTCGTTGATAAGATGGACGCCGGACCCAGCAGCCCGAGGGCTGATCGGGCTCATTCATCGGGGCGCCGGCGGGATTCGACTCTTGTTCGCAATAGTTGAGTGGAGAAGAATCTTCCCGCAAGGAATTCCAAGAACAAGTCACACTGTGACGGGGCCCAGCGTCGCGGGTAGGGTCCAGCAAGCAGACAAGGCTTCCCTCTCCGCCAGCGGGTCTGGAAGCTGGATATCCAAATCTGTGAGGTGCCGAAAAGGTGAAAGGTCTCCTCTTGGCCTTATCGGCGGCGGAATCCGCTCCACCGGAATACGCTTTGCCACTTTGGGCATATGTTGCTCACATCGCAGCCAGTCAGAAGCCGCAATAAGAAGCTCGGTAACTATTCTCAGCTTAGTGCGCCCCGTGAGCCCCATATGCTGTAGATGTATAGGCCATCTCATAGTAGGATCAGCCCAATTGGTGCGACCATAGAGAATAGTGGGAGAGAGGAGAACTCGGCGGGCTTCTGCGCCAACGCGATCCCCCTGCACGGCCGATGAGACCCCGCGGCCCCGTCCCGGCCATAGCGACAAGATAAAGACAAGCTCCTATCTGCAGAGTACGGATACCTGCTGTCGTACTCGGTAGCTAGGTATGTTTCTGGCTGTCAAGGAACGGGAAATGCTCTGGTTCAGTCTCTCAATCTAACGTCCATAACCATTCTCTGCGCCTGTTCGGTCCTGAATCGGTTCGCCTTTCCAGCCTTGAAGACCATTTATCGTTCTTGGGCCCATCAACCGCCTACTTTTCGTGACGCTTCACAGATCCAGATCCCAACCAGCAGCGCTCTGCTGTGCGCCACTGTGAGAGTCAACACCTCATGGCTTTCACCAGTTTCGCGGGCAACAGCTACGCGATCGTGTCGGACGAGGCGCGAGAGATTAGCGGGTTCGATGAGATCCCCCTGATCGATCTGGGCCTGCCCCGGGATGAACTGGTCGCGCGGCTCCGAGACGCCTGCACCCGCGTCGGCTTCTTCTACATCAAGAACCACGGCGTGCCGCAAGACACCATTGACCGCGTGTTTGCATCGGCCCAAGGCTTCTTCAACCTCGACGAACAGGCCAAACAACAGTGCCACTTCAAGAACTCCAAGGCCCTGTGCGGCTACGAGGGCATTCAGAGCGTCTACACCGACGAGACGAGGAAGCCCGACCTCAACGAAGCCTTCAGCTGGCGGTACTCGCCCGACCTTGATCCCACCTGCAACAAGGACTCGTCGTCATCAACCCCGGTCGACGACACCTCGAGCAGCGGCCGCGGCTTGGCTGGCCCGGGCAATGACGATGAGCAGGCGCTCTTTCTGACCGGCCAGAATCAATGGCCCGAGGCCAAGCCAGAATTGAGGAGAGATGTGACGGAATACTATGGCCACGTGCTCACACTGGCACGGCGCTTGATCCGCTATTTTGCCCTGGCTCTGGGCCTGCCGGAAGGCTACTTCGACGACATGATGCGAAGCCCGGGTTCCATGGGCAAGGTCCTGCATTATCCGCCTCAGCCGAAGCGGGCTCCCGAGGATGTGCCACTCGGCATCGGAGCGCACACCGACATTGAATGCTGCACCATCTTGTGTCAGGGAGGCAATATTCCCGCCTTACAAGTCCTGAATCCCAATGGCGAATGGGTGTTGGCACCGCCAATCCCGGGGACGTTTGTCGTCAACATCGGCGATATGTTGGCAAGATGGTCCAATGATACATTCCGCAGCACCATCCACCGCGTCCTCAACATCACAGGTCAAGAGCGGTATTCTCTGCCTGTCTTCATCGGCCCAAGTTACGACACGATTATCAAGCCGCTTGCCACCTGTCTCGCCCAAGGCGCCAAGTACGACGCGATCCCCGCTGGGCTGTACGTTTGGAAGCGACTAGCCATCAGCAGGCTCGACAAGGCCGAATACGAAAGGCAGTTGTTGGAGATGGAAAGTCGGTACACGGGAGTGGTGGCTTGAGCGTCGAGTACTCAAGGTCGACCCTGTAATCATCCATTATTCCCCCCTGTCAAGCTACTAGATCCACCGTGCTGCCTGTAATCCAGCCTGTAATGAAGTTCATTATCCTGTAATGCGGACCTTGGCCACTTCTTATGTCTCGAGCATCGGAGTCATTAGTGAAAAGGGAAATTCGAACCCGTCCTCGAGCGATAAGAAGTTGGACGACAGGCCATCGAGATCCTCGGTCAGCCACGTGGTAGAATTGTACAACTCGGGCGTCCCGTGCTGTAGTCCATTGATGGTCGAGTGCGAGGAGAGAGCAGCGCGGTCCGTCTCCAACACATTCGGTAGACCCTTGGAATGCGCACCTATGTCCGCTGCATTGGCAGCAAAGTCGGGTTCTGTATTCTTCCAGTCATCCCAGCCCAGCATTCTGAGTCGTGTGAGCGTATACGACACCCATTCGCCCATTTTGGCCTTGATTCGAAGCTGCCACTCGAACTCATCCATCAGAGCTTTGAGTTCCTCCGACTCGTCGACGGTCGTGCTCGTGACCCGAACCAGGCCCAGGAAACTACCGATGATGACGCCACAACCACCGGCGGCGAAGAACCAGAATGCTTCCATATGCTCCGGGCGCAGCCGGGAGACGAACTGGACCAGGTTCTTCGCACGCTGTCTTTGGGCGGCGCGGAAGAAATGAACGAACTGGGCATCAACTCCAGCCGCGGACGCGTGCATTGACCACAGGAGGCGCCGGTGCAGCACCACTGCGGTGGCTTGAAGCGCAAGATGAAAGAAACCATTCGCGCAGAGCCTGACTTGCTGCAGATTGTCCATCTTCAGGTTGGCAGGCAACCTTTGGAGCAAGTCGGCCAATTCATTTCCCAAGGGTTTTGCCACGGCGAGGACTTGCTGGCACTCGGTCACGGTGGCCAGGGAGTCGACGGAGTACAACTCACGCAACACGCGTGCGGTGATGTCACTCAGTTTGGCCAATTCGATGAACAACAGCTTTCCATCTTCGATGCTTACGCTACCACCGTAGCTGTTGGCTTCCTCGTCCTTGGAGCTTTCCGAGAAATCGCCACTCTGTAAAGGTGCCACCGCCCAGTCCGTCGGCGAGATGAGACAGGGCCGGCCCAGGATCATGGCCGCGAAGGCATCCTGAGTAAACAATGCCCAGGCCAGCCTCCTTCGGAGCCCCTTCTCCCATTCAGGTATGGCCCAGTCACTACAGTCTAGATGAAGACCGAGATGTTGACCCAAGCCGATCAGAGACGACGTGAACGACCACATCCAGGAGTTGTCGGCGAAAAAGGGGTCTCGGTGGCGTTGCAAGAGCAGCAGCCCAGCCTGGATGGTGTTCAGCCGAGGGCGGTGCACTGCATCTTGCACCGATTGAAGAGCGATCTTGACCAGAGCGGCCTCATCGACCTTCTTTTCAAGCAGGAGGCCGGCGTCGTATGACCACCAACGAACAGCCAGGGCGTAGACAGCGGCGAGTAGATGCGGGTTGATTTCGCGATAGGTGCGGTTGTACTTCTCAATGAAGACTTCCTTGTGCAGGATTGGGAATGATGGGTGAACTATGCGAAAGTAGAGCTTGATCAGCGCCGGCCCATGGGGACGAGCGAGCATCTCTATGTCGTCAATGTCGACTTCAGCTCGCAACTGGTTCTTGGCCAGGTACTGAGGAATGGCGGCATCCGGAGCCATTGAGAACAAGACACCTTCGTTGACTTTGCGCATCGTCCTCTTGACGCCTGCAGCATGGAGCGCAGCGGCTTCGGGGGCATTCTGACCAGGGCCAGCCGCAGCTATGGGTTCGGAGTCCCCAACGCGATACTTCTGAAGCAATTGCCAGTCATGTTCTCCACCCGGTCCTATGAGCTCGGAGAACCTGCCCTTCTCCAGGCCCAAGGTCTTGGTCAGAAGGGACTGTTGAGGGTAGTCAAAGGGCTGGTCATCGGCCTCGATGGGCACAGACTGAGATGGCGATGTAGATGCGGCCCCTTGCGACCCGACCGGTCTGTGACCCCGGAACACCGTAGCTTGTTGCTGTACGGGGCTGACTGGGCCAGGCACATCAGTGGCCAGGGCGCGCCTTTTGCGTGGAGGGGGCTCGAGGAAAGTGCACGAGGAGATTCCGAGCGACTGGCAAGTCATACAGGACGAGGCCCCGTCTTGTGTCCTGCATTTCTGCTTTCTCTTTCGGCACACATCGCATGCTCTCATTCTATGCACCGGGTCCAGAGGCACCTCTCGAGACGAGTTTGATGTCGGAGCCGCGATCGGGGACCAAAGTCTGACTCGGAGGAGAGGTTGAAGTCTTGTTGCACCAATAGTTGCAGCGATGCCAGGGCAAGAAAACGGCCCATCACGTGATATACTTTAATCCAGTGTCACGTGACTATGTCTCACGTGGCTTCGGCCGCGCCAATCGCCGACAGCCCTTGAGGACCTTCGTACAGCCATGTATTCTGTACGAAAGGCTCTCGATTACCTGATAAGGCAGGTACCTACCCACATACCTAGATAGTCAAAACAGACCCCTCGGACCCTTAAAAGGGAATAAAGTCCACCATGCAATCACGGGGCAGGCCTAGTCCCAATCCGGGACTTGACCCATTAGTATACTTGCCTACAGTACAGAGCACCTACTAATCGAGTAGTATTCTATTGCTCTGTACTATGCAGTCATTCAGATATACAGAGTAGGATGGCCAGCCTTTGGATCTCTGTATCTCTGATTCGTTGGCCTCGACACGACAAAGTATGTCCCTGTCGTCCAGGGTCCACGAGCTTTATCAGTCTCAGCCACGTCGTGATAACTGAATAGCGGCATGACTGCCAAGGCAAGTGCTATCTCTCTGATAAGGAGATCCCTACCCTGGACACCTGAGCCGGGCCCCCCCTGTGGGCCGCGATAGGGCGAATTGCTCTTGGGCGGGCGCCGACGAGCCCGACGGGATTCTCCAAGCATTGCCCATGGCCCGCCAATGAGGTTGTCCGGAGAGGGTCGAGCAACAATCCGACCACATGCTTCAACATGGTACTATCTTTCTACGCCCTCTCCGGCGGATGTTGATCTCTCGAGATCGTCATATGTTCTGGGACGTCGACATCTTCATCTCTACTGTCGCGACAGCAGAGATTTGTTGCCAGCGAGCAAGATGGCGCCGTACATGTCTTCGCCAACACGTCCCTCCTCAAATGAGGTCTCGTCAACGCCGGACCAAGGCAAGATCTCGTTCGAGGCCCAGCCATATGCATTCTCGTTTGACCCGACAAAGACTGCACTCGTCATTATTGACATGCAGCGAGACTTTCTCCTCGAAGCCGGCTTCGGATACATTCAGGCAGGCGAGGCAGGCGTGGCAACCGTCCAAGCGACCATCCAACCCACACGTGCGGTGCTTCGAGCCTTCCGCGACAGTGGACTGCATGTTATCCACACGCGAGAAGGGCATCGTCCAGATCTGCGCGACTTGCCCACCACGAAACTCGTGCGACAGGCTCGCGCCCCGAAATCTCGACATTCCATGGTGATCGGAGACAAGGGCCCAATGGGAAGACTCCTCACCAGGGGCGAGTATGGGCATGACATTATAGACGAGCTGCAGCCTGTCTCGGGAGAGTATGTCGTCGATAAACCGGGCAAAGGGAGCTTCTTCTCGACAGGCCTGCACCAGCATCTCGTAGACCGAGGCATCACTTATCTTATCGTGGCGGGTGTCACGGTGGAATGCTGTGTCACCACGACGGTGAGAGAGGCCAACGACCGCGGTTTCGACGCATGCATCTTGAGTGACTGCACGGACGGGTTCGTGTCGACGTTCAAGAAAGCCTCTTTGGACATGATTCATTTCTCCGAAGGGCTCTTTGGATTTGTGAGCTCCTCGCCGCCATTGCTCGCAGCATTGTCGGCATATTCGGCTCGTCAGATAAACCAACCTGCAGCGTGGGATGGATCCACGGATATGGATGCCCTGAAGATGGCCTACGCGTCAGGCCTTTCGCCTGTCGCCGTTGTGGAGAGGGTGATGGAAAACATCAAGTCAGGGAAAGCGAGCCAGCCCTCGACATGGATCAGCTTGACACCTCACGATGAGCTTCTCCGCAGGGCGAAGATGCTGGAAGAGAGTGGAGATACCAGTCTGCCTCTGTATGGGGTCCCCTTCGCCGTCAAAGATAACATTGACGTTGCCGGTATGCCTACCACTGCGGCATGTCGGTCTTTCGCCTATACGCCATCAGAGTCCGCCACCGTGGTCACCAGACTGGAAGCCGCGGGCGCGATCGTCATCGGCAAAACCAATCTGGATCAATTTGCAACAGGCCTGGTTGGCACGAGGTCGCCCTATGGAGCTTGCCACTGTGTTTTCGACGACTCTCGAATCTCGGGCGGGTCAAGTTCCGGCTCTGCAGTGGCAGTGGCTCTCGGGCAAGTGTCTTTTTCGCTGGGGACCGACACCGCGGGCTCGGGTCGAATTCCAGCCGCCTTCAACGGCATTGTCGGTCTCAAGCCCACCAAAGGGACCGTTTCTACCAGAGGCGTGGTTCCGGCCTGCGCGACACTGGATTGCGTCTCCTTCTTCGCAAGGAGTCTCGAGGACGCTAGGACGGCCTGGCTTGCGGCGAAAGCCTTCGACGCCGAGGATCCGTACGCGCGCAGTTCACTCCCGCTGACGGCACTGACCAATCGTGCTCTCCTCTGTGAGGACGCCACATATACTTTCGCCGTCCCGCCCGACAACATCCTCGAGAGCCTACTGTCCCCCGAGTACCGTCGAGCGTTTGCCAAGACGGAAGCATTACTCGCACGACTCGTCGGCGCCGAACAGGTCGACTTTGACTTCGCCTCGTACCTGGCCGCGTCGGATCTCGTGTACAAGGGCTCCTTCGTCGTCGAGCGCGCGGTCACACTCTCATCATTCACCAGCTCGGCCGCCAACAAGGCATCGATGCTCCCTGTCACGGCCGCCATCATCGACGCGGCCGCGTCGATCCCCGGCAGCAAAACCTTTGAAGACATCTACCAAGCCCAGCGACTGACCCGGCTGATCGAGCGTCAGTTCGACCGATGCGACGTCCTGGTCCTGCCAACCGCACCACGGCATCCCACTCTTCGCGAGGTCGAGGAAGACCCGCTCGGCCCCAATCTCGAGTTGGGCACCTTTGTCAGTGCCGTCAACATTCTGGATCTGGCGGCGATTGCCGTGCCGATGGGGATGGTGGAAGGGCTCCCTTTTGGCATCTCGCTCGTCGGGCCGGCCTTCAGAGAAGGCGTGTTGTTGGAGGTTGCGTCGCGCGTCCAGCGCTTGCTCTCTGCGTGAGAGTCAATGCGAGCGGTGAGCGAACTGGTCGTGGACCTCCTTCCAGTCTCGCATTTGGTTCGGTATCTCTATCATGTGTTTTGCGTGTATTCGTGACAGCAATGTCCTTGACCAGACTACTACTTTCCGAACCACAATGTAATTCATGTTGAGCACCTGGGTCAGGACTCAGGAACCCCCTCTTGAGAGAACCCAGTAATCATGAAGCTCGAACAAACGTAATTGAAAGGCTGGGGGCGTCTCCCGACAATGCTGGCTAGGAATTGATGAATGGGTACTGACAGGGTACAGGGTAATACAGTACCTTGAGTGTGGTTGGGCACCGACATCACCTCCCGCTGCTGTCATTGTCGTTGTCGTTGTCGATGTTGACGTTTGGTTGAACTTAACACCGTTATATCCGTCAACGCAACGCTGCATGCAGGATGCGATCGTCAAAATCGTCCAGAGCGTGCATTGGAGTCTCAGACCTCCAACAACCCAGCGATAATTCCCTTGAACTAACCTTGCCTCGTATTTGAACAGGAACAGAAGTCGCAAGCTAAGCCTTGTCTCGTATTCCCCGGCTTGCTATAGGCTTCTGTTCCCGCTCCTATCTGCCAAGATATGAAGCTATTCCCGCTGTCGTATACAAGGTTCCGCGATTTGATACATTACCCCTTCCACGGACATATTCACAACGTCCACGCCGTGTCTCACCGCGATACTGCTCCCCCTTACTCTGCACTGACGACTAAAATGACCGGTCAAAGATCTCCCAGGGCCGTCATCACGCCCGCACTCGATCAGAATCGGCTCTATCGGATCGGATTTAAGAGAAGAAGAGATGGAGATGGTCGTTTCCAGTAGGAATCATTCGACAGTAGACAACTGTATTGGAAAATTATATAAATGGCATCTAAGATGGCATGATGCACTCGGCTCCTTAAGCGTCTTGAGCATCACCCAAAGCCTTGTAGCCCTGCTGTCTTACTGTCCGAGCCGATCTCACCTCGGCTGCCACGAACCCATTTTCAAACAGACCCAGATCCCAGAACAAGAAAGACAAGCATCATGCCCACCAACCGCGCTGCATGGGTCAAGACGCGCCAGTCGCCGACCATGGTCATCGAGTCAGCACCATACACCTTGCCTGACGCCAATGAGCTTGTAATCCGCGCCCGCGCCGTCGCCGTGAACCCAGCCGACGTGGGTATTCAGGCCAAGGGCGTTCTCCTCACCACTGACGAGCAGTATCCCGCCATTCTAGGCTGCGATGTCGCAGGGGAAGTCGTAGAAGTGCATCCGTCTCTATCAGACCTGTTTCGCGAGGGCGACAGAGTCATCGGCCAGACTACACCCTTGGCCACCAAGGACGGCGTGTACTGTTACTCGTCGTTCCAGGAATATGTGGTCCTGAAGATGCCTTCTGTCGCAAAGATTCCGGGCGGTCAGAGATTTGAGGACGCGACGGTCCTCCCGTTGGGGTTCAATACTGCTGCAAGCTGTCTCTTCGCGGCAGAGTGTCTGGGTCTACGGACGCCACCGACACAGAGACCGACCCCGGCCCAGGAGACCCGTGACGCCCATGGTCAAGGGGGAAAGGAGGTATTGTTGGTCTGGGGCGCTAGCAGCAGTGTAGGCTCCTGTGGAGTCCAACTGGCCAGGCTCGCAGGCTACGAAGTGATAGCCACAGCCAGCGCAAGAAACCATGACATGGTCAAACAACGTCTCAGCGCGACAGCATGTTTTGACCAATCCGATCCTGCTCTCGTCGACAAGGTCGTGAACAGCTTGCAAGGAAAACATCTGGTGGGAGTTTACGACGCCATTTCGACAGACGCCACACTCGCTCCGGTCTGTGAGATTCTGGATCGGGCGCCGGGAGCAAGGAAATTGGTCGCCGCAGTGATGCCTGGGTGTGAGGCCAAATCCAGCAAAGGGGTCAGGATCACCACCAATTTCGTCACGACTTTTGTGGACAGCGGCCTGGCGAGGGCTCTGTGGACATGGTTGGAGGAGACGCTGCAAGATGGTGGGTTCAAGTGCATGCCGCCTGCGGAGGTGGTCGGTCATGGGTTGGAGCATGTGCAGGAGGCCGTGGATCTGTTGGCCAAGGGCGTCAGCGCAAAGAAGTTGGTCGTCACAATTTGATGGACACTGAGTGGAGAAGAGAATGACACGACGATCTTGGAAAGTTTTGACGTGTAACGGTCTCGCAGTTCATCAGGCGGCACCGGCTCGCAACGGTGAGAAACATGTGACCGTGTTCAATGAAAGACGTTGTTAGAAGATCGGAGGTGAAGACCGCCCCGTATCCTCATCTCAAGCATCATGCATCTCCCGCAGTGTTCGCTTATCAAATGATCATGAAGGTAGATCCAAGTCATGTTGCTTCTGCCCCGGTAGGCGACCGTTCAGCCTGTGCAAGGCTACACCGAGATTACACTGCTTCCGTTTGCACCACTGCTGCGCGCAACACCCGGTCGCTTCTCTTTTGACTTGAATCGGGGCCTCAATTGTCGCAGAGATTGTCCGGCTTTGGCCGCCCATCCAATCTTCATCTCCTCACCTCGATCCCCATCATGGAGACTGCCGGAGCGAGTGCTGCTATGCCCGTTCGAGCTTCTGCTTCGACTGCCGTAGTAACCGGCTTCGGAAACATAGTAAGAGGAAAACGTAGAAGTTTTTGTCCGTCTCTTGAGTCGGCCAATCCGGAACAGGGCCACGAGGATCAAATATGGAAAGAACCTGATGAATGACAGAACCTTTGTCACCTTCCGGACCACTTTCGCGCCAAAGGCCATTGTTGAGTTAATGGTCAACGCCATGAGAATGAAAGGGATTGACAGTCCAAGGGAGAGTCCAATAATGAGTCCTATCACCGACTTCAGTCCCCATACCGGTTCGTTGCTGTCTGGGTCGAGAGGGAACGCTGTCACGTTCAGCGCGAAGAAGGTGGTGATGAACGAGAGGGACCCGAAAATAATGGTCACTATGGTGAAGAAAAGAACCGTGTTCCCTTGCTTGGTTGCGGCCTCGGCGCTTTTCCTCGCAAAGCGTGCTTCGAGAGAATTGGCTTCCTTCTGCTTGAGATTGAGCAGTTGATTGATCCCTTTCTCCGTGGCAGTGACATGGTCTAACATCCGTGAGAAGTCCTTGAAGTTGCTTTGTATCGTCACATATGCTTCGTCCGCAGCGTCTTTGAGGAAGACGTTTCTCGCTTGATTGTGGCCTTCCTCTGCGGCTTCCTCAAACATCGCGCCGACTCCAACCGAACCCGCCGATACATGTCTGTCGTGGATTCTTTCCATTGTCGGCTTGACCTCCGGCTTCGATGGTGATGCTAGGATATCGAACCAGTCGCCCAGCACTCGCTTTTGTTCTCCCAGAATCCTCAAAATCATACGAAGCTCGTCGCGAACATCCTTGGCTTCGTCCAGCTGTTCAATCTCCTGTTTGATATCGAATAATTGATCCAGAATTTTGTTCTCGGAGGGTAGAGAGACTTCCTTCTGCTTCTTCTTGGTCGACTGCTTTGTCGACACCGTTTTCCGATCGTTGGCTGTGAACTCATACTCGTAATAGTAAGAGCTTGACAATGTTTCAGAATCACTGTCTGACGCCGTCGTCCCTTCTTCTGGCACTTCGAATTCGTTCAGCTGGAAAACCTGCTGCTCGAACTGGCGGAATAGCTTCATCTCTTCGTCTCCAACAATTCCAGCAGACGTCTCAAACGCATCATGTAATGAAAGCCGATGATAATGGTCATCGTGTTGTGGATGGTTGAACACCTCGACACAGTGTTTGACTATCAATTTGGCCAAGTCATTGCTGGAGCGGATGGGTCCTCGTTTCTGAGTTGCGTTGATGTATTCAATCAAGCGGTCCAGCACATCGCACTCCCACTCCCACTCAGGCTGTGGCCAGCTTCGCGGAAAACTCGATATCACAGTGTCGCCCGTGACCCAAAGCCACATCTGATCCACCATGACCATGGGGCATTCGTCTTTCAGATCGTCGGCCTCGGTCTCAGCCTCGGCGTCGGTATCGTGGGAGGTGGAGGCGGGACTGTTTTTTGACCCATCTCTCCCCTGCTGTCGCCGAAGCACAACCTGATCTCGGTCACGCTTGGTTGTGTCCTCCAGCATCAGGTAATGAGATTGGTCTAGGGTCCTTCGGACGTGCAGCGGTGCCCCCAAGCTTGTTATACTGTCCCTGAACGCATAGACCAATTCACGTTCAGAACGTAACCGCGCATTATCCCTCCCATTGTCTTTCGTCGAGGCGGTTGAATGTGCTGAGGACTCAGCATCGGAACTTTCTGCTTTCTCCGACGCAGGTCTGCTTGGCTGATCAGCATTTCCTGTGTCGTCGGTGCCATCCCCGCGGCCGTGAGAATTTGTCGGTTCAGTCCGCACGTGCCCCTCGGTGTCGCTCTCATCAGAGGCTTCGGGAGGTTCGGGAGGCAAAAGCTGTCGACCAGCTACGAAGTAGAAGTCTTGGACCAGGGACCTCTTATCGCCGACAATCGTATTATAAATGACTCTTTGGTCACAATGCCTTTCAAACGTCAAGAAAGGCATGTAAAGTAGAGTTCCCTGCACCTGTCTCTCGTTTGGGGCCCGCCGGTTATCAACGTCCACGCCTCGTCGCGGATTATCGGGTGTGGTTGGCATTGGATGATGGACTGCTTGGAACGTACGACAATGTGGCCGGAGATAATTGCTCCAGTACGTCTTTCCAGAGTGCTGGTCGACCTGGACAGACTCCTTTGCTAGTCCCAGTCTAGCAAACAAGTCGTCAACCCACTCGGTGTGGTTGGAGGGAATATGAAACCATCTGCACACTCGAGTCTCCCTCTTCATATCTGTCTTACGACGAGCAACATCCAAGATTTCATCAGGATACATGCGGTAAAGAGCCTGAAAGACTGACGGCCTCTGTATGATGAATTTTTCGACATCTACGCCTGCTTCTTGGACCTTGAAAAATTCAGCGACGGCCATCAGGCAATCTTCGGCAGCGAGCTGTTTCAACTCATTAAGACTGTTCGGATCGGGCAGCCGGAGAATCAACCCGGGATCACTAGAGGGCCCTGTGATCGCACGGAAAGTCTTGAGGGATTGCTGAATGTTTTTCTCCCTCGCAATGTCCAGAACCGTTGACCCGTTGTTATCCTTTATGGTGGCGTCGGCACCGTTGTCAACCAGCATTGCAATGGCCCCTTGCGGTCTTGAAAGGGTCTTGACTGCATAGTGAAGCGCAGTCTGACCCGCAGCATCCTTTGCGTCGACTCTGATGTCTTTGCAATTCAACAGAAATAGCAGGATCTCCAAGCGGTTCGTAATGATGGCGAAGTGAAGCGCATTACGCCCGCTACTATCCGAGAGGTTAAGATCCCAGCCACGCTCCTCGTAGCGTCGCAACAGATCTTCCCTGCCATCTACTGCAGCTTGGAGGAGTAGCCGTGCACGAGTTGCTTTTGTGAGGTTCTTGACAAGATGCGAGAAAGACTTATCAAACGGATCTTTGAATTGCTTGCCATCATCCAACATGAGCTGGATATATGGCCTCGGACTCTTTCTGGGCACGAGTCTTCGTAGGCGATCGACCTGCTGCAGGTGCGTATCGACATATTCCTGGCTTCTCGTCTCTGCGTATGGAAGGCTGTCTTGCAGGACCCCTTCATGCATGCTCTGGCTTCTGATATACCTGGAGATCCGAACATCACCGAAAACGCCGTCAGTCGGGGTCAAGAAGATGAATGCTGCCGCCATTGCTTGCCGCAACCGAAACTGATCAGTCTTCGGACTGGGTGATTTCATGGAGAATAAGAGTTCGAGGAAGATAGCAAAACCAAAGTCATGAGCGATGAAGACGATGGGCCTCTCTCTTTCAGTCTGTCGGTATTGCTGCAGTTGGGAACGCAAACGTGACACAAGGCTTTGCAGCCGCGGTGCCTTCGAGAGGCTGCGTTCCTTGTGCTGCCGCAGGTAGTCAAAGCTAAAGATTCTCGCCCACGGCACCTGTTGAGGAAGCATTTGGCGATGGGTAAGCCAATTAATGCTCAGATCGACGTAGTGATCAGATATGATGAGGCCTCTCTCTTTGGCGGCATCGGTTGAGGGTGTGATCTCGTCTTGCAACTGTCCCACGTGTGCGTCCGTCCGAGACTTCCGCCGGAATACAGGCATCGGCGTGGATTTAAGCGACGGCTTGAGAGGCAGTGTGTTTGAATCTTCATGGTCTCGGCTCCTGTCTGTGTTTTTCTTCACAGCCTCTAGAGCTGTCTCCTGGTGGAGGATCTGTGTTATATACGGTCCCGACAATGGCTGATTGGCTTCTTGGTTGTTTCTTGGGCCAAAAAGGCTTATCTCAGAAGGGTATCCCAGGATGGGCATATGAGGTTGGCTCTGAGGTTCGGCCCGGATCCCGTCGACAGCCGGGCTTCTAGACTTTGTGGTCGCGGCGGGATCCTGTTCCAATTGCTGTGATGTCTTCTCCTCATGAGGCTCACCAGGCGCTTTGCGTGGCTCCCCGGACGGCTGCTTCAACAGTTCGGGGATATTATGTAGCTGCTTCCGCAGAGTCTCGAGATTGAAGGTCCAAGCAGTTGATTGATCATCATAATAGTCTCGGATTGCCACAATGTCAACCAAAACATCTGAAGATCCCGGAGATAGCACCTTAAGAGTAGCTTTTTCAACCGCGCTTTGTCGCACATGTTCAAGGAGTTCTGGTTTCTTGAGAGAGGCTTCATCAACCACATCTGTCGAAGCAGTCCTCTTTACAGCGTGCCTGACCCGCGCAAATGGGACCTTCGCTCTGTACGATTGAGTGGGATCAGTTGTGACTGTTTGCTCTGTAGGAGCAGCCATAGCCTTGGACGATCCATTGGTATCTGTCCTCTGTGCTTTCTTGACCTGGGAATCCTGAGATGGTCTCGACATGGCCGGTGGTTGGATGATCGAATCATGTTGCTGACCATCATTCGGGCTCTCCTGGTCGGTCATGGTGGCACGATATGCTCCGATGGAATTTTCGGGGTGGAGAACTCGAAGGAAAGCTGGGAGCTTCGAGGAGCCTTGACGAAGCCGTGCGGCTGAAGACCAGCGATGCCATGGTCGTAGTGAGGGGCATCTATCATACAGCCTACCAGCCTACCAGCCTACCCAAGTGCTGCAATGCGTTGACACCATTCCCAGATGGAGCTTAAGGCTGCTGCAACCGGGTACAAGGGTCAGGCTTCGCACTGTAGAAGCGATGGAAAATCTAGAGCAAGGCTGACCCTGGAGCTGGGTTGCTCTTTGAGGTAGACATGACCGCTCCGAGTTGCTTCAATTGAGCTCGCACAGGAGTTCGTCCTGCCTGAGGACAGGACACACATGTTGCGATTCTGAGGCGCCGTCTCAATCACGCGTAACGGGCGCCGGGGTCGGATCGAGTACGACGCAGTTGCCATACAGGGCCTGCGAAAAGAGATACCACAGGACTAGTACTTGCATAAGACTTTTGTGAAGGCGCCGAACAGGGTGCTGTCCATGGGGCAGGGTGCGTTGTTGTCGGACTTTGTTGGACCTGTACAGGTAGAGGTAGTAGAGGTAGGGGGGTTGACCTATCATGGTTAGGGTTCGGGACGCCTTCTGTCGCCCCATGCAGTAGGCAGGCTGATGAGGCCGGGATCATGACAGCAGGACAACTGAGATAAGGCTAGGTATCTCTGGGGCGCAGATTGGGACGGGTTCAGTCCATTGGACCCCTTGTAGTGGGACAGTCAGCGCCCTCATCAGCCTCTAGCGGGTGTCCAACCGGTTGTTTCGGGGTGCAGCATGGATAAGTATCGAAAGACCTGACAGGTCCCTCCCTAAGAAATGGGGAAATAATGGAAGTCCGAGGTCCTGGGAAGGGAGAGGAGGAAGGGCGACAGCGAGAGCGATAGAGTCGGGCGAAAGGAGCGCAGGCAGACTGCGCTGGACACGAAGCCAATCAGCGGCCGGTTCAAGGCCCGCGCAGCCTCGCTCAGCCTCGCCGCTTTGGATCTTTGGTAGCTGCGATGACACTTTTCAATCATAGACTGACCAGTTCAACGGGGAGTAGAGCCATCATGGATGTTTCATTATGAGTAGGTGATCTTCGAGTCCTCCCTGGTTGAGGCGGCAGGGGACTCGGCCGAGCCCGCCCGATCCCCGCCTCTCCGGAGACGTATAGTACAAAATGCAGAGGCAATGAATGCAATGCTACTCATGCCTCAGTTGAGTAGTGACAATTCACATCCTTCCTAGCTTCCACCTCGCTATCCTGGACTGCACATCTTCCCAGGGTATTTGCTTCATTTTCCTGCCGGAAGCATCCTCGCTCTCTTGAATGACCACCGTTGGTGCTCCCGTTCCGTGGCCTCTATTGTCCACTTGGCCGGTCAATATCCTTTTGGCCACTCGTCGCAGATCCGCCACGGTCAGGGCATCGATCTTGGCGCACATTTCTTTCACGCCCACCTTGCGGCCATGGACCTGGACTTGTCTCCCAAGGTCCTCCAATTCCACCAGGCGTGACTCGAGGTTCATCAAGAGGCTGAATCGCAACTGATTCTTGGCTCGGTTCACCTCCGCCAGTTGGAGACTGGGGAATCCAGATTCCAGAGTCAATGCTTGCAGCTCTCGGCACATCACATCCACCATGTGCCCAACTCTGCCGGGTTCACACGCACCGGCAATGCCGAACAGACCACTGTCTGTGTAGCTGTGGTTGAACGCGACGCAGCTCTCCACCCACCCATGCTGATTCAGGACATTCGTGTAGAGCCGTGAATACATGCCTTTGCCCGGACCGCCGGCGGAGAAAGAGCCTCCTCCCCCGAGTAGCGTTTGTAGCGTTGCTTGCGCGTATATGTCCTCCGAAGAGATGGGTAGGGCTTCAAAGGCTATGTGGACGTGCGATAGTGGGATCGATAGGTTGTTTTGCGGAGCAGGAAGTGGAGGAAGTGCGAGATAGCCGCCCGTGTAGTGAGACGGCTGTGTAAGAGTAGAGTTCGGAGCAGGTTGAAGGAGCGAAGGATCCAGAGGAGAAACAGTGGCTTGGTGCGGTGCTGACGTCGAAAAATTGTTGAATCCGGGAATCTTGGATAGAAATCTACTCGTAGCTGACGAAGCAGTCGGTGCCTCTTGCTGAGCCGCGGAGCCTTGCGGTTCGTCCGCTTCCGGCTGCGAACCGACCTGAGATAGTGAGGGCTCGTCGCCAGGTTGCATATCTCCGAAGTACTTTTCTGTCAAGCGGACGGCGGCTTCATGCTCAACGCCCGCAAAAGCGACCACTATCCGCTCCGGCTTGTAGAAAATGTTGCGGTATTTCCCAATTAGCCCTTTTGTGATGTAAGGCAGTCTTTCGCGTGGGCAGAGCAGAGGGTTACCCAGTGTGTTGTCCTTGTAGGCAGCCATATGGAGCAGCTCGGGAATGATCAAATCGGGCTTGGACCAAATCTCTTGTATCTCGTACTCGGCCGTTTCCAACTGCTGCTTCACCTCTTCATCCGTGATGAGGGGGTCACGGATTGTTTCTGCCAGCAGGGCAACTGTATCGGGCACTGCGGAATTGAATGTTGCCGATTGGTACATCAAGGCTTCTCTTGACGAGGCGCACTGGATGTTTCCACCCAATGCCTCCAACGCCTCCAGCATTTGATCCGCCGATCTTTGTTTTGTTGATTTGAATGCCAGCCGGTCAACGATATGGCTGACTCCGCGAAGCGAGGCATCTTCGTATCGAGAACCTGCATCAATGTAGATTCCGACGCCTGAGAAAGGGCCTGGGAGTGATTCGGAAGCGATGCGAACTCCATTGGGGAGTTGCGTTATTTGATCTAATTCCGCGGGGTCCTTTCGAGAGTACTCAGTTAGCTCACCGTCGACATCTGCTCTCTTGAGATCGTACGAACTTTTTGTGAAGGATCTTTGACGGTGGCGTAGTTTCTTGTCAAAGACCTCGCAGGCTTCGCAAGCCTCGCATTCCGCAAAGCTTTGACACCGGCAGATCGCATGCTGACGGCGAATATGGCCGAGATCACCGAGTTGGACGAGGGACGAGTTGGTATGGGGAGAGTTGGGAGGATGATGATGGGCAAAAAGGTTCGAGGGCGGGCATCATGTACCTAAGGCAACGTAGGGTGTGTTAGGTACCCATCTTAACTAGTACTAGGTAGGTACCTTAGTAAGGCGTTATAGTAATAATCCCTAAGACCCTCCCTAGCCTTGGGACCCCTAGCCTAAGGAGCCCTGCCAAAGCCTGAGAGGTTTATGCCGCAGTGGACCTCAAAAGTCTGGGGAGATGATAGGTTCGCCGCCAGCCGGACTCCTTCAGGATCTAGGCAAGGTACGGAGAGAATAGTCGATGCAGTCTTCAGCCATTTGGAAGAGACTAATGATGATGATGATGGAGATGAACTGGCAGTGGTCGCCTTTGGATGTACCGGTCGTAGACGAACCGCTGGGCTGGAGCGCGGAGGATCAAGACTCTACCTAGTACGCAGCGCAGTCCTCTATCTGCCTTTTGACGATCGATGACATCGTCGGCGTAGCCGCAAACCCCATCGTCCAACTGCTCTGGCGAAGAGGGCAACGAGAATGAATGGAGAGAAGTGCAACTATTCTGTAGAGACACGATCAAAGCATCCATCCTTCTTCGTCCTCCGCCTGCATTCTTAACACTCTATATGACTACCTCCTATTGTCCCTTACCTACCTGGCCTGTACCCTGTACCTCAGGTACTGGAGTGCGCCAATAACCCTCGCCCATAGTAATAGGCTGGTCAAAATCTCTCTAGCCTGCCTGCGGACCATAGCATCATTATCCAGTTCTCTGTCTCTACAGCACCACACCCCGACATCCTACCACCTTCAAGTTTGGGTACCTCCTCCTGCGCCCTTCCTCGAGCCTCGAAACCCCTGTCCTTGTTCGGAGACGCAATTCACCGCCCCCCTCGAACTCGAGTCGTCTCGTAAGACGCCTTTGCGCGCAGGAAACAGGAGCGTACATCGATCGCGGTGACACCGTGATCATTCATTGTATCAGGCGTGCGACCTGACCCAGATCAAAGTGCAGCTTCCCGTCCAACTGACCGACCTCTGGCTCAGAAGCAACAGCGACTCAATCAACAGGACGGAGTTCCCAGACCACGCTGCTGTTACTCGACTGGTTGCTGCCACTTTCTGCTGCTCACGACCCTTGCTTGACAATCACTGTCACAGTACGGTAGCTTCTCTGTACTACTCCTGTTCCACCACCAAAGACCTCGTCGTCCCTCCTCTCTCCACCTTCACGTCATCCCATGATCTCGTCGCCTGCCCCTGTCACCTCCCAACCAGGTGCAGACCTCAATAGAACCACTTCTCGTCGGCGAGGCCTGAGCTACCTGCGTGCTTTGTCACACAGTCGTCCCTCTGGCGGGGCCAGCCCGAGCGAACCCTCACGGTCTCCGAGGCATTATTTCCAACGATCTCACAGCCACAACGATACTCGAGCAGAGCCTCCGACCACTACCCGTCGAAGAAGTGCTTCACGGCCGAACGAGCCTACGACCCCGCTAGTAATCCACCCTCGTCTGGTCAGCACCTCTCAGGACGATACGAGTCCCTCGACCCCTTCGGCTGCAGAACGCCCAATTCAGCAGGGCGCTGACGAGGTGGACTCGAGACCAGAGACATTCGAGCAGAATACCACAGACGAGATGGCAAGACACAGAAACTCGGCATCTCGACGTAATACAACCAGCAACCCGGCTGCCGATAGTGCAGTAACGGAAGGATCAGAGCCTGCCTCGCGGCCCACGAACACGAGAAGAAAGACAACGGGGACCAAGGGAGACACACACGATGGAGAATCTAAACATCAACTGCCTACCATACGCTTCTACCCTCACCAAGAAATGAGGAATGGCCGGCCCTCTCTCACATTTGCCCCCATCTCAAGGACGTTGCCCAGCGAACAGTCTATAATCCGAGTCGGTCGGTACTCGGAGCGAGAAGGGATCCCGGAAGCAAATCCCAACACGCCATCCGACGCGCCTGTGGGCTTCAAATCCAAAGTGGTCAGTCGCAAACACTGCGAGTTCAGCTTTGTGGACGGTCAATGGCAGATCAGAGATGTCGCCAGTTCCTCCGGGACGTTTCTCAACCACATTAGGCTCAGCCAGCCAAATACAGAGTCCAGATTGTTTCCAATCAAGGACGGGGATATTGTGCAGCTGGGTATCGATTTTCGAGGAGGCGAAGAGATGATCTTCCGTTGCGTCAAAATTCGGATCGAGTGCAATCGGGCGTGGCAGAAGAAACCAAACAACTTCAAGTTCGTCCACCCACACCAAGATGAAGTCATGCCAAAACTGACCCCAGTCATAGTAAAAGCAGGCATCAGCAACTACAAAGCCTCGCCAAGGACCAGTTGTCGACGAACGCTAACAGTGGTGAATGTGCCATCTGTCTTGGCTCAGTTCTGGTAAGCATTTGACCTTCATGCTACTGATCTTGGTGATGGCTGACTGTTCCTACAGCCTTGTCAAGCCTTATTCGTGGCTCCCTGTGCCCACTGCTGGCATTACAAATGCATTCGTCCTTTACTCGAGGGCAGAAACAGCTCATATCCACAATTCCAGTGCCCGAACTGCAGGGCATACAGCGACTTGACAGCTGACGTGGACGTTGCTCAATCCGACATCGATGAATGGATGGAAAATACAGACGATGCAGAAAACCAAACGGGTGATGCAGATGGCGGCACCAATAACGACACCGATGCCAATGCCCTGCCACGTACAGACGGCAATGTCACCAGCGAAGCCAGTGAGGTAGACACGAATGCCGCGATTGATACCATAGATGTCGATATCACCACAACAGATATCGTCCCGGACGACCTCCCTGTGACTACACATAGCCGTGAAGGAGACTCGGACAACAACCCCTCTCCGTTGCCACCTCGAACCTCCGGACTTCTGGCACGGAGACACGCTGCAAATCCAGCCTCGGTCGGCTTACATACCATGAACGGTAGTATTGACATGCCTGACCAACCAGATGGGGACGAGATGGGCGTCCACCTCGAAGCTACCAGGACGCAAACTCCAGATATTGAACATATCATCGCAGGGGAAGGGCCGCTCACCCCCAGAAATAACGCTGGGCCATTTGTATTTGATGGAAGCGCTGGTCGATCCGATGCTGGACATTTGATGGTCCCCGGGATTCCTGAAGTCACCAGTCAGGATGCGTCTCGCTCGTGAACACCTGACACCATGCGCCCAATAGATCGCATTTCAGAAGGTGGCGGGCATCGATTCGATGTCAGTGTTTCTTTGCAGAGCTGGAAGAGAAATGTACAAGTCACGATTCGCCTTCATCTCAGAAGGCCGGAGTTCAAACAAGGCTTTTTGAGCGTTCTGTTCGAGCTTTAGCTTTAGTCGAGTTGCCCGCTATTAGTTCTCTGGCGAGAGCAGAAGACCAGGGCCTTCAGATTTTGTAGCGAGTTTCGGGTGTAGCATGTTGAGAATGTTACACTATGCTGGCGAGCTGGTTTCTCTGTTTTGATTGCACGTCTGAGTTGTGTGGATGACCAGCACTGATAGCAGCTCGAAGATGGCGGGCTTTTGCAAGCATTACAACAAAGGTGGCCTACGATCGAAGCCATGCTGGGGTGTAGTCGTGATATCGTATGTAGATAGATCGATATATGCTATGCAATGGTGCCCACATACCAGTAGGTGGCTATAGCTCACTACGAGGCGTGTGGTTCAATTGTCGGCAGAGAAGAGAACAGGATTTTGGTTCCTTGAAGTTACTTGTACACATCTTAGCAATTCACACTCCTGACCTGTCCGGGAGGGACAGACCCTATCTCATGATACTAGTACATATCTCAGGTCGTTCGCCCATTGCCTGGCGGAGGAAGACCCTCGTTCCCTCATACATATTCGCGGACTGATTGCCCGTTACCATCACATCACCATCAATCAGCCTTCGCGTTGTTTCCTTGGACCCTCCACTTGACCACCTGAGGAGCGCATTTTCTTCTTCCTGGCTCACTTCCGCGTATGTCTGGACAGTCAGGGTATCTCGACACAGGTGTCTCTCAGACCGGGCTCCACCAACCTAGACCGAAAAACCGACCAATCAGCACCCGAGGAAGGAAGAAGCCCTGGGGAAGTCGTCGCTCGACCATGAATCTGACCTCATCTCTCAAGGCCGAGACATAGCGCTCGAACTCTAACATGTTGGTGGGATGAGTGACAGGGATACGGCTGGCCCGTTCAGGAGTGACTTGCCACCACCATTCAATGGCAAAATCGCGATCGACCCCATTGCGCAGCGTTCGAAGCTGGTAGTGAAGGAAGAGCTGAGTGCTGTAGTATTCTGTAGATAAGAGTTAGCTCGCACTTTCTCTGTATCACATACGGACGGGAGTCAAGTGTTTGCGGCCAAGAATGATGTTGTGCAGCAGTTTCTCCGCTCGGCATCATGGGGCTCAGACCGCTGTGCGGCGTGATGGAACGCTCTATGATCCTAGCTAGGGGGCAACAAGATTCTGAGGGATAGATGAAAAAGGGAATGGTCTGGTTTGGCAAAGGAAGGGGATATGCTTACCCGGAATGAGTTGTCTGAGTGTGGCAACGTCCTCACCGTGTGCTGGATGAATCCACCGGTCCGTGACATTGGTTATGCTGATGTCGATCCTCGGAATCTAAAGAGATGGTCTCGCGGTTAGTCAGAGCCACGCGTATCCTGAGGAATGCGACAGCATGCAAGAATGAACGAGTTCCGGCAGAAGTGACGCAGAGAGAAGCCAGTTCTCGCTTGAACGAACATCTGTAGGGACGGGTGGAAAGCTGGAAACGTACGAAAAGACCAAGGTTCATAGCCTGGACCCGTGCTTCCACACTGTGTCCTGGCAGATAATGAATCTGGTCATCATAGAGTATGAATGGGTTGAACCTTCCCTGCACTCGGGGCACTAGCAGTTGCCAATGCTGCTGCGACACCGACTCGAACTCCGCCGGAGTCAGCAGATTGACGTAGGAGTCATTGTCGGGCGGCAAATAGGCCATTACGCTGTCGAGCAGTGCTGGAAGCACCGGCATTGGCTGAAACGGTAGAGGTAGGGCAGGCGCCATGGGTACCGGATTGGCGAAGGCCGGGACGGGTGTGGCAGGCATGGCTGGGACTGGGACAGGGACGGCCGGCGCAGTGACAGGTGCTGTGATAGCCGGAGCCGTAACTGCAGTCCTAGCTCGACGTGAGACTCTTCGACGGGCCGGGGCTCCTGAAGCTCCAGAGGTCGCTTGAGTTGTGACAGTCGACGGGAGAGGGAGGGTTGTCGGCGTCGCCATATCGGCCATACCAGCACCGGTGGTTGTTTCTGCATTCTGGCGTGACACTTGCTCCATGCGAGCTCCCGGCTCCTGATGGACTTGTGATCCTGACTCTTGCATCGTGGTTGATCGAGGATGCAGGCTAGGGTTCGATTGTTCTGCCTCCTGGAAAATAGCTTGAATTCTTCGATTTCGACCGAGGTCCAAAAGTCTGGTGGTGGCAGCCTTGATCTTATCGGCGTGAGCTTTAGCTGCATCGTCAGTTGTAAGCGGAGTCTGACGGTTTTCTTCGTCAATGTTATGTTCTTCTGCGATGGAGCCCGTGGACACGTTGATGCCTGGCCCTAGTTCTCCCATGTCGCCACGAGCACTGGCCGAGGAAGATGTTTCTGTTGCAGTCGTTAGATGAATCGAATCATCAGTTGATGATGGGGAAGAAATACCTGTGTCTCCACGCTCTTCATTGGAACTCGGCTGCTGCTCTGCGACGTTGCCTGCTGCCACATTGCGGTTTGTGCCCGGGTTATCGTCGTCGTCGCGAGAACGGACTGGATAACTTAATGCTACGACGAAAGTCAGTCTCGATCGGATTAGCAGACTGGAAAGGGAGTGTGGAACTCACCTGTGCTCGGTATCGTCGCAGGTGATCCTCTCTGCTGTTTCGAGACGGGCTGCGCCGAAGTCTCCGAGTCTGGACTCAACTTTCGTTTGATGCCGAGCGCATCCGCCGGGGACGACATTGTAGTTGCAGATACTGCCGTAAGGTAGTAAGAAGTATGGATTGAACTGGTGATGGAACAAGCGGATACCTTTGTTGATTTTGAGATGGAATGGGTTTGAACAAGAAAGTGTCAAGACTGAGACAGAATGCGGGCTGGAGAGTATTAATCACTCGTTGTTTAGACACGCCTCTATACAGTAAGGCTGCGCAAGAAGTGAGTAGTTCAAACGCGCCTGGACTTGGCTTGTTAGAAAATATACTGCACAAAGACGGTCTACCATACTGACCATTGCGTTTCTGACTTTGTGGAACACCAACTCAGGTCGGGCATTCGACTGTATCAAGTACTTGCTGAATTACCTTGTGTGGGTTAAGGTCTCTTAACAGCTCTCGAGCTGTGGCCACATCGGTGCCGTATTGCGTACTGCGCTCCCGTTCTGGAGATGCTATTATCAGGCGATGAGGGTATATTTTCTTCGCGGCCAAAGCGACGAGAGCGGGCGTCACATAACCTATGCCGTGAAACGGCGCAAGGTACCTGCAGACAGAATCAGCCAAACATGGTCGGGATCCGGTACGGTGATGCCAACTTTGCCAGGGCAAGGAACAGAGTTGTCGCGTAAGGCGTGACTCCTCCATCGACACCCCTGGCCATTCGCAGAAAGGCCACAATATCTTGGAGGTATCGCCGGATTTCAGGCGTAACCGTGGCCCGCTTTCCTTGAGCCCGGAGCTGGGTGATCAACTAGAAGAAATGCTCAGCAGACATCCTTGGGCACTGAAAGACCAGGCTGCGGTACCTCTGCATCAACCCGTCGACTCATGATCGCCCCCGCACGTTGCGCAATGGGTGAGCCAGAATCTGAATACGCAGAGTCGTCGTCATCGGAATGACCTAAACTACCCATCTCCTCGAGATTTGGAAAGCCGTCGTCCATTTCATGGTAATGGGACATGAAAATACGGTCGTTCTATCAACATCAGTATACATTACACGAATTTGCCAATGGTCTTACGAGGTGTTGGTTCAGCCGGACATGCTTTGACGAACTGGACACAATCGGAAGCAGCAGAAACATTTTCGCGGCAACATGAACCGTTGTTCGACTGTATATTCTTCGTTTCCGGATGAGCTACTAGCGTCTTTAGTCACGGCCGCTCTCTCCCTCGATGAAGGCATAAGCATACCTCAAGGACTTGGATCTGGACATCCTCTTCGGCAAAGTTGAAATCTTTCACTATGACCACATTGACAACCTTCCGGCTATCGGACTGAAACTGGTCAGCCTGTATCGACGATGCTGCCCGATAACTGGACCCCGTGAGTTTGGAGTGAACCATGCCGATCTGGAAGTCAATCAATCAGTATTGCCGGATCAAAGCATCGAAGCAGAGAAGCGTACCTGGTTAGCGTCGTCATTGGGAAGATCCGTTGAGTCAACAGCATCGCCACTATCTTCCAGAATCGCAGCGACGAACTGGTCGACAGATTGCAGGTCTGCCCGCTCTAGGATGATATATGAAAGGTTGAAGACATCTCGGGCAATCTAGGCCATCAGTCAGTGTCGTAAGGTGCAGTATATAACCCCGAAATCCATACCAGGGACAACTCTGCAGCAAGGTTGTCTACGAGATCGTCTTGAACCTCAATCAGACAGTGGTGCTGTGCAATCAGACTGAGGAGCATTGCCAACTCCAGGTCTGTCATGTCTTCGACGCGGTCGACAAAGCTCTGGGCTGCCATGATGATTGTCCGTGGGGGGAGCCGTTCATTGTTTGAGAAATGACTATCGTTTGTGACTGTCCTGTGCCGGCATTTCTAGGTACTGAACTGTGCTAACCATCTGGTTACGCAGGTAGACAACTCTATGCATCTGGACGAAGCAGCTGGTTGATGGTTGATTGAAGTCCAGGGCGGGTCACGTGCATCAACAACATGCCAAGAGCGAGTAGAGATGAATATGGGTGAGAGATGACGCTGCTTTATGACATCCTGTGGTGCTAGCCAAAGTAAGCCTCTCATACAACCTCCGGCAACCAACGACACTGAATCTCGCTCGAAGTTGATATCTTTGTTCCCTCAGCCTTACTCCTCATTACGCTGTATCAGAGCATCGGCATCTGATGGACTGTGCATCTCCATGACCACCAACAATCCCAGGGCTGGCTGGGAAAAGGTTGGCGATCAATTCTACCAGAAAGTCCAGCTGTACGAGTCAATCTTTGACCCGGATCTCGAGCTCGAGAACTATCTGGTGGCTGGCGCGCCCTACGGCGGGGCTTTAGGTAAGAGGACTCCTGGTTGCCGCACACCTGAACCAACTCTTCTACAGCGTTATGGCGGGATGCGGCAAAGATTGCTCGCTATCGGACAGGCCAGGCAACTAAACCAACCATCGACATCTATTCATCCTCTGGGAAACTCATCAGCAACATCAACTGGGAGAAGGGGCCCGTCAGAGGACTCGGCTGGTCAGATGATGAGAGGCTGTTGGTAGTCACCGAGGATGGTACGGTGCATTGCTACTTCGGCCTCCATGGCGACTTTCAACCGTTCTCATTAGGCCACGGCGCTGAGGAGTTTGGTGTGAAGTCTTGCCAATTTTGGTCTCATGGCTTGGTCGCCCTACTCTCCAACAACGCTCTGGTAGCCGTGTCATCATTCGACGAACCGAGACCTAGGCTACTTGCACAGCCACCTGAGGGCGAGGTTCACTCCTGGTCATTGATTCCGCCAGCCTACACCCTGTCCAGATCTGTCGAGGTATTATTGGCAGTCAACAAGACCATCTATGTTGTCGATGCCTCCGAAGCCGAGGACAGGGGCCTTTCTGACGGACCGTTCAAGCATGTCAGCGTCTCGCCAAACGGAAGGTTCGCGGCGTTGTTCACAGAGGACGGCAAAGTCTGGGTGGTAGGGAGTGACTTCCAGAACAAGTACAGTGAATATGATTCGAAGGCGAAAACAACACCGACTCAAATCTACTGGTGTGGAAACGACTCGGTGCTCCTGGCCTGGGAGGATGAGATCCACATGGTCGGACCCGACGGCGCCGCCGTGAAATTTTACTACGATGACCAAGTGCACGTTGTGCCCGACATTGACGGCGTCCGCCTGATCACTAACGAAGCTTGCGAATTCCTTCGTAAGGTGCCAGACTCTTTAGAAGAGGTCTTCAAACTTGGGTCAAGCTCGGCCGCGTCTGTGTTGCTCGACTCGATCGAGCTCCTGGAAAAGAAATCGCCCAAGGCGGACGAAAACATACAGCGGATCAAACCAAACCTTCCAGAAGCAGTTGAGACATGTATTCGAGCAGCTGGTCACGAGTTCAATCCAAGCCTACAGAAGCAGTTGCTCCGTGCCGCTTCGTTTGGCAAATCAGTGCTTGATCTCTACAGCAGTGACGAATTTGTCGACATGTGCGAAGATCTTAGGGTGATGAATGCAGTTCGAGACTACCGCATCGGCCTTCATCTGTCATATGAACAGTACCTACGACTGACGCCAGAGAGGCTCATTGCACGACTAGTCAATCGACGGGAATATCTTCTGGCGATCAAACTGTCTGAATTCCTGCATCTGCCCTTGAACAAGATCTATGTCCATTGGGCAAGCCAGAAAGTTAGGGCATCATCCGCAGACGATGATTCTATCCGAGAGATTGTGGTGGAACGGTTGCGCGGCAAGCTAGGCATCTCCTTTGAGACCATTGCCCAAGCTGCCTACGACGAAGGTCGAAGCCATCTTGCAACAAGCCTGCTCAATCACGAGCCAAGAGCCGGAAAGCAAGTACCGTTATTACTCAACATGGAAGAAGATGAAGTCGCCCTTGATAAAGCCATTGAATCAGGGGATCCAGACCTCATCGTTTTCGTGCTCCTGGAGCTGAAGAAGAAACTCCCTTTGGCCGCCTTCCTCCGAACCATCAGTGACCGACCCGTTGCTGCAGCGCTGGTGGAGAGCTCGGCGAGAACAGAAGACCGGGAGCTGCTAAAGGATCTGTACTATCAAGACGACAGGCCTGTGCAAGGTTCGAACCTCTTGCTCGAAGAGGCGATGCAGCAGCCACAGGTGCAAGCAGTCATTGATAAGCTCAGATTAGCAGCCCGACTTCTAACGGACACCAAAGATCCGACAGCCGTCCTCCATAGCAGAATCCTCGCGGAAGCAGTGCAATTGCTCAAGATGCAGGAGGCGTTTGACAAGGATATCACCGACAGCAGCGGCAGCTATGTTGGTCTGAGTGTCAATGAAACAATGTTCCGCCTCGTCAAATCCGGTTACAGCAAACGCGCGGCCAAGGTTCAAAGTGAGTTCAGAGTCCCGGAAAAGACTTGGTGGTGGGTTCGTCTTCGAGCTTTGACTGCTGCTCGCCTCTGGGGTGAGGTGGAGGAAATTGGTAAGAACAAAAAGTCGCCTATTGGTTGGGAGGTATGTCGTGGTCCCTTGAAACTTAGACCGTGCCTCAGCTGATACCTTCTCTAGCCCTTCTACAACGAAGTCCTCGGGGCAGGCAATACGCGACTTGCTTCCTCGTTCATCCCAAAATGTACTGGCCTGCAACCGCCAGAGAGGATCGAGATGTGGATCAAATGCGGCATGATTGTCAAGGCTGGCGAGGAAGCCTTGAAGGCAAAAGACAGCACTGCCCTGGAGTCGCTCCGAGACAAGGCCAACGGACAGCAATTGGTGGAGATCGAAAGGATGCTCACTCAGCTGCGGCCCAAGAGATAGACATGTTGAAAGTTGAAATGGGCTGCTGGCTGCTAGGCGACGTTCATGTAATCTTGTCCGCCTCGTCTTCCACATCCGATATTGGCGCAGAGGGTGTTCGATCAACAACGAGCAATTTGTTCACAGGCGCTGTCGAGGGCACAATCACCCCCTCCACGACCTTTAATTGGCCTTTCCGAAAGACCTCCTCCTCTTGCATGGGTTCGTCTTCCCACTCGTTCTCTTCTGGCCTGTCCACGTGTGCACTGAGAACTTCCCTCGTCTGTTCCAGCTTGGTGGTGCCGTTCACCTCGTCCCACATCCCTTTCCTCTCCCGGATCTTTTTGAGCTTTCCTGACGCATCGTTTAACTTCTTGGCTAACCGGTCCTGGACAGCCTCTGCCCGTGCCAGTCCCTTTTCATGCCTTTTCTTTTGACCCCGGCTCAACTGTTTTTGCTTCGGCTTTGACTTAGTTACCCTGCCATTTGAACGGGCTGACAGGACAGGTGTGGCATCTGAAGCCCGGGGAGCGTCTCGAAGGGATCTGTCCAAATCAACGGATGGAGAAGTGGCTCTCTTTGACGCTCGAGATCTCGGGTTTGCTTTTCATCAGTCAGTATGGAGAATGATATATTTTTGCGCAGAAAAACATCCATGGCCATACCAGTAGGATTCTGCTTGACTTTGCCTGTCTTCGCCATAGAGCCAGACACCGAATATGGCAAAAGTGTCCTTTTTTGAAGTACGCTTCAGCACAGGATGATACCTGGAGCGGATATGCCTGTTCTTTGGCGAAACTTGAAGTACTGCCACAACTGCCACAACTTTTCAGTGGATGGCAATTCGTGGCTGAATTGTTGTTTGTTATTATTGGCTGATGCGGGCGGTGAACAAGTGACGTAGCCGCATACTACGGAGGAGTAAAGGGACAGGCGGCTGGCTGCCAGCCTCCGGCTCATCATCAACTTCAACACCACCTCACAGTCACCATCCTGTGGATATACCTGCTGGATACACACTGTGCTCTCCTCTTGACGATCCGGCTTGGAGCCATCTCTTCTTCCTGCTCCACATCCCTGTTGCCGCTCTGTCGGAGGGCTGATGGCGCCCGCGAGGCCTTTGAAACGCCAGAAGACCAACCCTAGTGAAGACCTTTCGGCAACCCAAGCGCAGGCTGTAAATACGCCCCTCCCTGCGGACTCACCACCTGCTACACCCGCACAGAACATTGGGACTTCTCCTCAGAGGGAACACAAACCAGTAAGCAACCTCCGAGCAAAGTCATCACCGACTCACGGCAGAAACAGTCATGGATCACTCGGACGTGGCCTCGTAAGACTTCGCCTCTGGCAGAGGTCGCTCGAGAGACTGTATCGTCCGCCAGTAGCACCGCTAAAGAGACGGCGTCAATCATCAAGGAAAAAGCTCGGAGTACAAGGTCGCCTTCTCTGGCAATGACCCTCGGAAGATCTAATGCCAACCGATCCCTCCCGGTCAATGCAACTACTACGATAGTGAACGCCACTTCTGAATCGGCTTCACCGTCTTCTAGCAAGAGATCGCAGTCGGATATTTCACGCAGCGCCAATGGCGAGTCAGCAGAGGAGGGCCCTAGCAGGACCGCAGAGGAACGACCAGAAAAGACAGACCAGCAGGAGCGTGGTTCAACACCTCCAGCTGAAGATATCAAGCCTCCCAGCAAGGGCGAGCAAACACAAGCATCCCAGAGCACATGGCTGGGTTGGTTATCGAGAAGAGATGCCGCAACGTCTGAGGCGGCCGGTGGTGAGGTACAGCAGCCCGCCCTTAAACCGGGAACGATACCGGCGCCTACACCCCCTACTTCAACAGCCGGAATGTCCGATGCGCAGTCGGCAACGGACGAGCAGCCAAAGGAAGAAGGCTTGAATGTTAATAACAAGAGAAGCTGGTATTACATGTGGTCCGGCAACACATCTGACAGGCCAACGAAGATGGATGGACCTTCCCCAAATAATGCGCCTTCACCTGTGAGTGAAAGTCCTGAGGCGACGAAAGGGCAGACGGAAAGTCTTGCCATTCCCGCAGGCATATCAAATTCCAAGTCAACCTCCCAAGCATCGTCCCTGGAGACTGCGCCACCTCCACGACTTCGGGAGGATGGCACGAAATCTTCGGGCTGGGTATTCTGGTCTCGAGACAAGAAGAGGCCTTCGTCAATGCAGACGGAAAACGAGCCACATGTGGGGGAAATTGCTGTGTCTGACACTCCATCACAGACGAGGCCGAGACGTGCTTCGATCTCACTACAGGAAGAGTCGACCAAACCTGCCGTGGCTCATAAAGTCGTCGGGTTGCAGCAGGCACTTGCAGACCAACGACAGGCACCCAAATCATTGAAATTGCAGAGAAAGCCCTCAGCCTCGATCGATGACTCGGCCACAAAACTCGAAACTTCCACTGCTGCTGCCGCCTCACGGGATCCGATCGAGGTCGGGACGCCTCGTACAGCATCTCCAGCGCCGTCGAAGATGGAATCTCCCAATTTATTGTTGCCCCCAATAAAAGCGACACTAAATTATGAAGAAACTCCTTCGATCCTGCAGCAACTTGCAAGACTCCTCTATTATACAAAGGAGCCTGAGCTCACACATTTGTCCCTTACCCGCAATCCTCCGCGGATTAAAAATGCCCTCGCTATTGGCGTCCATGGTTATTTCCCTGCACCCCTTATTAGAACCGTTCTGGGCCAACCTACTGGCACATCTATCAAATTCGCTGACATGGCTGCGAAATGTATCAAGAAGTGGACTCGAAACCATGGCTATGACTGCGAGGTCAAGAGCGCTGCTCTCGAAGGTGAGGGCCGGATCGCTGAGAGGGTGGAACTGCTGTGGAAGTTGCTGCTCAATTGGATCGACGAAATTCGCCGATCTGACTTCGTCATGATAGCCTGCCACAGTCAAGGAGTTCCGGTCGCTATTATGCTGGTGGCGAAGCTACTGCAATTTGGATGTATCAGTGCTGCGCGGGTGGGTATCTGCGCGATGGCGGGAGTCAATATGGGCCCCTTTCAAGAGTACAAGTCACGATGGATCAGCGGTTCGGCCGGTGAACTTTTCGAATTTTCCGACCCCAACAGCAAGGTGTCAAAGGAATACGCCTCCGCGCTCGACGTTGTGTTGAGATCCGGACTGGTCAAGTTGACGTTTGTCGGCAGTATCGACGACCAGCTCGTGTCCATGGAATCGTCCATATACGCACCAATATCCCATCCCCATATCTATAGAGCAGTTTTCATCGACTCGAGAATCCACACGCCCAATTTCCTCGCACATCTGGTCGGCTTCTCGTTGAAGTTGCGCAATGTTGGCGTGCCGGATCATGGGCTAATCAGAGAGTTGTCGTCGCCTTTAGCAGGGAGTTTATATGGCGGTGAGGGCCATTCACGGATTTACGAAGACGATGCGGTTTATGACATCGCAATTGCTTTTGCTTTGGAGACGAATGCTTTCCCAGACGTGCCGGTGTCCAGAAGACCAATCGGCAACAGCGGAACAAATCCGTACATCTTGCCGTTTGCGATGCGAGGGATCTTAGAGGAAGATTACGTGAAGAAAGAATTACAGGAAGAAGCGCAAGAGTTGTTGGCGCAATTTGATGACTGGAAGCCGATGACCAAGGCGCTCAAAGATGTCAAATTCCGGTTGGAAGGGATTAGATCCAAATTGTAGAACAGGCATGGAGAGGCGCAATGGGTCTTAGCTCAGTGAAACCGATCCTTGCATACGATAGAATACGCAATCAGGATTATATGACATGATTACATATCTGGATATCATTCGAACATAATACCTGGGTGAGACGATCGGTTACTGATGCAGTCACAGTCCGGGGGGTGTGGATTATTCAAATAGGAATGTGGTGTTATAATAACATCATATCAAGTTCGCAACTAGAGGCCCACCTATGTCAAACCCCCCTGACCCACTCAGCCTTGTGCTGACCTCCGTCCGTAAAACTGCACCACTGCTCTTGAAGTCCACATAGCGATATGAGTAGCAGAGAGTTGGACACAATACATGCAATGAACAGAGAAAAGTACATGAGGATACGTATGTGAAGAGAAGAAGGAAATTAGATTATATTCTCTAACGATACTAGAAGGTAAAATGCATCAACCCAGGATTCAATATCAAGGGGCATAGAAAGTGCATAGCGACCAGGATCAGCTGGGGGTAGAGCGCGATGAAGCTGTTGATCCTCCAATCGTGAGGAACCAGTGCACCGAGAGGCCCGATGCCGGCAAGCGTGAGGATCATGGCGATAGAGAGGATACAGTAGATGAAAGTGTACTTAAACTTTTTGATGATGACAGGAATCTCGCGGAAGAAGGACGTGTCGGTGGCCTCCTTGGCCGTGGCGCCCCATGACATGTCGATACCTAATAGATAGCGGATCAGAGCCCCGGACAGGTGGAGCGAGAGGCCACCAATGAACATAGTTAGGACCAGCATCCAGGTCATACCTTCGGCGAGGGAGCTGAGTAGCGAGCGATCTTCTGTCCGGTATCGCAGTACGGCTAAAGAGACGGTGGCGGCACCCTGGAAGACGACCACCAGGCCAAAGTAAAGATTGAAACTCTCTTCGTAGTCCTTGTCGAGGTGGCCATTGAACCAGCCGATTAGAAAGTAGTTGAGAAGAGTAACGATCCAGGCCGACCCGATTGCGAAATATGTCCCGACGTACGACATGATCGTGAGTTTCCCAGTCCAGTTAATGCGACTGGTAATAAATCTCCGAAACAGGGGTGTAAATGGCCCCCTGACCGGCCATTTATAGAAAGGGTGGAAGAGTAACTCGGCGCAGCCGTAAGCATACTTCTCCCATCTCTCCAGCTCGTCATAGACGGTAAGAGAAACGCCTTCTTTGAATTCATCACCGCAGTAGGTGCTATATCGGATGATATAGCCGAGCGATTGTAACCTTAGTGCCATATCGAAGTCTTCCGAAACAGTATTCTCGGCCCAGTACTTCTCGACTCCATCTTTGTCTGTATATCGGATGTCTTGGACTGCAGTCCACCGGAGCAGGGCGTTATGACCGACAAATGGAGCGACGTCGCCAGAAGCGACAGCGAAGCGAATAGATGTATAGACGAGATTGGTGAAGAAGGTAATGGCGCGTTCGAAGAAGCTCGTGGTGACGTTCAAAACACCCGAGGAGAATTGGATGATGGCCACCTCCGGAGTAGCCATTTCCGAGACGGCGTCGAGTAAGCAGTCCTCGGGAACACGAGTGTCAGAGTCGATAAGTAGGATGTAATCGCCTATGCGGATGTTGCCCGCACCCCAGGTTCGACCTTGATCTTCCAGGATAACCTGCTTGAAGCAGGATGCATATAGTCTTTCCTCATCCGCCTGATTCCAACTAGGCCGCCGCTCCACCTCGACCAACTTATCTTCCAGACGGGTGCTGACATTGAGACAATAGTTCATGTTCGAGGCCTTTTTGAACTTGCCTGCGCGAATAAAAACATTCTGCCCATTGGCATCTCCCTTTGGAGCATGTTTGGGCCGTGCGACCCAGCCGATATTGTTGTCCTCGTAGAACTCGACTCGCTTTCGGGCATCCTCGTCAGAGATCAGTTGCATGCCGTCGTCGTTGATGAAGATATTGGCTGTGCCGCCCTGGAGCTCATACGTAGAGATAGCCTTTCGTACCGAGGCCATTGTAGGTTTGATGACGGCTTCGAGACCCTCTTTATAGACAGGGCATTGTATTGTCACATGAGGGAAGTTGTCCTTGAGACGCTTGGAGGGCACTGCAGAGTAGAACTTGGAGTTGTGGGCTACTTGACGAACGGGACCGAACATCTGAGCGACGATGCTAACGACGGTCATGAAAAAGAACCAACCGAGCCACAATTGCAGGGGAGTGACAATCACGAGTGCTAGTCGAGTCCAGCTGTGATCATATTTGATCTCGACCGCAATCGCCCTCCACCCAGTCGAGAGACAGTAGATAGTCAATATCCCGGTGCAGCCGACCACCAGAGGTTGCCACAGCATAGTCGGCCGGGGGTCATCCCCGGACTGTCCTCTTTCGTCCGCAATCGTGGTATTTGTCACTTGTGGGGTTGCTTCTTGAGAGTTGGGAGCCTCACCGATGGCTGTGTTTAGGACATCGAATTGTAATCCACTCTCATCCTCCAAGTGCCGGGCCCAGGACATGTCGACAAGGTACTTCTCCAAGCCCGTAGCCCGATTCACGATCTCTGTAGGTTCCTCGTCCCAGACGACAAGCATGCCCGGGTCACGGACAAATACAGCGTAATGATGCCGATGGACCGGCGCGAGGCCGTTGATGGTGTCGATGATGCCGATTTTTTGCCCGTGAATATAGGGCATATACTTCAGCTTGCATGTGTCCAGGAACATTTGTATCATAGGTGTCCGGACTGTCATGGCTACCTAGAAAGTGCGTTAGGACTGTTTGACGGGTAGGGGCAGTGGAGCATCGCAGTGGGCGAAACTGCATACCTTGACATTTAGCTTTCTCATTTCCTGGTAGAAGCCTCCGCTACGTGTCGGTAGGTCGCGAGGCTGGCAGATGTAATTCCCCCGACTTGACTTCAATAAGACTCCTTCTGGTGCCACGTCGTCTGCCCACCGCTTTTCCAACTGCACCTGGCGTAGGTAAAGAAGCCTGACCTCCGACTTGAATACATCCATCTCCGACTCTCTGTTGGATCTGACCAGAGACGTTCGCGAGTTGGTAGAGCCTTGCCGCGAGACATGCGCGCCAAAGGCAACCTCAGATGCCGCATTGCTAGAATCAAACGAGCCGAAATAACGAGGTATCGTTTGCCCCGGGGATACAGGCTCTGGCTTTCGCTCTGGCTTTCGCACAGGCTTTGGCTCTGGCTGTGAGTGTGGCTGCGATTCTGATTCTGATTCTGATTCTACCGCTGGTACTGACTCTGGGCCTGGTAATGGCCTTGCTTCTGGGTTCGAATGCGGCTCTAATTTCGGCTCTGGGATCTGTGATCGGCTGCCGACTGTTATTGATGGCTGCTGACGCCCTCGAAGAAGATGCCCCTCCTTTGGGGCCGGCGACATCATGTTCGCACTGTATTTGCTCACGAGAGATTCACACTGATAGCTACATCATTACGGTGCACATGGGAGATTCTTGGGCTACATTTTGTAGGTCTTGCACTCTGCTGCCCGTGTCTAGAAAGCAAAATAAGTGGGGGGCCGATTGGTGGCCAGAGCCTCATCGAACTTTTGTCCTTTGTGCGCTTTCGCTCAATGCCTCATTAGGTGCTTGCTTGTTGCCACAGATATTGGGTGCCAGTAGTAGATCCCCAACAGGGTCTTGTGGGGGAGGCCGGAGAAACTGTACCGATTTGGAAGGAGGGAGCTAACATTTTGCCCAACTTCTACGTTATGGAGACGAAAGGAATGGTCGTAAGTGGTGCCGAGGGCGAACTAGCCCGTCGCTGAGCTGTATATGTCTACAGGTTATGGCAGTGGTGTGATGAATAGGGCGAGAGGAGGCAGTCGCCGTTTGTCCTCAGTCTGTCTACATTGGGTGAGATATGGCCTGTGCACACGACCATGTCTACACACGGATGTTGAAACATCTACCACAGTAGCACTACTCTGTGATAGTCGCATGAGCAACGAGACTAGACGATACCGATCATAACAACAATAATGTACAGAGTCCCTACTACTACCACCGGGTGGATATTTCCTAGTTGGTCGACTCCACAGTTGGCTCCACTATATACCACTTTTGGTAGAGTATCCACCGTACACAAATACGAGAACCGGAGGTTTCCTCAAACTCTACCAGCACATCATGGCCTTAGTGATCTTGTCTGCAAGTCTAGGCGAGAGCTGGTCTCTTCTTCTCGCCACAGTCCGCAAACTGCAAGCACAATGTGATGCTCTCGGAGGTTCTGGAATCAAATCTTGATGAGTTCAAACAGAGGCATCCAGACATCGTCGGGACTTCGCGCGAATTTCACCCGAAATATGATGATACTGTCCGTGCGGTCTTCCTGGCGATAGTGGTGACCAGGGTGTCGACCAATGATCCATCTATGCCCTTGACCTAGTAATGGATGAATAATGCCAGTGGAATTTCAATAGGATATTAGACAGCAAGGGTAGAAATGCCATCGCGACCCTTGACACTAGGCTATTGCCATCATCTACCAACCACCCAAGCCCGCAGAGGTATGCACTAGTGGTTGCTTGGCTAAGTAGGTAGTCTGTACAACAGTCACCCAGCCTAAGGTAGACTGACGGTAAAGCGTGTATCTGAACCTCCATTTGACAGGAAAGGGCCTTCGTATATGGATTGCTCGACGCTCCGACCTTTTGTTTCAGCATGTTTTTTCCGTATCTCAGTACGCTACATGGACCAGTGATATCTCTGAACTTCTCGGCCCGGAGGTCACAAACGATAGGAAGTGTGTAGTACTATGTACGGCCCCGTGCATTACAACACTGCAGGGTTATAGAGTACAGACCAGGCACGGGACATCGTTCCGATGTCATGACGGACAACATCGGACTCTCACGACCAGGCTAACTTGACATCAATTTTTTATGTTGTCCAAGACGCCGAAGTTCGAGAACTCTTTCCGTCTCCATAGGTACCCTACTTCGGTCCAAATAGCTGATTCCCCGGCGCTGGCTCCTCGGCTGCTGGCTCCACGAACTATGTTCGTGTCTGTGAAGAGTCTACCACATGGCTTCGGCTGTATATCGTCGTTCACAGAACCGAGTTTTGACGAGTATCACGGACCAGGCTGAGCGCCACAGCCGGGACTGATTCGCCGCTACCGCTGCAAATTGGACCACCGGTCTCAATGCCAAGGAACAACTTAACATTCTGCACGACAGGACATAGATGCCAGCATCGCATCAAAGATCGCCATGGCCCTGCGTTGGAGAAAACCGGCGGAGGAGGATTGGGCTTTGCTGGAGGTGCCTCGACCCTACCGCCAACAGCTCCATGAGCCTGCAACAGTCGAGACACCCATAGTATGCCCCAGATCTTCCCCGGTCTGGATATCTCTCGGAAATAGGGTCCTGCAGTCCCAACGAGGCTGTGTTGAGTCCGGCTCCTGCAACCACATGCTGTTATGTAGGAGCCAGAATCCAATTTTGTTGGGTAATCGCCTCATGGACGCATTGACTCGTTCTGTAACCGAGCACGCAAGGGCCCGTGCTGGGCTTGCACAAAGACAATAGACCCGGGTTCTTTGCAGGGGGAGACAACTGCGACACTGCTCGCCGTCGACGAGAATGGTGCCGGATGTTCGGGGTTACCGGCCGCCGTTGCACATTTGGCATAGCCTGACTTTACAACAGACTTTACAACACCTGGACCACCAGGTCAACGGGTAGTTCGCTGCCGGCCGTTTATTGCCGGTCCGTGCGGTCAGTGATTGACACCTTGGCATTTGGTGACAGTCGGTAAAATTTGACGACAATTAATGGTCTGGAAGATCTCAAAGATTTCGACAGCCGACCTTGCCAGCGTTGGCAGTTAGGCCGAGCATGCGGGGCACATCATATCGCTCGGTCGATGCGAAGAAGGTATTGCGATGAAACCGGAGCAAAGAAGGCAAAGGTAAGGTCAGAAAGGCACGGACGTGGAGCAAGGGTGTGTATCAAACAGACTCGATCTGGTGAATCCCCCACAGGATTGACATGAGCCTGCTCACCTGCTCGGCCAGAGGCATCTATTGGCGATGCTGGAAAGAATAGGCCGGGTGGCGCCTACGGTGTCGCCCAACATACACTCCAGCACACAGCACACCACTCATGGTCGTTGAAACAAACAGAGTCAGGCGTTTGACACTTGGTATCCACGAGGCTGGCCCGTGCCCGGCGGCCGAACGGTTCTGGCTCCCTAATCTTCGATCGCTTCCACAGCCTCCAGCGAACTATTGGAGTCATCGACAGCATATTCCAGCATATTCCTACCATGAGAATAGCGCCTGTGCGCACGAGCATTTTCTTTCCCCTTCGTTTGTGGTGCTATGGCCGGAAGCGTGGTCCAACGCTGAGACCACGATGAACGCTGCTGCCGGAACAAAGGTAAGAACGAGGGAAAATATGGCCTGGCCGTCCATTCGGCAACCATTTGGCGCCACCTGGTCATTCGGCAAACAAGACATAACTCTTGTTTCGCCGATCCCTCACCGAGGCGGGAGAAAGCACCTAGACAAGACCACCGATCGACTCTCTTATAGCATCACGCCGAGGGTAGAATATCGCCCTCCCAAGTGACAGCGCATCATTGAGGTCAATAGCAGCATATACAACAGTTCCAAGAAGCTCCCAGCAGCCACAGCATCAGCAACAATTCGCGGAAGATGCACCTTGAGGACGCCTATACTCTTGCACGCTGAAAGTCAAATGGAAGGAACAGATCCATCCACAGAACGTGCGAGTTCTGAGCATGTCGGCGTTGCTGTACCATATCCCACTCCAACGCTGGAGCAGGGCTCCGTCACCCACTCAGAAAGCAACATCCCACGCCGTTTTGCCTCTTTCTCATACCCCCAAAGGGAGAAAGTTGTGTCTCGAGAAGACGCCCCAAAAGATACAGAACCCGAGAGGGAACCCGATGTGGAGACAGGTAGGTTTGTCAAGCCCAGCTACACTGGCATACGATCCGGCATCAGCAGGCTCTGGCGACGAGCGGCCACTCCTCAACCAGACAAAGACAATCACATAGCAGAAACTACTCCTTCATCTTCGTTTTCTTCGCCCGAAAAGATTGGCAAGGCAGGAAGCGAAAATGGCCAGGCCGCGGAGATCAACGAGAAAGCAGCTGAGCCACTCTCGCAAGAGGATGGGTTGGGGCTGTCGCGATTCATGAGCCTCACAAAACAAACCACGGCCGACGCGCCTCTCTACAAGATTCGAACTGCGGAGAAGGCGCCAGTGCAACCCGGGGTTTATTTCCGATCACGGAGAGTGAAAGCCGGTGAGGTGGATACATCGTGGCTAGACCATATCAAAGATCCTCGACAGAAATGGCAGAGTATACTGCCATTGTTGGGCTTGTTTCTCGGGCTCTGCATTTCCGGGGTCAACATATACATGGGCTACAGAAGTGTCCCTGTCCACAACTACTGTCTTCTTTACGACGATGACTTCTCCGAGCCCAAGCTGAACAAAGATGTTTGGCTCCAAGAGGTGCAGGTGGGAGGTTTCGGGAACGGCCAGTTCGAGGAAACCACTGGCGACGAGGAAAACGTGTTCATCAAAGACCACATGTTACATATCATGCCAACCCTTCAAGATGAACGTCTCATCACGCAGAATACGACCATCAATCTACTTGAACGGGGCACTTGTACGGCAACCGGGTGGTTCGACTGCGTGGCGACAACCAACACCACCAACGGTACCATTGTCAACCCGGTGAAATCGGGCCGCCTCAACTCCCGTAAAGGGGCGAATATCCGATTCGGACGTGTCGAGGTCGTGGCCAAGATGCCTCAAGGGGATTGGCTGTGGCCGGCGATCTGGATGTTCCCCACGAATTCCGATTACGGGACTTGGCCTGCCAGCGGCGAGATCGATATCGTTGAAACCCGTGGTAACAACTGGACCTATCCCCAGAGTGGGAATGATATCATCTCGTCCACCCTCCACTGGGGCCCCGACACAGCTCATGACGGTTGGTGGCGGACTTATCATAAGGAAAAGGCACTTCACTCGACCTTTTCCGACCGCTTCCATACCTTCGGCCTGGAGTGGACCGAGAAATACATCTATACATATCTCGACAGTCGCCTCCTGCAGGTCCTCTATCACAAATTCACTTCCTTCTGGGAGATTGGCGGGTTCACCGGGCTGAGTCTGGCCACTGTGGGCAATATCTGGGGCAACGGCACCGTGGCGGCACCGTTCGACAGAGACTTTTCCCTGATCTTAGATGTCGCCGTTGGTGGCACTAACAACTGGTTCCAAGATGGAGTGGCCGGCAAGCCCTGGGAAGACTCGAGCCAAATCGCGAAGAAGCAATTTTGGGATGCGAGGGACCAGTGGTATCCGACCTGGGAGAATCACAATGGACATGCAATGAAGATCAAGAGCGTCAAGATGTGGCAGCTGCAGGGCTATAACGGTTGTGGAGACAATGCACGGCCAATTGGATGAAGAAGACCTAGAATGGGCAGGGACCGGGATTTGGTAAATACTTGATTCCTTGTACGGTATGGGAAAGAGAAGATAAACATCTGGTGTTGAGGACGCGCCATAGACTGAGCTATACAACTATCCTACTTTGATGACGATGGACACGGCGTAATTGTTTTGTGACCTGTATCACTGCCATACCTCAGGTACCTGGCATGTATACAAAAAACCAGTGTCGTGCCTCGTTGCGTATCGACCTGGATCTGCTCCGCCATACTAGTATAGCTGTAATACTGTGGAGTATATGGTGCTTGGGCGTCAGACGCAGCCTTGTGCCTCTCGATGTTTCTTACTACGTACTTACTACCCCAGAGTCAATTGCTCATAGTGACCACCGCATCCATCACGTCGACCACTTCACTTCCCGCAGCGACCGTTGATGGGACCGAGGCTGTGCTGCGACAGTCGCATGGCTCTGGTGTACTGCTCCGTCCTGTCACCATGCGTATTTCGGCATGGATTGTGATCCTTCGCCTAAGCATCTGTCTGCAAATTGCCGACGTTGACGCTGCTTTGGGCGCTGTACACGACCCTCCGCTCTACGACAGCAAGATATCGGACCAGGAAACCCTCGCCGGTCTATGTCCCGACTACACAAGCTACGCCCGTCATAATCAGTATGCTGTCTCCGAGACATGCACTACTCGAAGCGGTGCTGACGTGTCTGCAGTAAACCCTTGAGCACCAGCCCGTTACAACTTCCGTTCCAGAGACCGCATTCTCAATGTCGCAAATTCACCTCGCCGGCGGTGGAGCAAGTCATTGAAGACCTCTATCCTCGAATAAAAGATCCAGACCTGGCACACATATTCCGCAATGCCTTTCCCAACACCCTAGACACAACTGTTCTGTGGCATGTTGACGGAGTTACAACGCATGCATCCCCGTCGCAGCTAGCAAGAGACAAGGACAAGTGGCAAGGCGCGCAGACGTTTATTGTCACCGGCGACATAAATGCAGAGTGGCTACGAGACTCGACCAACCAATTGGCACAATATCAGCCCCTTGCCAGGTCTGCCCCGGACATTTCGAACCTCCTCCTGGGCGCCATCAACACGCAGGCTGAATTTGTGATCTCTTCTCCTTATTGCAATGCTTTTCAACCTCCTGACCCGTCACATCTCCCGCCTGTCCACTCGGGTCAAGATGACTTTGTTCATCCTACCTACGAACCCAGTGTTGTATTCGAATGCAAGTATGAGCTCGACAGCCTGGCGGCCTTCCTCTCTCTGACCAACCAATATTTCGATTCGACGGGCTCGACAGCATACTTAACGGACCGCTGGTTCAAGGCCGTGGAGGCACTTATTCGTGTTCTTGACACTCAGGCAAAACCGACCTTCAATGCTGAGGACGGGTGGTATGACAAGAACCAATATACATTTACCAGATGGACGCGACTCGGCACGGAGACTCTCAATCTGGAGGGAATTGGGAATCCACTGGCAGGAGGGACAGGCCTCATCCGCTCGGCGTTCCGACCCTCAGACGATGCCACTATATTCGGCTTTCTCATCCCCGCCAATGCCATGATGTCTGCGCAGTTACGGCGCACAGCCGAGATGCTGAAGGCCGCTGCGGGGGTTTGGTCGGCTCCCAACGAAGCGAAATGGATGACTCGTGTTGCCGAGGATCTCCACAGCCGCGCCGATAAGATCAGAGCCGGCATCTATAAGCACGCCGTTGTCAAGCACCCGGAGTTCGGCGAGGTGTTCGCTTACGAGGTGGACGGCTACGGCTCGCATCTGCTGATGGACGACGCTAACGTGCCATCACTGCTGTCCCTTCCACTTTTCGGCTTCGTTGATGCTTCGGACCCCATCTACCAGAACACCCGCCGCATGGTCCTCTCGCGGCACGGCAACCCATACTACCTCTCGGGATCCAAGTTCCAAGGTATTGGCGGGCCTCATATTGGTTTACGCAACGCTTGGCCCATGTCTGTACTCGTGCAGGCCATGACCAGCAACTCCGACACCGAGATCATGGAGTGTCTTGACCGCGTCAAGAACGTAAGCGTCTTCGGCCTTATCAATGAGAGCGTCGACGTCCATCGCGGCGTGCGGCCCGGTGGCGAGGGCATGACCCGCAGCTGGTTCGCGTGGGCCAACAGTGTCTTTGCTCAGACCATTCTGTGGCTGGTGGAGGAGAAGCCCGAGTTGATCCTCAACCACGATGGCAGCGGGAAAATGAGGTATAAGTTCGGAAAGGGCTGGGTCGACTAAGCCACCATTTATAAGTGCTTGCTGCATTCAGCCGAAGACGTAGGATTCACCATCTGGTTGCTGTTGATGTCCTTTGCTGGTCGTGTTCCATCCACGCTTCCAGCTTGAGGGTGGTTGACTCTGGGATATGCTGCATACCATGTGTTTTATCACGTACCTTACACACGCATGGCGTTGGGCGGCACCTGTCATTGATTTATGCCTACAGGTCTGGTATCAACGACCAACCATGCTTTCCTGGTGTATTTCCATTTCGTATGACATCGCTCCAGTGTAGGTCGAGCTGTTGATAATCGGCAATCATGCCCCGTTCTGCGCACCCAGTCTTCTAAGACGTCAACTCTGTTTATTTTTCCTAGAACTGATATCCTATGCTCCTGGTATGCAAGCGCACAGCCCTGCACTTGTCAAGACTTCTTGCCAAAGAAACTCATAATGGTGCCTCCCTTCTTCGCGCCCGGTTTCCCCCCAGCTCCTTTCTGGCCCTGGCTCTGGGTATGAGCCTGCCCCTTGCCGCCACCCAGACTGTTCCTTGTGGTCTCCTTCTTAGCCAGCGGCGCCCGTGCAGGTGTTGGCTCCGGCTCGTCCTCGCTGAAACTCTCCCAGACAGCCTCCTCCTTCGTCACCAGGTAGCCGTCCTCGTCTTTCATGGTGCGTTTCTTCATCACCTTTCTCTTGCCACGGCGCCGCCTGGGCGCGGGAGCCGGAGCGGAAGTGGCTATGTGTTCGCCGTCAGCCGAAGCGTCCTGTTTCGGTGCTGACTGTCGCGGTTTCTCCGTGTCCGAGTCCGACCATGCAATCTCCTCGGCGTCCTCGGCTGCATCGGTGCCCTTTTGTGCCGTCACGGGCTCATCTTTGACGCCTGTTGCCTTCTCGACATTGGGAACTTCTGGCTCTGCTTCGTCGTCAGATTCCATCATCTTGCGCAATTTGGCCGCCTTGTCTTCCCGCTCCTTCCTCACGTCGCTGGTTCGTTTCTTCGTCGTGGCACCCTTGCGCGTTTCCGTCTCCAGAAACAGAGCTTCATCTTCGGATTCACCTTCGTCTTCATCATCGTGCATCGGCGTGTCTTGGTCTTGTAAGAGTGTAGGTTTGGTTTTGGGCTTTTGCTGGCTTTGCTTTGCGAAGGCCTTGAAGAGGTCGGAGGAGTCACGTTTCAGCGGGGCTTGTCGGGCTGAGGTAGCCGTCGATGTGCTGTCCCGAGAGCTCGGGCGTGATGGTTCTTCGTGTTTGGCGTTTGTCGAAGCAGGCGTTGCGGGCTTCGGAGCAGGTCTGTTGTTCTGTGTGGACGATGACTTCAGGGACTTAAAATCTTCTTTCACAGGTTGGAACTTCGGCGGCGGGTCCTGCGGAACTATAGGCTTCTTCCCTTTCCTTCTGCGAACATTAGGATTTTGAATGATGCCGTATGTCTTGTTGTTCAGCAAGGGATCCTCCTTTGTGAATGTCTCCACAAACAAGCCTCGGCTGATGTCGGTCAACGTGACTAGATCTTGGATTCGTCCGGGAGAGAGGCTGTAGACGTGTATGGAGGTGATTATCTCGTATTGTTCCTTCATCGCTACCATAACACTCGAATTAGCGAATCGCAGCCCGTAACCACATTGTGTCTCGACAAGTCCCTACCTTCCAGATCTTCCTCACGCACAAGTGTGATCGTGCAGACCGGGACATGTGGTCTTTCGTCCTCAGCCGCAGGGCTGCTTCGCTGACTAGGTTCGAGCATGGAACTGGTGAAGGGAGGGGGACTGGAGGGAATCGGATCGTCTTCCTTGTATTCGCCATGTCTGTGACCGTTTGTGCCGTTGGTGTCCCCAACCGTGCTTTGGGGCTTTTTCACTCCGGAGAGCAGGTAGGTAGCATACACCGACCCGGGCTTCTTCCCATTTTGGAATTCGAGGAAATCGTAAAGCATGCATTTAGCAACATTCACATGCACTTTCAGAGCACGCGCGACATTGCGGTAGGATACTGTTCTTTGTTCAGAAAGAATCTCTGTCGCAAGATACTTCTTGAAATCTTCGTCAGCCATATTTCGGGATTCCAAGAAACAATTCTGTCGTGGCGATGATGTTGTTCAATCAGGACATGCAGTGCGCATTCTGCTTTATTTCGCGGCAAGTAAAGATGACGCGCAACTGAGAAAAGACGCGGTCTGACGGACGCGTAAAGCACTACGTCCAAACATTGAGTCGCTGCTACAATACACGGCGCAGTACTACGTAAGAAAGGTACCTACCCTTACACCGTGCTTGATATTAGGCCATTGCCCTGAACATTCAAAAAAAATTTTGAGATACCTATGACTATGTAAATAGTGAGTCAGCATGAAGCATGTCTGCCGCTGGACATGGAAATCCAAAAAGGTGGCCGCAGGGAGTTTGGGCAATAGCCCTGTGTGTTAGGTAAGCAAGGCTGTCCTCAAGCCCCTTTTGGGATGTTTTGCGGCTTCAAGTCGGCTGGCCCGCCGTAGATCAGATGGTCCCTGCTGCAAGATCTCGAGATCCGTCAACCAGTCACTATCTCAAAGAAACACCATGAACCGCGGCACAAAAGAAATGTCCCTGACAATACGTTTGTCCTACCATCTGGTACATCGTTGTTCCACAGATACCTGAGCAATTTCCGTTCCTTTGTTTGTTGCTTTGTCTACCTCACGTGCGCACCTATGTTGCTCTGTGAACCTTGATTGAGACACTCCTCTCTTCATGTTCGTGCAAGGGTGGAGGGCTTACTGCCTAGCATAAGTCTATATATATTGCGACTCCACTACTTCTGGCGAAGCGGCACCGCCGCCTGTATCTGAAAAGGTAAACATAGTATTCTTTTCCTTGAAAATATGGCAGTCAGTATCCCGTTCGAGGAGTGTTGCCAGTGGAGCAATCTTCAAGTGCTGCCTCATTTTGGCAGACTCGGGTTGAGTACATCATTGCCGATGGAAGTTGCTGAGACATCTTCATGAGACACTAACAAAATGTGCAGAGTCGCCTTTGTTCAATGTTACGATACGCCATATATATACATATTCTTCGACGATAAACGACTACCTGCTCAAGACAGTGCCTCCGCTTCACACGATACCCAGTGCTACTTAAGAGCTCTTCTTTCCTCGGACGATCAGCTTTCAACGGTCATCTTTACACTTGTGGCTTTCGACACTTTGGCATAAGGCAGACTTAAACTGCATAACAGCTTCTGACAGAGGACCTCTGGCTCTCCTAAATCTCGCTGGCCTTGCTGTTCATAGTCTCGCCAAGAACATTTGTCCTGAATACCCTATCCTTACACTCCACGATGGAGCTGGCAGGCCCAGTTCCCGAGCTCCGGTCTGGTGAAGAAGATCTCGTACCGGACCCATTCCTCCCTGAGTTCGAACGCCTGGGCCAGGAGATCTTCTTGTACACTCCGACAGTGCTGGACACGAATGTCACACCAGCTTCCTCTGCGGGTTTGAGCGAGTCAAATCATCCGCATTTATATATTGTTTGTTCCTGGATGGGCGCGAGATCACGCAATATCAAGAAATACATCAAGACCATCCAGACGCGGTTCCCTTTCTCCAAAATCCTTCTGCTCCGGCAGGACGGAGGCGACCTTTTCTGGCGCCCAGTCAGTCAGCAGATGAAGAACCTTGAGCCGGCAGTTGGAGTGGTCAAAAGACTTGCTGACATTAGGAGGCCAGACCCTCTACGGGTGTTGGTGCACATTTTTTCAAATGGCGGCTCGTACACAGCATGCCAGTTCGCCGACGCGTTCCGGAGCTCTACGGGCGAGCTGCTGCCTGTCTCGGCAATGGTCCTGGACAGCACACCAAGCTTGCCATCCACATCGCGAAGTCACACAGCGATCTGTGAGTACCTTCCCAAATCTGGCTCTCTACGTGCACTGGGAAGTGCTGCGGTTTGGGCTTATCTGGGGTTCGGGAAAATTGTGAATAAAGTTGCACAAAAAGAAGACATCACGCTCTCGCTGCGTAGACGTCTGAATGACCCTGAAGGTGCTTTCACGCAGGGCAAGGCCAAGCGAGTGTATATATATTCTCAAGCAGACAAGCTCATCCCAGCAGCTGATGTCGAGTTACACGCTCAGGAAGCCATGCGCGCCATTGGCGAGGAAAGAGTCCAGCTCGAGGACTTTGTGACAAGCAGACATGTGGGACATGTACTGGTTGATGAAACCAGATACTGGAGTATTGTCGAAAATCTGTGGAAAGATATAGTCACGCCAGTCCGTGAAGGATGAAAAGGTTGTTGTTGAAGATAGTTCGAATGGAGGCTACTTGTTGGTTGATCAGACCTAGGCAGTTCAGGAGGCGTGGCGGTAGATACATACCAGATTTGACCCAAAACTGATTTATTCGCATGTGTGTCCAACTCTCGTTGCCTTCTTCCTGTGAAGCTATGTTTCATTTGCATTTGGTTGGTCTGAGAAGAGTGTACTTGACTAACCATACCCAATCAACCACATCCTCAGCCTCGCCGGGTCAGCCCTGCGTGACGTAAACAAACCCGCCGCCATTTTGAACTTCGACCATCAACTTGAACAAGACCTTCACCCGACTTTCGCCATCTCAAACTGCGTTCCGCTGATGCAAGCGGGCGCAATGTCTTCGCTGATAGACTGGCTTGTCGAAAATGAACCCGCATTTCGCAAGTGTGCTTCCCCTTTCCCTCGTATCTATCCACTGCATCTGGTCAGGTTATACTAACAACGATTTGTTATGTCTGCAGAACCCGTCTTCCGTCCCTCTACTCCGATCTCGCCGTCCAGAAGACATCGAACCCCGAAGGCTACGCCGCCAATGTGACAGCATGGCAAGCTGCACTCACGCGCGCGGCGCTGGCCGGCCAACTTCCCTTCGAGCAGCGGCTGATCCTCCAGACGTCCGACGACCTGCTTAACGCGCTCGCCAGCCCGCATTACGGTCGGCCCTCGGGGCTGGGATGTGTACTCGATGACTGTGTTCGGCACGGCAAGATGATAGACTTGCAAGACTTCCTCGTCAGCGAGAAGAGCATTTACAACCGTTCGTGGCTTCCGAGCCCGTGGGCCATCTTGCGCTGGAGTCTACGCCAGGTCGGCATTGTGGGAACCGCCAGCTACGAGGTACCGGGTGGTCGATTGAAGAAGGGTGGTCTTGTGCTTGTTCCGGCGCTGGAGGAGGTCTGGAAGAAGATGCAGGTGCTGCAAGACACACAGACACAGAGTCTTACGGATAGAATTGTGAGCAGGGATCTGTTTCTCAAAGAAATGAACAGCCTCTTCTCAGGCCCCGTCTCCCTGTCCGATCAGGATATCAATGTCCTGCTACGGTACTTGGCTCGCGACAAGCATGCCCTCAGCTATGACGATACCACGATCAAATTCAAGTCTCCTGCGGCGCCGATGCCCGAACCTATCACACAGGAAGACCACTCGATCGCATCTTTAAAGACGTTGATCGCGAATCTGAACAGCCAGATTGAGAATTTAACCAGCCGCATCTCCACGCTTCAGAGCAATGCGCAAATAGCTGTCAAAACTGGCAACAAGGCTTCCGCGCTCTCTGCGCTGCGGTCGAAGAAACTTGCCGAACGGTCCCTACAGTCGCGTATCGACACGCTGCATCAGCTGGAAGAAGTGTACACCAAGATCGAGGCCGCCGTGGACCAGGTAGAAGTGGTGGCGGCAATGGAGGCAAGCGCCGGAGTGCTGAAGACCCTGAACAAGAAAATCGGTGGTGTAGAGAGGGTCGACGACGTATTGGACTCGCTGCGCGAGGAAATGAGCAAGGTCGACGAAGTCAGTGGCGTGGTAGCGGACCCCCTCGCTGGAAATGCCGTCCTAGACGAGGCGGAGGTCGATGACGAGCTTGAGAATATGGAGCGCGAGGAGCGGATCAAGCGCGAAGAGAAGTCGCGCGAGCAGAAGAAGAAACTCGAGATACAAGAGGCCGAAGTCACGAGAAGACGACTGGCCGAGCTGGAAGGGCAGCCAGCTGCGCAGGCTCCAAGTACAGAGTCCGAAAAGAACAAGGAGAACATGCAAATAGCCGACGTCGACTTGGAGCGATCATTGTCCTCAAGTATCGACAAACTTCAGAAGCTAGATATCGATGGTCTGCAACACCGACAGAACGAAGACCAGCAACATCAACAGCCACAGAAGGTTGCAGAAGGAACATGATGGACAGAGATTCACATATGCAATACGAACGTAACGACCAGGCGGGCTTAGGGTACTTTGCAATCATTCATCAAAGACTCTTTCCGGGTTTATCTTCCCCGATGGCCTTTGCACTTGATGATGCTCCATGCGGGTCATTTTGATGCATCATGCTACAAACCCGCATCCAAACCATTCGCTCGAGACTCGATTTTTGGTACAAGAGGCAGAGACCATTGATACAAGACTGGTCTATTTGACCTGTGGCCTCGCGAAAAGTGGGGGAAGCGAGTATCTGACCAAGCGATCTTGTACGCTCAGAACCCGTAGTAAGCGCTGTAAGGCGCCCCGGGGTTGGCCTCCGCAAACTCTTGCCATGTTGGACGGCGTCGTGACGCTGAACGGTGGAAAGAACCACTTGCAGCTGAAGATGCAGCCGTGGTACTCAGAGGAACATCCTTGGGGACAGGACTTGGAGGGTTCGGTCGACTTTGTTGATCAGGTGCACTGGAAAGTTCTCCATGAAGCGCCGAAGGCTGTGACCTTGACGCCAACGTGGTCGTACCGTCTGCATCTGAGTGTTGCTTCGGCTTTGAAGGTCCATCTTCTAGCTGCGAAAGGTCGGGAGCCCGCGGTTGCCGGGTAGGGACTGCGTCCTCTCGTGGTGGCGGTGTAGGCTTCTCCTCCTCCTCCTCCGCAGTCGGTGCAGGAGTTTCAGAGGCCGTCGACTTTTTCAGCCTTGCTTGCTTGATGAGATCGTCAAAATTACTCTTCTGGTTCCTCACATAATGGTCGCGGTCGAAGTCTTTGGCCATAAACCCTGTACTGCCCGCTTTGTCGCCTTGCCGCCCCAATGTATCCTCCCACACTTTTAATTCCTGCAGCAGCTGTCTCTTGGACACTGGGTTGGTCGAATCACAGTTGGCATTCCAAAGATTCACCCACTCGGTATGCCGCCGGCGCATCAGCTCCTTCGAACCATGATTGGGGATTCCAAGGTCTCTTAGCTTCTTCCGTAATGCATTGTCGTTGAGTAATGAGTAGTTGATGAAAGGGAGGCGGTCGTTCTGTTTCGATGGTCTTTTCTGCATGTATGCTATCGTTCCCGGCGGAGCGATATGCGGAGCCGGAGAGGATGTATCGTCGACCGGCGTATGACTGTCGCCCATGATACACTTGTCCAGGTGAGAGTTTATCAAGTTCTCCTTCATTCTCCGATGACAACACGGACATTCGACTAGGCCATCTTTGAGCTCATGGGTTCCATTAAAGCGCGGGCTCTTGCTTTCCACGTCTTCATACACACTGCCTTCCTCACTGTCCTCTATAACTTCCGGTGTAGATGGTACGCTGTGCTGACTAGCGCCCGATGCCGTCCTCTTGCTCTGGCTGCGAGTGCTTCGTCTCTCGACACCATCGGGCCTGTGGCCTTCCACTTTCCGCCTTTTCTTCGGCCGCTGTGCTTCTGCCGGGTTGTCCTCTTCTAGCTTCACAGCTGCATTCCTCGCAAACTCAAGCAATCCTTTTCTTGAAGCGGTAAAGTTGGCTACCAAGTCCTCCAAGACCCAGTTCCGGCGCAACTTGACCTCCTGGTCGGCTTCTCGACATGCGGGACATCTTCCCTCCTGGGACAAGTACCGTCGTATGCACAGGCTGCAGAAGGTGTGAGAGCAACTCGTCATCATCGGTGTGGTGAAGAAGTCTTTGCATACTTGACATCGCAACGAAGACTCGAGTGGCGCAAGGGCGGCAAGCGGTGTTGGAAGCCAATCTGTGCTGTCGGCAAAGTCATAGGGCTCTGGCATCCTGACGACCGCCTGCAGATGAGGCTGGGGAGCGTTCTAGGATATTCAGGTTACTCCTCCTCTTATCATGCCAGTTTGGATTGCCGCAGACTGGACGTACACCACTGCGAGTCACAACCAACTCCCTTCACTGGACAGTTGCTAATAATCCAACGGTGAAGGATCCATTTCCACCGCATGCGGCTGCCTCGAAAATCGCGCCAAGCCACGTGACGTGTAGCGTGTCATGAACGCGTAAAGTGGAATTAAGCTGACTAATGAATTGGTCGCAGCACACTGGCAGGGAGTAACATCAACGTACCTACTAAGGTATCTAGGTAGGTAGGTATCTAGTATTACACATCGAGGTACATTGGGTATATGAATCATGTATGAATCGGTGGATTTCGTTCATGTGTTGATTGCCGTCTGTTCTTACAATAACATCAAGTCTTCTATGTGAATGTTACATGTCAAGAATCGTATCACCTGTTTGTCGGTTCATCATTCGAAATCGTCGTCTTCTCTCGACAACGGGTCCGGTCTAGTCAACCGAACTGGACTGAGCGGTGGAACAGGTTCGAGAGGGCTGGCTACCCCTGAAGCACCACCCATCAGGCTCATCCTGTTCACTCTGCTGTCAAGTTTCTCCAGTGGATTCATCTCTTCCAGAGTTTCGTCCTCTACCTCTCCATTGCCCTGACCATCATCTTCTAGCTCAAGCTGTCGTGTGGCGCCGCTGTAACCCCGTTTCCTCGCTTCGCCCAGCTTCATCCTGACAGCAAGCCGCAGTTGCTCCAAGTATTCTGCCAACTCTTTGAAGTGCTTGATCGCTTCACTGTGCTTGGTTTCCCCGTAATATTCCTGCGCTTCATCAAGTCGTTGCGCTGCGATCTCCGCCCTTCCAAGTTTCATCCATTCATCGGCGGCGATGATGCTCCATAGCGCGGCTTTTCGCTTACGCAGTCCCCAGCCAGTGTTGCTATTTCCAACCCGGTCAGAGAAGCAGGACGCGACTCGCTCGCTGACAAGAACGTGGCCAACACTGCCGACGAGACCCAGCTCGAGGCTTCGGATCGCCCATTTCGCGGCCACCTCACTTGCCGCTCTTCCTCGAACTTTGAGAAGCTCGACACCTAGGAGAAGAGCGCGCAATGCCAACGCAGGGTCCGAGCAGCGAGTTAGGTATGAATAACTCGCTGTTTCAAGCATCAGGTCGAAAGTTTCAACCTTGAACTTTGAACCTCCACTGCTGGTCAAGGGATTTAGGAGAGTTGCAATGCAGCACATCTCGTTCGCTCCAGCAAGGTACTTCCATGATTTGTCATTAGCATAATCTGTTCGAAGTAATTCGTAGGTCGAAGCTGCCAGCTTGTAGTCTCGAAGCATGAATGCATAATCTGCTAGCTTGCGCAGAAGACTTTCTGGGGCCTCCCAGCGATAGGCGCCCTGTGAACTGTCATAGTTGCCGCTCGCTCCAGAGCCAACCAGGGGAGTGCCCGAGGATGAATTGCGCGAAGAGCCTCCAAGTCCTGTCCACCGCTTCGAAAGGGACATGAACCGTCCCGAAATACCCCGCCGGCGGGAAGCTACCTGATCATTCCACAAAGCGATTCGCTGCTCCATATGGTAGATGATGGATTGTGCTGTAAGTTCGCGGACGAATGATCGCAATGCTGATGCATCGGAGGAGAATATGTAAGGTGATGTCGCGGTATTGAGCTCAAGGAGATCAGCAGTATCCTTCAATAGTGATAGCTGCTCCTCTGGCGTGAGCCACTCAGCGGTGGGAAGTTCTTCAGCGTCATCATCAGATTGAGTGCAGGACGTGGACCGCAACCTGAGAAGATGGCAGTGAAGGCCGAAATGGCGCTTCATCTGATCGAAAAGGGCCGAGGATTTGCTGAAATCATCTTTGTCGTCATCGTGAACAAGGACGTAGTATCTGAGGTATTCTGGATTGGCATATGGAGGTAGAGCTTGGGCACCTTGGGCGGTTTGTTGGTAAAGACTCCGCAATGTGTCGATAGGCTGTTGGGTAGAAGAGCTTATGGCGATGACGGCCCCGACTGGATGTCGAAAGGTTTCATGCGGACTCATGGACTTGGAGTAAAGGAGCCTGGACAAGAATAGCTTGTAGAGGTGAGAGACTTCACCTTGACCAGGTAGGTCAGCTGTCTCATTGTACCCGTCCCCAATGGAGTAGTCCATCATCTCTTCCAGTCTCTCCAGGTGGTTGACCTCCGACATTGGGGTTGAGCCATCTCCGGTCAATTGGGCTAGGTTAGTGAAATGGACACCGAAATCATCCCAAGCCCTGCTGGCACCCGTACTGTCCCGCACCACGACTTTGCCAGAGATTCTATCGCCAAACGGCCGCAGCAGTTCGACGAATCCATGTTTCAGGCCCTTCTGCGCGGCAAGTTCGTCGACTTCCGGAGCAGCATAGATTGCAACAGTGGGCGAAAATGCCCGCACAATCAAAGACCTTGTATCATCATAGCCTTCCGAAGGGTTGCCCAAGGGGCTATTGACTTGAGATCTTCCAAGTCTCGCAAAAGACAGCGAGAGCCTTCCATTGGGGGAGCTGGACCGAGAGAGAACGTCCGACAGTGCACTCGAATGTGAGCCTAGGGCAGGCGAGCTAGAGGTGCGGATTGGTAGGCTTGCGCTGGATGTCTCGGGTGATTCGTCTCTCGTGGACAGTCGTGTCTTGGGTAGATCGAGGGTCGGGACTGAGATGGAGGGTAGGTCTTCTGGCTGCTGAAGATGGTCTCCATCATTGGGCGAGGTCATGGACAGCGGTGGGTTATGGGTAAGGCCTTCGAGGTTGCTGTCCTTGGTCGTCGCATGGAGCGGGTGCGTTGAATTATGCGACCACTGAAGTCACTCAGCATATCAAGAGTCTCCAATCTAGCGGGGGGACTGGTAGCATTCCGGGAGGCCTCGTTGTGTGTGGACGTAGCCGCAATCTTTGTCTGTATGCTCTGTCAGGGACGGGCGATGTAGCGCAGCAACACTTAGTGATGTGGTTCATTTACTGCTATGCCGCGTATTATTGCAGCGTCAATTGTAGAATCGCATTACCAGAAGCGACTCTATGCACCTACGTACCGTCACGTGCACAGCACTCTTCGGCGGAGCATCGACCCGAAGTGCATAGTCCTTCCACAAGGCTGAGTTGTTGTTCAATCGCTGAGGAGACGAGAGAACTTGAACCAGGGGATAGAACCGTGATGCAGCACACTAACATCTTGCAAGACATCCGCATTTCATGATGGGGTTCAATACCCTATCACTCGATACTGGACTCATTCCTTTACTTCCCTTCCTCTGTTGGGACTGTGCTTGTGACACCTTTGAACCACTTGCCAAATTCCTACTCATCCCTTGCCAAGTTGCCATTACAGAAGCACAGCACGATATTGTTCATTCCATGCAAAACAGGATCTTGTTGATCTGACCAAAGGGCTAGGCCTTCCTGGTGCGGTATCGCGCCACCCTCGACCCCTGAAATATGTCTTGCGATCTCAGCCCCTTACTTACACTAAATCGACGCAGCGTGGGACCCGGGTGTAGCGCATTGACCTAACATCAGCCCGCCTGGGTCATTCCCGCCCTTGACAGGCTTTCGAAAGAAAAGGATCGTGTTCCACCTCTTTTCTGCCGAGTAAAGGTTGATATCGTCGTCCTTGGGTTTTTGGACGAGCTCAACAGGATCATAGTTTCTCGTGCATCGGACATGCTTGCAGGAGACCTTTCCAAATGGAAGACCTCCATACTCATAGCGGGGGCTCTCTTCACAGTTGTACTGTTGCTCTCTGCGTCAGCAAACCGCTTTCGTCCCCCGGGTTGGGCTGATAGACTACAAATCAACCTCTCTGGTCAACGGGGTGACCAAAAGCCGGTGAACGCTACCGCCAGTCTTCACGTACCATCGACCTCAAGCTCCGCCGATGGTTCCCATGGACATAGTCCTGGACTACAAAATGGAGCACCTGGGAAACTTCGGAAACCCTCTCAGAGGATAGTTGCAATGGTATACGGTGGACGAAAGGAATACGTCTCGATCCTCGATTGCTATTTGCAAAGGAACCTGGTTCGCAACGGCGGCTGGCTGGACGAGGTGATGTGGATCCACCAGATCAATCGGACGATGGATGTTGTTTACCTTCATGACCTCGCCGACCACGTGCCGGAGTATACAAGCCATGAGTTATATACCCACGCAGGCGATGGGCTGGACACCTTCACAAACGCTTACAAGTTGTGCCAACCCAACACCTATTGCGTCAAGATTGACGACGATATTGTGTTTATGGAGGACAATGCCATCCAAGCGTTAGTCCAAAGGAAAATCGAGAATGCCCAGTATCTCATTGTCAGCGCAAATGTGTTGAACCAACCAGATCTCTCCTGGGTCCATTACCAGCTTGACACTGCACGGCCATACCTGCCAGAGTTACAGAAACCCGTCGATTTTGTTGATGATGACCGGAGATTCATGGTCGACTGGAGACCCTCAACTCTACCGGTTTGGGAAGGCCCCGAAGATCTCAACTTCAGCGCAACAGATCCAGCCCCGTTCAACGGGCATCGCTGGCTGCCGGTACCTGGAGGCGATATCGAAAACACGCCGATTGCTGCTCTAGGGCGGTCTAGAGGTTCCGAGCATGTGAAGAACCATACCGGCTACATTTCGTGGACAGTTGCTGCACAAGGTAGGTGCTATGTCCTAGACTTTGTCTTTGAAAATAGGCTAGCCTCGCTAACATGTTGTCCTGGACTAGCCCACTATTCCTTTCTCGAGAACCTTGAGCAGAAACGACTGCAGCGATACAAATTCGACATCTGGAATTCCCGTTATGAAGCCCGCAGCATTCACTTCATCGCCTTTTCTGGCGACGACGCGACTATTCACCCGGTCCAGGGCTACGATGATATTTGGTGGACGTCTACGCTGCCGTCAAAACTACGACGACCTGCAGTGGTGGACGGCACAGCCATGGTTGTCCACTTTGGCACTCACCTCCAGACACAGTCGCTCGGAGGCAATCCTGGTCCCGGTCTGCGGGAGACGGATCTTCTACGACGGTATCGAAGTTACGCCAATGAATTCATTTGTGGACAGCCTTCAGGATCGCCTATGCTATAGAACAGTCATTGGCTTCGTGGCTATTTGTGGCCGGATACGTGATTGAAAATGGTCTTGGTGCATGCTTGCATTAGCTATTCAATCGCTCCTGCCTTCAAATCTATGCTCCAGACGAGGCCTGGATGAGGCCCCTGTGTCTCTCAAACATTTGAATTGCTCTCATGCTACTCTTACTGCCCAGCGTGACGAGCCGGCCTTCCTTCTGGGTGCGTACCAGGTTAAGCTAACCGAACTTCTTTGTAAAGGGCAAATCTGGTTCCAGCAGGGTCCCCCGGTATCTTATCTCAACGTGAGCAGTTCATGCATGCGATATGTATAGGTGCCAAGATGCCAAATATGTACTTGATGTCAATAATGGCCGATGGCAGCTGATGGCACAGGCTAGACGAACTCATAAGGTCACAGGTACTGAACGAGAACCCATCTAACCAGGGCCTCTATACCGCTCTATGTTGCCTTCTACTCTGTAATACACTTTGTACAAACCGCATTGCTACTATTGCTACTGGAGTCAGGGCAGCAAAGAAGGTCTCGCAGTTTTCTTTCAGCCTCGGCTTCTCCATCACGTAAGGCGACATTGCAAAGACCATATCACCCATGCGTCAAAAGTCTTGACGTGACCTGTACAATTCCTCGGCGCTGACTACGATCACCTCTTCTTGCACAGACGCGGATCAAAACATTAGCTCGCGTCTCCTGCTAGCCTCATGATGGACCTTCGACAGCTGTACACCGACTATATCGCCCAGATCAATGCCGGCTGCGGCTCAGGCGCTTTGGCGAAGTATGTCAACAATGGCATAGTCCATAATGACTCTTCTCCGCTGTCGGTAGACGATTATGCACAGATCATCCTCGACAGCCAGGCCTCATTTCCTGGTCTACTCTTCGAAGTCGACATGTTGGTGACAGATGATGCCAACGGCGCCAAAGGTGGTGGGAGCATTGCTGCCAGAATCAAGCTATCCTACGACCGTAGCGTTGCCGCTTCCAATCCTTCACCTGAGACTACTTCACAGCAGTCCACCAAAGAGACCTTCTATGAGCACGTCTTCTACAGCCTAGAAGGTGGCAAAATCTCAAGAGTGTGGAGCATCCTAGATGGTGCTGGCCAGAGATGGAGGGAGGAGTTGGAAGCAAGAAAAGGGCAGTAATGAGAAGAGAGACAGAGCCAGTCTATGCCATGCTGGTGGTGCATAAGGGGATCCGGAATGGAAGAGAGAAAGTGCTCACTCAGAGAGGTCAAAGGCCTGGCTACCTACGGTGCGGCAGCTCGAAACATTGGGTGACCAGCATCCGGACTTCAGATATACATACCAGCACGTGCCAAACGTCAGCATGGTATCGCGCCTATGATAAGATGGTTTCCTTGTGCTCCAGTCGAAATTCATCCCTTGGTGCCCAACATGTCCGAGTCTCTCGACCTTGCCACGAGGCTGGCCACTAGGAGCAAGGGGCCTTGCACGTGATCCAGCCTTGGCGCAGTGGGCCAGAAACTTGAACTTCAAGTTCAATTGAACCCAACTACTAGTAATTGACCTCCAGCGTAGACAACTTGCATCGTTCTCTTGCGAACGACCTTCCATAGTGGGTGAACGCGCTCCTGCACACTCTGCCACATGGCGCACCTCTCTGCGTCACAGAGTCTTCTTGGGCTCGCCCGGAGTTTCCAAAGGTTCAATGTTGCAGATCCTCTGACGGTATGCTCCCATTCGCCCCGTGCTGCGTTCTGTCGGCTGACTGTATGAAGCAATGCCTTGCGCCTCGACTTACTCGGCATTTTGCCGCGCAGACCCAGATCCCCATAAGTGAGGTTGCGAAAGAGATTGAAGCAGGTCTCTCCCCTCCCGGGTCCACGAACTCTCCTCAGCAGTTTTCCGCAGTACAAAAAACCTCCTCCGGAATCTATACTCTCGATTCTCCTATTCTGAAGACTCTATACTCATGGCCAGATCTCGAACCGACGAGGTATGCCTGGTACGAACAACAATATCTCGACGCTCCTATGCGAAGGGATATCCTCCATCGCGCGGTAATCTTCGAGGCCGACGCAACTAGACGGGGCACAGCCAGCACCAAATGGCGGGCCGATGTCCATGGCAGCAACCGCAAGCTGTACGCACAAAAGGGGACTGGTAGAGCCCGTGTCAGAGACAAGAAATCTCCCATCAGAAGAGGTGGAGGCGTTGCTTTCGGTCCGAAGCCCAGAGACTTCTCCACCGAACTACAGCGCAAGGTCTATTACCAGGCCTTCAAAATCGCACTAAGCTATCGGCATAGAAAAGGTGAACTGATGGTATTGGATGATAAGATTGCCTTGCCAGAAGATGCCGGGGCCAGGTTTTTGAACAATGTATTCGAGGCCAACAATTGGGGCAAGGCCGATGGGAGAAGTCTGCTGGTCACTAGCACACTTGAATCGCAGAATCCAGACATATTCGAGGAGATGCGAGAAGTCGGCGAGCATGGTTCGCTCAAGGATATCGAGGATGTGGATGTCAAGGATCTTTTGGAAACCGGGAGAGTCGTGATCGAGAGAACCGCGCTGGAGGCCCTGTTAGGCAAACACCTCAAATTCTTGAACGGCCCTGAGAGGGAGGCCGAGCGACGCCGGATTGTACAATATTTGTAAGGGCAGGAACCTATACATCTACAGTTGGAACACCAAACTTCACTGCGACAGTGTCTTTGCGATCAAGAGCGGCGTTTCTATGAATGCCCCCAGTGTCTAGGCGGAGAGGTCATTGGCACCCATTCTATGTTCTTTTACTGTACGACTGAGCCTATCCAAGACAACTGAGTCTGCTGCGCCGGAATTTCATCATTACTCAGTATCTATCTGTGCCTACGCGCTTGGGGCCCGAGAGCACTCCTATAGGAATCCATGAGCTTCATCATTGACGGCCCAAGGCGGTCGACACTGTGATTTATGCCTTGATGACATGTTGAAGTAGTCAAATACCACCTATGCGGATCAAACGATAATAAGGTCCCGTTGACATTTCCTCCCCTACAGAAGCCAAATACGTGTTGTGCTATTGGCAGAATTCCGCCGCTTTTAGCAGAAAGTAGGTGGTCGGTGTTCGGAGTGGATTCCTCCGATCGGCCCTTGGCACCATTTTTGCCTGCGCCGAAGAAAGTTTAAGTCCAGACTCCAAAAGTTGAAGTTGGGAGAAGTCGAGCCTAGGAAATTCCTGGACACGAGGAAGAATCTGCTCTTCTGTTTCTTTGCCATCTGGGTGCAGTGGATTCAGCTCCCTCTTCACCTGTCCGTCGCTACCATGGCGATCCAAAAGAAACACGGCAAAGGAAGACTTGGTAAGATCAAGCCCTCCGCCACTATGCCTCGCTACGCTCGTCTCTTTCGTTCATTGACTGACCTCTCTTAGACAAGTGGTACAGACTTGCGAAAGAAAAAGGATATCGGGCTCGAGCAGCTTTCAAATTGATCCAATTAAACAAAAAATATGGCTTCCTGGAGAAGAGCAGAGTCCTACTGGATCTCTGTGCCGCACCAGGATCATGGTGTCAAGTTGCCGCAGAGACTATGCCTTCACAGAGTCTGATAGTCGGCGTCGACCTGGCGCCCATCAAGGCCATACCTCGAGTGATTACCTTCCAAAGTGATATTACCACGGACAAATGTCGAGCAACCATCCGAACACATCTTAAACATCTGAAGGCGGATACTGTCCTGCACGATGGTGCACCCAATGTGGGTGTCGCATGGGTCCAGGATGCCTTTTCACAGGCGGAACTAGTGCTTCAGTCAATGAAACTGGCTACAGAGTTCTTAAAAGAGGGTGGCACATTCGTGACTAAAGTCTTCAGGTCGAAGGATTATAATGCACTATTGTGGGTGTTCAAACAGTTATTCTCCTCCGTCGAAGCTACGAAGCCTCCTTCATCAAGAAATGTGTCTGCAGAAATCTTTGTGGTTTGCAGAGGCTTCAAGGCCCCAAAGAGGATGGACCCCAAGTTCCTTGATCCGAAGCACGTCTTCGCCGAAGTACAGGAGCCTACACCCAATAACGAGGCCAAAGTGTTCAACCCAGAGAAGAAGAAAAGAAAGCGAGAAGGTTATGAAGAAGGAGATTACACGCAACATAAGGAGATCCCTGTTAGCGAGTTCATCCATACGACTGACCCTATTGCCATTCTCGGCACGGTCAACAAACTCAGCTTTGAACAATCAGCGAATGGCGACCTGGCTCTGGCTGCCTTGGATCGACTACCTGAGACGACGCAAGAGGTCCGAGAATGCTGCGCAGACTTGAAGGTTCTGGGCAAAAAAGAATTCAGGACCCTCCTTAGATGGCGATTGAAAGTGAGGGACAAGTTCGGCATGTCAAGCAAAGCGAAGAAGGAGCAACAGGAGGTTGAAACCAACAAAGAGGAAGCCCAAGAAGTCGCAGAAGTCGAGTCGATGGATGACGAACTGAAGATTCAAGAGGAGTTGCAAAGGCTGAAAGACCAAGATTCAAAGGAGAAAAGGAAAGCGCGTCGGAAGGAAAACGAGAGGAAGCAAAAAGAAATCGTACGAATGCAGCTGCACATGACGACGCCCCATGACATCGGACTGGATCAAGAGGGCCCGGCCGGAGAAGGGGCCATGTTCACCCTCAACGCGGCCAAGAGAGTCCAAGATCCAGCCGAAATAACCGACGCACAGATGGACGAAGTCAATGCCCAGGAGTCAGATGACTCACAGGACGAGGTGGAAGATGAAGACTCGGACGATGATGGAGACAGGCTCGAGCGCGAACTCGACATGCTGTACGAATCGTATCAGCAGAGGCGTGAGGAGGCCGATGCAAAGCTACGAGCCAAGAGAGCCCGAAAGGAAAAAGAGACAGATGAGTGGGACGGCCTATCAGACGAGGACAAGCCTGGCGATGCGACCACTGACGGCGAGTCCGATGTCGAAGAAGCGTTCCCTGTGCGGCAATTCCCAAAATCCGACGGTCTATCAACACAGGCTGCTATGTTCTTTGACCAAGACATCTTCCAGGACCTAGGCATCGAAGACGAACATGACGACAATGATAGCGCGATAGCACTGGAAGACGAGTCATCGGATCAAACGAAGTCTCCACCGCTGAAGGGTCCGTCTCGAGAAAATCAGCCGCAGCCTTTGAAATCCGCCTTGAAGAAAGCCCAGCCTGCTGCTTCCCAACGGACGAAAGTCTACGACGCTTCGGACTCCGAGTCGGAACCAGACACGTCGCTGAAACCTGCCTCGTCAGCATCGACCCGACCAGAAGATCCTCTCCTGCCCAACGGTCAATTAGACATTGACATAATCACCGCGGAAGCCATGACAGTCGCGCAGGACTTGGCGACGAAACGCATTAAGCCAGGCGATTTGGTCGATGACAGTTTCAACAAATACTCGTTCCGCGATGTGGACGGGCTTCCAGAATGGTTCTTGAACGACGAAACGCAACATTCGAAGCCTCAGCGGCCCATCAGCGCGGCCGCCGCAGCCGCAATCAAGGAGAAGATGCGCGCCCTGAACGCTAGGCCCATCAAGAAGGTCCGCGAGGCCAAGGGCCGTAAGAAGATGAGGGCTGCGGCACGGTTGGAGAAATTGCGCAAGAAATCGGCGCTGTTGTTGGACGACGAGGGCGTCAGCGAGAAGGACAAGGCTGCCACCATCAGCAGGCTGATGGCCAGGGCGGTGAAGAAGGGCAAGCCTAAGGAGAAGGTCAAGCTTGTCGTTGCAAGAGGGCCCAACAGAGGTCTCAGTGGGCGCCCTCGTGGTGTCAAGGGCAAATACAAGATTGTGGATGCGAGACTCAAGAAGGATGTCCGGGCGGAGAAGAGATTGAAACGGAAGTTGAAGAAATGATCAGGCTGTGTTCCCTGGCTAGACAGAATGGAGCATGTATAGCATATCAGACTGTGACTTTCGTGTCTTAAAAAGCATCGAGTGTGAATTTTCTTTTCCAAGCGTAGCCAGCTTGACACAGACTACATCTGAGGCGCCATCCCAGGGTTGGCAGCCTTCCGTAATGTGACCCAGCCGATATATCCCCCTCATATGTACCTTCCCAGAGCCACCAGATACCAGCTAGCTTCATACCCGGCTTGCCATACCCCCAAATCACAACAATGATGACCATTGACAATGTCGTCTATTGGGCGCGGCGCAAGGCTTTCTTCTCGGGTTCAACCTGACACGTGAGCAGCGCTATATAGCTGAGGAGCACCCAACCTTTCTTGGATGGGACAGAAGCCTGAGGCAATCCCGTTGCGTCTAATGGCTGACCCGAAACCTGCCGGGGTATGTCGTCTCGGATCGGCGGCCGGCTTGACCGCGACTCGACAAACTCGCGCTGCCAGGCATTGTGCCGACATATCGATTGAACTCCTCCTTTGATGGGAAGATCCTCTTTCACGTCTTCCATCCCCCAATTCCCCAAGACCATCCCTTGCCATGTTCATCCCCAGCATCAAACTTATCCAACTCACTGCCGTCGCCGGAATATCCAATAAAATCTCGACGGTCGTCAATGATGCGACCATACTCCAGAAGCAGTCGGAACATGTAAACTTCGATATCGTCTCTCCTGAGGACCTTGTTGGCCCATTCTCGACCCTGCCTGGCCAGCTTCTGTGCCTCTCTCTCGTGCGGCGCAATATAGACCTGCGGGTTGAGCTCTTCGCCATCCATGACGTTGTCCTGCTTTGAGTCTCCATAACCGATGAAGTACGTAAGCAAAGCGTATAGATCATCGTATCGATTGTCGACAGGCACAAAATGCCTCCATGCTAGAAGTCGGCTGTCATGCCATTCGCGGAAGATGGTTGCTTTGAAGCCGAGACTTTTGCTCTGCAGGAACGCGCGCCAGCGACCGGAGAAAGAGTGGCCGTCAACGTCAATCAGGTATTTCGACCGGAACTGAGCGGTGAGCGACACCTGTGGCTTCCAGGAGAAGACGGTGTCGTAAAATGCGCAATTCGGTACGCAGCCCCAGGCCTCGACGAACCCAATGTCAGAGTGTTCATCAGCGAACCGCGAGGGGTGGAACCGGTCATACAGCTCATAAGTCGTATTGGTTGCTTCAGGCTCATCAAGCTTTTCCGTAAGCACCTTGACCTCCGTGCCTGACCTCGAAACATGGGTACCATTGAACAGCTGCACCAGTCTTTGCCGATGCATGGTCTGCCAGTTGTTCTCGAGTTGGACACCACCAGAAGTGACACCACGCCAGATGATGTTGTCTTGTTTGTCGCGCCAGTCGAGATCTTCCGAGGGGTCGTAGTCATATCGATCGTCATGTCGATAGTACATATTGGCCGGAAACAGAATGTCACTGTTGACGTTGACTTTGCACTCTCCAAAGATGGGCACCAGCTTGTGGGACGCAATAATGCTGCTGGCCGAGTACAATAAGCCGTGGAGATTTTGAACAGTTGGGCCCACCGTGCAAAGATCCGACGACAGATTGAAGTTTGTCACAAACCCGGCTATGGATTCCTTGTACAACATGTCTGCTTCCGCAATGGTCATATTTGACCGTGCTGGGGATTCTGGCGGGCACGCTTTTGCAGCAATGTCCATGTACTGCTTGCCCGGGGCGAAGAACCAGCCGTCGTCGAGCCGGGTCGAATTGTCCTGCGCCCGATCTTGGATGGTCATGTCCAATAGGTTGGGTTGGCCGACAGAGAAAGTGTCCATGACTTCAGGAGGCATTGTCCGAGTCTCGTATTCCTTCTGAAGCATTTCTTGCATGTCCTCCCACGGCACGACGACGCGAGGCTGATCCAACCTGTTCATAGGGATGTCCATATCGGGCAGGAACTCGACAAACTTGCTGATGACCGTTTCCATAGTCTCTGACCTCCAGCTAGGGTTATCCGCCTGCACGATCGTATGATTCCGAATATGAATGACTGCCACCCCGAATTTAGGGTCCTCTCCCATGTGCGCGGCGTGGGTGCGGAGTTCGGAGGGGTTGGCGGCCCAGAAGGGTCGCAGGTCGTCCATGATCTGCTCAAAGTCGTCGATGTTGAAGACATTTCTCTCTCGCGCAAACTTGTACCAATCCTTAAACCCGGGAGGAGGGTGTCTGCCATACCGGCTCCTGTATTTCTCCACTGTCTGCCTGAAGCTCGTAGATATTCCTGACTCGTAGGCTCTAAACCGGTCATCGGCCGCTTGCATCAACTGGGCAATGGGATGCAGGTCGAAGTGCTGCGCAGGCTTTGGCTCGGTCGTTGAGGAGTTGGATTGCGCTACGGGAGAGCTTTCGGAGTCAAAATCCCATATGTCGTCTGCATCCGACTCGAATTCTGGGGGCGTCTTGTGCCCAGTCGGGCTCTGAATACCAGGGAGGGAGATATGTGCAGTGACATCCCTGATGCTGTCGCTGTCGAGTACCGAAAGGCCGTGAAATACAATAAAGAAGGCTAGGATGCCGGCGACCAGAAAGAGGATGCGACGTTTGTTGAACTCGATGGGAGCCATCCTGCTGCTGGGCATGGATGTGCGAGGTCACCGATACATAAGGAGAAGAAAATGCTGGAGTACAACAAAGAACCTGATCTGGTTTACTTGAGTACGCATGAGAAGACGCGTGATAATATCATTATGAAGAACGGGAACTTGGAGGTGCAAATCACCCGAGAATATGAGAAAGCGAGGGAGGGATCAGGCCATGGGCGTATATCTGCGATGTCTACCTGTATTCAGGGTTAAACATCTTATCTGCGCCTCCCCCAGGTGTGGCGCACACCAACTTGCACTGCGAGACTGGTAGTCTTGTGGCTGGGCTCTTGGTACTACCAACCGTATCACTTAGTACGTATTTCGATCAAACGCAGTCATTTAATTCCTCAAGATCCGTATCGCAGATACACACGCTACAATCATCATAGCAGCGGCCTGCAATGTCCAGGAAACACCTTGTACTAGTAGCTGGTACTGTCAAGCAGTACCGCTGAGCGAAGCGCAGCAACAAGAGTGGTAAAGCGGCGTGATCTCGGTCTAAGTAGCAGCAGGGAGAGCAGGCTTAGTCATCCAGTTCTTCTCCTTGGCGCGAACCTCAACTTCAAACTTGTGGCAGATTGAAGTTCACCAGATGATTGTTGAACACTGAGATCCCAGCTTTCACAGCTTACTTCCCACGACGGCAACTGCATTGGTCTCCTAGTCTCCGGAGACAATGCCACCACGACTTTCGCTGCGGCTTTCGCAGCCCAGATCCTCCTCTTTATATGATACTCTCGCCTCGATAGCGCCGATTCCTTCCTTTCTTCTTCCCTTCCTCCACGTGCAATCCCGCAATGCATCGATCTTGAGTTCTCTTTCCGACACACCAGGCGCGTACAACAGAAGAATACGTCGCGGAAGGGGTCCAGCCTCCGGCAAAGGAGGAAAGTCGGGTCGCGGCTCTGACGGGCAAAAACAGCACGGCAAGGTCCCTACAGGCTTCAATGGAGGTCAGACGCCGGACCATATCGTGCACGGGAAATATGGATTCAAGAACCTGTCAGTAATGTCCTCTTCTGTTTATGGAATCTTCCTGCGGAGCCAACGTAGGGTTTGCTGACTTGCGGGATCTGATTTACAGGCACGCGACGGAAATGTCGCCGATCAACCTTAACCGCATACAATCGTGGATCGACCAGAAACGTCTTGATCCGACCCAACCTATTACACTTTTGGATCTGGTCCGCTCGAGGGCCCTGCATGGGATCAAAGATGGCGTAAAACTGCTGGGAGACGGAGCAGCGGAGCTGAAGACCCCCATTCATGTCATCGTGTCCAAGGCATCACAGTCGGCCATTCAAGCTGTCGAAGCCCTAGGCGGCACCGTTACGACACGCTTCTATACTCCACAGGCGATACGACGGATACGATTGCGACAGATGCACCCGTTCGTCTCCCTACGCTGGGATCCAACAGCGCTCAACAACCCAGCTCTTGCCGTGGAAGGCGGCCGGTCCCTGGAAGAGCGTGTCTCGGGCATGGGCTACGAGTACCGCCTACCAGACCCGACTTCGCGTAAGGATCTCGAGTACTACCGCGATGCCAAGAATAGGGGTTACCTGGCGCACACCGTGAAACAGGGAGAAGGACCTAGTCTATACTTCAAGCCGCCCATCAGCGAGGAGGAGCTGAAGGTGTTGAGGAAGAGGAGCGCCTCAGGCAAGGCCGGACAGGCCGCAAAGGCTAGAGAGGAGAACAAGCTGTGGTAGACAGGGGGCGTCAGATCTACAGCTGATGTGTCTTCTCTTTTTGGCCGATAGACTGATCGGCGATTGTGGAAGGAATATGGCTTCATAACCCATGTCCTGTGGCCTACCGCGGTTTTTCAGGCGCAGCAGAGCAGAACGGCGTGCTGATACTTGGACATTCCTGAAGATCTTGGGACAAGTTCGCCTCGGACCCAGAACCCCCGAGATAGGACATCCAAATCAAAAGGCCAGGACCAGGACAACAATGAATGGACATGGGAATCAATCCTACGATTCTACCTCTTCCCCGAGATAGGGGACGATCAGCACTGCCCGTGACCACGGATACATGCTCCCGACAGCCGTTTTTGTTTGGGACTTGGGACACATTGCCATGTCCATGTATATATTAATGTACATTTCTGCATTCGATACTAGTATCCAGTGTATGAGATCCGAAAGTCTTTACGCATGAGGTATGGAGGGTATCTGATAGCAGGTAACGCGCTGCCAGACAGAGTACAATGTGTCGTATCCGATGAAACCTACTCTATAAATCAACGGTGTCGCGCTTCCAGAAACAATTCACGACAAACAATAAGAACAAATTTATAAATCCAATGGAGCATCTGCGGGAATTAGCTGGATTTGATGAGCTTTTCTACGTCGGTCTTGTCCTATTGGTAGTGGATATATATCTGTATACTTTTGTAGAGCACGAAGCAGCAAAAATATAATCAGGTTATATTCAAACAGTCATGGCACCGATATAAATTACCGACACTCGAATTATAAACATACTTAGGTACCTTCCATGTTACCGACAACATTCATACACAGGTTGCTGCCAGTAGGTATTTACTCCTAGAAAGTATCCGTCAAGCCGTGCACGGGTTACACACCTATTCTACGTTAAGGCCATGTTCTGTGCCTGCGGGGTTCAAGCCCTTGCATGCTCGAAGTACAAGACAGCTATATAGCCTTCTACTACTAAGTACAACTCCCTCAACAGACTGCCATGCCAATACGCGCAACTGCTTCAGAAACAATTGAAATCAAAGGCAAGCACAAACGGTTGTACGACTGCCAAGTTCGTCAATTATGCGGACACCCAAGCACACAAGCACAACAAAACATGTCGCGTCTATTGTCTAAAGATTATTGTAACATAAAGGTAACTAGGTACTAGGAAGGCAGGTGACTAGGTGTACCCGGGCAATGGTTGGGTCATGGTCAGAGACCGCCTGGTGTTATACCGAAGAGGTCGCCGGACCGTTGACTACTGGAAGTCGTGGTACACAAGTCGTCTCGAGGTCCGGCACGTCTAGACTCGCCCAGCAGAAACAGATAGACAGACACCCAGACACCGGCCGCGATCTGCAGCCCGGTGCCACAGTTTTCTGTAAAAACCACCCCTGATCTTTCCGACAATTGGATATAGAGACCGTCAACGGTTAAGAATAACCATCCTTCGACTCAAGGGCCCACGGTAAGCATGACCAGGGCCCGAGGAGGACCAAAAGCCTCTCTGGGAGGAGAAAAACAGACATCCCATCCATCCATCCGACCCCACCGCCAACCCCCCCTCAGCGCTGGAAAGCAGATAAACACAAAGTCGACGGGGCGAGAAAGCTTTGCTTTTCATTCTCTCGACACATCTCGTCCAAAGAACTTGGCCTTGGTCCAGTCGAACGCGACGAGGATGCGGTTTCGTGCTACAATCGTCCATAGTCAGTAAAGGGATACCCGGATTAATATGAGGGACTGTAGAGGAGAACTCACCGCTGAAGCACATGCTCAAGTACGCGCTCTTCCAGAACAGATAGGTCAGTGTGCCACCAGACGCGATGTTGCCGCTGAACCAGGAGACATCGGCCACAGCCTTTTCGGCCCCGATATAGGCCAGCGACCCCTGGTGCGAGTACTGGAAGGGGCCAATCTGCTTGATGCGGCGGAGCTGTCTCTGGCGTTCTCTGATCTCGCCGAGGATGGCGTTGCGCTCGTCTCCTGCAGTAGTAGCCTGCTTGGCGGAAAGATCTCGGAGCTCGTCCTCGATGGCATCTGTTTTGGCCATGGTGTTAAACAGGCGAGCCAGGAAGGCACCTTCTTGGGCAGCCACCTGCGCGGTTGGGGCATAGTTTGCAACGGCGCAGTCACCCACACCCCAAATGTTCTCGGTACCGTTGACCACAAGATACTCATTGACCTCAAGACCTCGCCGAGCCTTGGCTTGCGCGGGAATTTGCGTCATGAGATCCTTCACGACAGGACGCAGCGCATTACCTGTAGCCCAGACCAGCAGACCGTACGGGATGGTCTCCAATTTCTTTGTACCGTCGGGTTGCTGGACTTCCGCCTCAATGAATTTGTCGGTGACGTTCTTGACCATGGTCTTGGTACGGATCTCAATATGTTCCTCCTTGAAGGAAGACTCGGTGTACTCGATCAATTGCTTGCTGAACATAGGTAGGACATTTGGGAGGGCTTCGACGAGGCTGACGTGGAAATCATCCCTGATCTGGGGGACCCATTTCAGCAAATCTTCCTGGAAAAAGTCCTGCAATTCGCCGGCAAATTCGACGCCGGTGGGGCCACCGCCGACGACGACCATGTGGAGGAGACGCTTGACTTCTTCAGCGGGTTGGTCTTTGAAAGTAGCAGTTTCGACACAGTCCATGATCCGCTTGCGAATCTTCTGAGCGTCGCCGACTTCTTTCAAGAAGCAACCATGCTCACGCACGCCAGGGATACCGAAGGTGGCGTTCTCGGCACCGACACCCACGACGAGCATGTCAAACGGAATCTCGGTTTCCATGTTATCGCCCTTGATTTCCGAGTTATCTTTGGCGTAGACAATCTTCTTCGCGTAATCAATCTTGGTGCACTCTGCTTCGTAGTATGACACCTTGGCCTTTTTGTGCCGAAGGATGTTTCGAATCGGTTCCATGATAGAGCGATGTTCAATGGTGCCAGTGGTGCAGGACGGGAGAAGAGGCGTGAAGAGGAAGTAATTTCGGGGAGAGACAACGACGACATTGTAGTTTTCCGTGTCCAAATTCTTGAGCAAAGAGACCGACCCCCAGCCGGTTCCTGGCACTGTCAGCATTGAGCCCTAAGCCTGCGCAACGAGTCTCACTCACCTAATATCACCAGAGTCTTCTTCTTCGGGTCCGGGTCGAGCTGCTCGGGAGGATGGTTGAGCTCCCAGACAGTGTAGGCCGTGTATCCTACGCCTGCAAGGAGCGAGATATATGTGACGCGCCACAAGGTGCGCAAGAACCTGAATCGCTTCTTGGGCGTGGGTGCGGGAGAGAGAATGACCTGGGGTGCTTGAGGAGCTGCATCTTCAGCATAGCTACGACGAAACGAGCGAGGGAGGACTGCTCGAGGGCGAAAGGCAGATTGCCTCTGGACCAGAGGTGTGTTTGGTCTGCAGACCGAGCTGGTCGAAGCTAGGGACGACAACGATCTGCGTGACGCACATGCGAAGCTGACGGGCTTCATGCGCATGGGGAGCTTGCTTGCCATGACGGCGGCTATTGTCAAGGAATGGACCTAAGAGGAGATCATGAGGATATGAGAAGAGAGGCCCAGTGGTGCCTGGGGGGAGATTCGCGGCGTTGACGGCGAGGGATTATAGATAGAGGTACCTTAGGTAGGTAGGTCTGTTGTATTTTTTCTGGCCGCAGTCCAAGATGGGCAGATGTCGTTGGCAAACTTCCAGTAGCCTTTGAGTCCCGTTGGCGACTAGTAACGTTTAAGCAATAATAATAGTTGAGCCGGACCACATCGTCCAAAGTCCGTACGACTACTACTACTACGTAAATAAGCCGTTGGCGAGTCGGGGATTTGCCCGAGCTCTAGGTATACAGAGTAATTAAGTACCTAGCTAGTAAGATAGACATCTAAGGTATCTGGTAGATTCCAGGTTGGTATACTACCGCGAGCTACCTAACTTAGTAGACGAGATAGGAGGTTCGAGATACCCAGATCGCAGCGTGCACCACCACCACCACTGTTATAGTGTGTAATGCGGGTCTGGATAAGCGGCGAGTGGGCTTCAGTGGTGGAGAATTGAGAACGGAGCGATGGCGAGGGCGATGGCCATGACGAGCACCAGCTTTAGTAAGCACCAAAACACCCAATTCGAGGCGCCTGAAGAGTCGTGAACCACCGGCAAGCGACCAAATTGGCGCCTAGACATGCCTAAAGTAGGTACCTAAAGCCTCCCCGACCCAGCCTTATTAGGCCTAATTAGTGGCCACACAGGGTGATGAGGAGGACACATCGGCCTGTATCCTAATAAGGAGGTAGCCTGTCCTAGTAGTGCGGGATGGAGCCCGGATCAAAGGGAGGTGGTCATTCTTGCTCGCAGCAGCACCTGTATCCGCCAACCCGAGCAAGCAAAATCATCATCGTCTACTCTGCATAAGGTACCTTACTTACCCGAGGGAGGGAGATGAGCTCTCGGACGGACAGATGGGAGATGCTAAAGGAGCCACCTCCACTACTAGTATCTGTCTGAAATCAACGCTGTAGGCACTCGGTGCACCGTAGAAGTGAGCAGGTATGTACCTACCTATAGTTACTCCATGCATCTCTGGATGAAGGGGGCTTGAGCTGTCGTCTTGTAGGTTCCGTTGATATGCCTCATCTCCCAATTTGTGGACACAGGTGCTGCAACAACCCCCTGTAAACACCCAACCATATTATACACTGCATCGATAAGGGAATGTGATATTTCTCTCCATAACAAAACTCCGGTTCGCCAGTAGGTTCCTGGGCAGGTGTCCAATCTCCTGTCGCACGTACAACTTATGGGAGCTGGAAACCCGACGCCCTGAGTACTAGGTACGTATCGTATCTTTCCCACCAGGAATCATCGAAAGTGACAAGGCATTTACGCAAGCAACAGGTCATTCATTCCGTCAGTCAGCCCTGACACCTCCCCCTTTGGCTCGTCTCACGTAACAAGTCTTCACGACATCGATATTGGCTGGTGCCATTGTGGCTCAAACTCGGCACACCGCTCACAATCATCCAGACCACGCGATTCGAGTCCACGGACACCCATTTGACCACAACTCTCCAGCCTTCCTGACACCTGACACTGCCGGAAGGTCTAAAGCACGTCTTTTCGCCTTCGTATCCAAGCGCACACTTTGACTGTTCCATCTCAGCGGTGCTTTTGCAGGGAAGACAGTCCAACGTGAAGACGCCTCCCGAGCAGCTGCCCGTAATTGTTGCAGCACATCGCTGCCCAGAATACCCAACCATGGCCAACTGAGCAGAAGCCAAAGCGTACCATCCGCCAGTCCTAACTCTCGCCACTCTTATCTGGGTTCCCCTGTTTTTCCGAGAGTATCTTCTCTGCCTCGCGTTTGCCCTCGGGGGTGAGCTCGGGTCCTGGCTCCTGATCCTCTTCCTCCTGCTCTTTGATAACCATCTCTCTCAGTTCTTCCGAGTCCTGGTCAGAAAAAGCACTCTCTTGCACGATGCCGGAGTGGCGACGAGCTTCTCCGACAATCATCTCTACCTCACTGATTGCGCTCTTGTCTTTGGTCGCCTCATTTTCCACTCCAATATCAATCTTGGTGTTTTGCTGCAACTTTTGCGGGTCGAACCGGACGACCATGACCGACAAGTTGTCGGTCGAAAATCGAGCCAACGCATAGTCCACCAGCATCTTCGAAGCAACCTGAGGGTCTCGCTCATTGCGGATCAAATCCACCGCCTCCTGGTCAGAGCAGACATCCCACAACTAAACAAAGTCAGTGGGCAAGAATCAAGGCAGTGCTTCGGTCTGAACTTACTCCATCACATGCTAGAATCAGAAATTCGTCTTGGTCGGGTTGGATGACCGTTTCGGTGGTATAAGGGTGTCCGGTGACCAGATCCTTGAGATAAGAATCGCCCAAGGCCCGAGTTACAGCCAAAACTCCGTTCACGCGGTTGTTGAGGATTAACCCGCCCGCTTTCGAGATGCGACGGCCCTCGTTTTCATCCATCCCTTTGTGGTCGTACGAGAGACGAAGGGCCTTTCCGTTCCGACATAGGACAATGCGTGCATCGCCCACGTTAGCAGTATACAACACCCTCTGACGCGTAGCCTTCTGTTTCGCTTCTTGAATCGCTGCCGCAGTTGCTTCTGCAGTCGAGTTGGACCGCGGTGTGGCATTGGCATCCTTGTCTTCTTTCGCGTTGTCGTGCTTCTCTGCTTCCTTAGCGGCTGCTGCGGCTAGCGCTGCAATGGCTTGTGATCCAGTTGCCGAGTGGTTAGTCGGCACCCGATCTTCCCATCGCAGAACAGCAGTAATCGCAGTGGTCCCGCTATTTTTCAATGGCAGCCTCTCCAGCTGGTTGTCGGCGGTGGTGTATGTCTGATCAAGTAGTTCTGGAACAGGGGTGTTGGGATACTTGCGCATCAGATCTTCCAAGATGACATGCAATTTCTTTCCACACCATTCGGCAGCGAAAGTACCGGCGTGCCCGTCGAAGATGGCGAAATATCCATTGTCCGTTTCTACCACATGTTGGCCTGGATCCGATGGCACATGCGTCAGACTGTTGCGGGACTCTGTAGATTTGCTCTTGGATAACGAGATGTCAGAGGAGGCCAGGACAGGGGCGGGGGTGCCGAGGAAGTTGTAGAGGTAGGCATGAGTGTCTTCCATCGTTCGACGACATTTCTTGTTCCTATCCTCCGTGACTCCGACTAAGAAGGAAGAGTTGGGCGTCGGTTGTGACTCGCCAGCAGAGTTGTTGTTTGAACCTTGAGGCACACTCAGCGCGGGATCAGTCCTGGCTAGTTTCTGCATGGGTGTTAGAGGACCGTCCCTGTCGCCGTGGATCAGGGAGTTTTTGGCCTGCGTAAAGATGTCTCGGGCTTTGGAACTGCTACTCCGGCGTTTCTTGCTGGGGTCGGTGGTTGGCGACGCAGTCTTCTCTTCCAATTGACCACTGGTTGGAGATTTGGGAGCGAGGTCGTTGGTCTGGACAGTGATACCACTTGTTGGCGATGAGGGTTTGTCGTTATCGCCGTCGGTGCTGGTACGGGCAGGTATGCTATCCGTGTCTACATCCCGGTCTTTTTTGCTTCCAAACATGCGATTGAAAAGGCCCCCATGTGAGGAGGACCTCCGCTCGGTTGTGCCAGCCAGTTTGACGACTTGCTGGTGGTGGCACGGGCAAAGCGATTGCTCTCGTACAGAAAAGGACCGGCGCTGCGACCGTGAGGCTGTAGGACAACCGATCAACTATGCAGGGAAGATCCTCCCTGACCAGTTGCTGCGATATCGGCTGGGAAGGCGGCGGACCTGAGGTCAAAACAGGACGTCGTTCGAGGCAGGGTGTGAGGAGGCCCAGGGAGACCGGGAAGGTCGAAAATAGGTAGAAGGATGGCCAACAGCGGCCACGAGTGGGATGGCGGTGCGTAGGTAGAGGTGACAAGAACCAGGTACTGTCAGTGGCGCAATAGAAAGATGGTCAATGGGATCAAAGGTCTGGCTGGAGTGAGACGTGGTAGTACTGGAGATCGAGAGAGGAATGGAGGCTGGCTGGCTGGCTGGATGGTTGGTGAATGGATGAATGGATGGAGGTGCAGTGGTTGTTGTGTCTTCGAAGGTGCCGACGATGGCTGTGGGGGAGGGGAAAGGGAAATGCAGGTGCGAAAAGTATGGAGGTTCACTGACTGACTCTCTTTCAATCAAGCTGCAAGCAGGCGGACCTCTTTCATCATTACTACAGCCGCGCTTAAGTTTAGGGCCTGATTCCGCAGTCTCTTTCACCGCTCACTGCGCTTTTCTCGCTGGGCTTTACCCTGTACCTACCTTAGGTACCTACGTCCAAAGATACGCCGACTTGTATCATCCTGCCAGGCTCTGTCCTCCACAGCGACCGCCCTGTCTCTTTGGCCCGTTTCCAGGCATCGCCATGTCTGTCATCCTCACCCACCTTAACCCTTGTTGGCGCTACCAAGTACCAAATAGCCACCTCGGTGCTCCGTCGGCTCTGGATGTACCCTACTGGTACGGCAAGCATCTACCGTGGCGCCCGGGACTCGAAGCGCCCACTTAAGTTAACAAACGAAGCGAGGAGCTTGCCAGCCGAGGGCGTTTATCCGCACCCTGCGTGAAACCTCGCGGGATAGGCATAGCAAAGGTTAGGGGGTGATTGTCCCCAAAGCAAGGGCAATATTGGGAAACCAGTCAAGATATACCTACAAACTCGTCTTCTGTTCGCAGGTATCCGAGGTACTAGTACTACTGGGTGCAGTGCGCTTCAAGATTGACTACGGTGGTGTGGCACCAGCAACCCTGGTCTTGTTATCTACCAGTACCTAAGGTATGGAATCAAGTGGAGAAGTCGAAGCAAAGCTACCAGTTGAGACGCCCGATTCGATACTCCTTCACGCTCAATCGCACCCACAATCTCATGCATCTCATGAACAATGACTTTTTTAACCCGCATAAGCCCCGATGGCTCCTGGGGGCCCTTCCAGATCGATACCCGCAACTCTCCGCCTCGTTTCAGAAGAATCTCGGACCAAGTTTCCAAAGTACTTCCGTGCGACTTCGCTCTCGTGCTTGACCTTGATCACATTCTCTTTCTTCTGCTTCAGTTCATCGACGCCGCGAGTAAGATCCGTGGTCAGCTGTTGTGCTGGGTAGCGGAGCACTCTTCGGACCTCGCCGGCAATGCGATTAGCATTGCTGTGAGTGTAGTCCATTTGCGCCAGGGTCGCCGACATTTTAGATGCCAGTCGGGGAGGCAGCGTCTGAGGAATGGTGGACAGAACGTAGGCCACGGTCAGAATGGCTACAGCAACAGTTAGCAGATAGTCCAGACGGTCACAGAATTGCTTCAAATGGACAGAGAATTAACTCACCAGCAGCAACAACACCTGGCACGATCATTCTTCTCAGATTCCGACTGCCCATGATCTTTGCTGCCCCAAAGGCACCGTCAATCCAGCCCACACCGCCAATAGCTCTGGAGCCCACTGTCCCAACCAACGTAAGAGCCAGACCAGTCCCGACCGTCTTCTCCTGTCGCTCCCACAGACCTGCCACATCAAAGAAGTCCCAGAGCTCCACGTCCGTGTCAACAGAGCGGACCAGCGCATCCTTGCGTCGCTGAAACATCTTGTCTGCTTGGAAGTTGAGATTCTCGTAGCTGCCTCCCACGTGCAATAGGCCCAGAGACTTGATCATGCTGACCCCTTCAACAGTTTTGCTCCTGGCATAGACTTCACAGCTGGCAACGGCGCCAGAGATCTGGTCGAGCATGGCAATTCGAAGGTCCTCAGCATACTGAAAGGCCGAAAGCAGACCTGGGTATTCAATGCCATGATCTTCCTGGCCAACGTTGGCAATGGTACGGGACAATGTCGATCGGGTATGATTGTAGACATCTGCGGATGTTGAGTCGATTTCCTTTTCGAGCTGCTCCGCAATAGCCACGCGCTGCTTCTGTCGATCTTCAAACTCGGGCACGATGTCGGAAAGTTCTTGCGACACTCTGTCGAGCTCCGCTTGTGCGACGTCTCGATTCACCGTGGCAAGTACATTCAAATCACCCAGGCAGTTCATCAAGTAAGTCTTCGCTGGCGTAAGTTTCGAGCGTGCTCTCTTCTCCAGGACGAACCTCCGGAGGGCTCCCTCCAATACCTCAAAATCTTGGATCTTCTCCTTGTCTTTTCCTTTGCCCTTTCCATGGTCCTCTCCATCATCGTCGTCGTCGTCGGGAGGGCTGGACGGACCTGATCCGCCACCGCCACCATCTGGTCCGCTTGATGGTACAGGCGCCATGGGGATGGCATTACTGGACACGAAGTGTACCAGTTCCTGGGCCTCCTTGAACGTCTGAGGGCTCAGTTTGGACAATTGCTCGAGGATTAGTTTCTGACACCGTTGCTTGTCTCGGATGTTGTCGAAGCCGTTGACCACCATGAAAATGTAGGCCTTTTCCTGTGCCGCTTGCCAGATGAATTCCTTCGCCGAGAGGGTGAAGTGATTTGCGGCAGAGACGACGAACACAACCACATCAATCTCCTCTTGCCGAGCGAATACTGCAGTAGTCTTGACTGAATCAGAGTTCAACCCAGGTGCGTCAATCAATGAGATATCCACCACCCCGTTCTTCAGTAACGACTGGTCGATGCTCCGAACGTCCTTGACGTAGACCTTGCATTGCATATACCTGTCATTATCCACCACGATCTTTTCCAACTCCTGCAAGGAATAACTGTCGTACGTGCTTTCATCATTTCTGTCATAGATCGAGTCTTTGTGAACGGCATGTACCTCCTCGACATCGCCGTTTTCTTTCGCCTCGAGGACTTCACAGAATATGCTGGTACAGGGCTGCTGATCTTCGGGGAGAATCTTCCGCCGTAACAAAGCGTTGCAAAAGGTCGACTTCCCGGCGTTGAGATCTCCAGTGATCAGAACCTTGCTGGAAATGTCTTCTATTCTGTCCCGAAGAGCGAGCAGGTGTCGAACACTTTGGCTTATCTTGCCGTCAAGCAACGAAGCGATTGACTTTTTCTCTAGAGAGTGGACAAGCTCCGTCTGTGATAGAGCTCCGACTTTGAGATCCAGCTTGAGGATGGAAAACTCCTGGGCGATCTGTGGCGTGATCAACCGTGGCTCGGGAGTTGACCTACGCTGAGCCTGCGCACTCGACTCTGCTGATGTGTCTTCTCCGAGCGAAGTACCAGCCCTCCGCAGTGATCCTGGTCGGGGCTGTCCCAAATTCTTGAGGAACATGTCTCGTGACAAATCGGCCTGTTCTCTGGTTGACTGAGCCTGGGTGATGGCTGGTCTGCTAGGTTGGGTATCATCTTCGGGGCGCTGTACCGATGGATAATGCGCCGGCCACTGCGCATTCATTTCTTGTAGTTGTTTCAACAATTCCACTGTTTGACCGATTGCCTTGGCCAATGCAAAGCGGTTTTGGTTGTAGTGGAGTTGATGGACATGGCTTGCGAGTGCCCGTTTCTCGGTTTCTGACATGGTCGTGGGACGTCCATCGATCTGCGGAGTATGAGCCGGCGTAGGTCTGTCTCGTAGAAGTTGATCCTCCCATGCGCGCATCTCGCCACCACGTTGCTGTGCATCGCCTGGCATGCTGCCATAGCCTGAATCCCGCTCCAATTGCTCCATCAGGGCTGCAGCATGCGTAGGCTGTCCTCCACTGCCCACCGTCATGTATTGTGGTCGATACGATGGAGGGTCGGTCGGCGCAGGAGATGTATCGTCGGGGTTGTTATTTGGCTCGTCATTTGATGGTTCTCGGGATGAACCCTCACTTGGGAAGTAAGACTGGCTCATTGTTGAAGCGCACCCAGAGGGTGCGTGCAAGGGAAGGTAACTTTCAGCAGACGGAATGGCAATCAATCGCCATTAACAATGCTGGCTATATAAGAATGATGGGTGGTGGTAATGGGCAAAGTCCAGAGCTGCGTGGTTCTAGGTAATGCTTGTTAATAATTGTGGTGGTCGCCGCCCATAGTAAGGTAATAATCACGTATTCAGAGGAACTAGAGGAGACACAAAAGGATCGTGATCCGGCCGCCGGGCCGCTGCAAGTTTGCCGCCACGTCACTGGCTGCGACGTCCAAGGCTGCCACCAACAACAACTTGAACTTCAAAGCGTCGCTCTGCAGAGCAACAACGGACCCCCACCATACCTTGCGCCCGTGGCTAATAGCCGAAATCACGACTCGCAGCGAGGACAACTTGGTGAGACTTCCATGAGCCCTCCTGAGGCAACAAGTCACCTGTGGAACGCTTCTTATCTCCCACTACCTCGCACCCTGGCTTCTCGCGATGAATGTGAGTACTGTTGGATGGCCAATGTCACAGTGATAACCCGCCCACCCGCTAACCTCTACCAGATCATCGAGTGGGCTTTCGGTAAGCGCATGACGCCGGCTGAGAGACTTCGCAAACATCAGCGCGCACTCGAAAAGACACAGCGAGAACTCGACCGAGAGAGGGTCAAGCTTGAGAACCAAGAGAAGAAACTAGTGGCAGATATCAAGAAAAGCGCGAAGAATGGCCAGATTGGGGCTTGTAAGATCCAGGCAAAGGACCTGGTCCGCACTCGGAGATATATCCAGAAATTCTACCAGATGAGGACTCAGTTGCAGGCTATCTCGCTGCGGATACAGGTACGTCGTGGAAGTTGGCGGGCTTGGTATCGGGCAACGCAATTGACCCTGAGCTATGGAACAGACCGTACGCAGTAATGAGCAGATGATGCAATCTATGAAAGGGGCGACCATGCTTCTGGGAAGTATGAACAGGCAGATGAACCTGCCTGCTCTTCAGAGAATTGCAATGGAATTTGAGCGCGAAAACGACATCATGGATCAGCGGCAGGAAATGATGGACGATGCTATCGATGATGTGACGGGCTTGGAGGACGAAGAAGAGGGTGAGGAAGTTGTCAACCAAGTTCTGGACGAAATCGGGGTCGACCTTAACAATGCGGTGAGTCGGCTACGACCTGAAGGTTACGTTTCAGGCACAGCGTTACTGACAACCTCCCAGCTCGGCGAGACTCCTACTGGTATACAAAAGGCCGCCGTCCCAGAAGGGCGAGTGGCTCAGGCCGTGGGCGGAGTTGCCGAAGACGACGATCTGCAAGCCCGTCTTGACAGTCTGCGACGGTAGTCTTTCAACAGCGATTCGGTTTGGATTTTTGCATCTATAAGCACGGCGCCCGGGCGTTGAGATAGAGATTGTACCTTCTGATCATTGGACTCCGTGCTTATGCAAAGGTCTTAAGTGTATGTACAATCAGGCTTGTTTCCCACACCCTCCACGTTAAGTGCAGTATCATCAGCGACGCCGAGTAGCCAAAATATTGATATTGTTGCTGACAGCTACTGCAGCTATACTGTTGAATATATAAAAACGCTCCCTAGTGTCCCTCCTCCCATAAAATGCATGGCACCCTCGCTCCTCCAGCGCTGGTGTGGCCAAGGTAAAATAAGGCCCAAACTTAGAGCCGAATGTGGAATATATAACAGTGCAGACGCGGGCGACGTCCAATTAAGCAAGTCTTCTTGAGCCAGTCTCAAGTCCTGCCCCTTGCCCATCCCCAAAAGACAACTAGATTCCGGCGGGCTTTACTAGGTAATAACAACCGTGATGGGTTCACCCAGGGGAGCTCCAACGTTGCTGTATGCGCCTTCGATGTTGCCTTGTTGCCTGATTAGCACCGTTAAGGACGACAGTTGCCAGAAATGAACTTACCAGGGGGATAGTAATTGCAAACCGTGAAGTACTGAGCAAACGCGGCGTTCGTCAGCCCTTGAGGGCAATATTGAGTGGCACAGCCGACTTGCTGGGTGCCCTTCCAGACGATCTGCGAGAAGTGGCCCCAGTTTCCGAAGTTGCTGGTATCGACATTGTTCGTGTCGTAGGGGCCGGGATAGAAAGGCATCTCACGGTTGTACATGTCATTGCCAATCATGCCAGGGACCTGGAGGGGGGTGTAGCCAGCACCGATGTTTTGGCCATAACCGCCGCCGCCGGTGGTGCTGAGATAGCGTGTTAGTATCGTCTGCTGCCAAAGCCCAAGGAATCTCAAGAATGCAAATACTTACACGTCATGCGCATAGACACACGTTGCGGCAGTCTCCCCTGCAATGGTTGCCAGATTGGTAGCCCAGGTCAGGGCAGCCGCAGAGTGGTTCGCACGGTGGATGTTGTGAGCCTCCAGAATTCCAGAGATGTAGTCAGTGCCCACATTCACTGTCTGAATGGATGCTGCTGCAGAGGTTGTAGTCGAGGCCACAACAGGGGTCGTCGTAACGGCGGCAGTGGTTGAGCTTGTCACAACAGCCACAGTAGTGGATGATGTTCCCGCAGATGTGGTCTGCATGATGGGTGATAAGATACCGGTGGTCGTTGACGCGGCGCTGGTAGAGCTCGCGGCTGGGGTGGTGGACAAGCTGGACGAGGCTGTGGTGCTGCCTCCGATAGGGCCAACAGCGCCACCGGAAGAGCTCGTCATAGAGGTGCTGGATGTAGTTGACATGCTGGATGAAGTGGTGATTGAACCGCCGATCGGCCCAACGCCAAAGCCACTGGAGCTGGAGCTGGAGGACGAGTATCCGCTCGTTGTGAGAGACGAGGTCGAGCCACCGATGGGTCCAACAAGACCGGACGTAGTTGATGTAGTCCTGACCGAGTTGGTCGTCGCAACCCAATCAGACCATGGTTCAGGCTCGTCGCTGGTCGGCGCAGGTCCGATGACGGTGGTGAACTCGGTGTGTGTCCTGGTCAAAGTCGCCCCATCCACCGCATCGTCGTCAGTCCAATCAATCCACGCCAGTTCGTTTGTAGGCTGTGCTCCAGTCCAGACGGTCTTTGTCACGGTCTCCCCAGGGGCCCCGTCCGTCGGGCACAGCTCAATGGCGATTCCGGTTTTCGTGGTCAAGTATCCTTCAGTGGTGTAGACGACAACGATAGGGCCGGCTTTTGTAATGGTTCTCGGCCCAGTAGTCAGGACAGGCGCAACTGCGTTTGTTGTAGTAGTATAGACCTGGACACCCTCCGCAGGAGAAACAGGGGTAACTCGGACTTCTCCATTGCAAGGGCAGTACTCAATCGTCCTTGTCAAGGTGTCTGTGACGGTGACATCCTGGTCAGACCAATCGAGCCAGGAGGCAACAGCGTGCCCACTCGCAGCGAGCACGACGAAGGCGGAAGTAGCGACCTTCATGGCAAGACAAGGAGACGAAATTGATCAGGCAGTACCAGCAGACCGAGAGGAAAGGATGGACTAGAAGCGAAGAAGCGAAAGATAAAAGCACAGTAAAGAGAGCGACTGGAGTGAGTGTCTGTGCTGCGGATGGGAAAATAAAAGAGCGAAGTCCCTAACGATGGGGAAACCAATGCAGCACCCCAGAAGTATATGTTGTTTCCTAGGAGCCCCCATCGTGGCCTCGCAGCAGTGGTGCTACTATGAGGGCGCCCTGTTCAAGACTGGGCTCGTGGAGGGTCTGTTGTCGGGGTGAGTCGAGGGAGATTAGACAGCCCATGGACTGCTGTCAGAACAACCGTTCCCGCCTAGATCATGACAGTGCTCGAGCAGGAACTATGACCAGTCGGGGCCATGTCTGCACTGTGTCTGTTGTTGAGCCGATATATACCGTTAGACAGCTCACTTGGTACCGTGAGCGCGCCAGGGGAGCGGACCGACGAAACTGGAGGTAACAGAAGACCCGTGAATAGGTGTGAGAAAACCACCTACGATTGGACAGGCCCCCTTTTCTGCTGGAGGAAGTTGCGGTGCTTCCGAATAGGAGGTGAAGGGAGGTTCTAGCCGTTAGAAGTGTGTTCGAAGGTTCGCGCTGGTGCAACTGGTCGACCAGCTTGCCTCTTAGTACCTGGAGCCCATCAGGATGTCAGGAGTAACTTGACAACGTGACACACACTGATTCGAGAAATTGCAGGTTGCTGCGTTAAGAGAAGAGGAGCGAAAGCGAAGTCGACCAAATGGGACGCGTAGAGGAGGCTGTCAAACCTGTCAATCCACGGCACCAACCTGTACCATCTGGTTCCAATGCAGGTTACAAAGATTGACTTTGAGGTCGGTGTCTGCAACCATTCGGGATGACAGGTCTGGCGCGACATGGCCCAGCATGGTCCATATCAACATCAATTTGGGGTCCCGCGGGTCGGGAGACGTGCGAGATCGCTTTTTGGTTCTTCTGCTCTACCATGCATCTCAGACTCTCTAGTCTCCTGCGAAACGAGACACGCTTCAGTGTCTGTGCTCTTGATGCTGCCCGAGATTGGACAAGACAGTCCACAATGTCGATCCGTTGACGAATCGAGGACTCAGGAACGGGGCGATGGGACCGAAGTGGATGGATGAGCGTTGAGATGCTGCTGTCAACAGGCGACGATGGAAGCGGATGAAGTCGCAGTCTCGGCAAAGCTGCCTTGGATCATTCGAGGGGTCGTTGCCTGCGCCTGCTTGTGATTGGCGGATTGCAGTCACCGTCGCAAGCCGCTACTAGTAGTAGTCGATATCCCATTGCGCGGTCATAAACGAATGCAGACTCAACGCCGAACCAAAGTACAAACATCAATTTCGGCTTACTACGCCACATGCTTGACTATTCCTGCCTTTCTACTGACACCGACACCACACTGTATCGGTTGTTCCAATGGTCGCTGTGCGTGATCTCACGTTGTCGCCATCCTAATTCGCGCCAGACACCAACTTTCTCGTACCATTTGATCCCTGCTGCTGTGGCTCGACGCCTCGCAATGCATCGGTCCAACATCACGCATAATAATGGTTGAGCAGGGAGATGAGCCAGGTGCTTCCTCCAAACCTCGCAACGAACGTCCGTTCCTGTATCCTTGGGTTAGTGTGGCTGCACAACAATTTATCTGTAGCTGAGCTAACTGTTTGCCAGAACCGTCGTCTGCGTCATTTGCACGGCATCTCATTGCGCAATCTCCATGTGACGGCCCCCATCCCCAGAAGTCGCGCAAAGACAATCACCGACGACGACGCACCTTACAGCCTGGCGTCCCCCTCCAAGCGTGCCTTGCAGAACGACTCAAAGCCCTTGACCCAGTCGCGCTCTTTCACGGACCTGCACTCCGCGCTTGACGAACCCTCCAACCCAGCTGCCCTTCACAAAGCTGCCACCTCCTATGAAAAGCATGAGATACAGTCCGATAGGCCCGGTGGGGGCAGGCTTCGCCGGAGCAGTACTTTGCACTGGGCATCAGCGAGTCCGCGAGCTCGGCAATCGAAGTTGGAAGATATCCTCGTAAGCCGTCTGGCGGATTCATGGGTGTCTGTCCACTGTCCAGGCGTTCCGGAGCCGGTCTACATCACCGAGGTAATAGAGAGTTCCATGAACCCAAGCTTTGCGTTTTTCGACTTGGACAGCAGTGGCATCCATGTTTCAAGGTCTGATGAATGTACCATCCGAGTGTGGGCCAGAAGCGCCAACACGGAAGAGTACTGTCTCCTAGTCGAACTTGACCTGAATCTGAGGTCGTTGCAATTCATCGGACGGAGTCTCGAGAATTTCCACCATCCTCTGCCCCAGAATTGTATCCTGCTACACTTATCTGACGGTATCTACACCAGCTTTACCGACCTGCCTGCAGACCCCCACCCCGTGGTAGATGATGTGGTCGACCATCGGAATGGCACGAGTAAACCAGGCTCTTCCTTCGATGCTCTGATGCAACTTGCCAATCTCGACGACTGCATACAGGATGCGGTCAAGGTCAGATCTCAGATCGAGAATGATATCAACAAGATCCTGTCGGAAGCCAACGTGCTGAGTGCTGAAGACGAGGCAAACCCTGGACTTGCCGATGACAGTCCTCAGACCAGGGCTGCACTAGCAGCGGAACAGAAACGATTGCGTCAACTGAAGAAACGAAGGGATGAGCTGAAAGACTCACTGGATCACAGACGCCAGGCCCTGACTACCGGGCGTGACATGATGTCAAAGTCTATGCAGCTTTTGGAGTCGAGGACGCAGGCATGCCAGGACCTGGAAGCACAACTGCAGCAAACCCAAAAGGAATCCCGCGGCCAAATTCGAAGGATATGTGAGACGTTATTGACCATCTTTCCTATTGAACCCTTGAAAAGTCGCACGCTACAATTCACCATTTGCGGCATATTCCTTCCGAATTCTGTCTATGATGACACAAACCGTGACGAGATAGCTGCAGCTCTTGGTTTTACAGCCCAGCTCGTCCATCAGCTGGCGCTGTATCTGTCCGCGCCATTACCCTATCCAGTTGAACCGTACGGCTCCACGTCATTCATCTCAGATCCGATATCGCTCGGGCTCAGTCAAAGAAGGTATCCTCTTCATCCTACGAGCGTGCCCTACAAGTTCGAATATGGCGTCTTCTTGCTCAACAAGGACATCGAATTCCTCATGAGTCGTGCAGGCCTGCGGATACTCGATATCCGGCATACATTGCCCAATCTCAAGTATTTGCTCTATGTCTTGACGGCTGGCACAGGGGAACTGCCTGCTCGCAAGGCTGGCGGGATCAAAGGTCTCATTGGTGGTCGCACTAGCCAAGACCTGTCACGGCGAGCGAGCAATGAGAGCTTGCAGAGCACGTCAACACCTCTGATGCAAGAGACACTCAAGGCAGAGGCTATCAACGGAGGTATCGCCGGCACTAAGGAGAAAGAAATGCCTGTCTCTTTGGTTTCAAAATCATCGGCCAAGGACCTATGATAGAGAACCGGCTTTCCTGAGCAGAATCAGGATCGTTGCAAAAATGAAGACCATTCCAGTGTTGGACTTGGCCCTGGTTCCAAAAATTCTTCGTTGTCAGTGCTTCTCACGTCGGTATGTGATGTTGGCCCTCATTAACAACACGTCCTCAACTTGGCACATGGTGGGTGTCCGGTGAGAACTATTTGCTGAAGTGTGCCCAACGCTCGACCTCTGCAGTGAAACTTTTGTTTTCTTTTTAGCAGTATAAGCCTTGGCCTTCTCTGCTTTTGGCTTTTCTAAACCACAATAAACTAGTCACGGCCATGAATCCCTTTGAGGGGAGGACGATGGTCAGTAAAGTCAGTCAAGCGACCAGTAAAACAAGACGATCACTGGCAGCACAATCAGTTGTTTGACGTAAACAATGTCGGTACCACATGTGACCTTATCGACAGCCTGGACAGCCTGGACAGCGTTGTTGTATTAAGACACCAGCATGAACACCATTACTACCGAGTCAGGGGCGGGGGCCAGGGAAAGTTACAGCCTCGTCGCCTAATTTGCCTGTAGTCCTACGTACTAGTAAGGCTGAGCGCCCGGTCATAGTACGTTAGGTACAGATAGACATGATCATGATGGGCCCTTAGGCGCTACAGAGCCCTTTAGCCACCCGCGCCACCGCCCCTTAGCCACAGTTCAATGCCGGCCCGCTGTCTCTAGAGACCTCTCAATTCGACAGCATCCCGCTCGACCCATTCTCCTCCCGCCGGTTATTTCGGCCCCTCGGAATTCCATCAACCTCAATTGAGCCCGTTCTGCCCCCTTCCTACTACCATTCCTGCCAACCATCACTGTAGCCCAGTATGGGTTACAATGCGGCCAGCCAATTGTCTGGCGCAGGGTTGACCGGCTCTACCGCCTACAAAAACGAGTCCTTGTCTCCAGAGTCCTCAGATCCTACGGCCACGTTACCCCGCGATGGTCGGCCTCATCGTCGCGGCTACCAGGCTTGTCAACGCTGTCGTGAGCGCAAGGTCAAATGCGATCTAGGCAGTGAGTTACACAATCCGCTGTTGCAGGCTCGTGACTGACGGTGAGTTTGTTCTAGGTGTCGACGCCCCGGCCGATCCTCCTTGCAAGCGTTGTCTGCGCGAGCGGCTGAAGTGCGAGTTTGCGCCCACCCGGAAACGGCAAAAGAGGCTGAATGGAACGGCAAGAGACGTTTCGTTTGACGATGTGTCAGATGGTGCAGATACTTCTGTTATGGGCGGTGCCTTGCCGACCTATGGTGTTGCCAGAACGGTTGATCAGCCGTCCCCGCCCTTGGCCAGCACCAGTGCTTTCTCTCGCGAGGGATGGTCACCTGTCACATCGAAGCCATCGATGACTTCTCATCCCCGCGCCGATGCTCTTCGGACACGGACTACGTCTGCACATAGCAATCCACCGACCGAAAAGAGAGATCCCTCCGACGTGCATTTGCACAGTCAGATTGCTGCAACCAAACTACATGCCCCGGTGTCGAATACGCAGGACGCTCTGGGCATTCTGGTCGACGCTGCATTCTCGGACAACAACGCTCCGCATCAAAACCACAGTCCCTTCTCCGATCGCGCTGGGTCCAAGCGTACGATCCTCAACCTTGATCATGGTGGCCCTGAAGCCCCAGACGAAGCAGGCTTCAGCCCGGAAGAGCATGAGGAGCAACAAGCCGGACTCAAGGTTTGGTCCGAAGTGCGTTTCGTCCGCAATGGATGGTTCACAGCCTGGGAAGCCATGCAATACGTGGAGTATTTCTACAAGAAGCTTGCGCTCATGACACCAGTGGTCTTTCCCGATTACAGATCACCTTTCAAACATCGTGATTTGCTGATCAACGAGCCGATCCTCGCCCTCACTATTCTGGCTATTGCTTCGCGCCATATGCCGCTTTCTGGCCACGCTGCGACGACCCGATCCCACCACATCCAAGCCAAACTCTGGAACAGTCTGCGCCGCCAGGTGGAGCGGCTCTTGTGGGGCCAAGAGCAGTTTGGTGGAGGATTCTGTGGAGGGGGAAGTTCTGCGAAAATCCGCGAGTCCAAGAGCGGGCAGATCACTTGGAGTGGGAGCTTGCGGACTTTTGGTACGATCGAAGCCCTCCTCCTGCTCACGGACTGGCAACCTCAGGCTCTCCATTTTCCTCCCAATGATGACGAAACGGGTCTTCTTGACCAGAGCCTCGTCACATCCTCGGAATCAAACACTGCTACATCTACACAGGGTGACGAGCCCAGCCGCAGTAGGGATTATGACAATGTCCCATACGCAAGCTGGCTTGAACCTGCTTGGAGGTCAGATCGAATGTCGTGGATGCTCCTTGGTCTCGCCCAAAGCCTGGCATTCGAGCTGGGTGTATTTGACACCAACCACTTCAATTGCCGTCACGAGCATGGACCTGATTCGGAATGCGCGCGCAAGAGGCGCATCAAGCATCTTGTCCTTGTCTATGTCGCCCAGACGAGCGGGAGAATGGGCATCCAATCGTCGCTCAACGTTGAAGAATGGGAAACTGACACGATTTGGGACCAGACAAGCCAAGATCAACGTCCAGGGCACGCCGACCATCCTGTTGATACCATGCAAGCTTGTTGGGTTCACATCGCCAGAATCCTCAACAGAGCCAATCGGGAAATCTTCTCTTCGCCGCAGTTTACCAGAGACCTTACTTCCAGTGGCAGATATAAAGAATCCATCAACACATTCGCTCCGTTGCTACATCAGTGGAAGAACGCTTTTGACAAGTCGAAGGCCGTCATTCATCCCGTGATGCAGAGCATCCTACTTCTGGAGTACGAGTACACTCGACTCTACATTAACTCTCTTGGTCTTCAGAAGGTGGTGGAATCGTGGGTTGAAGGCGGGTCGAACATTCGCAAGACCACCTTGCTCAAGATTGCGGAAGACAACAAGCCTTATATCGATGAAGTCACCGATGCCGCGCTCAACATCCTCAGCATTGTGGTGGACCGGATTGCTGCCAAAGGCTACCTCCGAAATGCTCCCGTTCGCATTTATCTTCGAAGCTTATCCGGCATGATGTTCACCTTGAAGGTATGTCGTCTGAGTACTGAATTTCGCATATCGTTGGAAACTGACTTGTATGGTACAGCGTTTCAGCGTGGGGACTCACGAGGCTCTGGTTCGAAAGTGCCTCCAACAACTAGAAAAGATTCTCGCTGCCATGTCGAAAGAATATGTAGATGACGTTCACCTGTCATCTTCGACGTCCCGCCTGGTGGGACACATTGTTCGAAATGTGAAGCAGACCTTGATCCGTGTGCAACAGCCGGGGACTGGATCAGCCAGTCCCAGTCGCGAGCAATCTCGGCCACAGTCGCCCAACAACTACAACCACGGTCACGGGCATGAAAATTCCAACGATCAGCAACAGAACCATGTACAGGCTATGAGCGTGTTTCAGCAAAGTCCCGAACTCTACTTGAACGACCCTTTGGCGGGAATCCAAGCCAGACCTATGGCGGAACTCGCATCGCAGACTTTCGTACCTCCCCCCAATTTCAACGGCAACGGCCACGAGGTCGATTCTGCACTGGACGACTCGAGCCTCGACCATACAATGCCGAATTTCTCCATGGATTGGTTCGCCCTTCCGTTGGATAATCTTTGGCACAATGATGGAAACACAGTTGACCAGGGGTTGGGCGGCCTTGGCCCGACCGTGGGGACTCGAGACATGCTGGAGGTGATAACGAATCAAGACTACAACCAGATGCAGTGGAACGGAGAACAGACGTTTGGATACAATAATTTCTGAGGCGAGACCAGTGGTTATCAAGGCCGTGAGTTCGACGACGCTTCGAGACAACGGTGATAGATCCGGAATTCTAGATGGAGTTTTGACGATACCAATGACCACTTAATGATGATGGATGACGGCTTAATGAGCAAGCGAAGACCACGACTTCTGATCTGTCTCCAAACTATGTTACATGGGGACGATATTCCTGCTTTCAAGGGGGCTGTCGACTCGTTGAGGTTGATGAAGGACCCATGAATAAATGTAAATATACTACCAGATACTAGTAGTATAGCGAGTATAGCGATTATAGCGCGGATTGGTGCCAACCCCGCCGAGATCGGGTCGATCATCAATATCATCAAATCGTTAATCATAGGTATTCATCGTCTTCTCACTGTAGCATGATCTTCTTCGATATCACAATATTGCCAGCGACTACTATTACCATACTCAAGTTGCCGTTTCTGTCATGCTGTATCATTATTCGACCATCCTCGGCCATTTCTCACTCACAGCCTTCCTCCCGCAAGACACCGCGCTGACACTGAGAACAGTCCCCCGAGAAATGGTCGCTTGAGTTCCAACACGCGATATCCTGCCCGTCCTGCAGAGTCTGCACACCGTTACGATGTGGCACGCAGATTGCTTCTCCGATCCCGCGAATCGGTAGTCACGGCATGTCCTACGATGCTCAGGTCACCGCTCGCCAACTATGGGGTCAATTGAGCACTCCCGTTGCGAGCCAGACACCCACCAGTGTCTGGTGTACACCTCTTATTCTGCCCAGCGGGGGTGAGTCAACAACATTGAGACAGACACATAGGCCGGACTGACTTGTCGCAGGTATTCTCGTCTTTGGCGCCGACCAGACCAGCACCCTACGCGCCCGAGTCACCTTCAAACTCCCCTGCGAAAACCCGGATTCCATCATTAGCCCCGACACCACGGGCAATTCCTCGGTCATCGGCTTCCAAGATCCTTTCTATGCCTCGATTTCGCCGCAGATATACGCGCTCGCCACCGCGACCGTCATCAGTTATGTCTTGGTGATCCTGATTTTCATCACGCCGAGGACATTCTTTGTGGGAGGTCCCGGTGGAGGCGCAAGATTGCTGGGGCGGCGCGGTGTCATAACGGGGACATATGGATCATCCTCCATCGTCGGCGTCGGGCGGAGACCGCTGCTGCAGAAGATTGCGACCGTGACCGTGGCCATCTCTCTCACCATAGCCACCGCCGACACGTTCTCAGTCGCAGAAAACCAATACAATCAGGGCTACATGGACTCTACTTTACTGGTCGACAATGTCGTGGACAGCCTAGAAATCCGCATCATCCGGGTCATATCGGACACCTTTCTCTGGCTTGCTCAGGTCCAAACGCTCATTCGGTTGTTCCCTAGACACAAGGAAAAGGTCGCCATCAAATGGCTCGGATTCGCCATGGTCTCTTCCGACACCATTTTCAGCATTTTGGATTCCTTTGTTAGTGGCAATCCGAGGACACGTCCGCGCAGCTTTTCGGACGCCATACCAGCCCTGAACTACCTGTTCGAACTGGCCATCTCGCTGATATATGCCTCATGTGTGGTCTACTATTGTCTCTCAAAGCGGCGGTTTGCATTTTGGCACCCAAAGATGAAGAATATCTGTCTCGTGGCACTGCTGTCTCTGATGTCTGTGGTTATCCCAGTAGTGTTTTTCGTGCTGGACATAGCTCAACCCGACCTGGCCGGCTGGGGCGAGTACATTCGGTGGGTGGGCGCCGCGGCTGCCAGTGTTGTGGTATGGGAATGGGTGGAACGCATAGAATCCCTCGAGAGGGATGAAAGAAAAGATGGAATACTCGGAAGAGAAGTCTTTGACGGCGATGAAATGCTCAACATGACCCCGTCAGAAGACGCGAGCTGGCACGGCCACGGTCGGGGCACCGGACACGAGGGCGGTCTGCGCAAGACTACGGGCGAAGGCGTGCTTTCGCGGTACAAGCGACTCCGGGACCGGCTTCCCTTGCGAAAACGCCGCAGAATGGCGCCTCCAGATGGCATCAGCACAGGCACAGACGCGATGGACTCCACAGGACAGCGTTTTCCGCCGCAAAACCAGCTCGTGGTGCCAGAACATCGCATCACACCTCTGAATGGGAGCGACACCGGGAGCGCTACAAGCACCGTTTACGCAATCCGATACCACAATCTGACCAGCCCGTCACCAGATTATCAACATGACTTGAATTCCCAGCCGGAAGCCGGCGCGACGATTGACGCTCCAAAGCCCGAATCATCGGACCGATCAGGGTCGGGCTCTGCACCCTCTACCACTGACAAGGAGATGGCAGTGGTACCTGTGATCTTCGCGCCCGGGGACTCTGCCGGGCGACTGAATTGGCATTCAGTGACTAGTCCATTCAAGCGCCGGAGGGCTGAACCTCCTGTCGAAGTGGCCGATGCGCAGATTGCCAGTGGTATCCGGCGGTCACCAATCGACCGCAGTCTGAATCTGCGCGGTCGAATCGGGGCATTTGCTTCCGCGCAGAAAGAACGCTTGGCTCACCGAGGGGACCTACAATCCGCCTCTTTACCAGTAACCGTGATTCCGGCTCCAAAGGGCAATGAACGGACATGGTCGCCGGATGACATGCGTGACGATCCGACTGCTGACGAGTCAATCCCGATGAACACAATGAGTGTGGCTTCTGCAGAGCAAGGATCAAACGACCCAGCACCGGTCGCTCCTATAGCAGCTGCTGCTCACGGTCGGCCGCTAAGTGCCCAGCCCTATGTGAAGCCTAGCGACACTGGCCGGGATATGTACAGCAGCGTTCAGTATCCCGAGGCTGTGGCCGTAAGACCTGCAGCGCCCAATCCGAGCCACGCGTCCTCCTCTGAGGGTGGAACGACGGCTACCGAATACCCCACCATCTCATCAATTGATCCAAGAAACAGTCATGATGGTGGCGTTACTCAACCAGCCGTCCTGCGCCCAACGGCTTACGTGCCAGCCTCGACCATTCCACCGATCCCGGAGCACACGGTAGAGGACGATCCGGGCGCGCCGCAGAGGGGAACATGACGCATCCCTGGCGGGATGCGACACGTCTAGATCGATGGGGACCGCGTCAGGCTACTATGGAGTCACAGATGCAGCGTCGGATATGGTGCCGGAGATTGAGGTAACGGCCACAGCTTGGGGGCTCACCAGACGTGCTGGCCGACGAGAGGCCACAGGAAGACGGTCCAACCCCGCAATCAGAGGAGATACCGGGGCACATGACCGTTTGGGCCAGTTGAGGCAGGTTTCCGCTGCTGAGAGTAAATGAATGTATCTAATGTTCCATTCAATGTGAGGATAGGTGCAATATGTACTTACTATATATCCATGATAGAGCACGCCGAACACTTAGCACGCGCTGTGCGTCACCGTAATTAATACTGTGGAGCATACAGGTGGAGGTACGCAGTCAACGTCCCTGCGTTTCCGGTGTCTGCCTGTCAGATTTGACCTGGTGAGCTGGTATGTAAATGCTAGCGGAATACATCCAATATGATGGGCTTGCCATTCTGCGCATCCCCCGTCCTCGCCCTCATCCTTTGCAGCCTACGATATCTTTTTCACCGTTGCACCGTTGACTCTCCAACGGCCAGACTGATATGATCACACCTTGAACCACAAGGACCTCGTACGGTCTAAATGCCTGCTTCAGCCTTCCTCATTGCACCGATGCCGCCGCAGAATGACCTTTCGAGCCAACCATCTCTACAGCAATGGTCCTGATATTCAAGGCGCATTTGGGGTGGACAGTCTTCCGCTCACGGTCGTCGCCCACATCATATCCTGTCTAGATGGCGATGTCGCCTCTCTTGTCCGACTATGTCGCACGTCCCGGGTCCTCTTCTATATGACGCTTCCGCATTTGTGGAAAAACGTGACTCTGAAAGCATACAGCAGCATTCGCTACAGAGATGACCTGCCCGAGGGCTTCGGCGGAGCCAGCCCATTCTCGATGGGCCTCAATGCGCTTGTCACCCGCAATGTGTCCAAGCTGGTCCAGTCTTTGAACCTGGAGGGAGAATTCGGCGGGACGGACCTGGGTGCGTATGCAAAAGCCGGGCGCGTCTCGGAGAGTAGCATGATCCTCAACATCGCCATCAGAGCGGCCATAGAGCAGTGTACACACCTCACCAGCTTCAGGTACGCACATTTGAGCAGCCTCGGAGTAGGCGTTGACCTTGATTAACCGTTGCGCAGGTGGGACTTGGACGTCAGAAGACAACCTAATGTCTATGCCGGCCTTGCAAAACTCTCAAAGCTCGAGTGTCTGTGGCTCAGGTTCCCAACGGACAGGTCGCCTCAACCCTTGGTGGAGGCTCCTGCTTTGCCGAATCTCAAGTCACTGACTGTCACGCACTACGATCCCCTGTGTTACCCCGACGAACTCTCAAACCTGTTCTTTCATGCGACGAACCTGGACACATTGAACTTGCACTTCTCGCCTCGAATGAGAGATCAGGGCGAGGCATCCGTGGTGATGACCCGGTTTTTCAGGAAGAACATTGCGGCCAAGAGGAAACTCCGGCTCAGGAAAATCGGCATTTACAATCTTCTTCCCTACTTGGATGCGGCAGAATGTGTGGAAGCCTTAGACTCTTCCGTGTGCGAGGACTTTACTGCTTTAAATACTTTCGGTTTGGACGAAGACACCATGGGCCAACGAGCCGCCGCGCACTTCATTGACCGAGCGTGGCTGGTGCCTGTCGATGAAAAGGACAGACCCAAGCATCCAAAGTCCCTTCGCGTGGATCAGCTACACAAACGACACGCGCTAGACCTGGGCAAAAGCGCCGGCCTGGAACGCCTGTATCTTATCAATGCCCGCTATAATGCTGAAGGGAAGGGTGGGCACGTCCAATCCAGCCCAAATTCGGCAGAAGCTTCTCCTGGTGCTACCTCCACGTCCGTCCCTGCGAACCGTTCGGCCAGGAACACACCCATGCTCAACACCACTCTGCGTGATCTCTATCTGGACAACATCTGCAATGTGTGCGGACCGACACTAAAGCATTTGATTCTTCCAGCTCGATGGCTTCTTCCGACCGAAGTAACCGCACGCCTCATTCGATCGTGCCCCAACCTCACGCAGTTGAGTGCGGCGTTTCAGCGCGCGGACTACGACCTACTCCGGCTTCTGGTCCCGTTTCTGTCCCATCTGTGGGCCCTCCGTCTGCTGGCTCCGATTTCCGATCTCGAAAGTGACGAGCGTGACTGTGACGGCGCCGTTCAGAAACAGCTTCCGCCACGCGACGGCGTCGTCTGTGTAATGGACTGTCAAAATGAAGAGCGGATCGCGCAGGAAATTGAACAAAGAGTCGGGAACAGCCCGGGCGATTTCCCCAACCTGCGGTATATTGGACTCGGAAGTCGTGATTCGATCTGGGAAGTCGGCAAGGTTGTTGAAGAGGTGGTGCGCACGCCTGTCCGCCTGTCTGCGCAAGATGGCGCTTGGGAACTAAGCAATGGGCAGCCTCAGCCACAGAGTGCCAACGGTACAACAGCCAACGGATGGCGCGAAGAGATTGTCCGCAGGCGGAGAGTCAAGCGTATCACGGAGGATGATGTCAAGGACGTCGAGATCTGGAAGATGGATTCCATGGATATTATTTGACGTGCGTCTTGGGCGTTAGCTTCAAGGGTAAACAGCGACCGAACTGTATCAGTGCAATGTAATATCTACCATTCCTCGTATTCTACATTGACTACTACTGTAATTCTAAGAATGAGGCTGCTGGGGCCCATCCATGGTGATGAGACTTGAGAATTTAGAGATACTCTGCCAATATATATTCTAGCCAATCATATAATGCAACTACGCACCTCTTCCCACATCTGGACTTACCATTCTTGGCACTCTAAAAGTGTCTATTCGAGATCCCGGCTAAGGACACACTTTCCGCAGCTTTTCTCAGCCCTCATTTTCTTCTACTTCTACTTCATCCATGCTACACCACTCCTATATGATAGGTAGCTTACCTATCTTCCTCCTCTTCAATTGGTATCATGATCTGGTCTGACAAGTCGGCTGTCTTTATGTTTATGCCTTTGCTCAACTGCCGGGCGTTGATTGACAGCCACGACTCTGCTACCAGATGGATTCTGCATGCCTCCAGCCCTCCCGTGGGCCGGTCAACGATGAATTGTTATCGCGTTTCTCTTCACTTGCATCGTTATCTTGTCATGTCTTGTGCTTTTGCACCGCTTCTATCTATGCTAGAGCTGGCCGTTTCATATTGCCCCAGAGCGAGCCAGTGTGGACAGGGAAGCTAGAATAGTATCGAGCCTCGACCAACGACCAGGCCTTTATGGCTCTGTCGCGAGGCTTTCCAGTTATCTCTACTGCTGCAGCTTCGCGTTTCGCATGGGCTGTGGTTCGAATTTATTGGAGACATACAACCAGTCCAGGATCTCATGTTAACATATGAAACCCGGTTGACAGGGAAAATCACTGTGGCCGTTTTCGAACGCGAATTCGAAATGAAAGTGTCATTGTTGTATAGATGCAGAATCGCCTCGACGCCGTAGAACTCCATGATCGTGATCATTGAAATACGCCCGCTCGTGTCATAATGGCTCGGAAGTCTTCTATGTTCACGCCTTGCCCGACGCCCTTCCCACCATTGGCCTCCAGGATCATGGCCTTCAAGACCTCGTCGCTCACATCCTCCCTCAAGGTCTTCGCAACAGCCCGTAAATCATGTAGACGGATCACCTGCTGCTGGCCCGGTTGCGCAGCGTGCCCGGGATGAAACAGCTGAAATGCCGTGTCAACTTCTTCGGCTCTCGTGTCGTCCGTCTTAGACTTGAGCTGGATGGCGCACAGAGCGAGGAAGTGAGGGTAGGTCACGTAGCCGGACGCGTCTGGATCTAGCGTCTCGATGAATTCCCGCATCTGCGACGGATCGTTCGGCGCGAGGCCTTGCGCTCTGTAGACGCCGAAGAGCCAATTAGTCAACTCAGTGGTCTTTGTTGGCGGCCAGGAAGAAAGCGAAGATCGTACAGCATGGGGTGGAAGCGAAGGAGGACATAGAGACCTGGCCCGGCTTCTTGACAATGGTGACGGTGACTTACTTGAGAACATTCCGCACATCTGTCGTGCGAATGACTCCTGCTTTCTCGTCCTCGTACTCGTCGACATCATCGAGCCGGAAGAGATTCCATGCTTCTTTGATCTCGGCTTCTTCTTCCGCCGTCAAATCGTTTTCTTTGGCGAGTTTCGAGCGGCGCGACTTGGGGGCGGCAGGGCCGGCTCGTGCAGAAGAAGCGATGGATTTGCCTTTGGAGGGCGTTTTACGTGGTGGCTGCGAAGGTCAGATGATGGGCATCAAGGGAAATAGCTGAGGTACCAACCATGACCGGGGGTGAACGACATTGAGCTGGAAATGCGAATGGTCGCTAGAGTAACATTGGCAAGGCACAGGCAACGTTGGATGACGACGAAGTGTTGTTGACTGCGGTGTGGCAATCGTGAAGGATGGAGGATAGGGATGGAATATGGAAGATGGAATGGGTGGTGACGCCACCATGAACTGCCTGATCCATGTTGTGTCTGTATAGAGAGAGACGATGTTGGTCCTACTATTATTACTACTACCTTATTAGATAGCTCTACCTGAGGTATCTACAACATATTCTATACCTCTCCAAGTCTACATCTACTCCCGCTGACGTACTTTTGCCGCCTGATCAAAAGTCCCCTTGATATCAACAACATCAATTCGAACACATTCATCTACAACTTCCCGCCACGATCGTCCTCGCCATGCACTGATGGCCTCGCTACAACGGTGCGCTTCTGTCAATCAACCATGGACGTCCAGCTCTATGTTTACGACCTGTCACAGGTTCGCCTCCTCAAAGTAATCTCACTCCAGTAACAAACATACTGACAGAATACAGGGCCTGGCGAGACAATATTCCCGCGCGTTGACGGGTGTCCAGATCGATGCTATCTACCACACATCCATTGTATTGAGCAATGTCGAATACTTCTTTGGCCAGGGCATCCACAGGAAAGTCCCCGGTTCAACTCACCATGGCCGGCCCATGTCGATAGTGGAACTGGGAAAGACCGATCTCCCCCTCGATGTCATTGAAGAATACATCGAGTCTCTGGAAGAAATCTACACACCAGAGTCGTACGACTTATTCTTGCACAACTGCAACAACTTCTCCCAGGACCTGGCTATGTTCCTCGTGGGCAAGAGTATTCCGGACGAGATTCGAAGTCTGCCCGAGACGTTTCTGAGCACCCCGATCGGACAGATGTTGCGCGGACAGATCGACCAGTCCATGAGGAGGATGACCCAGGCTCCCGATGCTGCTTCTGGCCAGAATGCTTCCCGAAGTCCCCAAGTCGCCAGAACGAACTCGACACCGGTGGCGAACGGCACTCCTGCTTTGGCCACCGTCAACGGCACAACCACCCACAAAGTTCCCCCAACAGCCATCATCAACGCACAGCCTCCAGCAGAGACGCCGGGACATGTCTACCACATCACATCACTAGCCGAGCTCGATAGTCTGCTTGACGCAGCGAGACAATCTTGCGCTGTCATATTCTTCACCTCCGCCACGTGCGCGCCGTGCAAGATCGTCTATCCCACATACGATGAATTAGCCGCCGAAGCTGGTGTTCAAAGCGGTGCGAAATTGATCAAAGTCGACATCTCCACCTCGCCGTCCGCGCATGCCGTGGCGCAGCGATACCAAGTTCGCGCCACCCCAACTTTCATCACCTTCCTCAAGGGCAAGAAACAGGATGAATGGTCTGGAGCCAACCCGGCACGGCTGACGGGCAATGTTCGCTTGCTTCTGCAGATGGCGAGACTGTCTCCGCACCCACATACCGCTTTAAAGTTAACTACTTTCCAGCGCATCGTCGACACTCCCATCATGTACAACCGCACTCCTCCCCTGGACAAACTACTTGCCAAGATCGGGCCCGAATTCGCCAAAGACCAAGCCGTACAAGACCTCGTGGCGTACATCAAAGCCCGCGACGCAAAGGGTATGACTGAAGCCCCTCTGCCGAATTTGCACGCTTTCAGTGGTTACCTTGTCTCGGCATTTCCGTCTCTACCCGTGGAGACACACTTTGCGGTCATAGACCTTGTACGCGTTGCGGCTGCCGATCCGCGAGTGTCGAGTTTCCTTGCGACAGAGCATGGGTACACCACTCTCACGACTCTGCTGTCTACGACGAACCACGGGGGCGATTTCTCCTCTGCGCCCTACAACATCCAGTCGGTCTCGCTGCAGCTCGCCTGTAACCTGTTCGGGTCGAACGTGTTCCAGGAGCGTGTCTTTCGCGGACAGAACGCAGAGTCAAATCCAGGCGATCTGAACCAGATGATCGAGTCGCTGGCATCGCAATGCCTGCTCTCCCCGCATGCAAATGCCCGTCTCCTTGCCGCGGCACTTGTGTACAACCTCGCCGCGTACAGCCATAACCAA